>NC_140589.1:39931345-41131345 GCF_964204655.1 Triturus cristatus
CTTCCAGGCCGGCCCGGCCATCTGGTCGCCCCATTGGAAAGCATTGCGCGCGACCAGATGGCCGAGGGGAAAGGAGCGACCGGATGGCCGGCAACTGAAAGGGCTCCCGTCTGCCCGAGCCATAGCGGTAGGGCTCCCGCCTGCCCACCCTCACACCAAGGGCTCGGGGGGGACTCTGCTTCCCGGGTTGGCCTCGGGCACGGGGAGGTCCACCGGAGCTCTCGGGGCCTGGGCGCCCGGGGGAGGACTGCCCGGGACCCGTGGAGCCCGTCCCTGGGCACTTTGCCATGCCGCGGCCCGGAGGAGGGAAGCCCCGGAGGCCTGGGAGGATGTTGCCCGGGCGTAGCCCATCTGGTCCCCGGCAATGAACCGCACAGCCCCAGCATGGGTGTTCCGGCATACCCTGCCCCTACTAATCCGGAGGAAGGATACCCCCCTTTCTTGTAACCAGCGCGCTGCGAGTGACGGAGGGGACCCTAGGCGCGAACGCGCCCGGCCTCCTGGAGCCCCGGCTGGGATCCGGGAGGCGAATGGACCCTCATCGGGACTTCCAGGCCGGCTCGGCCATCTGGTCGCCCCATTGGAAAGCATTGCGCGCGACCAGATGGCCGAGGGGAAAGGAGCGACCAGGTGGCCGGCAACTGAAAGGGCTCCCGTCTGCCCGAGCCATAGCGGTAGGGTTCCCGCCTGCCCACGCAAGGCTCCGTGGATGCAGGGCTCCGTGGATGCAGGGCTCCGGGGCTGCAGGGCTCCAGGGCTCCGGGGCTGCAGGGCTCCGGGGCTGCAGGGCTCCGGGGCTGCAGGGCTCTGGGGCTGCAGGGCTCCGGGGCTGCAGGGCTCCGGGGCTGCAGGGCTCCGGGGCTCCGTGCTGAAGGGCTCCAGGGTCTGCAGGGCTTTGGGGCTGCAGGCCTCGGGGGACGCCCGGGGGACCCATGGAGCCCATCCTGGGCACTTTGCCTCGCCGCGGGCTGGAGGAGGAAGCACCCGACGCCCCGGGGAAGTGTCGTCCGGGCTTGGCCCATCTGGTCCCCGCCTGAGAACCGCAATCCCCAGGAGGGGTGTCCCGGCATACCCTGCCCCTACTAATCCGGAGGAAGGCTACCCACCTTTCTTGTAACCCTCGCGCTCCGAGTGACGGAGGGGACCCTAGGCGCGGACGCGTCCGGCCTCCTGGAGACCTGGCTGGGATCCGCAAGGCGAATGGACCCTCATCGGGACTTCCAGGCCGGCCCGGCCATCTGGTCGCCCCATTGGAAAGCATTGCGCGCGACCAGATGGCCGAGGGAAAGGTGCGACCGGATGGCCGGCAACTGAAAGGGCTCCCGTCTGCCCGAGCCATAGCGGTAGGGCTCCCGCCTGCCCTTGCAGGGCTCCGGGGCTCTGCACCAGGGTCCCTTGTCCCGGGCAGATGGACACTTGGCAGGCCGCAGGACGTGGGATCCCAGGCCCTGACCAAAAATCAGGAGGCCCGGGGCCGGTCCCTGCTTCTCAACACAGCCAGGCTGGGGAGGTCGGGGAGCCTGCCCAAGCACGAGGGACCCGTCCCGGGCACACAGTCCATGAGGTTGTGTGCTCGTTTTCCACAATTTTCTTCAGAATAGTGCGTAGTTGCGCTAGGCAAAGTCCGCCCAGCCCTACTCAGGATGTGCTCTCGTTTTCCACAAATTTTTTCAAAATTCTGCGTAGTGGCGCTACGCAAAGTCCGCCCAGCCCTAGCCAGCAGGAGCATATCATCTAAGTACACGATGAGGCGTGTGCCCCTTGCCCTGAGGTACTCCACCGCCGGCATGAGAACCTTGGTGAAGCACCAGCGGACGGAGGCGAGCCCAAAAGGAAGGGTGGTGAAGTGGTACGCCTGACCCTGCCAGAGGAAATGCAGAAATTTCCAGTGAGGAGGGAAAATAGGGATGGTTAAGTATGCATCTTTGAAATCCAATCAGGTCATCCAATCCGCTGACCTGAACACATCCCGCAGGTGAATACCCTCCATCTTGAAATGGCGTAAAACCAGCCATTCGTTGAAATCTCGCAAGTTGAGAACTGGACGTTGCCCCCCCCCAGTCTGTCCTGTCCACCACGAACATGTTGCAGAGGAACCCAAGAGGATCTAAGACTGTGCGGCAAATAGCACCTTTGTCTAGGAGAGTGGAGATTTCCGCATCTATAAGGCCCTTTTCTGACCGGGAAAACCGAATGGGAGTGGGCGGAAAGGTCTGTCTGGGTTCGCCGCAGAAATCCTTTCGAAGCCCTTGCCCGGTCTGCAGGACCCAAGCGTCGTACGTGAGTGACCTCCACACACTCAAAGCGGGCCACACGACCCCCCCACTCTCACCACGGAAAGGGAAGAAACACTTAGCGGTATTGGCGGTGTTGTCGCCTCCGAGGTAACCTCTGCCCCTGGAAGGTCTGCCGCGGGATGGGAAAAAGTTGGAGTACCGTGCCTGCGTTTGGTACTGCCCTTGCCTGGAGCCTTGTCCCCTGGAATAGTTGGAGTTGGGGACTTGGCCAGACGAGCGGCCTCTTCCTCGCCATGCCCCATGGAAAACACATGAAGAAAAGACTTTGATAGAAGATTGGGCCCTATCTAAGGAGGTGAAAGTATTAACAAACTTACCTAATTCCTTTATGAACGGTTCACCGAACAAACCTCCTTGAGCACCCGCCCTAGCTTCCGAATCCGCCAAATCTCCCAGCTTTGGGTCCCCTTTAATCAAAAATGACCTCCTGCGTTCTGTAGAGAGCGCACAATTCGCGTTTCCTAAAAACACGATCGCTCTCTGCGCCCAACCAGAGTGGGACTTGGGCGAAATCAGGGCTCCTGAATTCTTGGCATCCTCAGCCATGTCTAAAATCATAGCCATGGGTCCGAGGGTGTCCAGGAGCTTATCGTGGCACACCCTCCAGGAACGGTCTATCCCCTTCTTGGGATCCTTGCTGAATTTAGCGAGAAAAGTCGCCATTCTCAGGTCGAGCTCAGGTGTTTGCGTGACTTTCCCCGTCAAGGGAGGGGCGAGGGCATTCAGACCGCAGGCAACTGCGGGCCTCCTTGTCCAGTGGCGTGCGTATCCTACCGGCCACATAACCGGCAACCTTAACAGAAGGCGTCCAATCCGAGGACCGTGGATGCATCAAGAATTCTGGTTCTAACAAATCCGAACCCCCTGAAGGAGCCCGCGTGCCCAAGGGGGTGGTGAGGCGACAGGGCGCCACGGCCTGGAAGGTCCCGGCTCGTCATCGGTATCCCCATGGTCATCCTCCCCCAAGTCCTCAGTGGGGCTGGTGGATCAGTGGGCGCAGCAGGGAGCAAAGGGATAACAGGAGGCGGCTGCAAAGATTTGCAGACGATGAAGGCTTTACGCAGGCGCTCATAGGCATCCTGATCGACACCGTCCACCCTGGGACATTTGGCGGGAACCGGGTCGCTACTAGGTACCGCTTGCTGGGTAGAGGGCGCTGGAGGGGTCCAATGAGCAGAGAACTGCTCTAGTTTCTTGCAAAGGCACTCCTCCATGGGGCCCATGACCTCTCTACGGCACGGTAGATGCAAAAGAGGAGAATCTGAAAGAGCCTCCGGGACACTAACACTTGTACAGGGAGAAAATATACACACAAGACCAGCCCTGGAACATGTCCATCCAGGCCCCAATTCAGCCTGTAAATGATGCCCGATTGCCAAAAGCAAAATTACACCCAACGGGCGTCAAGGTAATAACACACACACTCCAGCTCAAAAATAGAGCATCTTGCAGGCACTACAGACCCGCGAAAGGCGTCAGTCTCCAGGGGACATGAACGCAGGCATGCAACAGCGGGTGGAATGCCAAGAATGCAGCTAGAAAATTTCATGCGCACCGTTGCCCGCAAGAGGAGTTGCCGCGTATGAATCACGCGACAGCGCCCCTGGCGGTCGGGGGTGTGAACCATGCCTCACCAGCCCTTCAGGCAGCGGAGCTGCGTAGGCCCGAAACTGGACCCGCGGGACCGCGAAGACAAGGAGAAATGAGCGGAGCTCAACACCACACAATGTATATCCTGAGGCGTGTGGGCAGCTAGAGCACGTTGAAGCGCTCCCCCGACCAGGCCGACTTCAAGCCTGAGGAAAGACGCAGCAACGCGCTAAGGCCGCAAAACAAACTCAGCCGAAAGCAAAGGTATGACAATGCGTCAATCTGAGAGGCTGACGCGGAATGCAGTCCTGCGGCTGCCTTACAAATGTATATTCAAGAACAGGCAAGAGAAACGGAAAAACACTCATCTGCGGCTGCTGAGCAGCAAAGAAAGAGGATGAGCAGGGCAGCAAGGACAGACTAGGAGAGGGTCCCTGCATTGTGATTGGTCATTATGGACTAAGGGATATGTTGGTCCCTTCTTTGTTTTTTTGACCATTTTTCCCAAGGGTGTTTGGGAAATGTGGTCTAAGTTAAGTTTTAAAATGCTGCTGTGCAATAAAGCATAGAAAGTGTTAGCATAATCTGAAGCCTCCCGTCCTGACATAGAATCGAAAATTCTTGATGCGAACGGTTGAACATTTCATTCAGTGCTCTCCAATTAAAAGTTAATAACAATAATAATACTGAGATTTGTAAGCGCACATAGCTACTTCAGGGAGAAATGTCCCAGCGATGCAATCCAGGCTTGCATGTGCTACACCCTCGTAACAGATCAGTTATTTCTTAACAGGCAAGTTTTCAATCTCTTTGTGAAAAGGAATCACGAAGGGGCCTGTCGAACGGACACAGGCAGCAAGTTCCAAACTTTCGAAGCTAAACAGCTAGAAGAGCTGCACCAAGGTGCACTCCTCCCACTTTCGGAATACAGAGCCTACTCGTGTCTATGGATCTGATATTCCTCAGGAGTATAGGGTTGAATAAAAGGCTGTATGTTCTGAGGGCCACTGTTTGTCAAAGCTTTATAACGGTAGCTTAATGCCTTAAACAAGTTCCTCTGCTTCACCGGGAGCCAATTTAACTCAGCAAGTGAGGATCCCATGGAGACACATATACCAAAGAACCAAAGGCATCGGACCATGAACAACCGCACCTATCCTGGGTTTGTGTCACTAATTTAATCTCTGTCTGCGTGCACGGACTACAAGCACCTGCTGCCATTAACAGCATAGCCTTCGATTCCCAGTTAAGATTGGTATGGCAGCGACTCAGGCCAATACGCCCCGTATTTAGTACCCAATTCTATTGTATTCTTTAATCTTCTAAACACAGGGTCTATCACTCAGCATCTGCAGACAAAAATTTGAAATTTACTTCATTGAAGATTTGGGGTCATTTACCACAAGATGGCACTCCTATAGGTGCTGAAAGCTGCACACTTGGGTTCCCCTCACCTCGGAATATTCTGCCTGAGGTGAGGCAAGGGTAACTCATGTGTGCGGCTTTCAGCATCTATAGAATGGCCATCTTGGGGAGACCCCATGTTTGGAGGTCAGAAAACCATCGGAGAACTGTTGTTCCACTGGTGGGGGATTTTTCTTGTGTTGTGTTTTCACTTTATTACTGTTTGAGTGCCGCATAAATACTTAACACATGCCTCTAAGTGAAGCCTGACTGCTTTTGCGCCAAGCTACCAGAGGGTTACACACGTTAATTTAGCGACTTTTGCCCACCCCGACGAGGATTGTGGCTGATGCTTGAAAAAAATACTCACACCACCTCAACCAACAACCCAATTTCTAACACTGACATTTTAGGGAGAAAAGAGCTGAAAAAGTAATATTGTAATAAAGGAATTTAATGAAATAAGAGAAAACATATATTGACAATTACAAAATAAGTGAAAAACCTATAAACACACTGGTGATGAACAAACCTAAAAGGTGTAAAAAAAACTTCTATAATTCAACCTTGAATAATATATATATATATATATATATATATATATATAAAAAAATGTTAAATACTTAAAAGAGAAGTGAATACAAAAGTTAAAATGTGTGCATGTCCCAAAAAAGTGTGCCCTGCTCATTTCTACTGCATATTAACACGAAGGAAACAGAATGTGTCTGAAGCATTCATAGATTTGAGCCCCTGTCCACTGCTGCAATTTTCTGCCTACAACGCAGTTTTGCTGAATGTTTCTGAAAGATTGCACGCCGCTGATTAATTGGTCCAATCTCCAAGAGATTTGTGTGCAAACTCTAAACACCAAATTTCTTGGTCTGATCCCCAGAACTCTTTCGATTTCTGAAATCTGTGAATTGAAAAATTGCTTGTCTATTCTTATTCTCTAGTACTATGTAGAAATTACTTTCTACTGAAAGCCTGGTCAAACACAGAATATTGATGTGTCACTTTCCATGTGTACTACTCTATCAAAGAGGGCATTTATTTAGCTGAAATTTCTAGGCAGGAAAGCAGCAAGAAGACACTTTAAATAACTAGTCTAATTTAAGAAAGCAGGTTCTATAATAAATCAGTATTGTATTTTTTTTTAACTATGGGATGCAACTCTACAATCATGCGGAACGTCCCACAGATGCACAATCTCATAATTTCAGTGGCCCTGATCATACTTAAAAAAGTGAAGAAAGACATGTTTGAGTTGATCTCAGACACTGGTGATCATGCAGGGTAACCTTCCAAACCATTGTTTTTTTATCCACTGTCTCGCTCCAGAGTGTGCCTTGCTCTCCTTTCTAAAGTGGCATAGTGGAACAAAATATTTGATGAACTCTAATGCGACCCAATTAATAACCAGTGGCTGGGATTTGTTCAAGCACACCACCAATCAGCTGTTTGTGTAAGAATCCTAGTAGCTGTGTGATTCTCTTTTACAGCTGCGTTTATTTTTGTGGAAAACTTCTTTTTATTGGCTAGGAATGGGTGCCCATTATGACTCACTTCTTGCTGTTAATATGACTAGGTCATGATCCTAAATGCCGGTCTGTTACGCAAGAGTTATAATGCTTACATATTTTCCAATGGTTGAAAAAAATACACTATTGTGTCTAGCTATAGAATAGCATTTTGCCATAAGGACCTTATCAAGTGTGAGAATCCACTCATTTCTATAGAGAACCTTGATTTTAGTCTATTTACATATTTTTTTCTGTATGTGTGTGAAACCCGTGGCTTTGGGCAGGAATGAAAGGTCTTTGAAATTGAATGTAGTTTATACCACATGACACAAATGTGAGCATTTCAGGTCAACACGTGATTGCTCTAAGAGCACGATATTTACGCACTTTTCAGCTAACATTTATTTTCTGGAGCTCAGTTTTTTAACCTGTTAGTGGGTGTTTAATGCTTCTATTGACTGTTTTTCCTTTGATGAAAGGCCTTTCCGTAATGTGTCTCATTGTGCCTGGCACCTGTGTAGGTTTACCAATGCAAGTAGCAGACAAATCACTGTGGTTCATGAGACGGCCTGATAGAAAATGGTTACTCATTCATTATGTACCAGAGTGCATTAACTGATGTAGCATTAATTCTCCTTTAGATATAATTGCCTGGCCATATTTAATACATTTATAATGTTTTTCAACGCACTGTGTTTCTAGATGTTTCTCTAGTTATTTTTTCTTCTTGAAAACTATGTCACATTCCATGCATGTGTAGGATCTTTACCCAGTGTGAATTTTCATGTGCAATGTTAGTACTGAATTTTTTTTAAAAGCTTTCCCACACTCAATACATTTATAGGGTCTTTTATCGGAGTGGATTCTTTCATGCTGTCTTAATGCACTTCCAGTTCTAAAAGCCTTATCACATGCAGTACAATTGTATGGTTTTTCACCTGTGTGGATTCTCTGATGACTCACTAGGCTTCCTTTTGTCTTGAAATCCGTATTACACACTATACACTTAAATGGTTTTTCACCAGTGTGATCTCTGTGATGTAGCATTAACTGCACCTTTGAAATAAAACCCTGGTCACACTTGCCACATTTATGTGGTTTTTCACCAGTGTGAATTCTCTGATGTAGCATCAGCAATGGTTTCATCTTAAAAGTCTTGTTACATTCAGTACATTCATATGGTCTTTCCATGGAGTGGATTAAACGATGTCTTATTAGGTGCTGGTTTGACCTAAAAGCCTTGTCACATTCAGTACATTTATAAGGTTTTTCCTGAGTGTGGGTTCTCTGGTGTAGCATTAGACATTGTTTTATTTTGAATGACTTGTCACATTCTGTACATTTAAATGGTCTTTCCTCAAAGTGGCATCTCTGATGCACCATTACTGCCCCATTTGTCCTGAAAGCCATGCCACATTCAGTACAATTATATGGTTTTTCCCCACTGTGGATTCTCTGATGTACATTTAGGCATTTTTTAGTCTTAAAAGCCATATCACATTCTGTACATTGATGAGGTTTTTCACCAGTATGGCTTCTCTGGTGTTTTAGTAGTGCTTGCTTTGTCTTGAAAGCCTTTTCACATTCACCACATTCATATGGTCTGTCCTCGAAGTGGATACTCTCATGTAGCATTAGCTCTCTTGTTGTTCCAAACGTTTTGTCACATTGTGTGCATTTATATGGTTTTTCACCAATGTGGATTCGCCGATGTGCCGTTAGTGCTGATTTTAGTGCAAAAGCCTTGCCACATTCAGTACATTTAAATGGTCTCTCCACAGAGTGGATACTTTGATGCAGCATTAGAGCGATTTCTGTTTTAAAGAACTTGTCACACTTGGTACAACCATGGGGTTTTTCATTTGTGTGGGTTACCTGATGCGCCATTAGATGAGCCGTTAGTCTAAATGCCTTGGCACATTCAGTACATGTATATGGTTTCACCCCAGAGTGGATTTCCTGATGTACCGTAAGTGCACGTTTTAATTTGAACGCTTTTTGACACTCGGTACACTGGTATGGTCTTTCATCAGTATGGGTTATTTGATGCAGTTTTAAACTTAGTTTTGTCCTAAAGGCCTTGCCACATTTAGTACATTTAAATGGTCTCTCTGAAGAGGGGGTACATAGATGCTGCATTAGAATCATTTCTGTTTTAAAGAACTGGTCACACTTGGTACAAACATACATTTTTTTATCCGTGTGGGTTTTCTGATGAGCCATTAGACGAGCCCTTGTTCTAAATGCCTTGGTACATTCAGTACATGGATATGGTTTCACCCCAGAGTGGATTTGCTGATGTAACATAAGCACGCATTTTAATTTGAATGCTTTTTGACATTCGGTACATTGGTATGGTCTTTCATCTGTGTGGGTTCTCTGATGCACCATTAGATGGTCCTTTGTTCTAAATGCCTTTGCACATTCAGTACATGTATATGGTTTCACATCAGAGTGGATTTTCTGATGTACCGTAAGCACACTTTTTAATTTGAAAGCCTTTTGACATTCAGTACATTGGTATGGTTTTTCATCAGTGTGGGATATCTGATGCAGTTTCAAACTTCGTTTTGTCCTATAGGCCTTGCCACATTCAATACATTTAAATGGTCTCTCCGCAGAGTGGGTTCTTTGATGCTGTATTAGATTCATTTCTGTTTTAAAGGACTGGTCACACTCAGTACAAATGTGTGGTCGTTCATCTGTGTGGGTTCTCTGATGCACCATTAGATTGTCTTTTGTTCTAAATACCTTATCACATTCAGTACATGTATATGGTTTCACCCCAGAGTGGATTTGCTGATGTACCGTAAGTACACATTTTAATTTGAATGCTTTTTGACATTCGGTACATTGGTATGGTCTTTCATCAGTGTGGGTTACCTGATGCTGTTTTAAACTCCGTTTTGTCCTAAAGGCCTTGTCACATTCAGTACATTTATATGGTTGCTCATCAGCGTTTGTTCTCAGACGTACTACTAGATGTTGCTCCATTTTCAGCGAGTCCTCACATTTGTTGCATATAAGGTAGAAGAAACACTTTGCTCATTTAATTCCTTAAAGTCTGCATATAATGCCCACTTTTACTTGTTCCAACAGATATACACAACTGGAAAAAAAGCCATGCATCTTTACAATGTGAACATCAAGAAGGAATTTTCTTGGGAATATTTCTGGCATAGGAAGATGTTCCTCCGGACAACACCATCACCACTTTCTTTATGGCAAGTCCATCTATTGTTTAAAAATAAAGTCAACTTCTCTGTTGCTGTTTGTCAGGCACCTGTTAGATTGAGAGGAAAAAAAGCTCAATTTCATGGGAATAAAATAAACAGCCAAGTTCTATTAATTTACATGAAAGCACAAAGAGGAACTGACTGCATGTACAAGTCAATCGTACTAAAACCTTGAAAACACTATAAAGATATGAAGGACAAAGAGGCAATTAGACATTCAATATGCCTCAAGATAGATGAACAGACACTACGTTACATGTGATTCATTAGTCTCATTTCAACTAACTTCTAGAATGCCATTCCTCTTCACATGAAGCAAAAGGAAATCTTTGCTGTAGCAAAAATGAAGTCTGATTCCCTATGGCCCAGCCAACATCTGTACTTTTTTGCCTTGGGTTTTTTTCCTGCTTGGAGATGGGCCAATTGGGGCGTACAGAAATGATTTTTATGGTCATCAATTCCCCATAATCACATGGGTTATATGTTTTGCACTGTAATAAGCCGATGGATCAGAGTGCAGAGTCAACACGTCTGGATCTGGTGGAGCTCCTACTTCAAGCCATGGTCTGGCAGAGTAAGGACAGAATTCCCTGTAATGCTGCAATCATCTTGAATTGAGACCCATAAGCACTCGATCAGATCAGTATGGAGGAACTGAGTTTGATATTTTGCCTCACAGGGCTAGTATGCAGTCCTTGCCGCGCATTGCGGATTTTCAACACTGAAATGTGTATTTTAGAGCTGCAAGTTCCCACCCTACAACAAAAATCACTATGAATATGAAAATCATCACTCAAGGTTGTATTATACACAGTACAAGATAGGCTGCCTCTATCAATTAAAGCCTAGAATGGACTCAAAGCAGCATTTGGTGATTAACAAAATGAACACATTTACAAAATTGAATTGATATTCCTAATTGAGGTGTGAAATTTCCAATTACATGGTCTATTCACCAAAATGGAACACGATGATATATGTATATACTTAGCAGCAAGCAGTTGTGTGCTGCATTATTGAGCCTACTTAACAAACCGTTTGATTTAGGAGGAATCATAGAGTTAATAAGAGGTGGGGAACCAAAATGCAGATCTTTGCGCATCCTGCACAACTCTGTGCAGTCAGCAGGACAGAAGCCGCCACTGAAGATCAAGATTGTAACATGCAAAACAGTTAGCCACCCTACATTCATTACAGGCTCCTCGCTTCAGTACACATTATCCAAACTGTAATCATGCACCTTGAAATTTTGCCTTACATGGATTGGCTGAGTAAATCTTATGAAACACATTGGGCCCCTGTGAGGTACCTCTTAAAAACACATGCGCTCTGGTGCAAGACAACAAGCATCAAAGGGGTGCAAGTAGAAGCTGTTAAGTTAAGAACCCACACACAGTGATACATTGATATTTTTTATCCCAACACTCAAACCCTGACATCAGCTAAACATCTTCCCTCTTCAACCATATGTACCATTCACCCTACATCCCCGCATTCCTGCTAATAAGCATTCTAGGAATAACATATTTCCATAACAACCCTCAATCCTCATGCCATAAACACAACAAATCTTCCCTTTTTAATAAAAAAAAAAAGAACATGCCAACATTAGGTAATATAGAAAATGAATTATGCAAGCTTAAATAAAACCAGTACTAGCTTGATAATACTAGAAGAATTTGTTTATATAAACTATGAAAAACAATAAATGTAATATATGCAAGTTTAAATAAGATGAGACATCTGAAAGACTAAAAAGAACTGCAGGCGGAATATCCCCTCAATAGTACCGGAAAATTAATACATTGAAAAGACTAGGTACAAAACTCGTAATGCCCCTCAGTACACAATAGCTACAAAGTCAAAGCGTCCAAGCTTCACAATTGGTCTTCCTAAACTAGGTATCATACGTTCTGTAGTATGAATATCCTCTCTCTGAGTTTCCCTACAATCTGTTGCACAAATTTCGTTTCCCTGGGTATCATTACATGATTCTCCTGGATCCTGAATTTCCTCTCTCCTACTAATATCGGACCCAATCATATCATCTTGCCTTAGAATTGAGATCCTTCTTCCTTACGTTGCCATTGTTAATACCATCATGCTTAAATAATGACAATCTTTTAGCATGCCAATGCTTACCTTCACTCAAAATTGCTGAGTGGCACACATTTTTTTCAACTCATAAGGGATCAGAAAACCTTTCCTGACCAGTCTTCCAATTATCACTTTCACAAAATCTCCAACCTTGAAGTTGACTTTAGTCACACCATGTAAAGAATCATATCTATGTTTATACTTCACTTGGTTCATTTTCATCCGTTCTCCTACCACCAAGGGTGACCAATCCACCTTTCCGGTCCTATGCAACCAACCCATGTTGTCTTTGGTGCGAAGGGCTTTCCCCTGCATCAATTCAAAAACTCTATGTGCTGTAGAGTTACTATGAGTATTCCCATGGGCTCCTACTGTTTTAAATAATTCATCTTTTAACACGATCCAGTAGACGAATCAATTTGATTCACGCCCCCCTTATCACAGGACACAGACAAAAAATGTCCTTCACTAATGAGAGCGCTTCCTGTTTGACATCGTGAACCATCAACACAAGATCCAAACTATTGGGATCCAATAAAATGCTTAATTCTCCCTGGTCCCACCATCCCAAAACAGATGGTCCATTTTTTTTGCAAAATGGATTTTACAATCTGCCTTTTTGCCTTTGAATTCGAACAACAATTTACGAAACCCAAGAAGATTTATATTTTCTTCGAGTACTAATGTCCGGTTCCCCTTAAAGAGGGTCTATTTTTGGTTCAAACAGTCCATACCTCCTTATTAACGATAGTATACGGCGACCTAGAGTCAGCCACCAACTCTACATGCACTTCACATGCCACCATATCACAAATAGGTTTTTTCCTAATATTACCATGAATCTCCCTCATGCTCCTTTTTCTTGAACATATAACACTTGGGGACCCTCTTTCTCCGAGTCAGAGAGATCGCTTTGATCGCACTCTTCCAAAACACTTTCGATTACCTTGTATTTATGACACACTCTCGCAATAATGCCCCCTGAATGCACACCATGAGCATTTTTGACCCAGAACCGGACACCTTATCACATACCATGTGAGTGGAACTGGAACAACGATTACATTGGACTTTAAGACCACTCCTCTCATTTCTGCACCAGGATTTGGTTTTGTTTTTCAGTTGGACAAAACCTTCCTCCCCCTTCTTGTTACTCTCTTGTTCAGTTTTTTTGATAGATTTTTTTTCCATACAGTTTTAACAACATTCCCTCCTTCATCTTTTTTGATTCCTGTGACATCTGCCTTGGCACACCTAGACTAGAACTCAGCTTTGCTAAAAATGGCAACAACCTTTTGCAAGCTGGATTCACCATGAACCTATACTCTATCCTATACGGTGGGATTATAACAGTGAATTATTACCTGATCCCTGACAATTCATTCTCCAACCTCTCAAATCTTCAAGCAAGAGCCAATTTCCTCATAGCAGCAAGAAAATCTTCCATTTCCTCGTTATCCCCTTGCTTCCCATGATAAAAATTATAGTGATCAATCGCCTCGCCCACTTTAGGGGAAAATATGCATCAAGATCTGCTGGTGCATGCATAAATACATCTCTGGAACAGGGTTTTTCTCCATACGATTGTATGTTTTCAAATCTCATGGGCCTAGGCAATTTAATAAAATGAATGTTTTCCTCTCTGGTGAAAGAGTTTCATTATCAAATGAGGAAATATTGTTCACAAAAGACTCTTCCATTCCTCCCATTTCAAGGTCGATGCCCCTTTTGTCATCATAAATGGCGGAGGTGAAAGTAGGTTCATATTAGCCATGGTATTCCAATGCGTATATTGATACAGAAGCAGAAAACAAACATAAAATCCAAGTTGATATGCTGTATGGTTA
This sequence comes from Triturus cristatus, assembly GCF_964204655.1. Classification (NCBI taxonomy): domain Eukaryota; kingdom Metazoa; phylum Chordata; class Amphibia; order Caudata; family Salamandridae; genus Triturus; species Triturus cristatus. The sequence goes on from NC_140589.1 coordinate 39,945,337, forward strand.
CTAAGACTTAGCACCTTAAATTGTATGTAAACAAAAAATAGAACGCTAAGCAGTTACTTCAGTATGCATCACTAACCTTTGGAGTTACTAGCATGCTTTGAAAACCATAAGTTCCCCCAGGTTACTGTTGTGTGTGTCACCTTTTGAAATGTAACTTACTTGCTTGAAAACTCTGGAGTGCGTGTCACTGTTTCATGAGGAACCATTGGCACTTGTTAAATGAGATACTTAATAACTAACCACTTTCATTATCTTACACTCGCTAGTTATCCTGTTCACCTACCACTCTTAGAAACACACTGTTGACCTTCCCTGAACATTTTTGCCTACATTTACTAGCCCTCGTAGCAGTAACAATATGTATGTAGACCTGTTCTTGCAGTTTTCCTCCATCAAATAAACATGTGGTAGCCCAACTTGGGTTGTGTTGGAGTACCTGCATACTTGAGCCCCATTCCCATGCAACAAATGTCACCTTCACCATTAGGATGAGACTGGATTACTGAGTGAGGGTCAAAGTCCCCAATCCATAACTTGGAGCAGTCTCTCATTTTCCCTCTGTGCTAAATTATGATGTAGCTTTAAGGAAGCTCTCCGGCCCCTTCTCTCGCATCAGAAACAGAGGGAGCACTGCACATGTGCAGTCAGGCATGGTGCACAGGCTGTTCTGCATGCCCATCGGCGAGATGGGACAAGGACTGTAGGGAATTCAAGGGCAAAAGGCCGATGAGGGCAGGCAGCAGTCAAAATGCATACAAAAATTAGAGAAGGAATGATCCAGAGTAAAATACGGGTGGGGTCAGTAAGTGTGGTGTCAGTAAGTGTAGGTGAGCTCTGACACATGGCCTCAGAAAATAATATTCTCAATTTTGTTTCCCCTTCACCTACATTTAACTGTGTTTGAAATATAATCCACACATCTAAAATTAAAAATAAATGCAAGTTAAACTAATCTGAGGGTAATGCGTTGATCCGTGTGTGCAACCAGAGAGTCACTGATTAGAATCTTGGTTTGTTGATGTGTATTTATAGTGAGTGATATAAACCTGCGAAAATGCTATGAATATGTAAGTCACCAGATTGAAAAAGTTATTGGACCCAGTGTAAGATATGCTGCTGAAGTTTTAAAACATATATTATACACAGTATAAGAACGATGTTACCAAATTTGCAAAAAGATTCAGGATTTAAATGCTTAATGTAAAGGGGGGCAAACACGTTAAGGACAACTGTGCGGTCTGCAAATGCACTGAAGGAAATACATGTACACTTAGTGTGGTGGTACGGGCAAAAGGCCCCCCGAGTGGTCTTTGCTCATTTATTTATATCTTCTGGCCATGCCTGGCCAGAAGGTGATACAATGTATGTGTGCCCTTCTGTGTTACACACGTAACCCAGCTGTTGCGGTATCCGGATCATTACATCTCTTCCCAACTTGGTATTAAACTGTCTCAAGAGGATTCAACACACAAAGCCTTTCAGTCTCTGACTGGGCGGGGGATTCAGTCTCAGGTCGTAGCGTTGGACCGACAGCCTGCACTCTGGGAGTTAGGATCTGGCCAGGAGCTGACATTCGACTCTTCACTTTCTGCAAGTCACCGCTGACCCTCCAGGGCTGGGCTGTGAGTTTTCTTCGACCCAGTCGTCTCTTGTTTCAGTGTCTTCAGGATCAACGTTTCCTTGGTTCGGGCAGTCTACTCTCCGGAACCATGACACGTTCCTGGTGACTACTTTGTCCCCCTGTCTGGTAGTCATGGCTGTTCCGTTCACTCGCACTACCATCCAGGTCCCTGGTTCGTAGGGTGTCTTGAACTTCCATCCTGCTCAGCGATTTTGAATCAACATCAGGATCCGATGCTTGGCACTCTGTCTCTTACTAGCCCGCTCATTGGGTTTGGGCTCAACGGGTTTGAGCAATAGCTGGTTCACAAGGTTTTAGAGTCCAGTAGTCAGATACAGGGATGGTGTCTCGTCTGTGCCCGGTGAGCATCAAGTACCAGGGGGACCTTTGTGTTGTGCAGTGTGGGGTGCTGTGGTATTCCTCATAAGAATCGGTGGTGCTGCTTCCAGGTTGGTCATTTCTGCCAATGCGCTGCAAAGGGTTTTATTCAGCAAGCGGCAGGAATCACTCTGCTTTGGCACTGGCTTGTGGCCACTGAAGGGTGATGTGGCGGCTCCGGATTCCAAGTGACGCGAGCAGGTCTTTGAATTCTCCTCCCTGGAAGGGTGGGCCATTGTCTGTCTTTAGTTCTTGGGGTAAACTGAACAAAGCAAAAGTTTTTTTCTAAAACGGGGGCGATCTGGGCCTTTGCCGTAGAATCCACTACTTCCACTCTCTGTTATTTAGAATAGTTGTCGACTAGTACTACTGTCACTCTTCCATCTCGGAAGCTCCCAAAGTCGAGGCTGATTTCGGTCCAGGGAGCCGAGGCAGGTTCCTCAGTGAAGATCGGCGCAGGGGTTTCCCGGATGCTGGTATTCTGGTAGGAGTGGCAGTTCTGCACCAGGTCGTCGACAGTGGCCTCTAGTCCTCTGAACCAGTTCTTCTCCCACATACACAACTTTATTTGGGCGGTCCCTTGGTGGCCTCCGTGTTGTCACTCTCTCTTGGAGGCTCTAAGGAACCACAATTCCAGATCCTCTTAATACCAGACATTCCGCTGAAGTGCTTGGATCGTCCCGCACTCTCCACAGCCTCCCAAGGCGCTCTCTGTCTGAACTGCAGCAGTTGTTAGCGTCTCTGTATCCTATGCTAGGACCGGGTCCTTTTGGTCGCTACACTGATCTCTTCAATAGTGAGGGCACAGAGACATGACCCTTGTGTCACCATGTCTACATACTCTTCTGCCCATGCGCCATTATCGATATAGTCTCCTCTGAGGACTGGCGGGTATTGGGAGAGGAAGTCTGGAAGATCCTTCGCCCCTCGATGATATGTGATTGTAATGTTTTATTTCTCCTTTTTATTCCAGTGCAAAGCTTTAGATTCTTGTTTGTGGTTTAGGCAGTGGTTGATCTGCAGTTTGCGTAGTTGCATGTATTTGGTAAGATAAACATTTTTGTTGTGTTTACTCCAAATAAGTATTATTGTCATGCATGAATGAATTTTTTGTGAGTGGTGTCATAATAGCAGCATATTTGGTTTATGTATTGAGTGTGAAATTCTTTTGGGATTTGTGCACAATGTGTATTGCGTTGTCTTATGTGTAATTTTCTTTTCTAGTAGGATATTGTTGGTTCTTGCTGTGTTTATGCAGAGTAAAGGGTGGTGAGTCTAGCGGTTTCTGGCAAGTTACTGGTATCGTTTTGGAGTATATAGGTCTTTGTGATAAAGCCACATTTTGTTTATTATGTTTATTACTTATTTTACAAAGTGTTTGTTGACTTGTTTGACAAGTTCCCTCTATTAGTAAGGGTTATGGCTAGCCGCAGAATTACTGCTCAGCAGGTGGTTGGTATGCTTTTTTAAATCATCCTCTGACCAGGATTATGAGACTGACACTGCGTCTGAGGCAGAGGAGTAAGTGCAAGATTCTGGCAGTGAGTATTCTGTCCACGAGGAATCATCTGACGATGAAGCTACTCTCAGTGCGGATTACAGTGATGTGTCGATGATGCAGCAAGAGGCATCTGGATTGCAGCCTAGGGCTGCAAGGCTTCCTATTGGAAGTGCTGTACACTGGGTTGATCCAAACATGTTGCAGCTGGTGTTGCCTGCCCTTAGTGGAAATGCAGGGTATAAAGTAAATTGTGAAAAAATATTGGCTGTGCAGTTTTTTCTGTTTATGGGTGATGTAGTTTTGGCTGAGATTGTTGACCAGACTAATTTGTATGATGAACAGTACTTGGGGGACAACAGTGCCAGACTCATGCCCCGTTCTAGAGCTACCCAGTGGACTCCCACAAATCTGGATGAGATGAAGTTTTTGGGTTTAACTTTTTTGATTGGCTTGATAAGGAAGCTGTCCCTGGCTTCATATTGGTCTACCAGTCCCCTAATGGCAACAGCTATATTTCCTGTAATTATGAGTAGTGATCGGTATTTACTTTTGCTTCGGTTGCTGCATTTTGAGAGATCTATACTCCAGGAATTAAGATGTATACCTTTTTTGAGAGTAAGACAGGATATGTCTATAATTTCCGGTTGTACACTGGTAGGGATTCCACTATTGACCCCCCTGGTTGTCCTTCCACTTTAGGAAGTTCAGAGAAAATTGTGTGGGAACTTGCTAGAGGACTTTTTTTTTTTTAAACAAAGGTCACCATTTGTACCTAGAAAATGTCTACACTGCTGTGCAATTGTTTAAGGAATTGTTCAAAGTGGACACTCATGCGTGTGGCACAATCCCTTTACCCAAAAGAGCTTGTTTTCAAAAAGCTTCAGAGGGGACAGTGCAGTGCCTTGCGTAGTGATGAACTGCTAGCTGTGAAATTTGTGGACATGAGGGATGTCTATATGCCGACTACCATCCAGGATGAAAGTACTTCACCTTTTACTGTTTGGGGTCAGGTTTCTAAAGTGTGCAAACCCGTGTGCATTGTAGACTACAATAAGTACATGGGTGGTGTACTCACAATTACACGCAAACCTCAAAATGTGACTATGTTCATACATTTTCCATGCATTACTCTGTCATAATCTTCTGGTAACAGAAAAACCACAATTTTCCTACCACCTAGCGTTCCCCTAGGTCGCCCAATCAAAATCTTATCTCACTTGTGAAGGTGGGCCAAGTGCCTGCGACAGGCAAAGACCCAAAATGTATTGTGGGGACATCAAAATTACCCATCACAAAAAGACCTGGTTTTTCAACAGTGGGTGGGGGTCACCTGGGTTTTTGGCCCCGGGCTCAGCGGCCATCTAGGAAAACCTACCAAACCCAGACATGTCTGAAAACTAGACACCCGGGGAAGTCCTGTAAATTATGGCTTGCGTGGATCCCCCAACATTTTCCTACCCAGAATCACTTGAAAACCTCAAATATAGCTGAAAAAAATCTCAAATTGAGGTTTGTACGTTGGCATCCAAAAACGGTAGCTGTGTTGCGCCTTAAGGTCATTCTAGTCTTACAGTTCCTTGAAATGTCTGATGGGCAATTTATGTGAGCCTTTGGTGTGAGCCTCTCGTTGCCACTTTGTTAAGTTACGAATCTTTATTTCTGGACTCAATCCTGGCATCAGCTACATAGCGGAGGCACTCCCCACTTGGTCGCCCTCCCAGGTCCCAGAAACCTAGACCACACAAGTTAATCTTTATGGAAGAATTGAGGCTGCAGTTTACAACACTCATCATTGGCAAATGACAATGGTGTGTTTGGCCATATGAAGTGAGTTCTGGAATTCGCCACCACCTCACTGGGCTCCAGTAACAAAATCCACCCGTGCCTTGGCACAGGAATGCTGGACTAACCCATTCCTGCCAACTCTTTCCGCTTCCCTGGACAAATTGATGGGCCCTCTAACCTTCACAATTTGCTTTTAGCTTTGTTATTTTCCTTTACTCAGTTTAGTGGAGGCACTGTTCCTCTGGGTACTGTATTAAATGGGTGACTTCTAATAGCGCGACGACACCCACCCATTTACTGTACTGCCTTTTGGCATAACCTGTTTCAGGGAGTGCTTACTACCCCCAAAATCACTCCACCCCCCTCCCCTGGCGAGGTGCCTTGCTCAACCACCCAAATCAAAAGAGGGTCATGGAATACTCCCCACTAAAGTCAACCAGGTGTGGACTTGTTGAAGCAAACCTCCCTGGCAAGTTATGTTGGCAACCTAAACCAGTGATAAGCATTCTGCTTTATTTAACCACTTGGTCTGAACCTGGCAGTGTGTACAACTTCCCCCAAGAGGCCATTGCACCTGCTGTAGAGTCCGCCATCTACACAGCATTTATAAGGTGACCAACTACCAGTAATGGACAATGCTACTGCTGAGGCGATCCGTGAATATGTGCAGTCTCATCTCTTTCGTCGCTGTTTAATAACAAAAGTACAGCAGGCTAGTGCTACCAGCACTCAGTGCCTTCTGCATCCATTGATTGCCTAATGAAACTTAAGTGGTTCCAACGTTAATGTGCTCCCTGGACCGCATGCATAACCTGCTGATCTGCACCCTATAGAGCTATTTATCATCATCAGTGAATCCTCCATGCAAAGCACAGTAAAAAAAAAAAATGATGGCACGCAACCCATGGGCAACGCCACATACATGATACGTAGACGAAACATCGCAACCACTCAAATGTTTTTTTATTCATTTATTTATCTTTACTACCTTTTGTAGCAACCGTCTATAGTATATACTGCAGCCCCACTCGTCTTGACCTGTCTAGCATCTCAGCCCTCATTAACTATCCCATCGTAAAGAGTACCGAACGTTAATGCTTATGGCCTTGGTGAATGGGGACCTAGCACAGCATGTATATTACGCTGACCCACCCGTCTTGGTCACGAGCATCCTTAAGGTGTGTACTTTCTTCCTTATAGCTCTTTTGGTGCAATGGTACTGACGCCTTAAAAACCCTGCATCGCAGCTTGCTCCCTGCAACAACATTAATGGACAGAAGGTCACATACCCTGTTATTAAAACTGAGGGTGTTGGAGTAGAAACGCTGTGATTCTGGGCAAATCACTCAATGATCACCCTTCCCACAAAAGAGAATGTGTAGTATAACAGGTGCTTATGTATAGCGATCGAAGTCTATACTATATAAAACTGCAGCACATGCACAGAGGTAATCACAACGCTTAACCATAAGGAAAGACAAATAGATGTTGATCTACTGGCTCAATTGCACCAAGTGAATCCAGAAAAACTTGTATAAATCAGTTTACCCCGGCTTAAATTATGTAATCTTAGGCAAATATTCTCTCTCACTAAAACATTTTTTTTCTTCAATATTGCACATGAGAGTACTTTCACGTATGCGAGTCAGAATATCACACATCATAGGTGGGAGGGTCTGCTAGGTGTTTCCTTATGTGCAACAGGAACATTGGCACCGACCCTGGGGGAGGCCAGGGCAGACCAATATGAGGAAGCTCCAACTCAGGCATCACTCATCTCTTCTTTGCTAACCTCCCACTCTGGCATCTACTCTGCCCCCCGCCCCTTATCAATCCTTTGGGAATTACCCCCACCCCCGCGATAAAATGGGCACCCCTACTGGTGAGCAAACCATATAACCGGCAACTGATCTGTGCCCCCCATGCCCCAATACCCACAGTATCCTGCACCCATCCACTTGACATGCTTCGAGGACACCCACGATGTAAAGGCCCACAGTTAAATTCTGGTGTGGTAAAAGACATTCAAGAATATAGGCTCCCCTGAGCCCCAAATGATGCAACCCACCAACCGTGGATGTAGCACAGACTAGTGTCAGGCACCGGAAACTCCAACCCTCCCATCCCTAGATGTCAAGGAATGCCAGGGACTTCTGGGAGGCCCTGCCTGTCCTCCTCACAAATCTTACTCCTAAACCACGTAGTCCCAATGTTTTCCAAACTAAGGCGCGCCATCCCCTGTACCTAACACCATCCAACATAACCTTTTCCAATTTAACCAAGCAAAACAACGCGACCGACTGTGCCTCTGTCCACAATAAGACACGATACCATCATTCTAGGACAAACCTCCTTTGCCCAGTGACACAATCGACCACCAGGCCCGAATCTTACGGTAATGCGGGCACCGAAGCCCTGCACTGGCAACCGAGCTGCAAAAAAGGAGGTGGGCCCCCACCTGACGGCAACGGGGATCTATCTAGGAGCACTGAAGGGCACCGACCATTGAGATGCTGCCCCACAGACACTCAACAACACACAGCTGGACTCTGACCACACAACACCCGCAAGGCAACAACCGGTGGGTCAGCTGCTGCAAGACTACCCCACAAAGGCAGGGCCTGTTGCGCACCAGGCAGTGCCCACCGCAGGGCAACAACAGATGGGCACCAAATGGAAGCGTCAGTGGCCCTCAAATGCAGCCATATACAAAAAAAACACCTAAATCTCTAGTCAAGCAGGAGGTGAGCGTGGACGCAAAGAGGCGCTCTTTATCTGGGCCTCAGCCGGGGCCCGGAAATGGAGAGCAGGGCGCGCACTACCTTACCCGGAAATAGGCAAGAATGAGCGGTGACGTGTCAAGCAGTCACACGGGCGCCGCAGAAAAGAGCTTCCTGCAGGAGGCGCGAGGACACCGGAACAGAGGAGCTGCCTTCCGGATACAAGAACGGCGGCTGCAGGGTGGGCGCTGAGTAGGCTGCGCGGGGCGCCCGGAGCAGAGAACTTCATGTACGGCTGCAAGGATCGCAACCGGAGGAGACTTTAACATAGGCAAGGACGTGAACCACAAACTGTAGGGATACGAAACCGACCTCCCACCAGACATACCACCTATATGGGCCCTCTCAACCCCCCAGGACTACAAGCGACCACAGACCTGATGGCAGCTCGGGACGATGCACGGTCACCCCGTTCAACTCTGTCTCCGTCCCTTCAGGCCGAGTCACAGCGCTGCGTCTGCCAGAGAAGTGCTGAGTGTGGACCACGCCGTGCGGTGCAGGCCCCCTGTTTTCTGTCGTTAAGTCCGAGCGGTGTCTGTCGCCCGGAGCATGCGCAGACTGGTCGCACATTTTCAAGGACCACTCCCAGCATGCGCACACTGATCGGACTGTGCACTACATCACTGGGAGCATGCGCAGAATATTTGCGCCGTATCTTAACACTCGGAGCATGCGCAGACTGATCAGACTTTACCTGAACACAGAGCAGAAATGCAAGGTCACTAAAACACTGCCACCTTGTTAGCTAATCAGACTGAATTCTGGTGATTTTCGGATGTAGTCACTAGAACTTTCATGGTGGTTATGTGTTTTTCAGCCAAGTTCTGGAGTGCCTTCTTTTAAAAGAAACATGACGGTTGGCATTAGTTGCGGCCTGACCGTGTATTATTAAACATATATACTTTCCACGCACGTTTTATATTAAACACTATATCTGCACATTTTCTAGAAGCCTATCTTATCCTGTGAATAATACTTACAGATTGAGAGTGCTTTCAGGTAAGAGGCTGGGACCACATAGCACTACAAAAACACACGTCACTGTTCCACTGAAGCCTTCATTATTTATCTCTTTACAGACACAGATATTTTCACTGATTGCATTAATCAATGAGATTTTGGAGGTGTCATCAAGGTGAAATGTTCCTTGTAGCTTCCAAAACTCAAGCTGTGTAGTGAAGAAACAGCCCATTTTCTGCTTCAGGAAAGGATGTGCCTGGACATGATCACAAGTCCTGTTTTTTTAAACAAGTTTAGTTTGCATGCTGGGATGTGTATGTCCATACTGTATGATAGGAAAGAGAAAATTACAAATCCCAGCATGCAAAGTGTTATTGGGAAAAAGGCAGGACTTTTTACACACTAATCATATAAAGCACACACCAGGCTTTATAGATCTATACACACACAGTGCTGTAAGTCAACTGGCATTCAGTTCTTCCACTTCAGCAGCAGGTCATTGTGTTGTCTGTATGTCATCTATTTGCGCGCTGAAAAGTTAGTCCTCAATTTCTTTTAAATCGAAATTTTAATTGTTTTTAAACTTTTTACTCTGCTGCTATAATTGTATTTTGTGCATACCTGCTGTTTGGTCTCGTCGTTGCTTCCTGTTCCGCCTACTCCCCGTTCCACCACGGGCTATCCCGTTTGTTGTGGAGGAAGATTGCGGTAAAATCTGGTTGGTTGGAGGTCGGGGAGGCGGGGAATAGCAGGCGCTTTGTCACGTCATTTCTGAGGCTTTAACTTCCATGGCTGTCGCCCCGCGCAGCAGGCACACCGGAGGCGCGCCAAAGGCGCGCTAAAGGCAAGCCCGTCTGCGCCCGTCCGCGGCCGATCGGGGCCAGGGGCCACGACCCCTGCCCCTCTGTCTCCTCCAAGGTTAGTGTATACCACTCCTCAACTTCTTGCATTACGGCCGATCAGCTGTCCAGACTGCATTCATTTAGCTGTTGAAAACGAAATTTTCCAAACCTGTTCGAATGTTCATTGCTCGTTCTCCTTGTTCCAGCCTTTGGAGTATGATTGTAGACAAACCATGATGCTAGAGAACACTCCTCCTAAGTTTAGCTTTTTAAGTTTAAATTGTCGCTCACTTCCTCAACATAAAAGATTTATCTTTGATCTTCTTCTGGAGGAGTCGCCAGATGCCTTTTTTCTCACTGAGACCTGGCTTCATGACAGTTCTGGGCCCGATATTGCTACTGCCCTTCCTTCTAATTATGCCATCGCCCGAATGGATAGAGCCATTGGGATAGGTGGGGGTATTGCTATTATTTATAAACAACTTTTTCAGTGCAAATTAGACTCTGTTATCCTTCCAAACTGTGAAGCTGCTTTGTTCAAACTTACACTTACCCCTAAATTCTGCTTTTCGGGGCTTTTGGTTTATCGCCCTCCAGGTCCCTCCTCTTCATGGCCGGCTACTCTCCCTGGTTTGGTATCTTCCTTGCTCCTGAAATCCAATAACTTCTCTCTAATTGGCGATTTGAACCTTCATTTGGAAGACGCCACAAATTCCATATGCTCTAATCTCATTGCTGATCTTTTAGCTATGAATATTACTCTCTGCAATTCCGGCCCTACACATAAGGCTGGCCACTTTTTAGATCCTATTTTTTCCAATGTCTCTTCTACTGAATGTGAACCAGCAATACCTATCCTTTGGTCTGATCACTTCTTATTGAAGTTCACAATTCCGGCTCCTGTTAGTTTGCCCTCTGCTTTCCCCCAATCTATGTTTTTTTAATAGGGACTGGGAAAAAATTGATATCACTACTTTGAACAATGTGCTCAGTGAAAATACTCCCACCATCACTTCGCAGGTACATGTTTCTGCTAAAAATATTCACAATTGGCTGTCCCATGCTGTTGATGAATGTCTTCCTCCTATAAAGAAAAAATTGACCTATCATCGCCCTCCAGCTCCTTGGTACACTGACATTCTCAAAGTTGAAAAATCGAAATGCAAAGCATTAGAAAGGAAATGGCGTAGAAACTATGCCCCGGATTTGAAAATAATTTATAAAAATGCTCTTAAAACATATCACGACTTATGCAAAACTACGCGAGCTGCGTACACCTGTAACACTATCAATACTGCTACAAATCGTCCCAAGACACTCTTTAGCTTAGTAAAAAATCTTGCTGGTGCCCAGACCATAGCTAAGCCCCTGCCACTTGACAAAAATTCATGTGAGGCTCTTGCCCTTTTTTTCACAGATAAAATAGAGACTATCCATTCTGAAATTGCTCATTCCTCCCTGACCTGCATGAAGTCACCTCCAATCTTGGGTAGCAGTGTTCAGGAATATCCTAATGTCTCCTCCCAATTGGCCTCTCTTGGAACCGGTCTCTTTTATTCCTATTCTTGATTCAATAAAATCTGGTTCACCCAATGACCCACTACCCATTTCCATTATAAAACAACTTGACCCCATTCATCTTCAGGTTATTATGGAAGCCCTTAATTCTTCTTTACAAGCGTCTACTGTTCCGCCTGTCTGGAAGCACTCTATGGTTGTTCCTTTGTTAAAAAAGCCTGCTGCTGCCCCCAAAGTTCTTGCAAATTTCCGACCTATCTCCCTTTTGTCTATCTTCTCTAAGTTACTGGAAAGACATATTCATATCCACTTTTCCAAGTTTGTTGAAACAAATAAAATACTTCACCCCTCACAGTCTGGTTTTCGTGCTGGTTTCTCGACTGAGACCACGCTTTTAGGGGTTACAGAAAGACTACGACTTCTCTTGGACGCTGGAGATACAGTCGAGCTCATACTTTTAGATCTGAGCGCGGCTTTTGACACCATCTCCCACCCTATAATAATTAACACTCTGAAATCTTTTGGCATCTGCGGTTCTGCTTTGGATTGGTTATCTTCCTTCCTAACTAACCGCACTTTTCAAGTCTTTTCTGCGTCTGACAGTTCTAATGTCTTTCCATCACCTTTTGGAGTTCCCCAGGGCTCTATTTTGAGCCCCTTGCTCTTCAATCTGTATGTCAGACCTCTTGCTGACATTATTGACAATGCTGGACTGTCTCTCTTTACATATGCTGACGATTCTCAAATCATCTTCTCGCTTTCCAATTCAGACTCCAGTTCCATTTTTGCCCTCCAGTCGGGCTTACGCCAAATTGCTGTCTGGATGAGTAAAAATTATCTGAAACTTAATGCCAATAAGACGGAGGTACTTATTTTAGGCAAGCAGAAAGATCTTTGGGACTCTTGTCATTGGCCAAATGAGTTAGGTATTCTTCCTCGTCCTGTTGATCATGTTCGCAACTTAGGCTTTTATATTCACGACTCTTTGATAATGCATCAACAAGCAGTCAAAGTTGCGGGTACTTGCTTTACCATCTTGAAATGGTTGCATAAAATTCTCTGGATGCTGCCGAGAGATACACAAAAAACCGTAGTCCATGCTCTTATCACATCAAGGCTGGACTACGGAAACGTTCTGTTCCTGGGTGCGAATAAGGCTGTATCCCGAAGGCTACAACTTGTTCAAAACTCTGCTGCCAGACTCCTTTGTGGGGTCCCCAGATGTTCGTCTATCTCTGAACATCTTCGTGAGCTACATTGGCCTTGAATTGAAAAGCGGATCGAGTTCAAAGCTCTGACCTTTATGTTTAAAATCAAATGAGGTCTAGCACCGGACTATTTACAAACTCTTGTCTGTCCCTATGTTCCGACCCGTCATCTTCGCTCTGCCTCACTTGAAAAATTTCATGTTCCTAGGTTTAGACTTTCCAGAATGGGAGGGAGATCCTTTTCCGTTCAGAGTCCATCTCTTTGGAACTCAATTCCTCTTGCCATTCGTAGGGAAACTTTGCATCCCCAGTTTCGTCGTTCACTGAAGACTTGGCTTTTTAATCAATAATTTTTTTCCTTTTCAGTTTCCGTGTCCAGGCGCCGGGAAACCCTTGTTGGGTAGCTGTTGCACCATATAAATTAAATAAATAATAATAATAATAATATTTGCCGTGATCTCAATTCACCTGGTGCTATCTCACTCAAGTCGCACTAGGCAGCAGCAGAGGCTCCCTCCCTCCAGGGGCCTGGGCTCATTGAAGTGCACCCGCTGTTGCTTCAACGCCAGTTTCTGTCAGACAGCTGATGTCCAATCACAGAGCGTGGCCACCTTTTAAATACAGTGCGCACATCCGGACCAGCATGACCAGACAGGTGGGCCCCCTACCAAACACATGTTAAGAGGGCATGACTTAAGTTCAGCCAGTGGGGGTGACCGCTGGCCGCATCAATTGTCAGCTATTGTTTGGGGCTGCTGAAGAGAGTTAGACTGCACTTTGAAAACATCCTGCCTTGCTCCGATTGTGCTAGTCAGTGAGCTTCACTGTGGACAAAAGGTGTGGTCCACCTCCCCCTACACCCCTCAGATCCTTGTGCTGTTTAAGCAGCCAACATTGTGCCATTAATCAGCTACTGGTTTGTTTATAGGTGCATAATTCTGAATTCAGAGTGAGAGATAATGACCCTCAACTTGCTTAAGCGACTTAATGTGTTAAAGTGTGAGGGAACCAACAGGGCCACAACCGCTACCAGCACTCAGTGCCTTCTGCATCCATTCATTGCCTGATGAAACTTAAGTGGTAGCAGGCTCTGCTTTATGTCATGTGGGTCAGACTTGCCAGCACAGCACTGAGTTCACTGAATTATGATGCAAGCCAAGGAGCCCCACACCCCAAAACCCCATGGGGGGCCCTGTCTGCCGGTCCTGAATACATTTATTTAAATAATGACCACTCTGCGGAATGAGAAGACACGTAGGCAGGTTCCTGATGAGTTTGGGTGATTGATGATTCGTTTGCGCATTTGTCAGACAGTACACACAACACTTCACAGAGCGCTCATTCTGCTGCGCACCCTACATAAATGCAGCTCCTCGTAGAACGTGTCTTAGGGTGGACAAGGGGCACTATAAATGGGTGACTAATGCATATTAGTGCAGTGATGCACCCACTAGCACTAGAATGTGTTAGTATGCGTGGTTAGGATACGTGGTACTTGGCAGGGCTGGTATAGAGCATCTGGTATCTAAAGCTCCAAGCACGTGCAGATCCGCACATCTTATGGTTTTTGGTAAATTAGCTGTAATTCAGACAAAGGTAGCTAGAGATCCAGGAAGTGAGATTTGGTTTGTCGGTGCCTTATATTTGAAACCTTAATTACAGGGAAAAAATATGATGCCTGCTAGCTCCCCTCTGTTTAGTTTGGTCTTCTCAGTTTTGGTTCCAACAGAATGATCAATAGCCAAATACTACCCTGCCCATGTTGGACTTAAGCTAACTGAAGACACCTTACATGTGAATCGAGTCATTTGTGTCACTCTTAGAGGTGTTAGGCTGGAGAGGTGGCAGTGAGATCACATACCCACACATAATAGATACACTTGTTTTTCTCGTTTACCTCAAGAATAGTAATAATCTCTTTATAAAATGACTACACTTATTAACCTGACCTTTCTTATTTAATAAACACTCTGATTCAGAGAAAAGCAAGTTTGAATCTTAAAACAAAAGCAGAATTTGTATCAGGGAGTTGATAACTTCAAATCATAATGTAATAGAGCCATACCGGTCAACTCACCCTCATTTAGTGAGTGTAACCCTATCATGAGGCAAGTTCATTCTTCTGACAACTATCATGTCAACAGGGGTGTAACCCCACTCAACCCCATCAAACCTATGTCATCATCCATAAAATCGTTAATTCTTTGTAAGCTTTAATGAGACTTAAATATCTGACTTCACCCTCATGGGAGAGTTGGCAGGTATGCAGAGCAGCCAATTCCAGTTTCTGGTGGTTCTGGCCCGTTTCTAGTTCAACTTTGCAGCAAAAAAGTAGGGATTATTTTTCTTTTACAAATTGTTCAACTCAGTCCTTCACCCTCTTCATTAATGTTGTTAATGGTTGATCTAGCTGTATCCTCCTAAGATGTAGATACTCTCCATGGGAACTAAGTGGTTGGACCAACAGTAGTCAAAGACACTTCACTTAATTCAGCCCCTCTTCAAAGCAGTCATTTATTGACATAAAAGGTGATGGCTCCACATCCTCCCAAATGTAAGGGTTTCAGTGTGACTTGCATTATAGTTCACAGTTAAAAAGGTGGCATTTTAAGTCAGATGTGGCTGTTTGTTGTAATAGATCCATTCTGACCAAGGTAATGACACAAAGGCAGAGGGTAGAGATCCAGAGTTAGAAGATACAAATGAGGAGCTGAGTATCCCAGCTGGTAAATGCCACCAGGAGTCTACAAGATGAATAGGCGACCCAGAATGATAAACCAGAAGAAACCATCTTCGTACAATAGTGATTCCAGTAGGTTTAGAGTTCAGGGATACTGACTGAAGTTGAACTATAAGACTAATTGCTAGCATCTGCCAAGAAATGGCTGAGCATATGCGGATACTTTCCATGGCCCATTACTGGACTAGCTACGTAGCCTTTCAGATTGTTCCATCTAATGTTGATAATCGTTCTATTCTCAACTGAACAAGAATTGTAATCCAAGACTATGTTTCATCCTATATTATAATTGAGCCACTGTTTCTTGTATGTCTCCAGTATTTAGCACATATTGGTCATACTTCTGGCCTGCTTGCCACCTTCATCATCTGGCCTACTTGCAACTTCATGTTTGGTCCACTGTATTACAAGTGCATTACAGTCAGTGCATTGCACATAAGAGTGGATGTGACTACACCATGTTTTGACTGAGTACCCAGTGCTCCAAACTCTAAGGTTCTTAGTCTCTCTGGAAGTGCTCTTTACAGAGTTGGGTGAGTCTGCCCTAGTAAGTTTATACCAGTTATGTAGTTATTGTTAAATAAGTGGCACATTCCCATCATGCTCATGAGATACAGAGTCACTGCGGAAATGTCCTAACGAATCATCCTTAACATCCAAAAACACATTTGAAGAAGAATTGTCATTAAGCTGTGGATCACTTCTGAAAATTGACACTCTGTTAAAATTCCATACATTCCCCCCTTCCACTCATACAGCCTTTCTAAAAACTTCAGTAACACGCACAGGATCAGACCAGCAGGAAAAACCTTTCCGTACCATTGTACCCTTCTTTAGACGCACAATATCTCCTACTTGAACATGACATTTTGTGGACACATTTTTTGTTCTTTGCAAAATCTCTTTCATCTTATTTGTATAGATTTCCATTTTGTTGCGGAACTCCTTGAAATCTATTTCTGCCACTTCTCTTTGTGGCTTGTTCTTGTTCCTTAACCACCAAGGAACTAACATAGTACTGAGTTTGCGACCCCTCAACAATTCAAAGGGACTTAACAAAGAAACAGCGCTGGGAGAGGTCCTATAGGTCAACAACATGGACTGCAAAACATTTTTCCAACTAAGACCTCCTTTAACGGATAACTGAATGGTATCTTTACCCACACAATTAAATCTCTTGATTGTCCATTGACCTCTGGGTGGAAAACAGCTATTCTCTATGAAGAATACCACATCCGTTTAAATAACTCTCCATTTGTTTGCTAACAAATTGCGGTCCATGGTCTGTAACCAATTCTTGGGCTATACCTTCCCTACAGAACACGTCATCCAAAAACTGTATTACAACCTCTGATGTGACTTCTTTAAGCATTTTAATCTCTGGCTACTTTGAAAAATAGTCTATCAATACTATGCTAAAAGACTCTTGAATAGGTAACACAGAAAATGGACCAATGATGTCAATTCCCAACTTGCACCAAGGTGAGTCAGGTAAATAACCGGTTGGGGATTGGCAACCAAGGCTTTAGCAGACTTATCACTGTTGGCATATAATTCACAGGCTATCACCAAATGTTCAACACTAGAGTAAATACCTGGCCACCAAAAATTACTTTTGAGCCTTCTCCTGGTTGTGTAGATACCAAAGTGTCCTTGATCGGCAATATCAACATATAATTTCCTTAAACCAAAAGGTGGAATGAATTTGTCTCCTCTTACTATGATATTATTTTCAATCGCCAACTCTTCACGCACCTTGAAATAACTCACCAAACTACCTGCAAGCTTCCTTTCTTGTGGCCAACCACTCAAAATAAAATCCTTCACACATTTAAGTTCTTGGTCTTTTTCTATTTCCTTATACCACCGCTGTTCGTGAAGATGCTCACTGTCCGAAAGATGGGTTACAAGACATCCTCTGACATACACCAGATTACTGTGAATCAGTGGAAGAAGTTAGATATAGCATTGAGTGAGCTAAAGTTGCATGAATAGCAAGTCTTCCTGAATCTCTGTAGGCTGCCTTGGGTTGGCGTCAGTAAAGGGTCATCTGGCACCCACACAGTACTAGCCAGGACTCCGTGTGAGACAGTGCCGTGAAGAGATAGTCAAATCTAGCCTAGGCTTTTATATAGCACTCTCAAACAGGTAAAAGACATACGGTGAAGATAGGATTGACTCACATATCACTACACTCATTACTACTTACATATTTATACAACAGACACATATTTCTCTAATCATGCATACAGGGTTGCCTGTTGTTTGAAAGTGGGTTATTGGTAAGGGCAAATGTAGGTCTGCCACTGGCAATAAGGCCACTAACACATGGTAGCACTCAGCATAGGTCTTAAAAAATGATTCCTATGCTCAACACTTGGTAACGTGGCTGCGAGCAGACAGGCTTAACTTCAAAGACAGGTATGTAAAGCATTTAAAAACACCATTTCAGTAAATAATTAAGACACAACACATAATAAAAATCCAACACCAATTTATAAAAATAGGAAATATTTGTATCTTTAAAATGACACCAAAACGACAAAAATCCAATGTAGGGAACCCGAGATATGAATTTTCAAAGATTTAATAAAATATAGCACGTAGAAGATTATAGCACCATATTGTGATACCTGCTCGAGATAGACCGGGGCAAAGTCAAAGTTTCAGGCCAACCGCAATGGAGCCCTGGGCGGCTACAGCTTGCGGCAGGTCTCAATTTCTACCTTTGGACTTAGAAACTTTTCTGGAGCTGTTCTCCTCGAGGCCCCTCGAAGCTCCCAGCCAGTCCGGATTTGGTGAGGGTTCGCCGACTTGGCGAGGTCTCGGTCAACTTCCCTGGAACAGATGTAGAAAATTTCTCAAGATTGCTGCAGCGGGAAAACCCAGGAATCCAAGCCGACACGCGATGATAGGCAGGCAGCTTGGCTCTCGCAGTTGCTCTCGGTCACCTTTTCTATGAGCGGACTTGGAAAAGTTTCTGGAGCTTTATCTCGCGGGGTCTCTCGATGCTCCTCATGTAGCCGGATCTGGTGAGGGTTCGCCGGCTTCAGATTTCTTCTAGTCCCGGTCAAACTCTGGAATTGGGACTGATGGAGCTTTTAGGGGAACGGACCTGGGTGGCTTGGCCGGTTCGCGGTTGAAGGCAGGCAGCCTCGCTGGCCAGGTTGAGTCGGTCCCTCTATGGAGCTTTTTCCCAAAGTTGCTACAAAGTTCTCCAAACTTCTTGAACGTCTTCCTGAAGTTCTTCAAGGGGTCCCAAAGTCTCGCAAACCCACTCCAAGGGTCTGGATGCTCCAAGATGGTCCTTGAAAGTTGAGGACTTCAGTTCCCACAATCCACTGGTACAAAACCCTTACAAATCCACTGATGGTTCTCCAAGGTGTAGATTTAGTTGGTGATGTTCCAGATGAGCACTTGTAATCTGTAGCTTTCAGGGAGTCCACTCTTTAGTTCTTTTTCAGCAAGATAATCCACAGGGCTGTAGTTTGAGATGGTGCAGTCTTCAGAGGTCAGACCTTAGAAATCTCTGCACAGCAAAACTTCTCAACAGGGCACTTCTTGCTTCAGTGGTTTCAAGCAGCAGATCTGAGAGGCTCTGCCCCTCTCAGATACTTATTCCAAGTTCTCTGGGTCATGCAGGAGGTCCCTTCTGACCAATGGGAGCAGGGTAACTCCTCAAAGGTATGACCACATCCTGTAGAGTGTGGCATTATTTTGTCCCAGAGTGCATCAAATCTTCTAAATCCATAATGGCTGATTTTCCAGCAAGGGGGTAAGAGCTGCCTAAACACACGCCTAGGATGGCTAATTTACTTAGACTCTACCCCCTGCATCTGCTCATACCTTCCTCAATCCTACCATCTGCCTTAGGTGGTAAGTTCAGAGCTGTAAGTGACACTGGTCTCCAGGGGCGACTGGTGACATTTTAAAGTGGTGAGGCGTAAAATGATTGGTATACTTCACCGTTGCGAGCGAGCGTAGCGAGCGAGCCCGAACCTCTATAAGGAGGGTTCGGGGGGGTTCTCCCCCCGAGAAAATTTTGAAAAAAGAGAAGAGAAATGGTGCATTTTCAAGCAAATTTGAGAAAGCAGGATGGTTAATAAGTGAAAGTGCAGTTATAACATTAATAAAGAGATGTCATATAACATAGGTAGCTGCTTATTCAGTGTATAACCACAGAGCTTCATAACAGACTTCGAGATACAATGCATTTCTGAGTACCTCACTCACAGATGTTTTTTATTTAACAAACTAACCTGGTTGCAAAGTAGCAGCATTGAACATTGTTTACTTTTTGTAAATGAAATCAGCACGTCTCTCTCTAAGAGCAGCAAACTTTCAATAACTTTAGTGTTAAAGTCCGGGATTTTCTGAACTAGCTTGCTCTCTACAGAGAGCATTGCCAAAGCATTGAGTCTTTCCTCAAGCATGGTGTTTCTCAGGAATGTCTTAATCCTCTTTAAGGCTGAAAAACATTGTTCTGCCTCGACTGTTGTCATAGGAGTGGTTATGACAATTTTAAGTAAAGCCACTGTCTCTCCAAGTGACTTTTCCATATTAAGTTTATGAATTAAAGCCAGCAAAGACAAGGCACTTGTGGCCTTCCGGTACACAGGCATTGCGTACAGTACAGTCAACTCAGTTCTCAGCTCTTCTTTATTGAGCATAGGATAAGCTCCCACAGCCTCATTCAGAGCACGCTCCGGGAAGGATTCATCATGTTTGGCAAACTGTTGACTTTGCAATAATGTGGCACTCACCAAATGTTTTGTGATAGAAAAACGCTCTTTTGCCTGCACAATTACAATGTCACAGATCTCCTTTGCAATTCGGACCATAGTGGTGATGTTTTTCCTGCGGTTTGCGAAAATAGATTTCTCTGGCAGTTTGCTGTCTAAATTGTCAACCCCATCTCTCACTTTGCTTATGCTTTGTACAAACATAGTAGTATATACTTGCACTTTGACAGTATCTATCTCTCGTGCTTGTAACTGATTGTATAACAGGTCGACAGCTACCATTATATCATGAAATAAAAACAGTAAGAACTGAAACTCTCTGTCTTGTAGCGTTCTACCAAAGCCATGGGCTTCAATCTGACTTTTGTAATCAAACTCATCATTGGCTTCTATGGCTTCAAAACATTTCAGAAGGGGCAGCGCTTGGCTGTCTCAAAATGCCCACCGACATGAAAAAAACGTACTTTTCATAGGATGGCTTTGCTTTCCCATAAGTAAAGGCCATATTTGAAAAACATGGTAACTTTGGCAAAATAAAAAGAAAATGAAGTCATGCAACAAAAAAGATATTTTCCAAGTGCCGCAGTCTCATACTCTCAGGGAGCTTGACTATTCTATTATTTAAATAATAGGAGTGCACTGCAGCCGCGGCGGCAACTGGAGGCCCTTACCGCACACAATTTTGCAGAGTGCTGTGCAGAGTAGTAGACTAAGTAAAGTTCACACTTCGATTCGACATGAATCGCCAGAAAAGTAGTAGGCCTGTCACAAAGGTGAGCCGACTCGGCTCACCTTTTAAGTGAAATGAATCATCAGGAACACTTCTGCACGAGGCTCCCAAACTGTTGAGATATGTTGCTTTGTGTTTGATGTTAAAACCTTCGCAGGGTGTTTTTATTGTCCAGTGCGCCTTATTGTTTTTGGCACGTAATGTTTGCTTGCCTGTTTTGGGATGGCCCTCCGCAATTCGTCCCACTACCTAGGTTGACATTAAGGTTGAACCCAGATTCTTGTTTAAAAAGTAGGGTAAACACAGGATGCTCACTAGTATCTAAACAGGCGCAGCCCCACGGTTCCACAGCCCGAGGGGCAGAGGGTACACCCCCGAGAGGCCTACTTATAAAGGCGCATGGTGAGGTTTCGCACACGCGCCAGAGAGTGACCCTGCGCTCCTTACGTCACTGTGCAGAGTCCTTAAGCACACTCCCTTTGTTAACAAAAACCCACCCAAAACTCTGATTGCATTAAAAAATGTGGTTCTTGTGGTTTCTGCAAAAATAACAATTGATGGACAGAATGCAGAACACTGTCATACATTCACCCCAGTACAGAGATCTGGGCCTAAATCCATCGTTTTTTTGCTCACCATGCCATTCCAGTTTGAACCCAGCCATATGCAAATCAGTCTTGATCCTGTGCCCCATTGGAACAGTCCAGCCCGAACTGCCAAGCCAGGTCCTCCCTGGACTGGAAACAAGCATCCTAGGACCGGTTTCGGGCTTTCAGCCCTCGTCAGCCAGGATAGCTTGATTCCAGTGGCATGGAGAGCAAGGGACTCACGTCTGAGCATACCCTTCCCACTCGGGGTGACATATGCAAAAATAACAATTGATGGACAGAATGCAGAACACTGTAATACATTCACCCCAGTACAGAGATCTGGGCCTAAATCCATCGTTTTTTTGCTCACCATGCCATTCCAGTTTGAACCCAGCCATATGCAAATCAGTCTTGATCCTGTGCCCCATGGGAACAGTCCAGCCCGAACTGCCAAGCCAGGTCCTCCCTGGACTAGAAACAAGCATCCTAGGACCGGTTTCGGGCTTTCAGCCCTCGTCAGCCAGGATAGCTTGATTCCAGTGGCATGGAGAGCACGGGACTCACGTCTGAGCATACCCTTCCCACTCGGGGTGACAAATGCAAAAATAACAATTGATGGACAGAATGCAGAACACTGTCATACATTCACCCCAGTACAGAGATCTGGGCCTAAATCCATCGTTTTTTTGCTCACCATGCCATTCCAGTTTGAACCCAGCCATATGCAAATCAGTCTTGATCCTGTGCCCCATGGGAACAGTCCAGCCCGAACTGCCAAGCCAGGTCCTCCAGTGTTTGATTGGTTCTGATGCTCCGTCCATCACCACCCCCTTTTGTACCGCTTTATTCGCCATAAGTTGGCAGGGTATGCTCAGACGTGAGCGACTTGCTCACTTTGCCACTGGATTCAAGCAAGCCTGTCTGAAGACAGCTGAAATGCCAGAAACCGGTCCTAGGAAGCTTGTTTCCGGTCCAGAGAAGACAAGGCTTGGCAGTTCGGGCTGGACTGTTCCCATGAGGCACAGGGTCAGACTGATTTGCATATGGCCATGTCTGAACTGGGGTGGCAGAGTGGGCTAAAGAACGGTGATGGATCAAACCCAGATCTGTTGACTGGGTGTGAGTGTTTGATTGGTTCTGATGCTCCGTCCATCACCACCCCCTTTTGTACCGCTTTATTCGCCATAAGTTGGCAGGGTATGCTCAGACGTGAGTCCCTTGCTCACTTTGCCACTGGATTCAAGCAAGCCTGGCTGAAGACGGCTGAAATGCCAGAAACCGGTCCTAGGAAGCTTGTTTCCGGTCCAGAGAAGACAAGGCTTGGCAGTTCGGGCTGGACTGTTCCCATGAGGCACAGGGTCAGACTGATTTGCATATGGCCATGTCTGAACTGGGGTGGCAGAGTGGGCTAAAGAACGGTGATGGATCAAACCCAGATCTGTTGACTGGGTGTGAGTGTTTGATTGGTTCTGATGCTCCGTCCATCACCACCCCCTTTTGTACCGCTTTATTCGCCATAAGTTGGCAGGGTATGCTCAGACGTGAGTCCCTTGCTCACTTTGCCACTGGATTCAAGCAAGCCTGGCTGAAGACGGCTGAAATGCCAGAAACCGGTCCTAGGAAGCTTGTTTCCGGTCCAGAGAAGACAAGGCTTGGCAGTTCGGGCTGGACTGTTCCCATGAGGCACAAGGTCAGATTGATTTGCATATGGCCATGTCTGAACTGGGGTGGCAGAGTGGGCTAAAGAACGGTGATGGATCAAACCCAGATCTGTTGACTGGGTGTGAGTGTTTGATTGGTTCTGATGCTCCGTCCATCACCACCCCCTTTTGTACCGCGTTCTTGTGGTTTCGACATGGAAACAAAATACGCTTCCTAGACATGATAACTACTGTATAAACCCTATAGTAAAAGAAAAATACAGTACATTGCTTTATTGTGGTTCTCAAAATGTAATTAATTAAGAAATCGTTAAACGATCTACTTCATTGGCCTTAGTCTCCTTGATTAGTCATTTGACATCCTCAAAATATGCTACTCACATTCTGTGAGGGCATACCCCTGCATTCTGGGTCTTTCATTGGCTGCTGAGTGCTGTTCAGTGCTTAATTTGTAAAAACAAAAAAAATACATAATTGCCAGGGCCCTCGTCCGGAGGCCACTGCAGCTTGCACTACGAACCGAAACCATGGTATACCCCCACAGGTTTATAAGCAACGCTGCGCATGAACACACCCTCTCTTGCAATCATTTAATAATTCCACTATTTAAGAATCCAAAATATATGTCTTCAATATTATGATTTTTTGCCTGATAATGGACTTGGTACAACGTTGCGCATGATTTTGAAACAGTCGTCATATAATAGGAACGTCCGTGAATGTCATTTGACAGTTTAATAGTTTTGCGGCCTTTTCCTGTGTTTTGGTCGGCTGGATTTAGTTTATTATTTTTTTTTTTGCTGCAGATTTATATAGCGCGAACTCGACTCGAAGTCGGAGCACCGGTTACGTTACACAAGGCTAGGCTACATATCATACATTCATTCGAAGGGCACAACAAGTCATGCAACAAAAAAATATATTTTCCAAGTGCCGCAATGTCATACTCTCAGCCTCAGGGAGCTTGACTATTCTATTAAAGGAGTGCACTGCAGCCGCGGCGGCAACTGGAGGCCCTTACCGCACACAATTTTGCAGAGTGCTGTCGACTCGGACTAAGTAGTTAAGTTAAGTTCACAATCACACACACGTCTTCGATTCGACATGAATCGCCACTCACCAGAAAAGTAGTAGGCCTGTGGCTGCGCCTGCACCGCACGAGGTCTCGTGGTCACAGCAGCAGTCAGTCTCCTCGTGGCACTGAGTAACGACGTCGCAAGCTCCGGTCACGTCACGAATGTATGCCAGCCAATCACAGTGCGGCACAGCGGCAGGGCCACCCCACCCACGCGCGGCACCCAATGCGGCAAATGCCTGCCCTCAGGCTCAGGCTGCGCGGTGTCTCTGCCAATCCAGACGCTGCATTAGCAGCGCCCGGATTGGATTGGCTAGAGCACTGATGACGGCTCGCCCATTTGGAGACCGGGGGGCTGCTGCATGAAGCAACCCTCGGCTCTGATTTCTCCCCCCCCCGCCCCTCCCCCTCCTCAACTGGCTTCCCTGGTTGAGTGGCTACCTATGGGTAGTGCGCATGTTCGGGATGGTCAGCTCTCAAAATCGAGCATGCGCACTTACCCGCACTGGTATTAGTATTGCAGCACCTGCCAGCTACCTCTGCTGTCACTCAGCCTGGCCCTGCCCCCACCCATCAGCGCCGCGATTGAATCCGCGACCGCGAACACATAATGCGCAGCGCGCAGACTCTCAAGGATTTCTCTTTTTTTTATTGAGTTGACTCTGTGCTCATCATTGTGCTGGCTGGCTGGGTTAGTGGGGCATCGCCCCACCGCCCCAATGGACGCACCGCCACTGCTGGTCTCTGCAGAATATAGTTTACAACTTCTCCCCCTGGCCTGGCATTCCTATGGAACAGCACACTGCCCTGCCAGCAGAGCTGGTTAACCCCAGGAACTCTTTATCACCTCTTCAAGACAGCCTGGCTAATCCACTTAACTCTGACCAATCAGGGCAGACCACTGGAAGGCTGAATTTGGACTTACAAACAAGAAAGTCTTATAACTTCTTGTACGTACACTTTAGGAGAAATTCAACAATATGATATTGTTGGATTTATTAATACCATTCTGGGAAGTCTTTGAATGGCATTTCTAGTCCTCGCCTGTCAAGAGTTATTAATCAATAACTTCCTACCATGTTGACCTATGTAACAGGGGATTTGCAATGGGAACATTATTTGGGCCATTTTTCCAGCACCAGGACTTACAAAAACATATTGTATAAGTACTTGTCTTATATCTACAGGAACCCCACCCCACATGCAACTAGGGGAGACTTTGGGGGTTCTGAATCTGTAGAAATATTGCAGATCCTCCCTCCACAGTGCTCCTAGCATCAAAGTCGAATTTAAGCAGCACTGTACCACAATGTGGGGAGTGAAATGTGAAATTTCACGTTACCCACGCATATAAAAACTCATTTTATAAGGGTGTACCTTCTAAATACCTGACCCCCCACCCCTGAGATACCTAAGGGAGACCATGGGGTCCCTAATATGCCAAAACATTGTAGGTTATCCATTTCTAAGTGCCCCAAACACCAAAGTAGAGTTTGGGCACAATTTACTTTTTCAAAGCAGTCCTGGCACCCAGGGCTGTTTTTAAACTGACCTCAGGCTTCAGCAGTGCAGACATGCAAGTGCAGAAAAAGGCTGCTGGCCTCTAAACTGCCATGCCCCAGGGTACTGGGGACTTCTAGGTGATACTGAACAGCAAAGAGAAGATCAGGGCACTAGAGAACCTGCACCAATCAGATTAATACAATAATGTAAATAAACAAAAATGTGGTGCAAAGAGCCAGGGACGGGACCTTCCTGCGTCCCTAATATTTGGTGTCACCCAAAGAAAATGCAAAAAACAGAAATGGCTCAGCACACAACTCAAATTCAGGTGTAATGGACAGAAATATATGTCAAAGTCAATAAACAAACAAAAATGTAAAGTATCCCCAAGGATTCACGGTAGACTTCAGTACTTTTACCTTTTTCCTAATACCCATTTAGGGCTTTTTTCTCTAATACCTAAACTATGGTAGTGCTGTTTTTTCAATCAGAGAGCTACTAGATGGTGCCTAGTTAATTCGCCAATATGGCGCTGACGTTTACACATGAGTGCGGTTCCGCTTACCTTCTTACTTAAGAACCCGATGTATAATTTGGAATCTCACTAGGATCATTGTTGTCCACTAAGCCTTTATAGATTAGGTATGGAGGGTCACCTCTAATAAGAGGGTGTTCACTCAAGTTTATATTTTGGCACTCATCGAATAATATGCCTCGTGTATGTTGAGCCTTTGAAGAGCGTACCATCACTCTCAGCGTTTTTCTAGTATTAGCGCTGTGTCCGCGTAATGTATACTTTTGCGTGCATAGTAGGACAGTGTATTAACTCGAATTCCGTGATGAGAATAGCATGCTCTGTATAAACAGGGATATATTTTTTTTCTATGGTCTACTGTTCCACCTTCAGCCTAATAAATGTCTACTTCGCCATGTCTAACTTGGAAATGGTCTCTTGCTTCGCATACCTTATATGTTGTATCCTTTAGAACTACCTGGCCTCTATTATTGTATAGAGAAGTGTAATCAAAAAAACAAAAAATTAAAAATTAAAATAAAAAAATTAAAATTAAAATTTTAAATGTCCTTGTTTTCTTGTAGGATCAAGGCTATCGTACTTCGAATCTTCCACCTCCACATCACATAAATATAGAGGTGTTTGTCTGTATGAAGGTATGTTTTATGCACCCAATTTGTTTGAGTAAATGTTACATAAATATAGAGGTCTTTGCTATTATGAGGGTATACTTTACGCACCCAATTGGTTTAAGCAAATGTTTTGACATTAGGGTTCTAACTAATTACATCACATATTTATCAAACTTACAAACTAACCGGTCTAAATGACTCAATAATACAGTAAGAGTGAGTTTCAGCTGTTGTTTGTGGTTCAGGCAAGGGTACAACTACTCATTAATTGCTTATACACACCATAAAATTTTGTTTCTTTAGACAAAACAAGATAATTCCACATACTGTGAAAGGTTTGACCTTTATTAGTATAACAAATTGAGATAAATACATCTCTTTTTACTATAGGTTTTAGACCTTTGAATATACTAATTACAGAAAGAAGAAGGGAAAACATTGACTCGCGTTGGACCGTATAAGCACTTTCTGTGAGGTATGTGCAATCTTAGGCAATAAACTTATTGACTCTGTTGCATGTTGGAGACTATTGAGTAATGTTAATGGTGAAACGTTTTGCCTGTAGATTTATTGTAGATATACTGTTTATAATACTTACAGAACAAACTGATCAAAACTGAAATACATATATATAATAGTTAGAAAAAACTGAACATAAATTCAACTTGTCTTTATATGGTTAAAACGATCAGGGTAACTCTGTTAGATCCTCCTGAAATTGTATTTTTTTAACTAAAGTTTCTGCTTTCGAACATATCCCCAAGTCTGTACAGATTCTTGGATTTGACTGTACACATAAATGTATTGAGATTGTTCTTTAAATATTTAAGCGATAATTGTGTTTCTTCTTTTATGTATTTTTAACTGTATATAGTAATGTATGTCCTGTATATGTATCTTTATAGCCTTGAAGAAGTCCCGGTGGGACGAAACGCGCCGCGTCGGCTATGAATTGTATGCTGTGCTTTTAATTCAGAATAACTTGAACAACAAAATAAAGAAAATGTCATCATCCAGATACTGAAGTCTACCGTGAATCCTTGGGGATACTTTACATTTTTGTTTGTTTATTGACTTTGACATATATTTCTGTCCATTACACCTGAATTTGAGTTGTGTACTGAGCCATTTCTGTTTTTTACTGGGGACTTCTAGGTAGTTTCAACCCCCCTGCCCTATTATATACTAGGGGCCTATAGGGGCGGTCTTGCCAATCACAAGGGTACCCCGCCACACCATTGTGTACCCTAGTGTATGTAGGTGTTTTAACTGTATTCCAATGTGTCTCTTTCAGCATAGCCCTGGCCCTGGTTAGGCAGAGCCCAGGGTCAGTCAAAATCAGTTACCACCAGTATCAGTCAGCAAAAAGTTGGGGGGTTCCCAGGGCACAGGATGAGTTTGCAACACCTTTAAACTGCATACTATGGTAGTTCTGCATTTTTACAGATACCAGAAAGCACAAAAGAAAGATTATGGATGTCAGGGTCCAGAGATGAAGCAAGTCACGTACATGGTTGAGACCTTTCTTCCTTTTTCCACCCATTTTCCAAATGCCATCTGTTTGATTAAATAATGGGTGCATCAGGAGTACTTGGCACCCATCAAGGGAAACCTATACCCAGGGGAATTGGGGGTGGTGGTATTTGCATGGACCCCACTCCATTTTATTGCAATCCAGGTCTCAAACTTTGGATAAAATCATGGTTGGGCGCTACTTTTATCGGTAGAAGTTTAGGAATGCTGGGCCCGATTCACAGAACTAACTTAAGACAAAATCCAAGAATTACTACCATTTTCGTATTCACAGAAGGCACTTACTCATTTTGGTATTCACAGAAGACACTTACTCACTACGGTATTCACAGAAGTTAGGAGTACTAACTTTAGGACTCCTAAATGCCTTCTGTGAATACCGAAAGTCTTAAAATTAGGATTTTTCTCAGTTTAGGAGTCCTAAAGTTAGGACTCAAAACTTTACTACTACTAAACTGAGAAAAATCCTAATTTTAAGGCTTTCGGTATTCACAGAAGGCATTTAGGAGTCCTAAAGTTAGGAGTCCTAACTTAACTACTACTAAATTGAGAAAAATCCTAATTTTAAGACTTTCGGTATTCACAGAAGGCATTTAGGAGTCCTAAAGTTAGGAGTCCTAACTATTCTACTACTAAACTGAGAAAAATCCTAATTTTAAGACTTTCGGTATTCACAGAAGGCACTTAGGAGTCCTAAAGTTAGGACTCCTAACTTCTGTGAATACCGAAATGAGTAAGTGCCTTCTGTGAATACAAAAATGAGTAAGTGCCTTCTGTGAATAACAAAATAATAGTAAGTTTAGGATTTTGTCTTAAGTTAGATCTGTGAATCGGGCCCTCTGACTATAAGGATTTTTGTTGCTCCGCACAGAATCCCGAAACTTGGACATAACATGTCCTTTATCGTTTTACCTTTACGATATGTCACTCGTGGCTTTGGCGAAACAATATCTGAAGGCAGAGTTAGATTTAAGTAAGTGTCAGTTTTTTCTTAATATGTTAAAGATATGACCACTATACATATTGTATTGAGTTGATAATTATTTGTGAACTGTTTATTCATAATGCGACACAATGTTGTCTTTTCTCGTACTTTTTTAATTAATTGGGATGCGCTTACATTATATAAATTTCTTGACACCAAAATGACGTCACTAGTTTAGTTCTAGTATGATATTATACACTGTTATTCTTTTTGGATGTTGTGGGTGTTGTATATTAACCCCTTCTGTGCCACGCCCTTTCCCCCTCCTGTGCCGGGCGTTGTATTAGTGGGTGGGGTTCATGACGAGATAGTCTCGTCATGGGCACAGCGCGACCGTGCTCCATGACGAGACTATCTCGTCATGGGCACTGAAGAGGTTAAGTTAAAGGACTATAAAAAGAATGTTTTTTTCTCACTGTTGAAGTGAAGGCTGTTTACCATTAAAGATACATCGAATGTATGGCACCTCACAGTGCGAATAAGAAGTACAGGTTGTTTTTTTAGATTTGCTGATTTCAAACAAAATTACATTACAACAACCAATGGCTATAGAAATGGGACATAGTCGGTTGACTTAGTTAATCCTACTATTGTTTAAAAAACATCTAAGAGAAATACGAGTCAGATAGATATTGTGAATAAGCTTGCAGTTGAAGGGAATTTTTTGATTATTTCTTTCAGATGTATATATATTTTCTGTATTATTGATCCGATTGCACATGCAAGAGCTACACCACAAAAGAACGTTTGATAGCTATCAATGCGATTTCAAGGTATGCGACAACAAATAAACAGTGTATTTAGACATTTTCATGTTTTGGGTCTTTTATTTCTTGTCTTAAACGTTTGGTGTTTTTCCTTTCAAATTGTGATATTACTGTGCTGTAGTTTTGATTTTTTCAATACAGAATAGTGTTAACTTATTGGAACGTTATAAGTGTACATTTTTGTCTGCCAAGATTTGGACCATAGAACAAATACAATGAGATTGATTTCTGGTCTTCCCACCCTTTCTGAATGTCCAAAATATATTGTGATTTCCTGTGGTTTCACTACATTTAACTGTTCATTGATTGTTTTCCCATGATCTTTGCTTATTATATATGAAGGGGTTTTAAATTCTCTATATGTATCCTAAAGTAAGTTTTGCCTGGTTTATTTGTTATTTATATCATGAATTTGTGTATGTGTTGTAAATAGCTCTTTGTTTGTATATATTTTAGCCCTGAAGAAGTCCCTCTGAGGATGAAACGCGTCGGCAGTCTTGAGTTCTAAGAAGTTTTCTATGGAATAAAAGAAACTATTTTCTTCAATCAATCTCGACCATTGTTCTTTTCATTTGGGAAGACTTCAATGTATTTCTCTAGTTTTTTGATGTGGAAAATACATTGCCTTTACTAAGAACCTACCTGTTTTTCTGAGTGCAGGGCCATTTGTTTATAAATCTATTTAAATAATGACCATTGTGCTAACACAGAAGACACTTAGTAAGGTTCTTGATGAGTTTGGGTTTTGAAGACCACAATGCACATTTGTCAGACAGTGTACACAACACTCTCCACAAAGCACTTATTCTGCCGCGCGCCCTACATAAATGCAACTCATCGAAAAGCGTGCATTAGGGTGTAATAAGTTATGTTATGTTATGTTACTGTTTGTTTTGTAGAGCGCTCAGCTGCTCCAAAGAGCGTCCCGGCGCTATAAATGGGTGACTAATGCATTTTAGTGCGGTGATGTGCGCACTAGAATGCGTTAATATGCTTGGTTAGGATGTGTGGTACCTGGCAGGGCTGGTACTGAGCATCTCCTGGTATATAAAGCTCTGAGCATGCGCAGAGCTGCTCATCTTTTGGTTTATTAAAAAAATAATAATATAATGCCTGCAGGCATCTCTCTGTTTAGTTTGTTTTTCTCTGTTTTGGTTCCAGGATAATGGTCAGTAGCTGCCCATGTTGGACTTGAGCTAACTGAAGACACCTTATATGTGAATCGAGTCATTTGTGTCACTCTTGGAGGTGTAAGGCTGGAGAGGTGGCAGTGAGATCACATACCCACACATAATAGATACGCTTGTTTTTTTCGTTTACCTCAAGAATAGTAATAATCTCTTATAAAATGACTACATTTATCAACCTGACCTCTCTTATTTAATAAACACTCTGATTAAGAGTAAAACAATGTTGAATCCTAAAACAAAAGCAGCATTTGTATCAGGGAGTTGGTAAATTCAACAGAATAATGTAATGGAGCCATTCCTGTCAACTCACACTCATTTAGTGAGTGTAACCCTATCATGAGGCAAGTTCATTCTTCTGACAACTATCATATCAACAGGGGTGTAACCCCACTCAACCCCATCAAACCTATGTCATCATCCATAAAATGGTTAATTCTCTGTAAGCTTTAATGAGACTTAAACATCTGACTTCACCCTCATGGGAGAGTCGGCAGGTATGCAGAGCAGCCAACTCCAGTTTCTGGTGGTTCTGGCCCGTTTCTAGTTCAACTTTGAAGCAAAAAAAATTGGTATTAAATTTCTTTTCTCTTTTACAAATTGTTCAACTCAGTCCTTCACCCTCTTCATTAATGTTGTTAATGGTTGATCTAACTGTATACTCCTAAGATGTAGATACACTCCATGGGAACTAAGTGGTAGGACCAGCAGTAGTCGAAGACACTTAACTTAATTCAGCCCCTCTTCAATGCAGTCACTTATTGACATAAAAGGTGATGGCTCCACATCCCCCCAAATGTAAGGGTTTCGGTGTGACTTGCATTATAGTTCACAGTTACTTTAGTAGGTCTGGGTTTTTACTTTCGGGACACTGGTTCCTCTGGAGGAAATTAGGACCACCAATGATGGTTTATTCTGGCAGTGGTACCACTGACTGTCAGCGAACTTTGGAACACAAAAGTTGAGATTTATTACGTGTTCTTTTCATGTACAGATTGTTGAACTCAGTCCTTGACCTTCTTCGTTCCACAAGC
This sequence comes from Triturus cristatus, assembly GCF_964204655.1. Lineage (NCBI taxonomy): Eukaryota > Metazoa > Chordata > Amphibia > Caudata > Salamandridae > Triturus > Triturus cristatus. The sequence goes on from NC_140589.1 coordinate 39,977,623, forward strand.
CGAAAGCCGAAATGTTAACTCCAGAATCCATGGGCACAGCAGCCCCCATCATTTCAATACTCGGCAGCACGGGTCCCTCTAAACACGGCTCAGGTGTTTAGCTTCTGGGTCTGATTGACGGTCCTGCGTGGTGAGAGCCAGCGCTGTCATTTTTCTGCAAAATCACTCTCCAATCAGGTACTTTTTCCCAGCTTGCTGGTACGTGTACTGGCTTGGTTCCATTCCATTGTTCAATCCACAAGTTAGACGTGCTCTTCCTGTCTAGACTTGGTGATAGTACTCTTTGGTAGCTTGTCATTCCAGTATTTTTCTTCAGATTCTTCATCTCCAAACTCCATGGGGTGCTATCCTGGCTTTGGGGTCTTTCATTTTATTTTTCCTGTAAATCTACATTTCCATTAGCAGAACTGCCCAAAGGAATGCAAAGCTAACTATCTTCATGGGTTTCTAAAATTCTATAGATAGAATAATCTCTTGCTCCCATTTGTTCAGAATTTCGAACTGGCTTCCCAGTACAGTTCATCCTAAGTTTTTTGGGGGTGACCTGTTGTCATTAGCTTGCAAAGAGATTTGGGAGGAGACATAAGTCTATTCTGTGTCATAGATTGTTGTTTCTGTCCACACCACCATTGAAGTAGTGAAATAACATGGCTATTGACAGCCGGCTCACTCAACATTTCAGCAGGTTTATTTGCTTTGGAAACCTAGGGCCGGATTACACTAAGTGCCCCGGGGGTGCAACGGGAGTTTGTGGATTGCAGTAGGGGCCACAGATGCTTGTGTGGCCCCTTCTGTAATACTGAAAGCGTTGGCGCACATACAGTCCCAGTGCTTTCTCAAGAGGGCGTTCCCTCATTGCAAATGAGGGAATCCCTTTTTCTCTGCCCCCACGCTGTATTATAGACGCGGGTGCAGAGGCAAAGGAGCACTCAGGAGGCGCCCTGACAGTGCGCCCCCTCATAGCAGCCCTCTGATGGGGAAAAGGTGGTCTTATGAACTTCCCCCAGACATCCCCTTGCTGGTGGGTGCAGTCACTCACTGCACCTGCCTACAAGGAAACCTCTAATCCTCTTCTAAAAGTGCAGGCGGGTTTGCGTACCACAGTTATTTATTTTAATTGTTTGCCATGCAATTAGCATTTTAGTCCCACGTGAATCTTGTGTTTATCAAGGTGCAAAGGTTGATTAGTTATGCCATTTCACACTAGTTAGTACGAGTTAATACTTAGAATGATTACGTAATCAATTTCATGCAAAATAGAGGAGGTATACAAAATGTTGTTTTACCAGCTCCATCATGGGCATACCCTCACAACTTAGGGCGAACAAAGCAAACACAAGGAGATGGTGGACCGAGTGCTGAAACTTTTCAGACACTCACCACCAGTCACAGATCTGGGTTGAATCCATCATCATTCTTTAGCTCACTTCGACACCTCAGTTAAGACCCAGCTATATGCAAAACGGTCTTGACCCTGTGCCTCATGGGAACAGTCCAGCCTGAACTGCCAAGCCATGTCTTCCCTAAACCGGCAACAAGCATCCTGGGACCGCTTTCTGGGTAACACCCTTCATCAGCCAGGCTAGCTTGAATCCAGTGGCAAAGTGAGCAAGGGACCCACGTCTGGGCATACCCTGACAACTTAGGGCGAACAAAGCAAACACAAGTAGATGATGGATGGAGCGCTGAAGCTTTTCAGATACTTACCCCCAGTCACAGATCTGGGTTGAATCCATCATCATTGTTTAGCTCACTTCGCCACCGCAGTTCACACCCATCTATATGCAAATCAGTCTGGACCCCTTGCCTCATGGGAACAGTCCAACCCGAACTGCCAAGCCCGGTCTTCCCTGAACCGTAAACAAGCATCCTGGGACCAGTTTCTGGGTAACACCCTTCAGCAGCCAGGCTAGCTTGAATCTAGTGGCAAAGTGAGCAAGGAACCCACGTCTGGGCATACCCTGCCAACTTAGGGTGAACAAAGCAAACACAAGGAGATGATGGATGGAGCGCTCAGACTTTTCAGACACTCACCCCCACTCACAGATCTGAGTTGAATCAATGACAGAGTGGAGCCTCAGGCTGCCAGAGCCAACCCGTGAGCAGAGAAGCGGCAGCGAGCTTCGGCACCGGGGGCTTAGAGGACAACAGGACTGGGGCTCCCCAGCGGCACCTGAACGAGTTAGAAAGCCCCAAAGCAGCCTGCCCAACTTCAAAATGGCGGCCGCTGGGACAAATACAGGCATCAATACCTCCGCCAGTGCCAGAGATGGCGTGCGAGGTAAATAATGTGCCAAAAAATCTCTCCAACACCTAAATCCGAAGGCCTGACGGCAGAATGTGAGAGAAGCGGAGCAGTTAAGGAAGTGACCCACGTGAGAGGAGCTGATCGAAGACGGTATGACCCTTCCTGCTACCAACTTCATCCAATACATCAGATAGTTTGTCTCACCCTTGCAATCCCACTGCCGGGAGCAGCAAGCAACATCAGCCTACCGTAACACGAGGGGGGGAGAACACCGGCGAACGAGCCGATCCATAGCTGAACACAGAAGACTCCTATATGCGGCAACCAGCACAAAGACACAATCTGCTCCCCTGATCAAGAACAAGTAAAATCAAGTAAGACTAAAAATCCCATATGTGCACTAGCAACCAACATCACACTTATAGATTGCATCGGCTGAGCTGACCTTTATGCCTGTCCTCAACATGGCGGCCGCCCAACGTTTACAGCTCACATTAAAACAAGCATATCCTGTGTCTGCCTTTATCACCACGCAGGTCTTTTAACCCCAGTTCTTGGTTTAGGCAGACTAATCCAGTTGGGTCACGTTTGTTTGATCTCCTCACAAGTTATTTAGCAGACTCCATCTGCTGCCTGACTCTGCCGCCTGACCTTAAGATGGCGAATATGAACTCGAAATAATTAAATGCCCGGTGAGGTAATGAAGCAGGGGAAAGTGCAAGTGATAAGTTGATCCCCCAAATCACCGATTAAAAAGACAGTGAACACGGAATAGTCAATGTCTGGTGTGGTAATGAGGCTGGGGAGGGTGATAAGCTGCACAACCACCCACTGTTCACCAAGTCGCCAATTATGCAGGTAAAATGGCCGACATCTGATAACACAGAGCTGACCTGTTGAGCCTGTTCCGAGCCTTTTTGCTGCTGCTCGGTCCCCGCCTGGGCCTTCTGTCCGGACATCATTGCTGCATCACTTTCACCCTCTCCTGACGCACAGACTCTGGTGCGATCGGCGTCCTTGGCGCTCCTTCTGCTTTTTCCCTGAGATTTCTCCCCTTGGAGGGCCTGCGCTCCTATACATGCTCATCCGCCGATACTGCCATCATGGAAGTAGTCCCTGGATAGTGGGCTGAAGGGACGGCTGGTCTATTCTTTACTTCTCCATTTCCTTACCTCGGGGAACCATGTCTCAACTCCATAGTGTGAAGCCCGGTTTCCCTGTAGTTCGTTATTACTGAAACCGGCCTGCCTCCTTTCTATAACATGGTGGTGACTCCCCTGAACTCACCCCACAAGATGGCGCATGCATCAGCCTGGACCCGGAGGCCCGCCGTGCATCTCCCCGAATTTGCATGGACCGTGACCGTGGAGACCTAGCTTTTTGACCGATGCCCGATGGAGCTACCTGATAGCTAAAAGAGGAGATGGGCTGTGGACTTCCCCTTCGGCCGTCACCTACCCAGCCGGACTTTAGGCAGACTTGCCTTCGTCTCTCCATCGCATTCTCCCTCCTACCCCTTTACGCTACCCCTTTTGCCCCTTATGCTCCATTTATCTTTTCCCCTATGCCCTCTTAATGTTTTCCTGTTGAGACCTAGCTATTTGACCGATGACCGGTGGAGCTACCTGATAGCTGTAGAGGAGATGGGCTGTGGACTTCCCCCTCGGCCGTCACCTACCCAGCCGAACTTTGGGCAGACTCTCCTTCGTCTCTCCATCCATTTCCCTCCTACCCCTTTATCCCACACCCTTTCCCTACTAAGCTCCACTTGTCTCGTCTTCTACGTTTGTGAAATGTTTTTCTGGTAACTGATGTAACTTGTAACTTATGTAATTTTCTTACTTTGTGGAACCTTATGTAAAGCGCTCTGATACCTCCGGGTCTAGCCAGTGCTATATAAAACTCAAATAAATAAATCATGATTCTTTAGCTCACTTCGCCACCTCAGTTCAGACCCAGCTATATGCAAATCAGTCTTGACCCTGTGCCTCATAGGAACAGTCCAGCCCTAACTGCCAAGCCAGGTCTTATGTGCTTCATGGGAACAGTCCAGCCCGAACTGCCAAGCCAGGCCCATATCTCTGTACTGGGGTGAATGTATGACATTGTTCTGCATTCTGTCCATCAATTGTTCTTTTTGCATTTGTCACCCTGAGTGGGATGGGTATGCCCAGACGTGGGTCCCGTGCTCTCTATGCCACTGGAGTCAAACTATCCTGGCTGATGAGGGCTGAAAGCCCGAAACCGGTCCTAGGATGCTTGGTTCCAGTTCAGGGAGGACCTGATCTGGCAGTTCGGGCTGGACCTTTCCCATTGGGTGCAGGGTCAGGACTGATTTGCATATGGCTGGGTCCAAACTGGAATGGCATTGTGAGCAAAAAAACAATGGATTTAGGCCCAGATCTCTGTACTGGGGTGAATGTAAGACATTGTTCTGCATTCTGTCCATCAATTGTTCTTTTTGCATTCCTTTTGGGAATCAGTTCGATATTTTATCAGAAGTTGATTGACTGTTACAACCTCCCTTCAGAAGCGTGTCCTCTTCTGCATCTGGGGGGAGCTGTTAATGAGGACAAGAGGCCTGATGTAGAGAGGGCAAAGTCTAGCTGTTCTTTCTCACTGGTGAGTTGGAATGTGGCAGGGTTAAAAGATAAGGTCTTAAACCTAGATTGGCTGGCTCTCATTGACAGGGGAGAGGTATCAGTTATTGGTACAGGTAGTCCTGCTTACTAGGCCCTACTTATTAAGGATAGCCAAGGCTCTTTATATATTTATTTGATACATTCCTACAATAACGATTTTATTAATTATTTTTGACCTTTTTTCCGAGGCTTTTTTTGCTTTATCATGAGCTTGAAACCTTTTGAGTCTGGCATCGCACTTCAACCCCGATTTCTGTTATGCAGAGATTATAACGTTAAACTCAGCTACTTGCCTGTAGAGTTAGGTTTCATGGGCTCTGTAGCTGAAGTAGCACCAATGGATACTCGAGGGAGGGAGGTGAGGAAATTTGCAGTCTCATGCGACCTTCTTTCAGGGCAAAGGGTCGAGTATGCCCACCTATGGATGGCATGGAGGAGACGAGCACGTGTTATTGACTACATTATTGCTCCCAGGTACTTCTTGCAGTGGTGCTCCAACAGCTCAATCATAGAAACCCAATAGGGGGACCACGATGCTGTCGCAATTGAAGGGGTTTTCCCCCTGGGTAGGGATAAAACGTCAAGTATGTGTGCTGTAATTAATCAGGACTGTAGAGTTGGGCTCAGATTAGTTTGTGTAGGAGAGTAGGATCTGCTTCACATGGGTACCCCCACTTTTTGCTGGTGTTTCACTGTTTTTCGACCTTAGTCTGGCTGCGGCCCTGCTAATCCTGACCCCAGCCTAGCTGCTTCCTCTCTAAAATGGTTTCCATGTACATTAGGTACATTTCTAATTGGATTCTGGCGTGCCTTATATTCCCCTAGTATATGGTATACTATGTACCTAGGGCATAGGTACCTCAGAGGCCTACCAGGGGCTGAAGCTTGTATTATGCCACCCCTGGGAAGCACTCCAAAATGGCACCACAGGTCTGCTACTGCAGCCTGGGTAAGGGTGTGCTTGCACCCCTTACTGTGGCCTTAATAATCCTGAAGGCAGAGTGCTTGGTTTTAATGTGAGAGGGTTCCCCTGCATGAGCAGAGCCCCTCTGCAGCGTTCGGAGTACCTCATCTGATGCTGTTTGTGGTGCAGCCTGACCATATACTCTTAAGTGCATTATAACCTCGCGGTAAATGCTAACTTTGGACTGGCTGCACGGAAACATGTCGTGTTTGGTGTCAAATGCTTTGGAATACTAACCCCCGCCAGTTCTGGCAGCGGGGGTAGCATTCCACCCTTCTAGAGAGAGAGACATGTTCATACTGGTCTACCCGGTAAAGACTTTCTACAGCCCTGGCATCACAAAATGGATGCTACTGCCACAGACACGGGTCTGGCCTCCTGCTGCTGACCGAAACTCCGGCAGGGGAGGCCTGGACAATAGGTATCCTGTCCCAGGGAGGTGTAACCACCTCCCCAGACAGGCAGATGTGTATTGGGACTGGGCGGGAGCACTCTCTGGTGCTTTGAAGTCCTGCACTGGGGGCACACTTGGTGTCCCTGTGCATAGTCCAGTTCAAACCGGTTGCAGGGGCTACCTGCCCCTGCTCTGGTGTGAAACTGGACAAAGGAAATGGGTGTAACCACCCCTCTTTCCAAACCCTCCCATATGTGGGTCCCTAGAGTATGTCTAACCCCCAAACTTTGTATAAGTATGGGAACCCAGTCCTTGTGACTTTAGATTACCCTGGACGAAACTCTGCAACATATATCCTGGGCCTTCGACGTTCTATCCTGACTAGAAGACTGAAGAAATCTCCCTTGGGGTCAAGGAGTGACTCCCCTGCTTGGCAGGCACCAAAGAAGCAACTGTCCGGTCTGCAATTCTGAAGCTCCTGCCGGATGCCGAGGTCTTTGCATCCCCAGAGGTGGATTTCCAGACTTCCCTGAGGGTACCCTCAGTCCACAGCAAAGCTGAGGACCGTGGCTATCGTGGGTGACGTGGAACCATGACCCCTGGACCCCGTGAACTTTTGCAGCTTCATCATCTTCCTGGTCATCCTCGAAGTTGTGCTTTGGGCTCAGAGTAGCCCCAGCTTGAGCACCTCCTGCACCGAAGATTTCTGGCCTCCACTCCACGAGTGACCCTTGGGCCAGTTTCCAGTGCGACCGCTTGAGGCTCCTTCGCGATCACTAGCCCGTTAGCTATTGGGTCCCCACGAAGGTGACTCCTCTTCTGATTGGGCTTTCCTGGTTGCTCCAGATGTGCCCCGACTTACCCTCACTGGGTGAGTCCCCCAGACCTTGCTGGTCTGCACCGACGTTCTTTATCTATTTCCAAGTGACTTGCCGGTGCCAAGGCTTGATGGGTCCAATCTGGCCGCCGACACCGCAGCACTCGACAGACTTTGTGGGACAGCTCGAATCCAGCTTTTGGTTGTCATCAGCGCCTCCTGGACCTCGTGGCTGAAGAATCAAGACACCCATCAACTCACCTGAAGCACCCGACATCTGTGGGCATTGGACTATTGTGCCCTTGGTCACTGGCTAGTGACCCAGACTCTGTCCCCTCTGCTTTCAGATTCCTTCCCATCCTAGATCCGGGTTTGGATCTCTCCGGACACTTCTCCTCTTCACGGCAGCAGGACTTCCTGAGCAGCTTCCATTGAAAACAGCATCGAGGCCCGACACCTTTTGACACCTATGCACCCGGCTTCCCTGGGTGAGGTAACTCGAGTACTCCGGTGCTCTCATGGGTGTTGGCCCTAGACACCTCTAAGTCCAAAAGGGTTCGCTCGTAGACATCCTCTAAGTGTCTTTAAACTCTAAATTTCCAACCGCGACTTTCCCCATAGAAGTAAATGGCGATTCGCGGCTGTGTTCTCACACTGCACACGTCCCCCGTGGGTCCCCTGTATCACTACCTGGGGTGGTTCCTTGTGGTCTAAGCACTTCTACAGGCTCTAGGCCTCGTGTCTAGTTCGGTTGTGGATCTTATACAACTTTATTGCTTTATGGTTTGGTACGCCCCTAGGGCCCAAACGTGTATTTGTGCTAATACTGTTGAAAACTGAGTTGTAACTTAAGTACTTCAAACTCCAGCCTCATAAAGAGACTAGAGGGGTGTGTTTAATCTTAAATACATATATTTTTAATATATACCTGGTGTGGTTGTCTTTTCATTTGATCATTCAAGAGATTATAGACTGGTGAAACAAGCTGCTTTACATTCCTTCAAGACTTAGCCTGAAGGTTGCTCTCCATAGCTACCACTAGGATAGCTTTCAATAAAGGTTGTCTTTAACCTATCACCATAAGGGGTTGTTTCGACTGATACAAGGTGCCCACTATAACTAGTGGACAGCATATATCAGGCCAACTTCTCACAGTTTGGCACTTAAAAGATCCGAGCTCTACGCTCTGTTTCCTCCTTAAAACTAATCTGCCAGTGTTTATGGGATGATCAGCTAAGGATATCGGGAAAGTTTTATTTACCTGCTACCAACTTTTATGCTTTTTTATCAAGAGTCATTTGTTGAAACCACATCGTTCTGCCCCAGATCACCCATGTTGGGTTGATGCAAATTGTTCAGCGGCTGGGGGAAGGCTTTGTTGGGGCACCCAAGAGATGGTGGGGAAATTCAGGAGGCCAAGAAGGACTATACGCGGTCTGTCATGGACAGGAAGAAATTTACTGACCAAACTGGACTGGGAAAAGCTGGAGCTAGCAGCTGCCCAGAACAATAGTAATGTAGTCTGGGGCATTCTTAACATGATCAACTCCTAGCTAGTTATATTTCTGGCCCAGAGTGGAGGTGAGCGTTTTACTTCTATTTATCAGCTGCCAACAGATATGATGTGTAGTAAAAGGTTACATGTGTATCTAGAAAAATCTGCCCCTCTTAAGATTGCCATCAGGAAGTGGCTGACGCCATTATCCAAAGCTCAAGCCGTAAAGCCCCGGGTCCCCATGCGATCCCCATGGATTTAATAAAGTGCAATATAGATGTCTGGGGCCCCTGCTTACTAATCTGTTTACCAATTCCTTGTGCAATAGATTCCCAAGTTCCTGGGCCCTTTCAATAATTGTACCTATTTTAAACAAGCATTGGCATAGCCAAAAGGTCTCGCCTTTGGGACCTTATAAGTGTTTAGCCATGCAACAGTTGCATAACTAAATACTTATAAGGTCCGAAAAGCGAGACCTATTGGCTATGCCAAGCGGCCGTGCGGCTGCGAAAGTGATCGCGATCAAACATCAAAGCGGCCGCAAAAGTGAAAGTAATCGTGGTCAAGAGCGGCATGCATGCACTGTAGCTCTAGGCTGGCCTGGTAGCACTTTCTGGAGCCCTGTCAAACAGTCTCGCCAGACCAGCGCATGCGCTGGGTCAGGCGAGACCTAAAAAAGGAGACCGAGGGTCCACTAAATGTTACAGGCTGACATTCCTTATCCACAGTTCAGTGAATATCTCAGGGAGGATTATTTTTAATCGCCTGCAGACCTGGGCCAGTGACAGTAAAACATTTTCCCAAGAGTAAGGGTGTGCGTCAGGGGGCGTTCTGGCACCTCTGCTTTTCATCAGCTGTATCAATTAATGAAGTGCCCATTTGTCTATTTCTACTAGCGATGTACAGAAAATCGCTAACTCATTAGTTCTGGCATTATATGCTGATGGTGGCATCTAATAGCATGGTCGCCGCAAGCCCTGTATATTCTGGTGGAATCTTTTGTTTCATTTACAGGTAATTTGAAATGTCACCCCAACTATGGGAAATTTCATAGAATGGCTTGTGGTGCCAGGCAAGAGAAACTTGTCGACCCTAAAGGTGTAAGACCAATCCCTGAGCGCAGTGCAGAATTTTAGTTACCAGGGTGTTAACTTTGATTCCTCTAACTCCTTGGAACCCCAGGTGAATGCAGCATGCATGGAGTTAGATAGGGCGGCTGGGTCCATGTTCAATCTTGTATGGAGGGAAGGTAGGGGTATCCCCCCCTGCACTCAGAGCTACAATCTGCAGTGCATCCCCACAGCCACATATGGAGCGGAGGTCTGGGGCTGCCCTAACATCTCCCCCATTCAGGTGGGAAAAAACTGAATGTGTAGATGGCTTTTGAATCATCCGCCAATTAGCTACCATTTTATCATACACTTTGGACTAAATTTGGAACATGTCTTAGATAGAATTAAAGTGGCCCGCTCCCGCTTTGGGGGAGTGTGTAGTCGAACAGTGAAGTTATTTTAGATTACCTCAGCTTAGAGAAAGGACTTTCAATTCCTTGGTTAAAATTCGTTAGCAAGCCTTTTACTGAAAATAATCTCCCTGAAATATTTTCTGCTCCGGCCAACCCAAGCCAACATGACAAGAAGCTGGAGAAGTCCTGTCATGAAGAGCTGAGCCTCTCCCAGAAAATGGAGGAGGCTTTTAGCAGGCACCAAGTCCTTAATTCTTTTATTTCACTAGCCACAGGAGATTTGTCATTTTATTTCACCACGGAACTCTCTCAGTGGGAGGTCCCTTCATCGCACTCTGTAGCGTCTTTTATCCTTTTTTGAGGGAGCAAAGGTTTGAGACAGCAGTAAACCAGCGTGTCCACGTGATGGTCTGCCTGAGCAAACTTTCATGCATTTTATGCCTTTCTGTAAATTGTATTGCTATGTTCTCCGACACTGTCTAAAACATATCCGGAAGCCACGTGCTTTTAAGATATGTAGGCATGCCCTACTGTCCCTTCAAACATTAGGTAGTCAGACGTCTGTTTGAGTGTTTGCTGCTTCCTCAAAATGTCTGCGCGAAGTAGGAAATCGATGGAGGTGTGATGGCATCAAAGGTAGTTTTCTTGCACTTTACTGTAGCACTTTATCTGCATTGAAGTTACATTTTTAATCATTCGTCTTTTAAAGTTTTATGATGTGTTTTTGTATAACTGTGTTGAATTGTTTATTCAAAATTCGAATAAAGATATTTTGAAGTGCCTAGAGACAGTCTTTAAAACCAGCTATTTTGACCTATGAAAGGACCGCACGATAACCACTTATTTTCTATTATTTGGACTTTTTTAATTATAATAAATGAGTGGTAAAAGTATCTAAACACAGGGTTTCGATGAATTTTTTTGGATTGAAAGTCACCAAATAATATTCTCTTTCCCATAATGACGCGGTGTCGGGAGAATATGTAGCCTAACGGCTAGAACGGTTGACCTCGAAGCAGGGGAACCGGGTTCCAGTCTCGACAACGACGCTCAACATCCTGTGATTCTGGGCAATTCACTTAATCTCCCTGTGCCTAAGGAAAATTAATGTGTGAAACTGGTGCTCATGTCTCGGGTCTAATTCGCGCTATATAAAACTTTTAATTTTTTTTGTTTTTGGCTCTAAAGTTTTAACTGTTGTTGAAGACTTTGGGCCAATCTTTTAACGACAAACGTGATGGACAGATTTTTAGCTTTCAGACATACAGGAACTTTGACCTAAAAGTTCTATTCTTCACCTGCTCGAGGCAACTGGTGTCAAAACCATGCAATATTTAGGGAACAGATAATTATTGTTAAAATTGTGAGATTTTTTGGTAACAGATCATTGGTCTTTGAATTATGAGATATTTGGGAATTAAAAATAATTGATTACGGAACTGTTAAATTGTTTTTCAAGAGTACTTTGGTGTCAGACAATTTGAACAACGGGTGTCATTGCATATGATTTGTGGAGTGTAAACTCTATGCTAAATTTGAGAAGTAACTGTTGTACAAATTATGGGGTTAGTCTGATTCTAGGTCTCTAAGAAGGTCCGGATTAGGGGCCACATGTACAAAATTTAGGAATTCCGATTTTCTAAATGTGATTCTTACTGAACTGCAATTAGGAAATCGCAATTCCTAATGTAGGAACATTTACATATATTACAGTGTGGTTCCTAATGGGTCGCAAATCGCCCCACCTCATGAATATTAACGAGGCAGGTTGGAGTTTGCAACCCATTAGGAATCGCAGCCATCAAAGGAATAGTGATCTGCTGAGGTCAGCAGCCCACCATGTCTGTGACTCCTTTTTAATAAAGCAGTATAAATAACAGGAAAACAGGCTGCATTTAATATATATATATATATATATTATATATATGTATATATTCAATAAAAAAACCAAAGGTTTCACACATGTTATAGTTAGCTGGACATTTCACTCGTAAAAAACCAATGAAATTCCCCCGTTATAGTTAGTTCAGCTAACTATAACTCGCGCGCCCGCAATGCACTACTGATGACGTCACATATTACATCACTCATGACATGGTCACTGACATCACTCATGACATCACTGATGACATCTCAAATGACATCACTGATGACATCACTGATGACATCATCCAGTGAATGTGTGTATTTCTGAAAATTAAATATGTTTAATATATGTATATCTCAAGGTCAATGAAAGAATAAATGGGTATATAAGTGTCTAAATGGATGCTTTGTTTTTGAAAAATTTATTGTGTATCTGACTGATTAAGTGTATCATACTGAATACATGGCTTACTGAGTAATGTTTAAATATGAAAATATCTGTATCAGTCTCTCACTTTGTGTATAAGTGGCTGCATGGGTTGGTGAGTAGCTTCTTGGGTGTCTATATAGGTTATTAGTTGTTTTTTTGAGTATCAGTCTGAGTGTCTGTATGGTTCGGTGGGGGGTATTATGTAGTGCATAGGTGCATGAATGAGTGATTCACTCTTTGTATGTGTTGAAGACAGCATTTGTGCAGGACTGTATGGGTGGATGAGTGTGTGTATGGGTGTGTTAGTGAGTGAATGACTGTCTCAATAGTGTCCTTGTGAGTAACTACATATCTATTAAACTAGTATATGTGACTATTGGTGTATATAAGTGAGTATATGTGAGAGTGAGAGATTGAAAGAGTTCCTGTATGAATAAGTATGTGTTTCTATAAGTGATTGTTTATAAGACTAAGTATGTGTAATTTTCCGTAGAAGTAAGTGTGGTGGTGTGTGTATAACTGTATAAGCTAATAAATGTATGTTTGTTTCTTTATTAGCATGAGTGAGTATGTGTGAGTAACTCTATGGATGAGTGGCATTGTGTAACAGGATGTATAGGTGTATGAGTACATATGATGAGTGAGTGCATGTATGAGTGACTGTATAGGACTGTTGGTGAATGAGTGGATGTGTATGTGGTTCTTAGAATTACTTAAGAGGTTCTTGTAACTGGTATTGGTATGTCCATTGTTTTAAAAATTTTAGTCTCTATTTTTGAATGTGGGTATCAAAGGATATATTAGGGCAAGAGGAGGTCTGCCACTCTATCACAAGGAAGATGTCATCAGTGATGTCATCAGTGATGTCATTTGAGATGTCATCAGTGATGTCATGAGTGATGTCAGTGACCATGTCATGAGTGATGTAATATGTGACGTCATCAGTAGTGCATTGCGGGCGCGCGAGTTATAGTTAGCTGAACTAACTATAACGGGGGAATTTCATTGGGTTTTTACGAGTGAAATGTCCAGCTAACTATAACATGTGTGAAACCTTTGGTTTTTTCATTGAATTTGCAAGGTTTTTTAAATGCTAATTCTTTTTTTTTTTTTCAATTTTTTTAACATATTTTTATTTTAATTTTCTATCCTTTTTTAAAGACTATGGTTAAATTTTAAAAATTCTACAATATATTTTTTTTTACCATTTTTTTAAACTAAACAGGTAAGATTTATTAGTATAACATAGTGGGTTTTTTTCCCCCTTTTTTTTTTTTATTATTTTTTTAACGTGCGCGTACGGTAAGCGCACGTTTTGCTTTCATTACGTTAGATTTCTACGCTGTTTGCGTTCATTTACGCAATTTGCGTAGACGTACGTCACGCGCGCGCAGCGCGTAACGCGTACGCTGCACGCGCATGTTACGCGGAAGTGAAGGGGGATGCCTGTTTTGCGCATGCTCGCGTGCGCGTGTCTTTTTTACGCGCATGCGTACTTTTACCGTAAGCGCTCCGTAAGCGTAACGTACGCGCACAGTGGGTCATGTGATCATGAAACACAACTTTTGATTGGTTGAAACTACTTTCAGTTCTAGAACTCTCCTACACCACACCCATTCCCCTCATTTCTGCTTGTGATCCCTTAGGAGAAGGAGCTGAGTTGTCTTTGTGATACGATGGCAGAACAGCAGAACTCTTCTGAGAGTGAGGCTAGCAGCACTACCTTGAGGCAGAGAAGGAGGAAACAAAAGAGCTCTTTCATATGGGAGTATTTTTCTTTTCCAGAGGACAAGAAAAAGGTAAATGCACCCTTAGTGACTTGTAAGCTTTGTGGCCGTGTACTTTCAAGAGGGAATCCCAACAAGAAGTATTCCTTCGGGAATCACACCATGTTGAGACACCTTCAAGATGTACACGGTAGGACACATGCTCGACATACTGAAGGTAACCCTTCAGTAAGTCAACCAAGCACATCCACAGCAGCTCAGCCTGGTCCATCATCTGCAGGGCCGAGTCCATCTTCGGTAGGTCAGCTGAGCCCTTCATCTGTGGGGGGAGCATCTCCTTTTTCTCGTCCTCTGGAAACCAACCATCGGTTTGCGAGGGTTTTAATTCGGTGCGCCACTTGTCATGATCTAATTTGTCATAGGGAGACCAGTGTTGCCCTAGTGAACAATTTAATAGATCAGCACATTTGTACCGACTAATATTCCCATTCTTTCTTTCCTCTGTCCCTGCATGAACACAACGGCTCTTTTAAGAGCCAACCTTACCTTTTAACTTTTTTTTATATTTTTTTTATCCAAAGAACAAGGGTGCCTGACTTTTCAAACCTAACAGCAAATCCAAAGTAATGTTCTGTGGGAATACATTTTTCTGAACCAATCCAAAACATGCTTTTAAAAATGTAAACATACAGCCTAGTTTTAACTGTAAAATGGTTTGAATCAGCCAATGAGTTCTTTTAATTTAAAAAAAATATGTATGCCTCAATTTTACAACTGTCTTTCATTTCATATTGCCATTCTACTGAAAGACACCTCCTGAGTGCATCCAGATCTCCTTGAAAGATGTTCACAGTGTGGATTGTAGGTCACAGCTATGTCTTCTGGAGTGAAAAGTATGCAGAAAAAAGAGGTATGGTGAGAGACCTTGCTTTGCCAAATGTAGACATTAAATGGATTGGTCAGAGAGGGTTAAAGTGGCACCAATTATTGCCTTTGATGAAAACCTTTCAACATCTCCCACAGCCTAACCTTATTATTGTGCACTGTGGTGGAAATGACCTAGGCACTTTAACTGGGGTAGGTCTGGAAATGCTTATTAAGGACACCTTTGTGCAATTGATGTCGCTTTTTCCTCAATCTGCCTTTGTATATTCGAACATATGCCAAAGGCAAAAATGGAACTGGTCCAATCATTTTTGTCCACAGATTGACAAAGCAAGAAAGCACGTCAACAAATCTGTTTCTGCTTTCCTCCGTGACTATGGTATGGGTTCCATTTACCACAACAACTTGCGTTACGACATGCAAGACATTTATAGAGGAGATGGTGTACACTTCACTGATGAAGGGAACAGAGTCTTCCTCTTGAACCTTAGACTCTGCATCGGTACTTACTTGTAGGTACCAATAAAAAATCACTTCATAAACACAACGGCTCTTTTTAGAGCCCCCTAATATCTAAACACTTAAATCTGCATTTCATTTTTTTTTTTTTTTTTTTTTTACCGTACGCGTACGGTGAGCTTACCGTACGCGTACCCCGCGATTTTTTTTAAAATCAATAAATGTTTTCTTAGTACTTTTCTGTCCTTCTTTGACCCCCTTACAAATGTTAGGGGGTCTGTAACTCTCTTCCTTGCCCCCTTTTCAAGTTATCACCCTTTTTTTTCTGAGTGAAATACACAAAATGGCGGCCGCCGCTTCCTGGTTTTGACCGATTCGAATGTTTACTAAGATCTAAGAGCCAATCAGAATCGCGCTCGCGCACGTCACCGTACGCGTACGGTAAGCGCACCGTAAGCGCACCGTAAGCTGGCTCAGATATATATATTGATTTAAAGGCTATTTTCTCAGAATCTACTGAACAGATTTACACCAAACCTACAAAAGGCACTTCCTTGACCTGAGGACTACCTCTCTGCCAAATTTCAAGTAATTCTGTTCAGCCGTTCGGGCTGTAGCTGTGTCTAAAGGTCCTATGGAAAAATGCATGGGAAAAACGCGTTTTGGGACCCCCCTTTTATCTCAGCCCCCGCTTGACGAATCCCCCCCGAGACTTTTAGGGTAGGAGCGGAGCGTAGCGCCCCACCTATTTTGAAAATTTCGCGAGGATTCGTCGACCGGCGCCAAAGTTATTCCAAATAGAATGTTGCGGATTTCCTATGGAAACAGGGTCCTAACTATAACTACCTACTGGCGACCGCCAGTAGATAATATATATATATCTATATATCAAAAGACAGCTCTTCGCCACTTGGAAAAGAGCACGCACACGAGGGCTATTGGATTTAAGGCGATTTTATTCCATAAAGCCTCCTCCGACCCGGCAAACAAGAGAGACGCGTTTCGGCTGACGCAGCAGCCTTTCTAAATCTAATGCGCACCATTTTTGCTTCAGCATAAAAACCATGCTTAATCATAGACATAGAAGAATTCACAATCATGAATAATTGATTCACTTAAAACTGAGGACAAATACACACAAACTATACAAAAGAAATGCTGAGTGGAAAATGCTGTCATCAAATATTAAAACACAAATTGCATTCAAATTTAACCATTAAATGCATAGTGCATGAACAAACCACTCTCACTCGCACCCAGAAAATAAGATGTCTTGGATGTAATTCAAACCAGGTAATCTCAATAGGCCCCATTATTCTAAAAACATCGCGCTAACCTTTCAGGTTACAGTGTTAAAAATAGGGCATGCTGCATGTGAATGGAACTGAATGGAGACTTGCTAAATTTCATCTAATTACCTCATTAGAGAGAAAGCACCACCGGACATCGTCCATGGAATCTCGTGTTGCACTTGCAAATCTCGTCTTGCACTTGTGAATGGGTTGCCATCTGCTTCAAGGGGTCAGTAAAATATGAATGTTTTGCAACTGTAATTCAGTTGCAAACCATTCATACAACCCATTTGGATTTGGTATTTAGAAGGGATGCCCTAACTGCGCCCCTTCCAAATATCGAATCACAAACACAAATTGCAATTTGGCAACGTGTCACTGAATCATAATTTCTGATTTGCACTTTTGTAAAATAATTTCTGCGTTCTTAATGGCGCTATAGGGCCATTTCAAACCGCAAAAATGGTTTGTACATATGGCTGTTGGTCTTGAAGGAGTAAACAGGAATGCAAAAAGAACAATTGATGGACAGAATGCAGAACAATGTCATACATTCACCCCAGTACAGAGATCTGGACCTAAATCCCTCGTTTTTTTGCTCACCATGCCATTCCAGTTTGGACCCAGCCTTATGCAAATCAGTCTTGACCCTGAGATCAATGGGAACAGTCCAGCCCAAACTGCCAGGCCAGGCCCTCCCTGGACTTTAAACAAGCATCCTAGGACCGTTTTTGGACATTCAGCCCTCATCAGCCAGGATAGCTTGACTCCAGTGGCATAGAGAGCACAGGACCCACGTCTGGGCATACCCGTCCCACTCGGGGTGACAAATGCAAAAAGAACAATTGGTGGACAGAATGCAGAACAATGTCATACATTCACCCCAGTACAGAGATCTGGGCCTAAATCCATTGTTGTTTTGCTCACCATGCCATTCCAATTCGGACCCAGCCATATGCAAATCAGTCTTGACCCTGCACCCAATGGGAACAGTCCAGCCCAAACTGCGAGGCCAGGTCCATCCTGGACTGGAAGCATCCTAGGACTGGTTTTGGGGTTATGGTTGTGTGGAGTTTCTATTCAGTATTTAATGAGACACTTTGGGGCAGATTTACAAGCCCCTTGCGACACATTTGCGCCGCCGTTGCGTAAACCACGCGCCACGTTGCGACTTATTTAAAACGTGACACATCTAGGCAGATGCATCACGTTGTGAAGCACTGTGCCACATGCATGTGGGCATTCCATTGCAGGGTGGGCATTCCGTCGCAGGAAAGCTTGTAAAAGTGATGCAGTGAAATCTCCAAGAGTCAGTTTTACGACGCTGCTGCGTCAAACCCTTATGCCTGCTTGAAGCAGGCGTAAGGAGTGACGCACCACGTTAGGTATAGGCGGCTCCTGAGTATTGCTGGAGTTGGGTTGTGCTTGGGACACGACTCCAGCAATGCGCTGCCCTTACGCCACAAGATGCGACACACATCTGCCTATTCTTGCACCACTTTGTGCCGCATTGTAAATGCGACGCATCCGTGGTGGCCCAAGGGGTGAATTGCGTGTCGCATATATTCGGGCGTACCCCTTCTGATTTGCAGAGATGCGGCAGTCCTTGTATATATGTCCCTTAGATTCTAATTATCTTAGTAGGTGGATCATGTCTCCCACCCTTATTGAGTTTTCCTGAAGATCAATACCCCAGAATTTCAAGGATGTCGTGTCCCTAGCATGTGTTATTTTGTAATGTCTTGCTACGGGAGAATTCACATCTTTGTTCTTAATTGCCTGTAGATGTTCCAATATTAGTTTTTGCAACTGACAAGTCGTACTTCCTATCTATGGTAAATCACACGGACATTGCAAAAATATAAAACCGCAAAAAAACACACAAATGTGCTTGTACAAGTAATCCTCTTCCTGATTAGATATGTGTTTTCTTTGGTTGTACATTCCTTAAATGAAATCCCATATTTGCAACCTTTGCATTTAGTGCACTTCCAAAAACCATTACTTTCTTCAGAGTTGAGCCATGATTTTGCTTTGGCTACAAGTTAGCATTCTCTTCTATATATATATAAATATCCACGAACAGCGAAGCTCCTTCCGGATCTGCTGGGACCCTTGAGAGGTGGCGCACACGCCAGCGGAGCACGCCGGCAAAGATAATATCCACACCAAAAGAAAGATTGTTTAGTGCGCTCTCAGTAATGAACAGGTCAATCCCGAGGTGAATAATCCAAGAGTTTAATACACACTACGCGTTTCGGCGACAAGCCTTGATCACGTGTGGTAATGTGTTACAAAACAGTCCTTGATAAAGCATTGAAAAATATACAAAGTCATCACAATGAAGAAGGGACTACGTTCAGACATAGGTAGCGGCCATCTTGGAGTGGTAAATCACATTACTAAAAGCTTAAACATAGCATATTGACATAGAATTAGAAAAGCAAAGTTATCATTTATAATAAATGCTGAAATGAGAACCTGGCGCTACACTGCTGAAACCAAAAAATTATAAGGGTAGCATCCCATGTGAAGAGTAATAGACATAATGCCAATGCCCCTCACTAATAACACGAAAAATACGTGAACTAAAAAATGAGTCATGTGAATAACAATGTCAGGGCAAGTGCCCAGGCAACCTCCTAGTTAAGCTAGTGTCTCGAGCTAAATAGCGAGTACAGTCAGCATAATACTAAGATAGTGCTGCTCAAACACATGAAAAGTGCAGGTGATGACTTAGGTCAAAAGGACTTATCTTCAACCAAGAACGTGCTCATATGCTCTA
Organism: Triturus cristatus; assembly: GCF_964204655.1. Taxonomy (NCBI): domain Eukaryota; kingdom Metazoa; phylum Chordata; class Amphibia; order Caudata; family Salamandridae; genus Triturus; species Triturus cristatus. Next base: position 39,997,092 of record NC_140589.1, read on the forward strand.
TCAACGTCAGTGAAGAGGATTGAAGTGATGAGCTAGTGAAGGGTGAACTCATGGAGGAAAAGGGTAGGATGCCCGTGCCGGTGAATCAATGTGAAGGGCTCCTTCCTTCTCTCCTGTAAGTAATACAAAAAGAATGAACATGTCAATACAACGAATAACATAGCTCATAAAGAAACACATTAAAAAGTTATATAGCATAACATACATATGGAATGAGAGACTGTTTAAAACTGCAAGAGGCATAACCAGCTCAAAAAGCTCAAAAGTTTTTTACACTATGAATAGGTGAGCATAAGAACATTGTATGCTGGAAGAGTAACAGAGCCGCTAAGACAGAGAGGTTAAGGAAATACCAAAAATAGCCTACTCCAAAAACAATTGCATGGTTGTTCATTGTTTGAGGTGGATTGACATTTCTTCATCCATGTTCAATCCACTTGGGCTCTTAGTTTGAAAATCAATGATATACCTAGATTCCCGTTGTCTGAGGTTAAGGGTTCTGTCACCACCTCTGGGATTCCTAGGTATATGCTCCAAAATAAAATAGCTCATGTCGTTGACGTTGGAACCATGTTTAGTGAAAAAGTGACGTGCAACGGGGTATTTTGGGTCATTATTGGTAATAGCCCTCAGATGTTCCATCACTCTCTTTTTGGCAGGACATGTGGTACTACCTATATACCAGAGTCCGCACGTACACTCAATGGCATAAATCACGAAACAGGTGCTACATGTGAGAAATTGTTTGATCCTTTTAGACACCCCACCATATGTCAGATTGTCTTTGAATGTGCTGTTACGGCAGGCTTTACAATGGCCACATGGGAAAAATCCCATGAGGCCATGGCCAGTATTGGTGGTGCGATCAGTGATATCGTTTCTGACTACTATGTCCCTTATGTTCCTATCCCTCCTGTATGTAATGCTGGGCCTGTCAGGAACCAGATTGCCAACTACCCCATCTGACTTCAGAATATTCCAATGTTTAGCGAAGATGCGTTGGATTTTATGCGCATCTGAATTGTATGTGAGAATCACACGGACCGCGTCCGCAGTATCTTCAGTGGTTTTCTCTACTCTGTCTTTGAGGGTATCCACCCTACTAATCCCTTCTGCACGTTCTTTCGCTTTCTTGAGAACCCAGTCAGGATAGCCTCTGGCTAAAAAACGGCTGACAATATTGTCCCTCTCCGCTAGGTAGGCATCGGGATTGTTGCAATTTCTCTTTGCCCTCAGCAGCTCCCCGTAAGGTATACTCCATTTAAGAGTATCAGGGTGGCTGCTGAGGGCATGCAGGATGCTGTTGCCCGCTGTCGCTTTCCGAAAAAGAGTGGTGCATATCTTGTTCTGTACAACTTCCAGTCCTACATCTAGAAAGTCAGTTTTGATGTTATTGATACTCCCAGACAGAATAATGTTGTAGCTGTTGGTATTCAGTTTTATGATAAATTCCTCAGCTTCACCTCTGGTACCATTCCAGACGATGAACAAGTTGTCAATGTAGCGACGCCACATGACAACTTTCTGGAGATCGGTTTCCAGGGTCCTGCTCGCTGTTATTTCCTGCTCCCAGTAGCCCATGAAAAGATTGGCAAAGCTGGGAGCAAAGCAGGAACCCATGGCAGTACCGTTCACCTGCCTGTAGAGGGCGCCATTGAAGGAAAAAATATTGTTTTTTAGACAAAAGTCGATCATTTCCATTATCATACGGCTATGTTCCCTGTATCTGATCGGTCTCTGCATCAAAAAGTACTCACAGGCTTCCATACCCTGTTGGTGGTTGATAATTGTGTACAGGGACTGGACATCCAGCACAACAAAGAGGTAGGTCGGCTCCCAGGTCAATTCCTCAATTTTGCCAAGGAAATCCTTAGTATCCCTCAAATAGCTAGGAAGGGATATAACGAATTCCCTTAGAAAATGGTCCACATACTTAGAGATGTGTTCACTTACACTCCCTATGGAAGAGACTATGGGACGACCAGGAGGTCTGACTTTATCTTTGTGGAGTTTCGGTAGTAAGTATAGTATGGGAAGTTTCGGGTGGTCCCTTTTGAGATAACAGAATTCTTCCCAAACTAAGAGGCCTTTGTCCTTCCAATCAATGAGTTTGTCCCAGATCTCTGTGATGCTCAAGTTATAGATCTCCCAAGCTATAGTTATATAAAAATTGGTGTCTTGGAGTTGTCTAAGAGCTTCACTGATGTAGTAATCTCTGTCTAGGATAACCACATTGCCTCCCTTATCTGCCGGGCGAATGACTAGAGTGGTGTCGCTGGCTTGAGTTCTGAGTGCCTCTCTTTGAGTGTAGGATAAATTGTTGGTGCGGCTGCCTGAGTATTTTTTGCTGAATCTAAGATCTACTAAAGATTTCGCAATACAGTCCTGGAAAGTGTCAATGTTGTCGTGGGGAAGAGGGGGCATAAAAGTGGATTTCATTCTGAAATTAGTGCACGCTGCTGCCCCTTGGGTGAGATCCATATCCCTCAAGATTTGAGTGGTGTGGATCTCACTATCATTGGATGTACTGTCCTGCGCTAAATCAGCCAAAACCAGAAGATTGTCAATATCATTGATCATGAGATTACTCATGACATCATTGTTGGCAGTATCCCCACCCGGTACAGATTCTTGTCCTTTCAGTTTAAACCACTTTTTGAGTTTGAGTTTCCTCACATACTTAAACAAATCAATCCGTGTTTCAGTGTAATTAAAAGGGGAGGACGGACAGAAGGAAAGACCCAAACACAGAGTTCTCTTTTCTATATCGGATAAGGGCCTTTTGGATAGATTAACTACAGTCAAATTTACCATGTTCATATCCATGTTCATATCCATTAGTAATTTTTGTTGGAGCGTGTTTTTCTGTTTCCCATGGCTCCCCTTCCTTTGTCTGTGTTCCCAGCGTTGTTGTAATCTCTTTTTTCTGTTGCGGCGCTTCCCCTGCCTCGTCCTCTTCCTCGTCCCCGGGTTCTCGGTTGTTGATTGTCCCGTGTTGTTTGTCGGTCCCTCTGCAGGACCCGAAACTCCTCTAAAAAATTGACCTGTCTGATGTTGGAGTCCTCACCCGATGTGTTTCCCTCTGATACATCCGATTCGACATCACTTACAGTGGGGGTATCAGTTGCCAGGGTGTTGCTTGTAGTGGGAATGGTCTGCCTGAGAGTTTCCTGCGTGGTGTATAAATGGTCATATTTTTTACTGAACGTAAGGATCCTTCCCTTCTCGTAATCAGAGTAATCTCTGTTCATCTTCCTTTGTTTTCTTGCCTTAATCTCTTCCTCGTATTTTGTGAGACGTTCCTTCATGGAGTCTAGGATTTTCTTTAAAGCATCATTGTCCACCATCTGTTGTAAGTCTGCACTGACGGTTTTGATCTGTTTCAGGAGCTCTTCCCTGTCCTGCCAAGCATACTTGATCAATATGCCCATCATGCCTTTAGAGCTTGCAGCTGAGTGTTCTTTGGTATTTCCTTAACCTCTCTGTCTTAGCGGCTCTGTTACTCTTCCAGCATACAATGTTCTTATGCTCACCTATTCATAGTGTAAAAAACTTTTGAGCTTTTTGAGCTGGTTATGCCTCTTGCAGTTTTAAACAGTCTCTCATTCCATATGTATGTTATGCTATATAACTTTTTAATGTGTTTCTTTATGAGCTATGTTATTCGTTGCACTGACATGTTCATTCTTTTTGTATTACTTACAGGAGAGAAGGAAGGAGCCCTTAAACATTGATTCACCGGCACGGGCATCCTACCCTTTTCCTCCATGAGTTCACCCTTCACTAGCTCATCACTTCAATCCTCTTCACTGACGTTGATAGAGCATATGAGCACGTTCTTGGTTGAAGATAAGTCCTTTTGACCTAAGTCATCACCTGCACTTTTCATGTGTTTGAGCAGCACTATCTTAGTATTATGCTGACTGTACTCGCTATTTAGCTCGAGACACTAGCTTAACTAGGAGGTTGCCTGGGCACTTGCCCTGACATTGTTATTCACATGACTCATTTTTTAGTTCACGTATTTTTCGTGTTATTAGTGAGGGGCATTGGCATTATGTCTATTACTCTTCACATGGGATGCTACCCTTATAATTTTTTGGTTTCAGCAGTGTAGCGCCAGGTTCTCATTTCAGCATTTATTATAAATGATAACTTTGCTTTTCTAATTCTATGTCAATATGCTATGTTTAAGCTTTTAGTAATGTGATTTACCACTCCAAGATGGCCGCTACCTATGTCTGAACGTAGTCCCTTCTTCATTGTGATGACTTTGTATATTTTTCAATGCTTTATCAAGGACTGTTTTGTAACACATTACCACACGTGATCAAGGCTTGTCGCCGAAACGCGTAGTGTGTATTAAACTCTTGGATTATTCACCTCGGGATTGACCTGTTCATTACTGAGAGCGCACTAAACAATCTTTCTTTTGGTGTGGATATATATAAATATGTATAAAAATATACTGGAAAAAACAAAGGTTAAAGTAATGTTATGGTTAGGTTTGAAAAATAGATCTGTTTATGTTAAAAAGCAAAAAAAAACTAGAAATTCACTGAAAAAACTAAAGGTTAAAGTAGCGTTATAGTTAGGTGAATATGTCAGTGATTACATTACTAAACACTGAACTAAAAAACACACACAGAAATTCACCACTTACAGTTATCAGACCAAACTATAACTTGCATCCCTGCCACACACTGCTTATGACCTCATATTTTACATCACTCATGACATGTTCTAAATTTATGGCATCATTTATGACATCACAGAATTACATCTCTCATGACATCACTCAAGTGTGCTAGTTTATTTTATAGTTTACAGAGTGGCGAGTAACCATGCTACTTCTCAATCTACTTTTGTACAGCCTGTGTTCAGCTAATAGTAATAGTAAGTGTTTACAAAACACGTGTTCCTAATACATCATAGGTGTGTAGTGGTTTTGAACACGTTATAATTCTTTGTATTGAAGAGTAAGTCTGTGTGCTGGTGCCTGTTGACAACTTGTCCTCAGCATGTTCCACACAAGTTTTTTGGTTCTTCAGAAAAAGTTTCCAACAGGCAAAGATTCTTTGTAGATATTAAGTATTGTAAGCAGCCTTCAGTTACTAGACAGAATTGACAATTTCAACATAACATACTAAGCTATGTACACTTGTTTCGCTTCAGAAAGTGGGCTATTAGTAATGTTTTCACCACAGTATGAAGGCTGCAGGTAGTATCATCTTTAGAACCTTCAGACCTTCGATAAGCAAAGTTTTCTTTTTTACAAGTGTTGCATAGAGTGTACTCTGTTACTTTTTAATACTCAGTAGCATTTTTCACATCAAAGTTTCACTGTCTGAAAACAGTGTGGTACACAATAAACTCTCTCCATAGGGTAAACACTGTTTGCAGTACCCACTTTTCTACTCATATCAAATGATTTTCTCATTGTAGGTTTGGTGACTGTATAGTGGGGCATACATTTTGGAACAGACGTTGAGTGTCTTGAGGAACCCTGCTTTCTCTGAACAGTTGTATACAGGCGGAACACTGTGTGCAGTGAGGGATTCCCATAAAGCTGTGCTTAATTGTTAATGTGAAGGAGGCTACCCATGAAGTGTATGGTATAGGGTCAATGTTGCACATAACATATGCTTGCTACACCTAAGGGCGTTGTATCTGTGATGGTATTAATGATACTTCATATTATTCTGAGCTATTCTGTATTTACTCTCATGCCTCAAATGCCATACTAGTTTATAGCTTAGTGTGTAGAAAGGAAGCTTGGGTGAAATCATCAGTGATGTCATAGAACATAATGAGTGATGTAATATGTGAGGTCAAAAGCAGTGCATCACAGGCCATGAGGAGCCCAACACGGGCTGAAATATGCCAAAACAGTAGGGAGGCCACATGGTCTCCTTCCTTGAGCATTGAAAAGGCCCTGGCGACCCCACCCCCCATGACTGCTACTTAAATTAAATGGGAAGGGGGCCGTTTGCCCCCTCCCTGAGCTCTATAGGCCCTGGGGAGCCCACCCCCGGGGCCACATTCAATAAAAGGAGGGGCCAAGCAGTCCTCATCCCAGAGCTATTATAGGCCACGGGGAGCCCATCCCAGGGGCTGAAATTGGGCAAAGGGGGGCCTCACAGTCCCCCTCCCAGAGCCTAGAAAAGGCCCTCAGGACCTTATCGCTCTGCAAAGAGGGAGGGGGCTCTCCCTGAGCCATTAATTACCCCATCCCTTGATCTGTTGCACTGATGCGGCAGATCAAATGTTTGTTACCGTTTGGCGGGAGCATTTTCAACGCTTCCATTCCTGGGAGCAGACTCAGTGTTTGCTTCCATTTGGTGGGAGTTTTAAAAATGCTACCGCCAGGTGGGAGCAAACACAGGTTTCCCTGCCCACACCAGTGCAGGCAGGGAAAACCGTGTCCCAGGTGTGGGTTCTCCATGACACAGCAAGTGCCGGTCCTGGGGCGTTGGCCCTGGGGCCACTGATAGCTTAGGGAGGGATGCTACCCGGCCCCCTTCCCGTTTTGTAGAGTTAGCGGCCATGGAGGATGGGGTCCTGAGGGCCTTTTCAAGGCTGAGAGAGGTGGGCTGTACTTCCCCCAACCCCTTTCTGGCATTTTACGCCCTGGGTAAGAGCTACCCAGGGTCGGCATCCCCTCTCCTTTTTAAATGTGGCCCTGGGGGTGGGCACACTGGAAGCTATAATGGTTTGGGGAAGGGGGCCTCGCACCCTCCTGCCCTTATTAAATGGGGCCCCAGGAGGTGGCTCCTCAGGGCCTATAATGGTTTGGGGCGGGGAGCATGCGCACACCTCTCAATTTTAATTAATGAAACTGCCCCCAGGCTGGCATTTTGGGTGTTTTACGGTAGAAAATGCTTTTTATTTTTTTATTTTTGCAGAGATTCCTTATATTTTTTTTATTTTTCTACTTCAGGACAGGGGACTAAGTCCCTGAATCCTTTAATGGCTGCCAGCATTATCCTGATGTTGCTCGCTGCTAAAAACTGCTCACTTCCTCGGGAGTCTGATTTCTGCTGGCCCAAGGGAAAAAAGCTCCCTGGGCCAATCAGAACTATCCATTATTAAATTGCCACTACTGTGAGGGTCTCTTGAGCCTTTTGTGGACCCAACTTTCCAGATACACAAATATTTTTGTAATTCTGAAAAACTATAGGATGGATTTAACCAAATCACAAAAAGCGCAATCTGCGGATCAAGATCATGGACCCGATTACGATCTTGGCGGATGGGTTGCTCCGTCACAAACGTGGATATCTGTCATGTTTTTGATGGAGTAACCCGGTCTGTCAAGGTCATAATCAGGCCCATAGCTTCCTGACAAATTTGATGCACATCCGTTCATTCATTTTTGCTGTAGCCTTCTCTTTTTAAAGAAGCTATGGAAAATGCATGGGGATTTTGTTTTGAGACCCCCAGTTTTTTCACAGCCCCTACTCGACAGATCACCCCAAAACTTTCTATGCACAAACTAGTAAAGTAATAGCACCTTTTTTGGAAAGTTTTGTGGAGATTCGTCAAATGGAGACAACATTTTACCTATGCAACAGCCGAACTAACCATAACTACCAAGTGGTGACTGAAACTGGGTGATAGGAGTTCTATTCCTTGTAATTGTTTCCAGAGGGTCAGTCTGTCTATTCGATTGAAAGATGCCCAAAACAATCTATGAAGGCTGAGTAGACAAACTGACCTCTAGTAATTACATATTGTTCAGTTATTTATTGAAGGATAGCAATTGTGTCCAAGGTGGAACAATTTGGCTTGAACCCGACTTGTTCTATTGGAAATAATACATTGCATCCAGCCAGAATTGAACATTCCAAAATACCCCTCACAAAAACATTTCCCACAGTCTAGCAAGGCAATTTTTCTATAACTGTTTGGCAGACTACGAGAGCCCCTTTTGTCTAAAGGTACAATGATGCTCCTGTCCATGAACTCGGAGTCTCTCCGTCTAAAGGGCAATCGTTGAAAATAGAAGTCTGAAATATAGCCCATGATGTTGCCTCGCTTCCTATAACAGGGATAGGAATGTTATCTGGCCTCAAGATATGGCTTTCTGAATGGATTCTTTAATATGTGCTGTATATGGAGACCCATATTCATTTTCAATTTCAGAGCGAGCGCATTTGGGTAAAGCTACATTTTGTGAGTCAGAGGGGGTATCCGCATACAGTTGGCATATATTTAATCAACTCCTTGCTACTAATTGCCATTGGCTTTGAATCACCTCTATTAGAACCAGCCTTTGCTATTATCTTCAAGAGTTGTTGTTTAACTTTCAAGATTGCTGCATGATGCAGTTGCACCTTGTGCCAATTGACATAAAGCTTATTAATCAGAGCCCGTTGTCTAGCTCTCCTTGGGGCATATCATATGTTCTGGTGTCAACATGGGCTTCTATTGGATTTCTCTGCGGCATATTATCAAGCGCATTATCGCCGCTTTAGCGGCCGTTTTCTGTCTCTAAAGCGGCGATAATTTTAACGCCGTGCTTGATAATATGCCCCCTTATCTTTATTTTCCCGCTTAATTGGCAGTAATATAAAAACGTTATTTCCTGGGCCTGGGGAAGCTCAGTGAGGCCACCCTTTGCGAGCACTGGGTTTCTTAAACTGTACCATCTCTACTTTGAAATTCTAGGGTAACAAGTGTTGGAAAATCAATTCTTACACATATTTTATGGTCACTGTGAGAATTATCGATGATGGTCATATCAGACAGTAACCCAAAGGACATCCTTTTCCAATCCACTATTCAGAATCGAACATTCATGTCAAGCTTCAGGAGAGAAGAAAATGTCTCATTAGATGAGGGGAAAGGAATGGGCGAGAAAAACAGCTTATATAACATGAATATCAATGTTGATTATGTTATGTTACGTTAAGTTGCATTTATAAAGCGCTAATCACCAAAGGTCTCTAAGCGCTGCAACAAGGATCAGACTGTCCGAAGTTCTTTTAAAAGCATAATGATGGTTATATATTATATAGGGCGTATCCTATTCTCTGAAGGAGGCTGTTGAGGTCAGTCAAAAGGGGTTATGTCTTTCCAAAATACGATTGTGAGAAGGAAGAGCTGAGCAAGACCAGTGTGGGCAAAAAGCCAGCCTAAATGATACCAATTTCCTAGGATAAAGTAGTTTTGGGGAAAATAGTTCAACTTAAGATAGCAAATAAATCAAAATGTGTGTGGGTCTAGCAAGAATTAGAACAATAGCTGGATGGGAAAATCAGCAAGACTTAAAGGCATACACACCTTAAAAGGTGATCTAATGAACGGGAACCAGAAACGATTGGCAGAAATAGGAGAACGGGGCCTTCAGCATCTACCCGAAAAGGAGTATAAGTTAACTACATGCTGAGTCATTCTTGAATAACCATGCTGGTTTAAGCAGCTTTCAAGTTAATTTACATTTGAATGATGAAACATGTGAGATGCAAAAGAGATCTGTTTGGTTTAATAGAGGAAACTTAAAAGTAACCTTGCCACAAAACATAGTAGTGTAAGGTACAGATTTACAGACTTATAACCATTATGCTTGTCTGAGTACCGTTTGGGAAGAAGATGGCACCACGAGTGGAGATACTGATTAGAAAAAAATAAATCTGACAACCTGTTGCTCTTCTCTGGGAACGTCCTTGGTTAAGTCAGAATGATCAAGTGAGAGTGTATAAATCATGTGCTAGAATGGAATAATGTCATTTGGTTCCAGGAGACTCGGTTGTTTGGGGTGAAACCTATATATTTCCCCAAATCTATTCCACAAGCGAGAATCTTGGGGGCACCACGCACCCTTCCGGTTTAATAATCCTAATATTCACAAAACTTGCAGTAAGTATAAAGCAAAAATGTTATTGATACAGGAATACAACAATAAATTGCATAATAATCCTGCATCAATAGAGAATTTAATTCTACTGAATGTACATATAACGGGATAAGGCATTAAATAAGACCCAACAAAATCTATTTAAATGATCATTTGAGTAATATTCGTCCTATTCCCTGAATGCCTCGATTATGATAATGGGGGATTTTAATTTATGCTTGAGCTCAAAGCAGGAGGATCAATGCCAACTGGTCCTTTGTCAGTTTACAACATACCTACATTGGCATTTCCAAAATGAGTTAAATCTAGGGCAGCTGAAAAACACATTCCCATTTTGCATGCCATTTCCACACAATTAGAGTTGATAGATTGGCCTCCCGGTGGCAGGCTGGGGATTGGCCATCTATTTATCCATGTCGTCTGATTGCATGGCTCCTACGAATTATTGAAACATTGTTTATGTGTACTGTACCTTACTACGCTCTTGTATCTGATTTAACTTGTAACGCAAAGATCCTAAATGTAAAGCGCTCTGATACCCTCTTGGGTCAAGTTCGCGCTATATAAAACGTTATAAATAAATAAATAAATAAATGGCACTTCCGCATTTCAAATTGAATTCGTGTCACAACTCTCGTCCGTGTACCGGTAAGAACTTCTACTACACGTTATTACCATAAGGCAGGTTACCTTGTTACTCCACACGAGATAAACATTCTGCGGTTTCTGTTTGGTTCCAGTGACTCGTTTCCTTATAAAAAAAATTCGGATTCGAGAACAGAAGCGTCACGTATCGTTTCGCACCAGTTCGGTCAGAACTATTTAAGCCCCATTTGGGTGTTTTCACAATGACATTTGACGCGTGATCGCGCCATTCTTACAATTTGCATGGGTTTCATTTTGTTTCTGGCATCCCCAGGTTCTAGCGCTACTTTATGGAGATACAGGTTTACAGTTAATTTCTGGTGAGTAGCGCTAGAAGCTCATTTATTTATCTGACGAATATTTGAAAGCAAGCAGGTCATCGAGAAATAAACTGCTCACGGTGCTCCACAGCTGCGTTATACTTTGCTAGCTCTTTGACACTAGACATGCACCTAACGCACATCGCCTTCTTTTAGGCAATAAGGCTACACGAACGACATAGGCATTAACAGGTACGCGCTAATACCAGGCACCTCCCCTTCTTTTAATCACTCCCACATTCGAATTAAATTTTTTCACCATTTTCTATTTCGTCAACATGTCCATGGATCTATGATTCTTCATTCTCTCCTTGCATTCAACACATCACCGCATTCTGGAATCTTTATTCTATTTCATTCCACGTGGTGTTTCACCCTCAACCTCATTTTTGCTATTTCATTTCCTTCTAAAATCAGCATTAACAAATCAATTTACTGGTTTTCAATATTAACTTTGGGTACACCTGTTCGACCCACGTCATTGTGTCTTGGCACAGACGATTGTTGGATAATGGCACTCTCCTCTTTATAAGATTATTGTAAAGTCAGTATGATTGTACATTTCAGTATTTCTTTGTTTATAGAACTCGCCCGCGAGGAAGGGACCCCGTAGTCCTGAAATGCATTGGGCATCATGAGAATTTTGTTAATGTCATAATTACAATTATTCTTTTTTACCAGACATATGTAATGTAAAGAACTAAACCTCAATGATTTTGTGTTTGTATAATGGTGTGAAAACATATGCGCTATGAACATTTAAAATATTGATGTGATCCACATGATGAATTGATGAATAATAATTCTCATATGTGACCAAATTTGTCCATTTGTATATAAGTTTATTTTGTCTTAAAATTGTTCAGAATTATTGAGCAGCTATAGAACGGATGTTCTTTCAGGCACAGGGCTCACTGCACTCAGGATTCTATCCTGTCAGATCATTTGTTTATGTATGCATGTGTAGTCAACACATTGCAGCAGTGTAGCACCCTTGTTTAAAAATTTCTGCAAGTAGAATAAATCGAGAAATAACAATATTAGCTAGGAGTGCTCCTCTAACACCCAGGCTAGGCTGGGGATTGTGCCATGTCCATGGGTTGTATGCCATAGGAATTGGTCAGTTTGCCAAGGCCAGGTCCTGCATCCAACCCCTGCGGGTGCCCAACACGCATGACCTTCATCTGTCAAACTCTGATACGAGTCCCACAGTAGTCTACCAATGTCTCTATGCATCTTGGAGGAGTACCGAGGTACCATTGGGAACAATATAAAAATCATTAAAGCAGCCATATTCACACAAAGTTCATTAATCGAAAACAAGACTCAGGTTTCAGAAATAAGCAACTTGCTGGTCGCCATTTACCTATTGCTATTTCACAGAGACAGACTAATTTAAATGCAATCCATCGCCACCAAAGTTTCAAGACAGCCGGTTGGTCCACCCGGACAAAGCTGGATTCATTCCTGGAAGGAACACCACACACAACCTGCGCAGGCTTGCACACATATAGCATGCACCGCATCTTGAAAAAGAAAACTGGGCATTGAGTCTTCTGGATATACAACAAGCTTTTGACTCAGTTGAATGGATAAATATGTGGGCGGTGCTTCGGAAGATAGGACTCTGTGACAAATATATAACCTGGATGGAAATACTATATACTAGACCTACGGCAAGAGTACGTCTCCGTAACCAGGTGTCAGATAGTTTTGTGTTACAAAGGGGTACCCGGCAGGGATGTCCCCTGTACCCACTCTTGTTCGCCATCGCGATGGAACCCTGGCAGATCACCCTATGGAATAAAATGGAGAGATGGGGAATTTGGCTACGCAATACTAACCATGTGGTGTCTATGTATGCCGACGACACGCTTGTGTACCTATGACACCCAGTACCTGCGCTTACCGCGGATTTGACAAGGTTCGGGGAGTTAAAAAAACTGAGTTGAGGGTTTTCGTGGGTAGGAAGTAATGGCGCTCAGCAAATATGTGTATAGTGAGTCTAGGTGAGTAAGTAAGTATGGTGCTAAACAGGAAGGGGAGACCCTAAATAACCCCTCAATGTGTGTAGGGAAGACCCTACAACAAAATAGTACAACATGGTCCTGTGCACACATACAAAATAAAATACATAGATGTAATGTTAACCACAAATGATACGTTCAGATTGCTTCTGTGACACTGGAAATTCTTTATTCTTTAAGAGAAACGCAACCAGCCGACACGTGTTTCGTCGGGGAAAAGTAATCCCAAGACTCTTCAGGGCTGGGAATGATAAAAAACATATTATGTAAGCATATAGCACGGGGTGAATATTGGTGATGAGCGTTTTACATCTCTGTTGTTAAAAGGAGGGTCGCCCAAACATTACTGGAAACCCAACATTGCTGGAAACCCAAAAGAACAAAACCTGAAACAGGTGTACAGGGTTGACAATACTACGTGATGTGTAATCCTGGATAAATACATCAAGTGACCATACAATTAAACAAAGTGTAACCGCTGGGTGAGACAGATGAAAAACATCATGGCAAGTGCAACACGAATGAGAAGTGGTTTAATATAGGTAAAACAAGGAAGACAAAAAAGGAAGACCTATGACAGATACTGTAAAGCGTTGACTTCGGATAAGGAATAAAAAGGGAGAAAGGCAGAACAAGATAAGAAATGGGAGGGGAGTGAAAAGAGCAAAAAAGAAAAGTTAGAGCAAAAGAGTGGGGGGCAAGCAAACGCGGAATTATATGGAAAAACTCAAAACCAAGATACTTGTGTATGGTTGCTTGAGCGAAGTGTATTCTAAAGGGAATTACAGACAAGAAAAATTAAAAATGAAGTAAGTAACTAGAGAAAACCTAAAACAAGATCCTAAGAACAAAATCATGAAAAAATGGCAAAAGTTCTTACCACAAAACCGGTGATAATTCCAACCCGGCTGGGTACAAGGTGAAAATGGAAGGAATAAGGGGCAGCAAGTGAATCTAAGAAGGCAAAGTAAAAGGAAAGGGGAGTATCTATCAATGAATCGTCTAACAAAGTTATATAAGACGAAAAGTAAAACTCAAAAAATGAAATCCAAAATATACTGAACAAAGCCACAATGCTCACATAAAATAAAGGTTGCTAAGTGATAATGCCGCAAGTAAGACGAGAAGTAATTCACAGGTAGTACCTAAACAGAATGAGAGAAACGCATTGTGAAGACCAAGGTGCAAGAGAACCTCTAATAAGTGCATCAATCTGACGCTTAGAGTGCAAAGCAGCATGTCACTTACTAGAAATACGAGTGGACGAAATCCAACCGAAATGCGGTGAAAGTCGAGTCAGAGTATTGTTGACAAATGGGAGGAACGCGGGTATGTGTTCACCATATATATCTATAAAAGGAAAGAAAATAGTGGATCCTTGTAAGGGAAAATGGCCATAGTAAAATATCCCGGTAATGGACCGTAAGGTAAGAGCAAGGGGCTAGGGGACATGCTGAAAAATTATGGCATAATGGTACTTACTTCAAAACAGAAGCAATGGCACGTCCTGGCGGCAAAGATTCAATCGCTTGTGTGGCAAATTTCAGAAACCCGGAAGTGATTAAATACTCACTGAACCGGCAACGACTAGACAGCGTATCCAGTAGTGATACCACAAACGGAAGTAGGAAGAAAAAGCGAGTGGCTACCTGTATGACAGACTCATCAATACGGAATAGAAAAAGTAATGCAAAAGGGGATCGATTGTGAGTAAGAGTCACATCAATGGGCAAAAGTGATAAAATTAGTGTAAAAAGTGAAACAAGACAGCGGCAGGAGAACAAGAATAAAGAATAAAAATGAAAAGAGAGTACCATGAGTAAAGGGTGGAAACAGTTCAAAGAAATGACACACGATGTGCGCCAGAGAGGTACAGGAGAGACCGAGTGTGGTTGAAATAATACAGGCAATATACATAAACATAATACAAAATTAGCAATATCTATCGCAAAGTTTAGTGACAACGCATTAGTATACAAGCAGTGAACATACCGACCTAAATCAAATAAAGAACAATTATTGAGATAAAAGAACAAAACAATCATTAAACTGCATTGATACCTGAACAAGTTCTATGATCTGAATATAAGATGCATATACTAAAGATCATAATATTGTAAATACAATCTGATGCACCCAGAATTGGGTATGTGGAAGACGCCAAACATAATATCATATATTCGAAGTAATGTAGTGAGGAATATCATCAATAAGATGTTAACAGTCATTTTGTAAAATTAGAAATTGCACACATTATTAATTATGTAATGAAAAAAGTTACTGTCAGGAAAAAGAAATTCCAATAAAGGATTAATGTCCCATGTAAAGTCATCCACTACTGTTATATAGGTCATACGTCTATATGAAGTAGATATCAGAAACAACCTTATCCTAGGAAATATTGCATCTCTGAACCAAAATTAAGTCCATGTTCCACTGTCTGGAGACGCATGATCCATGTGGCCTCAGTTCTTCATAGTCGTAGTTCTCTGTTGCCACCCCGTGGACTGGGATCAATAGTTTCTATTCCAAAAAATTGGAAAACTTTGCGTGCACCCTGTGTAGGGCATGTGGCTGCATGGATAGCTACCGGATATCTCACATCTTGTTGGTGTAGAGCCCTAACATGTTCACCAATTCTGTCTTTCAGTGCCCTAATGGTGCTGCCAATGTATTGTTTGCCACAAGTATACTCAATGATATAAATGACAAAACTGGTGGTACATTTAATATTGGATCTGATCTCATATGTGTAGTTGTTGTAGCCACGGAAAGTTTTAGTTTTGTGTTTGGCCCATTTACAAATACCACAGCAACCACATTTGTGGAAGCCAATGGTGTGTGGGGTTAACCATGTTTGTGTGCTCAGAGATTTTGGTACCGTGGGACTTAATCTGGTGCGTAGTGTGTTACCCCGTCTGAAAGTGATTTGGGGGCGATTTGTTATTACACTTGTGAGTGAATTGTCACTCTGTAAGATACCCCAATGTTTATTGAGACTTCTCCTAAGGATATGGCTGAGATCATTAAAATCATGCGAACCTTCTGGTTCTCTATGGGTATTTTAATCCTCGGTAATAAGGTATCTTCTCGTTTCACTTGAGAGATTCTATTTTCAGATGTTTAGAGAGTTCGTGATGAGTAACCCCTCCTTTCGAATCTCTGTTTCATGTCTCTGATGCAATTTTTTAATTCAGCTTCCTCACTGCAATTACTCCTGGCCCTTATAAACTCACCATAGGGGATTGCATTGATTTGGTGTGTAGGGTGGTGACTGTCTGCATGTAATATGGAGTTGCAAGCAGTGCTCTTGCGAAAAAGTCGACTATTACGTTTTTCATCTTTTATATACATTTCTAGGTCCAAGAAGGTAATGTTAGTGCGACTATGTTCCATGGTGAATTGCATGAAGTGAGTGAGAAAAGATGACAAACTAGAGAATGATGCAAGAGCTTGGTACACCATGGTACAGGGTATATCTCAAAAAGATGACCTCCCTCAGGAGGAAGCAGACAGGAGGCGGGTGTAGGGTCAGAGGCAATAGTGGCATCCAGAAGACCCTCAACACCCGAGAGTGGTACAGACATATAGACCGCATAGACAGGGATGTGATCTCTAGAACCCGAAGTTGACATGACTATCACAACCTTGTGGGGGGAGTGTTGGGATACTTTAGTTGTTAAGTTCTACGTTAATAACAAAATGGTATCTGCATTCCTGATTGTATCAGGTCAACCTAAAGTATGACTGATGACGCTATTATGTTTCTACTTGACTAAGAATATTATGTGTATACTGCTGTAACAAGCCGGATTGTGGAACTTCTGATTTGATCTATATGTGATCTTGAAAATGCTAATAAAGTTGTTTAAAAAAAAAAAAAAAGCTTCAAGACACGATTAAACGAACCAGGAGTCTAGCAGGTAACCTGCAGGATTAACACCTTCTCTAGAATCATAAAATGCTGATTCCACTAGGACCGAAAGGGAATCTGTAGTATGGAGTTCTTACTCGAGCAGCTGTGGGTGGGGGACAGGGGTGGTTGAATGAATGCCCATAATGTAATTTGCACTTGGTGTAATAAGGTGTTTCAGAAGGCCAACCTGATCAGTGAGCTGCACAAGCTGAAATTCTGCAACAGCATGAGAGAGATTATAAAAACATGCAGGATGTTGCTATCTACTGCAAACAAGGTATGAAAGTTGTGGCTTCTGGTGAAATGAACAAGAACGTTTTCGTAAAAGCTATGGATAATCATTTTATGCACCACCGCAAAAACGTGTACAAAAACATAAGAAATAAAAAAAAGTTCCATATTTGTTTTTCAACGAGACAATTAAAGAGTTCAAACAAACAAACTGTAGTTTATCATTGTTAACCCCTCCGCTGCTAGGCCTTTCCCCACCTGTGCTAAGCCTTTTTTTGGCTATTTGCGGCAATTCGTGCTTAGGCCCCTGTAACTTTTTGACCACATAAGGTATCCACGCCAAATTTGCGTCCTTTTTTTCCAACATCATGGGGATTCTAAAGGTACCCAGGGTTTGTGGATTCCCCTGGAGGGGACCCAGAAATTAGTCAAAATACAGCTAGATTTTGTTTTTTTGGGGAAAAATGGGAAGAAAGTACTGCAAATGAAAGCGTCTGGTTTTTTCCCTGCAAATGGTATCAAAAAGGGGTTTGGAGTGCTGAAATCAATATTTTCCCAGCTTTTGGGGAATGACAGACTTTTGACAGAAAACCAAAATGTTTTACACAGTTTTGGCATTTTACCGGGATATAGCCTAATTTTGCTATTTTTTGTGCTTTCAACCTTCTTCCAGTTAATGGTAGAAAAGGGTATTTAAGCAATAACGGATCCTGGAAAGCTATACATTTTAGAAAAGTAGGCGTAATTCTGAATTCAGCACGGGGTCATTTGTGTAGATCCTTCAAGGTTTCTTTATAGAAACTAACAGTTAAATATAGGAACAATTGAAAATTAGTTGAAAAAAACAGCAATTTGGGTCAACGTTTTCACCTGTAACTTCTTCTAGTTATGACAGCTGTTTGAAAGCAATATACCGTTACATCCGCTGGACCTTTCTGGCTGTGGGGATATATAGGACTTGTAGGTTCACCAAGAACCCGATGAACCCAGAGCCAATAACTGAGAAGCGTCTTGCAATGGTTTTTTATTATGTACCGGGTATATGGCAATTATTCTGGGAAAATGTATACATGGAAAAATCGATATGAAAGACACCTATGTATTGCTGAAATGGGAACAAAATATAGAGTTTAGAAACAGTAGATATTTGCACATTTCCGAAATTGGGAGTTCCCATACTAGCATGAGAATTATTTGTCATTTTTCAAAATGACTTCTTATTTACTCATTGTATTTCATTTGGAAGGTACAAATGCATCGAAACTCAATAGGTAATAACAGTTGCTCTACAATTCTGTGTTACCCTAAGTCTTCCGATAAAAATGGTACCTCACTTGTGTGGGTAGGCCTAGTGCCCACAAAAGGAAACGGCTCAAAACACAATGTGGACACACCACATTTTCACAATGAAAAATTACCTTTTTTTTGCAAAGTGCCTAGCTTTAGTGTTTTAACCCTAGCTCTGCCGGCACCTATGGAAACCTAGCAAACCTATACATTTTTTGAAACTAGACACCCAGGGGAATCCAGGATTAGGTGACTTGACTGGCTCGCACCAGGTGTTGTTACCCAGAATCCCTTGCAAACCTACAAATTTGCCAAAAAAACCACATTTTCCTCACATGTCTATGGCGGAAAGTTCTGGAATCTGCGTGGATCCACAAAATTCCATGCACCCCTCGTTCCTCAAAGTCTTCAGAGAAAAATGGAACCTCACTTGTGGGGTTAGGCCTAGTGCCCGCGACAGGAAACGGCCCAAAACGCAACGTGGACACACCACATTTTCATAGTGTAAAATGACCCTTTTTTTGCAAAGTGCCTAGCTGTAGTTTTTTAACCCTAGCTCTGCTGGCACCTAGGGAAACCTAGCAAACCCATACATTTTTGAAAACTACACACCCAGGGAAATCCCGAATGGGGTGACTGGACTGCGTCTCACCAGGTTCTGTTACCCAGAGTCCCTTGCAAACCTAAATAATTGTAAAAAAAAACCACATTTTCCTCACATGTCTATGGCGGAAAGTTCTGGAAGCTGCGTGGATCCACAAAATTCCATGCACCCCACGTTCCTCAAAGTCTTCAGAGAAAAATGGTACCTCACTTGTGTGGTTGGGCCTAGTGCCCGCAACAGGAAACAGCCCAAAATGCAACTTGGGCACACCACATTTTCACAGTGAAAAATTACCCTTTTTTTGCAAAATGCCTAGCAGTAGTTTTGAACCCTAGCTCTGCCGGCACCTAGGGAAACCTAGAAAACCTATACATTTTTTAAAACTAGACACCCAGGGGAATCCAGGATGGGGTGACTTGACTGACTCTTACCAGGTTCTGTTACCAAGAAACCCTTGCAAACCTAAAAAATTGTTTTAAAAAAACACATTTTCCTCACATTTCTGTGGTGGAAAGTTCTGGAATCTGTGTGGATCAACAAAATTCCACCCACCCCGTGTTCCCCAAAGTCTTCCGAGAAAAATGGTACCTCACTTGTGTGGGTAGGCCTAGTGCCCGTGACAGGAAACGGTGCAAATTGCAACATGGACATACCACACTTTCACAGTGAAAAATTACCCTTTTTTTTAAAAGTGCCTAGCTGTACTTTTTGAACCCTAGCTCTGCTGGCACCTAGAGAAAACTAGGAAACCTATAAATTTTTGAAAACTATACACCCAGGGGAATCAAGGATGGGGTGACTTGACTGGCTCTCACCAGGTTCTGTTACCCAGAATCCCTTGCAAACTTAAAAGATTGTCCAAAAAGCACATTTTCCTCACATTTCTGTGGTGGAAAGTTCTGGAATGTGCATGCATCCACAAAATTCCACCCACCCCGCGTTCCCCAAAGTCCTACGAGAAAAATGGTACCTCACTTGTGCGGGTCGGCCTAGTGCCCGCGACAGGAAACGGCGCAAAACGCAACGTGGTCACACCTCAATTTTGCAGTGAAAAATGACCCTTTCTTTGCAAAGTGCCTAGCTGTACTTTTTGAACCCTAGCTCTGCTGGCACCTAGAGAAAACTAGGAAACCTATACATTTTTGAAAACTATACACCCAGGGGAATCAAGGATGGGGTGACTTGACTGGCTCTCACCAGGTTCTGTTACCCAGAATCCCTTGCAAACTTAAAAGATTGTCCAAAAAGCACATTTTCCTCACATTTCTGTGGTGGAAAGTTCTGGAATGTGCGTGCATCCACAAAATTCCACCCACCCCGCGTTCCCCAAAGTCCTACGAGAAAAATGGTACCTCACTTGTGCGGGTCGGCCTAGTGCCCGCGACAGGAAACGGCGCAAAACGCAACGTGGTCACACCTCAATTTTGCAGTGAAAAATGACCCTTTCTTTGCAAAGTGCCTAGCTGTAGTTTTTGAACCCTAGCTCTGCCGGCTCCTAGGGAAACCTAGCAAACCTATACATTTTTGAAAACTAGACATCCAGGGGAAACCACAATGGGGTGACTTGACTGGCTCTCACCAGGTTCTGTTACCCAGAATCCTTTGCAAACCTAATCATTTGCAACAAAAAACACTTTTTCCTCACATTTCTGTGGTGGAAAGTTCTGGAATCTGCGTGGATCTACAAAATTCCACCCAACCCGTGTTCCCCAAAGTCTTCCAAGAAAAATGGTACCTCACTTGTGGGGTTAGGCCTAGTGCCCGCGACAGGCTGGGGCCCAAAACACAACATGGACACACCACACCTTCACGGTGAAAAATGACCCTTTTTTTGCAAAGTGCCTAGCTGTAGTTTTTTAACCATAGCTCTGCTGGCACCTATGGAAACCTAGCAAACCTATACATTTTTTAAAACTAGACACCCACGGGAATCCGGAATGGGGTGCCTTGCCTGGCTCTCACCAGGTTCTGTTACCCAGAATCCCTTGCAAACCTAAACATTTGTTTTAAAAAAACACATTTTCCTCACATTTCTGTGGTGGAAAGTTCTGGAATCTGCTTGGATCCAAAAAATTCCACCCACCCTGCGTGCCCCCAAGTCTCCCGATTAAAATGGTACCTCACTCGCGTGGGTGGGTCACGGACCCACAACAGGCAAGGGCCCAAAACCTATTGAGGCGACATCAAAATTACCAATCACAAACCAAATGGTTTTGCAAGGGGGTTCCCATGAGTTTTTGGCCTGGTGCTCGGCGGCCATCTAGGGAAACCTACCAAACCCTCACATTTCTGGAAACTAGACACCGGGGGAAGTCCAGCAAGGTATGGCTTGCGTGGGTCCCCCAACATTCTCCTACCCAGAATCCCCTGCAAACCTCAAATTTTGCTGAGAAAAATCACTTTGTTCTCCAATTTTGGTGTAGGAAAGTTCTGGAATCTGCGTGGATCCACAAATTTCCTCCTACCCAGCGTTCCCCCAGGTCTCCGAATAAAAATGGTACCTCACTTGTGTGGGTAGGAATAGTGGCTGCAACAGGAAATGGCCCAAATCGTACTGTGGAGACTTCAAAGTTACCTCTAACAAAACTACCTGGTTTTGGGGAGGGGCGCACCTGGCGTTTTGGCCCCGGGCTCGGCGGCCATCTTGGGAAAGTACCAAACCCAAACATTTCTGAAAACTAGACACCCGGGGGAGTCCAATGAGGTATGGCTTGCGTGGATCCCCCAACGTTTTCATAACCAGAATGCCATGCAAACCTCAAATTTAGCTGAAAAAAAAAATTCCACATATTTTTGTGTGGAATCACCGTGCCGGCACACCCTTGCCCAAGAGGCCGCTCCCCGAAACAAAATGTCTATTAAAAAAAAATAATAAATGACATTCCTGCTGCACGATCGTGCAGTAGGAATGCTTTTTTTCAAAATATCGGAGGAAAGGAAAACCCTTTCTTTCCTCCAATGCCTTTTTAAAAGAACCCCTCACCCACCCAGAGGAGAATCTCACCTCCTCTTTCCTGGATGCACTGGAAGCAAATGACTTCCAGTGCATCCGGTATCCTCTAATGACACCAGCGCGCCTTGCGCGCTGACGTCATTAGATGACGTGGAAGGAGGAAGCGGGGCAGCTTGAAGGGCGACCCACGGGGGAGTGCCAGCGCTTCTCCCGTGGGTGGGTGCTAGGATGGCCGGGAGCCGTACCACGCACACGCCAACCGTGACGTCGGACAGCTCCCGGCCGTCCGACGCACGGAAAGGGTTAAAAGCATGAAAATAACGTTTCAAATCCATTATAATGTTTAAAAGAAAAACAACAAAAGAACCCCTTAAACTACACAAAAAACAATAAGATGTAAAATTGTCCAGAGGCAAAGCCATTTGTCCATTCACGTGAACAAGGCTTTGCAACAAGCTGAAACGCGTTGTAGAATTAAACACCTTTTGAAGTAATTTGGATGTGGTGTCCTTCGGTTGCTGAGAGCGCATTAATTTGGGACTTTGCTGAGAATATATGTATATATATATATATATTCACTGAAAAAAGAATGGTTAACCCCTTCGATGCGCATGACGGAGCGGTTCCGTCATGCGCATCGGTTGTGCTGTGCGTATGACGGAACCGCTCCGTCATGGCCCCGCCCGCGCAATAGAACCTTCAGCACAGCGCGGTAATCCGCGCCGCGCTGAAGGGGTTAAAGTGATGTTATAGTTAGGTGTTGGATAATTACTAATGAAATCAACCTATAATCCTGACAGTACGCAGTAGGCTTTGTGATTGAGTAGTAATACAACATAAATCGTGGGTTAGACTCTTATAAACTTGCCTGTAAACTTTCAAAAGATGCACATTTCAGACGTAAGGCACTTTTGATGAATATCATTTTCTTTTTACTTGTATTCACCCAAACGATAGACAGACAAAATCTTTATTCAATTATAAGAAATAATCATATAAGCACACTTTTAAAACAGGTGCAGAGTCAGTACATAACAATGGAGGAATTGTCACCAATAGTCAAGCAAATTTAATTAAAAAAGCAAGGAATTAAGGTAATTCTTTGCAAACCGAAAAAAAACTCCCAGCAGCTTTATAAACAAACATGTGTACTTAACATCTATAAAAAATAAAGCGCAGGTTTGCATTTTTAAAAAAAACGTATTCTAAAGGACAGGCATTAGAAATTTTCTGCTAAAGTGTTTATGAAATCTGCAAAAAATACATAGGGCAAAGGTTTTTGGTGGGTTGATTCATTACATGGGTATGTAGATATGGCACCTGAGTAGAATTGCCTTAAGGGAAAGCAAATAAGGCCACGAAAAGAACCTAAACGGAGGTTGTGAGCGGTGATCTCTCCCAAGGGGTAAAAAAATTCAGGTATGCTTCCAGGTACATGGTTTGAATAAATCACAAATTCCCAAATTAAAGAGCTCTTCAGTTCCTCCCCCTCCCTAGACAGCACAGCATGGGAACTGAATTCATCCCTGACCCATTTTTCTCCAGTGAAACCCGGTGTAGGCTAGCAAATAAATCTGGCCTACCTAGTGTGTGGGCTAATGATTTAATGCACTGTAATTAAGGTATCTTGAGTTTATGATCAGTGTTGTAAGGACAATGTCTTCCAGCGCAGAGGCCCCTTTTTCATTTCAGTTTCAAGACGTGCTGCTGAGAACGTAGCAAGTGATGAATTGCTATTTCTTCAAATGCATGTTTCTGGCCTGTGCTTTTATTCTGTAAATGCATACGCATATCCAATAAGCAAGATCAATCAAAAACACAGTGATAATTTGGTAACTATTTAGTTCAAGAATGATTTCAGGAATGTCATAATTCTTAAGCCGGTTTCTCTCCATAATTCTATGATTTTATCTATGTTGATCAATTGCTTTTATGCTTCTTTATTTTATTGTTAGATTCATGTACAAATAAATGCACACTTTGTTTTGTGCAGGCCCAGACTCCATTTTGTCATAGGCCTGTCTAGCAAATGGCCTGCTTTAACTTCCCAGGTCTAAAACATGGTGGCCTTTATCTTCAGAGGAACTGTAAATATGCCACATCTTTTTGGCCTCTACACATCATATCCTCCTGTCAATGGCATAGCCAAAATCCCCAGTGAGATCTAAGTCTGGCTACTTAGAGAAATTGACACAAATCCCAGTTGGTTTTCATATCAGCTGGCGTGTGGACCAAATACTGGGTTTTTACTATATCAAACATCTGATCCCAATTATTTTAAGAGGGTTCGCTTCAAGGTAAATCAGAGATATCAGCAAAATAGGACACGAAATCTGCAAAACTTATGCAATAGCCGATTTACACTATTATACTGTGCAATGGGGGAATCCTTTGTTTCCTAATATATTTCACGACCAGATTGGGAAAAAATGGCAATTTAAAGGCATAACGCGGATAGGTCAGCTATATGATGATCAGGGCTTCCGAACTTTTTCATCACTAAAAGTAGAATTTGATCTCTCACAAACCTATTTAGTGGAGAGGTGTGGCTCACTAGTTAGAGGCGGCAGACCCGTAAGCAGAGAATTAGCCAGGGACCAGGGTTCAATTCCCGACGCGGCAGGGTCATGGACCAGGGTCAAAAACGGACTCGATAATTCTCGCCTCGGTACCTACTCTAACCAGGAACACACTCGGTAACTCTGGGCATTAAGCTTGCCTCATCTCTACAACGGCCCCCCACAGACGCCGGGGATGCCTGGTTTCACCTTGGAGATACCCAGTAAGGGACCATCTCACAGGGATAACCAGGACGGGTTCCCCAGCGGTCTACAGCGCCGGGACGCCCCGTTGCTGGGGCAGCTGTGCGCTTTACAAGTCTACAACATTTACATTTACATTAAATACCTACAAGTTAGGGATTATTTTACTTGTGGTGGGGGATTATCAGAGTTGTCTAATCCATCCGAGATCCTGTCTACACATGTTGGTACTAGAGGGCGAGGAGCCATAGGCAAAATATATAAAAAATGTATCACGCGGCGGATGATGATGGTGTACAAATTGCAGCAAAGCCAAGTCGGATTTTTTGCTCTGATATTTCAAGGGAGGAAATATAAGAATCTCTCCAAACTATCGATTTAGCCGTAACATCTGTCAATCTGAAACTACAACAGCATAGAATTATCTTTATGCTCTATTATATCCCCGAGAGAATTTCTAAATGGGCTAACAACTCAACTACTGCTAAAACAAACTGCCCCAAATGTCAGGAATATGTTGCCGACTTACACCACATGTTCTTTACACATGCCCCCGGCTGAAGAACTTCTGGTCTAATATCTCTCTGGCTTTAGCAAGTTGGGTTGGCTACGACAATCCGGTTTCGGGGAAAGAGCAGTTGTTGGGGCTATTTTCAGAGTACGGGTGTCTTACGAAATCTTTAGCCTCTATTATCGCTTCTTGTGCTCGTCTGTGTATTGCTCTTGGATTCATACCATTCCTCCCAGCATTAATGAATTTTGGTCTCTGTTGAGGGAGACCTTCGAAATGGAAACTGCATTAGCTAAAGCTAGAGGCCCCCGATCCCTGCTAAAACTTCGCAGGGTTTTGTCCTGTCTTCAATGGGATTAAGGATTTAATGTGTCCCCTTTTCTTTTTTTTGTTTCTTTTTCTTCTTCCTCCACTTTTTCCTTTTTTTTTCTCTTTCTTTTTTTTTACAATGCTCCTCTGTGCTCTACAAACGCCTACTGATTTATCATTATTTGAAAATGCTGTTAGAATTATTTTGCTTCTTTTTGTGGCAATTAAAAAAAAAAAAGATATAAGTCTGGGACAGGTGCGGACATAAACCCAAACCCTGAAACTGATTCCAGGATGCTGGTTTCTGTTCCAGGGAGGACCTGCTTGGCAGTTAGGGCTGGATTGTTCCCATGAGGAGCAGGGTCAAGACTGATTGCATATGGCTGGGTTTAAAAAAGGGTGGCATGGTGAGGAAAAGAACAATAGATTTAACCAGGGTCTCTTTACTGGGGGAGAATGTTCGATTGGTACGCCCTCCGTCCTTCATTTGTTTTTTTTTTGCTTTCTCGCCCTAAGTGCGTTGGATAGTCCCAGGCATGGGTCCAGGGCTCACTGTGCCACTGGATTTAAGCTAGTCTTGCTGATAGCCTGAAACTGATCCTAGAATGCTTGTTTCTGGTCCAGGAAGGACTATGCTTGTCAGTTCGGGCTGGACTGTACCCATGAGGAGCAGGGTCAAGACTGATTTGCATATGGCTGGGTCTAAACTGGGGTGGCATGGTGAGCAAAAGAATGATGGATTTAACCCAGGTCTCTTGGCTAGTGATAAATGCTTGTTCTATGAAGACATTCCTGAACGTTTGTCAGAAATTCTAATCTCTGATAGGATTTAATATACAAGGCTTGGCAACTGACCACTTGTCAGGAAAGGTGTTTTGCCCAGATTATTGCACAATATACTACCAGAAACAATCTTGACTGCTGCCATTACGCCAAGAAGATGCTACATCTCACCCGATGCAGATAAGAGCCGAATGCGGTCTCCAAGACCCTTTCCGTTAACAAAAGCATTTGCTATCAACAAGATATGCAGTATAATGCTCACAGTGTAGCACATAGAATTAGGAGATTAAGGGTGTTGGTTTTTAGATTGAATTTTTACTATGTTACAATTGTTCATTTTTGTCTCATTATTCATAAAGTTCCCTATTGTTGTTCCTTCTCTGGATGTCTTTTTAGGCCTGCGTGTCAGACTATATTACTGAAGTGGATGATGAAGATATTTGAGAATTAGGGAAAATGTGTCCTCATTTCAGCCTTCTGAAGCACTAACCATCATTTTGACAGCAAAATGAACCCCCCCTCCTTTTGTTCAAATCTAAAACAAATGCTTTAAGTATTACAGTTTTGATTCCATCAGGTGTGCTATACTTTTGTCATAAAAAGAAAATGTTTGTGCTCTAGTTGTTCAAGGAAACACTGAGAGGCATGGGGGACTCAACTAGCAGGCTGCTGCTGTTGGAAGGCATGTTTTACTCAGAGTGTGAACTTTGTGAAAATGTGTACTCAATTTAGCTTCTGCAGCACCATCTCAATCAGAAAATCACAGTTTATTTCTTGAACATGTTTATAAAATCCCAGCAAATGGTCATCGTGTTTCGCAGGATAAAATTCACGGAGTACTCACTAGAATTAATAAAATGAGTATAAAACCACCAACAAATGATTTATAATGCAATATATATTGCCCATGGGTGTCCCTTTTGGTTTCCTTCAAAAGCAGACACTACTTTTCAATGGGGGTCAATGCCCCCCCCGCCCCTTTTTGTTAATGCTGCCTAAGCATGTTGTCCATGTCGCGGCCGACCCAAGGGCGCCACCCACATGGCCCTGGGGGACACATTGTGCTCAGCCTATCCAGGTATATATTTTTTATTCATTTTCGGGATGCAGAAACCATGTCCCCTAAAGTGCTGTAATGGCAGCCACAACGTATTGTTCATATTGAGACTGGCAAATCTGGATTGCCTAGTCCCCTTTAAGTTATCCAATCAGAGCATATCTAGACATAAACATTCCAGACATACCCAACATTATAGCCCCTTCAAGTTAACTGCAAACACCTCTTTAAATGCAAATTTCTCAATAACAGCTGGCCAGAATTTACTCCAAATCACTTCGCAGACGTACAAAGCATTTTACCATTCGCAAACAGCCCATCGGTCCGTTGGCGTCCGGTAAAGTGCATTTCCCTATGCACCAACCATATTTTGCGGGTCAGTTACCTATTACAGACTCGCAAAATAGGGTTTGCGAGTGGCTATTAAGAAGGGGAATGTAAAGGACGTCCCTTCCTAATAGCGTGCTGCACTGGTATGTATGAGTGTTTTGCAACCGGGAATGCGGTTGCAAAACATTTTCAGATTACCAACAATTTCAAATTGGTGGCAAGCTATTCACAAACCAGAGTGGTCGCCACTGGCCCCTTAACGTTTGTGAATAGGAGCGCCTATATATTTTCAGAGCAAAGGGTGGCCCCACGGACCATTGCAAAAACAAAAATGAAAAGAAAACTTTGCATTTTTATTTTATGAAATGCATCCAGTGTTCTGTACAGAAAACAGGCGGCATTTAAAATAAAATAAAAATCTGCTTTATTTAAAAAGCAGTCACAGATATGTTGGTCTGCTGACTTCAAGATGCCACCATTGCTAAGAGTGCTAGCCATTCCCAAAGGGTCGCAAACAGCGGCCTGCCTCATGAATATTAATGAGGCAGGTCCTTGGCGACCCATTTGGGAATCGCAAACAGTGTCTGAAACAATTTTGTACATCAGGTTTTAGAGTCGCAAATTGCGAATCGACAAAAAACGCAATTTGCGAGTCACAAAACCAAACGGTCGTACAAGAGGCCGTTAATGTTGTTCAGAATACTGCTAACTTAAGTAAAGTCATTAATGGTTAGCAACAAACAGTCTCCAAATATAGTGTTCTGTGCTGCAGGAGTGATTAACATTTTAAGTAGTGCTAGATGATGATGTAGGGAGGTGCCTCCTTGCTCTCCTCTTTACCCAAAGGAACTATGTGCACTGTAGTCCTTCCAACAGCAGGAGCAAATAACATGCACCAAATATAGTGGCCACGACTGTGGCATTTGGTTTCACCATTGAGGGTTGCAACAACATTTGCAGAGATTGACAAGTGCAAAATCGGATTTTGCCTCAATTAAGTCCATATTTACAATTGGGCTAGTAATTTACTTCTGGCGTAAACTCACATTTGCTGTTGAAACTGGATTACAAGCCAAATGAAAATTGCACCTGAAGCAGGAGTTTTATCATTGAGATTTGCAGCAAGTTATTGACCAAATTTTAAAAATCCATTTTGTGCACCTCACACCAAGGGCCACATGTACAACAATTTAGTTTTAGTGGTCGCAAACAGAGACTTTGGGCTGTTTGCAACTGCTAAAATGCCTTTTGGCATGCACTAACCCTATTTTGCGAGTCTGTAACCTATTACCGAATCACAAAATAGGGTTTGTGAGTCGATATTAGGAAGGGGTGTGCCAAGCGCATCCCTTCCTACTATTGAGTCGCAGGGGGATGTACGATTGTTTTGCGACTGGAATGCGCTTGTGAAACAATTGCAGTTTATCGCCTACTTCAAGTAAGTGGTAAGCCAGTCACAAACAAGGAGAGGTCCTCAGGAGACCCCTTCCCCTTTGCGACCGGCAGCGGAAACATTTTCCAAGAGCAAGCAGTGGTCCCACGGATCACAGACTACTCTTAAAAAAATGAAAAAAACATTTCATTTTTCTTTTTGAAACACATGTCGTTTTCCTATAAAGAAAACAGGCTTCATTTAAAAAAAAAATCGTTGTTTAAAAACAAAAAGACATGGTGGTCTGCTGTCCCCAGCAAGATACCATCCTTGTGTTTTTAGCGATTCCCAATGGGTCGCATATTGTGACACACCTCATGAATATTGAGGAGGTAGGTCAATTGCGATCTCACTGGAATCGCAAAATGTCTGAGACACATCAGTACATCGATTTTGCGACTTCCTAATTGCAAATCGCAATTAGGAAGTTGCAAAATGTTTTGCCCATTGTACATGTGGCCCAAAGTTCAGAGTAAATTATAACCTTTTGCCACAATCTGTGCAATTCCATTCAGCCATTTTTTTCTGTATCAGAGATCAAAGTTTCCTATGGGACTAACATGTGAAGCAAGAATGGAGTGTTGCACACAGTTTATATAAAAACAGAAAATAATTGTTCCTATTAAAAAATATAGAGATCAGAATAGGCCTATGCTTTACCGTAGCAAGAGTTTATTGCATTTCTGTATTCATTCTGGAAGCTATAAGTAACAGCTCAGTTCTGGAGACTGACTGAAATAAGTTTGGAAGTTCATGTAATGCAAAACTACAGAGGATTAAAAGAGATATTACACAGCTCAACTGCTGGATACAGTTAGTGTCTGGGGGTGAGGAGTACAATTTCAAGATAAGCAAATCAATTATACAGATGGGTACTCTATAGGGGAGGAAGTGGCCAGGACTATGTCACTGGAATGGGCAGGAATGTGCGGCATAGCACCTGTCAGTAAATAATAGCACGATTATTGTACTTTCCTGTATTGTGAAATGCTGCACAGGTATGCCTTCCCCATGCAAAATATGCAGAGGATTTGTTTTGGGAAATATCAAATATAGCTTTAGCTTTAATTCTCCTTTTAGTGAAGCAATTGAGGCTATAGAGATTCTAAAAGAAGACGGTTTCTGGATTTAAAAACAAAAAAGTACAATTTAATATGGAGCAGAAGTTTAAAATTTCCATAAGGTACCATGTTGTGTGCAGACAGAGATAACCGTCTGGCCATATATTTTCATAATTGTTATGAGTTTAGTGAAGAAACTTCACCTGGGAGCAGGCATTAATATCTCTGATTATAACTAAGTCTTCATCAATGAATTGCCCATCATGTAAGACAAATGAGGTAATATAAAGTGTGGCTGTGACAGGGCACGTCAAACATTGGGGAATATCATGTTCCTCCAAACTCAAGGTTACACTGCTTCATTTGGATTCACAAGAACTACTTGGTATCAGATGGCAGAGCCTCAGTTCGTTCCGACATATAAAACCTTTTCCTGCAGTTCACTGACCACAGGGGCGCTAGCTGAACAGTGTCAGAAACGGTTGCAGACTAACACAAATCAGAAAAGAAACCGAAAGTGACTGAAGCATTTATAGATTTGAGTCCCAATCTCAGTTTACAACACCAAGTGCCCCAGAATCTTTCTGACAGATTTGAAGGCCCCGGCTGTCTGGCCGAATCTTTAGGACAGATATGGGTACTAACTCGGTGCACCAAATTTCTTGGTCTGATACAAAGAACCCTTTAAATAAGAACCCTTTAAATATTTAAAATCTGTGAATCAAAAATGTATTCAGTCTCTTCTTATTCTGTAGCGTTGTATAATCATTAATCACACAGTATATGTTGCTTCCTTTGTGTTAGCCCCTTCAAGATAGATTTAGCATACATTCCATTAAAGGAAAGCAGCACCAGGGCAGTTTTCAAATGTCCAGCCCAAATTTCGAAAGGCAGCTTCTATCATTTTAGTATTTTACATACTTGTTATATCCGCTTTGTTCCATTATACATTAACATCAAATTGCTTTTTCTAGCATCACACCACCTTGTCTTGCACTCACCTTT
This sequence comes from Triturus cristatus, assembly GCF_964204655.1. Lineage (NCBI taxonomy): Eukaryota > Metazoa > Chordata > Amphibia > Caudata > Salamandridae > Triturus > Triturus cristatus. The sequence continues at coordinate 40,028,184 of NC_140589.1, forward strand.
TCTGAGTCCAAGACACTTAGTGGGGAAAGTGCCATAATCATACTGTTACTAACAACAAAGCAAGGGAAGGAATGTGTGAATTAATCTTAGACACAGGATATGGCGCACAGCAGCATCCCAAATTACTGTTTTTCACTTGTGCCTCTCTAAAAAGTGTTCCTTGTTCCCCTGTTTAGAGTGGCATAGTGGGCAAAACAAATTATGAACTGGAATGCCACCACATTAATTACCAGTGACTTAGTTTTAGTCAAACATGCTACCCATCCCTTTTTTGATTTAGAATCGGTGAGGTTATTTTACTGCTAAATCTAGCTTTCTGTAAATCAGCTTTTTATTAAGTAGGCTAGAAGTAGGTGCCAATAGTGATTATTAATTCTTAATTTTCGATAATTAAAGCAAGGGCATGATCCTAAATACCTGCCTGTTCCTGAGGAGGTATAATACTCACATATTCTCCAATGATTGAGACAAAATATTTTATGGTATCTGGTTGTATAATAGTATTCCCAGATTCTTAGGCCCTAATGTTGTGTTTGGTGGGCCACAGACCGCCAGACTTGCGGTCTCCCGAGCTCCTGATTATGAGACGGACGGTAGGACCTCCACAGCTGCCAGGGAACGGGTTGTGGTGGTTCGAAGGCCGCAATACGTTTGGCAGGACTGCTGCGGTTCCGCCAAGCATATTACAAGTTCCTCTTTGCCGGCAGTGTCATAGAAGTTCCTTCTCCATGAGCACCATGGGGAAGAGGAAGCAATGGAGGGCTACAGGGCCCCTGTGCCTCCTCAGCATGGAGATGCACACAGAGGGGGGCATGTGCCCCAGTTCTTCAATGGCATGGACCTTTTAGTCTATGCTGTGCAGGATCTATTTTTGGAGTTCACACTGCAGTGCCGATTCTTGAAGGCATCATCATGGGAACGCCAAAAATCAGCCTGCCAGACGGAAGGAAACTTCTAATCTGGCGGGCAGTCTGACAGCGGCTTTGACGGTGCAGTGGACCCGGCGCCACACCGCCTAAGCCCTAATCGGGCCCTAAGTGTAACTTTTAAACAGCTGTTCAATTACACACACTACGGGCCCACATCCCACCAGGGGAAGGAAACTATGAAAGAATCCCTTCTAGAAAGACGATTGCTGGACAGACACGACCATAAAGGCCATCTCCCCAACATAAGGCACACTCATGACAAATACACAGAGAAAACTGAGCAAACTTCAAGCACGCTGGCAGGCAGGTGTAGGATATATAGATGACGACTGAAGAGAAGCCCTACAGTCCTTCCAGAGGCGGGGATACAGGTGCCTGATCAAAATTAAAATATTGCACAGAATATACTACAGTAAAACGCTATTGCACAAAACAGGAAGGGCACCAGACAACATGTTCTTACAAGGCTGTGGCCAACAGAGACCCTCCCTCCACACACACACTAGAGAGGTTTTGGACAGGGGTGCGGACTAGGCCCGAAGCCGCTGTGGGTGCACCAATAGAGGAGCAGGTGACCATGCTGCTAGTAGGAGTGTAGGGAGACTCAGGCAGACCTTCACACCAGAAGCACCTGGTAAACCTACTGCTCAAAAGAAAACTTGAGAAGAAATGGGGGGTGATGAACAAGACATGGGTGAAGATACTGCAGATCTGTAAAAAAAAAACTGGTGTATGAAGGCAGGGGATGCCCCCAGAAATGTGGGAAGATACAAGACAGCATGTGATACAGAGGAATGCTACTCAAGCCACCCGGGGGCTGGGGCTGGACAGAAGATCACAGTATAAGTCACACTTAAGACTGACAGAAACCAAGGGAAGCTACATACGGATGCGAACAATGGGACAAAACCCAGAAACTATTGTGAAGTGAACTTCTAGGTGAGAGAAGAAGCAAGGGGTGATGGGAGGCAGTCTGTGCAAGTGTTTAGTTGGTTCATGGTTACCTCGTTGGGTAAGCTATGTCAAGTTATAAGTGTTGGGAACATGAAACTAACACTTATGTACATTAAAACTCAATAAAATGTGACATAAAAAAGTGTACATTTCCACTCCTTTCTGCATTTATTTGATTTACATATTTTTTCTATTTGTGTGACCTAGGCAACAATTACAATTCTCTGTATAAGCATCGTAGTTTTTCACCAAATAGCACTGATGAGTATATTTCTGGTCAATGTGGGGTAGCTCTAACAGGTCTTGGTAATCACAAACTTTCCAGTTTTCATTTCTTTTCCACAGCTGCATTTTCTAACATTTTAACAGTTTCTTTTGCTGCTCATGTAGTACGTTTTTCCTTGTGCTTTTCATATTGAAGGACATCTGTGCTGTTTGGCAACGAAAGTACTAATGCTTTAAAAAAATAAAAATGGCAGTAGCTTCAGTACATTTGTTTCCTTTGATACAATTAGCTGTCCACAGACTTAGTACTGTAGTCAATTTTAGTGATGTCCATGCTTCTTCCATCTCTCGCAATACATAATCTCCGACGTATCTTTGTTTAAAAAGCTGTACCTGTGACCGTGCACCAATTTAATGAGTTTCATATCCAACTGTTTTATTTGTTTGTGGGCACTATTCGAATCGGAGGCTACAGGCTAGAATCGGGACGGGGAGCAGATTATCAGGACTGTGTTACCTGCGGTTACAGACACTTCTCTATTAATTTTACTCTTCTGTAGTTTTTCTTTTCTGTGGTGCATGTTCTGTATCACTGTTAATAGCAAACAGTTATTTATTCATTATGTACTAGATTGCATTAAACGATGTAGCATTAACTCTCCTTTAGATCAGAACGCTTTCTCATATTCAGTACTTTAATATGGTCTTTCAGCACTGTGTTTTCTGAGATGTTTCTCCAGCCATGTTTTCCCCTTGAAAGTCTTGTCACATTCCTTACATGTGTAGGAGCTCTCTCTAGAGTGGGTATTTTGGTGGTACTGAAGGCCTTGCTTATGTCTGAAAGTTTTTTCACATTCAGGACATTTAAATGGTCTTTCACCAGTGTGAGTTCTCTGGTGTGCTATTAGCGCATGCTTTGTCTGGAAAGCCTTGCCACATTCGGAACATTTATAATGTTTTTCACCGGTATGGGTTTTTTGATGTAGATTTAAATGTGCTTTGCTTATGAAAGCTTTGTCACATTCTGTACATGTAAATGGCTTTTCCCCAGTGTGGATTCTCTGATGCAGCATCAGCCAGTCTCTTGATTTGAAAGTCTTCTCACATTCAATGCATTTAAATGGCTTTTCACCGGAGTGGGTAGTTTGATGGTACTGAAGGTGTTTCTTCAATTTGAAAGACTTTTCACATTCAGGGCATTTATAAGGTCTTTCACTAGAATGAGTTGTTACATGTACAATTAGTTGTCCATTTGTTACAAAAGCCTTGTGGCATTCAATACATTTGAATGGTTTTTCCCCAGTGTGAATTTTCTGGTGTTGTATTAGTTGTACTTTTGTTTTGAAAGCTTTATCACATTCAATACAGGTATGGGGTCTTTCATCAGAGTGGGCTCTCTGATGCCTTATTAATGCACCTTTTGATATGAAAGCTTTGTCACATTCAGTACAGTTATAGGGTTTTTCACCAGTGTGGGTTCTCTGATGAAGTGATTGCTCAGCTCTTGTTTTGAAACCCTTACCACACATCAGACATTTATATGGTTTCTCACCAGTGTGATTTCTATCATGTAGCATTAGTTGTTCCTTCGATTTGAAAGCCTTATCACATTTGCCACATTGATGTGGTTTTTCACCAGTGTGAATCCTCTGATGTAGCAGCAGCACTCGTTTGGTCTTGAAAGCCTTGTCACATTCAGTACATTCATATGGTCTTTTCATGGAGTGAGTTGCACGATGTACCTTTAGGTGCTGGTTGGACCTAAAACCCCTGTAACATTCAGTACATTTATATGGTTTTTCTAAAGTGTGGGTTCTCAGGTGTAGCATCAGCAATTGTTTTATCTTGAAAGCCTTGTCGCAATCTGTACATTTAAACGGTCTTTCTTCAAAGTGGAGTCTCTGATGTACTAGTACTTCCCCACTTGTCCTAAAAGCCCTGCCACATTCAGTACAATTATATGGCTTTTCCCCTCGGTGGATTCTTTGATGTACGATTACGTATCTTTTTGTCCTAAAACCCTTGCCACACTCAGTACATTTATATGGTTGCCAATCAGTGCAAGTTCTTTGATGTGGTACAAGACGTTGCTCCATTTTAAAGTGTTATCTCGTTCATTACATATACAATGCCATATTAAAGGTTGCTATGAAGAAAATCTTTGCTCATTTAATTCCTTGAAGTGTTTCCCGTATGTGCACATTTTCCTGCTCACACAGATAAATGTGACTAAGAGAAGCCAGGCACCTTTTAAATGTGTTTATGTTTTCTTGAAATCACATTCTGATCTACGAGTATCTAAGAAGGATGTTTGCTGTGAATATTACTGCAATTGAAAGATGTTCCTCTGTACACGCTGCCGCTGCTGTTTTTTTTTTTTTAATGACAAAAGGCATCCAAAGAGAAAATTGTTTTTTCCTTTCTTGCTGTATGCCAGGCACCTGTTGGATTAGGAGAAAAAAAGAATTTCATGAGAATGAAAACATATGGCTCAAATATAATAACCTACATGACAACACAAACAGGAATTGACTGCATGTATGAGTCGAGCTTAGCAAAATCTAGAAAACATCACAAAAGATATGAAGGGCATTGAGGCAATACACTTGTTAAGCCTCAACGTGGATAAACAGAGACATCATGCTACATGAGGTCAATTAGCCCTGCTTACAACAAACACCTAGAATGCCTTTCCTCTTTAACAGCAGCTTTTTCCCCTTGTTATCCTTATTTTTCCTTGGAGAGATGGCTGATTGGGGAGTACGGGAATTATTACTATGGTCATCGATTTGCAAGTAATCGTCCCTCTACATTTATGTAGCACATTGGTGGTTAGAATTATGTAAGAGGGTTATGGGTTTTGCATTAGACAAAGTCAGTATATGGAGCTGAAATGTCAGAGTGCAAAGTCCACGTCTCTTTGGATATCAAGCTGTAATAATGAAGCATCAATCAGGTAGCCAGGTAACGTAGAACAGGTTGTATATTTATTAGGCAGGTTACAGGATCAAATACGATGGTAAGATCTCAAGTAAAGCCTCTGTTAAGTCCATATATAAGCCCCACCAGGAGCAGCCTCCCTGCTGCTCAGCCCATCTCTTCCAACTGCCAACTCCTCCAGACCCACACACTCAACATTCCAAGTGACATCACATATGGCTGAGCAGCAAGGGACAGAATAGTAATAAGGAAGATGCACAAAACACAACAGGTTATAACACATCTCCCTTCCTTACGAAAACAAAGCATAAAGATACAAATGCATAAAATCAAGATATCACCAAAATACCATTGCATACATAAACAGAAAATTCATTATGCAAGTAAACATACAACAAATCAGAAAATACTTGCAAGAAAATCAATAATGAACCCCATCCCCCTCCCTAGGGAACCTAATTAGATGGTAAACACCACCAACAAACGAACAGCAATGGGGTAAACAAACCACCCCATAGGGGAAAACACCTCCCATAAACTCGGAAATAGGGAAAATAAACCTCCCTATGATACAAATCACAGAAATAGGGGAACAACGTCACCCTATAGGGGAAAAACACCTCCCTTAAACTCAGAAATAGGGAAAATAAACCTCCCTATGATACAAATCACAGAAATAGCTATGCGGACGACACCCAACTTATCTTCTCGTTTGAGGGTAAGGAGGCGGTGTCACAAGAGACTTTCCACCGCTGCATGACTTCTACGGCAGACTGGCTGTGCCACAACTCTTTGCAATTTAATAGTTCAAAAACTGAGGTCCTATATTGCTCATCTGGCAGCACCCCGAGGCCTTTTCCATCGAACTTCTGGCCTTCATCCTTCCAGGGCACCAGTTTACCAACAAATTGTGTGCGGAACTTGGGAGTCTATTTTGGCTCCAACCTTCAACTGGATGTTTCTGTTAATAAAACAGTGGCCACGTGCATGGCTTTGCTTCGCACGTTAAGGAAAATCTTGCCTTTTCTCCCAGCGCAGGCAAGACCAGAGGTAGTGCGGAGTACCATCCTAAGTAGACTTGACTACTGTAACGCACTACTTCTGGGAGCCCCGGTGACCCTGGTGGGTAAACTTCAACGAGTGCAGAATCTGGCGGCTAAACTGGCTCTGTCACGCCGGCTCGCGGACTCCTCCACTACTGCGCTCAGGGACCTCCACTGGTTACCTGTCCCTCAGCGGATTGAATTTAAAGCCCTCTGCTTGGTATTTAAAGCTCTTCATGAACAAGGCCCTTTTCCCTTACAGAATATGTTTTCGTGGTATGTTCCGCGTAGGTCTCTCCGCTCCGCCACGGCATGTTTGGTTGTAGTTCCAAAAATCTTAAGGACTCGTTTGGGAGGCAGGTCCTTTCGATTCACAGCAGCAACGCTGTGGAACTCTCAGCCGATTGCACTGAGGAGTACGGGAGATTTCCCCTCCTTCAAAAAAGCCCTGAAAACTCACCTTTTTCCAAGAGCGGCGTAATTTTTCTTATACAGTGGATCGCTTCTTTTTCATGCAGGCTTCTTTCACCATCAGTCTAAGCGCCAGGATGCCCTTTGGGTGACAGTCATTGCGCTATACAAGTATATCTATACATACATATACATACATACAAATAGGGGAACAACGTCACCCTATAGGGGAAAAACACCTCCCTTAAACTCAGAAATAGGGAAAATAAACCTCCCTATGATACAAATCACAGAAATAGGGGAACAACGTCACCCTATAGGGGAAAAACACCTCCCTTAAACTCAGAAATAGGGAAAATAAACCTCCCTATGATACACCATAACGCAACACAGAAATAGGGAAAATAAACCTCCCTATGATACAAATCACAGAAATAGGGGAACAACGTCACCCTATAGGGGAAAAACACCTCCCTTAAACTCAGAAATAGGGAAAATAAACCTCCCTATGATACACCATAACGCAACACAGAAATAGGGGAACAACGTCACCCTATAGGGGAAAAACACCTCCCAAAGACTCAACACATAGTAATAGGGAACCAACTCCCTGTGAACTGAACTGAACTGGAGCACATAACTCCCAAAACGTCTCAAAACTGGACATTCAGCTACAAATTTCTCAAACACCACCCAATAACCAGGGTACAAACATCCCTAAGAAACAAAAATTGGGGTACACACCACCCCACAACCTCAACTAAATCAGAACACACACTACCCCCACAAGATAGAGGCACACACTCACACCCCCACAAAACAGTATTGTAACAACGAAAATAAAAAAAACCAAGAAATTCCTGACTCCGGTGAGCGATCTCTCACCCGAAGTCCTCACCCAAAGTGAAGTCCTTGTCCTTGTCTTTGTCCATTAGATCCATGTAGCTGTAATTCAATACAGTGCCTTGCTCCTCCGAGTTGACGTCAGACATATGGAGTGAAAAATAATTAAGGATGTGCTCTGCCTTCCAAAATCACATTAACTACAGGCCAGAATCAGTGTCCTTCGTGTGCTTCATAACTGAGAAGCTTGAAGTAACAAACCAAACATCTGAGAGTCACAAGAGGTTCAATCCAACCCTCAGGAATGTTGCACTACAAATCGAGAAATATCCCAATCCCGGTCATGACGAGGAAGTTCCGATTGACTCAAAAACGTGGTTGACAAAATGAGGATGCATGGTATTTAGACTCACCGCTCAAAACGTCAGTGATTCCCACAGCGTCCCTGTGGTGGAACTCAGCCTCCTACAACTGCAACTACAGTCCTCCTCACAAAAGTCAATGCGTCCACAACGTTCAATTCCCGCTGTCTCCAGACGCATGAGGTCATGTGGAAACTTTATTGAAACTCCAAGCACAAACAGTGCAGCGTGGTTGGCATTTCCAGTTATATGATAACAATAATGCGCCAGCCCCAAGATGGCGGCACGTTTTCGGCGTCAAACCGGATGGCTCACTGCACGAATCTGCAATGAAGCGTTCAGAAGCAGCCTGCAGCGTAAACGTCACAGAAGATCTCACCGGAGATACGCACAACACCACGACAAAGGTGAGTTGCACGCGCCATGCCTTTTGAATTTGAACGGCTTGCAGCAATTTGTAGAGGGTTAACAATGCGCCGAATAAATTTCAAAGGTCCAAAATCGCCAGGAGAACGTGTGACTAGAAATGTTCACACACTCTTTAGAAAAACAATGCGCAACACACGCATGTAAAACAGCCCACAGCACAAGCAGTTCGATCACGCAGGCTTGAAGTGTCAGAAAGATTAATCAAATTACTCAGATTACTGCTGTCAAACACCCCATCAATCCTCAGGGTTCTCGCAGGCAAGCAGGAACTAGCACTTAAACAGTCGGGCGAGCAGTGAAATGGTCACTGGTAGAGCGTTTCCGTTACAAAAACAAGCTTGAAAGTTCTCTTGAAGTTTTTTTCCTTTTCTCTTGAAAATCCTTAAGCATCAAAAACCATAGACCATTGAAGTAGGTTCTTTCCAGTCGTCGCCAGTGTAATAATGAAGCATCAATCAGGTAGCCAGGTAACGTAGAACAGGTTGTATATTTATTAGGCAGGTTACAGGATCAAATACGATGGTAAGATCTCAAGTAAAGCCTCTGTTAAGTCCATATATAAGCCCCACCAGGAGCAGCCTCCCTGCTGCTCAGCCCATCTCTTCCAACTGCCAACTCCTCCAGACCCACACACTCAACATTCCAAGTGACATCACACATGGCTGAGCAGCAAGGGACAGAATAGTAATAAGGAAGATGCACACAACACAACAGGTTATAACACAAGCACAGCTCCTGTCACTACATGGCATGATCTCGCAGTTACTGGTACAAGATCAACTGAGTTTAGAGAAACTAAGCCTGATACTTTGCCCCTAAAGTTGGGATGCGTTGAACCCAGCATTGCACAAAATGCTTCAAGACAGACAAACCCTGGGCAGATCATCTCTTCTGGACAGGACAAGTGTTCCTTCTTGTGTGCAGCTTCTTCTCTCCCTCCTCACCACTGCCTATTGCTCCCCCACCAGCTAATTTCTTTATTTTCGTTTATTTTTGGGGGGAGGACCAGGCAGTAAACTACTGCCAGCCTCCCACTCCCATAATTTAAAAAAAACTGCTTATTACTACTTGGGATTGGTAACTACATTTAAAAAGTGTCTGTTAGCATACAGCCATGCATGCATAATGATGTGTGCTCCCTTCTTGCTTTTTATTTTTTAACAGGCTGGACAGCATTTTATTGATGGTGCACAGCACTGCAAAACCAAAAGGACCCATAGATAGGACCTATGGGCTTTGCCAATGCTTGTTAATTATCTGAGGGCTGTCACACATGCCATATGGCAATACCTATAACACAAATAGGCCCCTGGGTCTAGTGGAGGATAGCAGAGGAGTACAAGAGTGTCCCATTTAGAGGACGGTTTCCCTCACTTACCTGAAGGTGGCATGCTTCATCATAGGGTAACCTCCTTGCAATATGAACCTGGCCACAAAGCGGTTTACAATCCCTTCTCTGAGAGGGAGGAGCTCAGGGATGTTTAAGTGTAGGCTGAGGTATACTAAAACCTGTGGATGAGCAAGGTGTGGTGACGGGTGTGAAAGGATTTGTGGAAAGTGTGTGCGAGTTAAAACTAACTCAGAGGACACCAAAGACTTTATTGGGGTATCACAGGGTTTGGATTAAGAGCAAAACCTATCGCAGGAGTGGAATAAACCCGTCATAGTAATGTGATGGTCGGCGTTTCAGCCTCGTACCCTCTGTAGAAGTGTAGCGGTATGCTTCAGGGCCAATAGTGAGAAGTATGCCTTCTAGTACAGTGCAGAGATATACATATCAATAAAAGGAAAATACTAGACCAGTGGTTGAATTGGACCGCAACCCAGAGTCCCAGTGGTAAATGTGTTACCTGAAAGAAATAACTTAATTAAAGAATCAAGCAATAACTTCATGCGATGCGCTCACTCCAAATATCAATTGTTTTTGAGGGAAAGGCGATTAACACTATATCTTTATACTAGTTGGGTACTATCAACCATCCACTTCATTTGATCAGTGACAACATTGGCCTTTTGAATAATTGGTAAGCTCACCCGCTGTGTTGGGTAACCACAGACACCATCACCTCAGCACGAAATACAAGGAGCATTTAAGTCTTATGAGGAGAAATATAGGTGGAGCTCCTCCCTCTCACAGAGGGGATTGTAGCCTGCTCTATGACCCACATCAATAGGAGGTTACCCTATGATGAAGCATGCCTCCTTTGGGTGGGTGAGGGGAAATGGCCTATAAAAGGGACACTCCTGCACTCCTCTGCTATCTTCAACCAGACCCAGGTGCCTATGTGTGGCTCACTGGTGTGGAGAGGTGTGGCTCACTGGTTAGAGGCGGCAGACCCGTAAGCAGAGAATCGGCCAGGGACCAGGGTTCAATTCCAGACGCGGCAGGGTCGTGGACCAGGGTCAAAACGGACTCGATAATTCTCGCCTCGGTACCTACTCTAACCAGGAACACACTCGGCAACTCTGGGCATTAAGCTTGCCTCATCTCTACAACGGCCCCCCACAGACGCCGGGGATGCCTGGTTTCACCTTGGAGATACCCAGAAAGGGACCATCTCACAGGGATAGCCAGGACGGGTTCCCCAGCGGTCTACAGCGCCGGGACGCCCCGTTGCTGGGGCAGCTGTGCGCTTTACAAGTCTACAACATTTACATTTACATTTATTTGTGTTATATGATATCGTCAAAGGGGAGTCGTCCCCTGCTGATCTATATATCTTCTCAGGCCCCTTTTGTGTGTCTGCATATGGCAAAACGTGAAAACGCTTGTACAAGATTAAGTTACAACCACAGAAGTGTTACAAAAAAATAGAAGCAAGCCAAGAGAAAAGCCAATTTGTATTAAAAAATGTATAACAAGAGAATAAGATTGCCAATATTAATATAAACTAAAAATGCTACGGATGTGAAAAACTAAAGACATTTTTCAGTTGTTGCATGCATGGAGGCATGATTGGGTATAAATGTAGCAGGATGAGAATGTAGTGAGTGATTATATGGATGTTGTTTTTGGAAACCTGTATTTATTTGTATGTTGTCTCAGTAAACCTATATTCATCCAACCCAGAATGGACCACCTGAGGTTGTTATTTTGTTGCAATAGTTTCAAACTATCGAATAACAATTGGTAAAATATGATAAGGGCATTTTTCAGAAAAAAGATGTACATTCTACTAATGTCACCACCGTCTGATGGTCCTTACACCTTTAAACAGCTTAACAGTATGGTTAATTTTTACACATGCTTTATGGAGTAACAAATCCACCCTAGCGAGGTTCATTAATTTTGTATATTTGTTGGCTCTCCTTCCTCCCTCATGGTAGTTATTTTGTGGGAGTCTTTTTGTTAGATCCCTGTTAAAACAAAAAAATGTACACCCCAAGTATGAAATGTCATATCCTGTATTAACTACTCATATTAAGTTATATCAATCCAAAATGCCAAATACATTACGAGTGTATAAATATTATCTACGCTAGATTGTGTGTTTACCAACCCCCTGCCATAGCACCATCCAGGTCAACAGAACATTATATATATATATATATATATATATATATATATTCACTGAAAAAACCATAGGTTTCACACATGTTATAGTTAGCTGGACATTTTACTGATAAAAAACCAATGAAATTCCCCCGTTATAGTTACTGTAGGCAACTATAACTCACGCGACCGCAATCCTCTGCTGATGCTAATACTGTATTTAGACACTTATTTGCCCATATCTTCTTCCATTAAATTTTAGCTATACATATATTACAAATATTTTTTTTTCATAAAGACACATATGTCATCAGCAGAGGATTACGGTCGCGTGAGTTATAGTTGCCTACAGTAACTATAACGGGGGAATTTCATTGGTTTTTTATCAGTAAAATGTCCAGTTAACTATAACATGTGTGAAACCTATGGTTTTTTCAGTGAATTAGCAAGGTTTTTTAAATGCTATTTCCTAACTATAACGTGTGTGAAACCTATGGTTTTTTCAGTGAATTTGTACGGTTTTTTAAATGCTAAGTTACTTTACGCCATTTGTGGCGTGCGCGCCCACTTAACGCAGTTCGTTCCGTGCACGGTTTTTATCAACTTTAATAAGCCCTGTACATTTGGTGGCCTTCGGCCACCAAAAGCACAGGGGGTGAGGTCAATGTGGATAGTGTTTTTTTTATTTCGATTTTATAATTTCATGTTGCCAAAATTACGTTTTTTCTCTCTATTAATAAGCCCTGCACATTTGGTGGCCTGCGGCCACCAAAAGCACAGGGGGTGGGGTAAGTGTGGATAGTGTTTTTTTTATTTTTATTTTTTTACCGTAAGCGTACGGTAAGCGTACGGTAAGCATACGGTAAGCGTACGGTAAGCGTACGGTAAGCGTACCCCGCGAAATTGCCGAAAAAAAAATAAAACCGTTTTTGCTCTTGGGGGATGTTTGGGGACTCCCTCAACATGACTATGTGGGAGGGAGTTGTCAAAACAGCCCCGTAACATGTTTTTGGCCATCATGTTTGATAAACAACACTCAGTGCGAGAGACAAAATGGCGGACGCCGCTTCCTGGTTTCGGCCGATTCGAATGTTTACTAAGATCTAAGAGCCAATCAGAATCGCGCTCGCGCACGCCACCGTAAGCTTACGGTAAGCGTACGGTAAGCGTACGGTAAGCGTACCGTAAGCGGGCTCAGATATTCGCGAGGATTCGTCGACCGGCGCCAAAGTTATTCAAAATAGAATGTTGAGGTTTTCCTATGGAAACGTGGTCCTAACTATAACTACCTACTGGCGACCGCCAGTAGGTAATATATATTACCTACTGGCGGTCGCCAGTAGGTAGTTATACCTACTGGCGGTCGCCAGTAGGTAGTTATAGTTAGGACCACGTTTCAATAGGAAAACCTCAACATTCTATTTTGAATAACTTTGGCGCCGGTCGACGAATCCTCGCGAATTTCTCAAAATAGGTGGGGCGCTACGCTCCGCTCCTACCCTGAAAGTCTCGGGGGGATTCGTCAAGCGGGGGCTGAGATAAAAGGGGGGTCCCAAAACGCGTTTTTCCCATGCATTTTTCCATAGGACCTTTAGAACGAGCTACAGCCCGAACGGCTGAACAGAATTACTAGAAATTTGGCAGAGAGGTAGTCCCTAGGTCAAGGAAGTGCCTTTTGTAGGTTTGGTGTAAATCTGTTCAGTAGATTCTGAGAAAATAGCCTTTAAATAAATATATATATCTGAGCCCGCTTACGGTACGCTTACCGTACGCTTACGGTAAGCGTACGGTGGCGTGCGCGAGCGCGATTCTGATTGGCTCTTAGATCTTAGTAAACATTCGAATCGGCCGAAACCAGGAAGCGGCGGCCGCCATTTTGTGTATTTCACTCAGAAAAAAAAGAGTGAAAACAAGGAAAGGGGGCAATGAGGAGAGTTACAGACCCCCTTACATTTGTGAGGGGGTCAAAGAAGGACTGTAAAGTACAAAGAAAACATTTATTGATTTTAAAAAAAATCACGGGGTACGCGTACGGTAAGCTTACGGTAAGCGTACGGTAGAAAAAAAAAAAAAAAAAATGAAAATCAGATTTAAATGTTTAGATATTACGGGCCTCTAAAAAGAGCCGTTGTGTTTATGAAATGATTTTTTAGTGGTACCTACAAGTAAGTACCGATGCAGAGTCTAAGGTTCAAGAGGAAGACTCTGTTCCCTTCATCATTGAAACGCAAGTTGTTGTGGTAAATGGCACCCATACCATAGTCACGGAGGAAAGCAGAAACAGATTTGTTGACGTGCTTTCTTGCTTTGTCATCGCACCGCGTGCCCACCGTGCGTGCACGGCACTAACTGCGTAAAGTGGGCGCGCGGTGCGCGAAGCGCACCGCGTGCTCACTGTGCGCGCACGGTGCGCGAAGCGCACCGTGCGCGCACGGAACGAACTGCGTTAAGTGGGCGCGCACGCCACGAATGGCGTAAAGTAACTTAGCATTTAAAAAACCGTACAAATTCACTGAAAAAACCATAGGTTTCACACACGTTATAGTTAGGAATTAGCATTTAAAAAACCTTGCAAATTCACTGAAAAAACCATAGGTTTCACACATGTTATAGTTAGCGGAAATTTTACTGATAAAAAACCAATGAAATTCCCCCGTTATAGTTAGTGCAGGCAACTATAACTCACGCGACCGCAATCTTCTGCTGATGACATATGTGTCTTTATGAAAAAAAAATATTTGTAATCTATGTATAGCTAAAAATTTATGGAAGAAGACATGGGCAAATAAGTGTCTAAATACAGTATTAGCATCAGCAGAGGATTGCGGTCGCGTGAGTTATAGTTGCCTGCACTAACTATAACGGGGGAATTTCATTGGTTTTTTATCAGTAAAATTTCCGCTAACTATAACATGTGTGAAACCTATGGTTTTTTCAGTGAATATATATATATATATAGCTAGTCCATTTTACAAAACTATTGTAATAGCTATTTAACATGTCTTTAACCTTTCTAATATACAAGGAGAACTGACTCATTTAACTATTCATGTATGGTGGAATGTCCAACTGCAATAATAAACAAATAAAATCATGTATTACCAGTAATGTCACTATAAGTCTGAATGTTGAACCCAAGTTTATCCCTAAACCAACCTCATAAATTTATCATCAAAATGTGTAAATATAATATCCCCCAATTCCATCTCAAGTCATAATGAAGGGGCAATAGTGCACCGGTCACATTACAGATACCTAAAAAAAAATGATCAGCTCCCAAAAAACTACTGCAATTCATGGTCAATATTTAACCCTTCTTAAACCACTTGAAGTCTCATTATCCACATTGCGATTTAGAAATGGCAGCCATGACACAGAGAGACAGGAGTCCGCCTTCCATGTTCATGATATGGTGGTTATGACGGCTGTCTGTCTTTGATTGTTATAAACTCATGCTGATATACATGTCAGCAAAGATGGCGCACATGCAGGACGCCGAGATCTGAGGTGTACTTTCCGCTGGATCTTTGTCGCATGAACTCAGTACTGTTTTTTCCAGGCGAGGTTGTGGAGGTATTGGAGGGGCCAGAATAATTATAAGGCGGCCTGATGGGGATAACAGCAGAAGTATGTCCATTACAAAGTATTTGAATTTTGTTTTAGATTGGTTTCCTCTGGATACTAAAGTTTAAAATAACACGCAGCAGTCATTCCGCAATATTGGTAAGTGGTTTTAATTTTGGCGAGTAAAATTGCGGCGGAGTTTGAGTGAATTTTATAGATGTAGGTGGCATGTACATAAATTTTATTTGGTTATAGCGACTGAATGTTGAATTATGAATACAGAGATATGGTTACAACTGTTACAATTTCTTTGGAGTAGACCAGAAGGTGAAAGTTTCCTGGTTGAGAGGTAGGAAGTCGTTAATTAGATTAAATAGAATAGATACAAAGGAAGTGTGGTGTTTTTATTTGGACTATGTGTTCCTAATCTCACTTACAGAACTAGTTGATAGGAAACAGGTATGTGTATAGTATTTGGGTGACATTTTAGCGTTTTTAATTGACCCGGACACAGGGTGGTGTGATTTGATCTTGGGGCACGTGTCATTACCAGGTGAGTACACAGTTATTACAGTGTCTTTGAGATTTAATACAAGCACATTGAGGGTTCTTTATTGATGAAGGTGCAATCGGCATGTGACACAAGGGGCCATGTATATATGATTGTTTTCTTAATTTAATTGCTTTAAATGCTCTATAGTAGGTTGTATGTACCAAATTCATGTTCACGCATTAATGGTGCACAGGTTTCAATGTTCTTGCCATGGAAATACATACACTATGTCAGATGATGATCTTATGCACTGTAGGGCGAAAGTTAGCCTTATATAAAATATGGGTTTATGTTTTATTCCTAGTCCTGACGGAGTCGTGGGGTAAAACACGTACAATAACAAAACACGTGTTGGCAGTGGGCAAAGAACAATAAAGATTCAATATCGAACAAGAACGAGAATCAGCATTTGAAGATTAACTGCACAACTGAGGATATAATTTGAGTGTGCTTAAGGCTGTATAGATGTTAATGGAACCCTAGGGATGACTTGGGGATGTTGGGTGGGCATCCTCCCTTTAAAGCAACGCAGTACGGGGTTACTAAAGATACAGTGTGCACGGTTAAGTGAGCACCGGCATCCTTATAAATCACCCTCTGGTCTAGTGAGAACCTTTTAGCCATGGAAGTAGGACAATTGACATCTAAACTCAACTTTAGCTCATTTCTTACATAGGCTGGAAATAATCACTATTCTAACGCTGGGCAAGAAACACAACAGAAAACCGCCCTTGGGCAACCCCTCAGCCTTGCCATCAGCATCACTGCCACCCTAGTAGTGGTCTAATGGAATAAGTCGGAAAATGGAAGCAGGAGACACCGCTATCAATCATGGCTTTCTATATGTGTGCTGCTGCGCATTCACTTTTGCAACCTATTATTTTACTCTCTTTAACTACATTGACAGTATTTAGAATCAGTGTAAGAGCGTTTGATGTGTCTCTGTCCCGTTGAATCAAAACATCGGGTTCAGGAAGCAGAGAGCACGTTCCACGTTGCCAGGAAACGGGCATGGGTGAACGGGCGGTGACGTATCAAGCACTGAACGTACAGCAGACACATGCTCCACCCGGCGCGAGGACCCCGGAAGAAGGCGGCAGTGTCCCGGGCCCGCCCTACCGGCTACAAGAACGCAGACTGCAGATGAGGCCGGAGCAGAGAACTTCAATTAAGGCCGAAGGTATCACAATCCGGTGGGAACTTCAAATGTACCAATGTAAAAAATAAACAGCAGGTATAAGGGAATGACGCTCAGCAAGGTCAGTGATGCTGCATGGTTAGGGTGGTACACTGTCTTGCCTTTTAAGGGACAAATCCCTCTATTATGGAAATAAAGATCACAATGTTTGCGTTATCCTGCTAAGTCGACAACGTGTTAACAGAGGCCGGGGGATTGGCGGGGGCACCTCCATCCGCCCGACGTCACCCATCATCGGAAAGTGGTCAGACGGACGGCCTTACGAGAGACCGGGCCGCGACTCTGGTATGGTGAGTCGCAGATGACACTCAGCGGACACTACCGGCGAGATCCGCCGTATGGGGAGCTGATCATCGGAGCTTTGCTCCTAACGAGGTGAGGCGGTGGATGCGGGGCAGCCGGCGGCCGCGACGGCAATGTGCACCGGTGGTGCTGCAGGTCGGCAGCATAACTAAGGAAGATAGCAGGAGAACAATATCGCACCAACGGGGCAGTGTGCAGTCTCTCGTGAGCGAACTAATATTTTAACGGCATTGGGCGGCATAGCGCGCTGCGGGGGCTGAGCTTTGGAGTCTAGCTATCTGGCGAAGTAAACACAGGAGACTGAGGTTGCTGTTGCGGTGACGGTGGTGCGAAGGATCAATTGGTGAAGTGCCTCCAGCTGCGGCCTCAGAAGAAAGGAAGAGGTTGCGGCCCTCATCTGATGCACGGCCCCGGGAGCTGGGGGATGCCTGGCCCCTGATCGGCATCGGAGCTTGGAGGGATCTGCCGGAGGGCTGCGGGAGCCGCGAATTGGGGATGCCAGCGTCATCTGGCCTGAGACCTGGGAGGCTGCTTGGTTCATTACTAGTGACTGGCACCTAAAAGAGGTGAGGCCCGCTGGGGGATGGAGAGCGCGGCGATCACTTGGCACAGAGCCCAGGGAGACCCCTGAGAATACTCCTCACACTGCACACCACAACACTGGAAGGGGTGACCGCAGGTCACAGACGGCTGCGACTGCAGCAGGACCGGGGCTCCCCAGCTGCACCTGAATGAGTATGAAAGCCCCCAAGCGGCCTGCCTGACTTCAAAATGGCAGCCGCGGGGACATATACAAGCTTCAATACCTCCGTGAATGCCAGAGACGGCGTGCAAGGTAATCAATGTGCAGTATGGAAGGAGTAACCATAAGACTGGGGCCTAGAAGGGACAATAAGGGCAGATCAATCCTCTCCCAACGGGTGAACTGACCAAAGTTGTCCTCCTCTAGACTCTTTGGGTAATTGGGGGCAGTTCTGTCTGAGTTAGGCGTGAGATGCACTCCTTCCCCCATTTCTTCACAGCTGCGCAGCACTTGTTGCCAGCTGCAACATTTAGATTTGCGCAAGTACGCACGCACCCTGGACTTTTGCTGCATTGGCAGCAGCCCCGACATTCTGGACACATGTCATTTGAGCCCCTTTGAGATGGCCAGTTGGCCAGGGGGACTGGGAGGTTTGTAGGGCCCAGTCCCTAATGTGTGTATGTGGTGCTAGGAAATGTATTTCATGTAGTATGATTTACGGACCCTGTTCTCGCTACCTCTAAATGTGTTTTTTATGATTATGAGGTTGTCTTGCATATTATGGTTTATGCTAATGAGATTATGTTCCACCCTGTGCTTTTTGCCCCTAATGTTGGAGATACTTAGGAGGTTAGGGTCTAATATTAGGCTGTTGAGATTAAGGGTGTACAATGCGTTCGGCGCCTAATGTGATGCTGTGCATAATGTGGTTTATGTTACAGGCTGATGCTAAGTACTGTGATTTTCCTCTTACACCGCTCCATCTTCAGTCCTACCTTGTTGAACCAGTCCTGTTCTGAAGTAACAACCTGTTCCTCATCGCCTCACTTCCCTGACTGCACATTAGCTCAGATCTCTTCACCCGACGTCTGGAATATGTGCCCCATTCTTGTCCTTATACTTCTCCTCACAACCGCTTTCCTAGTAACACCCTTCTCATATCCCCACCACCCTCCTCCCCCTCAGTTTCCCAACATGGCCACCACTTGAGTTAAGTCTGGAATTAATTGCTACAAAATCATTCACCCTTCTAACCTGACTAAAGCTTCAGCAAAACATTTCAAGCATAACACCATTGAATGTTTCCCTGATCCCCTTTTTGTTGATCAATTTTACAATGGTCGTTATGGGAGGCTCAAAAACGATTTCATTTTTTTCACTCACGACATCCCTTCTTGGTCCACCAGCTTTTACAATTCCCTTAACGTCACCTCCTCTATCCCTCATGCGAAACAGCTAAAAATGTCCCCCTCTGCGTGTTTCAACGGTTCCCTCACTATTTCACTCTATAACAACGGTACTGTCATGATCCAAGCCAAGTCTCTCTCTTTGACCACCTCTTCCCTTCCCTACTCCCCTCCCCTGCGTCCGGGTTATCCCTTGACTCTTCATCTAGTTCCACCAATTACTCCCTGTCTCCTCCCCTGACCCCCCCACTCTCCAATAGGCTGCACCCTCGGGAGGCACAAGTCAACCCTCTTCCCTCCCCCGTGCCCTCCCCACCCATTCTTCCCCCCTCACAGTATGCCCCCCATCACTTCAGGCTTACCTCTAGCTAACACGCTCCTCGTCCAATCTGCACCGTCCCAGTACTCCATTCTGATCTCTTACCCCCTACCCGCCACCCCCCTTTTTAGTTCACCTCTCCTCCAGCCTTCTCCCCTAGTTAACTTTCCTTACGTTCCCCTTATTCCCTCCTCCTCTCCGCTTTTCTACCCCCTGCCCCCCTCGCTATGTACCCCGAGATCTCCACAAATCCATTGCATCTCTCTCCTTCCCACCACTCCTCCAGCAATGCTGTGCTACCCCCTTTCCGTGCTACCCCCTTTCCCCCTTGGTAAGCCTTTCCCTTCCTCAGGCCTAGCAGAACCACTTCCTTTCTTCAACTTCCCTATCTCCCAACCCCCCCTCACTCTGCCAGATGCCCGCTCCCTCACAGCCACCTCACCTAGCTGACAGGACCTCTCCAACCCCCTCCTCTCTTTTCCTCCCAAACCGCCTTCATCCCTATGACTCCACACATTCCTCCCCTCTCCTTCCGCCCCACCGCCTCGCTCCTCTCCTATCTCCCCTCAATTATGTCCTTAATTCCTATCCTTCTTGCAGCGCCAACAAAGACAACTCTCCTTCTACCTCTGGTGCACCAACGCCTGCTCTCATCCACCACCTTTCCCCACCTCTGAACCCTGTACCCCTACTCCCCTCCTGTTCCCCCACCTCTCCCTGTCTTCCACCGCCAAGTGCACCCCGCCTGTTTTCATCTAGCCAGCAAACATGCTGTGTTCTGCCTTACTCTCTCTGGAAAAGAAGCTAGGCTCTCTTATCACCTCCATCTCCCAACTTGAAGCTACCATTTCAGTTTTAAGCTCCAAGATTTCCACTTTTCCATACACCTCAATTTCTTTGGAAAACACTCACCTTCCCACGAGTTGCACCTCGCCCCCACACCCTATAATAGCCAAGCATGACCTGTTGTCTGCAAACATCGCAAACTCACACAAGCCCTCGAACGCCACCCTTCTTCCACTTTCATCTCCAAGTAACCCTACTATCTACACTATTCCGACCATCTCCTCTGTCAGAACCACTCATCCACCTAAACCCTCCCGAGCACCCTTGTATAAGTACAATATCCCCATAACCCCTCATAGCCCAAGTGCCCCTGTCACCAAGACAGTCTCGACAGAGCTGCGCTGTATGCTCCACAACTGCAGATCTGCAATAAAACACAAACTTGAAATCTCCGATACCATCATCCTGCACAATATTGACATGCTCTTCCTCACAGAGACCTGGTTCAACGATACCTCTCACTCTATGTTTGATCTCCTATTACCCACAGGCTATTCTATATTTAGAAATGACAGAATTGACAAAGTTGGGGGAGGTGTTGCAGTCATCTTTAGAAACGCCCTTCAACTTAAGGCTTTTCCTAACAGCTCCTTCCGCACTTTTGAATGCCTATCTCTTGAACTTCAATTGCACCACCGCTCACCTCTCAGATTCCATGCTATTTACCACCCGCCTGGTAGCAGCCCTTCGTTTATGGAGGAACTCACTGACTTCATCAGCGACCAATACTCGCAAAGTGACAATCAGATCTTTGTGGGTGACTTCAATGTCCACTGGGGCTCGCCTCAAGACACCTCTGCGAATTTACTGGCCACCTTCGTCTCTGCAAACGACCTTATCCAACACTGCACAGAAACAACACACTCTAAGGGTTCAATCCTGGACCTTGTTATTTCTATAGCAGGCTTGCTGACTATCGCTACCCCTATTCATGTAGACTGGTCTGACCACCTCCTCATCCCATTCTCTTTTCACCTATCACACTCTATAACTCTCGGCCAACCTAAGAGGGCTACTTCCTGGTTCTGTGACACTAAAAATATTGACCTCGGTACCCTCTGTGATTCGGCTTTGGTATCACTTCCAAGGCTAGACCCGAACCTAGATGTTAACAAACTCACCTCCCAATGCCTCACGGTCCTTGCAGTCAAAATCAATAATGTCGCTCCTCTCCAAAGCAAAAAGAAAAGGCCTACTCCCTCAGCACCCTGGTTCAACAAATCCCTCTATGAAGAAAGGAAGTACCTAAGAGTCCTTGAGAAACAATGGAGACAAGCGCCCGCCACCGATAATTTGGCCACGCTTCATTCAGCAAGATCCAAGTACCACAAGCACATCTTCCTTGGAAAAGCTTCGCACTTCAGATCCCTACTCGACTCAGCTAAAAATAGACCCAAAAAACTTTTCAAACTCATCAAGAACTCAAACTGCTCTCCCCCAACCTCCAAGTTGGAGGATTCTACTAAGAAAGCAGCAGAATTCGCTATATTCTTTGACAAAAAAGTGAAATCACTTGTAGATCGTGTCATTCATCCTACCCCTACAGAGGAGCGCAAATCCTTAACCATTTGGCAGAACTTTGACCCCATCTCTGAAGATGCCCTCCTCAAATGCATCCTCGAAACAAAGCCCCCAACCATTCTCTTGACCCCATCCCTAGTGCCATTGCCATTGACTTCTATATCCATTCCCTTTCCTATTGGACCACACTGGTCAACCTCTCCCTCTGTCAAGGCTCCCTTCCTGTTTCCTTCAAAACCGGGCAGGTCACCCCTCTGCTTAAAAACCCCACCGCTGATGCGAACGACCTCAACAACTACCGTCCCATCACTAACCTACCTTTTCTTGCGAAAATCACAGAAAGATGTGTAGCGAAACAACTCTCTCGTCATATCAAGGACAATGATCTTCTTGACAATTCCCAGCCCGGCTTCATTCAAAACTGCAGCACTGAAACTGCCCTGCTGCAAGTGATTGATGACGCATTGCGGATACTCGATTTGGGAGACTTTCTTCTAATTTTCCTTGACCTTTCTGCAACCTTTGACACTGTCAATCACAACACTCTCCTTAACACTATTCAACAGAGAATGGGCATGGAGGGCACTGTGCTTAAATGGTTTGCCTCCTTCCTCTCTGATAGATCCCAAATGATCAAAATAGCGAACAGTCTTTCTTCTCCTCTGGCGGACGGTCAAGGTGTTCCTCAAGGCTCTATACTTGCACCCACATTGTTCAATCTCTATTTAGAACCATTGGGAAATCTCCTTAGTAAATCCGGGATCCACTATCATCTCTATGTGGACGACACTCAAATCTACCTTAAAGTGGCCTCCACTCACGATCTCTCCATCCTAAGCTCTACTCTCGACTCCATTAAAAACTGGATGTTAACTCATCAACTGATTCTGAATCCCTCCAAAACTGAATTCCTCCTCCTCACTTTCTCCTCCTCCGGTTCAATCATGGATGGATCAGATGAATCTACTTAACAATAAACCCATCATTGTCAACAGTGCAAAATCCCTTGGTATCATACTCGACAAAAAACTCAATCTACTCTCCCACATCGAATCTATTGCAAAGTCTGCTCGATACCAACTGCGCCTTCTTTGGGGATTCGTCGCTTCTTCCCGGAGCAAGACCTTAAAACCCTGGTCCAATCGCTGGTTCTCCCCAGATTGGACTACTGCAATTCTCTTCTTAATGGCCTCCCCAAATCCCACCTGTCCCCCCTTAAGTCTGTTCTCCATTCAGCAGCTCGTTTCATATATGGGGCCAAAAGAAGCGACCACATCACAACCATTTTATCCACCCTCCGTTGGCTTCCCATCGAGGCAAGATCTAGCTACAAGACTGCCTGTATCACCCACAAAGCCTTGCACTCCTCATCCCCTCGCTACCTGGCGAACAAACTGAAACTCTCTGGAGGCTCCAGACTATCACGTAATGCAGAAAATGTATTGCTTGAACCTCCCACTTTCAAGAAAGAAAGATCGATGGCCCAATCCTTTTCAGATAACGCGGTGAGAACCTGGAACTCACTTCCGCCTCAGATCCGGACCACCACCTCTTTCCAGGCCTTCAAAACTGACCTCAAAGCTCTCCTCCTTCAAAGACACTTCCAAATTTAATTCACGCCCTCTATTATCTGAAGGAAGTCCTTCCATTATAGGAAATTCTGTTCTCCATGCCTATAGAAGTGCCTTCCCAGTGTGTTCTTGTGTTTTGAGTGTCTGCCATTTAGTGCAATATTATACCTCTACTTGTACTTTGTACTCTTTTGTAACATGCACACATCACCTTTCCTTTTGTAACGTATCGTTTGCTACCTCTTGTATTTTGTTTGCTTTTGATACATGCACAACTGCCACCATTGCCTCATTGTAACGTTTGTTTTAGTGTTTTGAGTGTATGCCATTTAATGCAGTATTTTACCTCTACTTGTACTTTGTATGCTTTTGTAACCTGCACACGTCACTTTTTCCTTTTGCAACGTATCGCTTGCTACCTCTTGTATTTTGCTTGCTCTTGATACTTGCACAATTGTCACTATTGCCTCATGTAACGTAAGTTTGCTTTTGTAATATGCTCCCTTGTAATTTTCTCCTCATGTATCATTACTGTTCCTATTGTGAAGCTCTCTGATACCTTTGGGTAAAGTCCGCGCTATATAAAAACGCATAAAATAAAAATAAAATAAATAAAGAAACCAACCTCTCTTCACAGACCAGCTTTAAGGCAACCTCTCATCCCTCCAGGACTAATGTACGCAGGAACAAGTGACACCGACCTGATGGACGCGTCACTGATCTCTGGGTGATTCAAGGTCACACTGCTAACCTCGAAGTCCCTTGTAAGTGACGGACGGGGCAGCAAAACCTACAGAGAGGCTTCCGACGCCGTCCCTCCAGACCAAGTCTCAGCGCTGCGTCAGCCAGAGGCAGCTGAGGGTGGACCACGGCGTGCAAGACCCGTTTTGTCCCCTGCACCCTGATGTGAAGCCCAATCTCTGCGTGTCTGTCGCTCGGAGCATGCGCAGACTGGCCGGACTGTGCATAGACTCTCGGAGCATGCGAAGACGGAGCGGACACTACACTCAAAGCATGCGCAGACTGGCACCGGCCGTACCCTAGAACCTGTAGATATGCACGTCCGCATGCGCAGATCTACAACCACTTTGTTGTGTTTCAGTGTATGCGCATGCGCAGATGTGCACAATTTCGATTTTCCGTTTTAACAGGGTGAGTTGCAACCTAATCAATCACAGCGAGTATCCCTCAGTATATTTTATTTTTGTCTGTTTCGGTTCCAACGGAGATATCAGTAGTCGAGTACTAACCTGCCATGCCGGTATTCCTCTTCAGATTCTACGTATGCACGATCTAGGGTAGGCAGCGAAACTTTTCATATGCATCAGAAGCAGTTCCAGTGTGTTCGAAACAGCTGGTAAAAAGCAGAACTTAAGGGTGCCAAAGATTACAAAACATCGTGTAAATTGCATATCAGTGATGGTGAGGTAAAATTAAAGAGTCATCTGGCCATTGGAAAGTATGTTCAGCCAAACGAGAATATAGTTTAAGTTCAAAAGCATAGCTAAGGTGTAAACTCGATCACTATCGAACCGTTTATATGGTTAAAATATCCTAAACAGCACGTGAAAAGATATCTGATCTTAGAAAGTGGTCTATTAAATATAACGATACGTAATATAGATGCAAAGCTGCCAACGTTTTAGATTGCTATGTGTGACATTTTCATAATTCAGTGCAATTATGACTCACATTTCAACAACTATGAGTCACACCTTCTCCAGAGCAAAATTAAGTAATAAAGACGAGGGAAGCATATAAAAATCAGAAATTACACCCATCTGAGGAATGAGAAACTCTAAGAAGATCTTAAAACTGCTGTAAAGCACCAGAAATGGAAGGGCACTTAGGTGTGAATGTGCGAGGCGTGCTGCTTCTAAGCACTGTGATGTTCGCTGCGCGCGTGTGACTAATTAGCGCGCGGCGGCCGCAGTTAACTAGGGACACAGTGTGTTGGGTCAACTGCGTGGTCCCAACTGCTGGAGCCGGACCACTGTCCGGTATCGGATGGTCAGGAGTTCCGGGATGTACCTTTTTGAAGAAAGATATGTTGTGTGTGATTTCTTTGGTTCCTCTCTGGGCTGTTATCATTGTGCCGGCACGGCGGATCACTGTCCATGGCCGTTGTTCAAAGGGAAGCCGGAATTTACCCACTGGGTACCTGTCTTTGACATAGACCTTGTCCCTTACATGAATGGTCGACGCTTTTACTCGTCGGTCGATGCTGGCTTGGTCATTGGCACTGGTCCTATTGGCTAGGACCTTTGCGGTGTCGATCTGAGACGGGCTCCAGTTTGGGTGATGAGGGATGGTGTCTCGCACCACTCGGCCCATGCTTGCTGGTCCCGGGGCTGCCTCGGTCGTGAGACGGGGCGTCAACCGGTATTCTCTCAGGAAACTGTATATGGCTCTCTCTAGGGGCGCCCCGTCAGCATGCGCAATGCGTATCACCTTGTTGAGAGTGCGCATGAATCTCTCTACTTCCCCGTTTGCTTGGGGCCAACGCGGGGTCACTTTTCGGTGTTGGATGCCCCAGGCCTTGACATAGTCTGCACATTCTTGGCCCTGGAAAGGTGGACTGTTATCCATTCTCACCACCTCCAAGATTCCGTGATTTGCAATGGTTTTCTCCATTTTGGTAATCACCTCCGTGGCTATCTGACTTCCCACGATTTCAGTCTCGGGGTACTTTGTGTAATCATCGATAATCACAAGGGTGTAGCGCCCATTCGGGAGATGCCCAAAGTCAACACTAACACACTCCCATGGCCGTCGGGGGTTGTCCTCAGTGATGACAGGGTGAGGACGATCCCGTTGGCCTGATACCTGGCACCATGAGCACATTCTGACTGTCTGCTCAACCATCGTGTCCATCCCAGGGAACCACACCTTGGCTCTCAGTCGACTCTTTGTTTTTACCATGCCTTGGTGTCCTCTGTGCGCGAGGTCCATGGCTTGTTGAGCAAGGCTTGATGGGATCACCAGTCGCGGGCCTCTGAGTAGGCAGCCACTTCTGTCGACCGAAAGTTCATCCTTGATCCGCATGATTGACTCCAGGATGGTCTTCGCTTGTGGCGTCCGTCTGGTCATAGTGGACTGAATGGGTCTCCAGTCGTTTGCTTGAACCGCGACAATGGCCAGTTGCAGGCATTCATCATTCGGAGTGGCTTCCACGATAGCTTCAAGACTCATCGGAAGGGGTCGGGATCTTTCCGCTATGAATCGGACGTATTCTTCAGTGTCCTCGGCATCCTCGTCTTCTGCTTTGGTTGTGGCCCTCGGATGTTTTGGCTTCCGTGCCACTATGATCGGGGATACCCACGGGGTGGGTCCACTGACCTTCTCTATAATCCCTTGCTTCTCCAGTGCTTCCAGTTCTTCTTAGACCTTCTTTCGCAGGTGGAACGCAATGCGCCTGTGCCTCAGCGCCACCGGTTGGACTGACGGGTCAATGTGGAGAGAGACTTCTTTCCCTTTCAGGCATCCAATGCCCTTGAAGACGTCTTCAAACTCTTCCCTGATGGCCTCTAGTTCCTCCTCTTGTACCGCCAAAGCAAAGAAGATCAGTTTCAGCTCTTCTGCTGTCTATCCGCTTATTAGCATTCCACTTCCTTCTTTGGTCACATACACTATGGTGGGGATCTTGAGGTCCTGGTGCCAAAGCTCTGTTTTGAAACATCCTAGGAGTGGGATGGGTGTCTTCTGTCCATAGGCAAATACCCTGATCTTTGCTTCGCGTAAAGGTGGGCGTGGGCTTAGTTGGTTGTATACATTGGCAGCCATCAGTTCGATCAAGGCCCTGTGTCCATGGTGGCTCTCACATTCTGGTGGTGGATCTTGAGTATGGAAGTCGTTGTCTCTTCCGTCGTGCAAATACATAATGGACCGGGTAGTCTCCCGTGTCATCGTCCATGTCTTCACTGTCTTGTGCTTCGGCCACTGTCTGTGCTGCTTCTTTCCGGGTCTTTGATGACCTGCATACTGCTGCAAAGTCGCTCATCCACCCGCAAGCTGTGCACCGCTTCCCTCTTGCTGGGCAGTCCTGCATGCGATGGGGCGTGCCTCCACAGTAGCCACATTCCTTCTTCTTGTCTTGCTTTCTTTTCCCTGGGTTTTGGCGTGATTTGGGTCTCCCCACGTTCGCCTTATCCACCACGTTGACTTGTTCCGTCTTGATGGGTCAGTGGAGGGCAGCCTCCATATGGGATGCTCTGGCCTGCGATTTTGACCGGCCCAGGGTGAGGATGTCCGCCAAGGATTTGCCTGACTCCTGAAGGATGTTCACTCTGAGCTTGGATGAGTAGCATCCCTGTATTATTTGACCCTGGATCTCCTCTTGTTCGTCTTGGAAGCCGCACGTGCTGGCCAGTTCTTTCAAACGCCCGTGGAATGCATCCAATGGCTCTTCCGCTTCCTGCTTGGCCTAGCAAAAGATGAAGCTTTCGTAGTCACTGTTCGCCATTGGCTCGAAGTGCGCATTTAGGGCGTTGAGCAGCATCACATACGTTTTGGGTGTGGCCTCCACTAGTGTTTTGTAAATGCGGTGTATGTCCTTGCCCCCTAAGTGGAGGAGTAGGGCTTTGCGCCTGTCCCGGGCTATACCTGCCCCTTCAAAATAGATCTGGAGACGGTCGGTCCAGTCCCTCCATCGCGAGGCGAGGGATGAGGGGGCACCGTCCACCACAAAGGGCTCAATGGCCGGGATCAATGCCATCCTGACGCAGACGCGGTCACACCCCGCGGCACGTGCACTGCCTACGAGCAGACAACAGCGCTGAGAAAGTCGAGCGCCACCTGCAAATCAATGAGCCCACGCAGTGCTGGCTTTTCTCTTAAATTTCCCGTGCGCCACATGGCAGCAGGAAGTGACGTTCCACGCGGCGCCACTTTATATTTTTTATTTACATTTTTTTATTTTTTATTAATCCATGATAGTTACAATACATTGCAGTGCATTAAAATATTCAATGGTTTAAAACAAGACACACAACACAGTCTTAAAAAGCAATTAGCGGTGCATACAATTACATTGCTGATCTAAAATACATGACAATTCCTTAAAGTGCAAGTGCATAGGCCATCAAGATGTATCCCCAAGCTAACACATCATTCATTCATATAGGACACCACAGGCCCCCAGATCTCCATGCCTAATTTCCTTTTACGAGCACCTTTTAATACATATATACTATATTCTACGTTAAACATGGTTAAAAATCTAGCCCTCCATAATTCAAAAGATGGTGCATCTTTCTGAAGCCACATTGAGGCAATACATAGCCTGACAACAGCTGTAGCCAGAAAAATCAGATATCGCTATTTATAGGCCAACTGATCACATCCATCTCTCTCAACTACCCCCAACAATACTTGAGCAGCTGACAGTCTGACTGGACCCCCCAAGATTTCCGCTAAAAACTTCTCTAGGTGCTCCGAGAAATTACTTAAGTGCCTACATGTAAAAAAGATGCGTACAATGTCGGCGTCCTCTGTTCCACAATGAAAGCATTTTCCGGCATTTGTCCCACCCCATTTTAACAGCCTGGCTGGGGTATAATAAAGATTAAACACGGTCTTATAGTGTTGTGCACGGAGATTAGCGGATATCAACAGCCTCCCCGCTAGTTCGGTAGAGGCTTCTACCCGAGTGCCAAGGCACCCTAGCCTACTGTCCCATTTTGTGTTGTGAATATCTAAGTCATCAACCTTAGTGTCTAACAATAAATTGCACAAAGTGCCAATGCGTGCATTTTTCCTCACGGCTTCAACGAAAGGATTTACTTCAATATTACATTGATTTTTACATAAATAATCGCAAATATTAAAAAAATTAAAACCTGGAAAGATGATATTTATCAGTTAACATTTCAAAAGACATTAACCTCCCATTAGCATATAAATCGCCAATATATTGAATTCCTTTAGTCCGCCATCTATCTATAATCCTATCCCATAATATAGGTGGGAGAAGTGTCGTAGCTATGAGCGGGGTGTACTGAGAGACCCTCTCTAATCTATAATACTTTCGCACAGCTTTCCACACCTCATAAGCGACATTTAAGACCTTGAACCTAGTTTTCTTATTGTAACTGGGCTCCAGGTTAACAAACTGCCGATTTTTTGCATCACTGCCCAATAGCATTTGGTATACGGATGGGGCTTCGGCAGCACTAATTGGTTCTGGCCCCATTAGTAAAATACTCATGTGTTGCAAAATACATACAAAGTAGTATAAGGTAAAATCAGGCACAGCCCAGCCACCTTTCTCACAGGGAAGAGTCATATAGCACATAGCTCTACGGGGCTTACCATGAGCCCATAGAAACCTCGCACAAATTGACTGTAATGCTACAAGTTGGACACGAGGAATTTCTAATGGTAGAGATCTAAAAAAATATAAAACCTTAGGTAATATCAGCATTTTGAGAACATTACATCGTCCCACGAGTGAAAAGTGTAGACATTCACACCTTTCCAATTGCTTCCGCACATCATTTGAGATATTACGCCACTTTTTAGGTCTCGCCTGACCCAGCGCATGCGCTGGTCTGGCGAGACTTATTGAGAGGGCTCCAAAAAGTGCTACCAGGCCAGCCTAGAGCTACAGTACATGTGCGCAGGCGCGCGCGTCGCGCTCTACCGCAATTACTTTCACTTTCGCCGCTTTGATGTTTGATCGTGATCCCGATCGCGATCACTTTAACTTTCGGCCGCTTTGCATAGCCAATAGGTCTCGCTTTTGGGACCTTATAAGTATTTAGTTATGCAACTGTTGCATGGCTAAACACTTATAAGGTCCCAAAGGCGAGACCTATTGGCTATGACAATGCTTGTTAATTGTATCAGTTGGGCCCACCCAGTCCTGGAGTCATGCTGCCTGACTCACGGCCGCGCGGCGCCATGGAATCACCACCTCCTGACTAAGATAGATACATTGTAGCATTAAATGACGATGAGCCTGCCAGCGAGTCCTTAGCTCAGCTGGAAGCCCCCAAGCCTGGGGGAACAGCGCGCACACACTACAGGCTGTGCGCTGTCACCTACCAAACATGCAGTTCCTTCCACAGCGCTTCACAGTGGCAGCTGGCATATGCAGATATGCGTGGCAATGCATTTCAGTGCGGTGATACGGAGCACCACACTGAAATGTGCTACTCTAACGCCTGATGCGTGGGACTTGGCAGGGCTGTATCTGAGAGAGAAGAAGAGATGTGCTGCGCTTTATCGTTCTTTGTAGTCTACAGGTTAGTTTCAGTTATTATTCTGCTAGTATGTAGGAGATAGTTTTAACTCCGGTAACTCGTCAATGTGAGGCACTTGGCTCAGAGACCTATGTTTCGACTGTCTCATGTTATTTATCTTTCCCATTATTAGCTCCACGTGTTACTAGCAACACATGACTAGTCCCTAAGTGTTGCTTTCTGAAACTGAACAATATACCAGCTACAACTTGCTTACGGTATATCCTTCTATACCTTCAAGGTGGGACATGAGACTATATTTAGTGTACTCTATGGGATACTGCATATTTTCAGATTTTTTATTCACAATTGTAAATATATGGCACATAAGTGTTTTTCCTTGCTCTGATACTTATCGGTGCACAGTGGGTCAGACACCTCTGCATATAGTTTTTTTGGTATACGGCTTAGTACATTTCCAATAAGCACCTCTCTGTAGGGCACATTGTCTTATAGACTTGTACATACTTTAGCAACAAGTCTATTTTTTTTTTTACTGAAGAATCATTTACTTTGGACCCAGAACTGTTTTTATTCACTTTTCGGGTGAAGTATGGGCAACTCTCTAAGGGACTGTTTCTTTGTTTCTTTTTTCTGCTTCTCTCGTTAGATCGCTCTGTTTCTTATACATATTTTGTTTACCAATGTTCATACAGCCTTGAAAAAGTCACTACGTGACGAAACACGTGTTGGCTGTTATTCAATATCAAGAAATGAAGAGTATGACATGAATTTATGCATCTTCACACTAAAGAAGTATCTCATCTCAACATAAGTCCTTACTGTTTGGACCCTATATGTTTTTCGTTATTACGCAATTGAGTGTTTTGGTTTTCCTTGTTATAAAATTATTGCAGTGGATCTTTGGTCCTATTGTAACTCACACCTTTGGTAGAAGGGTGTGGGATAACCTTAGAAGCACTACCCCAATATTTCCTGTGCTCTGCATGTATTACTGCATTCCCACCGCAATTTGTACACCAATGCAAGGTGTGATTATTAGTCCATTACTACTTTTTCCTGTATTTGACCCAGTACTCTGTTTAGGCCAGTAAAATAAAATAGGTAAATGACCTAAAAGTCAGTATTCTGTCCGCGTATCAGTATATAGTTAAAACAGCAGATGTCTTTATAAGTATCTCATCCCCACCCATGCTGAATCCTAAAACTTGGGCAAAAAGCCTCACATCCTCTCAGACAAATTAAAGCGCTTGAGTGTGGCTTGTGTGACAGTACACAGTTACTTTAATAGGTTTGGGATTTTGTTTTCTGGACATGGGCTACTGTGGAGAAAATTAGCATTGCCAATGATGGTTTATTCTGGCAGTGGTGACCCAAAATGTAGTGCTTCAGCACCCTCGTTTTAGTCATTGAAATCCAAGTTTCAGCCCCTTCAGACTGTGTCAGAAATAGCTCGTAGCTGGTCATAGGACGGGTAATTGGTGACTAAAAAACATTTTTTTCTGGGCCCTCAGTTTTCTTTTCTTGGAGAAAAAGAATGAGGGGGAAAATGTGAGTCTGTGTTAGGTGTAAAGTTTAATAGTGGTAGCCCGAACCTGTGGAGGGGGATGCAGATCCTGAAGAGAAGGGCAGTGGTCTGCCTGGCTGTGAGAGGTCTCAGTTGCCCCTCCCATTATGTGAGTGAGGTGCTCGCATTAAAGATTGACTGCTAATTATATCAATTACATTGTGGGACCAGCTAAACTCATACTTAATTGTTGAGAAAGACTTCCGATCAATCAACCAATCTGGTGGCTTATATAACGCGACTACTCACCCGTAAGGGTCTCAAGGCGCAGGGGAGGATAGGGGGATATGCTGGTCCGTCAAAGGTGCTGTGGTTCCTTTGAAGAGTTAGGCCTTGTGCTATTTCCTGAGTTGAGGCAGTGATGGTGATTGTCTGAGGTGGAGAGGTCTTTGCTGCGAGGTAGGAGAAGGATCTTCCTCCGGCTGTCGTCTTGAGGATATGTGGGATGGTAGCCAGGGCCAGTTGGGCGAAGTAGAGGTCTCTGGCGGATGTGTGAAATGTGAGGCAGTGGTTGAGGTTCGCAGGTTACGCATTGTGTAGGGCTTTGTAGGCGTGTGTGAGAAGCTTGAAGGTGATTCTGTTGTTGACTTAGAGCCAATGTATGTCTCTCAGGTGGCTGGTGATGTGGCTGTGGTGCGAGGTTTCTGCCACCTTAGGATGCTTTTGAAAGGTGCCATCTAGAATAAGATGCAGATGTTTGTTGGAATGTATCCATTGTGACCAAGAATGTAAGTAGACTTTTTGTTCATGTGGGCTGTATCGACTGGCTCTGAGTTGTCTTCCAGAGGAACATTAAGATTGATGAGAGGTGATGGGGTCCACATAGACCCATAAACAATGGCTGTCTTGCCTTCTGATCTTTAAATCAAGGGTATTGAGCAGAGAGTTGGACATTCGCCTTATCTACTTAGGTCAGACTCAAAGCAATTAATACCAAGACCAAGGTGTGGCATAAATGTTCCATTGCTGAGAGAAAATCGGATTCACATCATAGACATTGACAGAGAGGTAGAGGGCAGTGTTGCGAGATTGGAAGATACGTTTGGGAAGCTGAAGAGTTCAGCGACCCAGCTGGTGAATACCACCAGGAGCCTTTAAGATGAAGTAGTGGACACTGAAGGGTGAACACTTCTCTGACAGTGGCGGTTCTGGTAGTCTAAGAGTTTTGGGCATTGACTGAAGTGGATCAATCAGATAAATTGTTATTATGAGCCTTCAACATGCTGCGCATGGGTAGATACCCTCTATGGCTCATTACTGGACTAGCTATACAGCCTTTTAGACTGTCCCATCTAATATTGAAAATATTTCTAATAGCTCTCAACCAAAGAAGTACCATAATCCAATATTTTTTTTCTTCCTAAATTAGAATTTAGCCAATGTGTCTTTACTGACTCCAGTACATGAGAAAATATTTTTGATACTTGTGGCCTGCTTGATACCTTCATCCGCTGCCAAAATGTGGTGGCTGTTCAGTCCAGCATATTACAAGTACATTACAGTCAATGTACTGTACATATCAGTGGACTGGACATCTGCCACATTTTGACGGAGTGCCCTATCAGCCAAATTCCAATGTTCTTCGTTTTTCTGGAAGTCCTCTCTAGGGAAATCACGAGAGTGTGCCACAGTATGTTAATCCTGATTTTTAAATGTAGTTATGCGCGTACTATCTAAGAGGTGGTTTACAAGACATCCTCTGGCACCCCCACAACCTACTACCACGCAATGCAAGTAGTTAGACTTTGCACAGTGAGTGTGCTAAAGGTGCATGAATGACAAGTCTTCTTGAGGCTTTACAGGTTGCCATGGGGAAGCATTAGTAGAGGTTCACTTGGCACCCATTCAGTATTAGACAGAACTCTGTGTTAAAACAGATTCATCTAGAGATAGTCAAAGCTTAGCCTAGATATTTTTCAAAGGCCTTGAAGATATTCAAACCTGGATCCTGCATCACCACCCCAAATTCAACACACAGAAAGTTGAGTTTCTTCTGCTTTCTGAATGGCTTATCACGGTACCATTATCAATGTGGACTTACTGGGAATGTTGGAATCCAGCAGTGTTTTTGTGTACTGTAGGGAAGTGCCTTTACATCCTAACTAGGCTAGTGTTACTGTATTTACTGGGGCATAGTGGAAACTCCTTGGCCTTGATTAGGAGTCATTTGGAACTCTATAAGAAATTTCCAGGCAGCCAGAATTATTGATACGGAAGGGAATTTCCTAACAGAACTCCTGTATACACTAGTTAATCCCCATGAAATGGGGAATAATTGTGTGGATCGGATTCTGTGAGGAGGAATTCCACACAATATTCTCTGTTCATTGGTGATTAACTCTCACATGTACCCCCTGCTCTGAGCAAGTGGCAAATGTGAGCTGTCGGGCTGGTGTAAGAGTCGGGAAGGATTGGGAAGAGAAGGGAAGACTACGTGTAAGAGTCGGGAAGCATTGGGAAGAGAAGGGAAGACTACGTGTAAGAGTCGGGAAGGATTGGGAAGAGAAGGGAAGATTTCGTGTAAGAGTTGGGAAGGATTGGGAAGAGAAGGGGAGACTACTACCTGGCAGGGAGAATCATTACATGCTCCTCCACGCCACTGCTGAGTGGTCAGCTGCAATGCAGCCCTTGCCTCAAAGGGATTTTACCCGATAGTAATATTGGGTTCAGTGTTCCCACACTCAGGAAAAACCGGGAAACTCAGTGCTACTCATGATCAGGTGGAGGGGTATCCCTCCCGGGAATAACGTTCTGCCTGACTTGCAATCAGGCCCTAAGAGTACAACTGTGGCTAGTTCAGTATAAAATGGCAATATGTGTTTTACATGAGCAGTGTGTGTTCGCTAAGACACTGCTCATCCTTGGCCAAGCGAGCTGTGCTTGGGCTATGCTGAAAATGGCAATTCCTGGATATTTTGACATTTTGGCAATTAGCAATGTTTGCTGAGGGCCATCAAGGAGATTGGTCAATAATGAGTTGATACGTAGCAGTTAGCCACTTATATTTTCTGGAATTTTGCCTCTGGGCCTTGTAAGCATTCTAGCGCAAGAAAATTATGTTAAGTGCAAATATTATATTTTTTCTTGAAAGCATTATATGAGACAATTTTTGGCTATTTTAAAATGAAGTTTCCTGTGAAGCTTTTTCGAAATCTAATCTAACCATTGTTACTGGCACAATTCATTTATGAAAAGTTTCTTGCATCAATGCTCCAAACGACCTCTGAAGAGATATTTAGCCCATGAATTATTGAGGGCAATCCTCAAGCCTCCACTGCAACGTCATCCTTGAGTCATGTCATTTCTAACAACACGTGCCGTCAACGCTTTAGAGTTCATGTGTTCTCACTATTTCCGCAATTATCCTTGGGGAAGACGAGCCCCAAATACCCTTGAATCGGGTGTTGGAATGTATGCATTCAGGAAAGAAAGGAGGCATGTTAATCAGCAGTGCTGCCAACTCAGAGCTGACGGCCCATTCTTCTAAATTACAGGCTGCCCATTTATTGTGAACACTTTACAGGCCAATCCATGACATCATTAGATGACCTTTGATTTCAATAATTTTTCTTTTAATATGTTGTTGCTTTCTTTCTGAGCAAAGACAGGTTACAGCAATTAAAAAGATTTATCATAAACATAAATACACTACAGATAGTGGATGTTTTAGGCTAATTGATCATAAAAATACTGTATCCTATAAAAAGCAGCTACTATGGGAGGATCTCCTGGATACCATACGTAGGGGTAAGCAGTTTCATTTAATAAAAGCAGTCACAGACACATGATCCTAAAACATAGCTGATTCAGTTCTGCTGGGAGATCCAAACTGAGAGTGGCCCCCAGATTCTATTTCCCTTGATCTTTCCCTTACTGCCTCTTCAATCATACAGTGCTATCTCTAGCTTATAAACATGCAGGAAACACCCTTTCCATTGCTGGAAGGTCGGTGGCAGCGGATCCAGCCAGGCAGAAGCAGCACAAAGCCTATAGACTGACATAGCTATAAAAATTAGCTCCTTCTCATTTCCCCCAACTTGTTAGTCTGTTCCTAATAACATAATCTGGGGAGAAAGTGGAATGTCTGTCTTCAGTATGTCTCGTAGAAAACCAATTATTTCCCTAGCTGTTGATTCAAGGCTAAGGCATGTGGAAAATATGTGGACCAAGTCCGCTCCTTCCGCCCTGCACCTAAAACACCGGGCCCCATCCACTCCCCCCCCATTTCGCAATTTTTTAGGGTGTTATATACAAATCAAACAAGGTTTTACAATGCTATGACTGTAAGCTAGCAGAACATAATATTGAGCCCCCCATTGCTAATGAATCGAGAAAAAAGGAATCTGAGAGCCCTAGCCTGACCTGCCACTTCAAGCTGTGTTATCCAGATTGTCCAGGGACTTCTCCGACAGACAGCAATATATCTGTGAGATTGAGGGGCTCTCGTCCTTTGTAAATAGTTCCATTAAAGGGACCTGTGTAAAACCTGCAGCACCTTCAGCTTGCTTGTATAAAAAATTCCTTAATTGCAAAAATAAAATAAAAATCTCGGGGGCCGATGTTGAATCTTTCCTTGACTATCTCGAAGGGCGCAATATGATCTCCAGCCAGCAGATCCCCTACCCTGCCAAAGCCAGCCTTCTCCCACCTTACCAGACAGTCATCTTGCAGGGCACTAGGTACTTGATTGTTCCTAAGGAAGGGGGTATATCTGCTAAATCTGCCTATCCCAAGCCGATTCCGGATTCCTGCCCAATTCCGGAATGCTGTGATTAAGGTCTTGAATTTTGTTTTTTTAAAGTAACTGGCTTCGTAGAATTTCACGAGGCAGCCTTCCGCCCTAGTACCTATCAGGATCTCAAATATTGATGGAACGTAGCTTCCCTTACCTTATTACTGAATAGGGGTTTATAGAACTGCAGGGCAGATGCCAGAGAGTATAGCTTAACATTAGGAAGCCCCCACCCCCCTCTATCCCTGGGTAGACATAAGAATGCATTGGCCCTCCTTGTTTACCCGTAGGACCAGATAAACGTAGCAACCTCCCTCTCTATTAACTTAAACCAGTCATTATGTATGCGAGGGGTATAGTTCGAAAAATATAAAGTAACTTTGGCAGAAACATAATTTTTACTAAATTGCACCTCCCCATTATCAAGAGTCTCAGATTGTCCCAGCGGCGAAAGTCCTTCCTGATTCTCCCCATTATAGGGTAAAGATTTAAATCCACTGTTGCCTCGACCTTTGCCATAATGGTTATTCCAAGATAAACTGCTTCATTTACAATTCTGCCGTCGTAGGCTGGGGTAAACCTATTTATCAGGATCTGGGTCTTAGTCCTAATCAGTAAGAAGCCAGATTGGATCCCAAAATTATCGGCTATGTTTTCAACCGCCTGTATTGCTCTATCAGGATCGGTAGTGATTATGGCCACATCGTCGGCATATGCCAATATCTTAGTGTCCCACCCCTGCAAGCTTACAGGGATAATATTGTTAGAGTCTTCCAGATGTCAAAGGAGAGGGTCTAGGTATAAAGTGAACAGCAAAGGGGAGGAGGGACACCCCTGCCTTGTTCCTCTTTTGATTATAAACGGTTTAGACTCTTCTCCCATTACTCGCATTCGGGCAGTAGGTTTAATATACATAGCCTGTATTGCCTTGATAAAAGGTGCGCCAAGGCTGTTGGGTTCCATGATCTTCCATAGACACTGGATTCAAGCAAGCCTGGCTGAAGACGGCTGAAATGCCAGAAATCGGTCCTAGGAAGCTTGTTTCTGGTCCAGGGAAGGCATGGCTTGGCAGTTCGGGCTGGACTGTTCCCATGAGGCACAGGGTCAGACTGATTTGCATATGGCCATGTCTGAACTGGGGTGGCAGAGTGGGCTAAAGAATGGTGATGGATCAAACCCAGATCTGTTGACTGGGTGTGAGTGTTTGATTGGTTCTGATGCTCCGTCCATCACCACCCCCTTTTGTACTGCTTCCATAGATACTGCCATGACACCCTATTAAAGGCCTTCTCTGCGTCTAGAAAGGCAATCCCCATTGGTTTTGTAAGAACCTCCGTGGCATCCAGTAATGTAATTACTCACCTGATGTGATCTGGCGTACCCTTCCCCTGAATGAAGCCATGTTGCCAGGCTCGGACAAGGAGTGGCATTACTTTGTTCAAATGGGTGGCGAAGATTTTGGGGACAGTTTGGCGTCACTATTAAAAAGTGTGATAGATCTAAAGGATCCCAATAACATAGGGTCCTTCCCTTTTTAAAAAAAGATAAAGATATTAGCTGTGCCCCAAGAACTTGGTGGAGCTGTACCTCCCCTAACCCCTTAATTACCTCGAGCATATCCTTACAGACCTCCTCTTTAAAGATTTTATAAAACTCAAGAGGTATGCCTTCTGTTCCTGCCACCTTGCCTGAAGGAAGGGCCTGGAGAGCTACCTGGAATTCTTCCAAAGATACATCTGCTGCTAAGGGAAGGCTCTTGTCCTGGGGGAGCCTCACCGATGGTGCAAATGCCGGCTGTTCCCCTGTACTTCTATAATCCCCTACCTGAGGGGCCTTGTAGGGTTCTTCCTAGAATTCCCTAAAGGCTTCTCTTATCTTGGCTGGTTCCGAGACCATTGTCCCCTGCATATTCTTTA
Source organism: Triturus cristatus (assembly GCF_964204655.1). Classification (NCBI taxonomy): domain Eukaryota; kingdom Metazoa; phylum Chordata; class Amphibia; order Caudata; family Salamandridae; genus Triturus; species Triturus cristatus. The sequence goes on from NC_140589.1 coordinate 40,067,034, forward strand.
CCTGCCTTATGTGGCCCACAGCTTTCTGTTGTATGGGCCCACACTCTCGCTATACTTGTAGCAATCCTGTCTGTTTGTCAGATACTTACCCGCAGTTTTCTCTGTGTTAAAGTCATCAAGGGATGATTTTGTAATGGCTGGCCGGAAAAAAAGAAGGAAAGACAAGCCGAAGACTGCAGAGTTTAGAGGAGTTTCCTAAGTAGCTAGCCCGGCCTTAGGGAAGCCCCATAGAGGCAAAAACCTCCTTCTAGCTTTTTTTCTTTTCTGATCGTACCATATCCAGATGTTCTCTAGCTTTTATCTCAGAGGTAAAGAACTTTACCGCCCCTCTCACTATAATATTTAGCCTGGCCGGTGCGAGCAAGAAAGCCTCAAAGCCAGCCTCCTGATAAGGCTTGATTACCTGCCACAAGTGCCACCTACATTCTACCATTATATGGCAGAAGTCGGGGCGGACAAAGAAAGAAATTGCCTTGTGCTGTCTTTTTGCGTCTGGTCGGGGTTTTTCAAATTAAGCCTGTCTCAACATAAAGTTATCGAAGAAAACCAATATGGCTCTCGGTTGGTTTTTGTCTCTACCAGGCTGTGTAGTTTGGTAGCGAGTGAATGGGAACCGACGAACCCTCTGAACTTCACTTTCCCAATTCCTGCCTGTGAGGTCTGGGAAGGCTTCCTTAAGGAGATCCAGGATAAATGCACGGATGTCCTCTCCCTCCAGACCCTCCTCAATACTGAGGAAGCGCAGGTTGTTTCTTCTTAGACGATTTTCCATGTCCTCTAGTTTCCACATTACATCAGATAGTTGGGCTTCATGAGCGCTTGTCTGCTCTCTCACAGCAGACAAGTCAGTATCTACCGCCATTGTATTTTCCTCCATGCTGCTAAGTCGTTCACCAATCTCAGTACAGGATTTTCCTACTTTCCGAATCGCGCCTTCCAGTTTTTTAGTGGCCTGTCTGGCACTTTTTCCATCGGCCTGGGTCTCTGCACAATGTTCTTTGATTGACCCTAAAATCGTAGCTAGAGGAGGGTCTATGTTAACTGCCCCATCCTCCTGCTGACCACGTTGATGATTTTCCAGCTTAGAAGATCCACCCTCCAGAGATTCCAGCATCATGGTGTGTGAATAGTCCCACTTCAGCCCGGTGCCTGTATTATGCCCCCCCTAGTGACTGGATCAGTATGTCCTTTGGATGCTTTCAAGCTCTTCCGGCGTCTTTGACATTTAAGAGCAGTCTCGGGTGTTTCCAGTGTACTGGAGCCTGACGTTGATGCTTAATCTTCTACCTCGCTGTTACCAGAACTGGAAGCACCTGAGTAAGAATCCTCAGTAAGAGAAAATAAAAATGTCTGTCCCATCTGATGTAACATCCATGGGGGCCGTGCTTCGCTTGCTCCTGTGCAGCCATTGACTACGACGGATCTGTGATTCATCTGTGGGTCAAGTGAGTTCTCATGTCCTCCCAGGGTGGGCTGCCTAGGGGTCTCTTACCTTCCTTCCTGGGCGAGGATGTGCTGAGGAGGAGATCCAGCGCCTGCCACTATGATCCCTGTCTTTTGTTTGTCCCCGGATCCTGAATTGGGCTCCTGGACCTTGGGCGTCAGCTGCCTAGTTTTTTCTGAAGCTGATTCACACAGTTGTTCTTGGGATATATGGCTCACCCCTCCTTCTTTAATGTTAAAGAAGTCTGTGATTGTTGCTTGAGGAGGGACAATGGAGTTAACCACATCAAGTGGAGTTGATAGGGGGGCCAAGCTGTATCCCTTAGGTGGCAGAGTCATTTCCTCTCCTATCTTAACCACCAAAGTTTTTCTAGTCCAACCTTGCTGTTTTTCCATAAAATTTCTCCTCTTCCCTGCGTCTGTGCTTTCAAGCCGATTTTTAACCGTGCAAGGCTTACCTGCACCCTAGTCAAGATAAGGGGGATACACTTCTAAAATAACCCCTGCACAACCCCTTGGTAGCTTGGCATGAGCAGTTCAGGCTTATCGCAGTTAGGCTTATCTCAGAGGCAGCGTGTAAAGCATTTGCACATAACCAACAATAATACAGTAAAAACACTACAAAAGGACAGCACACCAGTTTTAGAAAAATATCCAGTATTTTATCTGTGCAAAACAAGACCCAAAAAGATAAAAATGCGCCATACAGTTCTTATAATTATCAATAAGCAAAATAAGGCTTAAAATACAGTTACTTGAAGTCAATAGCTCTGTGCGGAGCTTTTATTGCATCACAAACAACAAATCCAAACAGTTCTGGCTGACTGCAGCATCGTGGGCTGGCTAAGGCATCTGGAAGACCCGCAAAAAGTACCTTTAGAAAGGTGAGACCAGGGCTGCGGTCAAAGTGTAGAGGTGCTCGTCGCGGTGCTGGCAGGTCACGGTGCAAGCAGCAGCATTGTCAATGCTGAAGTGCTGTCGTCAGCTGACGAACTAGAGTTGATGGTGCCGGCATCGGTAGGCCATGGCTATGGTATGAGGGCGGTGCATAGTGTAACTTATGAGTGGTACCCTCTAACCACGGTGCAAGCAGCAGTGCCGATGTTGGTGTAGAGCGTTGTCGTCAGGAATATCAGGGCGGCGGTGTGAAGCATGGCGGTGTGAAGTGCATTGTCCAAAGGTCGCGGTGCAAGCAGCAGCTCGGTGGCGGCGTCAGGTGACGTCATCGGGCGTCGGCGTCAGTGAGACCAGGGTTGCGGTGCGAAGTGCAGCGGTGCACTCTGCGGTGCACTCTGCGGTGCCTTCAGGACACGGAGCCGGCAGCGGTGTCGGTGACGGCATCAGGTTGCTTTTTCTTCTGTTGCAGCACAAAACACACAGTTCCCAGTGCTGGTAGCAGATGCACTTGAAGTCTTTGCTGTTCCTGAGACTTCTTGAACAGAGGGCAAGCTCTACCTCAAGCCCTTGAAGAAACTCAAACAAAGAAGTTGCATAAAGTTCAGTCATGTCCATTCTTTGCCCAAGACAGAAGCAGCCACTGCAGGCCAACACAGCAAACCACACAGCAAAGTGGTAGTTCCTCCTCACAGCTTCTCCAGCTCTTCATCTTGGCAGGTTCCTTGGTCCAAAAGAGTTCTAAAATTCTGGGGTGTCGGCCCTAATATTTATACCACATTTCCCTTTGTTGTCTTGTGGCAGAGAGTCTCTGCTTAGTCCAAACCAGTTCTGTCCTCTCTGGTCCAGCTACCTGGCAGGAGGTGTAGACAGCATTGTTTAAGGCTTACCAGGCCTATTCAGGTGCAAAAAATCTCCTCCCGCTACTCTTCAAATGCATCCCCGGTCTATTCAGCGCAGCCCTGACTCATCCAGGAAAGGCAGGATACACCTCAACCCCCCCCCCCCCCCCAGTGGCTGTCTACAGTGAATGCACAGCCCCAGGCCCTGTCACTCCAAAACCAGACAGTCAATCCACAACCCACACGGGATGGTTAAGCAAGAAAATGCCAACTTTCTAAAAGTGCCATTTTCAAACACACAATTTAAAAACCATCTTTACTAAAAGATGTATTTTTAAATTCTGAGTTCAGAGAGCCCAAACTCCATTTCTCTATTTTGTTCCAATCAGAAATTATGCTTGTAAGAGTTTACAAAGCGACAGATAGCCTTGCAATAGTGAATCAGGACATGTCACACACACAACAGGACATGTGCTACCTTTCACATACACTGCACCCTGCCCAGAGGGGTACCCTGGGCCTATCTGAGGGGTACCTTACATGTAAGAACAGGGAATATTTGGGGCCTGGCGAGTTGGTGCTCTTTCCAGGTTGACATGGCAGTCACAACTGCGTGCAGATCCTTCAGTGGCAGGTCGGAGAACTCTTTGAAGGGCTGCTTCTGTGGGTGGCACAATCAGTGCTGCAGGCCCACTAGCAGCATTTGAGTACATGCCCTGGGCACACACAGTGCACTATACTAGGGACTTAGTAGTAAATCAAATAAGCCAAACATAGAAACACCAATCCATAAACACCATTTAAAGGGAGAGCATATGCACTTTAGCACTGAATAGCAGTGGTAAGTGCCCATAGCCCTAAAACCAACAAAAACAAGGTCAAAAACAAGAGGCCAAAAAGCAAAAAGTCTGGGGGTGAACTTGCTGAAAAAGCCAAGTCTAACAGGATGAGAATGAGATCAGAAGAGTTGTTTGTGAAACAATGGCAACCTATGAAAAAGACACTTTAAAAGATGAGGGAGCCAGAAAAAGAACAGAAGATGCTATTTCTAACTCTGAAATTTCTCATGGTAGTGAGGAGTCTATTCAGAAAGGAAACTACATATGGAGAGACCTCTTACGAGATATACTATCCAATGTAAAAAAAATAATATTGGGTTTCCTGCCTTGGAGAAGCTGAGTATTTGTGATAAGCCACTGCTGAGGCACTTACAGACACCGTTCAATATCTGTATGCCTATTCACCAATAGTGATGGAAGTGCTAAACAAAAATGGAAGGATCCAGATAAAATTTCAGTATCTAGATTTATAGCCAAGTTATACCCCTTGGATCATATGTAGTAATCCTTAGTAAACTTGCTGCATGTGAGTTTAGTGGTGGTCTGCTTGGAGGATTGGTCTCCCATGAAGCGAACATTCTTAAAGATCTAGCTGTGAAAAAGAGTGATTCTGGTCTAAAAAAAGGTATTATTCCGGTTCTCATGTGGGTATGTGGGCCGGCATCTACGAAGCTTACAAGGCTTAATCTCTCATTTCATATTTTAAGACAGTGCAGTGTACTAAGTGCTCTGACTCATTGCAGGGTATGGATCGTCAAGTAGAACTCTTGTCAGACATTTAATTTGATGTGGTGAGATCAGCAGCCCGGGCGAGTGAGTCTTCTGTGGCAGCAGGGCACAACCTCTATCTGAAGGACTGGAACACAGATCCAACCCAGAGAGTTACTGCGTTGAGGGGGTCGCAGCTGTTTCCTCTATCATAAATCCTAAATTGAAGGATACGCTTCATTGAATCTTCAAAAAAAGAAAGCCCTCCTCTTCTTTCAGACACCAGTTATCTAGGTCTTTTGATTCCACTAAATAAAAATTCTCTTTTAGCCAAACATCAAGAAGACAGCAGAGTCTAAACCAAAGCTCAAGTTTCCAAGGGAAATCACTCACATAAGACGCATAAGCAGCAGGCAGGATCATCTATTCTGACTATTTTGGGAAACAGTGAGATGATAGGCAAGCATTTAGGGTTGGAGGAAGGATTGATTAGTTCTCAGAATGGCAGAAAATAACTAACAAGTGGATGTTAGATGCGGTCAAGAAGGGATATAAGACAGACTTTCGTTACCAGCCTCCACCCTCAGGGAACATTCCCCCTCCAATACCCAAAACTCATCTCACGAAAGAAGCTCTTCTGAACGGAATCAAAGCCCTGCTTGAGAAGGGAGTGATATCCTCTGTTCCAAGGAATCAGGGCTGTGAGTTTACTCCATTGTATTTCAGTCTTAAAGATCTAAGAAGGTTTTGTCTGGTAATCAATCTAATAAAAGGTGAACGGATTTGTGTAGGGCATCAAGTTCAAAATGAAAATGCTTCAGAGGATCATTCCTCCCTCAAATCATTTTGTAACCCTTAGCAATGTCAATGCTACGTATTTGCACATGCTTATAGCAAGATGCCACCGAAGGTTTTGCATAGCAGGTCATCATTCGCAGTTCAAAGTACTCAATTTCAAGCCTGAAGTCCGCACCAAGGTGTTCACAAAGGTGGTGGGGCCGGTGGTAGCTCATCTTCATCTAAAGTGAATTTCATGGTGGCTATTGTTCTGTGTGATCTTGCTTTAAAATAATAAAAAGATTTAAACCATTAAGTGAATTTCATTTTTTTCATGCTTAGATGATTGGTCGCTACATACAACAACAGAATAAGAGACTATGAGTTCTAGAGGAACAAAGTCAGCACTGAATTGGTTGGGATTTATCCAAAATATTCATAGGTTTCAACTCTTACCATGTAAATATATGAAACTCATTGGTATAAGAATGAGGTCTGGCCTGGGGAAGTGCTTTCATTAGAGATTTGCATGTATTTACTACAGACATTAGTTAAATACCTGCTCAGCATGCAGGAGGCACCAGCCAGGTTGTGACTAGAAGCCCATGATTGTACGGTGGCATGTGTCTTCACTGCACAGTGGGCAAGGCCTCCTCTCCGGTCGCTAATTTCTTCAGAGATTACAGGCTTCAGCTCGTCATTCTTTGGAGAAACCAGTTCCATTTTCTGAAACAGTTGCTGGATGTGGAAAACCTTTCTTAGGAAATGATTATGCATCCAGACTCACACTAGTTGTTACTTTGGTTGCCAGTCACCTAAATTGGGGGGCAACGTTAAACCAGAGATCTTGCTGGTTCAACTGGTCAACACTGGAGAGCGAGAGGTCATTGAACTGGTGGGGGCTGATCACAGTGATAGAGAGCTCTGCAACATTTTTCAGAACCTGGTTTATCAAGAGAACATTTTGTCAGAATGGACAATATTGTTTCTGTAACTAACATCAATCATCAGGGAAGCACTCAGTCCAGACCCCTCAATCAGGTTGCAACACAATATGTCTTTTGGCACAGAAGAACTTGTTGAGTTTAGCAGCAATTCTCATCAACGGAACAGGCAATATTCAAGTGGACAGACTGAGCAGAAAGGTCCCATAATTCCAGGTTCTGTCCTTTTCAGTAGTGAAACAAAACTTGAGGGGGCCCTCCTGCAGAGTACATGGAGGGGTCCCCCTCCGGACTCACTCCGGAGCTCTCAGAAAAGGGTACTGTGCTGAGGGGGCCCCTGGAGCTCGGGGCCCCCACACTGCATGGGCCGCAGGGGCCTTTGTTACTCCACTGGTGCTTTTCCAAGATAACTTTAAGGAAAATTTGAGGAGATTTGTCCATGATACGCCTGTCTGCCTCATACAACAGTGCTCTCCTGGACAGAGGAGGTAGCCTGGGGAGTAGATTCTCTCCTGTTAAACTGGCAATCTATGTATTTCTACCAGTTTTGATGATCTAGAAGCTAGTGTGTAAACAATTCGAGGAGAGAAAGTGGTGGTCATCATAGTAGTTCTGTATTACCGATGGTGATTGTGGTTCCTAATCTGAAGGCTCTGGGATCTCCTCCTCCTTGGGTTCCTCCTCTCTCTCCTTCTCCTCTCAGCTCCTTGGTTCTGTATCTACCCCTCCAACTAATAATGTCGATATGGAGGTTGAGGCTCTAACCCTTTTAAAGAAGGGTCTTCCTATTTAATTGATTAAAACTAGTCAGAAATCTAGGATACCTGGTACCTGAAAGGCCTGGACTAAGCATGGGGTGTCCATTGATTAGTTGTGGTTTACTCCTGATCTTTCAGCTTCAACTTGTCCCTTTTCTTCAGTGTTGCAGTTTGATCTAGTCTAGATTGTTTTATTTAAATATTTCTGTTTCTACACTTGAAATAGAATGGTTTGTTATTAAAGTTTTTAGGTAGATTGCTGAACCTCTGCAAGATGTAGGTTTTGTAATATCTAGACACTTTTAAACTATTTCTGCTTCCACACCCTTTGCTTGCTCTCGGTATTCTTCCTAGGAGCTACCCATAGTCTTAAATTTTTTTCAGGTACATCCTTTCTTTTGACCAGTTAGATTCTGTGTATCTCATATTTCATTCCTACAAGGCTTTCTTTCTTTTTGCCATTACATCTGCTAGAAGAGTTTGGGAACTATCAGCTTTAGTGTCACATTCTATGTTTCTAAGATTATTTAGGGATGGAGTAAATCTTGCGCTTGTCTAGTCTCATCCCTAAAATCAATTCCTTTTTTCATGCTGCAGAAAAGGTGACTCGTCCTTCTTTCTATCCATCTCCTTCAGTGGATAAACCATGCTTAAATACTTTGGATTTTACAGCAGCACACCTGATTTAGCTCATCAGATCACATCATTTCAGATAATCAGATGATTTGTTTGTGACCTATGGACAATAAGAGAAAGGTACAATACTATTATGCTAGCAAGTCAAGATAAGACAGATTGTGATTCTGTCCAAGGGATTCCACAAGTGGGGTAGGAACTTCCTGGGCAGAGTTGCAGGGCATTTCTATTCATGAAATCTGTAGAGCAGCAACCTGGCCAACTGATTATACCATTGTTAGACATTATCAATTACACAATGTCTGATTCAAAAACCGCTTTTATACTAGAGTCCTTACATCTGCTTTGGTCTGATTCATTTAGTTTACTGTTTATCATAGGAAATGTTTTCAGGTTTTGATTCACATATATGCATTGAACTTGGGTGATGCGTAGTTAAGTGTTTATGTTTCTAGTTCATCAAAGGTCTTTGGCTTTAGTATAATTCATAACTAATGACTGGGATCAGGGTAAGAAATGTAGTGGTAATGCCTGATACCTTAACAGTAATCTTCATTACTTTTAGTCCAGCTCGTCCTCATCATCACTTTACAAGCAACCCCTCTCATTCTAGACCTTTGAATGGGCTTGGAAAGTTCATGAGGAACCTGGGAATGTGAGCCATTTTCAGAAACCCAGGAGCAGATTTACAAACCCCTTGCTCCACTTTTGCGTCACTTTTCCCATGTTAAAAGTGATGCAAAAGTGGCACAAGGGGCTTGTATATAAGCCCCCCAGTATGTGTGGGTGGGGCTTGCATTTTCCGCACTCTTGGTTTATTCCTGTCTAGGAGCTGGCAGCCACCTCCAAAATAATAACTGTGATGAGGAGGATTTAGACTAGAAGTATTAAAGATTACTAGTATGTAATTGGAGCATTACGTATCTGTTAGTTTTCATACACACAACAACTTGCACATACTACAAGTTACATACGGCCAGCCAACCAAGGTCCTCATGCTTCCACCAATCACCACACAGTTCCATTCATAAAGCATCCAGACACTATAAGCTCTTTTTCTTTCTTCTGGGGTCATCCATCGAGCTGAATACCCTCGCCTTTCCCTGGAGATAAAGGTTGTCATAACACTTTCCTTTCTAAATTTGTGAAGGACCTCAAGAAGGGGATTGACAAGTGATGGAAGGCCTATCAAGACAAGCTCTTAGATATTACAGGTCCCTTGATCAAGAGTCTTGACATGGGCGAGGGGGTTAAGGTTTTTGGATATCTCATCTTTCCCAAAATACTCCCCGGTTGGGTGCTGCAAACTAATTGCTTCCTTGGAAATGCCAACTGCATTCTCTCCACCAAGCGTCGGTGGTCCTCCCTCATCATGGTATATCATATAATGGCTGAACTAGCCTCCTTGTAGCTGGGGCCAATTGCATAAAGAGGTTTGTTTGAGGAACCTTTCCTCAAGCAGCTGGGCAGATTCGCATAAGTGTTTGCTTCTGTCAATAAGACAGAGGCTTCTATAAGAAAAGTTTTTGACCCAATGGTTTTCGCAGGGGCCAGTTGTGGTTGGGGGCTCTCAGACTATCCTTCCTTCCTTCAATGACAGTCTAATTTTTGCAGGAGTAACCCATCCTCTAAACTCTAAATCAGATCCTTGGTTTGAGAAATCTTGTAAATTCTACAGAAAGGCGTTGAGAAAAAGTACCTGTACCATTAGGCGAATCCTGACTCTTTCGATAATACAGGTTGTCAGATTAAGTTCTGCAGAACTTTAAAGAAAGAAAAGCTTTTTGATTTAAAAAAAATAAAAAAACTGTCCGCTTATGCATGACATAGTTGGCTTTGGAGATGTTAGGATGCTCTAACCTTGTAGTGTAGAGGAGGTCTAGCAGAAGTAAGGCACTCGTCCTTATATCACCGTCTCTACCAGTGACTACAGACACAGGAACATGATGGTCATTGTTAGAGAAATGGAAAGAGAAATGGAATAAGAAAGAAAACAGAGACACAGCTCCACTATTCTTATCATCACTTCTGCTGGTCAGTGATAGCCACAGGCTATAGTGCATAGTGAATCTCTAAAGACAGAGAGATATCTTTCGTAAAGTGCCAATTCATCGCTTCACTGAAATAGAGAATGGTAATCTCTGTGTCCATTCACTGTACTCAGTAATTTGGCGTGGAGCTTGAAATTCATTAAATTAAACATACAAATATTGAGTACCTTGAATATATGTTCACTAAACACCTTTGTGTTAAAATAATAACTATTTCAAATGTTTCCACTATGCACTCACTGAAATAAGTTACAGTCTACTTGACTCATGTAGCACTTAAGTGTAATAAACAAATATTAAATATTGTGCTATGTCATCTCTGGCAGTTTATGTAAATATACTAGAACTTTAATACCATATGCTCTGACACATACATAACACCAGTAAATAGTCCTAGTTTAATAATTCTTCCTGTTCCGTCATAGGAAACCTTCAAGTGAAATGCAACAAATCCACAGTCTGATAAGAGTTCATATTAATGTTTAAATAGTTCAAAGTTTGTTTCCTTTAATGACTCAACATCCAGAAATTCTCATCTGTATTCCAAATATCCTTAAATGCAAACCAATGACACTAGGGGTCTTTAACAAAGGAAATCCTAGCTCCACACAGGAAGTTCCTGACCGCAGGGAAATTGTATCATAATTACTTAGCTTGTGCTCCACGAAGGAAGTTGTACCCGCATGCCCTAGCCAGACGCTGCATCCGCAGGCTGCATGACAGTTCATGACCCGTAGGACAAAGCAGTTTGTTGTTGGGACTGTGTTCGCAGTGGGAAACATCCTTTTTAACACAGGCTTTATACGAAAGCCTTTAGAATAAAAGCGGCATAACGACAGCGTCATTAGAACCCTTGTCTTTATGCTGAATCGTTCACTAGCACGAAGGGACGGGTTTAGTGGTAAGGGAAGGGGCAGTTTTAGGTTAAGGGGAGGGGCGGTTTATGCTTAGGGATGGGAAGGGGTTTAGGTTAGGGTGAGGGGGGGTTTAGGGCTAAGGGAAGGGGTGGTTTACGGCTGAGGGTGTGGGTGGTTTTAGGGGTAAGAGAAGGGGTGATTTTAGGGCTAAGGTTGCGGCGGCGATTTGTAGGGCTAAGGGTGTGGAGGCGTTTAGGGGTAAGGGGATGAGGAGTTTAAGGGAAAGGGTGTAGCGCGATTGTCTACAATCAGCAACATCCCTGAGGCGTAGTTGCAACCATGAGGCAGAAGAGACCAGACCTTCCCTGACTCGGACCACTGACTGTCCAGAAGTCAGCCCCAAAACCAGACCGGCCCGCATCACCTGAAGGATTATATGTTGCGTCGCGCTCTAGTCTTCCAGTCTACGTGATGACGTAGAGTGCGGTGGCCATTTTGGGTGCCGATTATTAGGCGCCGAGCCCGCGAACGCGTCGGACGTTCCCCGGCGCTTTCCCTCTAATATTTAATGTACAATTGAATAAACCAATACTTACCTGCAAGCAAACTGTGTATGGGCTGTACTTCCACCCCAGAGCACCCACACTACAAATGGTGACGAGGGTGGGATTCATGAAGGAGGAGACCGAGGAGAGCACGAACAGAAGGTACAGGTGCTCGGGAATCATCGTGATCGACCCCACACAGGTACTACTAGAGGGAGAGCGCGGCAGAGGGGACACCGGTGCCTTTAGCAACATACGCACGGAGGAACACACATCGCGCCCGCAGAGAGCAAACCCCTAGCAACGCCAGCAAGCGGTCCAGACTACGCGGCAGGGAGAAGCGGCACCACAGCCACAACCAGCCACAGCAGCACACTACAACGCAGGAAGTGAGGGTGCTGCGGTCACACGGCGGCCACTGAAGCAGGGTGCGGTGCCGCCTGGAACACAAGCACGTGGGCACAAGAAGAGAGCTCTCCTCAAGGCGCTAGACGTAAAAGGAAGGGGGAGGCCCTGGCGGAGCAGGCAGAGCAAAGCAGTGGCGGCGGAGCGGCAGCGCACCTGAGCCCCCCATGACGGCAGAGACAAAGCACGCCAGGCAGTCCAAGGGGAGAAGAAGAGTCACCAAGGGGAAGTGCGGAAATGTGCACCCAACCATCCTCACTCACGACGCCGATTCCCTTCCTACCCAAACCGGGAGAACCGTCGATGAAATGGGAGGACTGGAGAGAATACTTTATGAACTATTTGGAAGCTCTGGAGGACGAGTCTGGAGAAGCATTCTCCAGCAAAAGGAGGAAGAGGATCTTGCTGCACAATCTGGGACCGGAAGGGATCAGAGTATTTCAGAATATAGTCCCCAGGCCGAGGCAGGCGGCAGATGACGACGTGTTCCAGCACGCTATAGACGACTTAAACAAGCACTACAGGCCCGCGGTATGCACGTCCATAGACAGATATAACTTCCAACAACGGAAGCAAGCAGAAGGAGAGTCCATAGATGAATACGTAGCAGCGCTAAGGAAATTGGCAGTCACGTGTAAGTTCGGCACATTACATGATGAATTCATCAAGGACCAAATAGTCATGCACACCACCAACTCGACGATACAGGACAAATTATGGGTTAATGGAGAGGCGACACTTAAAGAGGTGATAGCCATGGTAAAAAAGGCGGAGCTATCAAAGAGATGTGCAGAAGCGGCCCATGGTGAATAAAGTCACGGAAGCAGAACCACCGGAGAGAGGCAAGGGGGCAACGGAGGACACAAGGACACAGACCAAATGGACGCCCAGGCCGGCTCCGGCGAGGAAATCGGGCTCCGAGGGAAAGAACATGTGCTACAGGTGCGGCAGTCTGTCACACCCAGCGTACGACAAGCGATGTTCGGCCTTCAAAGCCAAATGCATGTTTTGTGGGATTACAGGACATTACGAGAAGGTATGTTGCCGCAAGCAAAAGAGAATAGTGTCAAATATGTCGCACAAGAAGAGGAGGAAGAAGGAGAAAATGAAGAAGACGACGACAGTGTGCTGTGCATAGACGAACACGTGCTGGGCATAAATTGCAACCGCTCAAAGAAACCACAATGTGACCTAGTGATTGGAGGTGTTCCAATACAGATGGTAGCTGATTCAGGATCCCCCTACACCATAATACAACGCAATGTGTGGGATGAACACTTCAAGAACCTCCTAGGTGACCATCTGGAGCCCCCAGACATTAGCCCAGTCACTTTCACAGGCAACGATATCCCCATGGTGGGATACCGCTGTCTGAAATTTGAATTCAAGGACCGACATGCCAGGTGCAAATTATATGTGGCTGAAAAGGGCCCATCGGTTCTAGGATGGATAGACCAAGGAGATCTAGGTATACAGTTGAACCCTGGTGGTATCACACAAGTCTAGCGATGCACAGCGGCCAGAAGCATGAAAGCTGAAGGTAGAGTTTCCCAACGTGTTTGGAGGCAAAGTTGGCAAACTAACAAAATTCGCACACAGGATCGAGCTCAAAACAGATGCCAAACCAGTGCGCCACAAAGTGAGGAACATCCCACTGGCAATCAGAGAACAGGTGCAACAAGAACTTTACAGACTGGAAGAAAACGGCATCATAGAACCGATAACGAGTGCCGAGTGGTTGGCTCCATTGGTAGTCGCCATGAAACCGAATGGAAAAATACGCTTATGCGTGGATCTGAGGGAGTTGAACAAAAACATCATAGTAGAACGGTTTCCCCTGCCCAGAATAGACGAGATGCTAGCAAAAACCAAAGGAGTGAAGTGGTTCTCGACCATCGATCTCACGTCAGCTTACCACCAGATCGCACTACACCGCACCTGCAGGAAGCTAACATCCTTCATAACTCCCTTCGGGTGCTATCAGTTTAGCTGGATGCCATTTGGACTGGCCTCGGTGGCAGCCGTATTTCAGAAACTAATGCATAAATTATTTCATGAAGTAGAAGGTGTACAGTACTTCCAAGACGACATCCTGGTGATGGGCATGGACAAAGCAGACCATGATGCCAAGTTGTCCGAAGTTCTACAAGTCCTGGAACGCAACGGACTCACAGCAGAATGGGACAAGTGCCGGTTTGGTATGACGTCAGTCACGTACTTGGGGCATGTGATCAGCGACCAAAGCATCACACCCAAACAGTCCAATGTCAAGGCGATATGTGAAGCACCACCGCCAAGGTCCAAGGAGGAAGTCAGGTCGTTCCTAGGCATGGCCGAGTTCTATAGCAAATTCGTACAGCACTTCGCTACGAAGACACACCACTTGCGACAACTTCTAAGGGACAAGCCCCAATTCGAGTGGACTAAGGAGACACAAGAGGAGTTCCAAAGGATAAAGACGGACATCAGCACGGTCATACCTCTGTGTGGATACGATCCGCAAGCCAGATCGGTATTGACGACAGACGCCAGCGAGCGGGGCCTGGGAGCAGTCCTAATGCAGGAGTTGAAAGGAGGTGAACTGTCCACCCTCAGCTTCGCTTCCCAATCGCTGTCACCCACGGAACAGAAGTACAGCTTAATAGAAAAGGAAATGTTGGCAGTAGTCTGGGCCATGGAAAAGTTCCGCCAGTTCCTATGGGGCACAAGATTCAAGCTGAGAACAGACCACAAGCCCCTGATCAAAGTCCTCACATCGTCAGGACATGCCACCGCGACACCCCGCATCGCGAAGATGACGTTGAAATTATTAGACTATAGATATGATGTAGAACACATCCCGAGACAACAAAGGAACAAAGTAGCCGACTACCTCAGTCGAGCGTCAGCCATGGATGAAGCACCAAGGACGTCCGAAGAGGAGGATACTAAAGTGGCGTTCATGGAAGATCACGAACGCGTGATCAGTGAACAAGAGTGGAAAGAAGCGTACGAAGCCGACACAGACATAGAGGCAGTCAAGCAATGCATAATAAGGGGATGGCCGGAAAAGAGGCATATGGAGGCGGCACTCAGGAAATTCTTCAAAGTGAGAGAAGAGTTGTCAGTTTGCGACCAAGGGATCTTCCTGAGGAGAGGAGAGAAAGTAGTTCCCCCCAACAAGTTGATCCCACATCTTCTGGCTCTCACCCACGAGGGCCACCTGGGCATCGTAAAGACTAAGATGAGGGCGAAGAAGATGTACTGGTGGCCAGCGATGGACAACCAGATAGAAAGGCACGTGCGAGAGTGTGGCCAATGCCAAAGAGCGGACAAGTCTCAGGGCATGATGCGACCACCCCTAGGGAAGTTCGACAACCCAGAGAACCCATGGGAGGATCTATCAATAGACATCCTGGGTCCGATATTGGATGGCCAGGGAGTCCAGAAATATGTGTTAGTACTGGTAGATCGGTACTCCAAGTGGCCGGAGGTGGACATACAAGAAGACATGGACACGGACAAAATATTGAAGTTCCTAACGGCCGTTTTCCTTGGAGAAGGTATTCCACACTCCCTCCTAAGTGACAGTGGACCCCAATTTGTATCAGAGAAGTGGAACGCCTTCATGGGAAGGAATGGCATTAAGGTTAAACACACATCGATATACCATCCGGCAGGAAACGGACTAGCCGAAAGGGGTCCGTACAGTCAGCGATTGGGACTGGAAAGGACTGGGAGAAGGAATTGAAGAGCATGTTGTGGGCGTATAGGATTACACCAACCAGCACGGGATACAGCCCCTTCCAGATCCTAAGGGGCAGAGACCCCTTCACGAAAGACAATGTAGCCTGGAAGGAGCTCACCATCACGAGCAAGTGGTCCCCCGCCGTAGTACACCACAACCTAGAAAAAGCACAGAGAATATATACGGAACACTAAAACAGAAGAAGAAATGTCAAGGAGACGGAGCTAGAGAGAGGAGAATGGGTTCGAGTCAAACTAGTCCAGTTAAGGAGGAAAGGGGACAGCAAATTCAGCGCACCCTTGCAGGTGGAAGAAGTTTATAACCGGTCAGCCCTACTGAGCGATGGGAAGGTGTGGTCACAGGACAGGATGTCCAAGTGCAATAAGATCATGCAATGGAACGGAAGGGAAAGAGGACAAGTGATACCTCCTCGGACTCAATGGACTGAAACCAACCCGGTGGACGCAACCACAGGCAGCCCCGGAGAAGGGGGAAGAGATGCAGAAGCAGAAGGGGCAGTGAACTGGGTGCCTCGGAACTCTCAGAAATCTACAGTGGATCTCCCAACAGGGGAGTTCCCCCAAGTACTGAAGGTGGAGAAGCGAGAAGCTACCAAGAGGGTACTGAGCACACTCCAGGCACCCCGGTGAGACGCACCCGTACCGGAAGGACAGTGATGAGACCGTCGAAGTTTAGAGACTTTGAGATGGGAGACGGAAGGGAGTATGCATGCAAGTAGAAGTTTCTTTTAGAAAAATGTTATCCGTAAAGAAAGGAGATATGTAGCGTCGCGCTCTAGTCTTCACGTCTACGTGATGACGTAGAGCGCGGCGGCCATTTTGGGTGCCGATTATTAGGTGCCGAGCCCTCGAACGCGTCGGACGTTCCCCGGCGCTCTCCCTCTAATATTTAATGTACAATTGAATAATCCAATACTTACCTGCAAGCAAACTGTGTATGGGCTGTACTTCCACCCCAGAGCACCCACACTACATTATGCTTCTCTTTTCTTTATGACTTTTCAAAAGCAGCCAATCACAATAAAGGTTTAATAATACTACAATTCCCATGATACCGCATTATCACATGACCAACTATAGAGCCTCTGCCCTATATAATCCCTTCACAACGTCTCAGTGTCCTCTTTCTTTTTCCAGAATCTAGTAGAAAAACAGTTATGCAGTTCTTAACCACATAACTCTTGTAAAACATCTGACCCACAATCCTGAAATGACGGAGAGTCTTTCTTCCGATACACAACTTGAGACCTAACCAGGGTCCGTCTCGAAACTCCGACCAGCGGGATGCAAAGAATCCTCCAACGACTCTGCGGCCGCCCAGAAGAGGAGCCAATTCCTCACCAAACCAAGGTTTCCATAGACCAGGAACGTCTGCGCCACTGGTGATTATTTCACATCCGAACCTAGGAAAGCAAAAGGGATACCGTAAAACTGATCCCACCCCACATGTCACAAAACAAGGACATTCAAAAGGGGAAGGAACATCAGGAATTAGACCCATTGCATCAATGAACTGTAAAACATGTAACCTGGGTGGGATAATCCTCGCCTCCGTGTCCTTAATATGACTGAAAATTCTTGTCACAAATGTTTGCAATTTTTTTATTCTATGTCAGGACTGGAGGCTCCGATTATGCTTGCTTAAAGCTTAGCCACCACAACAGAAGCCACATCAACAATAGGTTTACAATAGAATGTCTTGAAAGAAGACTCTGCCGGCCAGTCGGCTGGTTTCATAATGTCAGAGAGGCTACCGCCCAAGGCAAAAGGTTTGGAAGCTATCGCCCCACATGCCGAGTGGGCCCCAAACATGGACACAACAATGCCTGCTTCCTCTATAAGTCAACGCGCCCATGTCGCCAGCTTGGCCGGAGTCACTGGGCGAAAGGTTTTTTTTAAGGCGATCAACAGTTGCCCCTTTATATCTGTATAAAACTCAGCAGTCATACCCTTTCAAACATTGTACCACACATAGTTTTGGATTATCTGGGAAAGCCAGATAAGAGACTGAGGAAGTGAAGGAATTTACCCGGTTAGGGTCACCCGGGTCAATAATGACCACCTCTCAGTGTTCCATACAAAATGAAGAGTCGGTCAGACAGTAGGGAATACAAACCAATAACTGTTTATTCAAAGTACATTCAGAGCGGAGCCCGGTCTGCCCAGTCGCTAGGAGTGCTGCAGAGGGACTGAAATCACCAAACATAAAGATAAATTATGTGCATTTCGTAACTGGGCTCAACCAAGCCCATAGTGGAATTTTCCAGGCAAAGGCCGATAAGCAATGAAATACAAAAATGAAATGATCCCAGCACTCATATCTTACACAAAGTTGCAAAGACCAAGGTTGTTCCAGTCAGGCCCGTCACCAGACAAGTGGGAGAGGGCCTCTATCTAGTAAGAAAGGTATGCGCTAATAAGAACAGTCTATTCATTAGTGAAGCAAAACCCAACCTTGGAGAAATGAAACCTCTCAGAAATAATGAAGGATTGGTTTCGATCATGATTCAAAATGGCGCATGAACTAAAATATGGTGCCGCAAATGCTAACTTACATAGAGCAATGCAATAGCATAAACTTTTCTATTCTAACAGAAGTGTTACATTTGGTGCATTTAGAAAAGAAGAAGGTAACCCCTCCAGGGGAGAAATTGTGTCCCGCCAAATCCAAAGCACGGACATCCCACACTCTTTTATAAGACACGAGACTGAGCAGCATAGTAAACTTGGCGGACAGCTGCTTTCTTCTTTTTTTTATAGAGTTTTATATAGCGTGAACTTGACCTGAATCGGGTATCAGAGCGCTTTACATAGCACCAGTTACGTTACATGAGGACACACATTCATTTTTGTTAGGCACGGGGAGATTAAGTGATTTGCCCAGAATCACAGGATGTTCAGCGTCATTGCCGAGACTCGAACCCAGTTCCCCAGGTTCGAGGTCGACCGCCCTAGCCATTAGGCCAACTCCTCTTCCCTCTCCTCTCCTTTCTTGACAGGTATTTATTGTCTGGCCGTGTTACCAAAAATCGTAGGACAATGGACACATCCACAATACTGAGTACCTCAGACAAGGAGGACGGACCATACAGATGCCCCTCAAAAGCTTACATACTATGGGATGTTCCCCAACCGGTTTACCATCCTCCGGATCATGGCCTGCCGAAATGGCGGATCGGAAATTATTAACAGTTCTGTAAGCCATACCTGCAGAGACAAGTGAAGACAGAAAATGAATTACCAAAGTGTAAGGCGCTCCAACAGGATTGACGTCGCATTCACGGCACCAGCCACACCATCATTTCCAAGCAGAGGAATAGCGCTTGTGGGTATTGGTAGACCAGGCCTCACTAAGGAAGTTGTTAGACTCTCGCAAAAGTCCTGGGACACTCCATCTGTTCCAGAAACCCGCAAAGCCACTAGGGAGAGGTGTCCTGACAAGATCAAAGGATGTGGAGAGCCCCCCAGATCCTGAAGGAGATTCTGACGAAATGGGAGAGGAACGGGCAGGCACCAGACAGTTTCAGAAGGACTGTGAACCATTCTTGCGCTCTCCAAAGAGGGGTTACCAAAACCAATTCAGCCCGTTGATGCACACTTGTGCCAGCACCCTGGAAATCATTAAGAATGGGGGAAACATATATCACAGACTGGGATTCTAGTCCTGGAAAAAGGCGTCTGTTGCTAAGGCATCCAGATCCGGGCACCAACTGAAGAAGGTTTAGACCTGCTGGTTGAGGCGTGAAGCAAACAATTCTATCCGGCAGGAGCCCCAGAGACGATTTTTCGCATAGAAAACTCTGGAATTAAGTCTCCAATCGCTGAAATCCCATAGATGACGGGACTGTCAATCCCCCACTGTGTTGCTGTGGTCCGGTAGATATTCTGCTACCACAGATAGCCGGTGTTTAAGGCAAAAATGCCAAAAGTCCATGCCGGTTTCCGCCAGCACCTGAGATTTCGTCCTACTCAGTTTGTTCACATAGCGAACCGCTGAGACATTATCCATGCGAAGTAAGATGCAGCAGTCCGTCTTCACTGGTGAAAGGCTATGAATCGCAAAGGAGCCCGCACCAAGCAATTAATGTGCATGGCCAGTTCGTCCTGAGACCACCGGCACCCTGTGGAGATCAGTCCGCATCTGGCTCCCCAACCTCAACGGCTACCATCCGACTCAATCACAATCTCGGTGATGGAACCAAAGATTGCCCTGCCATTCCAGGCCTCCATGTAATCCAACCCCCACAACATCTCCGACCACCCGTCCTCTGAGAGGAGAATCTGTTTGGCGTAACTGAGGTCTTTCCAGAGAATTTTGAGTCTCTGCAGTGCTCGATAGTGCAGGGGGCCAGGAAAAATTGCCTTTATCGATGAGGCTAGCAAACCCACTACTCTGGCTATCGGCGTCAAGGATACAGTCTACTTGCTCAGAATGCATCTCAACTCTCTTGATGGTCTTGACCTTCTGAGGTGGTAAAATCAATTGGCAACTGCGAGAATCGATCTAGAACCTCAGAAATTCTATTGTTTGGCTCGGGATCAGAATCGATTTCTGTGGGTTCACAATTAATCCCAAGTCCTGTAGGAGGGTGAATGACCACTCCAGATAAGTGACCACCAGACGGGGGCAACGCGCCTTGATAATTATGTAGTTAAGATAAATAATCAACCGTACTCCAGAGCTCTCAAGGATTCTACTACTGACTGTAGGAGTTTCGTGAAACACCATGGCGCAGAGGAAAGGCAGAAGAGAAGGACTTTGTACTCGTAATAGACTCCTTGCCACAGGAACTGTAGGAGACGACGGTGGGGCGCAAAGATGGGAATGGGAAGTTATGCGTCCTTTAAGTCCAGACGAACCATCCAGTGTCCCTCCTGGAGTAGACCTCGGAGAAGATGGATGCCTTCCATCTTGAAATGTCGCTATACGACCCAACCATTGAAGTCTTTCAGATTTAGTACGAGTCGCACTCTTCCCCCTTTCTTCTCTACCAAGAAGAAACTGCTGAGAAACCCAAGGGGAGGAGGGTCCGTAACCACCAGGGCCCCTTTCTGTAGAAGGGCCTGAATTTCCGAAGAGATAAACACTTGCTCTTGACAGGAAAAAGACATTACTGAGGGATGGAAGAATTGCCTGCGGGAGTTGGAAGGTTCCAATTTGTAGCCCTGCACTGTCTCTATGACCCATGCATCCTGCGAGATCGATTGCCAAACATGAAGGAAGGATTGAATACTGCCCCCCAAAACCACTTCTGAACACATAACAAGTCTCACTTGTGGTCCCTAAATTCTGGACAGCTCCTTGGACTCCTCCATATCTACCCTTCCTGAAGCGGTTTCGGTTGGAGCGTCGATTTGGGTAGAAGGTGGGGTTGTGAGGCTCCTGATAACTTCCACCCCACATTTTTGTTGATTGTAACCTCATTGAGGGCCTTGCTGGTAACCAAGACTGAACGAACACCCTCTAGATCATCCGGCCCTGCCAAAAATAAGTCGAAAGGCCCCCTGTGCCTTGTCCAGCCCATTAAAGGTTGCCGCGAACTTGTACAGCTCCTTGAGGAACGGTTGGCCAAACAGAAGATCTTGGTCCATGGGGCCGGCTTCCGAGGTTGAAAGCTCAGTGAGCTTGGGATCTAGCTTCAAGAGGATGGATCAACGCCTCTCACTAGACATGGCACAGTTCGCATTCCCCAGTTGGCAGATGGCCAGTTGTGCCCAAAAATTATTTCATCCGGGTCGATTGACATGGCCAACTCCTTTGCCCGGAAGCCCAATTCCAGTATTTTTGTTAAGGGGCCGGTCATGTCAAGAAGCTTGTCCTGGCAGGAACTCCAGGCCCTATCAATCCCCTTCTTGGGGTCCTTAGAACATTTTTTGAGGTAGGTAGCCATAGTGGGATCCACTTCCAGAGTGTCTGACACCTTACCCTGGAGGTCTGGTCTTGGGCATTCCAAGCGTAATCTAGCATGCACCTCCTTATCGATTGCTTGACACAGATGAGCCTGCACATACTTGGCCACTTCCTGGGGTGGCAGCCAGGCTATGGATTTAGGGTGAACAATCTCTGAGGGATCAAAAGTGAGTAGCTTTGGTTGCGGGCGTGCTCAACATGGCACCCTTTTCATGAGCACCTACTGGGTCCAAGAGCGTCTTCCTGATCGGAGCTCTGGTGAGAGGAGGAACCTTCTTTGTGCTCTTGGAAAGGGTCGGGAGCCGCAGCCTCCGAAGAGGTGCTATAATCATGATCTGTGGTCAGGTTGCTGGCTAACCTGGCAAAATCCGCTGCATGGGGACCCTTAGGGGTCTTCCCACTGGTCCTGGTACCCAATGGAGGAGTAGGCATTCAGCCCTGCTGTTCGGCATAGCCATAGAGGTGGCGCTTTAAAGGCTAAATGGCCCGTACTAGGGCCCGTTTGACTGAATGCTGCACCCCCACATCCAATGCATTTACCAGGTCTTGCTCCAGGGAACTTGAGGGTTCCTTGTAAAAGTAATCCTCCTCATAAAATTCTACATAATGAGGGGTTTGCCTTGCAGAAGTAACATCCCAGAAGGATAAGACCAAGGACCAACAATGTCAGACAGGGCGATCAACCCCCAATCAGGAGCAATAGAGGGGGAGTAGCTCCAAGCAAGCCAGGTCACAGATATATATATATATATATATATTCACTGAAAAAACCATAGGTTTCACACACGTTATAGTTAGGAATTAGCATTTAAAAAACCTTGCAAATTCACTTAAAAAACCATAGGTTTCACACATGTTATAGTTAGCTGGGCATTTCACTCGTGAAAAACCATTGAAATTTCCACGTTATAGTTAGTGCAGGCAACTATAACTCACGCGACCGCAATCCTCTGCTGATGACGTCAGATATTACATCACTGATGACATATGTGTTTTTCTGAAAAAAAAATATTTGTAATATATGTATAGCTAAAAATTAATGGAAGAAGACATGGGTAAATAAGTGTCTAAATACAGTATTAGCATCAACAGAGGATTGCGGTCGCGTGAGTTATAGTTGCCTGCACTAACTATAACGTGGAAATTTCAATGGTTTTTCACGAGTGAAATGCCCAGCTAACTATAACATGTGTGAAACCTATGGTTTTTTAAGTGAATTTGCAAGGTTTTTTAAATGCTAATTCCTAACTATAACGTGTGTGAAACCTATGGTTTTTTCAGTGAATTTGTACGGTTTTTTAAATGCTAATTTATGTATTTATTTATTTATTTAAAGTTTTTTCACCGTGCGTGTACCGTGCGCGCACGGTGCGCTTCGCGCACCGCGCGCCCACGTTACGTAGTTCGCAGAATTTTTCCGTTTCTACCGTGCGCGTACGCTACGCGCACTCCGCGATTTTTCGTGTAAAAAAATTAAAATACATTTTTGCCCTTGGGGGTCCTTCTGGGACCCCCTGACCAAGGCTAGGGGGTCAGGAACTGTCCAGCCTGCCCCCTTTTCACGTTATCCACCTTTGTTTTTCACCCCCTCAGACTGCGAGAGACAAAATGGCGGCCGACACTTCCTGGTTTCGACCGATTCGAATGTTTACTAAGATCTAACAACCAATCAGAATCGCGCTCGCGCACGGCAGCGTGCGCGTACGGTAAGCTTACGGTACGCGCTCGGAGCGCGCCTATAGATATATATATTGATTTAAATGCTATTTTCTCAGGAAATACTGAACAGATTTACACCAGA
Source organism: Triturus cristatus (assembly GCF_964204655.1). Lineage (NCBI taxonomy): Eukaryota > Metazoa > Chordata > Amphibia > Caudata > Salamandridae > Triturus > Triturus cristatus. The sequence goes on from NC_140589.1 coordinate 40,090,192, forward strand.
CCTGCAAAAGGCACATCCCTGACCTGAGGACTACCTCTCTGCCAAATTTCAAGTAATTCTGTTCAGCCGTTCGGGCTGCAGCTTGGACTAAAGGTCCTATGGAAAAATGCATGGGGAAAACGCGTTTTGGGACCCCCCCTTTTTCTCAGCCCCTGCTTGACGAATCCCCCCCGAGACTTTCAGGGAAGGAGCGGAGCGGAGCGCCCCACCTATTTTGAAAATTTCGCGAGGATTCGTCAATCGGCGCCAAAGTTATTCAAAATAGAATGTTGCGGATTTCCTATGGAAACACAGTCCTAACTATAACTATCTACTGGCGACCGCCAGTAGATAATATATATATATATATACTTGCGCAGGATACCCATTTAAAGGAGGCCGCTGGAGGATAAATTTAGCACATAATTTTGATAGCTGCATGCTGGCAACTGACATCACAGGAAACACACTTCCAAGGAAAAAGACGCCAGACGCGTTTCGGGAAAACCAAATCCCTTCTTCTGTGGCGTATAGTGATGATGAAAAGAACGCGCTGGTGCTGACTCACAGTTCAATTTAAACACCTGCCGCTGTGGGCGTGGCCGAAACACGGCCCTCTGGATGTTGTAGTCTTTCATCAATTACCCCAGTGGGCGCGCTGTTCTATTTCAGATAAAAACACAATAATTTTCCCCAGTGGGTAGAAGCGGAGCCTGGTAGTCAACTGCCCTGCTCTGTTGCAGCCACTGTGAGTGAGCGAACACCTCCCTGCAGTGGCGCTGCACTCCCCATCCATCCATCTTGCAGCAACACCAGTTAGGTGCCTGCCTGGACCCGCAAACCTGCAGTGGGCTTTCTTTGCGACCGGGAATGGCCGCTAAACACATCAACTTGCGCAGGATACCCATTTAAAGGAGGCCGCTGGAGGATAAATTTAGCACATAATTTTAATAGCTGCATGCTGACAACTGACATCACAGGAAATACACTTCAATCAATCAATCAATCAATCAATCAAAGCATTTGTAAAGCGCACTACATACCCGTGAGGGTCTCAAGGCGCCAGGGGGGGGATGCTGCTACTGTTTGAAGAGCCGGGTCTTGAGGAGTCTCTGAAGGATAGAAGGTCTTCGGTCTGTCGTAGGCGGATGGGGAGGGTGTTCCACGTCTTGACGGCGAGGTGGGAGAATGATCTGCCGCCGAAGGTCACTCTTCGGATGCGGGGTATGAGGTACGCTGGTCTGGTGTCGTGGAGTGCCTTGTGTGCGTGGGTGAGGAGCTTGAAGGTTATCCTCTTGTTGATGGGGAGCCAGTGCAGGTCTTTCAGGTGGGGTGTGATGTGGCTGCAGCGGGGGATGTCCAGAATCAGGCGAGCGGAGGCGTTCTGGATGCGTTGGAGTCGTTTCAGGAGTTTGGCCGGAGCTCCTGCCTAGAGTGCGTTGCCGTAGTCCAGTCTGCTGCTGACGAGGGCCTGGGTGACCGTCCTTCTAGTTTCGGTGGGGATCCACTTGAAGATCCTGCGAAGCATGCGGAGGGTGTTGAAGCAGGAGGAGGAGACGGCGTTGACCTGCTTTGTCATGGAGAGTGTGGAGTCTAGGATGACCCCTTGGTTTCGTGCGTGGTTGGTGGGTGTAGGGGGTGTCCTAGTGCCGTCGGCCACCAGGAGTCGTCCCAGGCCGAGAGGGTGGAGCCGAGGATGAGGACCTCCGTCTTGTCCGAGTTCAGCTTTAGTCGGCTGTTCCTCATCCAGTCGGCGACGTACTTCATTCCTTCGTGGAGGTTGGTTTTGGCAGTGTGGGGGTCCTTGGTGAGTGAAAGGATCAGCGGGGTGTCGTCGGCGTAGGAGATGATGTTTAGGTCGTGCAGTCGGGCGACGTGGGTGAGTGGTGCCATGTAGACGTTGAATAACGTTGGGCTGAGAGATGAGCCTTGGGGTACGCTGCAGATGATCTCGGTGGCTTTGGAGCGGAAGGGGGGCAGGCGGACGCTCTGGGTTCTCCTGGAGAGGAAGGAGGTGGTCCAATCCAGGTCCTTCTCTTGGATTCCGGCATCATGGAGGCGTGCTCTTAGTGTGCGGTGGCAGGCTGTGTCGAAGGCGGCTGACAGGTCCAGGAGGATCAGGGCCGCGGTTTTTCCGTTGTCGAGCATGATCCTGATGTCGTCGGTGGCGGCGATGAGGGCAGTTTCGGTGCTATGGTTGCTGCGGAATCCTGACTGGGATGGGTCCAGGATGTTGTTCTCTTTGAGGAAGCTGGTCAGTTGTTTGTTGACAGCCTTTTCGATGACCTTCGCCGGGAACGGGAGCAGGGAGATGGGTCGGAAGTTTTTGAGGTCCTTGGGGTCCGCCTTGGGTTTCTTTAGTAAGGCATTGATCTCTGCGTGCTTCCAGCTCTCCGGGAAGGTCGCTGTCTCGAAAGAGATGTTGATGGTTTTCCGAAGTTGGGGTGCAATGGTCCTACTGGCTTTGTTGAAAATGTGGTGTGGGCAGGATTCTTCCGGGGAACCGGAGTGGACGGTGTTCATGATCTTGATGGTGTCGTCGTCGTTGGTGTTGGTGCAGGCGGTTGGTGCAGGTGGTGGTCGTGGGAGCGGGGCTGTCAGCTGTTGTCGGGGTGGTGACGGCGTCGAACCTGTTGTGGATGTCTGCGATCTTGAGATGGAAAAAGGTGGCCAGCGAGTCGTACAGTTCTTGTGACGGTGGGATGTCATTGGTGTTGGAGAGTTTCTTCACGATGCTGAAGAGCTCATTGCTGTTGGGTGCGTTGTTGTCGAGGTGGTCTCTGAAGGCGGACCTTTTGGCAGATCTGATGAGTTGGTGATGTCGGCGGGTGGCGTTCCAGTGGGCTGTGTAGCTTTCCGGTGTTCTTTCGCGGGTCCAGTTTTTTTCTAGTTTTCTACAGGTTCGCTTGGAGGCCTGGAGGTCTTCGGTGAACCAGCTGGCTCTCTTGCTGGTGTGGGTGTTGGGGGGTTTCTTGAGCGGGGCGAGGGTGTTGGCGCAGTTGTTGATCCATTGTTTGAGGTTGCGGGCTGCGGCGTCGGGGTCGGTTGGGTCTGTGGGTGGGCTCTGAGCGAGGGCGGCGGTTAGCTGGTCCTCGGTGATCTTGCCCCAGCTGCGGCGAGGCATCTGCTGGGTGTGGTGCTGTGTGGTGGGTTTCCAGAAGGTGAAGTGGATGCAGCGGTGGTCGGTCTAGTGGAGTTCGGTGGTGCGGTCGAAGAAGACGTGGGTGCTCGCTTAGAAGATGGGGTCAAGCAAGTGGCCGGCAGAGTGTGTGGGTGCTGTGACGAGTTGTCTGAGGTTACCGAGGTTATCGATCAGGGTGGAGGAGTTGGGGTCGTTGTTGTTCTCGAGGTGGAAGTTCAGGTCCCCGAGGAGGATGTAGTCTGTGGAGGCGAGGGCGTGTGTGCTGACGAGGTCGGTGATGGAGTTGCTGAACTGCGGTCGGGGTCCGGGCGGTCTGTAGATGAGGGTGCCTCTGAGAGAGGTGTTGGGGTCGGTGTGGATCTGGAAGTGCAGGTGTTCGGCGGTGCTGAGGGTGTCGAGGGATTGTGTTGAGATTTTGAGAGTGTTTCTGTGGACGATGGTGATTCCTCCTCCTGTTCCGTTGGTGCGGTCCTTGCGGGTGATCTTGTAGCCTTCCGGGATGGCTATGGCGATGTCGGGTGCCGAGGAGGGGGTCAGCCAGGTCTCCGTCAGGAAGGTGACGTCTGGGGAGGTGGAGTCGAGTAGGTCCCAGAGTTCGATGGCGTGTTTGCGGGCAGAGCGGGTGTTGAGCAGGATACATCTGAGGAAGTTGATTTCCATGCTGGGCGGGTTGGCGGGCCGGATGCTGGTGAAGCTGCAGTTCCGGCAGGAGAAGAGTCCTTGGGTGTGCTTAGGGACGGCCAGGCGGCAGGTGCGTGATCGTCTGGCGTTGAGTGTGTGGAGGGTGCAGGAGTCATAGCGAAGGCGGGCATTGTGGTGTGTGCGGGGGACAGGGTTCCTGGCGCTCGGCGCGGTCCAGGCATGGACGGGCGCAGACGGGCTTGCCTTAGGCACGCCTTCGGCGTGCCAGCGGTGCGCCCACTGCGCGCGGCCGCTGTCCGGCCGCACAGCGTCCGGCATATATGGGGAGGTGGGAGGGAGGAGCAGCTGGGATGCGGGAGCAGCGAATGGGCAGTGGGCAGTCAGGGGGGCGGGCCCGCAGGGTGCACAGCGGTGGGGGAGATGAGGGCACAGAAAACAAAATGGGGCACAAAAGAGGGGAAAAACAGTGGCACAGAAGGCAAATCGGGGCACATATGAGAGGGAATGCAGGGCACAGAAGGCAAAAAACGGGGCACCAAAGGGGGGAAAACAGTGGCACAGAAGGCAAAAATCAGGGCACAAATGAGAGGGAATGCAGGGAACAGAAGGCAAAAAACGGGCACCAAAGGGGGGAAAACAGTGGCACAAAAGGAAAAAATCGGGGCCCAAGTGATAGGGAATGCAGGGCACAGAAGGCAAAAAACGGGGCACCAAAGGGGGGAAAACAGTGGCACAGAAGGCAAAAATCGGGGCACAGAAAAGGAGGAAGCACACTTACGGGCGAGTTCTTAGCAGCGGCGGCTGGGTAGGGGCACACAGGCGGCGCTGTGTGGGGGGGGAGCGACCTACCAGGAGGGTCAGGGGTCGCTCTCCTCACTGCGCAGTGTCCGGCATATATGGGGAGGTGGGAGGGAGGAGCAGCTGGGAGGCGGGAGGCGGGAGCAGCGAATGGGCAGTGGGCAGTCGGGGGGGCGGGCCGCAGGGTGCACAGCGGTGGGGGAGACAAGGGCACAGAAAGCAATGTGGGGCACAAAAGAGGGGGGAAACAGTGGCACAGAAGGCAAAAATCGGGGCACAAATGAGAGGGAATGCAGGGCACAGAAGGCAAAAAAACGGGGCACCAAAGGGGGGAAAACAGTGGCACAGAAGGCAAAAATCGGGGCACAAATGAGAGGGAATGCAGGGCACAGAAGGCAAAAAACGGGGCACCAAGGGGGGAAAACAGATGCACAGAAGGCAAAAATCGGGGCACAAGTGAGAGGGAATGCAGGGCACAGAAGGTAAAAAACAGGGAACCAAAGGGGGGAAAACAGTGGCACAGAAGGCAAAAATCGGGGAACAGAAATGGAGGAAGCACACTTACGGGTGAGTTCTTAGCAGCGGCGGCTGGGTCAGGGGCACACAGGCGGAGCTGTGCGGAGGGGGAGCGATCTACCAGGAGGGTCAGGGGTCGCTCTCCTCACCGCGCAGCGTCCGGCATATATGGGGAGGTGGGAGGGAGGAGCAGCTGGGAGGCGGGAGCAGCGAATGGGCAGTGGGCAGTCAGGGGGGCAGGGCCGCAGGGTGCACAGCGGCGGGGGAGACGAGGGCACAGAAATCAAAGTGGGGCACAAAAGAGGGGGAAAACAGTGGCACAAAAGGCAAAAATCAGGGCACAAGTGAGAGGGAATGCAGGGCAAAGAAGGCAAAAAAGGGGGCACCAAAGGGGGTAAAACAGTGGCACAGAAGGCAAAAATTGGGGCACAAATGAGAGGGAATGCAGGGCACAGAAAGCAAAAAATGGGGCACCAAAGGGGGGAACCAGTGGCACAGAAGGCAAAAATCGGGGCACAGAAACGGAGGAAGCACACTTACGGGCGAGTTCTTAGCAGCGGCGGCTGGGTCAGGGGCACACAGGAGGAGCTGTGCGGAGGGGGAGCGACCTACCAGGAGGGTCAGGGGTCAATTTAAAAACGTGCCGCTGTGGGCGTTGCCGAAATACGGCCCTCTGGATGTTGTAGTCTTTCATCAATTACCCAAGTGGGAGCTGTTCTATTTCCACAGCGGTAGGTGTTTAAATTGAACTGTGCGTCAGCACCAGCGCGTTTCATCCCTATACGCCACAGAAGGAGGAATTTGGTTTTCCCGAAACGAGTCTGGCATCTTATTCCTTGGAAGTGTGTTTCCTATGATGTCAGTTGTCAGCATGCAGCTATTAAAATTATGTGCTAAATTTATCCTCCCGCGGCCTTATTTAAATGGGTATCCTGCGCAAGTTGATGAGTTTAGCGGCCATTCCCGGTCACAAAGAAGGCCCACTGCAGGTTTGCGGGTCCAGGCAGGTACCAACCCGGTGTTGCTGCGAGATGGATGGAGGGGGAGTGCAGCGCCACTGCAGGGAGGCGTTCTCTCGCTCACAGTGGCTGCAACAGAGCGGGGCAGTTGACTACCAGGCTCCGCTTCTACCCACTGGGGAAAATTATTGTGTTTTTATCTGAAATAGAACAGCGCGCCCACTGGGGTAATTGATGAAAGACTACAACATCTAGAGGGCTGTGTTTCGGCCACGCCCACAGCGGCAGGTGTTTAAATTGAACTGTGCGTCAGCACCAGCGCGTTCTTTTCATCATCACTATACGCCACAGAAGAAGGGATTTGGTTTTCCCGAAATGCGTCTGGCGTCTTATTCCTTGGAAGTGTGTTTCCTGTGATGTCAGTTGTCAGCATGCAGCTATTAAAATTATGTGCTAAATTTATCCTCCAGCAGCCTCCTTTAAATGGGTATCCTGCGCAAGTTGAGGCAGAGCACTCCCAGCACTTTAGCCCAAACAGCAATAACTAACACGTTAACCACATGTAGCACGCACAGACATGCAACACTCAGGGCAGCGCCTTTCACACGTGTGCACGTTGCGCTGTTAAATATACAATAAACCAAGTAAAGGTTATCAATAAGCAATATTCAAATACATTCAATAAAATATACATACGAATGAAGTTCACTTATCTGGCTGCGAACCTGCAAAGAAAGAGGACACTGAGAGGTTGTGAAGGGATTATATAGGGCAGTGGCTTTATGTTTGGTCACGTGTTAATGTGGTATCATGGGAAATGTGGCATTATTAAAACTTTATTGTGATTGACTGCTGTTAAAAAGTTGTAAAGAAAAGAGAAGAATTATCAGAGCCTCTAGTCCTGAGATAGAATTAGAGGATAGAAAATTAGCGGCAACCTACATATATGTCAATGGAAGCCGTTTATGGAAACTGGATGAAATGAACAGCAACATCACAAAAACACTGAAGACATTTTTATTTTTATTTATTACAGTTTCTTCTTTCAGGTAATTAGTTTAAATTTCTTTATCGGTAACAAGACACAATGAGTGGTCTTCCCATGGCACCATCTCCAACTTTTCTTGCAACACCTGGTAACCCTCCTATTCACCGAAAGCAATGGAAAAAACACTTTTTACTTATATTCTGGTCTTGGCGATGATAAGTATGGGCCAGTAAAAAGCAAGCCATTCCACTAAATCACTTAGGAGGAATGGGTAAGAGATTGAATGAAGATTTGCCTGAAATTTCATTGGGTATGAGTGATGGACTACCCAATAAAGCATTTTACCTGTCACTGCAGGTGCTAGATTGCCATTTCTTTACTAAGGTAAATGTGGTTCTGGAACCTCACAAATTCTTTCTACAAAAAATGGAAGAAGACATTACTTCTTGTGTGGCTGCTTTAAGAAGATTGTCTTTGTCAGGTCAATTTTGGGACTTATGTGACTCTCTTATCAGAGATTAAATAATAATTTGTACTAAGAGCAAAATAATAAATGAAAAGTAAAGACTAAAGATCCAACAATAGAAGAGGCCATTCAAATAGCCAAGGGAATGGAGCACATTGCAATGTGCCTGAACCACATGGATACATCTACCAAGGAAATTACTGAAGTAAGGAAACTTCCTTCATACTCAGTTAATATGTTGTTTGTGTGGAGTGTGGAAATATGGATTTTTATGGTCAGTTATGTCCCCTATCTTGGACCCCAACGGTTTCATGTATAAATCACAAGTACATGTATGTTTCCTCCAGTTCCAGTTATGAAGACGCAAACACATGTGCGTCCACCGTCAACATGTCCTCTTTCAGATCCGCCATGAATGGGCCGGATATTCTATTCCTAAGTATGAAAGGCCACCGGCTTTATATGGTTCATTTATCCCATTTTACAGTCCAGGCGAGTAGGCCCTGATTCTGCCATTAAGCCTTTTCCTGCCTTCTGCCTCTGAAAGCTCCAGTCTGAGCTCGCATCTGTATCCATGAACTTTGTCCTACTCCCTGCGCAGCTAACGGTGCCTGACTCGACCTGTCTGCTTGCCAAAAACTGTATTTCACCTTCGAGATTATCTGCTCCGCTCCCTATTCAATGCATTCCTGTCTAGTAGTTTAAGTAAACATTCTTCCAGCTACCGAGCAAAAGGCCCGGCTTCTCTGTCTTTATGCAAGTAATTCATAGCACTGTTACTATGGAAGATTTCTGCCCTCGCATCTAGTGTAGACACTTAGACGCTTGTACACGCACTAACAGTCAGTATAGTCAGTATAGAATAAGATTCTATCCTAAGAGACCTCTCTTTTGGGATAACACAGTTCTTTAAACATAGGATGTAAGATATGATTTAGGATTAGGTTGACATAACCCCAGACTTCTGTCTCCACATGTAGAGCTAAATGTCAAGTCCCCTTCACCCCCTAGTTGCACGTCAATCACACGTCATGCTGCTGCGCGCGCATCTCTGCCAAGTATTTCTGCTGACATTGCGAAATTCTTTCATGAAACCACCCGTTTATGACATCATACCTGATGACGTTCTTTAGTTACGCCCAGTTACACCCACTTTAGTTACGCATGTATGTTTTTATCTTTGTTATCAACTGTTACGCCTCCTGCATCTGTTTCACTGTAATGCCTATTGTATAAAAATGATTACTTGTCAATAAAGTTGGTCCTTCACTTCCTGAACCTTCGTGGTGATGGAATATGGAGTCCATCAATTCGAATTGATTTTGGAATAAAGCCCGTTCCGAACCTCTAATACCACGGATTCTGCCTCTTATTTTACTGAGCTATTATTATAGATTTTCCGCATCAAATTAAGTTCCGGTAATTAAATTATTTACCACATATATGGCGCCCGAACAGGGACACTTTCTCATCTCACGCGCCGGAGGTACGTTGCAGGCCCGGTCTCCTGTCACAGCTGGACGGACAACAACGCGTACCCACAGGATTTCCTGTATCTCCCTCCTGCCGAGCGGGGGTAACTGAGGCTGCGATCAACACCCAGACGAGGCGGTGAGAAGTGCGAAGTATCCCGACCAGAGCCTAGCTGAGAGAGCAAGATCCGAGGTATACAGAGGCCCACCAGTTTCCGAAGTTTCCGAAGTTTCGAGTCGAGTCCAGTCAAGTCCAGTTCAGTTCAGTTCCGAGGCCTTCCGTTCCGAGCTACCCGGTGAGTACCATTGTCGGGGAGGCATTCTGACGTGCACATAGTTTGTGCCGGTCAAGACGGGTGTGGGTACACAAATCCGGTCTGCACTGTTTCAGCAGTGTATCTGTACTGTTCAGCAGTATATCAAGTATGTCTAGTATATAATTCAGAAATTACCTAGTTAGTGCCGAGTATTATGCTTAGTGACTAGTTCCCTAAATGGCCATCATTGTTGTTCATTAAATGTCAAATGTTAAAATGTTTTAAATACGTTCTGCATATTGTGGTGTGAATGACTGTTCATTATTGTGTTTTGTTGTATTAAACGTGTTCAAAATTAGGTATCAGATCAGTTCTCAATATGCCGCTCTTTTCGAAATTAAGACAGATCAAAACTAAAAAAGGGGTACTCGAAGAAGCTGTTCCCATTCCTCCTAGGGACACTCCAGGGTACTTCATGTATCATAAACATGGCCTAGACGCCATATTATTTCTTGATTTATGGGTAGACTACACCAAGGAATTACCAGAAAGTCAGAGGTGGCCCGCAGCTGGGACCTGGGATGCAGATTGCATCATGAAAGTAGAGGAAGAATTATGGAAAAAGAAAGCTAGACAGTCACAGAAAGATGCCATTGAATTATGGCGTAAAGAATCATATAGACGTACAGAAAAAGTGCTCAGACAGGAAGAGAAAAGTAAGGAAAATTCAAATAAAGTTCAAGAAAATCTATTAATTGAAGAGGGTACTCGAGTAAAATCAGAACAAATAGACAGACAAAGAAATGCCCTTATGAATGGTATGTATCCTCTTCTGGCCGAAGGATTACCTAAGGCTACTCCGGAGATACCAAAAGACTTGCCACCCCCATTGTTTCCGATAAAAGTACATCCCAAAGGCCATCCCAGAACCGCAGAAGATGTTTTTCTTTCCTCCTATTTAGACGACGCAGCTCCCGAGTATGCTAATACTGCGCCACACAGACCGCCTGTCGAGGGGGTTCAACGCCAAGACCCTCCTCCGTCTGTACCTCCGCAACAGCAAACTCCGACACAAGTTCCGGCAAGCACATCTGTTTCTACAACTGTATCCACACCTATGGTTGCTATATCACGTTCAACAAATCCTTTCACACCCAGCACCCCAGGTGGTGCCACCGGAGGTACATCAAACATTTTTTCCACGCCACCCAGAGTAAATAAACTTTCCTTTCCAGAATTAGCCCACCAACGTACGCCCAAACTAGTAACTCCCGACATGCTTAAGGAACTCCTAATAGATTGTAGATATGACCCTGTGCCCGGAAAAGGGGACGAAATGCTACTGGCATCATTACGTATCCGACGAGCTGCAATATATTTAGGGAGACTACCAGGAATGACTACACATTTAGAAAATATATATCACTTTGTCCAGTCAGGACGAGATTCTGAAAGTATTAATAGAGCCTTGGAGTACCAGAAAGTGGAGATACAGGGGGAACTGTTACGTTTCCTCATAAATTGTGTGATCAGAAATCAAGACCGACCAGGGATAAATCCGGAAGAAATGCAAATTCTTACCACATGGAGTCGGAATATATCAGAGGGGAGACATGATAAACGATCATGTATAGTAGCTATGTGCCGCAAGATCCGCAAAGAAGTAGAACGAATACACGAAGAAAGATTAGCAGTAGACGAGCCTGAACAAACCGAGGAGGAGGAAGAATTAGAACTGCCCACAGGACAGTTAGAAACCATGGCCTATGTAGGTAGAGGAAGATCTTGCCATAATACTAGATGCTTTACTGATCCGATACGTCCGATACGTCCAGATAATAGCAGAAATTTCCAAACTCCTATAATAAATATAAGGTCCCCCGAACATTCGTTCCAAGCTGCTGACAAATTACTCAGAGAACGAAGGGGTTATCATATACTCGATTCTATGGACGAACAAGAATTAGCCAGGTCAGCCGTTCATTGGATTGATAGTCCCGGAAAATATAGTGATGATACATTAGCGCACATGTTTTTGAACCTCACCCCAGATGAACAGCGTCTAGCTGGTATCTATATGGTTCAACAACTCCTTATATTATATAAAAGCCAACACTCCGATCCTGGTCCATTACCTGATATATTGACTGAATTACTCACGAATAAATGGAGAGGTTCAGGTACTGAGTTAATTAGAGAAATACTAGAATCCAGAAAGCAGTACATTCTTTTTGTATGCCCCGAACATGTCTCACTGCCCATCAAGGAAAGAACGACGTATTACATGGATAGACAGAATCCCTTACGCGAAGTGCACCCGATAAAAGGTGATGACAATCAGTTTAAACGTGTGTTTGTATACACACCCATATCCAAAATAGAACTATTAGAAATGAAGAAAGTGGTACCCAGTCATGACAAAGACCCAGCGGGTTTCCACCGTGAAATTAAAGACATGTTGCTCATGGGAGAGTATACCTATCCCGACATTATGACAATATTGAAGGTATTAATGCCTGCGGGCATTTACGAAAAACTCAAGGAAAAGGATTGGGAGGTGGGAGACCAAAAGATAGATTGGACAGCATTAGAAAACGAAGAAAAAGCTCGAGGTCCAGGTTCAGGGCTTGGGGAAAAGACCAAAACACTACCAGGTTTACTAGTACAGGTACTGCCACGTTTATTAACTACGAAAAAGGAAGACTGGGGTGCAATCTCAGCCTGTAAACAAAAGCACGATGAGGACACTAGTGATTTCTATGCCCGATTCGAAAAATGTTTTGGTATAAATAGTGGAATAAAAGCAAGTAGCGAATCGTATCCACATCTGTTTGTGACAAAATTAGTTGAAAATTCCTTGCCCCAAGTTAAGAATAGAGTATTGAAATTCGAGAGTACTTGGCAAGGTAACACTCCGTCACAAATGTTACAAATGCTACAGTACCATCACAATAGAATTAGAGAGGAACAAGAACATGAACAAAGACGCATGAAGGACACGAAAATGAAAATGCTAGTTTCCCAGACAGTTCCAGCTGACGGTCATAAAAAGGGTATGACACAGTCCAGTGTTTCAACAGGCCCTGTAAAAGGGACATGCAACTATTGTAAACAGCCAGGTCATTATGTACACGATTGTCCAGTTTTAAAACATAATATCGCCATAGGTAATACAAAAGAAAGACCACGGCCCCTTAGACAGGATCAGAACCAACAAGGAGCCCCGCAGCATGCACAGTCCATGCCAGCTCCACAACAGTCTATGCCTGCTCCACCATCGCAGCCTATTGCTGCCACGCAAACAACGACACGACAGATGTACCAGACCGCACAGTATGACTATCCTGATTATCAACGATATTCATGAAACAGCCTAGAGAGGGAAGTTGGCTTACCCCTTATCGAGGTCCCTGTAGATCAAGAAGGACCTTATGTACACAGTGAACTATTAGGCCAAGATAGAAAATTTTTACTTGATACAGGGGCAAGCCGAACAACAATAAAACGTAGTGAAGTTCCAGGGGCACCCCTCTCAGGCTCACAGAATATTTCCCTTGGTTTTTCAGGAAAACCTATCATTAACGAGGTATCACAGCCTCTTCCACTTACGATTGGTCCCTTGACACGAACTACAGATTTATTACTTACTAAATCATGTCCAGAAAACTTGTTAGGTATAAAAACATTGAAAGCTCTAGGAGCTATAATATGTTGTTCTCCGGAAGGAGTAAGATTGTTTTTACGTGATTTCAAAGGGCACTATGTGTCCCGAGACATGGATGACCGACTGCAGACTTTACCCACACATTTATGGGCACAAGGCCCTACAGATGTTGGTTGCATGAACATTACACCATATCGAGTCACACTAAAGGCAGGAGTGGTACTACCACGAATGCGACAATACAAGTTACCCCCAGATGCTGTAGTGGCTTTACTGCAAATCATTGACGAGCTTATTACCCAGGGAGTGGTTGTGGAAACCGACTCCAATGTATGTAATTCCCCGATAATTCCGATTCTTAAACGAACTGATCCGAAAGCCCCGCCAGTATATCGATTGGTTATTGATCTGCGCGAATTAAATAAATGTATTGTACCACAATACCCCGTAGTCCCAGACATTTCTTCATTACTGACAGCCATTGATTCCGAAGCAACATTCTTTACTGTAATTGATCTCAAGAATGCCTTTTTCAGCGTCCCAATAGATCCGGAAAGCCAATACTTGTTCGGATTTAGTTTAAATGGACGAAGCTTTAAATTCACACGCGCACCTCAAGGATTCACAGAAAGCCCCAGCATCTATAGCCAAGCACTAAAACGAGAACTTGACAGTATCCACATGCCAGTCAACACTGCCCTGCTTCAATATGTCGATGATCTGCTGATCACCGCTAGAAGCGAACCTGAATGTGAAAAAGCCTCACTGACGGTTTTACAATTCTTGGCCGAAAAGGGGCACAAGGTGTCCCCTTCTAAGCTGCAATTCTGTGTCCAGCGAGTTGTTTACCTTGGTCACTCGCTGTCCAAGGAGGGAAGGCAGCTTACACCCGATCGCATCCAGTTAATTGCTAACATGTCAATACCAAAGACACAAAAGGAGGTGCGGGCTTTTATAGGCCTCACTTCATATTGTAGGCAGTGGATCCCTCAGTATGCATTTCTAGCAAAACCACTCATTCAGTTGACAACGCAGGAGGCAGCCACATCGACTGTCCTCCCTTGGACTCAGGAACATACACAAGCTTTTGAAAGCCTAAAGAAAGCTTTATGTCAAGCACCTGTTTTAGCAACACCATGTTATAATAAACAGTTTACACTCTTTGTTACAGAACGCGAAGGTACTGCCTTGTCAGTACTCACACAGGAACAAGCAGGATCACACAAACCATGTGCTTATTTTTCTAGTACATTAGATCCCGTAGCTCAGGCTCTGCCTGCGTGCCTGAAATCAGTGGCGGCGACAGCTTTAGCAATCCGACAAAGCGATGCCATAGTGTTAGGACACCAATTGACGGTACAAGTACCACATGCAGTAGAGGTTCTCTTGAACCGCACACAAACACAACACTTGACTATAGCAAGACTCACTGGTTACGAATTAACATTGTTTCAGCCACACATAGAAATCAGACGTTGTAATACATTAAATCCTGCCACACTGTTACCAGTAAACGGAACAGACCCATTAGCACATGATTGTATTGAAGTTATTACTATCACGACGAAACCCAGACAAGACTTGACAGACGTCCCATTGTCAGACCCAGACCTGACGTTGTATGTAGATGGTTCATGTATGAGAACAAGTACAGGAGAGCTAGTGGCCGCGTATGCAGTCACAACAGACACTAAAGTCATTGAAACAAATTGCATAAATACCTTGTCAGCTCAAGCAGCAGAGCTCATCGCTCTGACACAAGCCTGTATTCAAGCCACAAATAAAAAAGTCAACATATACACTGATTCACGTTATGCATTCGGAGTTGTACATGACTTCGGCGTGCTGTGGCGAGAGAGAGGTTATTTAACTTCTCACGGTGCCCACATTCAGCACGGACCCCTCATTCATGCCTTATTAGATGCAATACATCTACCCACTGCAATATCAATTATGAAATGTAAAGCTCATACGAAAGTTACTGATATCATTTCCCAAGGCAATGATCTAGCTGACAGAACAGCCAAACAGACTGCTCAAACTCACACATCTGACATGACAAAGACAATAGTTCCGACACCAACACATTGCATGATGGTTAAGGATCCCGCTCTTGACGTAATTGACATACAGACACATGCTACACCAGATGAAATAAAGAAATGGACTGAATTAGGAGGGATCCAAACGGATCAAGGATGGATGACGAAGAAAAAATCTGTATGGTTCCTTCCTGATTCAATGGTCCAAGTTATCATTAATACTGTACATAGTCCAGCGCACCTAGGAGAAAAAGCTATGCTAGACAGCATTCAACACATTTGGTTCAACAAACATTTACGAGCAGCAGCTAAACAAAAAGTTCGTACCTGTATGATTTGTTGTCAGTTTAACCCAGGTAAAAGCATTCCCGTAGAACAAGGTGGATTTCAGCCTCCTGATCACCCTTTTGAAGTCCTCCAGATGGATTATATCCAGATGGAACGATGTCGAGGATTCAAATATGTTCTCGTAGTTGTCTGTGCTCTTTCCCGTTGGACAGAGGCATACCCGGTTTCAGATTACACTGCCCCGACTACTGCCAAACAGTTGGTTCGAGAATTCTTCCCACGGTACGGTTTACCACGTGTTGTCCACTCAGATAACGGCCAGCCGTTCTCATCCGAACTAATGAAACACGTTTCACTTTTGTTAGGCTATCAGTGGAGATTTCACTGTGTCCGACACCCCGAGGCCGCAGGTCTCGTGGAACGACATAATCAAACCCTGAAAATTAGATTGTCCAAAATATGTAGAGAGAAAGGTGTCGACTGGGTAGTAGCCTTACCAGTTGCACTCTTTTACATGAGAATGGTAGCGCACTCTCGAACAGGGCTATCCCCTTATAAGGTGATCTTCGGTAGACCACCAAATATGTGGGGGATGCCTATACCACGCAAAATAACTGATGTTGACTGTAATATGCTGACAGATTACTTGGCTTCCTTGATGTCTGCACTACAATCTTGTCGTTCACAGGTAGCTGCAGCCTTTCCCGACAACACCGAGGTGAAACCCCATGACGTAATTCCCGGGGACCTGGTGTTAGTGAGAAACTTTGACCGGAAGTCTCAGCTGGATCCTAGGTGGAAATCGCCACAACTCGTACTGTTAACCACGAGGACAGCCGTGAAGATCGAAGGTCGCAAAGGCTGGATACATTCAAGTCATATCAAGAAATTTCATGGACTACCGTCCAATGTAAACGACACACCTCGCGTGTCTTCACCGATTGACTCAAAGCTTCCTTTGGTTGAACTGAATGACAAGGAACAATATAGACTAAAATTGAGGTCTAACAAGTCAGACAATTTGATTGTTTAAGTCCTCTCCAAGGTGAATCGGTCGAATTTGTCTCTGACATGTATCCCTTAGACCTGAATAGAGAAAGAAACGGAAAGAAGCAAATGAAACAACATGCGTACTGTAAATCACTGCGTAGTCATTGCACAGTGACGTTATTAATTTTGTTTTTCTTAAGTCTTTTAATAATCGCTGCAAGTATATTGTTGCACATATATTATCCTATTTCTAAACATGTTTACAATGTTACTGCTGAACATTCTTTTAGTGAATTACCCCCGCATGAGTTGTCCTATAGATTTGCGCTGCGCAATAACACTTTTATTAGTATGTTACATCATTCCCATCAGGTTAGCAATGCTACAAATTGTTGGATATGTGGCCGACTCCCTCCCTATCAGAACTATAAGGGAATTCTGCCTCTCTTCCCATATCCGTTCACACACAATGGCTCCTGTGGAGCATGGTTTAGTTTAATTAATTCTCTAGATTCGAATTCCGCAGTTTATCAAGACAACTGGGTATGGGGAAACATGAACTTAGTTTTGCTTAAAGTCTGCTACCCTAACAAGGAGGGACTTCCCAAAAGAACAGGAACTGATCTAGAAAATGAAGTATATGGATTAGGGAATTTCACGCTTAATCTCATGATCCTGAATATTGAATCCGAAACTGCACCAATTTTGCCTGCTATGTCAGTATTTCCAGTTAAAGGTGAATTATGTGTAAGAAAGAATGGTTCCATACATATGGGCCATAGTAGATGCACCACTGTAATAGAATTCAGTGATCAAGGCAAGTCTACATTTAGAGCTTCTCGCCATTCCTACTTCATATGTGGTCAGACTGCATATATACGTTTGCCTCTAGATTGGGATGGTACCTGCTACATCGGATTCCTTTTGCCACCTGTTTTCCTAGCTCCTCCTGATTATCATAGAAATACTCATCTAGTACACAATAGAGAACGGAGAGATCTCCCAATAGTCGATTACACTGAGACAGCATGGGAAAAATACACAGATTTCAATAAAGGTCTCTTTCCCTATATAGGTACAGTTACCAATAGTAAGCTGATACGTAGATTAACCAGAACCCTTGAAGCAGTAGTGAACGAAACTATTTCCGCCTTAGGCAATTTAACAGAAGAGCAGTCTGCTATGCGGATTGTTGTGCTTCAAAATCGTCTTGTCCTTGACGTCATCCTGGCCGATAGGGGCGGAGCTTGTAGGGTCATCGGATCAAGTTGTTGCATTTTCATACCAGAAAATTCGCCATCTGTATATAAAGCCATAACTCGCCTTCATAAGATTGTAAGCCAGATACACCAGAATCCAGGCACCTGGACTTGGTCCGGTTGGTTTTGGAGTGTATTATCAACCTTTGGATGGAGGGTCCTATCCTTCCTAGGTATTGGCTTTCTCATACTATTCAGTTGCTGCTTATGCCTACAATGTAGACCAGCGATTTGTGGTCTGTGTGCCACATCGTGTATTCCACCACCAAGATTTCATTCATCCCGGAAGAAGAAAGAAGAACAAATGATGCTATATGAACAGATCAACGGATTGATGAAGATTGATATCTCTTAAGGGCAAGTAGGGGACAAGGAGGGAATGTGGAAATATGGATTTTTATGGTCAGTTATGTCCCCTATCTTGGACCCCAACGGTTTCATGTATAAATCACAAGTACATGTATGTTTCCTCCAGTTCCAGTTATGAAGACGCAAACACATGTGCGCCCACCGTCAACATGTCCTCTTTCAGATCCGCCATGAATGGGCCGGATATTCTATTCCTAAGTATGAAAGGCCACCGGCTTTATATGGTTCATTTATCCCATTTTACAGTCCAGGCGAGTAGGCCCTGATTCTGCCATTAAGCCTTTTCCTGCCTTCTGCCTCTGAAAGCTCCAGTCTGAGCTCGCATCTGTATCCATGAACTTTGTCCTACTCCCTGCGCGGCTAACGGTGCCTGACTCGACCTGTCTGCTTGCCAAAAACTGTATTTCACCTTCGAGATTATCTGCTCCGCTCCCTATTCAATGCATTCCTGTCTAGTAGTTTAAGTAAACATTCTTCCAGCTACCGAGCAAAAGGCCCGGCTTCTCTGTCTTTATGCAAGTAATTCATAGCACTGTTACTATGGAAGATTTCTGCCCTCGCATCTAGTGTAGACACTTAGACGCTTGTACACGCACTAACAGTCAGTATAGTCAGTATAGAATAAGATTCTATCCTAAGAGACCTCTCTTTTGGGATAACACAGTTCTTTAAACATAGGATGTAAGATATGATTTAGGATTAGGTTGACATAACCCCAGACTTCTGTCTCCACATGTAGAGCTAAATGTCAAGTCCCCTTCACCCCCTAGTTGCACGTCAATCACACGTCATGCTGCTGCGCGCGCATCTCTGCCAAGTATTTCTGCTGACATTGCGAAATTCTTTCATGAAACCACCCGTTTATGACATCATACCTGATGACGTTCTTTAGTTACGCCCAGTTACACCCACTTTAGTTACGCATGTATGTTTTTATCTTTGTTATCAACTGTTACGCCTCCTGCATCTGTTTCACTGTAATGCCTATTGTATAAAAATGATTACTTGTCAATAAAGTTGGTCCTTCACTTCCTGAACCTTCGTGGTGATGGAATATGGAGTCCATCAATTCGAATTGATTTTGGAATAAAGCCCGTTCCGAACCTCTAATACCACGGATTCTGCCTCTTATTTTACTGAGCTATTATTATAGATTTTCCGCATCAAATTAAGTTCCGGTAATTAAATTATTTACCACAGGAGAAGGCAAAGAAAAGTGATCCGAACATGTGAAGACAAAGGAGTCTGTATCCAGACAAATAAAATGTTATTGCTGCAGTGCAACTAGCCACTTAGCATACAGTACGAGGTGTGCAGCGAACATCTTTATTTGTCAAAACTGTGGCAAGCAGAGACACCTTGTTAGGGTATGCAGAGCAAAAAGAACACTAGTGAAGGTAAAAGGCGTAAATTACATGTGACAAAATGACAATGTGTGAGAGTGTACAAGAAGTAGTGTTGACTGTTGATGAGAACCAACCACTTCTGCAAGAAACATTGACATAGGTTTTCAATGTGGAAATAAACAGACGGTACATTTTTTGTTGAAAGAAAAGAATTAAGAGAGAAAGTACTGATAGTTTAGAAAAACCACATTGTAATATACGCTTGGATAAAAACGTAAGTGCTAGTGAACTCAGGTAGTCTGTATACTCGAATATCTAAGGATACATATGGTCAGCAATGGGGAGTGGGACATGAGAACTGGACTGAACCAGACATAAAGGCAGTAGGATATGGAGGTAAAAAGTTAGAGATCCTCAGCATGAAATGAATGAAAATTGGATTTGAGGCTGTAGCAGTGTTCGGTCGGATTTACATAATAGACTTTGGTTCAAATTTGTTGGGTTAGCGCCACCAAAAAGACTTTGTTATAATTTTAAATCCCAATGCGAAAAAACCTGTCATGACTGTCGAAAAGACCGGAAACACAAACATCAAAGTGTTGTGTTGTTTCCGCCTATCAGTAGGAACTGCACGTTTAGGGTCAACATAAATTAGTATGGTGCCAGACTCATTCCATCCACCCCCACAGGATGTGTTTTCCCTTGCACCAGGTAGCTTGCAGTGCCACTGTTATCCCCCCAAACCTAAACAGGGGGCGAACAGTTCTGGCAACTACTGAACATGACAACTCTGTTCCCTCAGGAATCGTGGTGACAGAGTTCCAACTTTTCGCTCAGTCACTCATGTTCTCTTTCGCTCAGAGAAATATACAAAGAATACACAGAGGGGCGTTTTCAATATTTATTGAACCTTAGTGATTCTTGGATAGAAAATATGGGCTGCGATGATTAATAGACAGAAGCAGACAACAGTTACACTGATTGTCAGAACGATGAACAAAATGAATAGTTTGACCATTTTGTTGACACAACTTATATATGCATACATATACAATAGTACAACTATGTAGTGCACTCCTACAATACCAAACCCTAACCTACGTGTCTAGATTGCAGATGTATGTTTTGCAGAAAGAAAACCTCTCCTGGATGATCTAACCCCTTTACCTGATGGGTGAGAGTGTAGGACCCCGTCTTGGTCACAAGTTGGAAACCCCTCACAGAGATGTCAGTCAGGCTCTAGGTGAAAGCTTCAGTATCCCTCAAAGTCAGAAGTGTCTCGTCTGATTATGTTAGGAAACAAATGGTTATATATAGAGAATGGTATCTGTGCTTCGGTCAGAGATTGTAATCGGCATGCCATTGTTTGTATTTCACAGATAGCTGCGCCGCCACATGGAGGTAATAATAAAGCACATTTGTGTCATGCACGTGAGCGCCATGTCTAATGTCAAGGCGGTGTGATAGTGTGTTCACAAGGTGTTCTGTGTCAGCAAGGCCAGCGTTTCCAAGAAACTAGTCCAAGAGTCACGAATACAAATGTATGCCAAAGGTTAATGTGGCAAAGAGAAGGCTACTTTAGGAAAGGACATACATTTAATGACATACATGTTACTCCATTTTTAGACAGTTGAGTTCCAACATCCCTTCTGTGGGCGGTGATGCATATACAAGGCAATGCTTATCGTACACCTATTGATCATGCCAAGAACCTTGGGATCATCCTGGACACCAATCTCTCCATGAGCAGACAGATCAACGCTGTCTCCTCATCATGCTTCCACATCCTGTGAATGCTATGCAAGATTTTAAAGTGGATCACATTAAACACCAGACATATGGTCACCCAGGCTCTTATCACAAGTAGACTTGATAACGGAAACACTATCTACATCGTAATCCAAGCTCTTGTCCTATGCCTGCTTCAAAGTCATTCAGCAGTTCGCAAAACCCATCTGTGAAGCCACTGACATCACACCCTTCCAGGAACTCTGCGACAAACTCAGCTCCTACTTCCACCTGAAGATCAAGGCACTCTACGACAACTTCAGCGAGCCAGCAGAAAACAGCACCACACCACCCACCACCGCCGAGAAGCCGACCATCACCTCCTGGGCCCCCGCGTCCGTCGAGCTCATCTCAACCATGAAGAAGATGCACTCAGGAGCCCCAACGGACCCCTGCCATCCCTCACATCTTCCACAGGGCCGCCGCTGTCATCGCACCCGAACTAGGACGAACAATCAACTCCTCCCTCATGTCCGGCATCTGCCCAGATGACTGGAAGCCTGGAGAGGTGAAACCCCTCCTCAAGAAACCAACGGCCGACCCAACTGACCTGAAGAACTACGGGCCCATCTCTCTCCTCCCCTTCGCAGACAAAGTCACCGAAAGACTCGTGAAAACCCAGCTAACCACCTTCATCGAAGAAAACTCCATCCTAGAAGCATCCCAGTCTGGCTTCCGCTGCAACCACAGCACCGAGACTGCCCTCCTCGCTGCCACCGACGACATCCGCATGCTGCTAGACCAGGGACACACCGCAGCCCTCATACTCCTAGACATCTCCGCAGCCTTCAACACCATCTCACATCGCACGCTAGCCACCAGACTCCACAACGCAGGAATACAGGGATCCGCCCTCGACTGGATCCAATCCTTCCTCTACGACAGAACCCAGAAGATCAGACTCCCCCCTTTCCTCTCCAACCCCACTGACATCATCTGCGGAGTACCCCAAGGATCTTCACTAAGCCCGACGCTCTTCAACATCTACATGGCCCCCATCGCCGCCATCGTCAGACAGCACGGGCTTAGCATCGTATCCTATGCCGATGACACCCAACTCATCCTCTCCCTCACCAAGAACCCAGAAATCACCAGACTCTGCTTCCAGGAAGGAATGAGAAACATAGCAGCCTCGGTGAAGGACAGCTGTCTAAAGCTCAACTCCGAGAAGACTGAGGTCCTCATCCTTGGACCCTGCACCTCCGCCTGGGACAACACCTGGTGGCCCTCTGCCCTCGGGAGCCCACCCACTCCGACAGACCACACTCGGAACCTCTGCATAATCCTTGACTCCTCCCTCTCCATGAACCGCCAGATCAATGCCGTCGCGTCCACCAGTTTCCACTGCCTCCGCATCCTCCGTAAGACCTTCAAATGGATCTCCCCCCGACTGCAGAAAGACTGTCACCCACGCACTCATAACCAGCAGACTAGACTACGGCAACGCCCTCTACGCCGGAATCAACAAAACTCTTCTACACAAACTCCAAACCATCCAGAACGCCGCAGCCAGGCTCGTCCTAGGGAAACCGCACCACGAACATATGACCCAACACCTACTAAGCCTCCACTGGCTCCCTGTCGAGAAGAGGGTCACCTTCAAACTCCTCACCCACGCCTATAAATCCCTCAACAACATTGGACCCAAATACCTCAATGACGAGTATGTTTCCACGTACCCAAGAAGAACCTCCGCTCCACTGACCTCGCCCTGGCAGAGGTTCCCCGCATCTGCAGAAACAGAAACGACGGGAGAGCTTTCTCCTACATCGCAGCCAAAACCTGGAACAAGCTCCCGGTCTACATGAGACGCTCCCCAACCCTCCATATGTTCAGGAAGGACCTCAAGACCTGGCTCTTCGACTGACCCAGAGCAGCTGCCCCCCAGCACCTTGAGACCCTCGCGGGTGAGTAGCATGCTCTATAAACCAGTGATTGATTGATTGATTGATTGATAGTCTGTACATTGATTTATATGTACTCAAGGGAGGGAGTTACTCATGCCCATCTGTAAAGAGATACTTTCTTTTTCATTTGAACTAACCATATATAACAAACTTTAATAACCATTCTGGCAGTGTGTCTCCTAGTGTCTTCCCCAGCATGGGGGCTGTCTCGTGTGTGTTTCTCAAGGGGTATGAGGTATGACTAATGCAGTATTCTGTGATCCTTAGAAATGTCATTGGTGTGCCAGGAGGTGGTGGGGGGTCATTCTGGAGAAGGGGATCCAGACCCAGGCGTGGCTCCTTTGCTAATTATTATTCATTCCTGGTCTCCAACTGATCCTGCCGACCCAGCACTATCTTCCCGATGGTACACTAACTCTCTCTCCTCTTCATCGTCATCAGGTTCATGTCTTGCCTCCCATTCTCTCAGCACCTCTGTTCATAATTCTGCTAGAGGCCGTCTAAAAAACACCCTTGCTTCCTCCTTCTGTAACGCTCTCTGTTCTGCTTTAGCCCACGTGTCAACGCTATTCTCCCATGTCTCTATCCGAGGGTTAGTGTGTGTTTTCCAGTGTTGGGCTATCTGTCACCTCGCTAGAATCAACGCCAGGTCAATAAATCTATTACCTATTTTTCTGGCTTTCTGCCTAGGGAACAACCCGAGCAAGCAGACCTCTATTGTGTTTGGGAGGGCCCTGCTAAGATTTTCTTAATCATTTGTAGTACCTTCTCCCAGAATTCTCTCAGGTTTACACATTCCCAGGTCAAGTGAGCAAACTCCCCATCCTCCAATCCGCATCTGGGGCAGCCCTGTGTCGTGTCACCTCTTATGATGTTTAATCTATGGGGCGTCAGGTATACCATGTGCACTTAATTGAACTGGATCACTTTAAAGTTGGAATTTCTGGACACCCATCTAGAACTTCCCAATACCCAGTTCCATTCTTTATCCGTTAACTCTCTCCCTATAATCTCATCCCACTTTCTATGTGTGTGGTCCAGTGGTTTCTCAACTGAATCAAGTAGTGCCCTTACAACCATTTAAGCACCCAATGCATTTGTGGTTCCTGTGCGTTACTGTGCCATAAGTCCCCAAACGTCCGGGTCAGAGAATAATAAGTCAGAAATTGCCCATGTGGGTGATCAGTTTGCGACATAAGGTCATCTGTGGGGATTAACACCCACATGTGGAAGCAATACCCCACTGTAGTGATCCCTTCCGCTGTCCATTCTGTGAGTTATAGTCTTGTGTGTAGAATAATAGCGTCCCTGTATGGTAACCCAACTAACGGTATCTCTGGCGCATAGGGATGAGCCACGTTTGTACGTCTTGGGCATCTCCTCCAACAGTATAGCGCTGCTTGTATGAGAACATTCAGTTTGGGTATAGTTACCGCTGGGTGCAGCAACTTGGCCTTCAGCTAGCTTTGACTGTTTCACCATCCATCCTCTTCTAGCATTTCCAAGCTTCTACCATCTAGCCACTGGGCTATCCATTGGAGTTGGGCCACAAGGTAATACAGTTCAAAGCTGGGGGCACCTAGTCCCCCCTTTTCAGGAGCCCGCTGTATCACCTCCAGGGATACTTTATTCCGCCCTTCATCCCAGATAAGTTCCTGGAGGGTCTGATTTAGATCCCCAAAGTGGTATTATAATCTGGGAAGCATGATCATTTTTGAGAGAGCTATTTGTGCCATCAGGCAAAGCTTGAGTGATTGCCAGAACTGAACGAAAGTTTTTAATGATCTTAGGACCGGGTTCAAGTTGCCCTCCCGTAGGTCTGCTAGTTTGCAGAATATTTGTATACCAAGGTACTTGAAGGAGCGAGGGACCATGCCAATCCCATGCGTAGGTCCGCTGGGGGGGAGCACTCACTCTTTAATGGGAAGGCGTATGTCTTGGCCTTGTTAAGTTTAAGTCCCGCCAGGGTCGCACAAATATCTAGCATACCCAGTGACTGCTCTGCTCCCTGTCCTCCGTCTTTTAGATATAATAAGTCATCCGCATGAACAGAAATTACATGTGAACTACTTCCCAGTTGTATGCCGAGAGTATGGCTTTGTTGTCAGAAGGCGATCATGAGCGGCTCTATTCCAAGCGCAAATAGTAGTGGAGATAGTGGGCAGCCCTATCTGGTGCCTCTAAATACTTTATATGTCTCCGAAACCACCCTATTGGTTTTAACCCGTGCAGTTGGGTGTGTGTATAATATTTCACCGATTTAGTCCACCATTCTCCCAGCACCATCCGTTCCATTGTGGCGTCCATAAAGTCCCACCTCACCGAATCAAACGCCTTTTACAAATCTACTGACAGGATAAGGGCCTCTTGGTATTGCTTCCGGTCGGGTGGTGCATAATATGAAAGAGCCTCCGCAGGTTCCCGGATGTAGACCTGGTCGGTACAAACCTGTTCTTATCTTTATGAATCAAGCCGGTCATAAAGGGTAGTTGCCGACCTGCCAAGATTTTTCTAAAAATTTTAAAATCAACATTGAGCATTGATAGAGGCCGAAAGCCTAACGTGCATGGTTCTGCCGATTTGGCCTTCGGGAATGATATAACCCGTGCATCTTTAGTCGAAGGGGGTAGTTCCCCTCTCTCCCAAGCTTCTGGATACATCGCCTCTAACTTTGGTGTCAGGGTCTGTGCATAAACTGAGTAGAATTCCACCGGCATACCATCAGGCCCTGGTGTCTTCTCTTTAGCCATCTCCTTAAGCGCAGCACAGATTTCGAACGCGGTCACTGCTCCCCCCAAGTTCTCCTGCCTGACGGGCTCCAAGGTTTCCAGGGAAAGGAATGCTAAATATTCAGCTATGGTCTCCCACCACTGCGCCTTCGGGTTACTGTATAGCGCTACATAATAAGCTCTGAATGCCTCATGTATTTCCTTAGGGTTATGTATTATCTGGTCGTCACCCAATTTAATTTGAGAAATGGGGGATCCCCTATTTTCGAGGCGTACCAACCATGCAAGCAATCTACCTGCTCTGCCCCCTTCCACATGTACCCGCTCCTGATATTCATGTATGTCCAGGCATCGCAACCTCTAAAACGTGCTATCATATACCTTTTGTTTTTCCCTTAGTCTGTTCTGCGCAGCAAATTCTATAGTCAGCTGAGACTCTGTCGTGTAGTTGGGGTTCTAAATTTGTGAGTTTTCTAGAATTTGTCTCCGTATTCCCACTTTTTGGCCCATGCAGTGTCCCCTTACTACTAGCATAAAAGCTTCCCACTCCATAGCCCTGGAACTATCTGTGCCCTGATGAAACTGAAAATACTCTACTGCCGCCGTATGCAGTGACATGCGGAAGGGAACATCCTCTAAGAGAGTAGGGTCTAGCTGCCAGGTTGGGGTCAGGGTGGATTCTGGTATGGGGCGAATATGGAGCAGTAATGGATTGTGGTCAGATAAAGTGCATCCAAGGTATTCCGTATGTGTAATAGCGGATCCCAGCTGGGCTGAACATTTGAACAAGTCTAGTCTGGTATGCAATCTATATATGCTGCAATAGTATGAGTAATCCCTTGTGCTCCCATGTTGTGACCTCCAGGTGTCCACCATGTTCCACCCCTCCAGCCAGGTCTGAAATCCCTTAGTCACTTTAGATATAGAAGTACCATTGAGGGGAGGAGCCGAGCTGTCCAGTTCTACACAGTTAAAGCCTCCCCCTAGCAGGATATGGGATGTGTCAAGTGTGGCGAGTTGTGTAGACAGTTTTTGTAAGTATGGGATTTGGTCCAGATTTGGGGCATGAATGCTCCTGAGGGTGATCACTTTACCTAACATTCTACCCTGAAGCAAAACATATCTGCCCTCTGGGTCTAGTATAGATCTGTCTACTTTAAATGGGATACCCACTTTAATCCACCCCAAAGTCCCCCTCGAGAATGCTGAATATGTGGTGACATATATTTGGCCACGCCATATACCTGTCAATCGTGTGCTTTCCTCCAGTGTGAGGTGTGTCTCTTGTCGCATGGCGATATGTATTCTTCTGCTTACAAGGTAACTGTGGGTTTTGTGTCACTTGGCTATTGATCCCAACCCTCTCACATTGCATGTCAACATTTTTATTTTGTGATATAGTGGTGCCATAATAAGTATTGCCCTGACCTACATAGCTCTCCCTCTCCACTCTTTCCCCACCCCCTTCCTCCTTTTCAGCCCATGATAGAGACAAACACCCGGAGACCACCAAACATCCTGAACAAGTAACTCCCTCACCCCAGGGCAGCTTTGCAACAGTTAGCTGCCCAAACATGCTAAATCTTAAAAACATTCATATAAGATTGTCCTCTTTATCTGCCCAGGGAGGACTATCTAGTCGGGGGTGTGCACGGAAATAACCACAGAGTGCAACTTTGCTGTTGGCCCGAAGAACTATGACAGGGACCGTAGACTCACCTGTGGCAGGTGCCGCTCCCCTTCATGCCAGGTCCTCCTCAACCAAAGGCCATTGCCTCTCATCTGCTATCAGGTTCCCTGCATACCTGAAAATGTCGGTTTTTGAGTCCAACCAGGAAGTCTACCCTTTCGTTCGTACCTTCTGAAATTCCCAGTCTTTAACCCACCAGACTATTGTCAAATTATGGTATCTACCGTCTGCGGGGTTACTTCCAGGAGTTCTGGCTCACTTCTTGCTGATTCCCCAGAATCCGACTCCCCCACACTGTGTTCTGACATTTTCCCAGAGTTGTCTTTCTCAGCCTGCAGTGACATCACATCTGCTACCGCTTTAAGTGCCGCTAGTCTGTCGTGCGCTGTCTGTGAAGCTGAGGGTTTCGGCATCTGGAACTCTCTAGATGAGCGTCTAAGTCTCTTCGTTTGCGGCTTGGCTGTATTTGGGGAATCCTTACTCAGTCTGCGTGCTGGAGCCCCTACCCAGTACATTTCTAGCCAGGACCACAGTTCCCTACAGAGAGTTGAAGAAGTGTGTTGCCACATTTAGGAATACTCATTGTTTTGCCGGATATATTATAGAGTATGTGATGCCTTCAGTTCGTAATGCTTTGTTAGCCTCTAGGAAGGAAGCTCGTTGGGCCTCTACCTTCGATGTATAGCCTGGGAAAATGGATACTTTACTGTTTGCAATCACATAGGGTCCATTGTTACGGGCATTCTGTATGAGGATATCTCGGTCCTTGCAATGCAGGAGGCGCACCACCACAGGGTGAGGGGCCGACCCTGCGCCAGCGGGTGAAAGGGCACCCTGTACGCTCTTTTTAATGCAAAAACATTTGTAAGCTTCCTAGGAGCAAACATGTTCCGCAGCCATCCCTCTAGGTATATTACCATGTCCATGCCTTCCGTACCCTCGGGGATTCCCACAACTCTTATGTCTGTTGCCCCCTTCTGCATCTTCAGCTTGTTTTTCCAGATTGATCACTCAGGTGGACAGGTTTTCTAGTTTCCGTGATGCTCCCGTTTGTTTTGGTTGTAGTACTTCCATTTTATGTTCAACTTCTTTCATCCTGTCAACTAATTTGTGGTGTTCCGCTTGCAGTAGTCCCAGACCCACCGATACCGCTCTAATATCTTCATGTAATGTTGCTTTTGTGTCTGCTATAGCGGTGAGTATATTCAAAGGTGCACATCCAGAGCCTGATCTGAGGCCCCAGCTTCTTTTGTTCCTGATCATTATGTACTTGGTGTGTCTCACTCTCCTCTGGGTGTGTGTTTTCCTGCTTTGACCAAGGTTTGCCCATGGTTCGTGGCCTTTAGACTCCGCAGCTTTGGGTGGGTGTCCGCTCCAAGTAACCGCAGGTTCACTGCCAGCCAGTCCACAGAACCGCCTGTGCTTTTCTCACTTGTTTATGAGGAGGCTGCGCCTCCTCTGCTGCCAGCTTATCTCCTTTCTTGCACCGCTTGCTCGGGTGCGCCCGTATTCCCCTACAGTCAATCTCAGTGCTGGTACTGCAGGCTCAAGAGGGCCCTGTGCCGCTCAAACTCCCAGCCTGTCCGCCATACCATCCCTCCTGTCACTCCACTAAATGGGAAAATGATGAGCCTCAAGTATCTCGACCCAGTCCCAACAGGCTTTCTTAAGTGTCGATCTGGGTTCCCTCTCTCCTCTCCTCCTCAGCCACCTCTATGTGCTACTTCACCAGGGATCACTTAATTCCTCCTAGGTGCTCCCGCTTTGGGCCACGTTCTTTGGTGAACCAACTTTTGTATGGAGGTCCAGCTTCTTATGGCCTCATTAGTGTTAGGTTTTATTCCAAAGTCTGGGGTCTGTGTTAGACTCCTATCAAGAGCCCAGTTTGCATCTCGTGTACCCTTGCAGGCCGTATATTTTATATGGGTGGCTACTGGGGTATTTGATGACTGGCTGTGTTCCAATTGTGCAGAGGAGGGGGAAGGATACAGAGCTTCCTCACATGTGTGCAGCTCACCTCTGTACGCTTGCGATCCACGCCGGTCTCCGTCCTGCTCTTCTGCTGTGTTTTGATCATCTGGCCTATGTGCTCCACAGGCCCTCTGCCTTCCGGTCCTGCTGTTCCGGAGCTTTACCATGCCCCCTCACCAACAGCTGATCTCACCACTGGGACACTCTGCAGGTTGCGGGACTCACGGTGCGCCCCCAGACCGTGACCCCGGTGAGCCGGAGCCCCTCCCTCGCCCTCACAAAGTGGCTGAATCCTGGCTTGTGGTCCAGTGTCTCTACTACCGAGGTCCAGGCGTGTCGCCACCGCCAGTCCGCTGCTTTCTGCTTGTGTTGTGTCTCCAGAGGACATTACTTCCGCTGCTGCCGCTTTGCTGCTACGCGGCTGCCCCACTGGTTCCCCTGCACAGGGGAGGGTACGAAATCTTCAGGCCCCCCCCCCAACATGCTGTTAAATCTGGATTATGTATGGGACGTGTGTTGCTCCTTGCTCACACGACTGCCATCTTCTGCTTCCAAGCCATGCCCCCAACATGATTGTCACGGTTGACAACCACCCTTAGTGGTTTGTAGTCAAGCTGTGGAATGCATAGACAATAAAAATGTAACTTGAATTTTTAGAGGAAGCTGTTTTGGAGGAAGGAGTTCCAAAAACCATTGTTTCAGAAAATTGGGCATAGTTTGTGTCCAGGGAAATGACTGAGTTTATGTACAGATTGGGAATTGAGCATGAAAGAGTGGTTCTTTTCAGACCCCAAGCCAATAGGTTGGTTGAGAGGGTGAACAGGTTGATTATGGGAAATATACACGTCGGTAGCGAATGGTCTTCCTTGGAGGAGGGAGTTGAGGAAATTGATGTGGGCCCGTTTGATTACACCACATTCTGTGACAAGTGTGTTCACTTTTGTGTCTTTAAAGGAGAGCAAGGCATGAATGGAGGAAATCCCTGCATGATTGGTGGTTAAAAACTGGGTGTAGGTTGATCAAGAGGCCGCCAAGGAGGGATTTTTTGAGAATTGGAAGAAGATCGAAGAATAATAGAACATGAGAGAGATACAAAGCATACCAATATAAAGGTTAGTGATTGGGTGGTAATAAAGAGAAGAGTTATTGTGAGGAAAGGCAATAGTACATTTTCTTGTTCATTTAGGTTCACCAAGGTGAGACGGAGTGCAGTTGTGTTAGAAGATGGTTCAGTGTCGAGCTTTCGGGACGGGTGCAAGGTTACAAATTATCCCGGAGAAGCAAATTATTTCTAATGTTTTGCTGTAGTTATATTAGGTGTTTGTTATTGAATCTGTGTCTGATGTATGCTCTGTATTTTAGTTCTTATGACAATTAAGGCAATTGTTTTGTCTTGGTATGTTCTACTGAGGGAATACCTTTGTTAATTGTGTTTATTTTCTATTGAGGTATTTTTATTTCTGTAAGGGGTGGGGAAACATGTAGAGATGAAAGAACATAAGCCTTGCCAAGGCTAGTAGAATGGGGGGATATAATGTTAGGCTATGAAAGGTGGCCAGTGCAGAGGGAGGTGCTGGTGGAGCTGTGCGTTCAACAAGCTGGGAGCATCTTTTCAAGATGCCTGTCTTCCTGTGACCCTACAGTGTACCTTACAACTAAGCAGTCATACAGAGGATGTATTTTCAACATTTACCAATGAAGGAGGCTAATGGAGGAAAAGGAGGAAAGGAAGGGTTATAGATAAAAGATATGAATGCGTGCGTGGGGTGACCACTGGGAGTTTAAAAAAAAGGTGGGAAAGGTTACTCCTGATTGTTGTTAGTCACAAAATAGTTATTTAGAAATCCATTATAAATGTTTTGCGAAAATGAATGTTTATAAGCTCTTTTGAAAGAGAGTTGGTCTGGCCATTGTCCTAGGTGAGTTGAGAGAGAATTCCTAGAACTTGTTGTTCTTCCTTTGAGAATTCTTTTTTGCGTTGACCTTCTTTAGAATTTTGAAGATTCTTTCAATTGGGTGTTTTTGATTATGGATATTCGGTATCATCCAGATTATGTTACGAAGCTGTTCAGGCAGTTGGGTCATTTATGATATATGGTTTTGTGTGCTATGCACACTGTTTGGAATTGTAGCCTGGCTTGCAGTTGAAACCAGTGGAGGTCACAAAAATTGCCATACCGCGATAAAATGTTTTTGTGCTTGTGACTACTTTTGTGGCCATATTAAGGACAAGTTTGGGCCGTACGCCAGAATATCATGTATTGTGCCTTAAATATTATTTAAATAAATATTGTTCTTTTAGATGTAGCTCTTGCATCATTAACTCCAATTTGGCAATATTGTTTAGTACACAATAATTGAGACACTAGATCTACCCCAGGCAACAATCTGACAATGATATTCTAGTAATACTCTATGTTTCGAGCCCTCCCGTGCTATACGTTCCTGACGTTTTGCCTGGACTCGAGTAGGAATAGTAAATCCAACCCCTCCAGAGTCTTAATACTTTTTACTACTGTTGCTTAGATTGAGTGGGAATAGTTCATCTAACCCCTCTGGCATTCCGATAGTCTCCCTACTTTTGCGTATACTGGAGTGGGAATAGACTATCTAATCCCTCTGGGGTCGAAAACTTTTCCTAATGTTGCATAGGCTGGAGTGGGAATAGTTAATCAAACCTGTCGGAGTCCAACACTTTCCCTATGGTAGCTGATACTAGAGTAATAGTAAATCTGTTGCTATACTAGAGAAATAGTAAATCTGACCCCTCCAAAGTCCAACACTTGCCCTACTCTTTGATAGGATGGAGTGGGAATAGTAGAGAAACCCTTTGCAGGTTAAATACTTTATAGCAATTTTTTACATTGTTACCTAATATAGTATTTTTAAGTCTCGCTGGGCGAGAGATATTGTAAGAGAGTAGATTTCAGAAGGGGACTTGTAGCCCCGCCCCTCATTTCCATTGGTTTGCATCACCGTTTATGCTAAGCGGTGGCCTGCCATTGGAAATGGGGTTTTGTAGCCGCTGCCCTTTCTCCTTTTCAGACGGCCCATTCGGACAGGCTCGTCTGCTTCACCGCTGTCGTGAAGCACTTTCTTACCTTTATGGGGCCATGTGTTTCTAATTAGCATAGAGGAGCACACTGCCCCGACCTCTCAAAGGAAACAAAATCTTGGTTTTGTCAAGATTTTTTTCGTTTGAGAGGTTGGGGGCAGTGTGCGCATCCACGCTAATGAGAAACACATGGCCCCATAAAGATAAGACGGCATTTGACACTAGTAGGTGGCGTAGGAGCACTTGTCACCGAATTAGAGATTGCTTTTGTTAATGTCTCAGCTAGAAGTGAGTGCCTAGAGGCCGTCCCCTGGCAATTCTGGCCCGTCTCTGTCTCCCTTCCATGTTTCTTAGTGAGTTTTCTCAGACTCCATCCAGACAGACCCCTCCTTCTCTCATTGGCTGTTTACAAAAGTGGAAGTCAAGTGACCAAAGAGCATGAAACGTGATCTGAAGAGGGTGAGATAAACAGCTCGTGTTCAGCTTTTTTCAGTGCCGTTCACCTTTAGCGGACTGTGGCAGCGGAGGGTATGTGTATTTCCAAAAAGGGAAAAAAGCTGAAAGGAAAGGCAAAGTATAAAGCCAGCTTCTAGAGGCAGCGTTACATTAAACGAGGCGTTGTCAGCTTAAGCCAAATATTTATATAAAGTGAGTATGTAAATATACATTAATACGCGTGGTCTTCGCAGCTACCGCACAAGACTTTTCAGAGTCTCAGGCAAAAGGATGTTTTGCTGTTTGTATTCTCCTTCTCCATAATAACTAAGGCCATATTTCGACCATTTGCCGCTATCTGGCACCCTCTTGTGGCCATGTATGGCAGTGCTTTGAGGAGTCTACCCACGATGATTTCAGCGCATCACTGCTTGTGGGGGTCTTTTTTGTGGGCACAATCCTCTTTGCCTGTTTTCATGATGGTTCCTCTCTTAGCCTTGCCTGCCTAAAACTCTGCTGCAGAACAGCTCTAGCGTCAAAATGTCGATTTTGAGCTCAAAATTACCTACCATGCACCTTGCAGTCAAAGACTAGTAGAAACGACGTACTCTCTCCAGCCTCACAGTCACAATGTCCCTTTCGCCACAGTGAGCGTTGTAAGGTTGCTAAGCGCTGTCAAACTCTGCTTTGCTTTAGATTCTCTCTCCAGTTAGCTCTGGCCTCTCTCCAGCGCTGTATTGAATGATCTGCCGTTTTTAGGTCGAGCCTAGCGGCAGCGAGCATGCATTGCTCGCTCTGTGATGCAGCTGTATTAGGGTATGCACTAGCAGCCCCGCCCACTCACTAACCCATATTTGTCATGGGCTTTTTAGTCCCGCCTTGGTACCGCCTTCTCTCCATTTGTTACCGCCCATAACGACTGGACCTTTTACTTGGCTCGTTACACGGCCTGCTTTATCTAGGGGGTGAGCACTATTTTTGTTATTGGCACTGAAGGGGACAATGGCGGCTGCTTTCTTTGGTATTTGAATAATGAGCGCGGCGCCCGCTTTAAGGACATCGCGATCATTTAAAATTGTAATTTTATTTAACTTTCATGTTGAGCATGGCATCCACTTCTGTTCAATTTTTTTGTTTTTAAACTTTCATAGTGAGTGCGGTGTCCGCTTTAGGGACACCACGCTCTGTTTGTTTTGTTTTTTTTAACTTTAAAACTGAACGAGCCACCGCTTCAAGGACACTACGGTTGGTTTCTTTATTTTTTTTAAAACTTTAACACTAAGCGCGGCGCCCGCTTCAAGGACACTGCGCTCAGTGTTAAAGTTAAAAAAATACAAGCATTGGCATAGCCAATAGGTCTCGCCTTTGGGACCTTATAAGTGTTTAGCCAAAGGCGAGACCTATTGGGTATGCCAATGCTTGTTTCTATTTGTTTACTTTTGCTACAATCGCGGCACCCGCGCTTTACTTTAACCATGTTAAAGGTAAAGCGCGGGTGCCGCGATTGCTACAAAAGTAAAGAAATAGAAAAAACTATCTATTTCTTTACTTTTGCAGCAATCACGGCACCCGTGATTGCTATGTAAGTGCAAGTGTGTATCCGTGTGTGTGTATGTATATGCATGTGTATATTGACAGCGGAAGTGGTATACTGAACCTATAGGAAGGCTTCATGCCTTTATCTGCACAGGTCCATATTTACATACACTAAAGATGTCAATATTATATAGAAAGAGCGGGAAATGTATAGGCTATATTAGAGGATAAAAATGATCCCAGGACTCTCAGATAGGGGTGACTATAAATGCATGTACACAGGTGTGTGTATGAATGTTTATGTGTGTTTATGTGAGTACATTTGTACGGCGACCATGACAAAGAGAGAGAGAGAGAGTAAAAACCATAGAGTGAGAAGAGAGGAGGGGCGAGTGAGAGAGAGAGAACTGAGAAGAAGGGAGACAGTGAAGACCTTCAAAGAGACAGAGTGCGAGTCAGAGCGAGGATGGCGAGAGATTCAGAGAAACAGAAAATGGGAGTGAGAGAGACAGAAATGAAGATAGTGTGTAAGAGAGGGCATCGGAGAAAAAGAGAGAAAGAGGGAAAGAGGAAGAACGAGAGGGAAAAAATGTGTGTGTTTATGTGGGAGAAAAAGATGGAGAGAAAGGGACCGTGAAATGGAAATGCATTGTTTTGGAGCGAATGGTAGTCAGAAATATAGAAGGTGGGGATAGATAAAGTGCGTGGGAGCGAGAGAGCGATAGCGCAAGACAGACAACGAAAGAGAGACACAGTGAGTGACACAGAAAAACGAGGGCGTGAAGCGAACATTTCAGCCATTATGGTCCTATAATTGCATATGGGATATTAGAGACAAGGTCAGTCAAGAGGCCAGAACCATGGTGGCTCTTTATTGTCCCTAGGACTATGAGATTGCACTATAGGACAACAACAACAACAATAATTAAGATAACTTTTATAAGAAATTAACAATAAAACGTTCTTTTTTGGGGCGTCCCCATTGGTTGAAATACCGCTATTTGCAGGGATGAAGTCATGCGTATGAAAAACGGGCCTTACAACTTCTGGCATCTGCAGAATAACATTAAAGAATAAGTCAATAATTAACACAGTTAAGGACAAGGTCGTTCATGGAGAGAGGCTGCGTGATCCGAGTTGTGCTTTTCCACTCTCATTTGTCAGTGATAAGCAGTGTGACGGAAGAATACATTCTTGTTTCCATGTAGGGTTTGTGCTAGATGACTTTTCCAGATAGTAATACACTAATTGGTTCATAAGGTATAGATAAGGACATATAGCGGATTATTTGGTCCGCAGAACTTTTAATTCTGTTTTTATAGAAAATAACAATATATTTGGAAGCTTTTATGAAGCATTCCCCTTTGCAACACATAAAGGTAACATTTCGTGTATCCGAGTGTGTACGTCCATTCCTCTGATGCATGTATGCATGTTATACTAATAAATGCATGTACAACAGATATAAAAGAAACAAGCATTGGATTGCTGCAAAAGTAAAGAAATAGATGTTTTTTTCTATTTCTTTACTTTTGTAGCAATCACGCCACCCGTGCTTTACCTTTAACATGGTTAAAGTAAAGCGCGGGTGCCGCGATTCACCCGCGATTGCTACAAAAGTAAAGAAATAGAAAAAAACATCTATTTCTTTACTTTTGCAGCAATCGCACACCCGCGTTTTACCAAAGTAAAGCGCGGGTGCCGTGACTGGCACGATTGGCCTAGGGGAGACATAGCATGCGCACGCAGTCTGCTCTTTTTGGAAGCACTGTGCTTGTGCTTGTGGCGTGCCCCTGCGCACTCCCCCAAGCTGGATGCCGCCACAAGCACGAGTGTGTGCTTCCAAAAAGAGCAGAGCGACAGCTAAAGGTCCTCCTATGCAACGCATGCGTGCTGCGTAGGCGAGACCTAAAATACGAGCGTGGTGTCCTTGAAATGGCGCTGCGTTCAGTTTTACACTTAAAAAAGCATTTGCAATGCAATAGGTCTCGCATTTACATGAGTTGAAGCTTTTGGCATTGTAAATGACAATGCCTTTTTTTTTAATTTTAAAAAACACCTTCCCACCGCTACTGGCTCAGATTCTGATTTAACCGCTGGGTTATTATATATTAACTTGATCAGTAAGATGAAGCTAGTGTTCAAGTTGTATCGGGGCAGGACAATAAAGAGAAAGGACCACTCTATCATGTGAAATGCCCTCTCAAGATCGAGCACCAAACAGCCGGAGTCGGGCCAGATCTGGGGGGAATATCGCATGACACGGAATATCCTGCGCACATTGTAGGAGGTTGAATGATTTGAAACAAAACCGTTCTGGTCAGTATGTATCAGGTTAGGTACCAAAGGCGTCAGGCGCACCACTAGTATACCAGCCTGTATTTTGTAATCCACATTTAGCAGCGCCAGTGGACGGTAGGCTCAGAGCTGGGTTGGGTCTCTGTCTGGTTTTGGTAGAGTGACCTAAGAGGCTTAATTCATAGATTTCGGCAGATATGACAACTGCACTGCCTCATCAAATACCTTCTGCAGTGCTGAAGCTAAGATATCCTGATAGGTCTTATAGAACTCAGGTGGGATACCATCTGGGCCCGGTACCTTCTCCGAGGCCAGAGATCTAATTGCTCCTTGTATTTCGTTGGGTGTGATGGGTGCGCCCAGTTCCAGGCGCTGTTCTGGGGTCAGCGTCCGAAATGGGAGGCCATCTAGAAAACTATTCTGTTCCAAGTCCGAGGCTTCCATGGTTGCTTGGTACACTGAGGTGAAATGCATTACCAACTCTTCATTTATTTCATGCTGAGTATATCACATTGTCCCATCCAGTGATTGTAGCGCTATTATGGGCCTGCGGGATTGTTCCTGCCAGATCATCCACGCTAGTAGAGTGCCTGAATGATCTGCCGTCGCATGTGTTTTGGCTGAGTGTGTTGCATAGTTCAGGCACCTCAGTCTTTCAATCAATTCTGCATGCTTCGACCTCACCCTTGATAGCCCCGGGAAGCATATGAGTTCAGTGGACTACTGTGTCTCCAATGACAGCAACTCCCATTCCACCTCTTGAAGCTCTACCTCCAACCACCTCTGCATCCCACAGCCCAGACCCATTCAACTCCTCCGTACCATCACTTTGAAAGCATCCCACTCTACCAGGGCTGATGAGGCTGTGCCTGTGTTATGGGCGAAATAGTCTTCGGTTGTCGTGCGGATAGAGTCTCGAAAGGGTGGGTTCTCTAGCAAAGCAGGCTTTAGGAGCCATGTTGGAATCAAAGTCATTAGTGCATCCCATGCCAGTGATATAAAATGTGGATTATGGTCACAGTGCGTGCATCCCAAAAATTCAGCCTGTTTTACGTATGGTAATAAATTGTGAGTGCATAGGAACCTGTCCAATCTAACATGTAGAATATGCGGGCCGAGTAGTAAGAATATACCCGGGTGTTAGGCTTGCTGTGTCTCCACACATCAGTCAGTCCCCAACTCCTTGCCCACGTCTCTAGCATCTGGGCCCCTGTAATGCCATTGTGCCGCATAATGGTGGGAATGAGTGGTCCAAGGCTGTGTTCAAAACGGTATTAAAATCTCCCCCTATTACCCAGGGTAGTTTGCACCATCGGGATAACACAGACGATAGTGAGGTCCAGAAGGGCCCCTGCTCTGTGTTAGGTATATATATATTGCTCAGTAGAATGCATCTCTGTGGTATCTGGGTTTAGGTGCTATGTATCTTCCCCGCTTACCTGTCTTGCTGCTCAGCCTGTGTGGATGGATAGTGGAATGTTGGTGTGTGTGATGTAATGATAGAATATGGAGGATGCCTGATGGCTGGATGTCAGTTGTGAGATTGGGCTGAGCAGCAAGGAAGCTGCTCCTCGTGGGGCTTTCTATATTCCTGTACTTAGGACCTGATTCTTCTGTAATCCTGTACTAAAGATCTAATAAACCTACTTAATCATGATACTTCAACTACATCTTTAATTATTACATTTGGCGACGATTGGATTGAACCTACACCTGAAGAAACTTAGAGAAACTCCAAGATTAAGATCTACAAGCAAGATAAAGGAATACCTCAAAAGCAACTCAAGCTTACTGGCACCCTGACCAAGCCCCACCAGTGACCTTCCACGGTCGCCCTCAAGTTTGGATGTGCCAGTTACTGCCTGCATACAATTTAAGTGTGCCAGTCCCTGACTGTTCACAGCGTCACGCTTCTCCACTACATGTTCAGTGTGGAAGAGCGTCAGGGACTATTGCAATTTCCACCGGCCCACAGATCCTGCTTTGCTGCCTTCCTTCACCCTTCAGAGAGACAGAACTGAGGAAGGAAATCAGAACCGGGTCAAGAAATGTCTACCGGGTCAGTGATTCCTCAACTGCATCAGAGAGACGAAACCAGAGAAAGTGACCCAAGATCAAGAAGCGAGCCGAAGTGTAAATTACGTAATTTTATTGTATACCAGCGGAAACAAGTGGCTAGGTGCTACCACCTAAAGGAGGAGTCATGTTTAAGGAAGTTAACTTTCTCGTTCTACTTTCCTGTGTCTGTCATCAGGGAAAAAGATCTAATGTTTCTGCATATGCTGCTGGGGCGTGAGCATTATACGTGTTACCAACACCCCTGTGCTGCGATGGTTTACCGGCAGCTACAGTTGTGAGGATTTGCCAACCCGGTGGGCTAATGCGTGTATCTAAGTCCATTTTCCGTGACTGTGAGTTTTATTTTGTTTACTTTATTTGATGCGCTTCAACAATTTGATGTGTTTGTGCTACTGCATTTGAACCGTTACTGTAATTTGAATTCAATCACACAGCGCGTGCAACTTACCTGGTCCTGCTCCTGCGATGCCTCTTAATTTTCTCCTGTGACGTTTCTTTTCACCGTCACCGCAACTACCCAGTAATCTTTGGAGCACTCTTCCGCCGTGAGCCATCCGGTCGACGTTGCCGTTGTGTATTTGGCACACCATCTCTTCACGGAAGTCATTCAAGTCATCTTTGCCAACCACGTGTTTTTTTTTCTCCTCGTGTCACTTTCAATAAAGTTATTTTGTAAGACGTCACGTCGCCTTTTCATCGGCACTCCAGTGAAATCTTCACTACTTGGTGATTTGTGCTGGCACAATTCTTTGGATTATGATGTACTTGAAGGTCTGTTGGTACTTCAGTGAGACGGATTTTCTGAAAATAATATTGCTCCATTCATGTCTCCATGCTCATTTCTTCCTGACTGTTCTCACCTATGTTATTTATACTGTGGTTAGATCGCCATCTACTGGGCACGTTAATTAATAGCTAAATTGTATTTCTATCAAGCATTTAATTCCACAGGGATATCATTTTCTCCACAGGTTTGCCTTTCGAATGTAATTCATTTAATCCACATTGATAATGCATATCTTGTTTATGCTAATGCCCATTTTCAGGGCCGGCTTTAGGGCAGTGCGACTGGTGCGGCCGCACTGGGCGCTGATCTGTGAAGGGGGCGCTGTGACCTCGGGGGGGCGCTGTGCTTGGCAATATCTTATAATAGGAGAGATGAGGGGAACTTTTGCATGTGGTAGCGTGAGAATCCTAAGAGGCTGTCGTGGGGCATGGGGGCGCCAAGAGAAATGTTTGCACCGGGCGCAACCAGCGCTAAAGCCGGCCCTGCCCATTTTAAATGTAATTGTTTGCATTCGCACCTTCACATGAATATTTGTAGGTGGTATTTTATTCACTGTTTCATTTTATTGTTTCCACTTGTGCATTTATGCATATTTAATGTGCGTGGATTGGTTAAATGTTTAGATCGTAATAGCTTCATGGCTATGGGACATGCCACCGTTACGTGGATTTGTCACCTATTGTGTCTTAAAGGATTTCCTTTTGGGTTTTTTCGCAAGTTTTAGTAAGGACAGTGTTATGAATTTAGTATACATTTTAATAGTCTTCTGACTATGTGACCTTTAGTGCATGATATTAAATTTGTTTAATTTACAGTGCTATGCGTTTGCATATGAGCATGTGACCGTCCACCTTTCTTCAATTTAGTGTCTGTGGATTCGTCACCCACATGTTTTCTACATGTTATTGTTTTCTATAGTACTTTGCATGTGACTTTCCACTTTTACTTAAAGTACTGCCCGTGGATTAGCCACCTACATGATTCTTACATGTTTGTTCACAAGTTTCTTCATTGGAATTGTTATTAAGTTAGGCATGTGTTGAAGTAGCTATTAGCTATAATTTTCAATAGGTGTTTTTCACTTTCACATGGTACCTGTGAGTGACTGTGCACCTACTTACTTACTGTCTATGGATTTATTTTAATGTGATTAACTCCTTGTGCCTTTCATTTTCTCTTTTCTCTGTTACCATCACCATGCTGGTCTGGCCAACTAGTATGTCCTGTTGGTGACAGAGAAATCAATTTCTTGTTTTCGTTTTAAAAAAAAAATGTGGTGCAAGATTTATGTATTGAAGCAATAGTTTGACAATTG
Organism: Triturus cristatus; assembly: GCF_964204655.1. Classification (NCBI taxonomy): domain Eukaryota; kingdom Metazoa; phylum Chordata; class Amphibia; order Caudata; family Salamandridae; genus Triturus; species Triturus cristatus. The sequence goes on from NC_140589.1 coordinate 40,130,959, forward strand.
CATTCCTTTATTTGATTTGTAAAGGGGGAAGAGGTGGTCATGTGTTGTGAAATTCTTTGTTTATTTGTATTGGATTCATTTCTGGTTTTACTGTAAGTTTAAATTGTTCAATGACCATGCTCTATGCTTGTATTATTCATTTGTTTGCGTTCCTTTAAGGGGGAAGGTGTGTGGTATCTTGGTTTAGGTGCTATGTATCTTCCCCGCTTACCTGTCTTGCTGCTCAGCCTGTGTGGATGGAAAGTGGAATGTTGGTGTGTGTGATGTAATGATAGAATGTGGAGGATGCCTGATGAATGGATTTTAGTTGTGAGATTGGGCTGAGCAGCAAGGGAGCTGCTCCTGGTGGGGCTTTCTATATTCCTGTACTTAGGACCTGATTCGTCTGTAATCCTGTACTAAAGATCTAATAAACATACTTATTCATCATACTTCATCTACATCTTTAATTATTACAATCTCCCATCTAGTTTACCTTTAAGAAATACAGATCTACCCTTAGTATCCATGACCACTTCTTCCACTGGGAGGGGGGTGCCCAGGCTAACCCAGATCAGTACTCCACGAGCAAACACTGAGTAGTTTGTATCGAACACCTGCCTCCGCCATTTGTGTTATAGTTTACTTGTTTCTGAATGTTTTAAGTGAGATTCTTGGAGGAGGGCTATCTGTATGTTATGCCTTTTAAGGTATGCATATACTGCGTATCTGCTGAATGGAGTAGGTAGGCCCCGGACCTTCCATGTCAGTGTGCTGCCATTTATTAGTTATGATCAAATGCTTAAATCGCGAGTGGTGGGGTGAGTGCCAGTAAGCCTGTCTGAAAGTGACGTCCAGGGTTAGTGTACACTGAATGTAGTAGGGCAAGGGAGGGCTAAATATAGAACTCAACATGGCTGTCTTGCAATACCAAAAGAGTGGGCCTCACAGTTGCAAGGGGCTACCCAAACTGTGAGTGGAACTAAAGTGGAACAATAATTCCCCTAAAGTGTGTGGGGGCAGGAGTATGTGGCTTACTGAGCATCCAAGTGTGACACAATCACCCATTAATTAGGAGTATCAATACCCTTGAGGGTACTCAGTGTATCTGCAACTATGAAAAGTTCCCCGGGCGTACCGTCATCTAAAGGGGTGGTCATTGCCCTTTCACCTCCAATTCACCTCCTCCCCCAACAAACCCAGATCAACCAAGAGCATTTAAATGTTGTACAGAGTAGTAGTGAGTATTATATGAGAAAGCATATGGCCGCATAAAGGATACAATTTCCTTTATATGAGTCCCTCCTCCGTTTGTGGGGTAATGTCTGGCAGAGTCAGAGAGTTAGTGTTGGAAGGGCAAGCGATTGAGGAACCTTCATCGGAAGACCGGACTGACACCCCGTCTCTGTCAGAGTCTTTGGTCAGGTCTGATATCCGCTCTGCCTCTCGTACAGCCTGTCGGTGCTCCTTAATGATCTGTTCTAGGTTCGGCATTGCAGTCAGTTTTGGTATGCGGGCTCTTTTCCATTGTCTGCGCCATTCCGGTGGTTTCACCAAGTCTCCCCGTGTGCGTCCCCTGCCTGCCGGTCTGGGGCCTGAGAATTTCCCTGTTGCCTCCAGCCAGTCCCAGGTGTCCTGTGGTGAGTAAAAAAACCTGGCTTTGCCATCTGTTACTAGACGCGGGAAAGAGCAGGGAGTATTGAATATCCAGCTGCCGTAATTGTTGCTTTACTGCTAAAAGAGAACTGCGTTGGTGTTGCACTCCAACAGAGTAATCTGGGAAAAACATCACTTTGGCGTTCTCTACACTGATTTCCTGCAGCTTCCGTTTCTCTCACAGAATGGAATCTCTGTTGCGGTACGATGTGCCCTTTCAATCGAAAAGAAGGACAACAAGGATGTCGCTGGCACGATTTCCAGTATCCACTTTTCGGTGAACTCCACCGTGTCCTGGCCTTCCACGCCCTCTGGCAATCCAATGACGTGAAGATTGTTACACCTGGAGTATCCTTCAACATCCTCCACCCTGTCGTCTAAATGGCAGAGCTTGTTTTTGTATTCTCTTATCAACATCTCAATTATGTCTGTGATTGGTTGTACTTCCAATAGGGTTTGTTCAACAGTGGTGACGCGTTCTGATAACTTCTTGGGATCGTCATGAAGGAGCGTAAGATCTGCTGCTACGTTGTCAATTTAGGATTTCAGGGAGATTCAGGACTTCTCTATAGCTTGGAGTATTGCGTCAAATCTGTCTCCCTGCTGTGAGGTCTGTGGAGTCTGAGATTCTTGTTGTTCTGCCTCCATGACTGATGAGAACCTGCAAGAGGTTCTGGAATACGTTCCCTTAGTGCACCCATTTGAGAGTTCTAGAGGCTATGATTGTTGTTTCTGCTTTGCACGCTATAGATTCTGCCTGCACCGTCTCTCCTGACCATGGCCAGCTCTCTGCGATTAAATGTAGAAGAGAAAATGCTCCACAAGAGAGGAGTTGTATTTTTAAGTATAGGCATAACAAGCGGTGCATGCCTCTTGTGTCTCTGTGGGCGAGTCTCGCTTTAATGGTATTGCTTGATAGAGAATGTGTTAGGTATGCGAAGCTGTAGCCAGGGTCCACAGGCAAACAATCCTGGCGCCCCCTCTCCTTCCATATGTCTTGTTGTGGGGGTGGTGTTGGGGCATGAGAGGCGAAGGGACTGCCAAGGAAAGTTCTTCTTGCGTGCTAGTTTTTGTTGCGCACTCCAAATCTCCGGAGCGTTGCCAAACTCAGGATCTTTTGGCCATCAGAGCTCCCGCCACCCTCTCTGTGCCGTCCCCTCTGCCGACAAGTGCATGTGTCCAGTATGCAGGCAATTCAAAACGGGAGCCATTACAAATGTCCACCGCCCAATAGGTGCACCCAGGCCGCGGGCCTCCAATGCGAACTGGGTCGCAGTGAAGTTCCTGTGCAGAGCCAGACTCACAGTCACATGCTTGAGCGGCTGTTGGCCCCGGAGCCACACCCCATTTCACATACCTGGATTGCGGGGTTCGCCTTGGCCTTCAGCCGCACCTGCTCAGCTCTGTCCAGCTTCAGGCGGCTTTCGCTGTGCGGCCTCACAGACTCGTCCTCGACCAGCGCATGATTCCACGAGCCTTTGAGAGCCCAGGTGAGGCCTGTCGGCTTGGGAGGGCGGAGCTCCGGCACATTGGCAGTACGAAGCCTCTGGCAGCAGGCACCCTCCACAGGGACTAGTGGTCCATGTAAGCCGAGCGGGCCCAGCCTCCAATTGAGTCAGATGGCTTGAGCTGGTGCCGTGGTCTCAGTCACATCTTCCGTCTGTCAGGCTCTTGCTCTTGGGCATCAGGCACAGCTCGAATCTTTAAGTGGCTGATCCCGGGCTGTAGAAATGTCGGATAATTTGGGTGTGTTGCTTAGCGGTGCTAAGGCACGTCCACCATCTTGTTCTGGCAAGCCACTCCCCGTAGCAGTTGAATGGTTCCACATATAAATTAAAAAAAGCCATAGGAGAATATATAGATCCTTCTGACACTCATTGTGGCTTTTCTTTTATTTCTCATATTGGTTTGCCTATGTGCCTATTTACTAATGGGTTCCTGTTAGTGAGAAGTGATGATAACCATTTGAATAGTTGGCCATGGTAAACCATTCTGTTGCGCAGGACGTTCAGTACTAATTCTTGGTCTGTAGCATAGATTCTCATAAACCTTTTGTCAGTGGCCAGAAATATTGTCTGGAGTGTGCGAGTCTGCCAGGGGCTGGTGGGCAGAAAATAAAGGGTCATGGAGGCCTTTAAGTCACATTGACAATCTTTAATGTGCCAATTGGTTTACATAAAGAAAATAATAAAATCACCAACAAACAATCTCATTTCACAGGCAGTCAATTACCTAATAAAACATGTGATGGAAATACCAGAGTTTCACATGCTGCATGCAAATTGTGTTTAAAAGTAACTAAATCTATAAAAGAGGCATATAATACTTAGAGCGACCGTGACCAGATCAAGACGAGCCTGCGACGCTCGCTCGCGGAATAATGGAAGTGGAAACAAAACCTATTAACTTTCTGAAACAGGCCAAGTTCATTGGAATATCACTGTCACACAGAGTTCCAAGCGTTCTTGCAGGGAAAAATCCTAGATTTTAAAAACATTGGCTTATGTAAAGTGCGTCACGCACGAAGACATTCCAGGCAGCAGCAAAGTAAATGTAGCAAAGTCTCACTCTTGTAGTTACAAAATCTACAAGCACCAATCCAATAGTCCAATCCCCTAATAGTGTGAAATCCGGCGATTGGTAAGACCATCAGCCTTGCGCAGAGAATTCTAAGTCTCATTCCCTTACTGAGTGCAACTTTCAAGTACGATTGCATTCCCATTCATTGATAAGATTTTGCAATTGGTACAGCGTAACTGCAGGCCGCACCCAGCTACGGTCTGCTTGCCTCAAGAGGAATATATGATGTTACAACGCAAACAATTACAACGCATACTTTCACATCGCACTTTTACAACGCAACTATCATTGCATCGCATAATTTTACAACACATTTTTTAAAACTACCGTTACAACGCATTCCATTACAAAGCATTCAATAACAACGCATACCATTACAACACATAATACTTTTAGTGCAATATTAGGGTAAATGTTGGATTGTGTAGGGGTAAAAATTACTAGTCCCCCTCCAGTGACTGCAACAGTAGGGAAAGTGTTGGATAGCGAAGGGGTAAATATTACTATTCCCAACTACCCCAAAACCTATACCCACCCTAAATCTTAAAATTCTCCATTACTAACCTTATAATGCTTTGTGATGACATGCGCTGTAATTGCACGTATTGTAATGACATGTGTTGTAATGGCATGCGTTGTAATGGCATGCGATGTAAAGGCACTTGCATTGTAAAAGTGACGTTGTAGAGGCATTGCGATGTAATGACTGCGTTGTAATGGTCGTTTCCCCTCAAGAGAGATTGGGCCCGTTTCATCAGGATGGATTTTAACCCTGAGTACGGTATTAAGGCAGCGGCTAAGGCGTCCGCCTCCACTTTTAAGTCTATGGTCACCTGTTTTAGATACTGTGACCAAGGATTTTCTGATTCGGAAAATACCTCTTGCAGGGCAGTCTTCAGAGTGCCTGGTTTGGCTAGATGTACTGAATAAAAATATCTAAGAAATGGTGCCCTGCATTCAAGATCTTGCTTAGTTAGACCAAATTCCACGCGGAGTAATGAGGGGCGGGTTTATTTTGGGGCCTGGACTAGTCTCCTGTAAGCAGAGCATCGTAAACTGTCTAAAGTGTTAGTAAGCGTCCCTGGATAGACTTGGTGGCCATATGAGTGTGTCGGTATTAGCTTGGCCTGTGTAACACAAGTTAAAGCTTCAGATGAAGGGGCAAACAGATGGGAGTTTAATTAAAATTTCGTTAATGTAACCCCAGCAGACTTCCTTAATGCCCATTTTTAACTTGGAGACTGTCTAAAAATCATACACCTAGGTAGCTATAGCTTGTTGTCTGCGTATGGTTAGACTTCTCATCTTCCACCGCAGCTTTGCTTTATTCTTCTACCTCCCATAGGACATTACCTTAGGTTTATTGACATTAACTAGCAGCCTATTATCTTCATTATATTTGTTTAATGCGTCAATAGCACGTCGCACGCCTACTTTAGTCTGGTCGAGAACAGCAAATCATACACATATTGACTTATTGGGAGTCTACTTGAGCCAATCCTTGGTGGAAAAGTCTTAGCCATGTCAAATGAGCGTCTCAAATCAACGAGGTAGAGGTTGAACAACATGGATGCAAGGACTCAACCTTATTGTAAGCCCCGATTAGTTGTAATTAAATGTGTGGCAGAGTTCTTCCTATCAATTTTGATTCGGACACATGTATTTGTATTAAGCAAAATAATTGCTCTCAGCGGAATGGAAGGAATTTCAAATTTGCTGATTTTGTCCATAGTTTATTTTGATCAACGCCATCAAAGGCAACTGAATAATAAACAAAACATCAAATATGGGTGGCCTGGATGGTCGAAGATAACGCTCAACCAGTAAGAGAGGGTTACTATGTTGTCCAGTGTAGACAGGGCACAAGTCCTAAAAAAAGAAGTGGGGGGACTGACCTAGTTTGGCTGTATGCAAGCGACATCACGGCGCGAGACAGCGCACATGGCATCACAGGAATTGACATCCTAGAAAGTGGCATCACAAGTCACAACTTTACAGGAAGTGGCATCACAAGAAGTGACATCAGATCTAAAGCCCTCACATGTATGTTTAGCAGGTCTATCATGTGTACGTTTGAGCGGGTTCCGAGGATAATAGCACAATGAGCTATGGAAGATGATATGGGACTTCTACATCTTGCAATCCCCCAGTTTTATGTAATAGATTAATTTACAAACTTATATAATTCATTGTACTTGTAATATGCACGTGTTGATGTAAAGCGCTCTGACACCCTGCATTGGAATGAGTAGGGCTATACGAGAATAAATAGTGGTACTTAAATCATTTCAACACCTCCTCGGGTGTAGTAAGCTCTATATGAATACAATTTGTTTAGTGTAAATACTGGGAAAGACGAACACATCTGACATTCTTGCTGTGCTTGCATATCTCCTAAACAGAGACTGAACAAAGTGAAAAACTGTCTTTCTTAAGTATGAGTGAAGTGCTAACAAGGTGTGAGCCTTTGTTTGCCCTCCGCCTCCTTTGCATTTGCATCAGGTGTGAGGCTCCTGACTGCTCCCAGCCCAGAGACTCACAAAAGGAGGCCTGATGACCCCTCAGATTCGGCCTTTGTTATGGGCCCAGCAGGAGTCCTAAATAAGAAGGCCCTGTCCCCGCCTGCAGGTTGTTGCTTGTTGCAGATGGAAAACAGACAACGTGCAGGCGCTGCTGAAAGTGTCCCGGTGTTTGGAAATTACACCGGAATGAGTTCAGCTGTTATTCACTGGGGCCCAAATTCTTGGCAGGGTGGACGGCGTACCCCGCAACTCCTGCTCTGAGTGTAAATGAGTGTTTTCTAAATCCTGTTTGATAGGAGGAGACGTTCTTGAGAGAGCCTGGCAGGCTGTAGGGCCGGCACGCTGCTTGTTCTGATCGATGTGATGGCTTCGCACACAGCTGGCTTTTTGGACACCACACTTGAACATGTCTCTCGTTCTGATATATGGTTCCTAAAACCACTATTTTTGTGGCCTTGTGTGTCAGCTTCAGTATAAAGTGTGATAACATGCTCAGCCCAAATTTCCCTGGGGTGCGCCATTCTCTTTACAATGGGTCTGTTTTCTAACTCACTCATAGATTGCCAAAATGTGTTTTGATTTTTACAGATTGGGAGTGAATGCACAAAGAACCATTCTGATTCTGCCTATCTTGCTTTCGTGTTATATAAAACTCTACAAAAATATTCCACAAGACGACACAATGGCTTTTCTCATTTTGCTTAGCCGGGGTACAGCAGTCAAACTTGTTTATTTTGGCTGTATCTTCTTGCCACATTATTAAGCGCTGTTTTACTTTTCTTAAGTTCTCTGGTATACAACAGGTGGGTGCTAGTCACTCAGGGGCATATCAACAAGGGCTTTATCTCTGCTTTTTTGGCTTTAAAAGCCAAAAAAGCAGGGATAAAACTAGCGCCCTATCAACAACAGGGTGCTAACACGCACATTTGCATGTTAGCACCCTTTTACTCTACGCTTCCCCTTGCATCTCTAATGAGATGCAAAGGGGGCGTTCCAGAGTAAAATAATAGGAGAAATGTCGCTAAGCCACATTTCTCCTATTATCAAGGATATCTCTAATCCTGTTAGAGATAAAAAAAAAGCAGCGCTAAGCGCGGTTAACGCTGCTTTTTTACGTCTGGTATTTTTCTGACTTACCCATGATATCCTATGTAAGGTGGATATCATGGCTAAGTATGTCTATCCCTATCAGCAAGCTATCGCCAAACCTTGTGGGATTATCGCTGTATTTCCAGCGATAATCTCACAATTGGCAGCTTGCGCTCTGAATTTTATCGCTTTGGAGATAAGCATTGCTGATAGCACGCTATCTCCGCGATAAAATTCAGAGTTGGCCGGCGATAATTATCCTCACGCTAAGAGCGCTGAGCGATAATTATCGCTGGCCCTTGCTGATATGCCCCTTACTTCCTCACTGCCCACAGCCCAGAGTTATTTTGTGCCCACAGATATTTCATTTTATAAGTCACATTGCACATTTCTGGGCTTTGCTCACACCGCCCTCCTCTAATTTAGGCCTCTAGTCTCCTGCAGAGATACAGATCTAATCGAACCCTTGAGTTGATCAGTTGCGATTAGAGTGTCTTAGAGGTACATCTCAACTTACACCCTCCTCCACCTCCTGGAGTTAGACTTGAGGGCTCAGTATCACCTTGGAGAGTCAGGTGTACAAAGAGAGTGCCCTGGCTATCCAATTGGTATTTAAATAGGATTAGGGCATTATTGCTAAAAAACTGTTCACACTTCAGATTTTACTCAGTAACCACCTACTGCTCCAAGACCCCGAGGAAATTCCCAACAATGTCCTTCTGCCTTTTGCTTCACTTCCATGCAAACAATGGGAGAAATGAAACAAAGATCCAATTAAGTTAGTATTATTGAAAACCTTAAAATGACCTGCAACGTGGTGAACAATTTACTGACGCGGGCAGATATCGCCATCACAACAGCGCCGCTAGGTGCGATCCTGCAGGTAGGTTTTAGACATGACTCTAGGAGATTTATATCCAATTCTAGCTCAACCACTGTGAAATAGTATGCTGCCAATAAACTTTGTAATAACACATTTTTGGCAGGGCCTCAAAGACTCTTTCATTTCCATGGACCCCACCATCGGAACATTCCATCCCATTTGTGGTGTAGGGGGCAACCTGGAAACAATGGACCCCAAGATGTGGGTGTTAATCCGGCAAAGGCCCTCGGAGTTAAACACTCACTCCTGACAAATGTTATCTTCATAATGTCAACCTAGTTTTCTTCAGAATCACTAAATTAATTACCATAAATCCATTGATAGTACCATGCATGATTTACAGGGCTTAATATTGATATTTTTTACATTAGTAGTATTTTGTCTAAAGTTCTCTCTATACTCCATTATGATAAGGATTGAACTATGTGAAATTATTAAACTTCCAGAACATCTGTGGTTCAAGCTAGAGGCCATAAGTAAGAGATACTGGTCGCAAAAAGTGGTTGCAACTTGTAACCCATATTTTTATAAGCAGGAAAGAAGTTTACCTACTCACCTATGTAATAATAGGTCAGTTCATTGAATTCAGATTCACAGTGGTGGTTATCCAACCTTCATCATGAATGTTAATGAGGTCGGTTGCACATTCAGCTCACTTGGATCTGTTGCTGTCATAGGATAGGATGCTGGGATCGGCAGACCACCATCTCTGTGATTGCCTTTAAATAAAGTCAACTTTCTTTTTAATTTCACTCTGTTTTCTTTAAAAGAAAACAGGGCTCTATTTAAAAAAAATATTGTAAGTGTGTTTAAGTGTTGGCAGTGGTTTTTTGGACCACTGACTACTCCCCAATAAACGTGATAGAGCGCCATATATTTCTGAAATTTGTAGGGGTGCATCATAATCACTGTTATTCCGCACCCACATATTTAGTGGATCCATATTAACGTGTGCCTTAGAATTGTAATACTAAAAGCTGCTGATATTAGTGCAATTAGGAATGTAATCATATCATTTATGAAGCTCAATGTAGTAGTTAATTGAAAATATATTTTAGACAATGTATAATGATTGGTTTCCATGTAATGTGATGCATTAGGTTTAAATGTGCACCATATTAAAGTCTGCACGTGTAGGTTGCTTATTCATTTATGTAGAGTAATGAAATCAATGCTTATAGTGGAATTAGAAATGTGTGTTTAAATTTTGTAAAGGCCTGATCGCATATACATTTAAGAGAAAGGCCTGTTTGTTTCTTATGTTAGATAAATATTGTAGGCCGAAAATGGTTTCCCTTGGTTAGGCTTTGAGTTTCAGAGACGTTAGAAAATCTCAGAGAAGTGGAATTTTTCTCGTTCCCATGTTTCTGTTGCAGGAGCAAGGACACCTGGCTCGTTAGAGAAACTAACCCTTTGTTTCAGGAGTTAGGATGGCATGAGAAGCCAATATGGGAGTATACTGGAATGTAGGGATGATACTTTCGGTGGAGAAGGTGCCTGGGAGCCAAGGACGAGTAAACCGTCGTTGGAAGGGAGACAAGTTTCACTGGAAGAAGACCTGGCTGGAGAGGTGTGCCGGAGGGCGTGTTCTACGTTTTGGGGATTTTGTATTAGGGACAGTGCCCCGTGGGTTGAGCAGTTGAGGTTTAGATGGGGAGCTAGAAGGAGCATCTTAGAACGAGCTCTGACAAGGTGAATGTACTTCTAAAGAAGTCTTCACTTCTGACACCTTTTATCCCTTTGTCTGGGGGAAAAATGCTAAGTAGGGATGTCACCTCAGAGCTAGAGTAGGAATAGACTAACTGATTTCTTTTTAGGTTAATGACTTCTAGTATAGAGATTGGAGCCGTACTCACTTGTCTAATGATTCTAGAGCTGACTATTCTTCTTATTCTGAGTCGGATGAGACGCCTACGTAGACTCTTTTTTGTATTAGTGGCCATTTATTTTCTTAACCTCGTGTTGAGGTGCTTGTATGTGCAATTATTTTTGGCTTTGTGATAAATCCCTAAAATTTGAGATTCGGAGTCAGTGATCCTTTAGAGTTCAAATTCAATTTTCTCTGATTATGTTTTAATATTTGATTTCCTCCCCTCTACACTATTTAGCAGATAAAAAGATCCTGGCGACCTGAGAGGATTCTTGGTGATGGTAAAATAGATAATCTGGCTTTATCAAGCGTATTTTAGATTCACAAAGGTGAATGAGTTTCAAGGGGATCCCTTCCCTTGGGTGAATGGCTTATCAACCAAGCTAAGGAGCTGGTAATTTTTGAATGTTTTGTGAATAGATTTTAGTCACGAAAATGTGATTCATCTCATCGTGATTTGGTATTTGGAAAGGCCCTCTACAACCTGAGTTCCCTGTAGGGTGCGTGTGAGCACCCTACTCTTTCCCAGCACCGAGTGGTTCCGCAGGAGCATGCATCACACTTTAAGCATCGATAGAAAGACTTTCCGAGCTGCTCATTTGAAAAGAATGCATCAGTGTGGATGGAAGCTTTCTCTTTGTGTGTGCGGTGTAGCAGAAGGGAATCTACTGTAACAAGCATTGACACATCTAATAGGTTTCACTTATGCAAGATCTCTTGGTTTTGACAATGTTTTGTTAGACATGTTACACAGTAGCAGGGATTTAGAGTAAAGAAAAAAGTGCTGTGACATGGCTAGTGTTGACAGCGTCATAGCACTTTTCTTTCTTTACGCCATGTTGAACACCAGCCTGCACTGCTGTGCAATTTGTCTAAAAAACAATTGACAAAGCCAATTAGCTCTCAGATATGCGATTTCTGTTTGGCTTTGTTTAATGTGCAACATTACGCACAGCGGGTGCAAGCAACACCATGGTGGTGCGGGCTCGCTTGCATAGTGATTTGTCATGTCTTCAATGCATGTGGCCTTGGTTGTAGTGCATAGAGACACTTGCTGGTCACAGGGATAATAAATCTGAGGTAACATTGCCTACAACACGCTATGGGGTCGCAATAGGTTTTAAGAGTTAGTAAAAGTTTACTGACTCCAAAAATGCAGTTGTTGCATAGCAAGAACCTATTTTGTGGTCGCAAGCCCTGAATCAGATTGTTTGTGACTATAAAATAGATACATACATCTGGCTCTAGATTCCTGAAGTCAGGCAGATGTATGAACATTTTTACCGACAGCGAAACTGGGCAATGGCGGAATTGCCATTGTTCAGGCTATAAGGTTGGAAACTGGATGTCACCATGGTCCCGCCTCTCAGAAAGGCCAGCATTGAGATTTTGGGATAAGCTGTTAGTATCTAGTGAAGCGAAGCTAGCATTGTTGTTTAGGGGTGAGATGCTGAAGAGCGAGCGGAAATGGGTGGTAAGTTTACAACACACCTTACTAATGCTAAAAGGTCTGTATACAATGCACCATTTAAGGTGGGAACTTCCAACTAACCTGTTGAAAAACAAAGGGCCCGATTCACAGAACTAACATACCGAAATGAGTAAGTGCCTTCTGTGAATACCAAAATGGTAGTAAGTTTAGGATTTTGTCCTAAGTTAGTTCTGTGAATCGGGCCCCATATGCGCATCAAAAATGGAAAGCTAATACGCCCTTGAGGCAGGAAATCTTTACATTTGGAATTGGTATTAACACGGTGTGTTCGTGTAGTGAAGTGGCCGAGGGGTTAAAGGAATCCAAAGGCCTCTGTGACTGTGGGTTGGGAATGCAATCTCTTCCTCCGGATGTACGCAGACTCGCCTCCGCCTCGACCGCGGCTTTCAAACTGGAAGCCAAAAGATTCCTAATGAGCAATTTCCTACCATAAAGGGTTGTGGCACTCATAAAGTGGCTGTCTCTTTGTTCCTAGCTCCATGGCACAACTAACAGTCACGGATCGGATCGTCTGCATAATATTATACTTTTTATGTGTACCATTGCTTACTGTTTATCATTGTTTCTCACTTTATTTTACTTATTTTTTTCTTTTTTTTTCTTTCCACAGCTGCTGTGTATATTTCATTTTGTCCTCTCTACCAACTTATTGTAAAGCGCTCTGATATCCTTCGGGATCCTGTTCGCGCTATATAAAACTTTATAAATAAAAATAAATAAAAATAAATGCTTGAATAAGCAAATTTTATTGGATTGTTTATTTTTTAGAAGGGAGTGCGGTGGAGTTTTCAAACCTGTTTTATTGATCGCGTTGTGGAGCAGCTAAAAGCTCTGATGTTTTAATCCAGGATGGAGTTTTTGGATGTGACTTGCACACTAGGGTTCTTTTTAAATGCAATGAATTTAAATAAGGAGAGATAAGTATGGGGAAACCAGATACTGTTTGATAAATTATTGTATGCTTATACTGGAATAAATGCTTGAATGTGTTTAACTGACTATAGTCTAAATAAACCTTAAATCTAATTAACTGAACTGAACTGACAGCAACTATTCAAATTCAGGCTCCATCACATTGTCTTGACTGGTCATTAACTCAAATAGACTAATGTAAAGATATAGTTCTGACGCCTTCTCCTTTTGGGCTGCTTTGCTATAGTTGTTCACAATTCTTTTAGCATTCCTGAAGGCGAGTATGTTCCTAAAGGGGCGCTGGGCAAGGCGCGTTTGCTGCAGGAGTGCCCTAATTGGATTAAACCTATAAATAAAGTCCAGCTTTTCGAATGCACCTCTCTGCAGCAGGCCATACATTGAGTGTCCCTGGTCTTCAGTATCAAATGCATCCGATAGATCTGTTAATGTCTACAGGCACGCGTCCCCTTTATCTATCATCCTACAATGAGACTAGACTGAGGGTGTAGTCTAGATAGCTGGAAAGGTTTTAAAATTCTAGCAATACATAACATGCATTGGCAAAGCCAATGGGTCTTGGCAATGCGAGAGCTATAGGTTTTGTCAGTGTCAATGTGTTTCAGCATTGCATGGCCAGGTGGTAAGTGTTCCCAAGGCAGATGCAGCGCCCAAGCGCCCGCAGCTAATGCGCTGTTACTCCTCAGTGTAACCATGGGCATCCATGAACAAGGCATCCCAATTAAATGTGGCACTTGATGGCGGTGCGGTTAGAAGGCAATGGAGACCATGGAGGGGATTGCTGATGTAGTGGACACTCTATTGAAAACCACAAAACCCTTACTATACAGATGCAGTGCCTAGGAGTGCGCTTGGTGGCATGTGGCGCTTTACAATGTCCATCCAGTGAATCTGAACAAGCTCTACCCGCAACCTGTTTTATTTGTGCTGTGCCCTCGCAAGATATGCATCTGCAGTCCCTGCATCTCTAGACCAGTGCTTGCTCTGTGCTCTCTGCCCTGCTGTGGCAGTGGGAGGAGGGCAGTGGGGGCAATACGCAAAGCAGGCTAGGGAGACAGATCACAGACAGATGCACTCTTCTAGAGTGTATCTAAAGTTAAGGAGAGTGACTGCTGGAAAGTTTTTTTTAAAAAGACGTCCTAAAGTAAAGCTGGCATTGTGTGCATTATGTGTAAATAAACATTGACGAAACCAAATAGCTCTCACGTTATGTGTGAGCTATTCGACTTTGTGAATTATTTTTTTATGGATGAGAGGGTTGGGCGCTGCAACATTATGCCGGAGCTGCCGATATCTGGGGGTTGTGAGGAGGAATCCTGGCTTGGCTCAGAGCTGTATCTTTCAACAACAAATGAACGTGTTGGTCAAGTTTTACTCATTTGTGCCCATCTCGTATGCGTTATACAAAAGAAAAACAGAATATACCCTTGTCAATGCTTGGTAAAATACTTCCTATAAAACCATTATTACAATGCAACTCAAACCCGACTGCTCTTGTTTCTGTCCCAAAACAACCCCCATGGGTGTGGTTAGCACATGGCTCTGTGATGTGAAAAGTCTAGAGCAGAAATGGCTTTCCTTTTGCAAATCTATACTATCCAGTCAGATAACTCAAGGATAGGACTTCCATGGGCTAAATCCTGTGTCTATGTGCTTTCCGGGGAGGCTCCTGTTCTCCCGCGGGGCTGCTCGATCCAGATTGCCTCGCAGGGGTTTCGTTACCTGGGCGTCTATATTACGCTGGACCCGGTGGCCCGCTACGAGCGGAATTTGCTTCCCCCCCTCCAGCGCTTGAAGGAGGACGTCGCGCGCTGGCGGCGCTTGCCGCTTTCGCCGCTCGGCCGGGCGGCATTGTTCAAGATGATGTCATTACCGCGCTTTCTGTACACTCTCCAGAACTCGATGGACCTGGTCCCGGCGCGTTACTTCCGTGAGGTGGAGAGTTTGCAGCGCCGCCTGTTCTGGGACGGGAGGCCGCGTATAGCCCTGGCAAAGTTGACGCTCCCGTGGTATGACGGAGGGATTGCCCTCCCGGATATTAAGCGGTATTACTGGGCCTCCCAATTAGCTGCAATTAATCACGGCCTTTACGGGCCCGCCTTAAACCCGGCATTTGAAATGGACAAGATGCTCCTGCCCGGTGGCGATTACAATCGAGCGCTCTGCACTAGCGTGCCCGATTCCCGCCTGACGGGACCCACGCGTGTCATGGTGCGAGTATGGCACGCGGCCAATGCAGCTATGGGATGGAAGGACCGTTTGACCCGGGCGTCACCGTTGTATGCGTCTGAGAGGTTGGGCTCCCTATGGACCTCGAGGGGCTTCGATAGGTGGGACACGATAGGCATTAGTACAGTGGGGGACCTCTGGACGAGGGGAGGATTCAAAACATTCGAGACACTGCAGGCGGAGTTTCAGCTGCAGGGCAGTGAATACTTTCGATACCTGCAGGTCCGTCACGCACTGGGTTCTGTCTTCCCAGACGTGGCCGCCATCCCGGAGTCCTCCCCGCTGGAGGATAGAGTGCTAGATGGCCACGTACCGGACAGCACGATCTCCCTCATCTACAAGAAGTTGATT
This sequence comes from Triturus cristatus, assembly GCF_964204655.1. Lineage (NCBI taxonomy): Eukaryota > Metazoa > Chordata > Amphibia > Caudata > Salamandridae > Triturus > Triturus cristatus. The sequence continues at coordinate 40,146,540 of NC_140589.1, forward strand.
AATGACCGCTCGGGCTTACTGACTGGGCTCCGCGAGGCTTGGGTTGCCGATGGGTTGGAGCTGGACGACGAGGACTGGATTTCCGCGGTGGCCTCCCCGAAGGAGGTGGCCATCCCGGCTCGCCTTCGCTTCGTCCAGCTTAAGATACTTCACCGGGTGTACATGACGGGGCCAGGGCTTCTGCGTATGGGCTATGCCGAGGATGGACTGTGTAAGCGTGGGTGCGGTGCATTGGCGACTTTTTTACATATTCTGTGGGAATGTCCGAGGGTGGAGCGATTCTGGCGTGGTGTGCATGAGGTCCTGCGAGCGGTTACGCATGTCGTGCTGGTGCCTGAAGCGAGGAGATGCCTGCTGAATGTGTGGGAACCGACCGACTACTCGGTTCCGCAGACGCGATGGGTGACGCTGGGTTATATGATTGCTAAACGTGACATCGCTCAACTGTGGGGATCCCAGAGGCCCCCGGCAGTGTCGGCCTGGAAAGAACACATGGATTGGTGCATGTTCCGAGAGAAGGTGGTGTATGTGGCGCGGGGTAAGCCTGGGGCGTGGCTGAAGGTGTGGGGCCCCTGGAACGCCTACCGCGGGGGTATTTGCGAGCCGCCGTTATTGCCTCCCGCTTCACCAGCTCCGTCCCCCTAGATGACCCCCTCCCTCAATCCCGGGCACAGTGTTTTCCCAGTCCCGGACCTATTCCCCTTCCCCTCCTTAGTTTTTAATGTATGGTTGGGGTCCCCCCATTTGAGGAGCATATGTTGTCATTTTCGCTCTCGGGTTGCCTTGCGGGTGTGGTTTTATGTTGTTGTGTTGTATAAAACGAAACCGTATTGTGGGCTCAGAGTCATGTGGCCCACGTTGTTGATACCTCCTGCTCTAGCGTCTCTGTAACGCCAAGTGCCTTCTTGTATATATGTCATTTATTTCTGTCACTTTAGCGGCCGGCCGGAAGGTTGTAGGCCCATACCTGTATATATTTGAGATTGTAATAAACGGTTTCAAAAAAAAAAAAAAAAAAAAAAGGATAGGACTTCCAGTATGTGCTTTTAGTGAAAAACCGACCCCACAGAAAAGGTTTCTATTGCGAATCGATTAAGTAGCAAACAGGAAACAAACGACAATCTCTTCCTCCATTAGATTGATTGAAAACCTAAAAGGGTTTTCTCATGAGTTCATACTAGGGCTGAACCAGGGTGCCCCAATATATGAGATCAGCTAGAAATGAAGCTAGTATCAGGTGAAACTAGAATTATTCCAAGCATTGAGGCATTGGCTTGCTCATTTGCACCCCTTCTCAAGAGGAACTGAATGTTACAAATGCCCCAAATAATCATCGATATGGATTTATCTGTTAATAGTGGCATGAATCCCTGGGTGTAAGAGAGTTCTTTGGGGGACAGGGCAGTCTACAACTTGCAGTTCAAGCTCTTTATAACGAAAAAGAAACTAAAACCGGACTAAAACCTGTTCTTTGAAAAATGATTAGCAGCGTTTCCAATAACTCTTCCCATAAATTATATTGCTTTGTCCTCAGGGACGAACATTTGCTTGTTTGTATGAAACAATCCACAATGAGCAATAAAAGATTGCTATAGATGAGGCGCAATCCTGCAAGTTCCCTGAGAAAATCAGGGAGACGGCATTATATACCCAGGAATGAGAAATAGGGTTGTTACAGTGCGAAGAAGAAGAAACACTTTGGGATTTCTGCTCATTGGTGAAGTATTGGAAGATCTGTGCAGTAAATACTTGAAGCCTTGCTTTTGAGACACTAAAACAACCTAGCGTTTAATTATAAACTAAAAACATTACTGTGTCTATGAAGCTGGTATGTTATTTTTAAGTTACTTTAAGAGTGAAATATTTATTACACAGTGTATATTTGCAGTGCTTATAAGATGTGTATTAAACTAAAATAACTTTACTTAAAGGTACAACTTTTCCACTTGTTTGTTGGTGACTTGCCACTGATTGCCTCCCTTTACCCACCTCTTTGTCCCTGCCCCTTTTTTAGGTCTCGCCTAGGCAGCATGCATGCGCTGCTCTAGGAGGGCCTTTAGCCATCGGTCTGCTGATTTTGAAGCACACTCGTGCTTGTGGCGGCATCCACCTTGCGGGAGCGAGCAGCGGCATGCGTTCTAATTGGCCACTGCTTGCTCCCGAAAGGCAGAAGCCACCACAAGCACGACTGTGCTTCAAAACAGTCCTTGCCCTCACCGTGTACAGGCGTCCTTCGCTCGATCGCGATGCACGAGTGCTCGTTAACTTTAACTTTTGCAGCCACGGGCCGCACTTGTCATGTTAATTAAATTATTATGTTCAAAGCCCCGCTTGACTCTTCCCTCGTCGCTGTCTGTTTGGAAAAGTTCACACTTTCTTCTGGTTGAAAAGACCTGCCAAGAACTTGTTTCTACTGAGGCAACATATTTTTAGTTAATTACCAAGGCGATCTGCGCTATGTATAGGATCTGTGCTGGCGGTGGTGAACGCTTTTACTTTAAAGCGGGGTTTCCATAAGGAAGGATGGGCCGGGGAAGCACTTATCGGCTAAATTACCCCCACGGAGCTTCTTTAACATGCAGCGAAAAGGGCACCAAAGCTGTAAAGCGACTGAGCAGTGCTAAAGGTCAAAGCTCATCAATTAAGACAAACAGTAACTCTCCAACAGCCCCACTGGAGCAAATACGGTGGGAAAACTTTCACTGATTTAAACAATCATTGGCAAATTCTATTTGTTTACTTAGCCACTATCCCCTACACCGCACATATGCCTCGGTTCTCCCTGCCATCCAGTTCACAGCAAGTTTACTGAACTGTCACACTGGCTCTGATCCTCTACTTTCAATTAACCTCGTGGGCTACAGTCAGGGCTTCAAGTGGGCCAGGCAGTCACTCACTCGCACATACCCTTTTCAGGCAGAGTGTAATCTGCAGGCTGCGTCGCTCGTTTCTCATCCCCAATATCTGCAGGCAGCTAGTCATATCTTTCCGGTGCCCTCTGTGACCTGTTCATTTCCCCCTCATGGATCAGCCACACTGCAGAACTGATTAATTTCCTCTGGCTCGCCATCCTCCCAAGCAATGTAAGCTTCTCTCTAATCTAAATAGCACATGGACTGCTCAGCTCGGGGGCACACGCTATCTGACACGCCGATGTGGCCCCCGAGACAGGAGTCACTTCAATGGCTAGCTGGTGTGGGCCGCAGTTTTCCAGTTCGTTAAGAGCTGCGTGTCTGGCAGCACTTTCCAGGCTGGGATTTGGTAACATAAGTCCACTATCAGCACAGGTGCCAAGCTTCCCTCCCCTTCGCTGGACAGTGGAGCCCGAATGGTGAAGTGCAACAGCAGCACACCGAATCAAGGGGCAAACAAGATGGGGATCCAGTAAGGATGCTTTTGACACAGGTGCCAAGCTCCCCTCCACTTCACTGGACAGTGGACCCTGAATGGAGCAGTATAAACAACAGCACACAGAAAAAGGAACAAACAAGATGGGGGATCAGTAAGGATGCTTTTGACACAGGTGCCAAGCTTCCCTCCCCTTCACTGGACAGTGGAGACTGAATGGTGCAGTGTAAACAACAGCACACAGAAAAAGGATCAAACAAGATGGGGGATCAGTAAGGACGCTTTTGGCGCAGGTGCCAAGCGTCCCTCACCCTTTTTTCCCCCCTGGACAGTTGAGCCTGAATGGTGCAGCGTAACAGGAGCACACTGAAGCAAGGAGTAAACAAGATGGAGGTCCAGTAAGGATGCTTTTGGCACAGGTGCCCGGTTTTCCTGCTCTTCCCTGGAGAGAGGAGCCTGAATGATGCATTTTTTTGTTAAATTTAGGAAAAGATATTTAGTACACATTTTGAAAAGATTTGCCATTTCCACCACAAACAAGAGGAAGTGAAGGTAGGGTGCCATGTTTGTACAGATGAACTGCACTAGGAAATTTAAAGAACTAAAACATTTGAGACACTCCACATATCATTTTTTGTAGTAAAATACTTTTCATTATTGATATGGATGCACATGCTTATGGCTTTGGTGTATCTTGAAGCTGAGAAAAAATGGCACAAAAGCATCCGTTTTGTTTTTCAAGTTCTTAATAGAGCAAAATCCTAGTCTAGAATCAACAAGCATTGACATAGCCACTAGGTCTCGCTTTTGGGACCCTATAAGTATTTAGTTATGCAGCACAATATCCTTGGTGCAACAACATCAACCGTTGCATGGCTAAACACTTATAAGGTCCCAAAGGCGAGACCTATTGGGTATGCCAATGCTTGTTTTTGGCTGTTTTGGTGGGAGGTATCGGGGAATATGCAGTAGTCGCTCAGCGCATAGTCAAACAGCTGTGGTCTAGAACGGGGGAGGGGAGGGTCTCCAGAGCGCCTTGTGGCTGCACCCTCCAACGCTCCGTCACCACTGGACCCCAATGGATGCACCACGTTGTGAAGGTGAAAGGGCTAAAAACTCCCATAAGGAAGAACCGACATCTGCCATCCTATCGCTGACATCTGTTACCAGGCACAAGGTCCGCCAGAGAGACAACGCATCGATGGCGAGGTCAAAGTGAGAACTAGTGACCTTCACAAAAGGACTGGCGACTCACAATGCGCCTAGGAACAAAGCGGTGCAAGGAGGGAGGATTAATAGTGCTCTTTTTTCCTCTTACCCCACCCCCTTAACGACATGAAGAGTACATTTCATAACAAGTTTACACCTTACATATAACTTGGGGAAAGCAGGTGGTCCTGGCACACAACAAAGTCCTGGCAATAACTGACTACTAATGGGCATTAATGTCTGCAGTGAGAGAACAACAACTAGCAAACACTGGGAAAGCCGCTAGGTGCATTATGCATGAATAATTTATTTAGTGATTCGTGAAATTGCTATAAATTGTGAAATAATCTGTATGTATCAATTGTTTTCTGAAATAAGGAATTATCATCATTAGCAATTTGCAAATTATGAATAGAAAATAGTGACTATTGCACCGGCAATCACTGATGACATCACCAAATTCAGGTATGCCAATAGTGCAGGAGATAGGAGATCTGGTTCAGGTGCCAAAACAAGTGCATATCAATCCCGCGTGTGTTAACAGGAGCCTCTTGAGGAGATTGGGATGTAAAGGAAGCAAAAGTTCAGCGCCCAAAAACTTTGCATTCTTGTTGAAGAGTGTTGAGCGGAACTTGAAAACCATTTTGGTAAAGCCTCACTCAATGTTCCACAGGTTACACCACAACCACAGGAAGAAAGAGGTGAAAATAAAACATCTGAAATTAATGCTTTAATTTAATTTATGATTATTTAGAATGTACACTCAGTAGTTTAAGCTGGGCTCCATCATAACATCACGTGAAAAAACAGAATTGTTTGTTAAAACTGCACTTTGTTATTGTAAATTATTATACAATCCATAAATGATATTAAACAGGCATACCCGTCTGTGTCCGTCCGTAGCTGGACCACGCCCAGCGCCACGACCCTGAGCACTCCCACCCTCCGAAGATACACCATCGCCGAGCTCTATATCCGCGACCCTGGATGCCGCAACAAACACTGCCGCCGCAACAAACACTGCCACCACACCGACCCACTGCCGCTTCACCTGCCACTGCACACACACCAGCCCACTGATCAGCCTCACCCCGAACACACCACAGATGCTGCCTGAACAAAAATACTAACTCACAGGGACCCTTCACAACACAAGTTCACTATGCAAGTATTCAACTGAATTATGGGACCTCATCTCCACCCTCGCACCCAACATAGTCTTCCTCACTGAGACCTGGTTCAACCCCACATCCACGCTAGACATTGCCAGAGCGATCCCCGACAGATATAAAATTACTCACGGGGACGGTACCAACAAGCCAGGAGGAGAAACAGCCATCATCCACAAAGAGACCATACAGTTTACCATCACCGACAACACCACCACCCCAATGGAATATCTCAAATTTAAGTTCTAACACGGATGACAAGACAACCATCATAGGCACCCTCGCATACCAAACCTTCAAGACCTTCCTCAACCTCTACCACTGCCTGCTGAGGGCCACAAAGAATACAGCCCTTGCCGCACGCATTGAAACCAGCACCAATAACACCAAAGAACGTTTTGACATTGTTAAGGAATTCCCCAGCCCGGCTGCCAGCGAAAACAACATTACACACTCACAGAAGCTGTGCGATAATCTCACCCACTTCTTCCATGACAAGATCGCAACCATATACAGAAACATTGAACCAACAACTACAGACTTTCTCAACAGGTACGTTACCACCGTAACTGACGCGAACCACACACTGACTACATGAAACATCCTCTCCAATCAGGCCACCACCTCCACCATTAAAACAATCCATGTCCGTACCACATCTTCAACCTCAGAAATCAATGGATTGGCCAGGAACTCACCACCCTACTCAACACCTTTATCACCACCGCAAAATTTTCCGATGCCTGGAAACATGTCAAAGTCAGACCACTACTCAAAAAACCCTCCACCTTCCCCAGCAAACTAAAAAACTATCAGCCAATCTCCCTGCTCCCATTCCCAGCAAAGGTACTGGAAAAGACTCATGACACACCTGGAGCATAACCAGCATAACCAGTTACTTGATGCCTCCGAATCACGCTTCCGCAGCAATCACAGCACCAAAACCATCCTGATCGCAGCCACCAATGACATACAAACCCTCCTTGACTGAGGAGAGACAGCAACTTTGATCCTCCTCGACAGCTTTCAACAATGTATCCCACCACACACTGATAGAAAGACTACACCACATCTGCATTCAAGGGGATACGCTCAGATGGATCACCTCCTTCCTCAATGGGAACCCAGAGGATCCACCTCCCACCTTTCACAAAGAGATCACCTGCGGTGTGCCCCAGGGCTCATCACTCAGCCCCACACTCTTCAACGCATATCTAACCCCGCTGGCTAACATGTCAGATCCCACGGTCTCAACATAATTTCCTACCAGATGGCACCCAACTTACCCTCTCACTCACCGATGAACCAACCACCTCCAGAACCAACTTCCAGAGATGCATGACAAATGTCGCCATCTGGATGAAGAACAACTGCCAACAGCTGAACACAGACAAGACTGAAGTATTGATCTTTTGCAACAGTAACCACACATGGAATGACTCTTATTGACAATCAGACCTAGGAACCGCACCCACTCGCTTCAACCATGCCAGAAACCTCAGAATCATCATTGACAACAAGCTCATCATGAATTTACAGATCAATGCCATCGCCTCCGCCTACTTCCTCACTCTGCGCCGGCTATATAAGATCTTCAAGTATCTACCCATACACACGAGATGCACTGTGACACAGACCCTCATCACCAGCTGACTGGACTACTGCAACGCCATTTACATATGAATCAGCACACAACTCCTACATAGGCTTCAAACCATACAGAATGCAGAAGCCAGACTCATCCTTCCCCGACGAACCCAGATCACATCCCACCTCAGGAAACTCCACTGGTTCCCCGTACAGAAGAGCACGCTGACCCACACGCACAAGGCTGTACACAACCAAGGACCCACCTACATTAACCACCGCTTGAACTTCCAACCATTGAGAAGACTAAGCTCCGCGCACCTTTCACTTGCCCATGCTCCCCGCATCTACCAAAGCAGAAGTGGAGGATGCTCCTTCTCCCACATCACACCAAGGACCTGGAACAGCCTCTCCATGCATCTCCGGACCCTCACCTCACTTCCAGAATTCCGAATGGCCCTCAAGACCTGACTGTTCGAATAAACCTCCAGGACCTGCAAGCACCTGGATACCCTATCAGGTGATTATTCAAGCTTTATAAATCTTGATTGATTGACCCAAATGTAGCTGTATGCAGTATGATCACTACATGCCCACCCCTCTCCAGGTCTTGTGACATCTTGTCCTAGGTTAGGAGTTCAGAAGGGTTTTAATCATCATCAGTCATCACTAACTGGATCTATAGGGCCTTACAAACAGTGATCACGGTCGGGTGGAAGTGATTTTGCACCACATACCAGCACCCCTATTCTTTTGCTGAGAGCGGAAATCCAAATGTCCGCTCTAGGATGGTACTTGTTCATTTGTGAGCAGCATTGTATCTCCATTGTCCAGGTGTATGTGAGTTTTAGATCTGGGGTCTCGATTTCACATTGCACCATTTTCCTGCAACTGGCCCGAAGTTATGAGCTGAAACCTGTTCCTGCTGGGACATGTGCAGAACCTGTGGACCTCCTTCGAGCATCCGTTGCCTGGGTGCGTGTGGCTGCTGTGGCCTGCTGCCACTGGGCTGCTGATTAAACTCCCGGTTCGGAGCCTCAGTCCTCTGCACTTAACTCCGCTCTTGGACCTGACCTCGGGGAGTCAACACCTCCTACGTCGGGAGACTGCGGCAGGTCTGTTGAGTTTCCCCGATGATCTTTTGGATGATAGGCGATCGGGTCACCCGGCTCTAGACCCCTGCTTCCAGCAAGTGATTGTGCTGTGAGGTGTAGGAGGAACGACACAGAGGGAGTCCACACCGGAGAGGTGAGTGAAGAGTGGTGCGGCGAGTTGTAAAGGAAGAATACGGCGTTTCGAAGGTGTTGGAGAGGCCTGATGTGCTGTTGGGCGATTAAGAGCAATCTAGCATGGTCGGGGTTTCCTCCCCGGGGACTTAATCCCATTCTACATTGCTCGAGCAGCGGTGCCATTGTAATTCACCAATCTTCTTGGAAGAAGGGTAATTGACGCGGCCTGAATTGAAGTTGCTTGGCACATTTGACTCTGCCAGAGCTGAAATTTTGGCAAACAACATGTTTGTTTTTTGCATTTTAGTGCTCACGCATTTTGTAGTCCCTCCTTCCCCCCAGAGGCTAGCATCCATTTTGATGCTCCCCCTCCAGGTTGAGACTCAATAGAAAAAGAAGAAGTCTGCTGTAGCCCCTCTTCGCCTAGAATCCCCAATGAATGCCCATCTCCTCTCGACTACCTCCAACGGAAACAGAAAGAGGAATGGACTAAGCGCCCCCACTAAATACCAGCAATTTTGGATTGGTCGCCTATAACCAAACATTTTAAATTGAAAGACGAAATGAAGACCCTTTAACTGATGCAGAACTCCACTCACCGGTACACCGTGGCTCCAGCAACCACCTTGGGTCAAATCAAATAGGGCAGCCATCTTGTAATGGTCTTTTTGAAGATCTACTAACCACTATAAGCTCCACTCTCCTCACACCATTGTTCCAATACCCATCATGGCTCCAAACAACATTAGCCCCAATGATAACTTATTGTTACTGATGGGTCGTAATGCTTTTAAGATTAACTACCCCCCTAATGTATTGAAAAAGGCTGCCAAAAAATTCAAACATAAGCTACTCAAATGGTACCCTGAAACGCTCATCTCTGATGCCTACTTTCGTACCTCTAAAGGAGTTGTGGTTAATGACCTTATCTTCTTCACTAATAGAAGAGTTAAATGAAGAAGAGTCATAACATCTTGTCTCCAGACTAAGTCATCTATGAAAACACCACATGGTTTAAGGATCTCCATAATACCCTCATCAGACTTCAAGGATGAACGAACCATATACAACGGAAACATCCTTATACAAGCATCAGACCGAAATCTAGAACAGTTTGAAAAAAATCTTTATGAAGTTTATAAATGCAATGTCAAACATTGTCCCTTCTACCTCACCAAATCAAAGTTTCTCCTCCCGCTCCATAACTAATTTTTCTTGCTTCATCTACCACCTCTGCCTCACCTCATCTGCCTGACATGTCCCCCTGTTTCAACAATGGTGCAATAGTCGCAGATGGACCTGGGACTGGTATTACAAATAAGGACTCCTGCACCCGCTCCCCTCCAAGAACCAACTTATGTGACTTACCTTCTCGCTTAGCTCACATTAGACTGGGACACAATGCTTACTGTTCTAAAGCTATCAACAACAGCAACCTTGAAAATTACAGGTCTACTAACTACCCTTTTTCAACAACACATGTGCCCCAATGGGCACCACACTACTTCACTGTGATCCCCAATCCATTGGTTGCAACTGCCCGACAACTCAAGTGGCCCATCGACAAAGCACATTTGAAACTCCTTCCTGCCCCTCTTCCTTCACCGCTCCTAATACACCATCTATTAGCCTGAATATTCAAGACTCGGCCCCAATTACTTCCCTCCTCGCCTGCAAGCTGCCCACCTTTATGATCACCACTCCCTCCCCTGAGGGGTCACACTCGTTATCTACTCCTAGACCATCCATACAGTCTTAAGACCCTCCCTCCATTGAGAATAAACTAGCTGACCTTAAGCAAGATCTTCAGCTAGTCAAAGTTGACCTACATATCCTGCTTCACTTCACTGTGAAGATGGAGAGGTTTTAGAATCCCAACCTGACCTCTGAGACTAACAAAACAAGAGTCTAAACAGTTCTACCCTCCCACAGGGGATAGTTACTAAAGGCATCAGACTTCTACCAGGAAGAACAAGAACCCGTGGATCTTGCATTGGAGATTGCAACCCCACTTCAATCCCTGCTCCAGACCTCAAAGGGTTACTGACCATCTGGCTGATGCCGACATTCATTCCCTTCTGAGTTCATACAACTCCACTCATAATGACTTATCACCTTCACCGATCAATATCCAAACTGTTCCCTCCAACCCATTTGAGAACCCAGTCTCAATCTTAGAATATTGAGGAAGGATCATTTATAACTTGTCCCCACATTACACCGAGAAGCAGTAGTAACCAAATTGCATATCAAATCTATGCCTCTTAACTGCAGTTCAGCGGTAAGACACGCAGCTAAAATTGCCAACCTCATATTTTCGCAAGAACTTGACCTCCTGATCTTAACTGAAGTGTGGCTCAATGGCACCTCCTCACCCATTCTGGACAGTTTAGTGACTCCCAACTATGACATCATCAGATTGAATAGACCTGATAAAGTTGGAGGCAGCATGGCATGCATCTATCACTCCACGCTCACCCTGAGACATGCACCAACTGCTTCTATATCCTCTTTTGGCACTGAAATTGAGACCAACAACAAGATATTGAGTAAACTCCACATAATCAACCGCCCACCGGTAAATAACCTTCCTTACATCGAACAAATAATGGAGACCATATCCTCTAACTCTGACCAACAACTTGACCATATCTTCCTCTGTGATTTCAACTCACACTGGAACGACACAAATGATCTCATACTAAACACCTTCAAGGCTTTCCTATCTGACCTAAACCTCGCCCATTCTTGCAACAGACCTACCCAAAATAAAGGCTAGACCGTCGATCTAATCATCGCTAAGGATAATGCCATAAAACTGGAAGTCATATCACCCTGTGACTGGTCAGACCACTACCTAATCTCTTTCTTCATTCTGGAAAAGGTGCTGATTAGACAAGGCCAACCTCGTAAGAACAAACAATGGTCTAGAGATCTCAGAAATATCAACATAATGGATCTAACTTTCATTAGCAACAACCTCCTTCCTCCGCCCTCTAACATGACAAATCTGAATGATCTTACCGAACAATACATCCATTTCATGACAGATATATTTGATTAAATTGCTTCAAAACAACTCAAAAGAATTCCCAGCAAACATTCCAAATCCTGGTTCAATGGCCTCCTTAATGAGGAATGACATAAGGCTTGCTGAAAGAGCATGGAGAAACACTCCCTCCATAACACTCCTTATGCAGTTGAGAATGACAAAAAGCACATATAACAGACTCATCATAGCGCTAAAGCTGAACACTTTAAGTAGCAACTGGACAATGCCAAAAACAGACCCAAAAACTATTTGAAATCATCAAACAACAAACTTGCTACTCAACTAACCACCACTCTGCAAACAAGGATTTACCCCATAATGGCGACAAGTTTTCCGCACACATCATCAAAAAAGACAAGGAAGATTGATTTAGAATTGCAACTCGCCTCCCCAAATCCTCATTGTCATGCCTCCCCACTACTCCCTCCCCATGGCTTCTCTGCTGAGTTTCCCTCCTTGTGGCTCGAATGGTTATACTACGAAAAATAATGCGTCATGGAATACCATTAATCTACCAGATGATGCAGAGCTATTTAATATAACATCAATAAAACCCTCTAACCACTTCAATGATCCATTACCTGCCAAATTCTTCAAAGAGCTTAGATCTTCCATTCTCCCACTCTGGACTAAGGTTGTTCATGAATCTCTTTCACAGGGAATGATTCCTGACTACCTAAAGATTGGACAGATCACCTCTATCCCAAAATAAAAACGAACGCCGACCTGTCAGACCTCAACAACCTCCGTCTAGTTACAGCATGACTGTAGCCAAACTACTTAAGAAATGCGTACACATACAACTCTGTAACCACATCTATCAGTTTCAGCTCCTTGATCAATACCAATCGGACTTCAGTTCGGGTCACAACACTGAAACACATTGTAGATGAGCCCTGAGACTACTTGACCTGAACGAACCATGCCTGCTTATACTTCTTGATCTTCCTCTGCATTTAATACGGTGAAACATGACAATATGATTGATCTTCTTGAGAAAAGGATGGGTTTATCTGATCCAGTTTTAAGCTGGCTTGCCTCGTTCCTCCGTAACAGAACGCAAAGAATCAAAGCCAACCAATGCCTCTCTAATAGTATGTCTGTATCAATTGAAGTGCCTCAAGGATCCGCACTCTCACCCACGCTTTTCAACTAGTTCATGGAACCTCTCACCGAAATACTGAATTACCCAAAAATACATTATCACATGTACACTGATGATACTCAATTGTACATAACAATTTCCTCACCTGATATAAAAATGCTTTATTGTGCCCTACTGAAAACTCAACAGTGGTTAACACATAATCACCTTATGCTAAACATGCAGAAGAGAGAATTTCTCCTGATCGCATCCCCCACAACCACCAGGCCTCCATAGAAGATTGGCTCAAACAACTAACGGCACTCAACAGCACCCACATGTTGTTGAATCCACGAGATTATTGGGTATAACTCTGGACAAATATTCGAATATGCAAGACCACATCAGTGCAACCACTAGAGGACCCAATCACCAACTCAAAACTCTAAGGAGAACCAAACCGTTACTGCCTCCGAATGACTTGCAGTTAGCAGTCCAATCCCTAGTTATCTCCCCTCTAGGTTACAGGAGTACATCCCTGGCAGAGTTACCCAAAGCTAGGCTGGCCTCTTTTAAGGGCTACACTGAACTCAGCTGCAAGACTCATCACGGGATTAAGAAAACATGCTCACATCTCACCAGATCTAATGCAACTCAATTGGCTCTCTCTCGAAGCAAGGGTTCAGTTCAAGATAGCCTGCTTGGTACCTAAAGCTCTTCATTATAACACTCCCCTTTACCTGGCAAAAAACTCGAACTATCTGGTATGAGTCAGTCCCTAGGAAGTTCAAACTCTCTACTGTTTAAACCACAGAAACCCAAAAAGAAAACCTATAACAGCTCGTTCTCCAATATTGCCCCTAGAATATAGAACACATTTCCTCCTGAAACCAGATCAAACCCTTTCTAACTTTTCATTAAAAAAAGAAGTAAATCGGTTGCTCCTGAATAAATACCTTCAACAATAGACCTGAATTAATTCTAATCCGCTATTATCTATTATTATCAACTAGTATTTTGTGTATACAGCTCTGGAAGCTTATTCTACTATGCAATCTTATTTCTCTATAGTTACTATGTCTCTTGTTGTTCCTTTCTCATTTTATATGTGTAACCTGTTATATGTGCAGTATTTATTATTTGGATGTCTACTTGTTTAACATGTCTGCTTCTTTGTACAGGGCTTGGTCATGTTCGCGGTATATAAAACTTCCTAAATAAATAAAAATAAATAACATCTGGTCATATCACAGCTTCATCATTTCCTGGCTGAACTCAAGATTCTTAGTGGCCTCTTTTCTGAAGTACTTCATCTGAGCTCTGAGGGCTAACATGTATCTTACCACATTGTGCCCCGATTTATGTGGAGATTTCTCCCACCCCCTCCTTCACAAGACTGAGAGCTCCTCTAACAGGTGGTCAAACAGAAGCTCGAAGGGGCTAAAGTCCACTCCTTTCTGTGGCACCTCCCTGTAGGCAAAGAGAATGCATGGTAAAAAGATGTCCCACTTATGTCTGATGGGCTCTGATAGGCCCATAATCATGTGTATTTGTAAAACATGTGTGTTTGCAAAGCGCATGTTCACCCAAGGGTATCTTGGTGCCAAATAACAGATGTTTATTGTTACCCAACTCAATGGATTTCATTTTATCGACATGAGAAGGATGAAAGGCTGAGTGGACCCCACCCATCATGCCCTTCATGGTCTTGTTGAATCTTACGCTTTGTCCCTGACTTACCACTGCCTGGCAGATGACACAGGACCCACAGAATGCATACGATTTCATCCTCATCTGGTGCCAATGAAAGCCTGCCCCAGATGTCCTACCAGGGCATGTCATGAGTCAAATCCAGTAGAAAGACACTATACCACTGGGGGACCACCAACACTCTGGTTGATCCAGGCTCAGGCACCTTTGGCTGACTATACAGGAGACCAGTCTCCGGAAAATGTTGTGATCATCAGAGGTGTCACCACTGGCCTAGGACTTGGCCTACTGCTGTAGGCCCTCACAAGTGGGGCATTCTCTCTACGCTTTGGAGAACTCTTCTGTGACAGTCCTCCGGAAGCGTGCCACCTTACTAGTTCAGGCAGGTCTTCTAGGGCAGCAATGTCGTCAACTGTAGGCTAAGTAATCCCTCAGGATCTACCTTCTCCTGGACTTTGGGAACTTCTGGGGAGGGTTTCCCACATCTCCTGCCCCTTGTGTTCCTGGCAGACACCTGAGTCTCTGTTTCTGGCTCCAGGTCCTTTGCACTTCCTTGTTGGGCTGCCATAAGCCCCCACTCAGGCAATCCCAACATCTCCAGATGAGAGCTGAGCGCCACCTCCTTCCAAAGAATATACTCTAGGCCATTCCCAAGCAGACAGTCTGTAGGCATTGCTGAACTCATAGCTACTCTCCGAGAACCAGAAACCCTACCTAGGGCTACCAAAGTCACAGGGTAGTGGCTTGCCTGGTTGTCTGTTGCCACAACCTGGTGCACTACATTAGGGATTACCTGCTCTGAAGACACCAGGGGACGTATTAGAGATGGTGCCCCGGGGGCGCAACTGGCGTTTGCGCCCGCTTTACGCGCCCCGTGTCACTTGGGTATTATAGAAGGAGGCGCAGACGCTTGAGCATCCCCTTCTGTAATACCAATAGCGCTGGCACACTTAAAGCGCCAGCGCTATCAACAGAGGGTGTTCCGTCATTTGCATAGGGGCGTGCACTATGCAAATGAGGGAATTCCTTTGACTCTGCACCTGTGCCATATTACAGGAGCAGGCGCCGAGTCAAAGAAACCCTCAGGAGGTGCACTGACAGTATGCCATTTAAAAGGTGGTGCACTTTCAGTGCGCCCCATGACAGCAGCCCTCTGCAGGGGGTATAGGGAGTCCCATGGACCCCCCAGACATCCCCTTGCAGGCAGGTGCAGTCACTGACTGCACCCGCCTGCAAGGGGATCTCTAAACCCCTTTGAAAGTGCAGGCGGGTGCCGCCTGCACTGTGAAAACACAGACCGGCTGCTCCGTGTTTTTACATGAATGCGCTGCCCCCAGGGCAGCACAAGTTCGCAGCTGCCCTGGGGGCAGCGCATACACCATAATGGGGCGCATTATCACTGTTTGCGCCTGGCGCACCTTTTGAAAGGTCCACCAGGCGCAAACAGTGAGAATGTGTAAGACGGCCCCAGATGACACCCAACGGTAGTCAAGCTGGCTGCTGTATTTCTCAGATCCTCCACCTTCTGCCCATGATGGTGAGCCACTGCCTGAATGTCTTCTGTCACCTCTGAACTACTGTCCAAACTGACTTAGGCATCCTCCTCCCCAACACTACACTGGCAATACCGAAGTTTGGCCCACCAGTGGGGGAGGGGGCTGCTTCTTTTTGGAGCCGATGGCATATCCTCTCTTGTGCCCTGACTAAAAACAGTCAAAGCACCTTGAAGTTTCTTCCCACTAAAAACCCCTTTCTTGTGGTTAAAAGATGAATGGTACTTTGTTTTGTGGAAAATCATTTGCCGGCCTTTGGAGAACCCCTTTTGGCTTTCCCTGTTTCCTTATTTTGAGAGGGGCCCTGCACACCTTTCTTAAGAAGTCCAAAGGTACCCTCATGGACACTCTAGTGTTGATCCAGCGATCAGCTTCTTTCTCAAGCTCTCTGGGGGTGTGAGCTTAGTGTCTATCAGGTGCTGGTGCAACTTTGTAAAGCAGTTACTCCAGATGTGTTCTCTCAAACCAAATTGTAAAGCCCATCATAATCATTTACTTTGCTGCCCTTCACCAAACTTCCAGTGCCTTACTTGATGAATCCACAAAGTCTACACATGACTGGCGTGGCTTTCCCTGAACCTCAAGTGATGCTTCTCAGGGGTGAGGCCAAGCTTGGTGGCAAGGGCTTCCTTCATGGGGACACATCCAGTGCTTTAATTGGAAAAAAATAAGTGCAGGTACTCACCAAATTGATTTGTGGACTAGGGGTGTGTTTGGGAGGGGGGCTATAGGCGGTGCTAAGGGGCGTGTCCAGGAGCACATATTGAATTTTATTGAGATTTTCTTGGTGCGCAAATGTGCATATTGATTCAGAAGCCTTCCTTTTTTCTTCATTATCACATATGATCGTATATTCAAATACACAAGTTCAGGATGTGTGCTGTACAGTCAAATCTTGTGTTGGATTTAATGCACTATAATGTTGCTTTATTCATAAAACAAAATAGGCTATATATAATGCACACATGAGAACTGACTTGCTTCTTAGTTCACTAGTGCCATTGTGGTCATGGTGGGAGCTCAAAAGTTTCTAACTTCACTATCACTTTTAATAAACTCCTCTCAATGCGATGATATAATCTTATGTACCAAGGTAAAATGCTTTCACATGTTAAAGAATACACTTTTTATTTAGTCAAGCCGGACTCTTGATTCGACTCTGACTTGCTACCCTGGTTTATTTGTTGGTTTGTCCACCTCTGCCTCTCCCAGAGCCGCCCATTAACCCTAGAGAAAATGGCCTCTTTAAAACAAAATACAGTTGTGTTGAGACACTGCAGAAAAAGCATATCTGCACTGTGGAGAGAAAGAGTGGCCTAGTACTTGCTATAAGCGAATCCTTTTACATGCGCTTCACGCCGGACTGTGGTAATAGAAGGCTTTTCGGGAAGGAAGCTATACATTTGCTGTGCTGAATACTGCAGACAACACTCATGCATGCAAGATCATGCACAGTGACACATGAGCACTTATACACAAGGAAGCTTGAGAAAATATTCTTGCTTTAAAATAGTGAACCTGATTATCATTGCCAACATTTGATAATGGAGGAACAGGCTTCATTGATTGCTTATTTGCCTTTACTCTCTGAATCTAGTCTTCTACTGGCAAAGACCCATTTCAAGTCAACTGCATTCAATACTTTTGTTTTTAGAAATGGTTACATTCGCTGGCCTCGCATTACAAAACCTTGAGTCCAACCCTCTCTGCCTCAGTGTCTCTGTCACCACCTCTTCCCTACAACCTTGCGGGGGGGGGGGGGGGGAGGCTGTTCCTTTCTGCTATCAGTAGATTAAAAATGCAGGGCTCTAAGAAGGGGTGAAAGAACAACAAAGTCTCATTAACAAGTTAACGGTCTTTTAAAGACCTGTGAAGTGCTCGGGTGCGGCTGTGTGTGTGCCCGGGAAGCTGCCTCAGCCCAGGCTGACACACACGAGGGGGGGGGGGGCTGAAGCCCTTTGAGCCGAATGGGCGTTGCGCGCCTGGGTCTGCTGCCGAATTAGCACAGTGCAAGTTATCACTCGATTATCAGAGTGCTGCACGAAAACAGGCCGACTCGTCAGCTGTGTTGCTCTTCTTTCAGCACATACCCATTTCCTTTCTGCGCTGCTGCCCCGTGAGTACCGGTACTCTGTTTGGCCAAGGAGAAGTTCCGGTACTCAAGGGCAGAAAATTCAGAAGTGCCGGTACTTAGTACCGGCCCATTTAAAGCACTGGACACATTACATCTGGTCAACTATCTCTAGGCCAATAGGATATCCCACCCAGCAATAGACACATGCATCTACAGACTAGCCCCCAGTCCTCCTATGGAACTCTATGCACAAGCAGAGCCACCTCACATACTGCAAGCCATTTATCAATGTCACTCCACATGACCTGCCAATAACATTCAATGTCATTATCACATAGCTAAGCCACCGGTCTTTGGGCATGTGGACTCTTACCTCTCCTGTGCACGTCTTTGTGGCCGACACCATCTTCACTGGACTCCGTACTCTTGTCTCTCAGGTGCGGCTCTTGCTGGCTTCTCTCATAGGCTAGTAGGGCCTTCGTCCCTCCAAGGTCAGGGTTCATTTCTTCCTCTCCAGGGCCGGAGTAGCCAGCTGCACTTTTAGGGGCCTCACACGTAGCTCACACTTTGCAGTAAGTTTACACTTTGTGAATACGAAAAGTAGTAATCGTACTTCCTTTGTGAATCTGGCCTATAGTGGTGCATCCATTGGTACGACTTGTTCTAGCATTTATGATTCTGACATTTATCTTTACATTTCTATACACGCACATGACGCAAATGTATACAGAAATAAATGTGCCTAGTCACATGGTGAATGGTTTTCACACACAGATATATTCCGCATTGCTAAGATTATGGCTGAAATATGTTGTCTTTATTTACATTGCCTATCAACGCTCAATCATATGTTTGTAAGGGGAAAATGTAGGATTTAGTATGTAAAAGACATATCAATGTTTGATAAAGGCTTTTGGAATCATGCCAATGACTTCATAAATTGGTGCAGGATGGGTATTAGTATTTCGGCACATTAATAAGAGTAGGACTTGGAAGCAGAACTAGCATCAAGGATTAGGGCGTCAGAGCTGGGATTAATGTAGATGTAACCGGATTTTTTTAAGCATAGAACATGTATATACTTATTCAATTAACATAGTAACTGGTTGTTCTCCACATAATAAAAAAGACCAGCAAAAGTAAATGTAAAAAAAAGACAGTTCTCTAGCACAAGTTAATACGAAAAAACCTCACACGGTTCATTTTTGCCTTCCAATGTACCAAGGATGGAACGTCCATGCACCCCAAACATGTTACTAGCATGGAGTGAGCTACAGACATTAAAACGGAAATTAACTGACTCTGCAGTTGAAATGAGACTCTCCTTTCTGATATACTTGAATAAAATGGTAAGCACGATGCAATGACAGAATGAATAATATTTATACTTTTTATACCTTCGACTCCCCCGCTACAGCTTCTCTGCAGCCCGCGCTGTGTTTTAAGCATCCTTAAAAAGTCAAAGAGGCCTTCAGAGCGTCGCAAGACCTGCCGTGTGCACGCGCCTTCCCAGAATTCTGCTGCCAGTGTAAGAGCATCAACAGAGTGGGTGGAGCTATAAATCCAACGTAGGTTTGGAGAGGGGTGGTGGTGATTTTTTGTTCCCAGGAACAGCAGCCATCTTTGGAAACCTAACAAATCCAGACATATCAGAAAAGAAGACACCTGGGGGGGTCCAGGAATGTGTGGCTTGTGTGGATCCCCCAAACTTTTCCTATCCATGGATCCCCCAAACTTTTCCTAGCCAGAATCCCCTGCAAACATCAAATTAGCTAATAAAATCACATTTTCTTCACATTTCTGTAAGGGAAAGCTGTGGGATCACCAGGCTTAAAAAATTTCCTACCACCCAGCATTCTTGCAGGTCTCCCGATAAAAATGGTACCTCATTTGTGTGGGTGGGCCAAGTGTCTGCAACAGGGAAGGGCCCAAATATTGCGGAGGCATCAAAATTATCACAAAATGAGCTGGTTTTGCACGTGGGCACCTGCGTTTTCGGCCCCTGGCTTGGCAGACATCTATGGAAACCCACCAAACCAGGCATTTCTGATAACGAGACACCCGGGGGAGTCCAGATATTTGTGGCTTGCGTTGATCCCCCAGCATTATCTTACAGACAATCCCCTGCAAATCTCAAATTTAGCTAAAAATAAAAATATAATATTTTCCTCAAATTGGTCTGGGATCACTGCGCCGGCACAAATTTCCTACCACCTAGCATTCCCCTCGGTCTACTGAGTAAAATTATACCTCACTTGTGTGGGTGGGCCAAGGGCCTGTGACTTGAAGGGGCCAAAAACAAAGAGATTGAGGGAATAGCACAGCGAGCTCCAAGAGCTATATTTTATATACGTTTTTAGGCTGACTCTGCATCGGACACCAACACAAGTGAGGTATTACTTTTATTGGGAGACCTAGGGGAATGCGGAGTGGTAGGAAATTTTGCTAGCGCTGTGATCCCAGACAGAAACGTAAGGAAAAAATCATTTTTTTCTATAGGAAAACCTTGAAGGATCTACACAAATGACCCCTCGCTGAATTCAGAATGTTGTGTACGTTTCAGAAATGTATAGCATTCTGGGATTCAGTATGGATTTCACACCCATTTTGACTATTAACAGGAAGGAGATTGAAAGTACACAAAAACAGGAAAAACAGGCCCCAGTAAAATGCCAAAACTATGTAGAAAATGTTTGTTTTCTGACAAAAGTCTGCCTGTTCATGAAAGCTGGGAAGATGGTGATTTTAGCACCACAAACCCTTCGGTGATACCATTTGCAGGGGAAAGAAATTAACGCTTTCTTCTGCAGCGTTCTTTTCCCACCCCCCTAAAAATAAATTTGCTGTAGTTTGGCTAATTTATCAGTCCCGTCCAGGAGAATCCACAAACCCAGGGTACCTTTAGAATCCTCAGGATGTTGGGGGGAAAAACACATTTGACGTGGATACCTTACATAGACAAAAGGTTATGGGGACCTAAGCGAGAATTACCCCAAAAAGCCCAAAACAGTGTGGCACATGGGAGAGGTCAGACCTGGCAGCGAAAGGGTCAACTGAAAACCTCAGGAAAGGCCTCTAAAGTTTGCATCAGCATGCATTTCCTCTCTGAGTTTGAAAGCAGATGATTAAACGTTCCTGTGCTCAGTTTAACATTAAATATCTGAAGAAAGAAGCGTCGGGTGATCACCCCACTATTGCTCACTTGGTAAGCTCCATGGCATCTTTATTTTGTGGCTCATAGCTTGGATCAAGTTCTGTCACTGACACAGCCTGATGTGTTTTCTTTTTCATGTTAGTCCTCTTGGGTCTGCTTCTTCATAGTTCTCCTCAGACCAAACTAGACAACCACACGTTGTGGGGCCTACTCACAAAAGGTAACTTACACTTGTGAGTAATTTACATGCGTCAGTATATTCCTATACTTTTGAGTAACTTTATTACTTCTTTTTTTTTTTTTTTTGGAATATTTTTATTGAACAGGCTGGTGAGTAAAACATACATTAATACATGTGTTTGTTCACAAGAGGGAAGGAAAGAAAAGAAAAACCAACCCGATAGACAAAATTAAGCACAGAGGAGGAGCGACACTATTCCATGAATGAACCCCAATTCTTTTCGTGTTTCATCAAGGACCGGGTCCCCCTAAGATTGGCTAGTGCAGCCTCCATTGAGTAAATCTCAGTTACCAATGTCCACCAATCCCACACCGATGGTGGGTCAGGGCGAATCCAGGCTCTGGCCAAAGTTAGTTTAGCACAAGACATGAGAATTGAAGCCAGAGCAGCCTGGGAAAAAGGAGTGGGATGGATATCTAGTAAAACAAAGGAGGCAGAGAATAGGGGGAGCTGGGTTGACCTGATTTCAAGAACCTTGCGGATGTCTGACCAGTAATCCTTAAGAGTGGGACAAGAAAACAACATGTGTACCAGATCAGCTGCATGGGCCGAGCATTTGGGGCATTTAGTGTGGTCATTAGCAGAGTTGTTAAGAGACCATCTGGAGATGATTTCCGGTGTATAATATAGCATGCAAGTCGTTCTAAATTGCTGTAGCCTCAGGCTAGAAGAGTGGACACAGCTGTTAATATTAGATAGGGAGCGTTCTATGTCTTTCAATGTGACGTTTGTGCCTAGCAACCTACCCCATTTGGCAGCTAATTTAGAACAGTCGTTTAGTTTGAAGTTGGTTAAGAGACTATAAGTGTTACTTATTGCTGATTTAGTTGTTGGAGAATAAAAGTGAGTCCAGATATCGCAGTCAGTAATCTCAAATAGTCGTTTTTTGTTCACCAGATAATCATGTATCTGTCGATGTTTAAATCTCATAGATTCCGGGAGGCCATAAAGCAGTTTAAGTGTGTTAAAGTCTAAAAGGCCTAATACCCCATCTTGCCCAGCTTTGAGAGTTGTGTTCGTTAAAGATTCCCGGAAGACCCGGGTTGCCCCACAGCAGTAGTTTAGGATGAAAAAAAGTAGTTTTGCAGAAAATGAGTATGTTATCCCAGATCTTTACTATGTCTCTTGCGGTGTTGAATTTTACTCTTTTAAAGTAGTTGGGGTCATTGACTCGTAGTAAGAACATATTAGCATCATGTTTTAACATAAAAGAATGAAAAAAAAATGCTCCGCCCTGGTTTAATAAAGAACGAATACGAAAAACAAAAGCAGACCAAAAATATAATTTAAAATCGGGAAAGTTAAGCCCTCCCAAGTTTGTATTGTTTTTCAAAGAATTCAATGACCTCCTCGCTTTTTTATAGCCCCATATAAAGCTACTAAATGCACCGTCTAGCTGTTTAAAAAACGAATTGTTTAGGGCCAACGGAATGGAGCGGAATAAGTACATGAATTTAGGTAGTACCTTCATCTTGATTAAGTTAATTCTGCCGATAATATTCAGTGGTAGTCTGTGCCATTTTTTTAATAGTGAGATAGTAGATTTAACTAGTGCATTGTAATTTATGTTGTTGATTTCTTGGATTTTAGCCATTAGCTTAACACCTAAATAGGTGGCGCTTTTGCATATCTCAGGAACTGTGACGGCAGGAGTATAATTGGCTATGATTTGGGTCTTCTGTAAATTAAGCTTATAACCGGAGACAATCCCGAATTTTTCGGCCTCAGAAGCTATGCCTGGAAGTGCCGCCACAATATCCTGTGAGTAGACCGCGATATCGTCGGCATATGCAGTTATTTTTAGTGTTTGGGTGCCTGACCTAAAAGGAGCGATTTGGGTTTGTAACTGGAGAGCATGCAGGAATGGTTCCAGTGAGAGGGCAAATAAAAGAGGCGAGAGAGGGCAGCCCTGGCGAGTACCTCGTAGAATTGGAAACTCTTGAGAGGACAGGCCCCCATAGGATGTATAGGCTGTTGGGTTATCATACAAAGCCTGTATAGCTCGTAAGAATTGCCCCCCGAAGCCCAGCTTAGAGAGGACACACCAAACGTAGTCCCAGCCCACTCGGTCAAAAGCCTCCTCGGCATCTAATAAAATCATGCCGAGCGGGGTGGATTCTGTCTCTGCTACGTCAAATGCTGTGATAGCCATGTTTACATGTGCTGTTGTGCCCCTCCCTATTATAAACCCGTGTTGTTGAGGGTTAACAATTAGAGGCAAGAAGGGGGACAGTCTTATAGCTAATATTTTAGCAAGTATTTTGGCATCGGTATTGATCAACGATATTGGTCGGTATGATCCTCTCTCCTCCTTTGGTTTGTTCTTTTTCAGAAAGAATATTATTTTTGCCCTGTTCCATGATTTTGGGGCCTGTCCGTTACGACCAACAGCTTATATAACCTCCAGTAACAAAGGTCCCAGTTCGGCTATGCAGATTTTGTAAATCTCCCAAGGGATTGTGTCCTCCCCTGCAGCTTTCCCTGCTAGTAGTAGTTCTATTGCCTGGTGTAATTCGGCTCCTGTAATAATGTCTGACATCGATTCTTGCATTGTGTTAGACTCTGGATTGGTTAAGAACTTATCAACGTAGTCTTGGATTGCTTCTAAATTGGGAATGCTTTCTGGAGTGTATAATGTACTATAATAATCCGCGAATTGTTCTACTATTTCTGTCTGTTGATTAAAATTTTTACCATTGCTACCCCGGATGCTTGTGATCAGTGTATGGGCTCTATCCTCGGCAACCTTATAGGCGAGGATTTTGCCAATCTTGTCTCCACTATCATATTGTGAAATCTTGTATTTGTGAATGTTTGCGCTGCTCTTTTGGATGAATTTCTTTTTAGCCTCGTTCTTAAGTGAGCAGAGTTTAAGGCTAATCTCTGTAATCCCAGGTGAATTTGATCGAAGTGCAGAAGCCAAGGTTTCTTCTTGAGACGCAATTTTTGAGATGATCTGTGCCTTGTGCTTTCTGTGTTCGGTGTTTTTTCTGATCACATAAGCTTGGGTGAAACCCCTAATACCCGCTTTGCAGGCGTCCCAGACCGTAAGGCAAGAAGCAGATTCGATGTTAATATACAGGAATTCGGTCAAGTGTGATTTAAGCTGTGTCACAAATTGTGCGTCTGAAAGTAAGTACCTGGGAAAGGAAAATGGTCTGGGAGGGACCCTGATATGTGGTGTGGTGATTGCTAAGATTATTGCGTTGTGATCCGATGAGATTCGAGGGCATAGGATCATCGTGCTATGTTTTAGTAGGTTGTCACTAATTAATACCATATCCAGCCTAGAGCAAGATCTATGTGGTGCCGAATAATACGTATATCCTGGTGTGTTCGGGTGTAGATATCGCCAAGCATCCTTAATATTGTGAATACGACAGATGTCAGATATGGATGACCTGGTTTTGCGCATCCTATGAAAGCTTCCTGGATGAGTTGAGTCTATTTTATAATTCATTATACAATTGAAGTCCCCCATAATAATGGGTTCTCCGTCCCAATCCAAGAGTTTTATGTTCAGTAGATCGAAGATGCTTGGATCGTCTATATTAGAGCCGTATACTACATAAAGGACATATGTATCGTTTTCAAAACGAAGTTGGACCATCGCCCATATTCCGTCTTGACTATGAAAGGTCTGCAATATTTCAGATTTGAATCTTTTGTCTGTAAGGATAGCCACCCCTCTTATGGAAAGCCCAAAAGTAGAGCAAACCAGAATATGGTAACCCAATTGTTTAAGTAGTTTTTTGTCCTTGCCGGCAATGTGCGTTTCTGAGAGAAGGACAAAATGTGGATTATGTAGTTTGAGTTCTTCTGAAATCAGCATTCTCTTATTCTTGCTGTTGAGCCCTGCTACGTTCCAAGCCAAGATCTTTATTTCATGCATTTGTGAGTAATTAGATTTTTTAGCCTAAAAACGGGCATCTTAAAATGTTCGTTGTTACTCGTATATGAGGTCATGTATAAGGGCCGAAGGGCCAGAACTGATTTGTCCTCAAAACACTCTTCCTCAGCAGCCTGAAACATATTTTTATTGATTTTAACCCACCCAAAACCCCCCACTCCCCCCCCACCCTGATTCTCGCCCCAGAAGGGGAAGAACCGCCCTTGAGTAACAGCTGCCGCTGGAAGGGCAGCGCACAAAACAGGACACCTAAGAGTACCCCCCCCCCCCCCGAACCCTCTCCAAAATAAAAAAAAAGGAAGGGAAGGGAAAAAAAAGAAAAAGGGGTAGCATAATCAGTGTTTCCCAGCGGTTTGCCGTGTAGCCTGCAACATTTCTACACAAAACGAGGCCCGCCAGGTGCCGACAGATTTGCTAAGACATTGCAGGATCTAAACCGTGCCAAATCTAGAGATGTATGCTTCAGCTTCTTTGGCATCGTTAAAAAAGTGAGTATGACCATTTTTGCTAACCTTGAGACGAGCCGGCTCCTGTAGAAATGCCTGGCCCCCCCAAGATTTAATGGGATCTATCAGTTTACGTAGCATCCATCGCCTGTCCATTGTTTCTTTGCATAAATCTGATCGGACAAAAAATGAAAGCTCCCCTACGGTTACAGGGGCATTAGGGCGGGCTCTCTGCCAGACAGCTTGGCGTAATAGAAAGTTGCCAAAAAAGATTATAAGGGGCCGTGGGAACTGATTTTCTCTCTTTCTATTTCTCATAGCCAAGGGAAGACGATGGGCACGTTGGATTTGTGTATCCCAGTCCCAGTCTGCTAGATCTGGTAAAGCCTTTTGAAGCAGCCCCACTAGATAAGACCTCGGGTCAGACCCCTCAGAGCCCTCCGGAATCCCAAAAAGTCTCAGGTTGGACCGTCTTTGTCGATTCTCCAAATCTTCAACTTTTGATTGTAGTGCCAGCAGCTGGGTGTCGTGTTTCTCTGTTACAGCAGTTGTGTTTAAATTGGCCTCCTCGATCTCAACCACACGTTGCTGGAGTCCCGCAATGTCTTGGGTGATCCCACCTAGTTTGGAAGCAAGTTCTTGCAGTGAAGTATGCATTTTGCTGTTATCCTCCCTCAGTTGAATATAGTGTTCTTTAGCTTCAGCACGTTGGTCTCTCAGTATCTGTAATATAGTGTCTACTGAGGCGGAATCCGCTGGCGTTTGCCCTGGCCCGGGTCTGTTTTTGGGAGAGGCACCTGAGTGTTCCTTTTGGTGAGATAGAGGAGGGGCTGAAGTGATGGTAACAGAAGGACTCTCAGTGGAAGGAGGCGGAGTATGATGTATTGACGTAAGATTCAAAGTTGGATTAGATGTTATATCTATGCTCACTAGAGAGTCAACCCTGGGTATTTGAGTCGAAATAGATTCTTGACGTGCTAGCCCAACTGGTGGCAACTTAGGTGGAGCAATTAGGGCGTTGTTCTCTGCAGAAGCGAGGGTATCCGAAGGGGGAGGCGTTGCTGATACGATAGAAGAGTCTGAAGGCTCGGAAGCTTCGATTAAGCTGGCGCCTGATAGTCTCTGTGACAAGTTCTTGACTAAGCCTTTTGCTACAATCCATTTTCTTAGGGGACTTTTGTCCACAAAAGCCTTTTTTTGGTCCAAAATGTTGTTTATAAGGGGCCGAGTTAATAGGACTATTTTGCGGCCTCTTTTGACTCGAGGCTTACTTTTGAGTTTATGGGCTTTCCCTGCTCGAGATTTTGTCTTAAGGTCACAGGGCCCGTTTAATAGTTTTTCCCCTAAGTCGTCTTCAGACCTGGCCTCGTCCTCTGTACTGATCTCAGCATCAGAGTCCTCGAAAGGATTTTGTTTGTTGATTTCGATGCATTCTGTGTGTACTGTTATCTCTGGAGAGACCATAAGTTTATTAGGAGTGAGACCTTTGGTGGAGCATGTCTTCGCTACGAGTGGTTGTAAACCTCCGGACGGAGTGATAGTGGTTGCAGTAGCAGGCAGTGAGCCCGGGATGGGCGAAGCTAAATCTGAACTGCATATGACTACCGCAGTTTCTGATGTAGGCCCAGTCTCAGTTTCAGACACAGACAGCATAGGCATCGTAGACAGCTCAGTCAGGGAATTAATGGGTATCATGCTGTGGTCCGTAGAAGTATCACAGATTGAAGACTTTCGGTGTTTCAGTTGTTCAGCCCCCAGCATGCTACTAATTTGTTTGCTGCTAGAAAGTATCTCTTCAGAAGCGGTGGGGGCGTTCTGGGCGGTGTATTCTAGAGTTGAAGGAGATGGATGACTGTTTTTGCCTGTAACAACCGCCCCGCTTTTGTAGCGGGGTTTCTACTAGACCCCTTAGAGCGAGAATCAACAAACAAACAAAATCGGCGGTCTCAATACCTGTTTGCTCGCCCCTTCAGTCATTACGCGCTCCGTGGTGGGACAGCCGTTGCTTGCAGATCCATCAGTGTCAGCATAGGTCGCGGCAGTCTGAGGAAGCCCAGAGATCGTCACTCCTGTCTCCCGAACAGCTCCGACTCCAGCTCCGGCTGGAAGGGCTCCGGTCGGGTGCTTGCTGTGTCGGGTTGTGCGAGGTTGGTGTCTCAAAGGCATCTTGCTCATCTGGGAGGCCGGGGAGAGAGGACGAGACGCAGTCCGAAAAAACAGGCCTAACCAGTTGAGCCCCGAGCTCCGTAGCAGTCCTTGTACGATCCGCCGAAAGAATCGTGTCGTCCCCGGGAGCTCTAGCATGGAAGACGGCCTCTGTTTTTTCCCCCCGTAGCTGTGCAGCAGTATTACAGCGTCCACGGAGACAGGATACAGGATATGAAGGTCTGAAGGTCTGAAAGCGTTCTAAGTCTAATTTTTAGGTATAGTATGCGTTAAGTCGAGTAGGAACGTACTCGATTGAGAATTGCAGGCATTTCGATAGAAGGAGAGGGAGAGAGGGGGAGAGCCTCTTGGTGTACTGCTCAGCACAGATCCTCACTCCGCCATCTTGGATCCCGTGTGCTTCCTCCGGTCGTAACTTTATTACTTCTTTGCCATTCACCATTTAGGAGTCTCCAGTTCCTCCAAAGTGTAGCTCCACCCGCTGAAACAAAGTACTGGCAAATTTACGAGTGAAAGTTACTACTACTCCTGCAGTAAGTCTAACACTACGCCTGGTCAATCACTGATATTGCAACGCCGTCCTATAGAAAATTATGGAGGATGGGACTTAAAATAGAAACCCGGAACAAATAACATTGAATTAAAATTAATAATTTTGACTTTCCAAAAATACAAATTTAATGTTAAAAAACTAAAATGTTTCATTTTAAATATTTCAAAACCATTTATGTAACATGTTTTATTAAAATACAATGTAATTACTTAATTTAATACATCAATTTTAATAATAGAAATATATATATTTATATTTTCCTTTTGTTAGAATATTGAATATTTGTACTATTTTTTTAAAGATTAATCTTTTTAAAAAAAATTAACCACAGGGGTTGCAAACAGATCAAAAAGTGATTTACATAATTCTCTGCATGTGTGCATAAATGGCTCAGTGTCATCAGATCAAGGGTCTGCCAATGATCCAATTAATTATACAATAAAGTGATGTATCCGAACCAAATACTTAGGCCCTAATTACGAGTTGCAAGGTACTGGAGTGAGAAATACCACTATTACTATGTGGAAAGTCCGATCCAGTGCCATCCAAGTTACAAGTTAAACCCCATGGGATGGAAAATGACTGCATGAGGCTGATTGTTCCTCTCTGTACTACCACACAATTCCCATTTAAGTGGGGTTTAACACATACATTTACCACCTGCTTATAGCACGTGGCAAATGTATGCAGAGCCCGCTGGGTGGGGTTGATAGTTAAGGAAAGAGGTTGGGGAGTTAGAGGGGATGGAGGATGTTATTTCTAGGTGAAAGTAACATTTTTTTTAAAACAGGGAAAGGGGCTTGGCTATGCATGCAAATTAAGCTTGATGCAATTTTATTGTGCATAATTACTGCACATAATTACCGGGTCTGGTTCACCCGTACCCAAACAAAACCTCTCTTTATAGAGTTCACTTCCTACTCCAGGTGCAGCCAGCTCTTATTTGTGAACAGGCTTATGAACTTTTGTGCTAGTATACAAGACCCCTTCTGTGATTGAAATGTAGCTTTGCTCAGTTTGTGCAGTAACATGTGAATAGAATAAGTCACATCTATGTGGAGACAGAAATGTTGCATGATAAGTCAGAACTGAGGACATTCATACCTTAAACACAAAACTTCTGCATGACTTACCCTTAAGTTGGACATAAACCCTACTACACAACATCATATGTTTCCACATACTGATGTCATTGAACACTGATCTAATTTCCCCAAGTGTATTTGGTGCTTTACTCTTAACATAACACAATGCAAGTACAAAAAAAATGTATTTCTGATTCTCTGCTGCTAAACCTCTTACTAATCTGTCATCATCACCTGGCTAGTCAGGGTGGCTTTCAATCACCATTCAGTGGTAGGCAGAACTGCAGGTGGGAGAGGTAAGAGAGTTGCCAAGAAGTCAATGTGAATTTATATTTGGAGCAGCTCTTGTGAATTCAGTCTCTATTTCTCC
Organism: Triturus cristatus; assembly: GCF_964204655.1. Lineage (NCBI taxonomy): Eukaryota > Metazoa > Chordata > Amphibia > Caudata > Salamandridae > Triturus > Triturus cristatus. Next base: position 40,176,480 of record NC_140589.1, read on the forward strand.
ACAGGTGATTGAGCATCTATGTATCTTAGTGTATAGTCTGCCTTTGACATCGTTCCACTTTGGTTCCCAGACTATCAACTCTACTTGTACAGTCAGTGGTGAACTGGTGGTGGTGGTAGGTCCATGCTCTCTCTGAAGGAAGTAAAACTGTTTTACAAGGTCCTGATAGTGACATGCCCACATGGCTTCAGGGATTATTTTGTTTCTGCTTTAGAAAATTAATTTTAGGCTCTATAGAGTAAAGTTTAACTGGCAGTAAAGAAGAACCAGACATTGAGTTACGGTAGAGAAGACCAGCTACAACCCAATTTGGGCGTTGTCCTGGGAAAACACAGACGCAGATCCACACTCTTACTTGAAGGATTAAACAAAAATGGTGGTCCCTACTTCACAGGCATTAACGAACCAGATAGGTATTTCACTGGCTCCATCAGAATGGTGTAGCAAAGACTGTAAATTAATTCAGACTGTGAAATAAAAGCTGAACCCCTTACTTGACTCATTGTTATTGCTCAGGGAGTGGGATTCGGAAGGTCATGGGGCCTGTTGCATATATACTGTTTCCTCTATCACACAGAGAAATGGGTTTCTACATAAAGTCTGTTGGCACCGTGTACATGAAGCCTGATAACATTTCATATACACAGAGATAGAATTTCAGGAATATTCATGGCAGCCAGTTGTCAATGTCAGGCGTGTATCTTTCAACCGAACCTAGATTGCTAGTTAACAGCACTGTGCACATTTGCTTCTCAAAACTGCAATTAGAGTGGGAAAAGTTAACCCCCAGAATACAATGTGATATTGGTTAACAAGTTAGGACAGGCTAGAAGTGGTATAATGAAATGGGGCCATGTCACAGGTTGAAAGAAAGCTCCACATTGGGAGTTTGTCTCTGAAAAACCTAACATATTCTGAATTTTTTTGCAGACATTCTTTGGGAGGAAAAGCAATGTTTTTTATAATTGAATGTAATTAAATACGACAATGCTTATATTGACACAATGTCAAGATAAAGGCAAAAACTATACATACACACTGGTGATAAACATACCCAAAAGCAGTGATAAAACTCTATAAATCTGCGTTAAAATTGTGAACTATTCAAAACACAAGTGAATATAAAAATGTGAATATTTTGTGCGTATAATTTGTTTTTAAACTTACAACAAAGTGTAAGTCTGGCCGGCTCTTTTCTGCTGCAGAAGAAAACAAATCAGAACGGAAACCATAGAATATTTCTGAAAGATTGGAAACCCCTGGCTGGCTAGCCAAATTTTGAAACGAGATTTTGGTGCTAACTCTATGAACCGCATTCCTTGGTTTTATATTTCTAAAATCCATGAATCATAAAATAGATTCAGACTGTTCATATTCTTTAGCACTGTGTATTCAATTACTTTGTACTGAAAGCCGGATGAACATAGAGTACTGATATGTTGCTTCCTATGCGTTAGCCTTTTCAAAATAGAATTTACTTGGCATCAATTTCATGGCAGGAAAGAGCAACAAGGCACTTTTGAAATGTTGAGCCCGCATTTAAAATAGCTGCTTCTATCATGAATTTGTATTTTTTAAACTCCTTGAGATGAAGGTCAATATTCTGCAGTGACACGTTTTGTTGTACTCCTAGTTCTGGTTATATTTGCTTTGTTCCACTATACATTAATCTCAAATTGTATTTTCTTACTTTACATCACCGTGTTTTTTTCTGAGTGGAGGTCACAAAGAGGACTGAAAATTCTCTAATCGTTTTGTAGTTTGTTACAATATGAAGGAAGGATTGTTTGAATTAATCTCAGACATAGGTGATAGCTCAGGGCAAAGTGACTGTTTTTCACCAACTGTGCCTCTCTTGACAGTGTTCCCAGTTCCCGTCTAAAGTGGCTTAGTGGGCAAAAAAGAAATGAACTGGAATGCGGCTTGAATAATGACCAGAGGTGGAGATTTGTTCTAGCCGCCACCCATATTTTGTTTGTTTTAGAATCTTAGTCCCTGTGAAATTCACTTTTATCTCCATCTCCAGTTTTCTGGCAAGCAGCTTTTTATTGGCTAAGAATGGGTGCCCCTTGTGATTGTTACTTCTTGCTTTTCTGTAATTATGGCTAGGTCATGATACAAAATGCCAAATTGTTCCTGAAGTAGTATAATACTTGCATATGGTGGACACAAAACATATTCTGTCTGCTTGTATAACAGTATCCTGCCATAGTACCTTACTTTAAGAGACCAGTTGTTCTCTCCTTTCTAAGAAAAACCCTGCATTTATTCGATTTACATATTTTTTCTATTTGTGTGCAAGCCGGTGTCCCAGGTAGCAATTATATGTCTCTGTATGTGGATTTCAGTTTTTCACCACATAGCACTAATGTGTATATTTCTGGTAAACATGGGATTGCTTTAGAAGGGCTCGATATTTATGCACTTTCTAGTTGACATTTATTTTCTATAGCTCCACTTAACATTTTAATATTTGCTTTTGTTGTGTCTGTTGCTCATTTTTCCTTGGATTTAAGGCCTTTACATTATGCATTCCATTTTGAAGAACACCTGTGCACGTTTACCAATGGAAGAAGTAAGGCTCTTTTTTTAATATATACCTTCTGTATATTTGTCGCTTGATGCAGTCAGTAGACCTATTACTGTTGTCAAATATAAAGAGGTCCATGATTCCTCCTGCAAAACACAATCTCCAAATGTATCATATTTTGTTTAGAAATTAGCTGATGGGTATGAACTAGTTTCATATCGAACTGGTTTCTTTATCTGTGGATACAGTATGAATTCGAAGCTGAATTCTAGGGCAGGAACGGAGAGTTGATTCAAAACATTTCTGTATTAATTTCACTCTTCTGTAGTTTTTTCTACAGTTGACATCCTTTATTGCCATTGATAGAAAAAACAGTAACATTCACTATGTACCACAGTGCATTAATCGAACTGGCATTAACTCTCCTTTAGATCAGAATGCCTGGTCATATGCCATATATTGACATGGTCTTTCAACACTGTGTGTTCCGAGATGTTTCTCTAGCCATTTTTTCCCCTTGAAGACCTTATCACATTCCTTACATGTGTAGGAACTTTCCCTAGAGTGGGTAGCTTGATGGTACTGAAGGCTTGGCTTAGATTTGAAAGACTTTGCACATTCTAAACATTTATATGGTCTTTCACCAGTGTGGGTTCTCTGATGTACTATTAGCGCACGCTTCACGTGGAAAGCCTTGTCACATTCAGAACATATATGTTGTTTTTCACCAGTGTGGGTTCTTTGATGCAGATTTAACTGTCCTTTGCTTATGAAAGCTTTGACACATTCAGTACATGTATACGGCCTTTCCCCAGAGTGGATTCTCTGATGCAGCATTAGCCTGTCTTTTGCTTTGAATGCCTTCTCACATTCAACACATTTATCTGGCCTTTCACCAGAGTGGGTTATAAGATGTGCCATTAGTTGTCCGTGTGTTACAAAAGCCTGGTCACATTCACTACATTTGTATGGTTTTTCCTCAACGTGAATTTTCTGGTGTTGTGTTAGCTGTGCTTTTATTTTGTAGGCTTTGCCACATTCAATACATTTATAGGGTCTTTGATCAGAGTGTGTTCTTCTATTATGCGTGATCAGTGCACTTTTCGATATAAAAGACTTGTCACATTCAGTACATTTGTATGGTTTTTCGCCAGTGTGGGTTCTCTGATCAAGCAACAGCTCATCTTTTGTTTTAAAAACCTTAGCACACACCAGACATTTATATGGTTTTTCACCAGTATGATTTTTGTGATGCAGCAATAGCTGTGACTTCGATTTAAAAGCCTTATCACATTTGCCACATTTATGTGGTTTTTCACCAGTGTGAATTCTCTGATGTAGCATCAGCACCCGTTTTGTCTTGAAAGCCATGGCACATTCAGTACATTCATATGGCCTTTCATTGGAGTGGGTCACACAATGTATTATTAGGTACTGGTTTAAACTAAAGGCTTTGTCACATTCAGTACATTTATAAGGTTTTTCCTGAGTATGAGTTCTCTGGTGCAGCATTAGACACTGTTTTAGCTTGAAAGCCTTATCACATTCTGTACATTTAAATGGTCTTTCTTCAAAGTGGATTTTCTGATGTACCATTACTTCTCCACTTGTCCTAAAAGCCCTGCCACATTCAGTACAATTATATGGTTTTTCCCCGGTGTGGATTCTCTGATGTACCTTTAGGCATATTTTTAACCTAAATGCCTTTTCACACTCTGTACATTTATAAGGTTTTTCACCAGTGTGGATTCTCTGGTGTGTCAATAGTGCTTGCTTTATCCTGAAAGCCTTTTCACACTCAGAACATTTATATGGTCTGTCCTCAAAGTGGATACTCTCATGTAGCATTTGTTCTTTTGCTGTTCTAAAGGTTTTATCACACTGTGTGCATTTATATGGTTTTTCACCAGTGTGGCTTCGCTGATGCGCTGTTAGCACTGATTTCTGTGAGTAAGCCTTGCCACATTCAGTACATTTGAATGGTCTTTCTGCAAAGTGAGTACTTTGATGCCGCGTTAGACTTGCTTTTGTTTTATAGAACTGGCCACATTTGGTGCAAGCATATGGTTTTTCATCTGTGTGGGTTCTCTGGTGCGCCATTAGTGGAGTCTTTGTCCTAAAGGCCATGGCACATTCAGTACACGTATATGGTTTCACCCCAGAGTGGATTCGCTGATGTTCCCTAAGCACCCCTTTAATTTTGAATGCTTTTTGACATTCGGTACATTGGTAAGGTCTTTCATCCGTATGGGTTATTTGATGCTGTCTTAAACTCCCCTTTGTCCTAAAGGCCTTGTCACATTCAGTACATTTAAATGGTTGATCATCAATGCAAGTTCTCTGAGGTACTATTAGATGTTGCTCCATTTTGAAATAGTAATCACATATATGACGCCGTATTAAATGTCAATATGAAGAAAAACGGTGCACATTTAGTTCCGTAAAGTCTGCCAATTATGTGTACCTTTACATATTCCAACAGATACATACAACTAAAGGAAGATGTGTATATGTTTTCTTCAAATCAAAAACTGATTCACAAGTACATAACAAGGATTTTTCCTTGGAATATTACGGGAATGGGAAGATCTTCTTCTGGAAAATATGGTCATCACTTTTTTTGATGACAAAAAGACTTTAAAAAAGAAAATCACCATTTCCTTTCTTGCTGTATGCCAGGCACCTGTTAGATTGAGAAAAAATAAAATTTCATGAGAATAAATTACATATGCATTAAAAGTAATAATCTACATGAAAACTAAAAGACAGTCCCTGACTGCATGTACAAGTCGAGCTTAGTATAAACTAGAAAAGGTTGCACATATATGAAGGATACAGAGGCAATAAGACCCTCACTAAGCCTCAACATTGTTAAACAAAGAACCATGCTATATGTGATTGATTAGCCTTGCCTAGAGCAAAACACCTAGAATTGCCTTACTCATTAAGGGAAGGGATTGGAAATCATTGCTACAGTAAAAATGGAAGAACTATCCACTAATGATGCTGCCCATATGTATTACTTTTCCCCATCCAACTTCCCATTGCTCCCCCATGCCCGTCTTTTTTTTAATGTCTTTTTATTTGGGAGGACCATGCAGGAAGCAGCTGCCAGGACCTCCGCTATATAAAAAAAACATGCTTTGTATTTGTCTGTTTTTTTATTGATCCATTTTCGGTTGGTATATAAAGAATGACCCCTCATTTTCTTTTTTTAGGCATGCACGCGTCATGATCAATAAGTATCATGCATGTGCGTTTTACAAATGATGAGCCTCCTTTTTTATTTTTTAGAATGTTTTTATTGCTTTTACAACAAGCAAAAACTACAATGTTCATGTCACTTTGGGGTACATAGGAATCCCCTTTTAAGATCAGACCAACATATAAAACATTTGGTCTCTGTCCAACCACAGCTGATCTCAACCAGTCTCAGACATGTCCACCACAATGATGAAATCTTAGTTTACAGCAACATCTTTGTTGCATTGTGATGCACTCTTTGTTTATATCCATACCTCATAGCAAGTCACATCCCAAACTGACATCTTGTTCATCACTAGTGGAGAGTTCCCTTGTCACCAGGCTCTCTTGTGCTTCTTGGAGAGCCGCCACCGGGATAATGCCATGTGGTGGGTGTAGAATAGTCTTATTTCAGCCATCTAGAGTTGCCCCATTTGTTATTTCAACCAACATTAGGCGGTTCCCTTTCATGGGAACCTGGTAATGTAATGTAATGTAAGCTGGACATATATAGTGCACTGTCACCCAACGGGTATCCTGGCGCTGAGAGTTACCATGTTATCATTGTACGTAGAAACGGCCAACCCCAAGAACAAGACAGATGAGGAAAAATGGGGGAGGGAGACAGGGAGGGGTTTCAGGACGGATCAATAGCCCAAAAAAAGCTTTTGTTTTACTCCTCCCTCGGGAACAGCCACGTTTTCAGCTTTGTCCTCAATTGGAGCAGATTCTGAGTTTGATATCGGAAGGGAAATAATTCCACAACCGTGAAGCTGCAGAGCTGAAGGCTCTGCCTCAAGTCCTTGTTCTTTTAAATCTTGTAGTATTCACCAGATTTGCTGTTGATGAATGGAGATTTCTCGAGGGAATACACCAAGTGCATTTTCTTTGCAGCGGTATAGGTCCCTGGCCATGTACTGCTCTAAAAACAATTCAGAGGTATTTAAATTGTATTCTCCAATGGATCAGCAACCAGTGGAGATCCGTTAGAGCTAAAAATGTGGAGGACCTACGCTGCCTGTTTAGAGCTAATTTTGCTGCTAGTGTTTGGATTCTTTGCACTTCAGTATCAACGAGTTAGGTGCTCCCAAACACAGGGAGTTACAATAGTCCAACCTGCTCAGATTTACGCTCCTCACCACTTGTGTCCTGGCGGAGACTGGCAATAGCGGAAGGATCTTTCATAAGGCTCTGATCAGGGAGAAGTAAGTACCAACTATTTTATTGACTTGTGAGTCCAACTGAAGATTATTATCCAACATTACCCCCAGATTACTCGCTGTTTCGGCTGGAGTTAGCGGTTTGTCTGTAGGGGTAAGCCGGAAATCAATAGAAAGGGGGCGAGTTATTTTATTCGTGGTGCAGTATACAGTTTCTGTTTTGTCTCCATTAAATTTTAAATAGTTATTTCTAAGCCAGTTTGGAGTACTTTGCATGCACTCATGAAATGTATCCAGAGAAACTGCCTGCTTCCCTTCCAATGAGAACACAAGTTGCATGTCATCTGCATAGTTGACTAGTTCAATGCCAAAGGATTTAACCCCTTGAGTGCCCATGACGAGATGGTCTCGTCATGGGCCGCGGTTGCGCTGTGCCCATGACGAGACTATCTCGTCATGAGCCCCGCCCGCTAATGAAACGCCCGGCACAGGGCGTGGAAAGGGCGGGGCACAAAAGGGGTTAATGGGAATAAGTGGGTGCTGGTATATATTAAATAAAATTGGACTTATTGCTGATCCCGGAGGAACCCAGTGTTGGACGGGGCTCTTTGTGGATGCAAAAAGGGGAATGGTCACCGCCTGTTGCCTACGCAACAGATGAGACTGAAGCTATGTTAGTGCCAGATCCTTAGCTCCAATATTCATGAGTCTTTTCAGCAGAATGGCCTGGTTCACTGTATTAAATGTGGCTGAAATGTCCAGTAGCACCAATACGACCAAATTACCATTGTCAGCTCGCATTCTCAGGTCGAAAAGGACTGTCACTAAGGCCGTTTCTGTTCCATGCTCAGGACGGAACCAGAATTGAACCTCATCTAGCAGGTGGTTTTCTTCTAAAAAGTGAGAGAGAGATTTACTAACTGCTCACTCCAGAATTTTTACCGGATAGGGTAACAGGGAGATAGGCCTATAGTTGGATGGGAAAAGAGGATCAAGTGTGGGTTTCGTAAGTAACGGGGTCACCATTGCCTGCTTCCAACCTTCTGGGACCTTTCCATTATTCAGGGACTGGCAGCAGATTTGACGCAGCCGGGGGAAGAGTTCTGAATTGAATTCTTTCCAAATCCTCTGCGGGAGAGGATCCAGCAGCGAACTGGAGGAAACACTCAAGGCTAGTTTATTAAACATTTCCTCAGTGGGAATTTGGAAATACTCCAACGTGGCCTGTCGGTCTTTGTCTGTTCCCTCTTCCTGTTTCCCTAACAATGTTGGTACGAATAAATCATTTTCATCATCCACACTAGTCTCTTTGTTTAATTAAAGACCACCAATAATTTTGTTCATCTTCTCGTCGAAATAGACTGCGAGATCATCACAGAGCTTTGCTGTAGCTATGATCTTATTACTCACACAAGCAGGTTTGGTTAGGTCCTTCACTTTATTAAAAAGAGTTCTAGTACTATTATGTGCTTGCAGAATATTTTTATCGTAGTATTCAGCTTTTGACCTGGCAATTGCTGCTTTGTACAAGACCAATTGTCTTTTCAAGGCCCTTTTATCTGTTTCATCATAGAGCTTCCTCCATTTTCTTTCTGCCCGTTTACATTCTTTCCGCTGTAATCTCAATTCCTCACTATACCAAGGGGCTGATGATTTGTCTCTATTTTTTAACCTCTTCACTCGTATGATCTGGTCCAAAGTATGGTTTAACTGATCACAGAAAGTCTGAAAAGTTTCTTCCACCGACTTACTGGAATCAAATAATTTATTTTCCGTAAGTAGCGGAGTATGTTTATTTTCAGCAGCCTAATCCATTCCCTTCCCTGTCGAAGGTTTCCAGGCTGAGTCACTCTGTTACTCACTCTTGGTGTGTGTAAACAGAAAATGAATTAAAAAGTGATCGGTCAAGTTTTGCCCCCTATCCCCTCTGCTTTTCGCCCTTGTTTTAGAGCCGCTAGCGGCATGGGTAAGGCGAGACGTAACTTTACGAGGACTGAAATGAGACGAGGACGCTGACAACAGAATATCGATATATGCAGACGATGTTCTAGTCTATTTAGCTTCCCCATATTCCTCGATCCACAATCTACTCCATATTTTTACCAGATTCGGGAAATACTCCGGCTATGCCATCAATTGGGCAAAGCCGATACTTTTTGTTATTCACGGCCCCACGCCTAAACTACCCACAGGATGTAATGTGGAAGTGACCAGAGATGGCTTTAGATACCTGGGGATTTTCATCACCCCAGACCCCAAAAAAAATTATGACAAAAACATTGGCGCCCCCTTGCAAAGATTTAAAGAAGAAGTCAAACATCGGAGATCGCTGCCGTTGTCGTTGCTGGGTCGGGCGGCCTTGTTTAGGATGCTAGCACTACCACGGTTCCTCTACTCACTCCAAAACTGTCCATACCCTATCCCGACTCCTATTTTGTCAGTGTGGAGGCGGAGGTTCGGACACTGTTGTGGGATGGGGGAATGCGGTGTATCGCCCTAGGAAAACTAATGAAGAGCTGGTACGGCGGGGGCATTGCACTCCCAGATCTATGCCTTTATTATTGGGCGTCGCAATTAGGGGCGACCAACCACTGGATACACAGCCCACCGTCGAATCCGGCGTACCATCTAGAGTGATATCAAACTGGGCGAGAGGGCTACCTAGGAACCCTATACACTAAACCCCGCAAAAGGAGATACCTAGGTCCAATGGCACATACAACCTCTATCTGGCACTGTTGTTGGGGTCTTGTCCCAGGCCTGCTCTGGGGTACAGTTTCCTACTAATGTATAGTATGGGCCATAGGTCTCCGGAATAATCAGGTTGAGACAAAACAGCCCGAGTCCTCTTCACGAAGCATCTGTTTGAAGAACAAATGTTTTCTTAAAATCAGGACAGCTAAGGGCGGGGGCAGTACATAAGAACCTTTTTAGGCGTTAGAAGCTCTCTTCCTGGGGTTCACACCAGTGTAGGTGTTTTTTGGTGTTTGCTTTTGTGAGTAGGTCAGTGAGGGGACTGGCGATCTCAGAGAAGTGAGGGATAAATCTTCTATAATAGCCCACTAGGCCTAAGAAGGAATGAACGTCCTTCCTGTTGATTGGTCAGGGTATGTTCGATATGGCTTCTACTTTAACCAGTGGCCTGATTCTCCCTGCTTGGATGTCGTACCCCAGATATTCGATGTGATTTGTTCCGAAGGTAGTCTTTTTTTTTGATTGAGCGTGAGGCCTGCTTGTTTTAGGGTGTGTAGTACCTCTTCGAGGTGGAGCATATGTGTGTCCCAATTCGGGCTGTATACCACTATGTCGTCCAGATACGCGACAGCGCAGTTCTGGTACTTAGCGGGCAGGACGTCCATTAGCCTCTGGAAAGTGGCAGGAGCCCCATGGAGGCCGAAGGGGAGGACTTTGAACTGGTAAAGACCGGATGGCGTTGAGAAGGCCGTTTTTTCTTTGGCTGTCTGTGCTAATGGGATTTGCCAATAGCCTTTGGTTAAATCTATGGTGGACATGATTTTGGCCTCTCCCAGACGTTCAATTATTTCGTCCACCCTGGGCATGGGGTAGGCGTCGAAATTTGACACAGAGTTCACCTGACAGAAGTCAATACAGAATCTGATACTACCACCAGGTTTTGGGACAAGGACCACGGGGGATGACCACGCGCTATGGGATTGCTCGATTATGTCTGCTTCTAACATGGCGTTCACTTTGTGCTCCACTGCTTGTCTGGCTGCGGGGATATGGTATGGTTTTAACTTGATGGTGTTTGTGATAATGTCATGTTCTACTAGTGTGGTTCGTCCTGGTGTCCCTGAAATGACAGTGGAAAACGACTCACAGAGGAACAGCAGTTGTTGTTTTTTGTGCTTCCGTTACTTTTGGGCCTAAATGGATGACTGTCTCCTCTTCGTGGGTTTGGGGTAGTAAGGACAGTTCCATAGGCCTGGCTACCGTGATGTGATGAACGGGACGGCCTGTGCTAGGGTTTGTGGGAACAGGTCCTTCCCAGGCTTTGAGGAGGTTGATATGGTATATCTGCCCTGCGGATTGTTTATGAGGGCCATCTATACGATATGTGACCGGGGTTACCTTGTCTAGGACCTTGTAGGGTCCTTGCCATGTTGCAAGTAGATTTTTCTCTGAACTGGCAGCAGTACGAGTACATAATCGCCTATAGCGAACTCCCTTAACTTAGTGTTATGGTCATAGAGACGTTTTTGTCTGCTTTGAGCCCTCTCCATATTGGCGTGTACTGCTTCCCAAAGAATGGATAGGGTCTCTTTCAGGGAAGCAGTGTATTGCAATAGAGGTTTGCCTTCATCTTCCTCCTCTCTCCATTGCTCTGCAGCCATGTCTAAAAGGGTGCGTGGCTTCCTGCCGAAGAGCAACTCGAAAGGTGAAAATCCGGTGGATTTTTGTTCGTGTGTCCGGATAGCGAACAGCACGAGGGGGAGTTGGCGGTCCCAGTCCCTTCCTGTTTTGTCTATGCTTTTTTTTAGTATAGTCTTTATCGTGTGGTTGTACCGCTCGACGAGTCCATCCGTCTGGGGATGGTAGACCGCCGTGCGTATTTGTTTGATTTTGAGCAGGTCACATATTTGTCTCATCAGTTTTGCATTGAACGGGGTGCCCTGATTGGTTATCAGTTCATGCGGGAACCCCACTCGGAAAAAGAACGAGACCATGGCATGGGCCACCAAGGGGGTGGTTGTGGAGGATAGGGGTATTGCCTCTGGATACCGTGTTGCGTGATCCACGAGAACGAGGATATATTGATGTCCTCGTGCAGAGGGAATCAATGGCCCCACTATATCCATTCCTATCCTTTTGAAGGGTGTGTCTATGATGGGAAAGGGGTATAGGAGCGCTTTTGGAATGGATGGGGTATTCGTCAACTGACACCTTGACAGGAAGCACAAAACCGGGCTACTTCTTGATATACCCCTGGCCAGTTGAACCTATTCAGGAGATAATTTAGGGTATGCTCCTTGCCATAATCCCCCCCCCCGTTTGACTGTGGCCAAGACATAGGACCTGTTCCCTGAACCACTAATTGTTTCTTTCTCCCCCCCCCGGGTTATTCTATACAGGAGACCGTTATATATACCAAAAGAAGGGCCTACCTTCCCTGGTTGTTCTTCTTGTACTCGTTCCCAGGCGTGCTGTAGTGTGGCATCCTCTCTTTGGGCCACGCAGAAGCTCTGGCCTGGTGTTTGCAATGTCTCTGTGGAAGTAAGGACATGAGCAGATAAGGGGGATACTACTCTTTGATGCATAGCCCGTTCTTCCTTTTCTCACTACGTGTCTTTAATGGTTTGGGCACTATATCTTCTATCTCTTCGCTACAAAACGGAGCACTATCAAGCCAGGTGATTTCACTGGCAGGTGGGCTACAGGGCTGCAAATAGTCATGAAACCTGGGAAGATCTGTCTCCAACAACACTGACTCAGGAAGGGATGGCACCACCGCCACTCTCCTCAACTGTGATTCTCCCGCTATGTCTAACAGTACTTCTGCCATGGGATACAACTTCTTCTCCCCATGGACACAGGTTACTTGTATACATTTGACCTCCACTATCTGAGACTCTCGTATCAGGGCTCTGTCTACCACTGTATGGTGGCACACAGTATCCAGGAAAGCTAGGACCTGTTTCCCGTTTACGTAAATCCTCTTCTTGTATCTATCTGGGGCCATCCCTGTTACCAATACCCGTCCACAGGAATACCCGACCTCCATGGGCTCCTGAGCGGGGGAGAGGTGGGCGAGTAGGGCAGTGACGGGCTATATGCCCCCATTCCGCGCAGTGGAAGCATGGAGGGCCAAGTGTGGGGTGAAGAGGAGGACTTGGCCTGAGTTGTGGTTGGGGAAGGACCTGTCCTTTCTGTTCTATAGTATTGTAGGGGGGTTTTCCGGGGGCTTTTTGAGGTCCTGCCAAACTCTATGCAGGGGGGGTTTGAACTCGGGGGAGCGGTGGTAGGCACAAGCAAGGTCTACTGCCATTGTGACTGTCAAGTTGGGGTGCTGTTTGACCCATGCCCTCGTGTTAAATGGTAGTGCCTCTAAGTATTGTTCCAGGTACACCTTTTCGGTGAGGCCGTCGATGGATGATGTGGTGGGTTACAACCAGCTGTTCCCCAAATCGCGAATCCGATAATAGAGGGCCCTTGGATTGTCCTCCACAGTCCATTTCTCTTTTTGGAAGCGAGCACGATAGTACTCTGGGTCACAACCTAGACGCTCCAAGATGGTTTTCTTAATATCTGCGTAGCTAGTAACGCCTGCTGGGTTGGCGGCCTGATAGGCGGCTTGCAACTCTCCTGATAGCAAAGGCGCTATATATTGTCCCCATCTTTCTGGTGGCCATGTCGCTGTGGTTGCCACTCTTTCAAAATTAACAAAAAAAAATAAGTCTGGATCGTCTCCCTGCTGGAACTTTTGCAGGACAGAGCCCGACACGATAGGGTGTACCCGGGCACTTGATATAGCGTCAGTGAGGCGCATAACCGCGGTATCCTGGACCTGCTGATGGGCGGTTAGCAGGGCTGCTTGATCCTTCAGGGTGGTCTGTAGGGCTTCCTTTTCTGTCTGTGCCTGTTTCGTCTGCTCCTCAAACACAAGCTGCAGGTGCCGCTGCCCTTCTGCAAGTTGCGCGATTATTGCCTCCATAGTAAGGGGTGGGTCATTGTACAGACACCTAGCCCCCTTCTGACACCACTGTTGTCGGGGTCTTGTCCTAGCCCTGCTCTCCCGCCCCTTCCTTCCAGCAAAACACGCGCAGGTTCGATCTTCCTTTCCACAATTCTTTTATTGGGAACAAGTATTTTTATGGCACATACAAGAGGTGGTCAGTCTTTGGGAAAGAGTGGCAGGTAAAACAGGAAAAACTTCTCTTCAGGCGACTCATGTGTTGTGGCAGTCTTCCCACGGGGACTCAGGAGACCGGGAACTCAAAAGGAAAAACAATAGAGAAGGCTCAGGCACTGTCCGGCCATATAAAAAACATAAAAAGAAAAAGGGAAACGTGCTCCACCACCAAATGCCCTAACGTGGGGTGACTAGTGGAGGGATGCTTGTGCTCACTCCCCAGTGCCCTTTAGTCGTGCCCACAACCCTTTTTCAGAAAAGGCACACGCAGCAGGCACTTGCCTGGCTCCACGACCCTCCTGAGCCGTGGTAAGGGGAGACCAGACCTCTGTCTCTCCTCGTAAAGCCGAGGTCTCTAGCGTGGTGCTCTTGGAGCGCTCCCGGTCTTCGGCGTCTTCTTCCACCCTGCTGGAAGCATCTGGCATCTTCTCTCAACCTCCGGTCCGCCCGCTGTTCTCCTTGACCTCCCTCTCAGCACTCTCGCTCCACTCTTCCTGCTTTCGATGTCCCGCGTCTTCCTCCGCTTTAGTCTGGTCTCCGTCGCTCTCCTCTTTCCTCGTTGCTCTCCAGACGTCTTCTTTACCACACAAGTCCCAGTGAGGTAGCGCGGTGTCTAGACCGCTTCCCTTACTTCCTGGTATCTCAAAAACAGCGGCCATGTTGGGTTTGTCGCCGTTGTCCTGGTCCATGCACTTGGCTTCACCACAGGCACTCAGCTAACAAACGCTTGGATTGGCAGGGGAAGTTAACTAAAGATACGCCTTTATGGTCATCTCAGCCATTGGGATTGTTGTGTTATCAGGCAGGGTTTGACAGATGGGATTTGATAGGGCTCTCCACCATTGGAGACCTCCTGCAAAAAGGGAAACTACTAACATTTAAGGATTACAAGTGAAATACGAACTGGCACCCAAAGAAATCTTCATGTATCTACAAATCCGACATGCGCTCAATACAGCCCTGCCGGATCGGGCGGCTGTCCCTAACACGTCCCCTCTAGAGGATCGACTTCTATCCGAGCCCCTCCTGACTAAAGCCATTCCCCTTAAATACCGCAAACTGTGTAATAACTTACCAGATCCCTTTCTGACCCTAATACACCACTGGCAATTAGATTTAGGACAGCTCGATGACGAGGACTGGCAGACCGCCCTGATGTCCCCTAGAGAGGCTGACATTAATCAATGCTTTCGACTGATGCTGGCCAAGATAGGGACTCGACAAGATGCGCTTTGCTTGCGAGGGTGTAACCAGATGACCAAATTCTATCATATATTAGGGGAATGCCCCTACACACGATACATTTGGGAGCGAGCTACGGCCACGATGTGAGATGCACTGGGGAAATCATTTGAGTTGACACCCCCATTGGGACTCCTGAATATTTGGGAGGCAACTGACCTCACAGACATAGAACAACAATTCACCACCCTGGGGTATACTCTGGTCAAAAGGGCCATCGCTATGAAATGGGGAACAGGAGATAAGCCGTTGCTAATTGGATGGGTGGCGGAAATGGATAAATGTATGATAGCTGAAAAAGAAGTCTACAAAAATAGAGAATGCCCTAGGAAATGGGACAAAAAGTGGGGGGCCTGGAATGCCTATCAGGGGGAACTGTGCATCTCGCCAACTTTGGAACTGTCAACAAGACGAACCATTGGATTATAATATGTGATTGTGTTGTAGCATATATGAAAACATCTTTCTCCTATATACTACAAATATGTATCATAAGATCTGTACGTGACTATAGTTGTGTTATTAATACAAAAATTTAAAACGCACAAAAAAAGTGATCGGTCCAGCATAAGGACAGTACTTCGACCACCTTTACCTCCATACGATTAGAAAATACTAGATCTAGGGCATGGCCTCCTTGGTGTGTTGGTTGTAACACCAATTGTTGCATGTTAAGACTCTCACATGCTTGCACTAGCTCTCTCAAGGCTGGGCCAAGACTCCAGTTGTCCCAGAGGTTAAAGTCACCCTGTATAATCATCCTGGAATGGGTCAGTGACATATTCATCAGAGCCTGATACTGGGGACTCTGTCCTCCTGTAACACACTATACCTGAGAACAATTGTCCCATAGCCTCTTTCAGGGAGAACCCTAATAATTCTGTCCCCTCTACATCATCAATGTGTGCAGGAGCAAAATTCCATCTCTTTGACTATTACTCCGACCCCCCCTCCTCTCCCATCTAGCCGTGGTTTGTGAAAAACTTTGTACCCCGGGGGCAGGCTAGCCCTAATTCAACTATTGAGTCAGCTTGCGTCCAAGTTTCAGTTAGAAACGACACATCCAAATCATGGCATTCCAACAGAATAAAGACCTCTTGATAGTGCTCAACTAGGGATCTGGCGTTAACTAAGCCACATTTAAGACTATCTGATATGTGGTCTGCCATGATGATGTTTCCCTTGCTCAGAGTATCCTCTTTTAAACCCAAAGCATCCATCTCAGCTTTGCTCATTCTATCATGTCTTCTGCCAATTTATGGTCCCTTCTACTCGTCCGCTGCTGCCCATTCCAGCATTTCCCAGATGCAAGCTTCTTTGGGATGCACTTTTGTACTTGTCCAATGAACAGCGATGGGTAAGCTCGAGCCCAGTCCATAAAAACTTCCTTCTCATATCCCTGGTACCACCACCTCAATGGCCTCCCATTGCTCCCTGCGTCATTCATAAAGTAATCACACTGTACATCTGCAAGCCCCTGGGTGAATGTAACATCCGTCTGTGCCTCAGTTAGGAGACATCATAGCAGTACTTTAGCTATGCTCCGTCTAGCCACAAAGTTCACCATTAATGGGGAGTGAGCTGACGGGCATCTTACTAGGTATGACACCCCCTTATATTTATAGGCATAGCAGGATTGAACTAGAAAGTAATCTAATCTACATGTAAAGGCGAGACCTATTGGCTATGCCAATGCTTGTTTTGAGTGAGTGGCTCGTGCAGGTATGCCACTGAATGGTAGAGATGCTGGGAGTGCTTTTACAGGAGCGCCTGTGGCATTGCGCCTCTTCAAAAGGTATCTTGGGTCTGGTGTAATACTTCTAGCCCCTATTCCCGTCTTCTCGCACCCAATGCATCCTTAAATGTCCCATGTACAGCCGGGGTTGACACTCCTATTACCCCTGCACTCCAGTGACACTTTACCTGTCACGGGTGGTGGTGGTAGACGTGGTGGTGGTGATGGAGGTGGTGGTGGACGTGGTGGTGGACGTGGTGGTGGTGGTGGACATGGTGGTGGACATGGTGGTGGTGGACGTGGTAGTGGACGTGATGGTGGACATGGTGGTGGTGGATGTGTACGACGTGGTGGATGTGGTGGTGGTGGACGTGGTGGACATGGTGGTGGTGGATGTGGTGGTGGAGGACATGGTGGTGGAGGACATGGTGGTGGTGGACGTGGTGGTGGTGGACGTGGTGGTGGTGGAAGCGGTGGTGGACGTGGTGGTGGATGTGGTGGTGGAGGTGGTGGTGGAGGTGGACGTGGTGGTGGTGGTGGACGTGGGGGTGGTGGACGTGGTGGTGGACGTGGTGGTGGTGGACATGGTGGTGGTGGACGTGGTGGTGGTGGATGTGGTGGTGGACATGGACGTGGTGGTGGTGGACGTGGTGGTGGTGCTGGTGGATGTGGAGGTGGACGTGGTGGTGGACGAGGTGGATGTGGTGGACATGGTGGTGGTGGACGTGGTGGTGGTGGACGTGGTGGTGGTGGATGTGGGGGTGGTGGACGTGGGGGTGGTGGGGGTGGTGGACGTGGGGTTGGTGGATGTGGTTGATGTGGTGGTGGTGGGCATGGTGGTGGTGGACATGGTGGTGGACGTGGTGGTGGACGCGGTGGTGGACGCGGTAGTGGTAGTGGTGGCGGACGTGGTTGTGGTGGACGTGGTGGTGGTGGACATGGTGGTGGTAGTGGACGTGGTGGTGGACGTGATGGTGGTGGTGGACGTGGTGGTGGACGTGGTGGTGGACGCGGTGGTGGACGCAGTGGTGGTAGTGGTGGCGGACGTGGTTGTGGTGGACGTGGTGGACGTGGTGGTGGTGGACGTGGTGGACATGGTGGTGGTAGTGGACGTGGTGGTGGACGTGATGGTGGTGGTGGACGTGGTGGTGGACGTGGTGGTGGTGAACGTGGTGGTGGTGGACGTGGTGGTGGTGAACGTGGTGGTGGTGAACGTGGTGGTGGTGGACGTGGTTGGTGGTGGTGGTGGTGGACATGGTGCTGGTGGACGTGGTGGTGGAGCGTGTGTGAGCGAAAGAGTGAGTGAAGGGGGAATGAAAAATAAGCACGGCCCGAGCCTGATAAAAGTACTGACACTGCTTGAGTTATTCAATGCACTTTATGCCCCGCAGCTGGTAATAGGAAAGTAACATACAAACATAATGCAATGAATGTGATGGGACACTTTGGGGAGAGAGCCATGCACAAGGGAAAACTTATAATGTGATATTTTAGGGCTCAGTAGTGTCTGCCTTATATTGAGGATATTGTTATTTGTCCTTACAAAGAAAATTGTAAGACGAATTGCTGTCTCTGTGCGACCTGCGACAAGAAAGAGAGAGAGCGGGAGAGAGTGAGTGGGGGGGTGAAACAAAAAAAAACGCGGCCCGCGCTGTGTTCAATGACTGTGAATGACTAATGCTGAAACTCAAACAAGTAGCAGCTGTTTTCAAGCACACTCGTGCCTGTGGTGGCATCCGCCTTGCGGTAGCGAGCAGCGGCCAATTAGCACGTGCGCCGCTGCTCGCTCCCGCAAGGTGGATGCCACCACAAGCACGAGTGTGCTTGAAAAAGAGGATACCGATGGCTAAAGGCCCTCCTAGAGCAGCACATGCGCGCTGCCTAGGCGAGACCTAAAAAAGAAACGATGCACAGTAAAACACAAAAAAGGAAATAACTGCGAAAAAAAATACATCCAAAGTTATTAAGCATGAATCAAGTAAATCCACGGTTAGATTATCATGCCACAATATTTATCTATTTCTCTGCCGGTATGGTTCTACAGCGTTTCGACCATTCTTAATTTAAGGTCGACAGGACAAGAAAAGCACTAGAAATGTGACTGCTGCCTGGACATAATTGGTCTGTAGTGAGAGTAATCCACAGAAATGAAGTCCGGCTTCGAGATCGGAAGATACCAATTTTAAGAATTTCATGGAATGCACGCATCCATTGCGGCGATCGAAATTGAAACAAGATGGTCTGGAAGAAAGTTTTCCTCTGACAGGAAGGGATATGCAGGCATGAAGTGCTAGTTGATGTGTAGCAGGAGACAATATTGGACACAAGGTGAAACATTCTCCACAGGTTCACCAAACACAATCCAGATATTTCCCCCACTAAGCTGCTGGTCGAGTGTGGCTTAACATTGTCCTTTGGTGGGTTCTATCTAGCTCTCCGTTTACTATACAACTGAATTCGCTCACCCATATGCCTGCGGTAATAGTGAGAGAACGTCCACACTACTTCCAAGTTAGGAGCATATACACAACCAGGTAGACATCATGCAAGTTTAGCAAACCCACCAATATAAGGTATCTGCCCTCCACATCTCCCACTAGGTCTTTCAGGAGAAATGGAACATTGGTGTATCGGGAATAGAATTATTGCGTATATCTGCCCCTCCATTTTTTAGGACCTCGGGGGCATCTTCTCCACATATATGTGTCACTTGTAGTAATGCCATATCGCCGGAGATACAAATGAATCTGGTGGCGCTTGGGATAGTTATGAAGGCAGTGGATGTTCCAGGTAATCAATTTGTAGGTACACCCTATGCTGCTACAATAAACACCTGAGAGCTGGTGGGGATGCACTGCAAAGACTCATGATGTACTTCTCAGCCAGAATCATCAGTTTAATCCTTTAAAACTTGAGAGCAACACAAAACAACCAATGCCGAAAAATAGAAGCAGCTGTCACTTAGCAAGCAGCTTTACAAGAATATGCGTGACAAAAGGAACTTTCAATGCGATTAGCAGCACACACATTCAGTGCCGTGAACTTTACGACCATCTACAAAATAGCAGAGGGTCACGATGATAGGTGTCAAAATGACAATGGCTGTATAGGGAGCACTATGTTGTTTTTGAACCCCCACCATCTCATCTCTACACAAAATTAATACATTTTCTAGTTACATGTCGGGAGTGCGGCAAACGGCGACCACACATAAGTAAGATTAGCAAAGTAACATTAGCAAGGAGAACAATTCACAAGCAAGAGCAGTGCAGGTAAAACAGAGAGAACTCTGGATGTGAAGGACAGGTCACCCATTAAAATCTTTAAGTAGTCCTTAAACAATGGCCTACAATGTCCCATGGGAATGTTTAAAAGAAGTTGGGCGGTGTACTCTGAGAGAGCTAAACACCGGAACAGGCATGACGTATGACCGTCATGGACAAATGGGGAGTATGCAAAATGGAGCAACAATGGTGCCAGCAAATGGTAAGCCTATGGGATGGGTGAAGCCCACAAAAGTAGATACATAGCGATTGGAGACAGCGCATGTGCGCCGTCAGGAGCAGAGACGGAAAAAGACTGATAGAGCTGGTGGCCTTTGGTGGCTGGTGGTAATTTTTGCGAGGTGCAATCCGTAGCTGATGTGTGTTCACTGTTCTTATCTCCTTCCTTATTCTTTCCTACTTCCCCACTTTCTGAGGGGGAATGTGCAGTTGATTTGGTGGCCAAGTCGCTGATGTTTCATTTGGAAGTATGGGAAGCTGAACATTTGTGTCTAATTAGCATGATCGGAGTAAGACTGAGGTCTGTGCAGGGATCAGAATCACACATTGTGTGATAATTATGCCCCCTCTCTTGCTGTTCTTCCCAGACGTATTTCATCAGGAATCCTGGGAAAATAAAGCAGGGGGTAAAGCCTAAGAAAAGGGCAGAGCCTAGTAATGGGCGTATGGCCTGGGAGGTAGCCAAACTATTCCCGAGTTCATGAGATTTCTCTCAGCCTTCACGATTGGTTGTGTGCTCCAAAGTGCTACAGTTCTTCAACTGTTTACTGTACTTTAATATCTAAGTGTCCATCGGACAAAATAGACATGCAATCTTCTTGGGCACAATAAAGATCAATATGTCACACACAGGGCTATATGATTCCCACACCCCTGAAGAGACCCCCTAGTGAAAAGAGAGATAGATCTCTAGAAAATTGGTTTGATTTATTGTTAACACATATCCTTCTAATCTTTTAGAGAAGTAGGTAGTTTCTGAAAATGTTATCATGGAGAATAGCTGCTGAGCAGGGCCGGACTGGGAAATGAAAGCAGCCTTGGCCAAATTTGCCAGAGCAGCCCCTGTCCGGCGCGTAGCGCGCGATCGCAGCGAGCGAGTCCGACCGCTACTAGGGGGTTTTGGGGGGTTCTCCCCCCAAGAAAGTTTTGGACAACAACAGACCAAAATGGTGAATTGTAAAGCACATTTTTAATTACATATTCAATTGTATCAACTTTCAAAGCACAGTAAATAGTAGATGATGACCTTAAAGAGCACCAGGTTACCCATTGTGGTCCCCGGACCCACGAAAACTTCTGGCATGCCTGAGAATCTGTGCATTTTTTAAGGCCTCTACATGTTGGTGCACGCAGATAGAAACAATGCAGAGCTGCGGTGCAGTTGCGGTTGACATGCATGATTCGCGAATATTTAAATATAAATATTACGAGGACTGCATGTCAGAGATTGCAAAATACCTTGCTGTGCGTGCCAGAAGTTGTGCTCAAGTTGTAACTACGATGCACATGTTCCGAAAATTTCAATTGGAAACAACAGCAAATAAAAATGTGCAAATATGTGTACAAAAAAGCGTCCACAGCAGAAAAAACACCAATGCCACATGCTTTTGGGTTGTATATTGCTTTCAGTGGCATCAGTGAACACAAAAACCAAATCTTTACATTAATTGTTCAGACAGTCCCTTTATAGCAGGCCCCAGGAGCCATGGGTTCATTAGCTCTCAATACTTTTTCACTCTCTCACCACACTTCCACCCAGGAGGAATCGCGTTAGCACTCAGAGGCTGCAGAACATTGATCCTCTCCAGAGATCTGAAGGATCCGCCATTCATCTTGAAAAAGGAGGACTGTCTCCCACATGAGGGAAGCTTATGTCTGGAGAAACTTTAAAAGGGTGGTTTGTCATTCTCTTTCCTTGGAGAGATACTATGAAACACAGTAGCATCAAATTCCTCATATGAGGAATCATTTATTTTCTCTGGGATTAGATGCAAAGGTGGTATGTGTAGAACCACAGCACCCACCTTTAGAAAGGTTTTCAACTTTTACTTATATTTTTTGCCCGAAGGGAATATGTTCTGATGTCAATCGTGAAGATTATTTTGATTTAGAAGCTTTCCTCATCAGGGGTGTGGTGGAGTAGTTTCATGTGTCCTGCGGTAGCAAAGCACCTCTGCTGTGTACCCCAATACTGATTGCCTAATACTGTAAACAAGGGTACAAGCTTGCACACCATTGTACAGTATTTACCAAAGACTTGGGCTCTAGGTGCAGGATCATTTTCAGGACAGTTGGAGCACAGTTTTGAGAAAGGAGCAATCGCCTACAGTATTGCTCAGGTTCAGTTAGACATGAACAGGCCATCCGATAACATTAAACCAGAACTTGGGAGAAAGTATGGTGGGGGAGGGGTGTACAAAATTTACTAACAAGAGGATGCTCCCAGAGGTTTCGCTCCGAATCATTTAGTAGAAAGCCCTGGAACATGTGGAAGCTACCTTCTTAAAGGGCCAGACGTGTTTACGGCTATGTGACTGTCCCTAGTATAGAGTCTTTTTACATTGCAAGTTCTTGGAAGATGCAATCAACAACAGAAATGCCATTTAAAGAGTACTCTTTTGAAGCCTGAAGAATAACAAAAGAAAGAATTTGTTCCACTCAAAGCGAGGGATCACTGGAGAAGTCAATCACTATGCACTGATCGATCAATGGAGAAAGTGGTGAAGTGGCGGGTGACATGACTAGGACGCAAAGCTCAATTGTCAAAGGGGACTTGCACTTTGAGCACTTTGAGGACACATTTTTTTCTTCAAATTAACAGTGTTCATTATGGGGGACTCTTTTTTCAAGCCCAGTCTGTTATTGCTAGTTATGACCACACAACTTTGGGCTTCTCTGTTATTGTTTTGTCTACATATGACTAAATGAATCACTAGTCCAGTTCTTTACATCACTCTTCTAATTAAAGCACCACTCAGCCCTTTTACAATGTTACTA
Source organism: Triturus cristatus (assembly GCF_964204655.1). Classification (NCBI taxonomy): domain Eukaryota; kingdom Metazoa; phylum Chordata; class Amphibia; order Caudata; family Salamandridae; genus Triturus; species Triturus cristatus. The sequence goes on from NC_140589.1 coordinate 40,199,542, forward strand.
TCATCCACACTGTGCACATGCACATAGGTATGTATACAGACCTATTTCCAATCACAGAATGTCCCAAATAAGCTTAAAAGTGGAAGCACAAGCCATTTGTCTGTGATCCATGGAGATTCTGTTATCAGCACTTCTCCCTTTTTCCACAAGAGCAGTTCAAACATGAATGGGAAAAATATCCTAGTTTGCAAAAGTTTTCTATATAATTATGACTCTACCATATTTGCCACATAATTCAACATCTGCTACATTATCTGACAATTTTAACTAATAAATTGTTTTTAGCCCAAACGGATCAAAAGTTACTAAAAAATGTGACTTGTGCTGCTGCGAAGTGGACGGCCCTTTGCAAAGGTTGACTGATCACCTTTCTCACTGCTGTAGTTGTATGTTACACTGGTACTAATAAGCCAAAATCTTTCCAGAGATGGTTAGTATGTGTAAAAATATCAAAATAATAAAGTGTCAGAAAATATACTGCATTACGTTGCAGCCTTTTTTATGCTGCATAATTTAGTCAACACTGCGGTGTAATTTTGTCTTCTTTTGCTGCATAATTCCAGTGGCCCCGAAGCAGTCAGCACATCTTAAAAGTGCTTGTGCATGAAGCAGAGAGAATGTGAAGTTTGTGAACTTAGTTTAGTGTGCGTGCAAATCCTGTATTGCCAATCACTGGTGAGTTCCAGCTACTACTGCTGAAACAAGGCCAATAGCGATACAAATGGGTGAGGCAGACTGGCCTCAAGGGCAGGGTCGGCTTTAGCACTGGTGGTGCCCTGTGCAAGTGTTTGTTGGTGCCCCCTAATGACCACCTCCGCCACAGAGTCCCTCAATTTCACCCTTTAACAGTGCCCCTCAAGTCTCCATAACCACTCTCTCTCTCAGATGCATTTAATTTGATTTACAGCACCACTCAATCCAGTGTAGGGTTTGTTTCAGAGCACTTTACATCACACACACTACACAGAGACCATCAATTATATATGTGTAAATCACTGTATAGGAAATGTTACATAAGACAAAGGACTAAAAGGTGTAGAAGTCACATGCCAACCATACTAGTGGGCAGTATAGTTTAATAGTGATTGGTCTGGACAAACACGAACTCAGAATTTAAAACGTAATACCATGGTTGGGGGTTCTCTTTAATAATCAGAATTGATTTCTATCCAAATGAACACTTTTTGCAACATTAGGATAATCAAAGACTGGGGAAAAAAAGATAATCCTCTAATTTGTACCTTGCAATTTGCATGCAGCTCTTAGATGACAATAGCTCACTATTCTATGTTAGGATTTTAATTTCTAAACTACAAGCAAACAAAGATCTGTCTTTCAAAATCAGTAACCCATTGACCTATTTACATTATTTGCGCTTTGTGATCTGCATAGTACATGTTCTTGACAGCAGGCACATTAACTTTCTGCGCAACCTTTCCACGAATCAAAACTTCCGCTAGACAAAACTCTGATCTCTCTCTAGGAAGAACATTAATCAACGGAGTTATCATAACATTTCTATTGTTGCCGAAAATTGCTGGAGTCAAAGGAGGGAGGCAGCAAGCACTTTTAAAACCATAATATACTTGTCACCCAAAGTCAGCACCCGGTGCAAACACATCGGTCGCACCACCCTAGAGCTGGCACTCCTCAAGGGTCCTGTGACCTCAGTGACAGAGTCACTGTTGCTTTAGGGTGTGCTACTTCAAGCCTGTCCCCAAGACTGGAGGTGAACTTCAGTATGGATTGTGGTGGACAGGTCTCCAAGGTTAATCCACACTTACCCCCACTAGGGTAAACCTGCTGGTGCTCAGACACCGGGGCTTCTATGACCCTGCGGGGCCTTCTTAGGCCTAGTATGGGAATGTGCTCTCTCAGGAGAGTGGTCTGGGGGACTGGTCATGAAGGCTGAAACTGGATCCTCAGTTCCAAATCCACAAGCTCTGACCATAGTGCCACATCCTCTCCCCCACTGAGAGAAACTCGCACTGCCTTCAGCTACAACCTAATTGTGCCCTGCTATAAATAGCTGGATGTGACTCAGTTCAAATTACGCTCTAGACAAGAGCAATATATGCTGCCTAAAAAAACATAACTACATCCGGAAAAAAGCAAACACCCATAGGGAATGCAAGATTAAGTAAAGAATGTAAAATGTAAGCAGGAACAACATGGATAACTTAAAGCATTTACACTCACTATTCAGAAATCAGTGAGTGATTGTGCCTGAAAAGTTAAGGACATGACTACAGGGCCCGGAAGGGACCTGCTACAATGTCCATTGCTTATAGCCTTACAAAACGCAAGCAGTATGGTTTAAAAAGACCACATCCATGACCACCGAGCCGCGGTACGCATTTTGTTTTCCAATCCACCCATCAATCCGGCATTGCAGTATCTCCAGGAGTCTTGCACTTCCTCCTTCAGGGAAAAAAATACTGTTCAACGAAAAAGATAAAACAAAAGTAGCGCTTCACTGGCAAACTCTGTATAGAGGCGCTAATGTGTTTGGGTGTGAAGAAAATCAATCTGGCCGCTTTGTGAACACTGTCTTGCTTTATTTAGTTATTTATTTATTTTTCATAGTTGATCCTTTTATTTCTCTCACTCCTGAGGCTGTACTTTGGAATAGAATAAAGTCAGAAAAAGACAACATTTGCAGCAAAAGTATTTTTCGTTTTTGGATCCATTTCACAGTGAAACAAATAAACGAAAGGAGAAAAGAGGGGGTGAGAAGTAGGCCACCCCAGCCACCACCTCGCTCCCTGCTACAAGTGAACCGGGCCGGGGCCTAGGCCCTCCTTGCCCCTTCCTTAGGCCCGGGCCCAGGTACGACGGCCCCAGACAGCGCCACCACTGCCACCAGTCACCCATAAATCAGATCTGGCCACGGCCAGGAACAAATAGCACTCACCTGCAGACAGGGGGAATTCAATCAAGGGGTGCCCTTCTCTTTCCCTGTTCCTGACTGTCTCCCTCGCCTCAGAGTCACGTCACCTCACGTCCATGATGATGCTGTAGACGTGCGCAGCGTGACAGGCCTCGGTCAGACAGGCTTAATGTAAGCACTGTGTTCTGTTGTTGGGGCCGATTTGGACCGAGTCACGTCGGTCCAAATCAGGCCCCAACAACAGAACCGGCCGCCTGTCACAGAACCGGCCCCCACCCTGTCCAGCCAACCGGGGGATTGCCCGGTGCCCGGGATCACCAGTCCGGGCCTGCTGCTGAGGTATGATATGGGTCTCAGATCTCGTGGCAAATGGAGAAGGGGGAGGGGAGTATTTAGCCTGCATCAAAGCTATTTATATAGATTTTTAATTTTAAAGTCCGACTTATCAGAGTCAAAGCAGTCCCTTTACAGTTATAAGGGATTTCTTTATGGCTGGTCTGAATCCATTGCTTTACACAGTTCTTCATACAAAAAAATGGCTGGATAGTAAACCTTAATAAAAAACAGCAGACCCAAGGCCAGCACCTCTTACACCTGGAGGCGCAGGCCCTCAGCCTAGGGTGCACAATGACAACTCTGACTGGTGAGGAAGCAGCTTCCTAGCAACTTGTCCTTGTGCGGGAGGAAATTTGCCACATTTCTCTTGAGATAGCGAAACAGATGCAGAGTAGAGACTATGGCTGGGGAGATAAGAATGGTAAACTCCTTTACTGGCTTACCTCCTGCCCCCATGCCAATCGGATCATACTGGAAGTGATTCACACCCAAAGATGCAACCGCGTACCCGTCACAGTATTGCACAGACTGTTGCGGAGTACTACCAACACCTTTACACAGCAGCCCCACAGGCTGAGCTTGCACAAAGCCCCACCTCCTGCAAGAGATAGATCTCCCGCGACCCTCCCAGTGTCAACTCCTTGACCAGACTATAACCATCGAAGAGGTAGGAGCAGCAATCTCATCAGTGGCTTACGGGAAGAGTCCGGGCCATGGTGGGTTTCCCGCAGAATACTACTCTGCATACAGAGAGGACCTGACACCCCGGTCCATGCCCTATATGAGGAGGCCACAACAAAGGGGTACCTTCACCTCAGACATTGATATGGCCACGATTACAGTGATCCCCAAGACACAACCTCCATCGTCCTCCTGTTAACATTTTCGGCCAATTTCACTTATCAATATCGAAGTAAAGATCTATGCCACAATACTGGCCACCTGCCTTAGACTTGTGCTTAGTTCTTTTATTCACCCTGACCAAAGTGGCTTAATGCCCCGTCGAAGCATGAGTCACTGTCTCCGATGCCTTCACGTCACATTAGCTCATCGACACCTCCAAGCATACCTGACCCTGCTTATAGATTTTGAGAAGGCATTTGATACTGTGGATTAGAGATATTATGATGACATGCTGGCAAGAGCTGGTGTGGGGCTGTGCGTTCGCAGACTCAATGTGCTCTATTCCAACCCCACGGCTTGAGTCCATGTAAATGGTGTCCTTTCAGACCCCTTTCCCATCCACATGGGGACACGTCAGGGCTTCCCTCTGTCCCCCACTTCTCTTTGCATTGGCAATCGAATCCTTGGCTCGTATCAAAAGGTGTGAGGCCCAGATAAGTGGCTAGCAGTGGGGGAGGACCGGGAAGACCACATTGCGCTCTATGCAGACGATGTCCTGCTCTTCATGGCGGACCCTTTGATGAAGGGTCCTTGATGCCTTCGGATACTCCAGCTCTTTGGTGAGGCTTCTGGACTAACGGTCAACTCGGCTAAATCGATCTTAGTATCTCTGACTGACTGCCAGGAATGTAGCGCATGGCAGTCCACCATCCCAATTCGGTGCCTCAGTTTCCGATACTTCGGAATCTGGGTGGCGCACCACGAGGAGCTCACTTCGGCCTTGAACCACTCCCCATTGACTAAAAGGACCAAAGAAGACTATGCAGATGGAAGACGCTACCATTAAATCCTATGGGCAGAATAGCCTTATCTAAAATTATGATCCTTCCCAGATTGCTTTATGTCTTTCAGAACTATCTGCGCTGCCTGCCACGTCATTGGTTCTTGACCCGGGGCAGGCTGGCCGCTTCGTTCTTCCTGGGGTGGATCCAGGCCAGCATGGCTCTTGCTCACGGTCAGCACGCTCCCTGTCTGATGGTGGCCTAGGAATGTACAATCTTTACTGCTATTATCTGGCCACCCAACTCCTGGTAATTATTGACCAGTTCTCAGGAGGGTAGTCTGATCCATGTACCAACTGGAACTAGCTTTTCTGGAGGATTCCAGGATCCAAGCGATGCTGCATGGGTCCCTGATCTCCAACATCATCTCAGTAGTGACCCAAACAGTTTTCCTTGCATGGAGATCTGCACTTCGACAGATACATTAGAACGCAAAATTGACATTACAGACCCCCCTCTGGCATGACACCTGGTGAGGGAAGTGGGCATGTTGGAGGAATTTGCGAGATGGATCCTCATCGGTATATCACACTTGGGAGATATTTGGTCTGGGACCCACATACGCATGTTCCAAGAACTGCAGGAAACTTACACTATTAACTCAACATAATTCTATAAATATTTACAGTTTAGGCACGCGCTCACCACCCACGTCCTCACTGATACCACTATCACTGAGTTCAGTCCATTGGAGGCCAAGATCCTCATTGGGGCATTGGGGAAGGGTGGAGTCTCCCAGATCTATCGCACACCTAACGCATTCCCTAGGCTTGACCACCTCAGGACGCGCAGGGAGCGATGCTTGGGCCCCTTGGAGGACGATGACTGGCGGGATGCTCTTACGGCCCCTCAGGTTAAAACTACTTCCTCCAGACTGAGACTAATCCTGACATACTATCTATACTGTGCTTATCTCACCCCTGCCAGACTACACCGGGCCGGTCTTCTGTGGAGCCTAGACTGTCCCATTGTGCGGAGGCCCCAGCAGACTTCTATCATATTGTGTTGTCATGTGCAGTATTAAATAGGTTTTGGACTACCATAATCACAAAGCTAACCGGGGCGCTGGGATGAGAGATTCCTCACACACCTTTGGTCTTCCTCCTGGGGGCTATGAAGGGTCTGGGGAGGACCCTGGGCAGACAAGACATTCTTGGGCATAGCCTTTATGGTGACGAAGAGATATAGTCGCCAAATGGAAAACTCTCACCCCCACTGTGACAAAGTGGTGCAGGGGTTTGGATTGGTGTGCAATGCAAGAGACAGGTTTATGAAGCGATGGACTGCCTGAGGAAACATGACAGTGTACTGGGCAAGTGGCTGGGTCAAATGGAATAAGTTAAATAAACTGTGCAGAATATGTTTTCTGGTGGCAATGCATCTAGATCTCCCAGTGTCTTTAACTGATGGGGTTTGTAAAACACACTTCATATACTGGGTCGAGATGTACTCTGTCAATCTATTGTGTGGTTGTACTCATCATCAGTCATTAATAAAGTGAAACTATCACACAGCGGGCATCCTGCCGCTGGAAACTATCACTCAAGGATCAAATCTCAGGCTATTCACCTACAGCTGTCCTTTACCAAAGGAAAATCCATGTTTTTAGGTTTTTCCTGAAACTTAACAGGTTTGTATCAGTTCTTAGATAGAGTGGCATGTTGTTCCATAGTTGAGTAGCTCTGGCCTGGATGCTTTTCCTCCTTGATGTATTCTTTAAAGGAGGCATAGATACCAGGTAGGCGTCGGATAATCTCAGTTTTCATGCTGGCCTGTAGGGTTTAACCTTTTGTGGTAGATACTTGGACCCAGTGTCATTTAATACCTTGTGTAGTATACAATATTGTATTTTTTGCATTATCCATTTTGCAATAGTTCCTTTGTTGACCAGGGATCCCCCTCGTGCATGTGCAAAGGACACTAAGAACTGTTCTCCTTCCCCGGTGGGCTTTGTTGTGTCCAAGGAGTACATAATGGCCCTTCGGCTGTCTAGTGTGTGCAACACCCTCTCTGTCTGCGTTTAGGGTGCTGAGAAAAGACTGGTAAGTGGATAGCTTGGTTAACGTGCAACTTTGATACCACCTTATGTATGCACCTTGGATTTCTCTTCATACCTATTCCGGTACAGTGAGCATTATGTATGCACCTTGGGTTTCTCTTCATACCTATTCCGGTACAGTGAGCATTTGAATTTCACTGACCTCCTCAAATTATTGAGGTGACAGTGATGAGGAATGCAATCTTTAGATTTAGAAATTTGAGTTGTGCATTCTGCATTGGCTCAAAGAGTTATGCCGTTAGTTGCGAGAGTACTACATTCAGGTTTCACGTAGGCTTGGGTGTGACCCCTTCTTTGCTCTCTCCAGTAAGCGTTTTCACATTGCGTGGTGAAGAAACGTCTCCCTAGTAAGCCTCTTTTGTAAGCTACAATGGCTGCTAGGTGAACCTTGAAAGCGGCATAGAAGTGATGTTCGTCCAATAGATGTGTCATGTATCTAATAGGCTGTGGCATCCTGTGTCAAGTCTCTGTTTCTCCCTGGTTTGTTAAACCATTGTTGAAATCTCTTACACTTCTTGCTGTAGCAGTTCCTTGATGTTGGCAGCATTGCTCCCTTTATGATCTCCAATGCTCTCCTTGGTAAATTGAGGTATCCAAATTCTACATCGTCAGGAGCCATGCTGCTAGACTAAGTGTGTTTGCTTCCAGGTGCCATACCTGAACCGTTACCAAGCCTTGGTATGCTGTCAGTGCAATATACTACCTTTGGGATATCACCATGAAGTCTGAAAATCAGGTCTGTCGAGCCCATTGTGGGGCTATCAGGATTAAATTGCCCTGCTCCGGTTTGCACTTCTGGATTACTTTCAGTATCATTAGAATTGTTGGAAAAGCATAAGCAAATTTCTCTTACCATTTTATCGAGAGTGCATTCCCCAGGCACTCTGGGTGGTAGAACCTGGAGACAAAGCTGTGACAGTTCGCTTTCTGGCGCACTGCACTGTCTATTTGTGTTGTTCCCCATATACAGAAGATCTGCATTAGCACTTTTAGTTTTAGCTCCCATTTGTGTGTGGTGCTTGAATTTCCTTCTTAGCCCGTCTGCTTCAGTAATTCCTTTCCCAGTAGGTGTATTGCTACTAGAGATATTCTGTTCCTTATCACCCATCTCCTAATCTCATGAGCCACGGTTGATAGTGATATGACATTGTTCCCCCTTGTTTGTTCAAGTACTACATTGTCATTGTGTCTGTCTGAATTAGACCTGACATTCCTGTTGCATGTTTCTGGAAGGCCTTCAGTGCTAGGAATACTGTTTTCAGTTCAAGCACATTTATGTGTCGTCCTGCTTCCTCAGAGGTCCCAAGATCTCCAATGTTTAGCATGTCCATGTGAGCTCCCCAGGGTATGTGGGATACATCTGTTGTGATGGTCACTGAGGGAGTTAGTGGTATGGATTCCCCACTGATAGATAGTGGCTACTGGCAGTGTGCTTACTGACCTTGCTTCCCTCACCGCACAGCTCCGCCTGATAGCCGTTGCCCCTGACCATTTCAGGCCCTAAGTTCAAGGCCTTCCTCAACTCGCAGTTACCTGCCTGCGTCTCATCCCTGGTGGTCCAGTAGGAAGCATCTCTGCTCTGATGCTGATCTCAGCCCTCTGTTCTTCTGCTTTATTCCTTTTGCTCCGCGCCTCTTTTTTCACCTTCCATGTTATCTATTTATTGCTTTTCTTATCTATTATTGCTTTTTTCACTATCTCTTATTTCTCCTCTTTTTTGCACAATTTTTCCCTTTCCCTGTCCTTGCCATTGCTCACCCCCGCGGCCCGGCCCCCTCCAGCACCGTTTTCTTACTTCCCATCTCCCAGCTGTCAAACCCACCCCAAACACTACTTAATGGCATCCGCTACGAGGTGATGAACGATCTCAGTGACATCGTCAGTAAATTGTTTCCCTCGCCGCACAGCTCCACCTGGAAACTGTTGCCCCTGACCCTTTCAGGTCCTAAGTTCCAGGTTCACCTCCATCCGCAGGCACCCACCTGCGCCTCATCCCTGGTGGTCCAGTGGGGAGCATCTCTGCTCGGCTGCTGCTCTCTGCCCTCTGTGACTATCCACCGCTACGACTCCAGCACCCTCCACACTGGATGTTCCACCGCATGCCGCCTGCCACCTTGCAGCACTGAAGAACACCCAAGGCCCATTCACATGCCGCAATTGCACCTTCGCCTGCCACCGCACACCAGACCCACCAACCACACGACCCTCAAGAACCAGACCCAACCACCTCAGATGCATCCCACTCAATACCTGCTGCCTCAGAAGACACGCTGTGGAGATCTCGGACCTGCTCAACTTCAACTCCCCTGACGTCGCCTTCCTGCCAGAAACCTGGATGAACCCCACCTCCGCCCCGGACATCGCAACCGTCATCACCGACGGCTACAAAATCATCCACAAGAACCTCATCAACCGACTGGGAGAAGGAATCGCCACCGTACACAAAAACACCCTCTGCCTCACAACCAGCGCTAATGACCACTCACCCGACAATGGAGCACCTTCACTTCCAGAGTCCAGGCGCACCTGCAGACGGCTCGAGAAAAGATAGAGGAGCAGCAAGATCATGGCAGACCATGCAGCCTTCAAAACCGCAGTCACTGCACACCACCACCTCATCAGAATAACAAAGAAAGCAGCCATACATGAATGCATCAACGCCAACGCACACAACAGCAAAGAACTCTTTGCCGTGGTCAAAGAATTTGCCAAACCCAGCACAGAGACATTCCCCCCGCCCCCAAGACCTCTGTGACAACCTCGCCACCTTCTTCTACCGCAAGATCAAGGAGATCTATGATTGCTTTGCACCTCAAGACCCACCCACCCCACCGCAACCACCATACCCAATGGCTCTGGACCCCATCAGACTGTGCCCAACTGGACCACACTCACCTCTGACGACACCCTCAGAATGATGAATACTATCCACTCTGGAGCCCTCTCGGACCCCTGCCCTCATATCTTCAACAGAGCTGGCACCTCAATCGCACCTGAACGCTGCTACACCATCAACCTCTCCCTCAAATCCGCCACCTTCCCGGAAGACAGGAAGAACACCGATCAAACCCTGCTAAAGAAACCCTCTGCTGACCTGACGAACCTCAAGAACTACAAACTCATCCCTCTGCTCCCCTTTCCAGTCAAAGTCACTTAGAAAGCCATCAACGCCACCTCTCCCAGTTCATCGAAACAAACTACACCATGGACCTCTCCCAATCGGACTTCAGAAGCAACCACAGCACTGAGACCATCCTCCCCGTTGCTACAGATGACATCCGTGCCCTCCTCAACCGAGGCAAAACTGCTATCCTTATCCTCCTGGACCGCTAAGCCGCCTTCAACACCGTCTCCCACCACACTCTCTGCACAAGACTCCATGACGCCGGCATCCATGACAAAGCCTTAGAACTCTCAGAGATTAATCTTGAAATTAATGAACACAAAGAATATTTAACTAAACAAAAGATCAACCAATTGCAAAAAGACGTAAAACGGTTCGATAAGGAGAAAATCTATCCTTATACTAAAGATGATTATGTGTTCTCCAACGTAGACACCTCCTCTGACGATGTCAGCAGCCGCAGCTCCGGGAGGTCGGATTCCACTGGGAGTGAATCCAACTACGAGACCAGACAATCAAGAGCAAGAGGTGGGTATAGACATCAACCACCTCCACCACCGTTATTCCAGGGTTTTCCCCCGCACCCTTTCCAGACACCCATGTACCAAGGACCATGGATGGGTCCCCAACCTATATGGAACGGCCCCATGGGACAGAATCCGATACCCAATTACCACCAGTATCAGATCCCACCTTTTCTAAACAGAGGGAGGGGCAGAGGAAGAGGAAAAAGAAGAGGAACGACCAAGACCGTCCACTGGCAGGACCCCGAACCAATGGTCCTACGAAGCAAGACCACAAGACCTTAGTGGTTAACCTATCCTCGAGGTCCCTCACTGAAGGAGAAAATAGACTGTTGGAAAAAGGCCTAGGATTTGTCCCTACACCAAAGGGAGATGATTTCACCCTGCACCAAGAACTACATCAGTTTTTTCGAAAAATCCGCCTAAGAGCATTTTTCCAAAATAAACCTGAGTCCCCACTCAGCGGGTCAGGCCTGAGGAATAAATCAAAATTCACACCCACTTCAGCCATGACCTTAAACGAGGTACTGACATTTGAACAAGCGGTTTTGAAGGAGGTCAATAACATCACCACTGATCGTCCGTTTGATAATCTCTCTAATGAAGAAAGATCACTGCTCAGACACCTTACAGAGGATGACACCATCATATTGAAACCTGCAGACAAAGGAGGGGCCATCGTCATCCAGGATAAATGTGTCTATGATGATGAATGCATACGACAGTTATCTAACAACAGATACTACGAATCCATCAATGAAGATCCCACCACACGCCTCTCGACCATGATACAACACTTGACGTCTGAAGCAGAGGCAGAGGGATGGATTACCAGGGAAGAGGCTCTATTCCTTCTGAACAGCAAGCCACGTACACCCTACTTCTACTGCCTCCCTAAAATTCATAAGGGTGTCTCCCCCCCACCAGGTAGACCGATTGTGTCCGGGATCAACTCCCTTTTGGAACCCCTGAGTAAATTCTGTGATGTGTTCCTACGCCCCCTGGTGACCGAGACCCCGACGTACCTGAGAGACACCACAGAGGTACTCAACCTCATTGAGGGATTCGCCGCACCAGAGTCCATTAACCTGTTGGTCACCTTAGACGTGGAATCGTTGTACACTAATATTCCTCAAGATGCCACGTTGGCGGTCCTTGAACGAGCCCTCCGCAATATCGACCCATGGACGTCACCTACCCCGATTACCTTCATCTGTGACTGTGCGGCGATAGCACTCAAAGAGAACTTCTTCGCCTTTGAGAACAACCTCTATCACCAAACACAGGGCACCAGCATGGGGAGCACCTTTGCGCCGAGTCTGGCCTGTCTATACATGGCGAACTTCGAAGAAGAACACATTCTCTCAGACACCAACCCATATAACAACAATATCCTGTTATGGCGCAGGTACATCGACGACATAATCATCTTCTGGAAAGGGGATAATGAGACATGCCAGACATTTTTTACGTGGATGAATACACTAAATCCATACCTTAAATTTGCAGGCACACTGTCATCTGATGCAGTACCATTTCTTGACCTTCTGATATCCCTGGAAGAAGGACGTCTGATGACCACCAACTATAAAAAGCCCACAGATAGGAACAGTTTACTCCTATTCCAAAGTCACCACCCGAAGGCACTAAGAAACAACTTACCGGTTGGGCAATTCCTCCGCCTACGCCGCAACTGTAATACGATCATTGAATTCGAAAAAGAGGCAGACACTCTAACAGAGAACTTGATACAAAGAGAATACCCAAAGAAAATCATAAAGCAGGCACGTAAAAGAGCAAGAAATAACCACAGAGAGGCCCTATTGGAAATCAAAGAAAAAACTACCTCAGATATACTAACATGTGTGACATCTTTTACCCCGAACTCCAACAAAATCCAGAGAATAATCATGAAACACTGGAAGATCTTGGAGATGGGAGAGTTCCAACCAGGACCTAAACCTCTCTTTGCATTCAAGAGAACACAAAATCTGAGAGACATGCTAGTCCACACACGCCCTAGGAACATTATCAAGACACAACCAACTTTATGGAATCTTCCCCCGGTAACTGGCCATTACCCATGCGGATCGTGCTCAGTATGCACACTGACTAGCAGCACTAAGGAACTTGATCTAGGACTTGCAAAACCTTGGAAACAAATACGCCATACCAACTGTAACACAAAAAATTGTGTGTACATGATCACCTGCCCTTGTGGTTCACGATACATTGGCATGACTATGAGACCAATCAAAACACGAATTGGGGAGCATAAAAGCACGATTCGGTGCAAACGTACAGCAACCAGACTACAAAGTCATTTCTTGGATAAAAATCACTCCCCAGAAAGCTTACGGTGGACCATCATCGAATCTAATCCCCAATGGTCGGCATCCACTCTGTTTAGGCAAGAACAACGATGGGTGTTTAGATTGAGAAGCAACAAAGGGGGACTGAATGAAGATATCCCCTGGGTTGAATTATCTTATTAATGGTAGATGACGAGATGATATCAGGTAGTTTGTTACAACAAGCACCACTATTTTGCAACCCAGCTAGATACTTCACTTTAGGCCACCAGCCCGATTACACCACCAAACAATCAGGGATAGTTGGGATAATAACACATGAATCTGGCAGGTCCCCGCTGACATTTCCCGTAATGACATTTCTCGTAATGACCACTGCTGTATCTGTAGCCTGGGGTGCTGCTTATTATCACTAACATTGTGTTGAGGCACCATCCAGCTACGGATACAACTATGATATAACTTGGTATAATCCCCTGAAAAGCAAGCGCAATATTATTCCAACATACCTCTGCTGCTTATATTACTTAGCCCCAGTATGTATTACCATTATTGCCACACTTACTGAACCGCCATAGGCACATCATGTGACATTCCTTTCGAGGCTTATAACGCTGTGATCCTACCCCCGAGTGGGAACATGATCGTTTTTAATACGTCTATTTTTCTTATCTGAGAATACCATCTTTAACAGTTATTAATTATAATTTCCGCTAACTCCACTTATTGATGTTATTTTCCAGTGTACACACATTTACCATAGTGATTTGTGTGTTGAGGTATTGCTCTATACCTCCCACCCCCTGACCCCACGGTATCCGTAACCAGCTCCATTCACTGAGTCCCCTATGGACCGTTTTACCACTCCAACATGGCCGCCAGAGCCAACAACCCAGCCCTTTACTGTCCTCCGTCGTACATGTTGACTGACGGGCACATTCCGATAGGACGTCATTAGTCGGAGCCTGCTTCCTGCCCGGCAGCACTACATAACCTACTGGTTTATGCACCCTGATGTCACCGGCAGAGCAACGCTCGGGTAGGTCACCCCGCAACGTAAGGCCACACGTCTAGTAAGTACCGGCACCTTATCACGGGACGCCCGAGCAGTATCCTCGATTCAGGTATTGTCAAGTCTTTCTTACCTATTAATACCTCTACTATTTACAGCCTTACAACGCGGCTCTAGCTGACGGAGCCAATCACCAAGTTGGAGAGGGTAGGCGTGTGCTCCCATTTTTTGTGTCTGCTTAATTTGATATGCACTGTTGTTTTGCACGTGACCTCCTCACGTGTACTTAGCACTAAGATTATTCCGTGCTAGTTTATTCACAGGAGAGGACACCATAGTTACTATACGACCGGCACCTGCACCACCCTGCTATGGGTAGTCACTCCCCACCATATTCAGCGGAGATACAGGCTTGTTAACAGTTTTATCTCGTACTCTTTTGATATGGAGAGCCTTCACAGCACCAACTCTTAGGGGTCGCTATGAAACACCAATATACCGATGTCTTCTCAGCACCATTGCAGTGTTGCATTCCAGTCAGTCACGAACGTCTCGTGTGTCACACGTAATTCCTATTATTAATCATCACCCTCACACCTTTTCTGTTTATGCTGGGTAGTATCCCGGTACCCTGCCGCGTAGTAAGCATGATCACCACGTATCAATCACCGGTGGTCTACATGCACTGGGCACCTTAGCACAGACTGTGCAAAAGTGTCCACATTATTACGGCACCCTTGATATGTTTTTCCTTTTCCCCCCCTCCCCCCTTCCTCGCTCCCCCCTTTTTTTGTTATGTCTCCTTTCAGGCTGTGATACAGGATTTTCGTATAAAAACAGATTCTGGACACGATCTGTCAAGCATACCAGACCTAGGTAACGAAAGGGATTACGGGTTGTCTTTTCCCGAACCCTTGTTTCTTATATTCTTCTTCTTTTGGTCCTGACGAAGCGCTCCTGGATCCAATAGGGACCATCAGATAGCGCGAAACATGTTGACCTGACTTTTTTTAGAGCACTTTTTGTTAATACACTACACGGGTTGAGAGAAGTGGGACTTTATTTGGTTCAGTTTCCCCTCTCATATTAGCACTACCGTGCATCTCCATCCCCGTCCATGTTTTAATTTGAACCAGGGACCTCCCAATTAAACTTCGTTTGGACCCTGTTTCAATTTTATTACCTGCACTCACTAGCACACTATTACCCACACACCCACACTCACAAATGCGGCAACTCCTAAAAGAACTCCGCCAGAGAGCCCCTAACCAAGGGCCCGTGAGGGACTGCAGCGCCACCCCCACGAGGAGCAACTGTGCCCAATGATGATGCCAAACATCCGTAAGGGTGTGTGAGGGCACCAAGTACCACACCAAGGAGTACCCTCTCCTCACTCTGCACACTCACCTTGCATTTGGAGACATCCCCTGCTTTCTATAGCTTATCCTTTGGCTATCACTTTCTTTCTTTTTGTAGGAACTGTAACCATCCATTGGGATAGTATATGACTTTTAGGAGCACTGGTTCAGGACCTCTTTCAATCCTCAAGCTCCTAGTCCCCTCTCTTATTGATTTGTTGAAAGCCTTAGAATGGATCTGCTCCTTTCCCAACGGCTACACATAGAGTCAAGTCAGACTTCCATTGTGCAACTCAGAACCCACAGAGATCTGGTGCAGAGTGCCTCAGGGATCCTCCCTGAGCCCCACCCTCTTCAACATCTACATGGCCCCGCTTGCAGCAATCGTCAGAAGCCATGGACTCAACATCATCTCCTATGCGGACGATACCAAACTGATTTTCTCCCTCACAGGCAAACCCACAGCCACCAAGAGCAACTTCCACAGTGGAATGAAGGCAGTCGCCACCTGGAAGGACAGCTGCCTCAGGCTTAACTCAGACAAGACTAAAGTCCTAATCCTGGGCTGCACCCCCTCAGCCTGCGAAGACTCCTGGTGGCCCGCAGCGATCGGAACCCCCCGCCCCACACCCATGGACCAGACACGAAACCTCTGCATCATCCTGGACACCACACTCTCAATAAACAGTCAAATCAACACCATGTCATGCTCAGCAGCAGACTTGACTACGGCAACGCACTCTACACTGGCATCACACAGAAACTCCTAAAGACGTTGCAGAGCATCCAGAAGTCCTCCGCCAGACTCATCCCAAACATCCCACGCCACAGCCACATCACCGGCCACCGAGAGATCTTCACTGGCTACCTATCAACAAAAGAATAACATACAAGCTCCTTACGCATGCCTACAAAGCCCCCACAATGCTGGAACTGCGTACCCCAAACATCACCTCTCTTCGACACTCTCACCAGACATCTCCGCTCAACTGACCCTGGCCACCATCCCACGGATCTGCAAGACCACAGCTGGAGGAAGCTCCTTTGCCTACCTCACTGTGAAGACCTGGAACTCCCTTCCTCTGCACCTCTGGGGATCACCATCGCTGCTGCAATTCAGGAAGGACCTCAAGACCTGGCTCTTCGACTGAACCGTAGATCCACCCATTCACCCTCTCCCCCCAGCGCCTTGAGACCTTTACGGGCAAGTAGTTGTGCTTTATAGGAATCCTGATTGATGGAGCGTCTGCTGCTTCGAGTGCAGATTTTAGTAAAGTAGAATCCCGACAATTATTTTAGATTGTGTCCACCCTGGGATTTGTGTGGCTAAGAGAAATATTGTTCGCTGGTGGGGAGCAGCCGAGCCGCCGAGTGTTGAAGAGTGGGGATCGGACATGGATTGTTGCTGGGCTGCAGAGCGCCAAGTCTGTGAAAGCAGAGGATGTTGTCGCAAGTGGGAGAAAATATGGAACATAACTGGGCCTTCTGGGTGGCCCATTAGGACAAGAATAGCATCCTGTTTGAGACAAGGAGTATGACTTATAGGTGCCTTGTGTGGGGAGGAGCTGAGGGGGTTGGAAGGGTCAATACAGGAAATGCCATTAAAGATCAAGCTGGTATCCTGCAAGATACGTAGTGCTGCCATGATTGTTTTAGTTGCGTTGAACCACAAAATATATATATATATTTTTTTAAAGCAACATGACAAGAAGAAACGGGGAAAAAATGCGGTTTGTTCTGCACTTCAACCGCAGCCAGGACCAATTTTGCACCATAGTCCTCAGCACTCCAACAGCCAGGGCTTTAAATATACCAGGTCATGTTGGTGCTCAGCATCAGCAGTTCTAAAAACCAGGAGCTGAGATAGGTTCCCTTCGTCTTCTCTGCGCAAAAACAAAATCTTAACTCTCCGGCAGTACCACCCGTCACCAGCCTTTAAGATAACTTCGAAGAGACTCCTTTGCTATGCATGATGCCACGATCAGGAGTTAATTGGAAGAAATGATCACTTGACAGTAATCTGAAAGCGCGCGCACTGAAATTCACAAAGGGGCATGGAGGGCGACGAGCAGAGCTCAGGCACCAAATGTAACCAGGTTACAGTGATGAAGCAGTTGCATGTGTTGCTTCTGGCGAGTATGAGCAGCTTCTAGACATTTTTTCAAGCCCAAAATAAATAAACGTAAATATTTTGCAAACAGTTTGATTTTATGTTTCTAATGGAGCATTTTAGTTATTTCACAGCCTAATAATTATAGAATTGAAGCATTTTTAGTACTATTTACAACAATGCCATTGTTGTTACTGATTCATTTCATGCAGATAGCAACCATTGACAAAGCCAATAGTCCTGACTTGTTTTATGTGTAAAGTCAGTTGTATTATTATCACTTAATTATTATTATGGATGCAAATACAGAAAGAGGCAGCAAAACAGTTGGGTGGCACACTATGCCAAGTAAGCACAGATTCCCTGACAGGGCCAGAGGCTTGATTATGCTTTACTTTCTTTCCTTAAAACTCCCAGAGGCAAATCTAGAACAACAACTCCCATAAATATCCAAATTATGTCATCTACTACAGGGCTTGAAAAATCTATTCGCTATGGCAAGCCAGACTAAATCAGGGCGAGGAATTTTTAAGACCTACTTGCCCTTTCTGGCAAATAGGAAGACAAACTGACTTTCGACCTCTATCTCTGAGAGTGGAGCAAATGTGACAAGATACGATTTAAAGGCATCTTTAATGCTCACAAAGTGAATGAGCAATTAAGATGCCTTTAAATCTTGTTACATTTGCTCAGTTTTCAGAGACAGAGGTCAAGTACATTACAGTTAGGTCGAGTAGGTTTTTCAAGTTACTAGATCTGCAGGTCTAGTAACATTTTTATGATTTTTCGAGCCATGTACTACACTGGACTACAAGAGCCAATCATAACATCCCTCTGGGTATAACAGCCCACGTCGTCCTTTTTCTTTGCTGCTCATGGCAGCCTCAGATAAGTGCCCCTTTAATATTTTCTCACTGTTTGATATTTGATCTGTATGAAGGTTCTAATGGTGTATCTGACACATGTATACTGACTGTATTGTGTGAGTGGTCTGCAATTACCTCAGGGACTGCATCTCGCACCAGTGAGCAAGCCTCACAAACCCTCATGCCGGGCAATTTGTCCTGGGCTGACCCGCCCCTGGTCAGTGCTCGTTCTGAGGTGTGGCTAAGCTGCAGCCCTCTCCTCTTGTCAGGCGTCTCCTGCTGCATCGCAGTCTTCCCTGAGGCCTTTGGGCTGAAGAAGCCTTCAGTGTTTGCGCCTCAATACAGTCAGCGCACATATTCAAACCCAGCATTTTGCGATTACAGTGTTACCTCAGGTTGTGCTTTTTGGGTTTTTTCTCCACTGGGGTGGTGTAATTAGGAGTTTTCCCCTTACACTGACTGAGGTGAAGGTAGCCATGTGTTACCTTCGTGTACAGTATAATTCATTAAGCTGTCTTCATCAGGGGCTGCAATGGTTGAACATTGTGTATATGAGAGGCAGGGGGGAGGTGACAGAGGAGTACGAGGTAGACTCAGAATTGTTTTCCTTTATTTACATGGCAGCTTCCCAGTTGGTTGAGACAGCAATGTCAATGACACTGCAGAAGTGGCAAAGGTCCGCCACCAAGACCCGATGGTGACCTTTATGAGCTAATTAAGGACCCCTAGAGGGGTAGTGACAGATCTTGGAAGTCATTACAAGATAATTCCAATAATATTACTGGATCCCTAACAAAGATAATGGCGTTGGCGGAGGATGTCAAGCGCACAGGCGCATCCATGAACCCGGGTTGTCCTATCGGGATGGAACCAGAGGCCTAAATGTATTATGAACAATGCTAATTGTACCCTGTCGGAGGAGCGTAGACATGTCTTGCTGCTTTGCTTGGACCCTAAATTGATTGTTGGCCACTGCAGATTGGTCAACGCCACATATAAGGGATTCTATTTCCAACCAATGGATCAGATGGCCTCATTGGTTGGAAGGAAGCATAATCGAGCCTCTGGCCCTGAGTTTGATTGAAAAATATCCTAGCAAACACCAAGTCAAACTCACATGGACTGATATACCCTGAGGAACACTGGCTACTGTGAACATGTGTTGTTGATGATATAATGCGGTTAGATGTTCACAGGAGTAAAACATGGTTTGCTCTTCCAGCGAACTAGGAAATGTGTCTTTGTTTAGTTTAAGCCACGCCCCTAACCGTATTTGCTTTACAGGCGAGAAAGAAGTATGAACAAAAATATGAAAACAGGAACAGAAGTTACAATAGTAGAGAAGGTAAAATTTACAGTGGTTACAGATGTGGATCAAAAGAACACTTAGCTAACTTTCTAAATTGTTCAGGACTGGGAAAAAGATGTGGGAAATGTAAAAAAGTAGGTCATTTTACTACATCGTGTAAAAATGTCAAAAGTACCCTTAAAAACAAAGTGAAAGTTAGTGCATTAAAAGAATTTGATGAGGAAATGTGTTCCAATATAGTTCTGTCAATTGATGCACAAGAGGGTAGAATTAGAGCACCTTTAGGAAGTGTACACATCGGTGCGGTGGAGTTACAGATAATGGCTGACTCTGGTTCACCAATAACCATAATTTCAGACAGAACTTTTGATGAGCTCTGGGAAGATTGTGATCTAAAAGAAACTAACGTAAACCCTAAAGCCTTTGGAGAATTTGAAATTGAAATGGTTGGGTATTTTGAAGATTTCTTAAATTTTAAAGGTAGAGTAATTTTTACAAAAAAAAGGACGCAACATCGTAGGATGGAAAGACTTAGCCAAACTTGGTGTAATTTTGAAGCCTGGATCAGATGAACCAATAGTGTTGGATGATAATTTCTGTAACAGTATACGAGTAAAAGATAAATTCCTAACACTTGAAGCAGTCCTAGAACAAAACAAAGAAGTTTTTGAGGACCACATTGGTTGCGTCAAAGGATTTGAGCATAAAATAAAATTAAAAAAAGACTCAATACCTGTTTCACACAAAGTTAGGTAAGTACCCCTATCAGTTAGGAAGGAACTTAAGATGTTACTTCAAAAACTTTGTGATGAAGGTGTAGTAGAAGAAACTGAATCAACCGAATGGGTTTCCGCCATTGTCGTCACAAAAAAAAAAAATGGCGAGTTGAGATTGTGTGCTGACTTGAGGTCCCTCAATAAAAATATCGTTGTGGATTGCCATCCCTTGCCAAAAATACAGGAGATTTTGGCATCCACAAGTGGCTCCAAAGTTTTCTCTTTGATCGATCTTAGGTCAGCATACCCTCAAATAAAATTGGCTGAGGAGTCTAAGGATCTCACTACATTTGTGACTCCGTTTGGACCATACAGATATGTGAGACTACCTTTTGGACTTGCTTCAGCCGCGAGTGTTTTTCAAAAAATGATGGATATAATCTTTAAGGATGTTAAAGGAGTTGAAAAGTTTCAGGACGACGTTTTAGTAAACTGCCCCAACCATGGATGAGCACGACAAAATATTATGTGAGGTACTTAAAAAGCTAAAAGAGAAAGGTATGACAGTAACTAAAAAGAAATTTAAATTTGCACAGGATAAGATTGATTATCTTCGGCATCAGCTTATTTCTGAAGGTATAAAACCTACAGATGACTTGGTGCTACATTAAAATCCTTTATGGGTCTTTGTGAGTACTACTCAAGGTTTATTGAAGGGTAGGCAGAAAAAGTTGAGCCTTTAAGGAAACTATTGCGAAAAGGAGAAAAATTTGTATGGGAGGAAGATCAAATTTACGCATTTAATGATGTAAAAAAATCTTTACTATGTGCACCTACATTGTTTCCTTATGATCCAGAAGAAAAAAAATGTGCTAACAGTTGATGCTAGTGCTGTAGGCATTGGGGCTGTATTTAGTAAAAAAATGAAGAGTGAAGAATCTACTGTTAGTTTCATTTCAAGACGTCTTAGACAATCTGAATTGACATATAGTAACATCGAGAGGGAGACCCTTGCATGTGTATGGGCAGGGGAAAAACTTAAAACATATTTGTGGGGTAAGGAATTTGAGATTGTTACCGACCACAAACCTCTTATATATATGTTGGAAGGTTCAGGGGGAGGTAACAATAAGGCTTCATCTAGACTTGTAAGACTGATTGCAAAACTACAAGAATATAATTTTAAAGTAAGATACATTCCTAGAAAAATTAATTCTAGGGCAGACTTCCTCTCAAAAATGCCTATTGCCAACTGTGAAGAGGAAGACAAAGAGGAAGTAGAATGTGTGGTTGCCCCAATTGATACAACAATACTAAGTATTCGTGATATAACAGAAACAGAATGGATTGAAAATCTTTAAAAAGACAACCCATTACAAAAAGTAATGGAATTTATTGTAACCAAATGGCCTCCTTTGCGGAATTTGAATAAGGACTTAAAATGTTATCACCAATTATCAGAAGAATTAACTGTGGTTAATGGACTACACATAAGGCATGATTTATTCATTCCACCTAATAATATTAGAAAATGACTCATTTGCATCGCACATGAAGGGCATCCAGGATCAACAGCCACAAAAAACATTCTCAAAGAATATTATTGGTGGCCTGGTCTTAATTCAGATGTCAACAACCACATTGATTTTTGTGAGGAATGCTTGAGAGCGGATAAACATTGGAAAGTAAGCAAAAACGATTTGCAATTAGTTGACATACTAAGAGGCCCTTGGTCAAAAATTGCTATTGACTTTTCTGGACCATTTGTATATATGGAAGACAGCTGTAAATATCTTGTGGTATTGTCAGATTATTACACAAAGTGGATTCACTACAAGTTTTTGTCTAAAATTACAACTGATATTTCAATTGTATTTTTGCAAGAAATTTTCGCCATTGAAGGTCTACCTAAAATTTTAGTTTCAGATAATGGTACCCAATTGGTCTCATCAAAAATGTGCAATTTCTTAAAGAATTTAGGCATTAAACAAGAAAAAACTCCTTTGTACAGCTCGTCTTCAAATGGACAAGTTGAACGGGTTAATAGATTTCTAAAAGAGGGTGTCCAATTAGCCATTGCATCAAAGTTACCTGTAGAAAAATATATTAAAGAAAAAGTTTGTAGTAACAACAACACAGTGAACAAAATCACTGGTCAATCTCCATTCTTTCTCATGAGAGGGAGAAAAAGCAATATAATAAATCTCACACAAAATATAGGGTAGCACGATGGAAATATGTCTAGTCTTGTGAAGGGGAAAGCTAGAAGTAAATGGGCACAACACTGTTGTGGTCGAAAACCCTCACTCAGCCGAGGGTGACATGCTTCATCATTGAGTTTCTCCAACACACGGGGACCACTGGTGCTCATTTACTTCTAGCTTTCCCCTTCACAAGGCCAGACATCTTTCGATCATGCTACCCTATATTTTGTGTTAGATTTATGATAAGGAAGCCATATAGGATAGAATTTTTCTATTTTCTATTTTGTAGCATTGTTCTTCTTTTTGGCCCCCCTTTGTGAGATGCACGGAGAAAAAGCAATACCATGTTGACACCAAAATTTACACATTGGTATCAAGATAACACTGAAAGTACCAAAATTGATGATTCCAAATTGAATGTACATCAGAAAATAGTTGAAAAACAAGTCTTGACTAAAGCTTATCATGATGTTGCAAACAAAACTAAAAATAAGATTTTTAAAATAGGTGACTTTGTCATTATCAAAAAACCTATTAAAGTACAAAAGGGTGAATCGACCTTTACCAGACCATACAAAGTTGAGAAAGTTGAGAAAGGTTCAGTCTACCTAGGTGCCAAAGGTTGATGGAGTAAAAGTGATGTTGTAGGTCTCAAACCTGGTCAAGAAAGAATCCTTCTTAAGAATTTGGAGAACGTTGAATCTGATTCTTATTCTGATTTCTTTGACAGTTTTAATAGAGATGTTAATTCAACCTCATCTCATTCTAAAACATTTTCTGAAAGGTTTGACAATTGTGTTCATGTTGGCGAACACAATGATGATTTTCGGTTTCAAAGTTCATCACCAGTTGGCATTTCTTTAGATGAACAAAAGTCTGATGCTATTAGCGAATGTGATTTACCTTGTACTTCACGTGATGGTAATATGACAAGTAGAAGAATGATAAAACAACCAAAACACCTTTATGATTTCGTATTGTACTAGATTTGTTATTTTCCTTTATAAGTGGTGAGATGTTGTGCTCCTTATCTTCCACCTATTTTTTTTCCGTGCCTCACTCTATCTTCTTTCCTTTTCTTCCTTCCTTCTGTCCTATCACATTCTTTCCCTTCTGTGACGTTGATACACAGTATAAATGTGACGCATTGGAATGTTCACCATTTCACCCCTGACTCTTGATTGAACTTGTTCCACCTGCGTGTGGGACTTATCTTTAACTGATATTTTAATAAATTACCTTATACCAACTCTAGTTGGCTCTTTGACACAACAGCCACGCCCTATTATAAGACCCTTCCCTCGTTTTTTTTTTAAATTCCTCTTAAAGCCCTGACAACCAATACCAGCTCGACGGCCCCTCTGACCCCCAAGAACAATGGAACCCCTTAAAACGAACCACTGGCCCAAGGAGACGCCGCTAACCTCGGATTCCCTTCCAGGTCACCCGGGTAGCAGCCGAAGCGAGGGCTCCGTCCCTCCAGAGCGAGTGCCCGGGATCCACTGCGAGCGCTGACCGCGGATCACACCGCTCGGGGCTCTCTTTGTATCCTACAGGCTGCAACAGAATGTAAAGTCAGACCTCTATCTCTCCCTCTGAGCGTGCGCAGAGTGAACGGACTGTACCAAGGAACTGTGTTTGTTACTCGGAGCATGCGCAGACCTTTCCTTCTGGTTACGAGCAGCAAGTTGCAGGGATTGTATCTCAAGTTCTGAGCATGCGCAGATATGCACATCCTGGGATGTATACACGTTTGTGGTTTTTACAGCAAGATCAGTAATTTGACCAAATACAGTGAGAGTATGGAAGTGTAAGCTTAGCAGAAATACAAAAGTTTAGTTTACCGCTGCCTTTTCGTTTGAACCTTAATTAAAAAAAGAAAGAACAGAGAAGAATAATTAAACAAGCATTTGCAATGCAATAGGTCTCGCATTTATAAGAGTTTGAGCTATTGGCATTGTAAAATTACAATGCCTTTTATTTATGTTTTGGTTTTAAAACAAATAAAAGGCATTGTCATTTACAATGTCAGTAGCATAAACTCGCATAAAAGCAGTGTGCGGCGTGCAGCAGTGTGCGGCGTGCAGCAGTGTGCGGCGTGCAGCAGTGTGTGGCGTGCAGCAGTGTGTGGCGTGCAGCAGTGAGGCGTGCAGCAGTGTGAGGCGTGCAGCAGTGTGCGGCGTGCAGCAGTGTGTGGCGTGCAGCAGTGTGCGGCGTGCAGCAGTGTGTGGCGTGCAGCAGTGTTTCGTGTAGCAGTGTGAGGCATGCAGCACTGTGTGGCGTGCAGCAGTGTGCGGCGTGCAGCAGTGTGCGGTGTGCAGCAGTGTGCTGCGTGCAGCAGTGTCGTGCAGCATGCAGCAGTGAGTAATGCAGCAGTGTGTGGCGTGCAGCAGTGTGCGGCGTGCAGCAGTGTGTGCCATGCAGCAGTGTGTGCCGTGCAGCAGTGTTTTGTGTAGCATTGTGCAGCATGCAGCAGTGTGTGGCGTGCAGCAGTGTTTCGTGTAGCAGTGTGCGGCGTGCAGCAGTGTGCGGCGTGCAGCAGTGTGTAATGCAGCAGTGTGCGCAGCAGTGTGTGGCATGCGGTAGTGTGCGGCATGCAGCAGTGTGCAGCGTGCAGCAGTGTGTGGCGTGCAGCAGTATGTGGCATGCAGCAGTGTGTGGCGTGCAGCAGTGTGTGGCATGGTTTGTAAACAACAAGAAAAGCGGACATCAAAGGAAGGATGGGAGGGAACGAGGATATGGGGTGTGAGTTATAACGAAAGTTAATTGTTGTAAGAGGGGATGCAGGAAGTGAGGCCGAGCGCACGCTGGCGAAAGCAGTCTGCTGCTTTCAAGTCCGATGCCAGATGCCAGCTTCGCGCTTGAATGCCTTCACATGCACTGGCCATAAACCGCATTCCTAAGGTCTTGTGCCCCTTACTAAATCTATCTGAATGCGTGAGGTGGCGCACGCGCAGGAAGTAGCTGGTGGCAAATGGAATGTGCGTGGTTGTGCGCGTAACCGCCACCCGATCCGCCTGGGAAGCCTTTGGGAGCATTTTCTGAAGCCCCTACATAAGTCTCGCTGAGCAATCGCTTATGCGACTGCGCATGGTTGTGCGCGTAACCGCCACCCGATCCGCCTGGGAAGCCTTGGGAGCATTTTCTGAAGCCCCTACATAAGTCTCGCTGAGCAATGGCTTACGCGATAGCCAGGCGAGACCTAAAAAGAGGCAGCAGAGACGCTAGGAGAGAGAAAGAGACAGAAAGAGGGCCCGAAGCAGAGTGGGCATACAAGAGTGTGTGTGGAGGGCGAGAGCCTCTAAGCACAAGGCTAGGTCCGAGGGGGCATAGACTGGTTAGAGGACCAGTCCCAAGTATGTGTGGAAGCGGGGCTAGGCACCTGCTGGAGGGTGTAAGACTGGTAGTAGTGTGGGTCAGTGTTAGACCACCAGCAGTGTAGGAGGGTATAAGATTGCTATCAGTGTGGGTCGGTGTTGGACTGCCAGCAGTGCGGGAGGGTGTAAGGTTGCTAGTTGTGTGGGAAGGTGTTAGGTGCGGCAGTCTAAAGGGATGGATGCTGTAGGGGTGAGCTGAGGACGCTGGCGGTGCAGAGGGTGTCTGTGTGGGGGTAGATTTGGGACTGTCATACGCGGGGATCCCAGTCACGAGCCCTCAGGCCTTCAAACACCGACCCATGCAGGATTGACTCAGTGTCGCAGTGCATCATGGGAATGCCCGTGCTCCAGGGGTTAATAGAGGAACTGATAGCACCGTCAATTAAAGACTGCGCGAACTGAGATCGGGGGGCGAGAAACGGAAGTAAAGAGTCGGAAAGATCAAGGAAGGAGGGAAGCGAACACGAGTGGAAGGGTGGGGGCGAGAGAGGAATCAAGGGACCGAGATACCAGACGAGGAGACGTGAAACGGGAGGAAAGACTGGGTGTTACAGATGTGAAGTGAGGCAGATGTGAGAGAAGAGGCCTCAACATCACTCTAGGTGAAGTGGTAAATGACCCCCAAATATTAACATTGAACCCTTCTTCCTTCTGGGAGGTATACCTGCCAGACAGTACACACGCCGCTGGAGCGCTCCCTTTATGAACGAGACACGGTCAGGAGTAGAGACTGGTGTGTGCAGGTGAAAGGAGGAGATGGAGACATCAAGTGAGAATGAAGGAGGGAGAGGTGTGAGAGAGAAACAGACTTCAGGAGAGCAGAGGTCTGAATGAGTCGAGAGACAGAGCAGCGAGAGGGTGAGAGGGAACCCGAGGGGTCTGACTGCTCTAAGGTATCGACGTGTGGAGTGTACTTCCGGTGCACAACCATGGCGCCATGGTAAGAGCTCTGCGCTGGAATGTACTCCAGCGGCACACATACATCACGTGTCACCCTTGCTCATGCTACAACGCGCTTCATTGGCTAGCTAGGAGCATTTCACCCGCACACCTCATTCAGGAAGGAACCTTCGAACAATAACACTTAGACAGGATGGGTCCAATCCTTGGTCGTCCAGGGAGGGCCACAGACCCCGAGGTGCTTTAAACCATCCCCGACACCTCCCCCTAAAGCAGTGCTTCAGACTCCCCCCGCGTGCTGCGAAAATTCAAAGCTACCTTCACCAATGCAGAGGATCACACGTGTGACCAGAAGCAAGGCGAAGTTTCAGCAAATCATGTGCAGCAGCAAAGGGCAAGCACATCGGAGCTGAAAGGAAAGGTGTTCACTCCAGTGTGTGACTCGAAGACCGTCTCGGCATCTCCCTCAAGCATGGAGAGTGTCGTATGTGGGTCACGTCAAGGTGAGTGAACACGGCTCCGGCAGGTGCACGCGGTGTCACGGTGATGTTTACACGTGTCACAACCGCTTGGCAGTTCCATATGACGCGGGTGGTGACTTGTCAAAAGCAATTTCAAGAACCACGTTATTTGAATGTGCGGCTGTCAACACGATATGCTGTCAAGCAACACAAACATTTATTATTCAACAGCAACCTTCTGGTAGCCCTCGTGCGCGTGCGCGTGCACGGCAGCGGGTGTGCGGGAAACATTGTTCATCACGGAGGAGAAACGGGGGCCCTCATTGGTCAGCCGCAAGGTGGCCGAGAAAAACGGCAAAATAACTTTTTAAAGTGGTCTCTAAGGGGAAAGCATGAAATGTGTCGAATACACAAGAAGAGAGAGGAGAGGGTGTTTGTGCGATGTCAACAACGAACAGAGGGTTACAATTGGAAACAAGTGGAATTCATTAAATGCTAGCAGCGTGATCTAGAGTGCAAACACGCCTAAAGTGCTGAATTGTGGCCAGTCGCACGATGCTTAAATGGGGAATTTCTGTGTGTGTGGGACTCTCACAGTTGTAGCTCCACAGCGTAGTCACACACAATTACATCTCACCAGCTGGACAGGGCCCAAACATTACAAGAACAACAAGCCCTGCAGGTGTGTATAGAGGGAAGCGAGTTGAGACACGTCTCGCAGCGTCGACGAGAGACTCACCTTGAGACACGCCATGATGGTTTCTGGTCAGAGGGAGGCCGCACGCGCGCCTCGCGCTTTAAGTTTAATAAAAAAAAAAGACAAGCCCGGCGGAGCGTGGCGCGCGCGCGCTTGGGGGCAGGGGAGCGGACTCTTTGAAGTGCTCCCAAAAGGCGGATTGCATGGCGGCACGATGCGCGTGATTGTGCGCGTGCTAGCAAGGCAATCCGCGTTTTGGGAGCACTTTTGAAACCCGTATTCAATAGTCTCGCTTTGCAATCGCTTACGCGATAGTAAGGCGAGACCTAAAAAGAAATAACAGAGAAGATACGCGCACGCGTCCCTCTGTCTACTTTAGTTTCTGTTTTCTTCTTTTTTTAAGTCCCAACAGAATAATTAAAGTTTCAATACAATACAGTGCCCATTTCCGATGACTCCATTACAGTCACCTGATCAACCATAGAGACCCGCCGTATATAACCCTCTTGCATCATCCCAGCTTCCTCTTTCTTTGCACTTACTTGTCCAGGGAACAGATCAACAGTCCAATACCCAGCAACTCCAGGACTCAATCAAAGTTCGAGAACCTGTAACGACAGGACTTCAATCAACATTGAACATCACCACCCAAGGGGGGCATGGATCAGAACGCTGTCCAACGGGACCCAACAGTCTTTTGCAGAACCTCAGGAGCATCTCTACCGGAAACGGACTCCAGAAAAACCAGGGAACTCCCACAGCTTCTGAACGCTGTTGACTCCATAATCACTTGTTTCCCGTTCCTAGCAGGGAAGTAAAATATCAAAGCCGTAAACACTGACCTCACCAAAGACATAACATAACCAGTACAGTGTCATCAGGGAGAAAAAAACAATAGAAATATATATCATCCATCACAATAAGCAATCAATCTTATGCAGACACATGTAAAGCAATAGGTGGGATAATCATCGCCTCCGTTTCCTTAATAGAATTGAAAATTCTTGTCACAAATATTGGACCATTTTGAATACTATGACAGGACCATAGGCTCTGATTCTGATTGTTTGAAGCGCAGCCACCACCAAAGAAGCAACATCAACATTAGGTTTACAGTAAAAAGACTTAAACGTAGATTTTGCTGACCAATCAGCTGCTTTAAGAAAGTCAGTTAAACTAGAACCCAAAGCAAACGACTTGGAAGCGTCACCCCTCAAGCAGAGTGAACGCCAAAAAAGAAGGTATCCATACCTGCTTAAATCATAAATGCATCCATCAGGCAAGTGTGGCCGAGACCCCCTCATTGTCCCCTCATATCAGTATGAAATTCAGCAGTACTCACCTCATAAGCTTTTAAAAATTGCACAACGCAAAGTTTAGGATTATCTGGAAAAGGTGGATAGGAAATCGATGAGGAATTACATATAGTGCGACGAGAAATTGAGAAAGCAACCCCTTCAGGAGAAATAATCCTCCCTCCGAGATCCAAAGCCTGCACGTCAGATACCTGCTTAGAAGATATGAGACATAAGAGCATAGTCAATGTGGCTGACAATTGCTATCTCAATAGATATTTAGTACCTGATTCGGATGCGGTTTGGACCGCAACCAACGGCTTGTCGGTTGTGGTCCAAACGGCATCTACTGCTGCGGTCTGACTGAGGCATTATGCTGCGCTGCAGTCGGAGGCAACAGTCGGAGGGACCGACAGACGTTTGCTAGTCTGAAAATTCTCATACTCCCTTAAGGACGGTGTTTCCACCATGGGGATTATGTCGGTTCCCGACAGCCTTTTCATTTCTGACTTTCCGACATGGAAAGGCTGTCGGAAAGTGACATTGGGGGCCCTAGCAGGGCCACCTTTCCCCCTGGCCCTTCGCATCTCTGCTTGGGGGGACAAAAATCCCTGTGCTGTGTGGCAGGCATCTCACTGTGCCTGCCACACTGTGCAGGGATGTTCACAAACTCCCATTTCTTAATGGGAGCTTGTGCTGCAGGCGGTTTCCACCTGCCGCACAAGCTCCCATTGAGATATGGGAGTTTGCGGTCGGATCGTAATTCGGTGTGCGGAACCACTATCCTATGGTCGGGCGGTTCCTCCACTGCAACTGTGTCAGTCGGAGGCAACTCCAAACAACATCGTAATCAGACCCTTATTATCCGGCCAAGACTCCAAAAATCGCAAGACTATATTGATATCTCACAAAACAGAATATTTAGGAAGAGGGGGCCTGTCCATACAGATGCCTCTCATAACTTACAGACTATGGGGTGATTGCCCACTTGCCTACCATCAACAGGCAAATGACCAGCCGAAATGGTTTATATTCAAATTTTGAGGTTTGAAAGGAATTCTGGGTTATAATCTTTGGTGAGAGCTACGCAAGTCAGCCCACCCTGGATAGCCCTAGGTTGGCTAGGTTTCCCTGGGTGCTGGCTGAGCTAGGGTGCAAAATTTAAAAAACTCATTTTCTTCACATTTCTTTGATGGAAGGTTCAGGAATCTTCAGGGAGCCACAAACTTCCTTCCATCCGGCATTCCCCCAGGTCTCCTGATACAAATGGCAGGGGAAACACTTTCCCTGCTCCCGAGACTGGAAAAAAAATTAAATCCCACTTCTGTATACAGCTGAGGGATTTTTCTGGATGTGCGTAGAGGACATAACGGTTACATCCTCCGCACGCAGTCACCATGGCGGAGGACGTAACCGTTATGTCCTTGGCACAGAAAGGGCGCTAGAAGAAGTGTTAGACGTAATGGCAGACTAAATGGACATGACATGAGATAAGATTCCGAATTATTTGTGTACCTTTAAACCTGGTATATTATCAAGAGAGCGCTCAACATACAGTGAATTGTTTCCCAATGGCGTTCATCCTATCCAATCTGTTGTGCT
The DNA here is from genome assembly GCF_964204655.1 of Triturus cristatus. NCBI lineage: Eukaryota > Metazoa > Chordata > Amphibia > Caudata > Salamandridae > Triturus > Triturus cristatus. The sequence continues at coordinate 40,230,379 of NC_140589.1, forward strand.
CATTTCATCCACCTCGGAAGGAAGAAAGGCTGAGTCACAGCCGCTGGTAATCTATCATATTTATGCTGCAGAGTCACACAAGGAGCATTTGCAATCAACACGCTCTCTTCATTATTTCGCTCATGGACTCGGAGAATATCGCATGTGTAGCGGCCTATATGTTTGAGTCTTTTTTACAATTATAATTTGTGTGTCAGTTTCTCACATAATCTCATCCATCTCATCACACTGCCAGGTGTTGCGCCCATAACACAATAACCACACCTTGGTGGTCCTTATGCACAGCATGAAAGCACTTCCCACATAACTAAAATAGACAGCAAAGTCATCCAGCCGCGAGCAAGCGCTGGCCCCAACTCTAAATATATGTTATGTAATGAAAGCAACAGGTCTGAATGCCTGTAGCCTCAACCTTAAAACTAAATTAATGCACCATGGAAAAACACTTTTATTGGTGCCTAAATGGAACACAATCATAAGAGACCACTTTGCCCTATTTCTTTTGTGTTCAGTAATAAATGGTTTGCTCTACAAAAATAATTGAGCACTCTGGTTTGATCCTGTTGTTGCAGTGTCTACAAACGAGGAGCAGTGCTAATACATTTTGCCTACTTTTCAAATGTTAAATCTGAAGCTGAGCTTGAGTAAAAATGTGATTGCGGCATCTCCCACTACAAAATCAGCAAAAACAGACGGGTCACTCCTTTGCCCACATCAAATTTCTACCTGGTTCATGTTTTCTTTAAATAAAAAGAATGCAGATGGGAACAAAATATGTTTGCAGTCCCCCCTATTATGTAAGAAGGTAAATGGTTTGCTCTGTTTTTGTGTAAGTTCAATGTTTTAGAAAAAAGGAATCCACAATATACATGTTTATCGCATGTGCATCGGTTGGCCACGTCCACAAGATTCCAGCTAAAGCAGAGCAATCTCATAAGTGCTATCATATATGACTGACATCTCTCATTCAAACTTGCCAACTCCATATGAGGACTCACGTGTTCAAGACTGCAGGAGCAGGCTACACATTGAGCCCACACACACTACTCACAGGCTCAACTGCCTGTCAGCAGAGCCAGACTTTGATATTAACGTCTTAGAGCGCCATGTCTTCCACAGCAGCACTTTCACTTTGACACCTTGACAACTGTATCCTGAAGTGCGCTTCCCCTTTCACCTGCGATGGTGATGATCGGTGAGTAGATGTCCATATTAAATGAGCAACAGGCGTAAACTCACCAGTGGTAGCGCAATGTCAGATCTCTTGACTTTACGTTTATGACTTTTAAGGCAGATCTAATGGGCACTCCAGTGATCATCATGCCTTAATGCATGCTGTGGTCTGTCCTGCAGAGGTCTGATGGCGCCCGTCAACTAAACCAATCCTGATGCTGCTTTTGTGTTGTTTGTATTAGTGAACAGCATGACAGCAGCAGCCTTACTGGATAGGGCAGGCAGACATGGCGCTCATACCAGGACAAGAGGCCTCTTCGATGTCCCCTCAGCTCCATTGTATAGCAAAGGTTGAGAACAGCTGAACTACACGTCATGTTGGCTATGGAAAACGAAATGGCCAAACTGAAATGCGCACTTCGTTTCAACCTTCCAATGGGCTGCCAATCATTATGCTTGGATTGTACCAGCCCACGGTACATCATTGGGCTTGGTGACAGAAGTCACGGGCAGCCCGGGCCATAATGATAATTAATGTCACTTTTTTTAACTGCAAAAAAATATGTGCGACAGCTGACATGCAGGGGGGCAATGCCCTGGCACTCCTATGGATGCACCACCATTGCTTCGCAGCCTCTTCTCTGCTTCAGAATCACTCCCTCACATGGGGCACATTTAGTGAGTTCTATGCTCCACCACTGGAGTGTGGGCACCTTGGTGATTTCCAATAGAAGGTTATCTGACACCGCTCCTGGGTCAGGGCTAGGTTACAAATCTCAAGGACATCATATTGATTCTGGATTTGGGGAAGACACTCAGCAGGCAGACCACGGAGCAGAGAACTATACTACACCTTGGCGAAGAGCAGCCCTCAAGAGTGCCATGCTCAATCTTGAAGGGCGTTGAGACAATCCCCCCTAGTCGGACACAGTCCATGTTGTCATGTGGTCACATTTAGGCCCGAGTAAGTACCCCACCATTTTACATGCTCAGGCTTCAGAGTTGGCATCTTGTCTTAAAACTCTGACATTTGACACACATTGGCTTTCTTGCCTGTACAGGAGAATATTCTCTGAAATGGCTTTGCTTGCATTTACACTTCTTCATAGGCATACTATCAAGTGCCTTGAACATCTGTACAAGGGCTGAGTTCACTACGCAAAATAATGTTGTTTGTTATATTGTCCACCCGGCGACTGAGCTATCATGAAAGAATCAACAATAGCAGCCTGACTGGGGCTCTGCTATTATTACAATTTATCATATAAGCTTTACTCCTTTGTTAAGATAAAGGAGCGTTTCGCTGACACTGCTAAAGTCGCCCCTTGACAAAATTCTAGCCCAGATGATTCCTATTTACCTCTAGCTCTCCAACAAGACAGGCTCCCTGATTATACTTACCCAAAGGTAACGGGGAATTTAAATTACCCGACAGAGATTCTGGCAGATTTACGCACCCTATGCGCATTAGTCTAGGATAGGTAGCACTGGTAGGAGCAAAGAATATAACAGTACCGATATGTGAGCATATATCCTCATTAACAGCACAATCGTTAATTGTTTATTTTTTTTTACTATTCTCTTAATTTTGATTACACTGTTCTGTTTCCTTCTATTAATAAATGCAGTGCATGTATTTTTCACAAGAATCATGATGCTTCAATAAATATTGGAAGCCATGTTGTGTATTTCTTGTGTATTTATTTGTGTTTGCATGAGTTACCAAACAAAAGGATTCTAGATCTGTTTCTGGGATTTTCTTGGGGAGAGTCAAGGTTGTCATGTTCTGAGGTTGCACATTCCACCTGTTACCTGACTAGGTTAGGGGTACAGAGGGTGAACTGTGAATTGGCAGGACTACAGCCAACATATCCTGATGGTGTGCATAGAATCAGTCTTGCACAGTTTTGATGTTTATGTTGTCCAAGGATCACTGACATAACATCGATGTGCAAAATATTGATGTAAAAAATATCAATAAAAAATATAGACAACAAAAATATCGACTCCTATACTTACAAAAGGTAAGTACAAAAATATTGAATAAAAAAAAAGATGTAAAAATATCGATTTATATATATATATATGTATATATATATATATATATATACAAGAATAATATATATTTAATATATTAAATATTAATATTTATTTTAACAAAGTAAATTAAATGTAACATACATTTTCACAAAATATAACAAATAAACTTTAAAAAAACACAAACATATTAATTTTTACATCTATTTACTTCAAAATAATTAATACACTATTATCTTTAATTTATTTTAAAAATAAAAAATTATATAAAAATAAAATATATATATAAAAATACTCTAGAATAAATTAAAACATTAAACTATAACAAATATTTAAACTTAAATTGCCCAATACAATGAATGCAACAGTAGAGAAAGTGTTGGATAGCAAAATAATTACATTTACTATTCCAACTCCAGTGAGTGCAACAGTAGGGAAAGTGTTGGATAGCAGAGGAGTAAAAATTACTGTTCCCACTCCAAAGGGTGCAACAGTAGGGAAAGTGTTGGATAGCGAAGGGGTAAAAATTAATATTCCCACTCCAGTGAGTGCAACAGTAGGGAAAGTGTTGGATAGCGGAGAGGTACAAATTACTATTCCCACTCCAGTAAGAGCAACAGTAGTGAAAGTGTTGGATAGCGAAGGGGTAAAGATTACTATTCCCACTCCACTGAGTGCAACAGTAGGATAAGTGTTGGATAGCGGAGAGACAGAAATTACTATTCCAACTCCAGTGAGTGCATCAGTAGGGAAAGTGTTGGATAGTGGAGGGGTAAAATGTACTATTCTCACTCCAGTGAGAGCAACAGTAGGGAAAGTGTTGGAGAGCCGAGGGGCAAAAATTACTATTCCCACTCCTAAGACTGAAACAGTAGAGAAAATGTTGGATAGCTGAGGGTTAAAATTAGTATTCCCACTCCACTTAATGCAACAGTAGAATAAGTGTTGGATAGCGGAGGGGTAAAAAAATGTATTTCTACTCCAATGAGTGAACAGTAGGGAAACTGCTGGATAGCGGAGGGGTAAAAATTACTATTCCCACTCCAGTGAATACAACAGTAGGGAAAATGTTGGATAGCGGAGGGGTAAAACTTACTATTCCCACTCCAGTGAATGCAACAGTAGGGAGAGTGTTGGATAGTATAGCAAAAAATTACTATTCACACTCAAACACTACAAAAGATATATATTACAAATTAAATAAAATAATTAAAAAAAATATTTAAAATATATATTAAATATTTAAAAATAACACATATTATAATATTAATTACATATAACAAAAACCAACACATATTATATAAAATAAAATAATAAGTACATTTACATAAAAATAATTCTTTTAAACTACAAAATATTTAAAAACAAAAACATTAATTACAACATAAATGTATTTATTCTATTTCCTGCCCTATAACACCAAACCAATAAGAAAACACTTAAACATGTTTAATTAAAATTATTCACATAATTAACATAATTAATAATCAATTAAAAAATATTATTAATAAAAAAAACAAATAAACATTAATTAACTACACAACCTTTCCCACTATAATATCCACAACACACACCTAAATTAGACTATAAAATAATAAAACACAATTAAACCCCCGCACATCCACAGGGCACGAACAGGTGGAAGAGCCTTCTACGTCGTGGCCAAGACCTGGAACAAGCCCAGATCGACATCAGATGCGCCTACACCCTGCACATCTTCAGGAAGAGCCTCAAGACCTGGCTCTACGACTGACAGGAGCTGCCACCCCCATCCCCCCAGTGCCTTGAGACCCCCATGGGTGGGTAGCCCGCTTAAAACTCCCTGATTGATTTTAAAATTAAAAACTATTCCTATTAACAACTAATAATTACATAATTAAAATGTATTTAATACCCACCCTTTACCCCTTTAAAAGTAAAAACAACACACAAAAAAAACAATTACCCAAAATAAATAGCAAATAATTAACAGCTATATATTCATTCATTAAACACAAATTGCTTCCCACCCTTTACTCCTATAAGCACCACAACACACCCCGAAAATGAATTACACAATTACCATAATTACCAATTAATTACAATTAATTAACAACCAATTATGAATTCATCAATGTAAAATAAATTACTTCCCACCCTTTACACCTATAAAAAACACAACACACACCTAAAATTACACAATTACCAACATTAATTACAAATTAATTAAATAAAATTAACAACCAATTAATTCATAAAACAAAAATAAATTCCTTCCCACCCTTTACACCTATAAACACCACAACACGCACCTAATATTAATTACACAATTACCACAATTATTCACAAAATTATTAATTAAAATTAATTAACAACCAATTATTAATTCATAAATTAAAAATAAATTACTTCCCACCCTTTACACCTATAAACACCACAACACATACCTAAAATGAATTACATTATTACCAAAATTAATAGCCAATTAATTAATTACAATTAATTAACAACCAATTAATAATTAATTGATAAAAAATTACTTTACACATTCAACACTATAACATCTCAATTAAACAAATAATAAATACAAATTATTCAATAAATGTAATATAATTAAATGACTTCCCACCCTATCCCCCTATAAACCCACAACCCGCTATGGAACTAAATATACAAAATTCAAATAAAAAAAATAATACATTTAAAATATAATTAAATTACTTCCCACCCTATTCCCCTGTAAAAACACAACCCGCTACAGAGCTAAAAACATAAAATTCAAATAAAAAAATAAAATAAATTTAATATAAGTAAATTACTTGCCACCCTATTCCCATATGAACCCACAACCCGCTACGGAACTAAAAGCGCAAAATAAAAAAATAAATAATAATGACTACTAAAAATGTAACACATATATTAAAAATACAAACAATTCTTATACAAAAAATATGTAACATACATATAAAATATATACTAAAATATATAACAATAATAAAAAATGATATTTTAAACAACTATATTTTTGCAAACGATATTAAACACTTCGATATTTTTAAAATCGATATTACTTACCTTAAATCAATATTCTTGACCACTATATTCTTGCTGTCGATATTTCTGACCCACAATATGTGGGCACAGCTGTGCGTCCTATGGCAGCGCAGAGAGAAGGATCACCCAACCATTGAGTTTTGAGTAGAATTCCCGTCCATCCAAGGGGTGGATACAGTGTGCTTCAGGGATGTTAGTGTATGATGGACCCATAGGCTCTTGCCACTATTACCTTACAGGAGCTGTAGACAGTAAAACCAGCCTTTACAGGGGATGAGACACAAATCCCAGGGACAGGCTGATCTATAGGTCACTGGGAGAGCATGGGACTATGGGCACCCACTGCAAAGCTGATTGAAAAGATGGGGTGGGGCTGGGGCATAATGGGGTAAGGGGGAAACGGGAGGATAAATGTACTAATGCTTTTTCGCTTCTTTGCCTCACAGTGCCCTGCCCCAGCAACTTGTGTGGGAGGTATTTGAGGGGCAGGAATACCCCTGCTTAGTGTCGATAAGATGGAGGAGAGAACCTTGTGAGGCCAGGGGGTGAAGTTTAGATGAAGCAGGGGCAAGGCCAGGGTGGGGTGGTATCAGGTTAAGGTAGCATGGCGCAATAAGATGAACAAGAGGCATGTGAATGACAGCAAAAAAATCTTTAGGTCTGGGGTTTGCTTTACTTGCCATTAAGTAAACTTCTTTTTGTCTGGTAGATATTGTCTTATTCTACAATTCGTTCTAGTCTGTGATTTTAGAAAATAATTTTTCAAAAATCAAATTAAACTGCAATTCCATTTAAGAGGAACTCTTGAAAAAAGATCCAAAAAGCCACAACAAAAATTGGTGTAACTGTTTAAGTTTAATGATGCATGTGATAGAGCACCATTTTATTATGAATTTGTAGGGGTGCATTATAATCACTGGTAGTCCGCACCCATATATTTAGTGGGAACTCAGCACATATTGGTGTGACTAGAAATGTAATCAAGTCATTTATGAAGTCCAATATAGGTGGCAATTCCGATCCTGTAAAAAATGTTTGCGTACGACTCGTATCCGTATTTTTTCACGTACGAATCGTACAAGTACCGTACAAACGGCCAAGTACGATTCGGACGTGAAAAATACCTACGAATAGCGTCGGGAAATGTCTACGAGAGGGAGTCGGAATTTTTTACGTCCGAATGGCCTCGTGAAAAGTGTACGAGAGGGAGCCGGACATTTTTACGTGCAAATCGTAAAACAAAAGTCCGAGCGCGCAAGTACGATTCGTACCGCCCGTCCGAATACACAACCGCATGTAAAAGGCCCCGTACGGAGCCAACGCAGTAGCACACATGTACATGGGTAAACTTGTGCCCGTGTACGAGCCGTACAGCCTCCCCACCACCCAATATGTCAGCACCGTACACCCCCCCTGTCCGCACTGTACCCCAGGCCCGCACCTGTCCGCGCCGTACCCCCCCAGTACGCGCTGTACCCCCCATGTACGTGGGTACTCCAGGCCCGCACCTGTACGGGCCGTACCCCCGCATGTACGCGCCGTACCCCCCATGTACGCGGGTACCCCAGGCCCGCACCTGTACGCGCCGTACCCCCCAGTACACACCGTACCCCCGCATGTATGCGCCGTACCCCCCCCATGTACGTGGGTACCCCAGGCCCGCACCTGTATGCGCCGTACCCCCCCATGTACGCGGGTACTCCAGGCCCGCACCTGTACGCGCCGTACCCCCGCATGTATGTGCCATACCCCCATGTACGCGGGTACCCCAGGCCTGCACCTGTACGCGCCGTACCCCCAGTACACGCCGTACCCCCGCATGTACGTGCCGTACCCCCCCATGTACCCAGGTACCCCAGGCCCGCACCTGTACACGCTGTACCCCCGCATGTACGTGCCATACCCCCCCATGTACGCGGGTACTCCAGGCCCGCACCTGTACGCGCCGTACCCCCACCGCCCCAGGCCCGGACCTGTACGTGCCGTACCACCACCGCCCTAGGCCCACACCTGTACGTGCCGTACCCCCGCATGTATGTGCCGTACCCCCCCATGTATGCGGGTACCCCAGGCCCGCACCTGTACGAGCCGTACCCCCACCGCCCCAGGCCCGCACCTGTATGTGCCGTACCCCCACCACCCCAGGCCTGCACCTGTATGCGCCATACCCCCACCGCATGTACGCGCAGCACCCCAACCCCGTATCCCAGCACCCTCACCCAGCTTCGCATATGTACGGACCGTACCTACGCGAAAAATACTCGTACAGAACCAGGACACTGTGAAACAGCACAAGGAGGGTCAATTCGACTCGCACAACACCACAAAACACGTCTACATGACAAAATACATCTCAAAGACTGACCTGGCACATCCAAACAGGCAAACAGAGGCCCAAACTCACAACCACCTCTTATAACACACCCACCAAAATTCAAACACAGCCACACCCAAAAATGGACCAATAAAAAGGGCTCACACACACAACCCATGAGCCTTTGCAACAGACCCACTGCTGCCAGACCCCACACACAAACAACTGCACCTAACTGACCCCTTAACTATACCTTAACTCACACACCTTCACACAACCCCCTTCACAAACACCCCCACTCACATTCACACACACACCGTCACATTCACACCCACACACCCACAACCATCCACACCCACACCCCACACCATGCCCACAGACAAGAATCCAAAGTTCACAAGGGCGGAGCTGGAGCTCCTTGTCAACAAAGTCATCAGAGTCGAGCCACAGCTGTTTGGAACATTGGTCAGACAGACCAGCATAGCCCAAAAAACCAGCCTGTGGCAGAGGATCGTCGATAAGGTGAATGCCAAGCCAGGTGGTACGATCTGCGCAGGGCAGTCAAGAGGAAGATGAATGAGGAATACGCCCAGAGTAACATCACTGGAGGCGGGCTGCCCCGCAGACCCGTACACTACCATCCCTGGGAGGAGAAGGTGATGGCCACGCTTCCGCCGGTGGGAGTACACGGAGTCCAAGGAGTCGCAGAGCCTGGTGAGTACACAAACAACTGACGTAACATGGGGGGAATGCCATCCACACCACAAATACACAAAATGCACGCAACTTCCCCCAGGCCCTCACCGCACACAACCACACTCAAAAACCACGCTCATGCCACCAACGTTTCCATGCACCATTCACAAATCAAGACAATGCCATGTCCCAGGCTACACCAACCACAACCCCAAGACTGGATGTCCGGGAGGCTGGGAGGGTGGGCCTCATACAAAACATTGTGAAAATGAGAAGCAGACACCAAGGCCCTCAGCCCATATGGCATAGGTACATACCCATGCACAATGCACAGGGACTGGCAAAGTACTGACAAGGTAGCTGACACTTGGCCCTGCTGTATGCAGCACATGGCCTTCCTGGGACCACTGTACACTCAAACACCAACTCCACAAGCACAGGTAACTAGCACAGGAACTCACACTCACTGTCATGCCAGCATTCACCATGAGGGGACAGACACATCACCTGGGAGACCCAATGACAAATCACACTACACCCAACAGCAGGCCCGGTCACACACACCCCCCTTACACAAGCACACACCCCCGGGGCAGGCAACGGATTTACACACTCTCACAATGGACATGTGACACAAGACCAATTCATAGCCAAATAAGCATCCTAGCCAAAATTCTACAGGTCAAACACTCAGGAGAACATCTCAATCTGTCCCCCGCAACATACCCATCCCCAAGTGGACATTGAGAGGAATGCTAGGCACATCCAACTACCTGACGGAACTGTGACAACATGAATATGTATGAAACATGGATGTCGCATGAAACAGCATTAACATTGTCTCTCTCTCACACACAGGGCAACGTCGTGGATCTCCCCCCAACACTGGGGGGAACAATCACAGTCCCCGGCTCGGCGTGAAGATGACCCCACCGGCAGCGACGACTCTCACCACTCCGTGGATGACCCCGACCAACCTGGCCCCTCTGGTGCCCAAGCCCCTGCAGCACCTGCGTCAGGTACATCTGTGCCAACCACCACCCCATTGCTGCCACATCCCAGGAGACACCCAGGAGCCCTGCTCGCACTGAACAACAGAGCCAGTCTGACCAGGAGGGACAAGGTTCTCCGGGCACCCAGGAGGAGGCAGGCAACCCTGAAAATGCCATCCCTCAGGGGTCCCGTAGACCCGATGTGCCCACAACGGCAGGCCAGGCTCAAGTGGGCAGGGGTGGTGGGAGTGGAGGCAGGCGGAGGTGCGAACCTGACCAGCCAGCTGAGGGAACCGGTATGTCCCACATACGCCACATCCTGGACACATACCGGCGTGACACCAGGGGCATCAGCCAGGTAGTGTCAAGACTCACAGAGATGCAGGGGACCCTTAACGAGATCAAGAACATGCAGGCCGAGCAACATGCCAGTCAACAACAACACCAAGGATGGATGGAGGCAAGACAGGCTGAGCTCCTGGCGGTGCAAAGGGACATGAGCCATTCACTCCGTCAGATTGCCGACAACATGGGCAACCCTCCCTGTGACAGCAGGCGCAGACCAGCAGCAGCCACAGGGAGGGAGGAGGAGGAGGAGGATTCATCCGACGGAGCGTCCCAAACATCGTCAAGGCCTGCATCTGAGGGTCTGTGGTAAATAATTTAATTACCGGAACTTAATTTGATGCGGAAAATCTATAACAATAGCTCAGTAAAATAAGAGGCAGAATCCGTGGTATTAGAGGTTCGGAACGGGCTTTATTCCAAAATCAATTTAAATTGAGGACTTCATGTTCCATCACCACGAAGGTTCAGGAAGTGAAGGGCGTACTTTATTGACAAGTAATCATTTTTATACAATAGGCATTACAGTGAAACAGATGGAGGAGGCGTAACAATTGATAGCAAAGATAAAACATACATGCGTAGCTAGAGTGGGTGTAACTGGGCGTAACTAAAGAACGTCATCAGGTATGATGTCATAATAGGGTGGTTCCATGAAAGAATTTCGCAATGTCAGCAGAAATACTTGGCAGAAATGCGCGCGCAGCAGCATGACGTGTGATTGACGTGCAACTAGGGGGTGAAGGGGACTTGACATTTAGCTCTACATGTGGAGACAGAAGTCTGGAGGGTCAAGTCAACCTAATCCCAAATCATATCTAACATCCTATGTTTAAAGAACTGTGTTATCCAAAAAGAAAGGTCTCTCGAACAAAATCTATTCTATACTGACTGTGAATGCGTGTACAAGCGTCTAAGTGTCTATACTAGATGCGAGGGCAGAAATCTTCCATAGTAACAGGGCTATGAATTACTTGCATAATGACAGAGAAGCCGGGCCTTTTGCTCGGTAGCTGGAAGAATGTTTACTTAAACTACTAGACAGGAATGCATTGGGTAGGGAGCGGAGCAGATAATCTCGAAGGTGAAATACAGTTTTTGGCAGGCAACAGGCTGATGTCAGGCACCGTTAGCCGCGCAGGGAGTAGGACAAAGTTCATGGATACAGATGCGAGCTCAGACTGGAGCTTTCAGAGGCAGAAGGCAAGAAAAGGCTTGATGGCAGAATCAGGGCCTACTCGCCTGGACTGTAAAATGGCATAAGTGAACCATATAAGCCGGTGGCCTTTCATACTTAGGAATAGAATATCCGGCCCATTCATGGCGGATCTGAAAAAGGACATGTTGGCGGTGGACGCACATGTGTTTGCGTCTTCATAACTGGAACTGGAGGGAACATACATGTACTTGTGATTTATACATGAAACCGTTGGGGTCCAAGATAGGGGACATAACTGATCATAAAAATCCATATTTCCACATTCCCTCCTTGTCCCCTACTTGCCCGTTAAGAGATATCAATCTTCATCAATCCGTTGATCTGTTCATATAGCATCATTTGTTATTCTTTCTTCTTCCGTGATGAATGAAATCTTGGTGGTGGGATACACGATGTGGCACACAGACCACAGATCGCTGGTCCACATTGTAGACATAGACAGCAACTGAATAATATGAGAAAGCCAATACCTAGGAAGGATAGGACCTTCCATCCAAAGGTAGATAATACACTCCAAAACCAACCGGACCAAGTCCAGGTGCCTGGATTCTGGTGTATCTGGCTTACAATCTTATGAAGGCGAGTTATGGCTTTATATACAGATGGCGAATTTTCTGGTATGAAAATGCAACAGCTTGATCCGATGACCCTACAAGCTCCGCCCCTATCGGCCAGGATGACGTCAAGGACAAGACGATTTTGAAGCACAACAATCCGCATAGCAGACTGCTCTTCTGTTAAATTGCCTAAGGCGGAAATAGTTTCGTTCACTACTGCTTCAAGGGTTCTAGTTAATCTACGTATCAGCTTACTATTAGTAACTGTACCTATATAGGGAAAGAGACCTTTATTGAAATCTGTGTATTTTTCCCATGCGGTCTCAGTGTAATCGACTATTGGGAGATCTCTCCTTTCTCTATTGTGTACTAAATGAGTGTTTCTGTGATAATCAGGAGGAGCTAGTAAAACAGGTGGCAAAAGGAATCCGATGTAGCAGGTACCATCCCAATCTAGAGGCAAACGTATATATGCCGTCTGACCACATATGAAGTAGGAATGGCGGGAAGCTCTAAATGTAGACTTGCCTTGATCACTAAATTCTATTACAGTGGTGCATCTACTATGGCCCATATGTATGGAACCATTCTTTCTTACACATAATTCACCTTTAACTGGAAATACTGACATGGCGGGCAAAATTGGAGTAGCTTCGGATTCGACATTCAGGATCATGAGATTAAGCGTAAAATTACCTAATCCATATACTTCATTTTCTAGATCAGTTCCTATTCTTTTGGGAAGTCCCTCCTTGTTAGGGTAACAGACTTTGAGAAAAACTAAGTTCAGATTTCCCCATACCCAATTGTCTGGATAAACTGCAGAATTCGAACCTAGGGAATTAATTAAACTAAACCATGCTCCACAGGAGCCATTGTGTGTGAATGGGTATGGAAAAAGAGGAAAAATTCCTTTATAGTTCTGATAGGGAGGGAGTCGGCCACATATCCAACAATTTGTAGCATTGCTAACCTGATGGGAATGATGTAACATACTAATAAAAGTGTTGTTGCGCAGCGCAAATCTATAGGACAACTCATGCGGGGGTAATTCACTAAAAGAATGTTCAGCAGTAACATTGTAAACATGTCTAGAAATAGGATAATATATGTGCAACAATATACTTGCAGTAATTATTAAAAGACTTAAGAAAAACAAAATTAATAACGTCACTGTGCAATGACTACGCAGTGATTTACAGTACGCATGTCGTTTCAACTTCATCCTTCTGTTTCTTTCTCTATACAGGTCTAAGGGATACATGTCAGAGACAAATTCGACCGATTCACCTTGGAGAGAACTTAAACAATCAAATTGCCTGACTTGTTAGACCGAAGTTTTAGTTTATATTGTTCATTGTTATTCAGTTCAACCAAAGGAAGTTTAGAGTCAATCGGTGAAGACACGCAAGGTGTGTCGTTTACGTCTGACGGTAGTCCATGAAATTTCTTGATATGACTTGAATGTATCCAGCCTTTTCGACCTTCGATCTTCACGGCTGTCCTCGTCGTTAACAATACGAGTTGAGGCGATTTCCACCTAGGATCCAGCTGAGACTTCCGGTCAAAGTTCCTCACTAATACCAACTCCCCTGGAATTACGTCATGGGGTTTCACCTCGGTGTTGTCGGGAAAGGCTGCAGCTACCTGTGAACGACAAGATTGTAGTGCAGACATCAAGGAAGCCAAGTAATCTGTCAGCATATTACAGTCAATATCAGTTATTTTGCGTGGTATAGGCGTCCCCCACATATTTGGTGGTCTACCGAAGATCACTTCATAAGGGGATAGCCCTGTTCGAGAGTGTGCTACCATTCTCATGTAAAAGAGTGCAACTGGTAAGGCTACTACCCAGTCGACACCTTTCTCTCTACAAATTTTGGACAATCTAATTTTCAGGGTCTGGTTATGTCGTTCCACGAGACCTGCTGCCTCGGGGTGTCGGACACAGTGAAATTTCCACTGATAGCCTAACAAAAGTGAAACGTGTTTCATTAGTTCGGATGAGAACGGCTGGCCGTTATCTGAGTAGACAGCACGTGGTAAACCGTACCGTGGGAAGAATTCTCGAACTAACTGTTTGGCAGTAGTCGGGGCAGTGTAATCTGAAACCGGGTATGCCTCTGTCCAACGGGAAAGAGCACAGACAACTACGAGAACATATTTGAATCCTCGACATCGTTCCATCTGGATATAATCCATCTGGAGGACTTCAAAAGGGTGATCAGGAGGCTGAAATCCACCCTGTTCTACGGGAATGCTTTTACCTGGGTTAAACTGACAACAGATCATACAGGTACGAACCTTTTGTTTAGCTGCTGCTCGTAAATGTTTGTTGAACCAAATGTGTTGAATGCTGTCTAGCATAGCTTTTTCTCCTAGATGTGCTGGACTATGTACAGTATTAATTATAACTTGGACCATTGAATCAGGAAGGAACCACACAGATTTTTCCTTCGTCATCCATCCTTGATCCGTTTGGATCCCTCCTAATTCAGTCCATTTCTTTATTTCGTCTGGTGTAGCATGTGTCTGTATGTCAATTACGTCAAGAGCGGGATCCTTAACCATCATGCAATGTGTTGGTGTCGGGACTATTGTCTTTGTCATGTCGGATGTTTGAGTTTGAGCAGTCTGTTTAGCTGTTCTGTCAGCTAGATCATTGCCTTGAGAAATGACATCAGTAACTTTCGTATGGGCTTTACATTTCATAATTGATATTGCAGTGGGTAGATGTATTGCATCTAATAAGGCATGAATGAGGGGTCCGTGCTGAATATGGGCACCGTGAGAAGTTAAATAACCTCTCTCTCGCCACAGCACGCCGAAGTCATGTACAACTCCGAATGCATAACGTGAATCAGTGTATATGTTGACTTTTTTATTTGTGGCTTGAATACAGGCTTGTGTCAGAGCGATGAGCTCTGCTGCTTGAGCTGACAAGGTATTTATGCAATTTGTTTCAATGATTTCAGTGTCTGTTGTGACTGCGTAAGCGGCCACTAGCTCTCCTGTACCTGTTCTCATACATGAACCATCTACATACAACGTCAGGTCTGGGTCTAACAATGGGACGTCTGTTAAATCTTGTCTGGGTTTCGTCGTGATAGTGATAACTTCAATACAATCATGTGCTAGTGGGTCTGTTCCGTTTATTGGTAACAGTGTGGCAGGATTCAATGTACTACAACGTCTGATTTCTATATGTGGCTGAAACAATGTTAATTCGTAACCAGTGAGTCGTGCTATAGTCAAGTGTTGTGTTTGTGTGCGGTTCAAGAGAACCTCTACTGCATGTGGTACTTGTACTGTTAATGGATGTCCTAATACTATGGCATCGCTTTGTCTGATTGCTAAAGCTGTTGCTGCCACTGATTTCAGGCATGCAGGCAAAGCCTGAGCTACGGGATCTAATGTACTAGAAAAATAAGCACATGGTTTGTGTGATCCTGCTTGTTCCTGTGTGAGTACTGACAAGGCAGTACCTTCGCGTTCTGTAACGAAGAGTGTAAACTGTTTATTGTAACATGGTGTTGCTAAAACAGGTGCTTGGCATAAGGCTTTCTTTAGGCTTTCAAAAGCTTGTGTATGTTCCTGAGTCCAAGGGAGAACAGTCGATGTGGCTGCCTCCTGTGTTGTCAATTGAATGAGTGGTTTTGCTAGAAATGCATACTGAGGGATCCACTGCCTACAATATGAAGTGAGGCCTATGAAAGCCCGCACCTCCTTTTGTGTCTTGGGTATTGGCATATTGGCAATTAACTGGATGCGATCTGATGTAAGCTGCCTTCCCTCCTTGGACAGCGAGTGACCAAGGTAAACAACTCGCTGGACACAGAATTGCAGCTTAGAAGGGGACACCTTGTGCCCCTTTTCGGCCAAAAATTGTAAAACCGTCAGTGAGGCTTTTTCACATTCAGGTTCGCTTCTAGCGGTGATCAGCAGATCATCGACATATTGAAGCAGGGCAGTGTTGACTGGCATGTGGATACTGTCGAGTTCTCGTTTCAGTGCTTGGCTATAGATGCTGGGGCTTTCTGTAAATCCTTGAGGTGCGCGTGTGAATTTAAAGCTACGTCCATTTAAACTAAATCCGAACAAGTATTGGCTTTCCGGATCTATTGGGACGCTGAAAAAGGCATTCTTGAGATCAATTACAGTAAAGAATGTTGCTTCGGAATCAATGGCTGTCAGTAATGAAGAAATGTCTGGGACTACGGGGTATTGTGGTACTATGCATTTATTTAATTCGCGCAGATCAATAACCAATCGATATACTGGCGGGGCTGTTGGATCGGTTCGTTTAAGAATCGGAATTATCGGTGAATTACATACATTGGAGTCAGTTTCCACAACCACTCCTTGGGTAACAAGCTCGTCAATGATTTGCAGTAAAGCCACTACAGCATCCGGGGGTAACTTGTATTGTCGCATTCGTGGAAGTACCACTCCTGCCTTTAGTGTGACTCGATATGGTGTAATGTTCATGCAACCAACATCTGTAGGGCCTTGTGCCCATAAATGTGTCGGTAAAGTCTGCAGTCGGTGATCCATGTCTCGGGACACGTAGTGCCCTTTGAAATCACGTAAAAACAATCTTACTCCTTCTGGAGAACAACATATTATAGCTCCTAGAGCTTTCAAAGTTTTTATGCCTAACAGGTTTTCTGGACATGATTTAGTAAGTAATAAATCTGTAGTTCGTGTCAAGGGACCAATCGTAAGTGGAAGAGGCTGTGATACTTCGTTAATGATAGGTTTTCCTGAAAAGCCAAGGGAAATATTCTGTGAGCCTGAGAGGGGTGCCCCTGGAACTTCACTACGTTTTATTGTTGTTCGGCTTGCCCCTGTATCAAGTAAGAATTTTCTATCTTGGCCTAATAGTTCACTGTGTACATAAGGTCCTTCTTGATCTACGGGGACCTCAATAAGGGGTAAGCCAACTTCCCTCTCTAGGCTGCTTCATGAGTATCGTTGGTAATCAGGGTAGTCATACTGTGCGGTCTGATACATCTGTCGGGTCGTTGTTTGTGTGGCAGCAATAGGCTGCGGTGGTGGAGCTGGCATAGACTGTTGCGGAGCTGGCATGGACTGTGCATGCTGCGGTGCTCCTGGTTGGTTCTGATCCTGTCTAAGTGGCCGTGGTCTTTCTTTTGTGTTACCTATGGCGATATTATGTTTTAAAACGGGACAATCGTGTACATAATGACCTGGCTGTTTACAATAGTTGCATGTCCCTTTTACAGGACCTGTTGAAACACTGGACTGTGTTATACCCTTTTTATGACCGTCAACTGGAACTGTCTGGGAAACTAGCATTTTCATTTTCGTGTCTTTCATGCGTCTATGTTCATGTTCTTGTTCTTCTCTAATTCTATTGTGATGGTACTGTAGCATTTGTAACATTTGTGACGGAGTGTTACCTTGCCAGGTACTCTCGAACTTCAATACTCTATTCTTAACTTGGGGCAAGGCATTTTCAACCAATTTTGTCACAAACAGATGTGGATACGACTCGCTACTTGCTTTTATTCCACTATTTATACCAAAACATTTCTCAAATCGGGAATAGAAATCACTAGTGTCTTCATCTGATTTTTGTTTACAGGCTGAGATTGCACCCCAGTCTTCCTTTTTCGTAGTTAATAAACGTGGCAGTACCTGTACTAGTAGACCTGGTAGTGCTTTGGTCTTGTCCCCGAGCCCTGAACCTGGACCTCGAGCTTTTTCTTCGTTTTCCAATGCTGTCTAATCTATCTTCTGGTCTCCCACCTCCCAATCCTTTTCCTTGAGTTTTTCGTAAATGCCCGCAGGCATTAATACCTTCAATATTGTCATAATGTCGGGGTAGGTATATTCTCCCATGAGTAACATATCTTTAATTTCACGGTGGAAACCCGCTAGGTCTTTGTCATGACTGGGTACCACTTTCTTCATTTCTAATAGTTCTATTTTGGATATGGGTGTGTATACAAACACACGTTTAAACTCATTGTCATCACCTTTTATCGGGTGTACTTCGCGTAAGGGGTTCTGTCTATCCATGTAATACGTCGTTCTTTCCTTGATAGGCAGTGAGACATGTTCAGGACATACAAAAAGGATGTACTGCTTTCTGGATTCTAGTATTTCTCTAATTAACTTAGTACCGGAACCTCTCCATTTATTCGTGAGTAATTCAGTCAATATATCAGGTAAGGGGCCAGGATCGGAGTGTTGGCTTTTATATAATATAAGGAGTTGTTGAATCATATAGATACCAGCTAAACGCTGTTCATCTGGGGCGAGGTTCAAAAACGTATGCGCTGGTGTATCATCACCATATTTTCCAGGACTATCAACCCAGTGAACGGCTGACCTGGCTAATTCTTGTTCGTCCATAGAATCGAGTATATGATAACCCCTTCGTTCTCGGAGTAATTTGTCAGCGGCTTGGAATGAATGTTCGGGGGACCTTATATTTATTATAGGAGTTTGGAATTTTCTGCTATTATCTGGACGTATCGGACGTATCGGATCAGTAAAGCATCTAGTATTATTGCAAGACCTTCCTCTACCTACATAGGCCATGGTTTCTAACTGTCCTGTGGGCAGTTCTAATTCTTCCTCGTCCTCGGTTTGTTCAGGTTCGTCTACTGCTAATCTTTCTTCGTGTATTCGTTCTATCTCTTTGCGGATCTTTCGGCTCATAGCTACTATGCATGATCGTTTATCATGTCTCCCCTCTGATATATTCTTACCCCATGTGGTAAGAATTTGCATTTCTTCCGGATTTACCCCTGGTTGATCTTGATTTCTGATCACACAGTTTATGAGGAAACGTAACAGTTCCCCCTGGATTTCCACTTTTTGGTACTCCATGGCTCTGTTAATACTCTCAGGGTCTCGCCCTGACTGAATAAAGTGATATATATTTTCTAAATGTGCAGTCATTCCTGGTAGCTTCCCTAAGTATATTGCAGCTCGTCGGATACGTAATGATGCCAGCATCATTTCGTCCCCTTTTCTGGGCACAGGGTCATATCTACAATCTATTAGAAGTTCCTTGAGCGTGTTGGGAGTTACTAGTTTGGGCGTACGTTGGTGGGCTAATTCTTGAAAGGAAAGTTTATTTGTTCTGGGTGGCGTGGAAAAAATGCTTGATGTACCTCCGGTAGCACCACCTGGGGTGCTGGATGTGAAAGGATTCGTTGAACGGGATATAGCAACCATAGGTGTGGATGCAGATGTAGAAACAGATGTGCTTGCCGGAACTTGTGTCGGGGTTTGCTGTTGCAGAGGTACAGACGAAGGAGGGTCTTGGCGTTGAACCCCCTCGGCAGGCGGTCTATGTGGCGCAGCATTAGCATACTCGGGAGCTGCGTCGTCTAAATAAGAGGAAAGAAAAACATCTTCTGCGGATCTGGGATGCCCTTTGGGATGTACTTTTATCGGAAACAATGGGGGTGGCAAGTCTTTTGGTATCTCTGGAGTAGCCTTAGGTAACCCTTCGGCCAGAAGAGGATACATACCATTCACAAGGGCATTTCTTTGTCTGTCTGTTTGCTCTGCTTTTACTCGAGTACCTTCTTCAATTAATACATTTTCTCGAACTTTATTTAAATTCTCCTTACTTTTCTCTTCCTGTCTGAGCGCTTTTTCTGTACGTCTATATGATTCTTTACGCCATAATTCAATGGCATCTTTCTGTGACTGTCTAGCTTTCTTTTTCCATAATTCTTCTTCTACTTTCATAATGCAATCTGCATCCCAGGTCCCAGCTGCGGGCCACCTCTGACTTTCTGGTAATTCCTTGGTGTAGTCTACCCATAAATCAAGAAATAATATGGCGTCTAGGCCATGTTTATGATACATGAAGTACCCTGGAGTGTCCCTAGGAGGAATGGGAACAGCTTCTTCGAGTACCCCTTTTCTAGTTTTGATCTGTCTTAATTTCGAAAAGAACGGCATATTGAGAACTGATCTGATACTTAATTTTGAACACGTTAATACAACAAAACACAATAATGAACAGTCATTCACACCACAATATGCAGAACGTATTTTAAAACATTTAACATTTAACATTTAATGAACAACAATGATGGCCATTTAGGGAACTAGTCACTAAGCATAATACTCGGCGCTAACTAGGTAATTCTGAATTATATACTAGACATACTAGATATACTGCTGAACAGTACAGATACACTGCTGAAACAGTGCAGACCGGATTTGTGTACCCAAACCCGTCTTGACCGGCACAACCTATGTGCACGTCAGAACGCCTCCCCGACAATGGTACTCACCGGGTAGCTCGGAACGGAAGGCCTCGGAACTGAACTGAACTTGAACCGGACTGGACTCGACTCGAAACTTCGGAAACTTCGGAAACTGGTGGGCCTCTGTATACCTCGGATCTTGCTCTCTCAGCTAGGCTCTGGTCGGGATACTTCGCACTTCTCACCGCCTCGTCTGGGTGTTGATCGCAGCCTCAGTTACCCCCGCTCGGCAGGCATGGAGCAGAATCCCCAGTGTTGGGCACTTCCACTGACGTTACACAGGGCACGAGCACCTATTCCTAGCACGATTTCGGCAGGAATATTTTTCTTATTGGTGCATGCTTCTTGAGCCCTCTACCGAAGGAAGCCCAACATTACTATTTATGTTTTATTCTCTCCCTCTCCCCCACAGGTTCGACGTCTAGGACACGTATAACCCGTGATCCTCCAACTATCCTCTTTTTGTGTGTCTCTGGGATTACAGAATACTCCCCCTCTTTTTTCTGAATCCCATCCCTTACTTTGTAATCACCACCTCGGTCCTGACGAAGCGCTAGGATCCATTAGGGACCGGCAATAGCGCGAAACATGTTGACCACCACTTGTACCCCCTCTCTCTAACTTTAAACCCTCACTCTTACGGGTCGAGAGTAGTGGGACGTATTTACCGTTCTTCCCCACTCTGTATGTTTATATAACATCAATCCCCGTTAATTTTTAATAGACCTCCTGGGCCCACCAATAAATAGTTAGGGCACCATTAGGTCTTTTTAGTTTTCACCACTACACACCCCCCCTCCCCACACACCCACACGCACAACTACGGCGACTCCACCAAAAGATCTCCGATAGAGAGCCCTTTTAGGGCCCGTGAGGGACTGCAGCGCCACCCCCACGAGGAGCACAGCCCGATGATGATGCTTTGCACCCGCAAGGGTGTGTGAGGGCACTTCTAGTACCATCCAGGAGTCTCTAGTCTCCACCACATTACCACTTGCGAACCTCATCTGAGACTACTTGTCATTTCCCCCCCCCCCTTTTTCTTCCCTGCTTAGTAGACCATACTGGCATACATATTTCTTTAGGAACTGTTACCTTAATTTGTATGTGGATTAATTCCTTGGTGTAGTCTACCCATAGTTCAAGAAATAATATGGCGTCTAGGCCATGTTTATGATACATGAAGTACCCTGGAGTGTCCCTAGGAGGAATGGGAACAGCTTCTTCGAGTACCCCTTTTCTGGTTTTGATCTGTCTTAATTTCGAAAAGAGCGGCATATTGAGAACTGATCTGATACCTAATTTTGAACACGTTTAATACCATAAAACACAATAATGAACAGTCATTCACACCACAATATACAGAACGTGTTTAAAACATTTTAACATTTAACATTTAATGAAAATAAACAATGATGGCCAATTAGGGAACTAGTCACTACACATAATACTTGGTACTAACCAGATAATTCTGAATTATATACTAGACATACTTGATATACTGCTAAACAGTACAGATACACTGCTGAAACAGTGCAGACCGGATTTGTGTACCCAAACCCGTCTTGACCGGCACAAACTATGTGCACGTCAGAACGCCTCCCCGATAATGGTACTCACCGGGTAGCTCGGAACGGAAGGCCTCGGAACTGAACTGAACTTGAACCGGACTGGACTCGACTCGAAACTTCGGAAACTTCGGAAACTGGTGGGCCTCTGTATACCTCGGATCTTGCTCTCTCAGCTAGGCTCTGGTCGGGATACTTCGCACTTCTCACCGCCTCGTCTGGGTGTTGATCGCAGCCTCAGTTACCCCCGCTCGGCAGGAGGGAGATACAGGAAATCCTGTGGGTACGCGTTGTTGTCCGTCCAACTGTGACAGGAGACCGGGCCTGCAACGCACCGCCGGCGCGTGAGATGAGAAAGTGTCCCTATTCGGGCGCCATTTATGTGGTAAATAATTTAATTACCGGAACTTAATTTGATGCGGAAAATCTATAACAATAGCTCAGTAAAATAAGAGGCAGAATCCGTGGTATTAGAGGTTCGGAACGGGCTTTATTCCAAAATCAATTTAAATTGAGGACTTCATGTTCCATCACCACGAAGGTTCAGGAAGTGAAGGGCGTACTTTATTGACAAGTAATCATTTTTATACAATAGGCATTACAGTGAAACAGATGGAGGAGGCGTAACAATTGATAGCAAAGATAAAACATACATGCGTAGCTAGAGTGGGTGTAACTGGGCGTAACTAAAGAACGTCATCAGGTATGATGTCATAATAGGGTGGTTCCATGAAAGAATTTCGCAATGTCAGCAGAAATACTTGGCAGAAATGCGCGCGCAGCAGCATGACGTGTGATTGACGTGCAACTAGGGGGTGAAGGGAACTTGACATTTAGCTCTACATGTGGCGACAGAAGTCTGGAGGGTCAAGTCAACCTAATCCCAAATCATATCTAACATCCTATGTTTAAAGAACTGTGTTATCCAAAAAGAAAGGTCTTTCGAACAAAATCTATTCTATACTGACTGTGAATGCGTGTACAAGCGTCTAAGTGTCTATACTAGATGCGAGGGCAGAAATCTTCCATAGTAACAGGGCTATGAATTACTTGCATAATGACAGAGAAGCCGGGCCTTTTGCTCGGTAGCTGGAAGAATGTTTACTTAAACTACTAGACAGGAATGCATTGGGTAGGGAGCGGAGCAGATAATCTCGAAGGTGAAATACAGTTTTTGGCAGGCAACAGGCTGATGTCAGGCACCGTTAGCCGCGCAGGGAGTAGGACAAAGTTCATGGATACAGATGCGAGCTCAGACTGGAGCTTTCAGAGGCAGAAGGCAAGAAAAGGCTTGATGGCAGAATCAGGGCCTACTCGCCTGGACTGTAAAATGGCATAAGTGAACCATATAAGCCGGTGGCCTTTCATACTTAGGAATAGAATATCCGGCCCATTCATGGCGGATCTGAAAAAGGACATGTTGGCGGTGGACGCACATGTGTTTGCGTCTTCATAACTGGAACTGGAGGGAACATACATGTACTTGTGATTTATACATGAAACCGTTGGGGTCCAAGATAGGGGACATAACTGATCATAAAAATCCATATTTCCACAGGTCCCCGGAGGAAGGTGGGTCGTCCACGGAAAAGACCGTGAGAGTCAGCGGACCATCAACATCTCCCAGGTCACCTGGCCTGGCACCTGGCCCTCTGGCGCAACAGCAGCACCTCATCCAATGACTTTCTCTGCCACATGGACTTGCTGGTCACAGTCTGACAAATGATGACCAACACTGTGCTCTGGACTCTGATGACATCCAATGCCAAGGATACCATCTCCCCCTGTGAACTTTGGATTCTATTCCCCAGGTAGAGCACCTAATTTCACCTACCAAAACACGTACCCCACCACAAATAAAAATATTATTTGGTTCATGAGACGTTGCTGTCATGTAGCTTAATTCCACAACATATGTGTGTGTAAATGTCAAACTATGCCTGAGTGTTGAACTAACTCCAGCCAGCCATACCCTGGGATCTGAGTCTGGTACAGGACACACATGGGTCACAAGGTATCATTCAAAGCAGGCATGGAGCAGAACCCTCACCTGTGATGGCCACAAGCTGCTGAGGGGGGGCTTGCAATACTGTGTGGACAGACCTATTTGGAAGATTATCATTAAGGCGTAGAGGTCAAGGCTCATGTGGAGGTTCCCGGGGAGGGAGTCCCAGGTATGTGTGGGCAGGTGGGAGAACTATGTCCTGCATGCTGGAGTACGGTGGATGTGAAGAAAAGTGGCCAGGGCAAGGTCGGATGCACGGAGATGGCACAACGGGGTCTCGTATGACAAGACGTACAAGGTTGGTTTTGTGTCGGGGTTGTGGACTGCCTCCTGAGTGTGGGTGGGGAGTGTTGAAGTCATCCTGCAGCAGACAGTGATCCATTGCAGCTATCTATGGTGGACGGTGATGTGGCTGGGGCGCAGGATGTTGAAGCTGAGGTGTGCAGATGCACCCTGGATGTGGACAAGTTTCCCGGGAGTTTGCATGTACGTGCTCCGTAGAGGGCAGGGCAGTATTTGACACGGATGTTGTCATGGACATGGGGGATGGTCTGTCTTTCCTTGGAATGGATCTATCTGTGGATCATGTGCATAATGCAGAGGGCGTTGCAGCATGAGGTACAGATGCTGTGGACTGACATGGCAAATGTGTGCGAGCAATACATGATGCAAACCATCTTGTGTGTGTGGCCACTGGGTGCTTGTGCAGGGCTCCTGCGGGTGGGACACAAGCACTTGACCCAGCTGTAAGGGGACAATCCTCAGATGATCACCTCAGTCCTGTACAAGTCCAGCCTCAGGTGGCTCATGTACAGCCATTCATCAATGGATCTCATGCATTCAGGAATAGTGGAACTGGCAATGTCTGCGTCTTTGGTGAGGGTGAGGAGCACCTGGCTGTCAATGGCATTTGAGCTGATGAGGTGCTGTGCGCATGTGATGGTGGAGAGGGGGGTCCTGAACACATTGTAGATTGACACGCTGAGAGATGATACCTGTGCCATGTGCCAGACGACGACACCATACTACATGCAGAAGCCTTGAGTCCCACTCCCATGGCCTTGCTGGGGTACAGAGCCGGTGGGGAGTAGGAGGGACATGACCTGGTTGGTGTGACAGGGCCTGGAAGGCGTGGCAGCGCTGTGTAGGCAGTTGGAGTTGCACACTCAGCATGCAAACCTGTTGTGGGTGCGCTTAGGGTATGTCTGACAGCAGGCGGTAGATTTGCGGATGGACATTGCTTGGAGTGTGGCTGCTACATCAGACTGTAGTGTGAGATGGGTTATGCAAGGACATGATGGTGGTGCAATGTGCACATTGCATGTGCTGATGGTCCAGCCTTTGCCACCGCGTGGCGCCAACTGTGGCATAGACAAGCTGAGGACAGCCAAATGAATGGGTGGAGGGAGGAAGTGACGAGCATCTTTGAGGCGTGTGTGTTGCCAAATCAGGATACTCTGTGGGCCCTTGCTGCAGGGTCCGCAGCAGCAGGCGGCATGTCCTTGAAAATATTCTACAATTTGCACACAAAGACTAGGATGTCAGAAGGACAACTGCAACAGGCGTGTGTAAAGGAAGGAGTGTCCGGTTTTACATGGCACACCCAGAGACAATGCATGCACAAACACCAAAGATGAATGACACCGGATCAGGGAACTGAAGGCCGAGCTGCGCACAGGAGACACACCCTCAGCAGGTGTTGATGGCCCATTGTGTGGACCAACATGCCAAAATACATACACAACCATGGATTTCATGCACAATAGGGATCATTATCCATGAGGAACTGCATGCATGTTGCTAAACTACACATGGACCCCTATGCACAATCTTTCACAACTATGCCAGAGATGCCGCATGCAAAGTGGCAAGAGACCAGCATTGACAGAGATGAGGCACCTTGGAGTGTGAGGAACACCTTTATTACTCAGGCTCACACTAAGGAAAATGCATCCTTTTGAACAGACTCACAGGTCATTCCTCTGACCATGTGGGACCTACACTGGACACCCCCTGCAACACACAGATGTGTAAAATCCTACTGGGCTGGCACACAAGTGAAGTGGGTGAGCCAAACACCCCTTGCTCCACACGGAGAGTCTGCAATTCACCATTGAGCCTCTTATGGGGATGTCCCACACTATGTCCACCATCAGCATCCCGTATGTTCCTGAGGGACGTTTTACACACATTGATGCCTTCATCACATTCCACAAAACATTACAGATGACTGTCAGGAAGAGTGAATATCAAGTCATGGGAGCCATGCCACATGTCATGTGCCCCACGGTGAGTCGACAGGTATGCATGGTAACACAACATGCACAGGAGCAGTCCCAACATAAACCAAACACGTACCACCCACAAAATGCCTTGCTGCACTCCTTACCCAAAATGACTTTTCACCATGTCCGTGCATGGAACGCTGATTCAGCACACGTTACAATACTCATGAGGAATAGCTGGAGGCCAACGATGACACGAGCAGACGACAGGCGCAAGACACTGTGGATGACAGACACACCACAAGTCAGCAAAGAGCTAGTTATCGGCAGACATGGACATATACTCTACAGAAATGATGTTGTCACCATGCTAATTTAACAAATTAGTGTCCCAGCTAAAATGTGTGGAATGACATCATCACTTGAATGACACGTCAGAACACACCTCCAAGTCACTTAGCACACAGTCAGCTGGACACACACATTGCAACACATGCCACACAAGGCTCAAAGCGTGCACACTCAGACACAGGGACTCACCATTATGAGAAGAACTTGCGGATGAGCTGACTCCGGATGTCCTCCTCCTCCTCCTCCTCCTCACTTTCCTCGTGCCCAAGCCCTTCATCCTCCACGGGTGGATGTTCCTGCTCATCGGGATCCAGGATGAGTGGCACTGCCTTCTCCACTGCCATGTTGTGCAGCATGCAGCACACAAGGAAGATTTTGCAGACCTTGACCGGGGCATATGGGAGGGACCCGCCGGTCTTGTGGAGGCACCGGAATCGGCTCTTCAGGAGGCCAAACGTCCTCTCAATCACGCGCCTGGTCTGCCCATGGACGTCGTTGTAACGGTGTCCTGCGGCTGTTCTGGGATTGCGGAGAGGCGTCATCAGCCATGGCATGTTGGGATAGCCAGAGTCCCCTACATGGAAACATCATGTGAAGAAGTGGGTCAGGAGATGCCGTAAGATACAAAGATACCGCTAAACAGAGGACAAACAGAGTATACCCACCAACCAGACATGCTCGTTCGTCGTGCAGCCGCAGCATCATTTCTGGCACCCAGCTACGCCTCATGATGTAGGCATTGTGGGCTGACCCTGGAAAACGGGCACAGACATGGGAAATCCACATGTTAGGTAGACACACCACAAGGGCATTAATAGAGTGATAATGTTTGCGGTTTCGAAAGGCTACCTCCTGTGCCTGTGGTGGTACCAAAGCCACATGTGTCCCATCAATGGCCCCAATTACATGAAGCATGCCTCCCAGGGCATAGAACTCACCCTTGACACCTGTCAACTGCTCACGAGTGGGAAAATGGATGAATCCATCCAGGTGCTCCAACATGGCTTCTAAAACATCATGTAGGACACGGCTGAACATTGTCTGGGACATGCCACCGACATCAGCTATTGAAAGGTACCGGTGGCAAAAAAATGTAGGGCTGCCATCACCTTCCTCTTGGGGGTCAGAGCAGTAGGATACCTGTGTCGCGGTTGGAGGTGTGGTTCCAGCCGGGTGGTCAAGCGCTCAATCAACTCTTGCGCGAAGCGGTATCTTCGGAGGCAGTCATGTTCACGCATGGCACCCAGGTCTGGCATTGGTCGGGGGAGAGGCGGTGCCCTGCAGAGATTTGGACGGAATAACGAAGAGTGAGTACATCACAACACCAATGTCAATGTAATGAGCACATGTTCAACAGCTAATACACATTTGCTAAATACAGAGTCTTGTCTGTGCAATACATCCAGCACACGTATGCCAGCAAGGTGATACTCCTACGAAGAGCCAGCTACAATAGTTTATTTGCAAGGTCGACGTGACATGCCATGAAACGAGCTGTGTGCCAGTGTAAGTGAACAGCCAAACACATTACAGGAGTGACAGACATCCACATATCTGCATTTGAAGGATGTAATCTCATACAGACAGCTGGCGGGAAGCTAGACGCACATGTCACTTAATAAGAGCAGATCACACACCTTTCCATGAAGGGGTACATGTCAAATGCTGATAACCCAGACATTGAGACAACGTAGATATGTCCTCAGGTCGCAATACCATGTTCGATGCATGCAGACACATGTCACGTGGGATTCCACATGTGGCATGGTGTGCGTAATTGTGTGCCATGCACATATGCACACAGACACATGTTGGATGCTGCAACAGCAGATGGAGTTGACGGAACACCAACTGCAAGCTCATGGGAACACATGACATACTCACATCGTGGCACGCTGGTAGTCACATGTCAGGTGTAATTATCCGTGTACCTGTCATCAGGGGACAGTTGCGGGTGTTGGTGACTGTGCCATCCCAGTGATGCAGTGCTTCACACGTTTGTACTACATGCACACATGTGCAATGTGTGAAGGGGAAGTATGCCACGTAGTGCCCCATCACACATGACATGTGTAAACAGCTCATCACACATCTACTGTGCCACAACATGAGGAGACATGTGCCACATCACTGCCTGACACACCTAGGCCCTGCACATGAAGGACTGCACTGACAATGACTTGATGTACAGCCTTGTGCGAGTTTGACACCTCCATTCCTTTTGTATGCGCCTCCTATCTCCGGTGTAAGCTGTGAAACGCAGTACACACGCTCTGAGGCCGCGTGTAGGGCCCGTACACGCGTGAGTATGGCCCATACTCACGCGTGTGCGGGCCGTACATGCGTGAGGACGGCCCCTATCACTATAGTTGTGTTACCGTAGGCCATTGTTATAGGGGCCGTACTCACGCGTGTACAGCCCGTACACGCGTGAGTACGGCCCCTATCACAATGGCCTACGGTAACACAACTATAGTGATAGGGGCCGTACTCACACGTGTACGGCCCGTACACGCGTGAGTATGGGCCGTACACGTGCGTGTACGGGCCGTACACACGTGAGTACGGCCCCTATCAGTATGGCCTACGGTAACATAACTATAGTGATAGGGGCCGTACTCACGCGTGTACGGCCCGTACACGCGTGAGTACGGGCCGTATCACTGTAGTGATGGTGCCCTAGGGGTACGTGTGAAACGTGCCGTACCTGTGTGGGGATTTAAAAATTACAATGGGGACACATGAGGGACAAGTATTAGGGTATAAATGCATGCTGGTTGTCATGGATACCGAGTTTCAAGTTCAAAACTTTACATCATGTGGTCTGGAAAAAGCAGTTGGCCACATTATACATTGTTGCAAAGTGGTTGTTGACTTGACATGATGCTGCAAATTCGAAAGAAGCTAAGGCTGTCACTGGTGTATGTTTAAAGGGATTGGAGGAAACGTAGGATGCAAATGAGTCTGACCAATCACTCTGTACTCCTGTAAATGAAATAGGCCAGCAATGCAGATATAAGGCAGGCAGAACCCATGAGAGGGCACTTGCCTGCACAACATGTCAGTCGATACCACTGCTGCTGTATTGTCTCCCTCTGGCACCATGTCAAGGACTGTGGAGAGGGCCCAGCCTTTCATCCAGGAGGAGAGTGAGGCCCTGCTGGATATGATCCTCCCACAGTACCCCATGCTGTATGGTCGACCAGGAGAGCAGGTGAGTGCTGACTCCACTACCTTTGCCTGTGCACCTTTTTGTGTCTGTCACTTCTGGCATTGTGTCCAGGTGTGACAGACATGCAATGTTGTTTAGAGTGGGTCTCAGGAGGGGGTGGATGGCTTATGTCTCTCATGCAGGGCTTGATGTAGTTCATGTGTGCACTCCTCACTTGCATTGTGCTTACTGTGACATTCACTGCATAGTGCATGGCACATTCAGCCTGGCTAATCCTCTTGGGCATTCTTGTTCTATTGTCCTGCGGTGATTCAGTGGTCACCCCGGTGTGACAGGTGACTGCACTCACAGATGTGTGTGAGTTGAATGGAGCTGTGGTGAGAGTGGTGAGAGTGTCCAAATGATGTGTACGCCCCCTGGACATTGATGTGTGTGAATGTTCCTTGTCATGTGGGCGAGTGTCTATGTGGAGTGTTGCACCAGAGCTGCATGGAGGAGGCAACTGCTCGACCCATCTGATGTGAGAAGGAAGCCGTGCTGTGTGTCTGACTTGCTGAGCTAGCCCCACACCTGTGACACCCCCCTGGCAAGTGGCACATGTGCAGAGTGAGCTTTGTATCCGCTGTTGACAATGGCAGGTGATTGATCTGTGCCTGTGTGTGTCTGTGTACTCTGCTGAGGTTTCGTCAGTGGCCTGGGGCATGTGACTGCTTTGCGGTGCTGTCCATCAGCCTTGTGTTGCTTGGGATGCACAGTGTGTGCCATGATCAGGGATTGGTTCGCACCCCTCATGCCACCTGCGTACTTACTATGCCATGTAGTGCATTGGTGCATCCACAGTGGCAAATGTCCCTATGACTAAGGTGCTATTACTTGCCAGCATACTATGCCCTGTTCTACAAATCAAAGATGTTCAAATGTGTGTCTCTGTGACATGGTGCAGGTGTAGTGATGTTGTCCCACTTTGTCATCCTCACAGGTAACCGCCTACCAGAAGGGGAAGATCTGGAAGGAGGCCGTCAAGGCCGTTCAATCGGTGGAGGGTCGCAGGCGGCGCCTGCCACAAGTGAGGAAGAGATGGCAGGACATCCGGTGCTGGACCCGGAGGATCGCCCGGGTCATGCTGAAGGAGGAGGCTCCCCGCAAGCATGGCGGGCGCCGGCGCCCGACCGACCAAATGAAGCGTGTCCTGGCGGTGGTCTTCCCTGACCTGGATAGGCGGATACAGGAGTTACAGCAGCAGGAAGGGGGTAGGTACATGTGTGTTTGTTGTGTGTCGCCAGCTTTTGTAGCTGCTCAGTCGCCTGGATACACTGCCAGGGTATATATGTGCAGTGCATATCCTGTTCCCCCAAGTCAACCTGTGCTGTTCTTCCGCCCTTCCCCTCCTTGACATGTGTTACCTGGTCTGTGTGTTATCACTATTGCACATGGTCATCTAGGCTGCCAGTTAATCAAGGTGCACACTGCTTTCAGCATCATGTGTGGGGGTGGTCTGCCTGTGCCCTGTCCTGTTCAGTCATTTGGGGGTGCATAATTGTTGGCACTGATGCTGAGTCTCAACATAGGAGTGTGAGGTTTCAAAATACCAGACTTGCAGCATGCATTACCAATGTTGTGGCCTCAGACATGATGTGCATGAGTGGGAGATATGCATAGTGCCGGGACGGTTGCTCCTGTTACAGTCAGCTCATTCCAGGACCATGGAGCAGTGTGCCCACTACAGTCCCCTGACACAGCCTGCCCTCCTAATCATGTGTGTCATCCAACACTGTGCACATTCACTGTGGGTTCAGCATGGCCCTGCCTCTGTGGCATTGTTCCCTGGCCTAGGTTGTATTTTTCCCATGTGTGCTACATGTGTCCACTGGACAGGGATACACCAGTTTGCTTGTGCTTACTCACACTGGGCAGTGCCTGTGTGGCTATTCACAACAATCTGTTGATGGTTGTTTGTGACAAATATGTTTTGCCAGCCCTACAGGGTGATGTTGTGTTAATGAAGCTAGTTTTCAAGCACAGTTATTGTAACCATGAATAAGAGGTGTCACTTCTTGATCGGTATCAGTCACATTGACTCAGGTATGGGTGGGTGTGTGCGGGAGGGGCGTACATGTTCAACCCTGATTTTTCATTGCCAGTTCTGACTTGTGTGTGATAATTCGCAGTACAGAAAGTCACCGTGCAGTGCCCCCGTGATGTTGGCCAGTGCTTAATGTTTGTGCTTCGTAGCCTGTGTCAGTTTTTGACAATCATGTATCCTGCTTGTTCATTTTTTGCACCTGTGTGTGGTTCAGATGCTACACAGTTGTGACTTTGTGTGCTGACATCTGTGGGTACATTCTGGCTTGCCATGAGGGTGTCCCCACAGTACAGCTAGGCTTTTTTACAAAACAATTGCAGGCCCATTAGCTTATTCATTGTCCTGGGTGTGGACATGTGTGCCACTCCAGATGACAGTCACTGGTTATATGTGTAGCCAACTGTGTAATCAGGTGACGGATAGCCATGTGACAAATGACATTATTCAAGTTGTTACTCAGAGAAATTGTCCCTTGCCAATCACTACACCTGTCAACATGTCTCAATGTTTCATATGCTTGACCTTGTTGTTTTGTTGTGAAGGACAATAATGTGCCTGCATGACAGATGTCTCCCAAGGAAGTGCACAAGACACCACCTTTACACTTTCCAGGGACCCGCTGGCACATTTTAAAGTAAGGCACAGTTTGCACAAAACTTGTTTAGAGTTCATATATATATATGTTCCCACAGTGTGGTTGCATTTGGGTTAGTCCTTTGTTGTTGCTGATACCAACTTACGAGTGTCAAGTCATCCAGACCACCGTGGTGCCATGTATATGTACTTACTGATACCCCATTTCTGCCTAACAGTGGCTTATTTGAATGAGTCTGGCAGCTCAGACAATGACTGTGTACATGTAGTTTGGTGTGCACCTCCTTGTGTGACTTCTGTTATACAGACACATGTGTGTTCTGTTCACAAAGTGGCACATTCACACATTCTAGACATGTCCATTGTGTAAAGGGTTGTGATTCTCCAGGAATCATAATGTATTTCTTTGGGGTTTCCTAAGTACTCACAGGTCTCTGAGTGTGGGGACACCTTCTGCATTGGCATGTGGTATTTGGCCTTGGGTGCGACATTACTGTTGGGTTCACAGTGAACAAGAGGTGGCATGCCTTCATAGTCTTGCTGTGCTCAACTGATCCCAGACACTACCTTCTCAGGATCTTGGGATTTCAAGTTATTTGCTGTTGTGTCCTAATTTTCATTTTTTCCAAGTGGCATGGTGGGTCAACCAACTGGGGAGTTATGTTATGTTATGTTATGTTATGTTATTTATATTTGTAAAGCGCACAGATGCTGCAGCCAAGTGGCGTCCCGGCGCTATAGAGGATCAGGTAACATAACACAAGACGCGTGGTAACCAGCCGCAAAAACCATTAAGCCAGAGGAAACAAAAATGTTTTCACAGCCTTTCTGAACGGCAGCAAATCAGGAATAGAACGAATACTAACAGGCACTGTGTTCCAAAGGCTTGCTGCCAAAACACCAAATGAGCGGCCACCCATCCTGGCTTTTTTGAAACGAGGGACATTAGCCAGAAATTGACCCGTTGATCGTAATGCTCTTGCAGGGGTATAGTAGGAGATGGTCTAAGCTAAAATGGGAGGAGAGGCAAACTTTGGGATTTTAAAAACCAGGCACAAGGCTTTGAACTTTATCCTCTGCCCGACAGGCAACCAATGAAGGTCCAGAATGGAACGCCTAGCTGAACAGAATTTGGGCAAACCGACCAACATTCTGGCAGCCGCATTTTGCACACGCTGAAGGCGTGTAAGCTCTGCTTGGTTGGTGCCCAATAGAAGTGCACTGGCGTAATCCAATCTGGAAAGAATCATAGCTTGGACTATGAGTTGCCTAGTGGAGGCATCGAAACATTTGAAGATGGGCCTAAGACTTTGAAGGGCACCAAAGCAGGTACCAGCCACCTTTTTTGTATGAGGGGTAAATGATAGATTGCCATCAAGCCAGACCCCGAGGTTCTTTACCTGTGTCACCGGGATAGGGGCTTGGCCAAGCTCTAATTGCCACCAGTCGCCTCCCCAGAGATGAGCCTCTTTGCCCAAGACTAAGACTTCAGTCTTAGTGGCATTGAGTTGGAGGCGGTTATCCGTCATCCAGCTTGCCACCTCCTTGAGGGCCCTCTGAAAATTGGAAGCATCCAGCACAGTGTTCCCGTTTAGAGCAACCGCTAGCTGGGTGTCATCGGCGTAGGACACCATAGTTAGGCCCCATTTATTGGCGACCACCGTCAGCGGTTGCACATACAAATTAAACAGGGTCGGGCTTACATATGTGGGGAGTATTCTAGATGTTACTCATGATGCCTTTCCTGATATGCACTGTTGCCTATTTTGTTTGGACTCATGTGTAAGATGTATACAGGTGACTGATTTTTTCCTGTCTCTTCACCTTGCCCACAGCATCATCGGAGGACACCGAGGGAGACACCGGCACGGACGTGGAGGAGGGATCGAGCACTGGTGCCACCACTGCTGAGGAGTCGGCGGAATCAAGTGGCACGGAGGGCGAGAGGAGTGAGGCGGAGGACCTGCCCTGTACCAACACTGACTACGAGGCTGACGGGTCCGAGGCTGAACTCCCTGAGGGTACGGAGGCTGCTCCAACAGCTGGCAGCAGCACTCAATCAATCACCGCCCCCTCCATTCCCATCACCGCCCTCCCACTTGCTCAGGTCCCTTCTGTCCGTGCTAGGCAACACTGTGTCTCCTTTGTGCCAGGCACCGCACCCCCTGCCCCTGTCCCCCTGCTGCCCTCACTGCCGAGTCCGTGGAAATTCTGCGGCAGTTGCAAGTTGGGCAGACATCGATCCTGACTGTCCTCCATGGCCACACCAGACTGCTGACCCAGATGGTGTCGTACATGGAGGGCATGTCATCAGCGATGTCTGACCAACGGATGTTGCTGTGCTGAGGTCCCTGGACTCGTCACTGACGGCAGCAGTGAGTCACCTGCAGCGCTGCGTCCCCCCTACCCCTGCACCATCCACAAGTCCCACACCCATGCCTGTCCCAAGCACACCAAGACATCCACACACACGCACCCCACCAGACAGAAGCAGCACACCACCACATAAGGGCAAGCGCACACCTCCTGACACGCACACTCAGGGGGTGGCAGGCACACCCACTGGGTCTGGGGCACACAGGCAGGCACGCAGCCACAGTCCTCGTCCACATGACTCACTCCCCAGTCCCTCCGATGTCACTCCCCTTGGCTCCCCTGCCCCAGAATCGGAGAAGGAGGCCTACTTCGCTGGGCCTCAGCCCCACTAGTTCACCTGGGTGCAAACGGTCAAGGCACTCCACGGGTAGGGGAGTTAAGTCCCCCAGCCTGTCCACCACCTCACCCAGTAGCGCTGCAGCCCATCCCTCCGACCCCCCCCCTCCTTGGGGCCTGTTGTTTCTCCGGGTTCAGGGGAGACGCTTGAAGAGCTGGCAGAAGTGTGCAGCGCCAAGCTCGCCTCCACCTTTGGCGCTGCCCCACCCACTGTGGTGGAGTCGTCCGTCCCTGCACCCACCACACCTACCCTTCCCCCTCCTGTCCCTGTGGTGCCTGGTCCTTCAACACATGATGCCCCCCCCCCCCCCAGTCGACGAACCAGAGGATTCTGATGTGCAGGCAAGCACTTCATATCTGGACTGGCCATTGGCCTTTGTACATAGTGTTCTTTACTACATCTTATTTTTTCATGCTGAATAAAGCATTTTCTTTTCCGTTTTGAAAAGTCTTGCATTTCATGTATTGATGTTGATGCTGAGGCTCCAGGAGTTGGGGTTGTGGGAATGTGTTATGTTTCATGGAAATGTTGTAGTCTGCATCTCATGGGGTGGAACCTGGTATCTGCGTGCCCTCACAAGGTCTCTGCAAAGAATCTTTGGTCGTGTCTGCTCATTGTGTTTGGAGACATTGTCCCTAGGAGTGTTCCTTCCTCTGTGGCACCTGACATCTCCCCTGCAATGGTGGTACGGACCGTACCCACGCTCTGAGGTGCGTGGGTACATCCCGTACCACCATTGTAGTGGTGATGTAGGGGTACGCGTGTACGCACCGTACCCACGCTCTGGGGGGCGTGGGTACGGTCCGTACCACCATTGCAGTGGTGATGTAGGGATACGCGTGTACGGACCGTACCCACGCTCTGGGGTCGTGGGTACGGTCCGTCCCACCATTGTAGTGGTGATGTAGGGGTACGCGTGTGCGAACCGTACCCACGCTCTGGGGGCGTGGGTACGGTCCGTACACGCGTACCCCTACATCACCACTGCAATGGTGGTACGGACCGTACCCACGCTCTGGGGGCGTGGGTACGTCCCGTACCACCATTGTGGTGGTGACGGGTACGCGTCCACGTCCACTTCCGTTGTGGCGGGACGTGGGATTGGTGGACACGCCCCCCGAAGTGACCAGACCATAGAGGTAATTATTGTGCAGTATATATATGTTTTTTGTGGGGTGTGGGTTATGTTTCCTGCCCCTTGCCCCCACCCCCCCCCTTTGCCCCTGGGGGTTGTTCTGACCTTCTGCGGCGTCTGCGTCGGTTTCTGTACACAAGGTCGTAGGCTATGAGGGCCGGGATGACACGTAGGATGGGGTCCATGGCTGTCCGTTGCGTACAGGTGCTCCTTCCTCGCGTCCTCCTCAATTTCCCGGCAGTTTTTGGTTCCCGTAAAAAATGCTACGTGCGGAGTGACGTAGGCACAAATCGTACTTGCTGGTTCGTAAAACGCTGCCTGACTCCGTCCAGACGTCACGTACGCGGTGTCCCGTATCGGAATTGTGGGTATATTTTAGCCGGTCGGTGTTTTGTACGAATCGTACGGAGATGGTATTTCTGTAAGATTTGTACTTGCGGGTTTGTAAGGTGGTTTTCCCGGGTACAAGTCGGACGGAGAAAATGCTCCGTACGACGGTTCGTACCCGGGTTTTACAGGATCGGAATCGGCACCATAATGTTTAGTTGAAAATGTGTGTTAGATAATGCATAGTGGATTAGTTCACGTATAATGTGATGTGCTGGGATTCAAACGTGCACCATATCAAAGTCTGCACGCGTAGATTTGCTTATTCATTTATGCAAATTAATGAATATAAATGCTTATAGTATGATTTAAGAAATGTGTGTTTAAAAGGTGTAAAAGCCTGATCGCCTATACGTTTAGGAGAAAGGCCTACCTGTTCTTATGTTAGCTGAATATTGTAGGCCGAAAACTGTTTCCCTTGAAAAGGCTCTGGAATTTGTGAGAGTCAGCAGATCTCAGAGAGTGGAAAGTTTCTTGTTCCCATGTTTCTGTTGCAGGTGCAAGGACACCTAGCTTGTTAGGAAGACTAACCCTTTGTTTTAGGAGTTAGGATGGTAGGAGAAGCCAACATGGAAGTATACTGGAATGCAGGGATGATACTTTCAGCGGAGAAGGTGCCTGGGACCCAAGGTCGAGTTAACCGTCTTTGGATGAAGTACGAGTTTCAGTGGAAAAGTACAGGAGGAAGACCTGCCTGAAGAGGTGTGACGGAGGGCGTGTTCTATGATTTTGGGATTTTGAATTTGGGACAGTGCCCCGTGGGTTGAGCAGTTGGGGATTAGATGGGAAGCTAGAAGGAGCATCTTAGAACGAGCTCTGTAGCTTGGCTACTGATTGAGCAAAGTGAGTGCACTTCTAAGGAAGTTTTAACTTCTGACACCTTTTTACTCTCTTGCCTGGGGAAAATGCTAAGTAGGGATGTCACTTTAGGGATAGAGTAGGGATAGACTAATTGATTTTTCTTTTAGGTTGATGACATCTAATATAGAGATTGGAGCAGTAATTCGTTGCCTTATGCTTCTGGAGCTAACTATTCTTATTCTGAGTCGGATGAGACTCATGCATAGGTTATTTTTGTATTAGTGCCCATTTATTTCCTTAATCTCGTGATGAGGTGCTTGTATGTGCAATTATTTTTGGCTTTGTAATAAACCCCTAAAATTTGAAATTCGGAGTCAGTAATCCTTTGGAGTTACAGATTTGATTCGCTTGATTATGTGCTAAAATTGGATTTTCTCCCCTTTACACTATTTAGCAGATAGAAAGATCCTGGCGACGGTAAGATAGATAAGAATCCGGCTTTATCACATGTTTTATTCTAAAGATCTAAATAAAAACATTACCACGTGTGAAAAAGAAACCATTTAACACATCCTTAGAAGCTTGACTGCCCCCACTTGTGTGTAAGCCCCAAGTTTCCTTTGAGTTTTTATCCTCAGCACTGGACTCTTGCAACAGCCCAATGGGCCGGGCCTGATTACCTATTTATTATTTTGGGCATTTTCTTGGCCCGATAGGAGGGGGTTCCTTGGAGGTCGGACCCATTGGGGGCCATAGCCCAAGTCTCCAGCTCCCAAGTTTAAGGCAACATTCACAGAAGGAACAAAACGAGGAAGATAGAATTTGGAAAGAGACAGAAAGGTAGCAGGGGCTGTTTCAACATGTGGCCTGGGCTGCTTTCAGATCCCAGTCTGGCCCTGCTTACGGAGTTTCCAGTGATCCTGGAATGAGGTTCAGGTCTAAAAGGAGCATTTCTAGTAGAAGGTGAGCTGCCTTTCAAAATAAGGCCACAAAACATAAAAATAGGAGAATGGGCTGCAAAATGTTGTGAAGAAAACTGCAGTCTTGTTTCTTGTAGGACACGTGCACTGCTGTGGGTGTGATGCTTTGCCCCCCTTCACAAGACTCCATGCCCCCTAAGGGGGGCGCACCCACAGTGTGAAGACCACTGGTCTAGCGGGACTCAGGTGCTCGCTGCTTAAGGGGGAATAGGGGCTCTGCCTGCCATGGGACTCAAGGCGCTCTCTATCAGTGACTCGGTGCTCTGACTGCCCAGGGCTGTGACTATCCAGGGCTCTGTCTGTCAGCTTCTGACTCTATGGGCTCTGTGTGGGTGGTGACTCTTGGGGTTGTGGCTGGGCTCAGTTTGAGCTTTGAGTAACTAGTGGGACGATCCTCCTAAATGTGCAGCATATGTAGTGAAGCATTACTTCCCGTTGTGTCAACGTATGCGGCGCGTAGCTCTTTTCCTGGGTAGACACACACATGCAGGGAGAAGGTGATGCCTCTGGTAGTGATGCATGTGTGGCGTATTCCTGTGACGCTGAGGCTGGCTTGTGGAAAGCTGGTGACCACTGCTTGTGATACTTGTAATGCAATCGGTGATAATGCCAAGAGAAATAAAAAAAACACTATAAAATGACAAATAGAAGTGTGAATGCAGTGGTGTTGCAAATATGCTATCAACATCTTTTTGTTCCATCTCTCCTCTCTTCTGCACACCCCTTTCTTAGGTCTCCTTTCCTTTCTCACTATTGTTGACTAAGCAATGTTGCTCTGCACAATTTGCAGCATTGCTAAATCCTTATAAGGTCCCAAAGGAGAGACCGATTGCATTGCATATACTTGTCTATGTGTCCAAATGCACAGCAGAGCAGAAGCCCTTCTAGAAGTAGTGGCCTTTGGTATGCCTTTAACCCCGTCTACTTCAGCTTATGTAAAGCCACAGTGACAGAAAATGTTGCTCTGTTAACACACAATTACTTAATTCTAATAGACACTGGCTATATGTGGTGGGCCAACTCTTCCCCAATTGTAGTTCCTGTTTATTATTAGGTGTCGCACACTCACCGTTCACCACTGCAGAACAGTCCTCAGAATCTGTGTCCAGAGGCTATGGTGGTTTTGCATTTCTGTGGCATTTCTTCTTTGAGCTTTCTTTTTTGCAGCTGAACACCACTGCTGCAAGCAATCACACTTAAAGTATGAATCCCATGACGAGACACCCCGTAATTCCATAGTCTCTGTCAAATATTTAATATCATCTATGCCGAGAGAGCCAAATTTAGGTCATCTCTCATTTCCAGTCCATTTCCATACTAGTGCACAAAATGTGTGTGTCGTATAGTTCCTATAAACTTATATAGGATCTGCGCATTTAGACAACATACACTATAGGATTGGTGTCCGACTGATTCAAGACACCCACCGGGTATTTTCGCCAGTATACCAGCTAGCTCACAGTGCCACTAGAAACCCCTCTTACCAAGAAGAGAATAGTTTTTGGCAACTATCGAACATGACAACCCTGTCCCATCAGGGATCGTGGAAACAGTGCTACTTGTCGCTCAGTCACTCGTGCTCACTTTGTCTCAGAGAGATACACGGTGGGAACATTTTTCAATAAGCATTTATTGAACCAGCGTCATTCCAGTGTAAAATAGATGTGCTGAAACAATCACTAAACAGTAACAGATAAAAATGATTATAAGCACTAACAGAGTAAAAGGATGGTAGATTTCTACCATCGTGCTAAAACAAGGAATAGAGGCAAGTGTATAAAATACATGACAATAAAATGCGAACTACTATGATGCAACCCTAAGTAGATGTTCCTTAGTGTACTTAGCATGTATGTGGGTGTAAAAGCCAAGAATCCCTCTAGGATAAAGTCAACCCCATTACCTGAAGTGAGAGACTGTGGGACCCCGTCTTGGTATCGAGATGGACACCCCGCAAGGGATGTCAGACCACTGCTAGCAGGAGTGTCTGCATGCTGGAGCCCGAGGACTGGGATGACAGAAGGAATGACCCTTATACATAGTTATTATGCAGGAGATGGTAGGCCTGCTGTCCTGCTATGATTCCAAGAATCCTCACGCATAATGAATAAGGCTTAAGCTTTTCGGAGAAAACCCCATGTCGTCTTCGGACATTACAAAATCTAGGTAAAAGGTCAGTACTAAGAATCGCTATGTAGTGTAATGGTACAGAGAATATAGGTGAAAGTTTAGGTGACCACCTGAGCCTATATTGGTTTACCTATATGGAACATAACAAATGGGCTTACATATTCTAGAGAATTTGTCTCCTCAACTACCTGAACTGCAGGGCTAGTCGGTGGGAATTTAAAACCATTCTGTGCTGCTAGTCGTTTAAACAAATTTCTAGTCTTTTTTCTGCATACAGGGGCTTGCCGCCTCCCCGTTTCCTTCAGAATGTCTTTTGTCCATTACTACCGTGAAATGCACCTTTCACTCAGAATGTGCACTTACACCCTCAAAGAGAAACATAACATAATGTATCCTGCAAGAAAAAGCTGTTAGGCAGTGGTCAGAGAGAGAGCAAAATCAACAGCATAAAATCAATAAACTTATTCAATACAGTAATACACCACTTCACGTATCCTAGAACAGAATGCACGGAAAACACAACTGAACATCACCATCAGTTAATATATGATTCAAATAAAGTTCTTGATCAATAAGCAATTCCCTCTGTGCGTATTTCAAAATCATTACCCTGTGTTCCGGTGCAACCTGACAATCAGGTGGTCCCTGGGCCCCACCCAGTGAGGGTGCCCCTGGGGTTCTCAAATCCCCTCCGGCACAGGCTCTTCTGCGTGGGTTACAATTCCCAGTAGCAATCAGCCACTGCCAGACAAATACCTGGCAAGGACTAACTCGTAGTTAATTACTCAGTCCTGTTTCAGTACCAGAGAGGACTGCTCTATTCTATACCGGTGGTGGCACGTCACGCATCAGAGTACTGCACCATATGTCAGGGAATAACCATGCAACTTCCCCATAGCAATGAATGGAACACACCAGGCACAGCAGGGGCTCAGGAACAGATTAAATGCATTTATAGGTACCAATGCGTGTTGACTGCACAAGGAAAACGGAGCAGACGCACACCCTGTGCACCTAGTACAGCAGGCTTCTTCTTTGAGTGACCGGTGTGTGGCCTTTGTATACAGTACAGAAATGCCGCCCAAGCACAAACCAAAGAAGGCACAGTGCCAAATATGGACTAACATGTAGAATTGCAGTACAAGCAAAAATGAACAGAAGGGCACATTGCCAAGTATGGCAAACAGATAGAAATGCAGCACAACCCTAAAGGAACAGAAACAGGTGTACAGTGTAAACAGCTGAAGGAAGCTAGGACCTTGCATGTGGAATACCCTTTGTCAGCTAACTAACATGGAAGACAGAAAAGGCATGGTACGGTAGAGAAAAAGGAGAAAGACCTCTAAGTGTGGGTCTGCACAGTTGCTGGAGCTGTCCATAAAGGATAGAGTGGAAGCTTCTTGGTCCAG
Source organism: Triturus cristatus (assembly GCF_964204655.1). Classification (NCBI taxonomy): domain Eukaryota; kingdom Metazoa; phylum Chordata; class Amphibia; order Caudata; family Salamandridae; genus Triturus; species Triturus cristatus. The sequence goes on from NC_140589.1 coordinate 40,272,559, forward strand.
GGGTGGAATGCCATCTATGAAGGAGGGGCTGGTGTGCCATGAAGGACTTAGCTGGCACCTCCCGGAAGATTGTGCAGGGAGAAGTGGGATAGCTGAGTAGGTTGAGACTGTGTGAAGAACTGAAAACAACTGTGTTATCAATGTGGTAGATACATATGGATATGGATATATTTTGTTTCCCAACATTAGCTATCTTCAAGAATAATACCGATGAATGTATCCTAGGGTTTGCGATGACCAAATAGCGAATTTCCGCATTCCAATATTTGGTAATTAATACAACGATGTACAAATTAATCATTAATATTCATGAGCCGGATCTCAGTTTGTGACCCATTGCGAACCGCAAATGTCACTGGGTGGCCTGCTGGGGTCAGCAGACCACCATGTCTGTCATTGCTTTTAAATACAAATTTTTTTTAAGTGCAGGCTGTCTACTTTAAAGGAAACTGGGATGCATTTCAAAATGTAAAATAAATAAAAATATTTTCCTTTTTTGAGAGTTCAGGAATAGGTTACCAGATCACAAATGTGGCCTTTGTACCTAAAAAAAAGGCTTTTTTGTGGTTGCAGACTGTCTGCAAATCAGCCCGTTAGTGGCGTCAAAAAAGCTTCATACATCAAGCCCTTAGATCTGAATAGGACCACAAGTTTGCCATCTACAGTTGCTTGCGTAACAAGTTTATTCAGGTGAGCATTTTGATAGTAAAATAAAAAACGAAAAGTCAAGTTTCATATCCGAAGATTTGAAGGGGTTTGCAAAAGGGACTTATATGGAGCTCCCTTTCTGTCCATGGAGAGACACATTTTAACTTTGCTACGCAAACTAGAGTTCATGGGCTGGTCACTCCGTGGCTGGCTGGGCACAGGGATTAGTTGTAGATCATACAGAGGGTTGGTTGGCCACCCAAAGAGAGTTGGAAGCAAGGCCTGACCACAGCTCATGCACAGTAGGGGTTGGCCACATATGGGGCTGGGGTTCAGGGCCTGGCCATGGCACAATGATTAGATATTGTAGTCTGCTGACCTCAGCAGGACAACAACTATTGTTAGACCTGGCACCATTGGCGTGGGTCTCCCTTCATTTTTCGCTGTTGTCTCCTCTGTTTTTGCTGGTATTAGATGCTCTGGGCGCTATGCCACTGCCATTCAGTGCCACAGCGTGAATGCTCCCTGTGGAAATATGACATGTGAATTGGTATATCCATGATTGGCTTATTTGGTTTGCCTGTTAGTCCCTAGTAGCGTGGCCTGTGTGTGCCCAGGGCTGGTAAACCAAATGCTGCTGGTGGGCCTGCAGCGCTGGTTTGCGCCACCCACAGAAGCAGCTTGTAAGGTGTGTCTCAGACCTGCCATTGCAGAGTCTGTGTGCAGTCCAGAACTGCCATCTTGGCTGTGAAGTGCACCCACTTCCCAGCCCCTGAACCTTCCCTTGGCATCATGTAAGTCACCCCTATGGTAGGGTGCATTGTATGTGTAAGGTAGGACATGCCTTGGTGTGTGTGTAGCATGTCCTGGTAGTGAATTTCAGCCAATTTCGTTTTTCACTACTGTAAGGCTACCTGTTCCCCATAGGCCAGAATGGGCAGTTTGACTATTACATTCTATAGTCCTAACTGACCCAAAGAACATGGTAGAAAAACCAATTTAGTATGCCTGAGCTCAGAATATTAAAATACATCTTTTAGTGAAGTTTATTTTTATATTCTGTGTTTGAAAATACCACTTTTAGAAAGTAGGTATTTTCTTGCCAAAGCCTTCCAGTGTGCTCTTCTGTTATGTGTATTGGCTGTCTGGTTTTGGAGGGACAGGGCAGGCTGAGTCAGACCTGGGTTGAATAGAGAGATTTGCATTGGAGTATGGGGAGGGGTAGCTCCTTGACCTGAATAGGGCAAGGTGAATGCTGGCTCCACCTCCCACTGTGCGTCTGATGGCAGACCCCCTCTTTCTGAAAGGAAGGATGCAGCCTGGTAAACAAAGTGCTCCAGGACTGGGCAGAACTGGATCTGGCTGGGTTCAGTGACTTGTAGCTTCTGAGAACAAATACTTTTGGGGTATAAATATCTGTGCTGAAACCCCTACAATTGGTATTGCTCCTGGACAACAAGAAGAACCTCTGTCCTTGTAACTGAAGGAATCTGCAGGAGGTGACTATCCTTGTGCTTGTGTGCTGTTTCTTGGATTGGCCTGCAGTGGTTACTACTGGACTTGAAAGAAGAGGAAAAGGACTTTGAATGAACTTTTATTTATCTTTCTACAGCAATCACCCAAGGGCTAGAAGAGAGCTAGCCTCCTGCTGGAGTCTCAGGCACATCAGACTCCACCACCTGATTCCTCCCATCTGCAGGTGAGGCTCCTGTGAGTTCCAGGGCCTTTAGTTCTACTACGGAGAAGAGAGTGCTGAAAATCATCGCTAACGCCCGTTTGCGAGCCGCCACAGCTGAAGAGCGTATGAAAAATCATCGCGCTGCTGCCGCTGAGCGCTCGCAAACCAAGGTTCATTGCAGCGCACGCTTGCGGGCCTCAAAGTGCTCGCTAACACCCAAAGATCATCGCATCGCACATTTGCGGGCTGTCGAGTGCTCGCTAACCAAAGATCATCGCATCGAGATCATCGCATCACGACATGGCAGCGCGGACGCCGTGCGTCTGCCATTTTCATCGCATCGCACCAGGATTGTCGCTCCCTCGTGGAGCGCCCTTTCTTCTCATCGCAACAAGGTCGCACACGCAACAGGCTCGGTGCATCATCCTCCCTTGCGGCAAGGATTTCAATGCATCGCTGGCTTAGCGTGAAGAAGTTTGTCGCTTTGTCCCGCACGCATCTGCAGATCGGCGCATCATCCTCCCTTGCGGCAAGGATTCAACGCATCGCCGGTCTTGTGTGAGGAAAATCATCACTACAGCTCCCTTGCGACATTTGGGTTGTTTTGCTACATAATCCAGGTACTTTGTGAGTAAAAGGGTCACAGAGACCACTGCTTTGAACTGAACTCCTCTTTGCACACTTTGAACTATTTTTGCAGCCTTTCAAGAATAATCCTATTTTACAGTATTGTGGCTTTTTACCGTTATTGGTCTTGTGATAAGTCTATATATAAAGATACTTATTTTTCTATAATTACTTGTGTGGTGTCCCTTTGTAGTGGTCTTTACTGTGTTACTGTGTATGGTCATAAATGCTTCACGGGGAACAACCTTTACAACGCAACTTTTACAACGCACTACCTTTACAACGCATTTTTTACAACGCATAATCCATTACAACGCATGACATTACAACGCATGACACTACAACGCATTTTTAAAAACTACCTTTACAACGCATTCCATTACAACGCATACTACCATTACAACGCATACCATTACAACGCATAATATTACACTACACTATCCAACACTTACCCTACTGTTGCACCCCCTGGAGTTAGAATAGTAATTTTTACCCCTATACTATCCAACACTTACCCTACTGTTGCACCCCCTGGAGTTAGAATAGTAATTTTTACCCCTATTCTATCCAACACTTACCCTACTGTTGCACCCCCTGGAGTTAGAATAGTAATTTTTACCCCTATTCTATCCAACACTTACCCTACTGTTGCACCCCCTGGAGTTAGAATAGTAATTTTTACCCCTATACTATCCAAAACTTACCCTACTGTTGCACCCCCTGGAGTTAGAATAGTAATTTTTACCCCTATACTATCCAACACTTACCCTACTGTTGCACCCCCTGGAGTTAGAATACTAATTTTTACCCCTATACTATCCAACACTTACCCTACTGATGCACCCCCTGGAGTTAGAATAGTAATTTTTACCCCTATACTATCCAACACTTACCCCACTGTTGCATCCCCTGGAGTTAGAATAGTAATTTTTACCCCTATACTATCCAACACTTACCCTACTGTTGCACCCCCTGGAGTCAGAATAGTAATTTTTACCCCATACTATCCAACACTTACCCTACTGTTGCACCCCCTGGAGTTAGAAAAGTAACTTTTACCCCTATACTATCTAATACTTACCTTAAATGCAATTTAATATTATGCGTTGTAATGGTATGCGTTGTAAAGGTATTATGCGTTGTAATGGAAATGCGTTGTAAAGGTAGTTTTTAAAAATGCGTTGTAGTGTCATGCGTTGTAATGTCATGCGTTGTAATGGATTATGCGTTGTAAAAAATGCGTTGTAAGTGCATGCGTTGTAAAAGTGTGCGTTGTAACGTCATACATCCATGCTTCACACACTGCCTCTGAGATAAGCCTAGCTGCTCGTGCTACGTTACCACAGGGTTGAGCAGGGGTTATCAAAGGGTGTAGCCCGCTTACTCTGACTTAGGAAGAAGGGTCCCTACTTGGACAGTGGCCAGCCATTGCCAACTAGAGACCCCCTTTTCTAACAACTATGTGATAACATATGAAAACAGTGGTTCACTGCAACTTGTTTAAATACATATTGATCAATTATTGGATGGATGAATCATCCAAAAACAGGGAAAAATCCAATATATAACAGAGCCTCACCAGCATGTATTTATTCAATCTATACACCCAATCATATTTTTTAACACTCAAATTTCAACAATTGAGTGCTCAAAAAGTGCAACAAACGTGAGGAAGTGGTATGAGAATATAAAACAACAAATGACTCTGGACACCTTTTAAAGAGTAAAGTACAAGAGTGGGGGAGGTAAGTGAGTCTAGATGTTTAGAAGTCAATAGCATTTTAACCTCTATTATGCTTTTACGGTCGTCATCAAAATGGAGAATCATTTTGGAATACTCATGCTTTCGGGTCAACTGGTACGTGGAATGATTTACTTGGAGGGCAGGGATTGCCAAAGGGCAAAAAAGAATCACAACTCTTGTCAGAACGATGGAATAGTATTTAGCTATTATGGTGGTACACAACAGGAGTTCTCTTTTAGCTTGGAAAAGGGCTAATGGGAAGAGGTCCAGTGCATTCTACTTGTCACTACAGGGAAGGAAAAGTCAGAGACACATAGGGTCTGATTCCAATATCGTTCGGAAAGTATACTGAACATACTCAATGACTCGGGTCCGGAATGCTTTCCGGACGACTCGGATAGGGACAGTCCGACCGAATGAGTACGATGCATTTGAATGCATCCGGATACGATTCATCGGGCTCCCATTGACTAAAGGGGTGGTTGGGGATAATCGTGCACCCTGTGGCAGGCATCCTTTGGTGCCTGCCATACTGTACATGGTTGGGAAAAGGGGACCCATGTGTATCCCCATGGGTCTGATTCAGAGGGCCCGGGTGAAGGGGGTCAGCTACGGGCCTCAAAGACCGATTTGGAAAGCCTTTTTGATCTGGGCAAAACTGAATAGGAAAGGCTGTCCAAATCGTTCATCGTACTTGCTCGCTTGGAAAACCTACTCCATAGAGCTGTACGGATTGGCTATGGAAGGCTCTATCTCACCGAATGCCTTCCGGGACCGATTCGGTCAGCGCTAAGGCTTTCCAGGCATCGTACTTGGTTGTTCGTAACTGGGAATCACTCAGGAACAAGGGCTCCGGATTGGTTTAGGCGGTTCCGAATCAGATTCGGAGGCCTTCCGACGAGATCGGAATCGACCCCAAAGTGGCAACAGGTTAATGGGACAAGAGAGCCAATGCCAAGGTCAGCGTGCTAGCGATAAATGAACCCAGATAAGATGATTTAAAAGAACTGTATATGGATATGAAGGTTTATGAAGGTTTAGTTCAACCTCTAGTAGAGAGAGTCTACTGCACTGGAGGCTCAGAGCTGCCTCTAGTCACAATAACTGTGATGGCAGCTAATCACACTAAGTTGCAATTTGTAAACTATCTCATGAATAATAATGACATAAGTAGTGATGCAGCCCACTACAATGCCGAATTACAACCCCTTATTAGTACTTCTGGATAAAGTTTCACAGTGATAGACTTTGACAGTGAGGGACAGGCGTGACAAACAACATAAAGGTTTAGCCATTTTTAAGCCATTAAAGATGGCTCTACAAATAACTTTTTGTATGTATTTGAACTTTTTTTTTTACATTTCTTTTTGGGGAAGGGTGAAACTAAAAAGTACTGTAATGTAGGAGTGTGAATTTGACAAACAAAACTAGTTCATGAATACTTGTGAGGTAAGTAGGAATGCTACCCACTACAATCACATATTAGAACCCTTTATTAGTATTTCTGGATAAAGGTCCATACTGAGCTAGATGGTTAGGGATAGGCATAAAAACAGCATAAAGATTTAACTCTTTTTAAACCATTAAAAGTGGATCTTCAAGGCACATTTGTAACAGCACTCTGTTTATCATGCATTTGAGACAATAATGGCCAATGCTTGCAAAACAAGGGTCACCGTCCTGCTGTAATGCTTGCAACCAAGAACAAGAATGGGTGTGGCTCTAATCAGCAAGGCCGAGCCCAATAATATAAAGAACAAAATGAATGCCAATGCTAATAAACAATTTAAGGAATAGATAGACCGCGGAGGAACTTCAAAACAACCTGTCTAATTAATAGTATTTATTCGAAGAACATCTTTTTTGATTGTTCATTTAAATTTTTACATAAATAATTTAATCACACCAAAAATCAGAAACACCACAATAAATCATTACAAAAAATAATATACCACAAAATTGACAACAATGACTGGACTACCAATTTGGCAGATATCTCCATCCGCAAAATTCCCTAAAACATTCATACAACATTCCTTATTCATCAAAAATACACTCATTCAATGAACAATCAAAAAAGATGTTCTTCGAATAAATACTATTAATTAGTACAGACATGGTTGTAATGCTTGCAAGACATTTTGGGTAAGTCTTGCCCCAGTTGGCACCATGTGTTGGAGGTTACAGGTAGATTTAGATGCCTCATGTTCCTCTTGGGGTATTCAGTCAAAATATTGAGTTGGAAATGTCGATTTACACTAATATCGAGTTTTAAATATTGTGACACAGAAATATTGACAGCAAGAATATCGTGGTCAAGAGTATAAACTTTAAGGTAAGAAATCTCGATCTTAAAAATATAGGGGTCTATTAGGATGGTGGTCGGATGGCCGCCGCCGAGTCGGCGACGGCCATCCTACTGCGATCATAACCCGGAAAACCGCCGCTCACATTAGCATGGTGGTGTTAACAGCGGCGGTGAGAAATTCCGCCCACCACTTTTCCGCCGGTAGCAGTCCGCACGCTTGCCTGGCGGGCGGAGCTGGACTGCTAAAATGGGGCCGGTGCAAGGCCAGGCTATGCCGGCACAATTATGATGCCGGCGGTAGCCAGCCTTTCCATGGCGGTGGAACCGCCATGGAATGGCATGCGGAGAATGTCTACGGGGGCCCATTGCGGGCCCCCAATGTGTTGGGGGGTGTGGGTGCACTGGGTGTCCCTGTAACAGGTGGCAGGCACTGTGCAATGCCTGCCACGCAGTGCAGGGATATGCAGAACATGCTCCTTTTGACATCGCGGCGGTGCTGCTGGCTGCAGCAAATGCCACAATGTTAATGGCCGCGATCGTACCGCCGCGGTCGGATTTCGACTGCGGAGCATACTAATTGGACCGGCGGTTATGCTGCGGTCCTTGCGGCTGGTCTTTTCCCGCTACCATGGCGGTCGGGGTGATTTACTGACCGCCATCCCAATAGACCCCATAGTCATTAATATCGTTTGCAAAAATATAGCTGTTTAAAATATAGATTTTTTAATTAGTGTTAGTGTTAGTGTTAGGTGACAAGATGTCTGACACTGGGCTCTGTCGTGGGGAGCACAAGGCCATGCTGGGACTTGTAGCCAAACAAACACCAGGATTTCACAGTCAGCCATCTTGCCATTGCTGTCACACCCCCTCACAGGGAAGCAGAGTCAAGAGGGAGGAAGCATGGGCATGCTGGGAAGGGGGGTGTAGCCAAGAGTATGGTGGGAGTCGCAGTCACAGACAACCTACACCCACCCACATGGCCCAGCAACACCAAACTGAATCATACTCGCCTCACAGGGAGTGGGAAGGGTCTGACAAGATGACTGACACTGGGCTCTGTTGTGGGGAGCACAAGTACATGCTGGGAATTGGCCAACAACAATATCAAACTCTGTCTGTGACAAGCTGAGGAAAAGCAGTGTACGGGCAGGCATCTGTTTGAAAATGTCATGTTTCTGAACCAACGATGCATGTAGAAACATAAATCACATTGTGTGTCTCTTCCGAACACAGGTGGTGCTGGGCACCCAGCACCAAATTACAAGGATACCCAGTCCCAGACTCTGGTGGACACTGAGCTCTCTGGTCTGACACTCTCACTGTCCTCTTCGGATGACGACGACCAACCTGGCCCCTCCGGTGTGAGCCATCATGCAGCACCAGCAGCAGCAACATCTGCCCCCCATGTACCCACGCCTCCAGCATATGGACACCGATAGGGCACCCACGCCAACACGGACGGACCAAGGACAATCAACACCCATAGCACAGGGACACAGGACCCCCCCGGAAGCAACAGCCAACACCACCAGCAACACCACCCAAGGGGTCCCAGTGTCACCTGTGCGTATTGCCGCTGGTCCTGCCCGTGTAGAGAGGGGTGCTGGGAGGGGTGGGAGGCACAGGGCACGCCTTGCAGAGAGGTCTGGACTGCATGATGACCCCCAACTGGCACGCATCTTAGATGCGTACCAGGATAGCACCGGAGGATTTGGCCAGGTAGTGGGGATCCTCAAGGACATGCAACACAAGCAGGTCGCCCACCATGCCCGCATAGGGGCCAAGTGGGATGACATCACTGTGGTGAATTGGGACATACTACAATGCCTCCGCCAGATCAACACCAACCTGTCCACACCCCCCTGTGTGCCCACAACATCTGTCGCATCACCATCTGCAGGCGCCACAGGGAGGGAGGAGGACTCTGGCGGACAGTCAACTGCACCGCAGAGGCCTGCACATGAGGATCCCCCGGAAGAAGAGGGGTCGTCCGAAGAAGGACATGTGAGAGGCAGATGTCCCAGCACATCCCCCAGGGCCTCCAAACCTGTTCTGGACAATGTTCTTTGTGCGCAACCCGTTCACCTTGTCCAATAGCACAAAACTCGCCCACATGACATGGAGGGTTCATGTTGGACCAATGTATCAGATGACTGTGGACTTTACTCTGGACATTTCATCTACCAGCACTTCCAACTCCAATGTGAACTTTGGATTCCCAAACCACTGTACAGCACCCACCATCCTGTGCACTTCCCGCATACATGTTTGTAAATAAACTCACCAGTACACCATACTTGCCTCTGTTGTGATTCAAACTTGTCATGTTCAGGGAGATGTCGATCTGCTACACAACACAGTGCATGCCAAATACTGCAACAATGTGACCAACGTATGGTGAGTCATGGGGATGTGACACATGTGAGGGACACACACCACTATGGCAATACAAAACATACTCACCATGGCCATGTTACTCATCACACACAATGATGGTGACCTGAAACACATTGGCATGCCCAGACACAACACCAAGCCAAGTCAGTGGTAACAAGTCCACAGGTGAGGTAAGCAGATCTCACTCAGATGTGGGAAGACAGACAACGCACATAACAAAGCGTAGCACAGGTTCATTACACATCAGCAACACGTTTCTTCCACACTAGTTGCACGGTAATTCTACGTAACAGTGGACACACGCTCACAATGAGTTGGAGAATGGAAGTCCAGGGATGTGTGGTACATCAGTTGATGGGAATTGTCAACTTCCACACTGGTGTTGGCTTCTGGGGGTTGGGGGTCAGTGTTGACCACACAACAGGCAACGTACCCTGGGAAGGGCAGACAAGCTGCAGTCAAAAGCACAGAAGAACAGGAGAGAAATGCAATACACATGCACAAAACATGTTGCAAAACACCTACACAAACACTAGTTAGCAGTACTACCCTATTGTGGAGTACACGCCACTTGAATGGACACATCACAGTACGCATCCAGTCAAGTGGCACACAGACACACTCAGACAGCAACAGAGCTGGCTCAACCCATCCAGGCTACCTCCATACATTCAGAAAAACAACCCTGGAAACTCACATTCAGATGAAGAAGTTGTTGATGAGCTGGGAGCGGACGTCACCATCAACTTCATCATCATTGGCATCTTGGCCCAGGCCGGGATCCTCCACAGGTGCCGGAGGTTGGTCGTCGTCATCGTCATCCTGGATGAGAGGCACCTCCTTCCGCACCGCCATGTTGTGTAGCATGCAGCAGACAAGGATTATTTTGCACACCTTTGCAGGCTCATATGGGAGGGCACCTCCGGTCTTGTCCAGGCAGCGAAAGCGGCTTTTTAGGAGGCCGAATGTCCGCTCAATCACCCTCCTGCTCCGACCATGTGCCTCATTGTAGCGCAGCTCGGCTGGTGTCACAGGGTTCCTGAGGGGTGTCAGCAACCACGGCATGTTAGGGTATCCGGAGTCACCTACACACACACACACAAATGAACAAGTAGCTGAGTTTTGTAGGAGTGCGGAATACAACAGTGACAAACACACACAATGAGAAACAGTCAGTACACTCCGACAAGCCAGGCACGCTGAGGTGGCATCTGTGACATCAGCGTTGCAATGCGACTACTCATAATGTATGCATCGTGCACCGAACCAGGGAACCGTGCACACACGTGTGTGATCGACATGTCAGCAAGACAGACCACCAGAGCATTGTTCGAATGGTAGTGCTTCCTGTTCCGGTATGCCTGCTCATGTGCCTGTGGTGGTATCAGGGCAACATGTGTCCCATCAATAGATCCGATGACGTTCGGCATCCTCCCCAGTGTATAAAAGGCATCCTTAATTTCAGGGAGTTCATCCGGGCTCGGGAACTTGATATACAGGTCGAGGAATTGCAACATCCTCTCCAAGACATCGCGTAGCACCCGACTAAACATCACTTGCGTCATACCACCAGCAGTAGCCACAGTGTACTGGAAGGTACCGGTAGCAAAGAAGTGCAGGGCTGCCATCACCTTCACCTCTGGGGTCAGTGCTTTAGGGTATGTCCGGCCAGGTAGCAGATGTGGCGCCAACTGCTCCGCCAACTCCTCAATCAGTGGCCTGGTGAAGCAGTACCGTCTGATGCAGTCGCGTTCCTGCATGGTTGCAAGGTCTGGGAATGGACGATGGACAGCTGGTGCCCTGCAGTACAGAGATGCACAAAGGAAGATTGTCAGTACATCCACCCATGTGACCATGACCACGATCACTATCACATGCTAGTTCATGACATTACACAATGTACTGAGGTGTGTGCTGTTGGACATGGACACATATGTCACCTACAAGACCACCACCTCACATCTCAATTCCACATCTCCACGAGTCCCATGTAGTGCAATGGCCAATCATCTGGCTGTGTCACCTAACTTATGTGCTGCTGCAGCGTTAAAAAAACACATCCCAGTGACAATTGAGGCCTCATGTCTCTCAGGCATCACTGATCTTTGCCATGCAGAAACCCAGGCTCCCTGTATTGCCACATCAACACAGCAATGGACATGGCGTAGCACGTACACACCACAAGGCAAGCATAAGTCCCACAGGTAGTGGCCGCTGTTGTTCCTGCCGGCCCTACATGTATGTCTCTTACACACACACCCCATCAAGGTTGATGCATATACCACATGGATGTGGAGACTGTCACCCATTGGTTACATGTGATCAGACACATCTGAGACCCAACATGCACACAGACTGTGGGTGCACATCAGTATTGTGGCTACAGGTCTCACTGTGACGTACATGCCATCGTCCCCAGGACTCAAGGTGTATGTGACATGTCCTAAACATATCCAACCTGACACAGTGGCCTTGACTCATGCCCATAACTGTGCAATTGCACATCATAGTGGTAATGTGCACAACACACAAAGGATTCTGCCCCCATGTACACGTGCACAGCCTGGGAGTGGCTGCACAAAGTTCCAGCCAAAAAAGCTGCTGTGGCCCCCCCAAACACCCAGGGAATGCAACCTTACATGCCATGGGACACTGTGTGGCCAATGCTATAGTGTGGCAGGTGTGCGCAGGTGTCCATGGCCAGTATATGTGTGTTGCATCCGTATAATAGTCACACTACTGAGGTCCGACGCGGGTGACAATGCGTACGCATTGCACGGGTCATGTCCGAGCCGTGCGTACGCTTTGTCATTGAATGCAATTAGGTCCGACGCGGGTGACAATGCGTACGCATTGCACGGGTCATGTCCGAGCCGTGCGTACGCTTTGTCATTGAATGCAATGAGGTCCGACGCGGGTGACAATGCGTACGCATTGCACAGGTCATGTCCAAGCCGTGCGTACGTTTGTCATTGAATACAATGAGGTTCAACGCGGGTGACAATGCGTACGCATTGCACGGGTCATGTCCGAGCCATGCGTACGCTTTGGCATAGAATGCAATGAGGTCCGACGCGGGTGACTATCATGCATATGCAACGGACAGGCATGGTCCAAGACAGGCGTACGCCTTGGCCATTGAATCGTATGGAGACGGGTGCATGTGTACATTCAAAATACGCGTTGTACAGTCAGTTGAACGAGCCGTGCACACCCATTGGCTCTGGACTGTCATGGAGACGGTTGCGGATTCCAAAGTTGTACGAGTTGTGCACTGGAAGTTCAGTTGGATGCCTACAACAATATTGCAATTTCAAGTGTTCCATGAAGGTGAAGATTTGAACGATGCGGAAGGCGTGTACGAGTCGTACTTTTAAATGGATTGGTCAGATTCATAGAATGCAACCGTGTTGGACCTATCACTTGGGACACATGGCACAGAGTCTGCCTCTGCAGCACAGATATAAGGCTGGCTGGCCCCCAGGGAGCTCACTTGCCTGCACTACATGCTACTGGACCACCCCCCTGCTACCACTGCTGCTGTCTCTGCATCCTCTGGCTCCTGCTATGGCACGTACTCTGTAGAGGGCCCCAGCCTTCACTGAGGAGGAGAACCAGGCCCTGCTGGACGGGCTCCTTCCAGAGTACAGAAAGCTCTATGGGAAACCAGGGGAGCAGGTGAGTGTGTAGTCCATTGCCTTCCTAATTATGCATGTTGTCTGACTAGCAGTACTAGCAGTGTGTACACCAGTGGCAAGCAGTCTCAATGACTGCTTTCATCCCCCAAAGCGTGTAGGTACATGCAATGAATAGTTTTCCTGCTGCTAAAGTGCATTATTGCAAGCTCAAACTATCCAGGCATTGTTAACATGTCAGACATGCATGTGCTTTTGCAATCCCCATGGTTGCACTACCTGTGTAATTTATTGCCCTTTGTGATCACAAAGGGCAATAAATTACACAGGTAGTGCATGTCTGACATGTTAACAATGCCTGGATAGTTTGAGCTTGCAATAATGCACTTTAGCAGCAGGAACATGTCTATCCAAATGTGTGCTGCAGCAATCTGGGGCATGTGTGTTAATGTACTTTTCACTTTGTCCTCCTCACAGGTTGATGCCCGCCAGAAGCAGGAGATCTGGCTGACCATCACCCGGGCTGTTCGTTCTGTGAGGGTCTACAAGCGCCGGATCCGCAACTGCCAGAAGAGGTGGCAGGACCTTCGGGCCTGGACCCGGAGGATAGCTAGAGTCTAGCTGAAGCTGTCACCTCCACGCAGGAGGGATGGACACCGGACCCTGACTCCCCACATGCTCCGGATCCTGGCGGTGGTCTTTCCGGACCTGGATAGGCAGCTGAAGGCCAGATGTCTGACATGCAAATAGCAGTCTTTTGTCCTGCTCACATTTCCACGTTACGTAGCTCTTGCAGTCCCAAACTCAGGTCCCTCATTTGTGTGATGCACCCTCCTCATCTGTTCCACAGGTGTGGCCTCTCAAATCTGTTGCTTGTGTCACTAGGGCACTGTGCCCCTGCAGTCAGCTATGCTTCATGTACTGGTCAGCATCAGTTCCCGTGAATCTGTTGTGTGTTTCATGGGTGGGTCAATTGTTGACACAATGCCTGAGATCAGACATGTGATCTGTGTGTGCCCTTGAGATGTGTACCAATTGCTCGTCTGACTCGCAACATGTGGCTGGGGTATTCAGACGTGAGTCCCTTGCTCACTTTGCCACTGGATTCAAGCAAGCCTGGCTGAAGACGGCTGAAATGCCAGAAACCGGTCCTAGGAAGCTTGTTTCCGGTCCAGGGAAGACATGGCTTGGCAGTTTGGGCTGGACTGTTCCCATGAGGCACAGGGTCAGACTGATTTGCATATGGCCATGTCTGAACTGGGGTGGCAGAGTGGGCTAAAGAACGGTGATGGATTAAACCCAGATCAGTTGACTGGGGGTGAGTGCTTGCAATGTTCAACACTCCGTCCATCATTTCCTTTGGTTTTTACTTTGTTCGCCATAAGTTGGCAGGGTATGCTCAGACGTGAATCCCTTGCTCACTTTGCCACTGGATTCAAGCAAGCCTGGCTGCAGACGGCTAAAATGCCAGAAACCGGTCCTAGGAAGCTTGTTTCCGGTCCAGGGAAGACATGGCTTGGCAGTTCGGGCGGGACTGTTCCCATGAGGCACAGGGTCAGACTGATTTGCATATGGCCATGTCTGAACTGGGGTGGCAGAGTGGGCTAAAGAACGGTGATGGATTAAACCCAGATCAGTTGACTGGGGGTGAGTGCTTGCAATGATCAACACTCCGTCCATCATTTCCTTTGGTTTTTGCTTTGTTCGCCATAAGTTGGCAGGGTATGCTCAGACGTGAGTCCCTTGCTCACTTTGCCACTGGATTCAAGCAAGCCTGGCTGAAGACGGCTGCAATGCCAGAAACCGGTCCTAGGAAGCTTGTTTCCGGTCCAGGGAAGACATGGCTTGGCAGTTCGGGCTGGACTGTTCCCATGAGGCACAGGGTCAGACTGATTTGCATATGGCCATGTCTGAACTGGGGTGGCAGAGTGGGCCAAAGAACGGTGATGGATTAAACCCAGATCAGTTGACTGGGGGTGAGTGCTTGCAATGTTCAACACTCCGTCCATCATTACCTTTGGTTTTTGCTTTGTTTGCCATAAGTTGGCAGGGTATGCTCAGACGTGAGTCCCTTGCTCACTTTGCCACTGGATTCAAGCAAGCCTGGCTGAAGACGGCTGAAATGCCAGAAACCGGTCCTAGGAAGCTTGTTTCCGGTCCAGGGAAGACATGGCTTGGCAGTTCGGGCTGGACTGTTCCCATGAGGCACAGGTTCAGACTGATTTGCATATGCCCATGTCTGAACTGGGGTGGCAGAGTGGGCTAAAGAACGGTGATGGATTAAACCCAGATCAGTTGACTGGGGGTAGTGCTTGCAATGTTCAACACTCCGTCCATCATTTCCTTTGGTTTTTGCTGGGGTATTCCAAACAAACCCATGCAGCAGGGGACTCCAATTTAGGGGCATCAGGAGTATGTATAGCAAGTATGTCTCACTTGCTTAGCCACCTGACTACTGTCCAGGGCCAAACACTGTTCCACTTAGTCCTGGCCAGTCATGCCCCCTCAAGGGCATTAACAAACACTCTGTAATCCCACTCCTGATTATGAAATTTCAGGTTGTGCTCAGTGACATGTGCCCTCAGGTGTCTGCCTCTGTGTCATCAGGGTGTGGCTTGTTGCTGCGTACAACTGGGGTGTCCATGATTCAGAGGGTCAGCATGACATTTGCGATGTGACTGTGAGAGACAAGACCTGTGTGACATATAGGTGTGTGATCATCTGACAGCGCATAATGGTGTATGCAACTGTGTCTTTCATGCAGCTGGGTTACATGCATAGCAGACTGTGATGTGTTAATGTACAGGGAGTTGTGTTTGCTGACACTCATAAGTCTGATTTGCATGATGTGGGGTATTCTGGGTCCTGGATATGTTGTTTGCATGGGATGGGCAAGTGCGCCGGTCATCTGCTGAGTTTGCTTTACCCCAGAGCTAGGATTGTCTGTCAGTGCATATTGTTGTTGTCTGGATGCCCTGCCCCTGTGACAGGAGACAGTGTTGACTGACTTTCAGGGCATACTAGTGCCATGGCATTTAACTTGCTATGAGTGAGCCTGCATTGTGTTCAAGTGTGCACCATGCACCACATTGTGGCATTGACCATCAGGACAGGAGTACATCATAGTGTGTGTTGCTGGCATGCATCACACACATGTGGAATGAGTCTCTGCCCATCCCTTCACCCAGACACCAGAGTACAGAAAGCTCTATGGGAAACCAGGGGAGCAGGAGATGTGCTGTGTGTATAGTGACATACTCCTACATGTTCACTTGCATGTACAACTGATGTGTGGGTGGTGCATGTTGGCACATTGGGGTGTTTGCATCCAACATGCAACGGCCATATGTGTGAAAGTCAAGGAGGGATATGTGTGCCATGGTTGATGTTGAGAATGACAATTGTCTTATCCTAAACAGTGTTGGCACTTTGAGCTGTGTTCAGCTGATGATGCCAGGGCTTGCTCTGTGATGTGATGTACTCACTGTGGTGTGTGCAGTCGGTGCAGTTGACTGATGTTGTTCTCTTACTTCCTATTCCTATCCAGATACATCCACGGCCACAGGAGGGGACAGCTCCACGGACCAGGAGGAGCCACAGAGCCTTACAGGGACAGAAGGAGAGGAGTCGGGTAGACCCAGTGGCACGGAGGGCCAGTTGAGCCACACAGAGGAGTCGTCAGCACCATCCCCCCCAGCTAAGGACCACAGCAGCTCTGAGGATGACTCCCTTGTGGAGGCGGGTGTCAGCAGCCACCAAACCCCAGATAGTGAGGCTGTCCCCGCCACCGCCACCACCACCACCACCACCCCACTCCCATTGGCTCCCATCCCAGAGGTCCCTGTGGTCTCCCTTGTTCGTGAGCATGTCTCCTTCGTGCCAGGCACCGCACCCCCTGCCCCTGTGTCACCTGCTGCCCTGAGTGAGGAGTCTGTGGACTTACTTTGACAGATCCATGTAGGGCAGACATCGATGCTGAAGGTCCTCCATGCACACACAGGTCTGTTGACACAACTGGTGTCATTCATGGAGGGCATTTCCTCGGGCATGTCTGCCCTACAGAGGACCAATCAGTCTGTGGCCTCCTCCCTGACGGCAGCAGTGTCCCTCCTCCAACAGTCTCGTACCCCTCCTACCCCTGCACCACCCACGATTCCTAGCACCCTACCTGTCCCAAGCACAGAAACCCCAAAACCAAGGTCTAGACGTGCACACAAGCAAGCGCAGGGGACTGATTCCACACTCACAGGGGCTGGTTTGCTGACACACATGCTGGAGCAGGGTTTTCTGTCAAAACCCGAACATCAGCATATGTCATGATTAAAATTACTAATAATTAATTACTAGATATTAATTTTGTTGAAGTTTCTGACTAATCAACCTTACTAATGAAAGAATTATACGTGGGAATGCATTTATGTTGCTTTATTAATACGTGAACTAAGTTGGTGAGCAAATTAATTAAATATGTGTTGCTAAAGTGCTATTTGTTATGTGTTTGCGCTTTAAAAATAACGTGCTTTAATGCTTCTTTATGTCGCAGATGGCTAGATAATTACATACACATAAGGGTATTAGTGGGAATTAACACTGTATAATCATTACGATGTAGTAACGTTGTTTTGTGTTTCTTTTGATTAAGAGTGTCCATTCTGGCCTAGTCAAAGATGGCCGACAATTACAGCCTGCATTTGAGTAGCTGAAATACGAAGAGAGGCCTCGCTGAATATGGTTGAAATCCTGACCTCGGCCTCTGTCTGTAATAAAAGTTTCCGTGAGGACAGCAGCTCTGGGCTTGGCGCCAGTTGTCACCAGTTATCCTTGGGAGAGAATGAAAGCCACAATGAACTTTGATAAACTTGCGGTGGCTTCACTATGATTCCGAGGAAGAACATTCATGGATGTTACATTTTTTAGTTTATGCTTCCTTCTTCCGTGTTTTTATTTTTGAGATTTTCGAGAGCGGAGGTTTCTTCTAAATGTTGCGAGTCAACATCCTTTCCTGCTCGCTCTGCTCAACGGCTCAACGGACGTTTAGAGTTTGTTTGTAACTTTCAATGTGTTAGTTTTACTATAAATATTGTTAGACTAGAGAGGGTCTAAGGCCACTTCGTCCCGAACCTATGCTCGTGAGGATCGACGCTGATTGAGAGGACGGCGACTTGGGAGACTTTACTGAGAAACCTGTCCTGACCTAATTACGACTTTTAGCTAGAATAGGTAACTATGAGAATAATGATTTTGCTATTGATTGACTTTCATTTGAACTAATTTAGATAAAAATAACCCTTTGTTTGAATCACAGTGTCGGGTGGTTATTTCTTTGTCATTTATTGAATTCCAAATATGTTCTTATTGTTTAAATCATGACTCGAGACATATCAATTAGGTCGCATTGACCTCAGTTTAGATGCAGATTGATTTAGGAGTTCTCTCGTATAATCAGTAAGGATAGAGTAATAGAATGAATGTTAGTGTGATGGGCCCTAGCGTATGATGAGTATATGTGCGTATGACTGTGGAATCACTCTGTCCGTGGAAGTAGGGAGAATTTATAAGCTCCGATCTGCAGCAGTTTCCTGGTAGCAGTATGATGGTTTTGATTATTGTCTTGATCTGATAGATTGCTTGTACATAGGCTTTTGGATTTATTGATTTATTGATTGATGTTGATACATGTACTAACATTATATGTTGAAGTCGTCGTATTGAGTTCTGTGTAGTGTGTACGGCTTCTGGAACGTAGGGAGCTGGTGACGGTTCTGTAGTAGGGCAGAAGGAAGTGAGTGCTGCTCTCGGGAAAGACGGGATTGTTGGCCCTGTACGTATGCAGGGAAAAGCGTGTGACAATTGAAGTTGCGCGTCGCATTGTCTGGGTTCGGAATCAGTGACATCGCCGTGTGTTACTATTAGAGACATATTTTCAGTATAAGAGGAGTGTGTATGGCAGCGAAGGTTATCTGTGAAACTCTGGTCTTAAGTCCCAGGGATCCGTAAGGTTCGCC
This sequence comes from Triturus cristatus, assembly GCF_964204655.1. Lineage (NCBI taxonomy): Eukaryota > Metazoa > Chordata > Amphibia > Caudata > Salamandridae > Triturus > Triturus cristatus. The sequence goes on from NC_140589.1 coordinate 40,291,601, forward strand.
GTTAAAGCTTATCGCTGCAGAAGTAATAGGTATTCTCTGAGCTTGATTGAAGGACTGGGCAGAGGTAAGCGCTGCTTGGTTAACGTGTGTTATAATTCTGTAGTGGGACAGACTGTTCGCTGTTCTCGGGAAAGGCAGGATTCTGTGAGGATGTGCTACATTTTCTGGTGTGAAGTGCGTGAATGAATGAGCATTTAGTCACTTGTGAGACTCTTTGGAGCATTCCTAGAGGAAACAGTTATTGGATGCATGTTAGAAGGACAGAGTAGAGGGATGTGCTACTGTGTCAACGAGAGTAATAATTCCGTAGTGGAGCAGAGGTAAGCGCTGTTCTAGAGAGAAGCGGGATTCTTGTGAGAAAGACCTTTCTTTACTATTCTGTGGTTAGCGAAGCAGACAATGGAGATGTTTATATGTTGTAACTAATAGATTTTGTAGAATCTGAAACGAAGTCTACTGAGAAGGTTTTGTAAAGGAGGGGTAGACGAGTGACGTCAGACAGAGTAGAAGCGACTGCAGCGACTAGTGACGTCAGACAGACCGCGCTGTGATTGGGCAGTGGATTAGAACAGTGTTCGCGCTGTGATTGGTGCGTTGGTGTGAGCCGCGCAGGGATTGGAAGGAGTACAGGGTGACGTAGACGCTCCAGGATTGGTGCGTTAGTGTGAGTCGCGCTGTTATTGGACAAAAGATCGTACAGTTGCGGAAAGGACTAGAGGGTTGTGGTAAACGCTAAAATGTATTACCAAACGGAGGAAAAGAAAAAGAAATCCTTGTTCGGTAAAATTAAAAAATGGTTCGACAAGGATAAGGACATAATAACTAGAGAAGGCGAATTGCTACCTCCGACAAGAACTCCTGCATCCTTCATGGTTGCGAAATATGGGTATCATACCTGTATTTGGTTAGACAATTGGGCTAAGTACACTAAAGAGGATGGTGTTTTAGCGTTCCCGGAACATGTTTCATTTAATCTGGCCGTGTTGAGAAATTTACGGGAAAAGATGATGTGTCTAGAGCCTAGACCAAGGCCGACACAGTTTGAGGCATTGGTGGAATGGGAAGATGAGGTGCATGAGCGAGAAAAACAGAGGAGTGGAGGCAACTATAGGTATATTTTTGGGAGGAAATATGATCGTGAAACTCACCATGATCGAATGAGAAGATGGCGAGATGCTAGTATGTCAGAGGGACTATATCCTATGAGAACTGTTGAAGAAGCGGAAGGGAGGAAAGGTGCGGAAAAGGTACCTAATACAGAATTGAGGAGGTATGGGGCTAATGATTATGAGGATGAAGTCTTGGATGACATGATTTACAAGAGACCACCTCCATATAGACCAGAACCAGAAGTGAGAACACCAGTTGCTACTCCAATAAGAGATACTTTGCAGATCATTAAAACAGAAGTTGCGACACCTGATTTGAAAAATGGTAGCTCTTTCACGGAAAGAGAGAGAGAGAGAGAGAGAGAGCGAGAGAGAGAGAGTGCAATTGGGAATGAGAAAACAAGAGAGTTAGCAAGAACAACATCTGAGTTGACAGAAAAGATCAGAGAATTAATGAAGAATCTAGAGGCTGTTACAGTGCCTGTAACCATAGGTCCGGTTATGCCTATTTTTGATAAGCAAAGAATGAGTGAAAATGGTTTGACAGTTCCATATGTAGGAAATGGTTTGGTTAATTCTTCGGGAGAGTCAGGAATGAGGATGGAAGAAAATCATTTGAGACAGCTGAGACATGACTCATGTGGTGGAGGGTCAGATGTACAGCCTAATTCAGGATTGAATACTGGTTGTTTAGAAAGATCAATTTTAGAACCACAGAGGATGGCAGAACGAGTGACTACAGTGAAAAGATCTACAGAAATAATGGCTGAGGATTTGAATGATTGGTTGAAGGTTCTTCAAAAGAAGGATAAAGATTCACAGGCAGTGGATGTAGCCAGGTTGCGCATAGAACTGGAGGAACTTATAGCAGGAACAATTCCTACAGAGATGTTGAAAAATCATCATGATGGAGAGTTGTTATTCATGTGCAAGAGTATTACATGGAGGGCTAAGAGTACACATGACAAGTTAAAAGGAATAGCGAGTGAAATGGGAGTTGATATGGATAAGGTGAAAGCTTTGCAGAAGCCTTACAGGGTGGATTTCTCCGACAAGGACATTGAGAATCTAAATGATGTTGGTAGAACAGGGCAGATTAAGGAAATGATTTCCTTATCGCGAAAATGGGGTGATGTGGAAAAATGGAAGGATAGGTGGTACAAGAAAAGGGAAGATTCAGTGGACAGGACTTACTCAGCATTTCCCATGAGAGAAAAGGAAAAAACAGTGGATGCTTATCCTATGAGAGAGATTCCTGGAGGAGGATATGTACATGTCCCATGGACTAGACAGGATATTTTATCATTTACGAATGATTTCCCTCGATTGAGAGAAAAGCCCGTTGAGTGGTATAGGCAGGTAGACAGGTTTGTGAAATTGTCAAAAGTGCTGTGGATTGACCTGAATAGTCTGTTTGATATAATTGTTCCAGCAGACTTGTGGGCAGAGTGCAAAATAGTTGTAGATTGGCCTGCTAAGGAGTATCCAAGAGATCAGAAAACAGGAGCACCAGACCCGGAGGTCATGAAGAAGTACGAGCAGGTTATTGTGTTTCTGAAGAATAAGGTACCCCCTAAAGAAACAGACTGGGTTAAGATAGATCGGACACATCAGGAAGCAAAAGAATCAGTTCATGCTTTTTATGAAAGGCTGTTACTGGCTTTTAAACAGTTTAGTGGGGATGAACACCTGGGTGATAAGGATTTGAGTCATTTTGTATACAGATTTGTATATGGCTTGAGACCTGAAATCAGTGAAAGGATTCGAGAGCACACAGTTGATTGGCAGAGTAAAAAGATTGATGACATCTTGAGACATGCGAAGTACTTCAGTGATGAGATTGAGGCAAAACAAAGAAAGCTGAAAGAGAAAGCAATGTGGGCACAGGTGAAGGTTGCTGAAAGACAAGAAGCACAGATGGTGGAACAAGCAAATAATCCAGGAAATAGGCCCAGATATGGTGCAGGAAAAGGAAAGGGGAATTTAGAGGAGGCCAAAAAGAAGTTCCCATGCCACAACTGTGGACAATTGGGGCATTGGAGATCCGAGTGTACCAATCCACCATTAGTGAGTAATGAGAATAAATCATTGAATCAACAGGTGCAGAACGAGGGGTGTAATCATCAGCAGCAACAGCAGAAGGTTGTCAGACAGCAGAGTCAAGAGCCAAAACCGCCCTTGCCGCAGAATAGAGGGTCCCAGAAATATAACCAGGACTCAGGATTCTACAATGATGAGCAGGTAAACAAACCAAGACGTACTAACCCGGTACAGCAGTACTGGTTAAGGAATGGGGGAGTGAGTCTGAAGGGGACTACTGACGGTGCCGAAGAGAGGAGGAAGAGTGCATACTTGGTGCAACTCTAGAAATAGACCAGGCAGGACCATTTGTGGATGGGAAAATAAATGGGGAAAGTGTTACTTTTTTGGTAGACACAGGAGCGACGAGATCAACTTTCAGGTCAGTAGTTATAAGAAATCTTCCTCTCTCGGACGAAGCAATCCAAGTGGTTGGTGTAGCTAATACACAGATTAAGACTCGTCTTACTGAACCAGTAAGGGTAAGAATAGGGAAATTTTCAGATATGCACAGATTTGTGGTCTGCGACACTAGTCCAGTGAGCTTGTTAGGTAGGGACTTATTGTGTAAAATGAATTGCACAATTTTTGTACTCTGGATGGAATAGCTTTTGAGACACCAGATGAGGATGTCTTGTACAGGATGACTCTAGATAATAGAGAAAGTGAGATTGTTGGGACATATGCTGTATTTAATCCAGATGACTTGCCTCAAGAGTTGAGAAATACAGTAAAAGCAGCGGTTTGGGATTTTACTGGAGAGGATGTGGGATTGATGAATAATGTAGATCCAGTGAAGATTTCAGTGAAAGAGGGAATCACTTATCCTAATATCCCACAGTACAGATTGACACCAGAGATAATTGAGGGAATAACCCCTATAATTGACAAGATGATTCAACAGGGTGTTTTAAGAGAGTTACTGAGTAGCCCATGTAATTCACCGATAATGGGGCTGAAGAAACCTAATGGGAAGTTCGGGATTGTACAAGAGTTGAGAAAGATTAACAAAATTGTGGTAGCATGCTGTCCCATTGTGCCAAATCCGTCAGTGATGTTGTATCAGATTCCTCATGATGCTGAATGGTACACGGTGATTGATTTGTGTCATGCTTTTTTTTCAATTCCATTGCATCATGACAGCCAGCCGATTTTTGCATTTCGGTTTGGACAGCGTATTTTGGCATGGTGCCGTATCCCACAGGGGTATACAGAGAGTCCATCAATATTCAATCAGTTGTTAAAGAAGTCTTTGGAAAGTTTGATCATGCCTGAGAGTTCAGTACTAGTGCAGTATATCGATGACCTACTTGTGGCATCGAAGACACGTGAAGCTTGTGAAGTAGATACCATAGCTTTACTGAATCATCTGGCAGATGGAGGGTTAAAAGTATCTCCAGCCAAATTGCAGTTTTGCAAGAAAGAAGTACATTATCTTGGACACAATATTGAAAAGGGTCGGAGAAAAGTGACCAATGACAGGATCAAGATTATCAGAGGAATGAGAGCCCCAATGACCCAGAGAGAAGTGAGAATGTTTCTGGGAATAGTGGGTTAATGTCGTCAATGGATAAGTCATTTCTCCCTGATAGCAAAGCCATTGATTAAATTGACCAAAAGTGAAGTGAAAGACCCATTGGAACTGAATGCAGAACAAATGGCAGCATTTGAAGAATTGAAGAGCAGAATGTGTGAAGCTCCTGCTTTGGGAATGCCAGACTATGAGAAGGAGTTTGAATTGTACTGTAGTGAGAGAAATGGATGTGCACTTTCGGTGTTAATCCAGAAACATGGACGACTGAGAAGGCCAATTGCGTACTTCTCATCAACACTTGACCCAGTAGCTGTGGGTTTGCCAGGTTGCCTGAAAGCAGTAGCTGCTACATGCAGAAGCTTGGAACAGAGTGAGGGCATAATAATGGGATATCCTGTACGGGTATTCGTACCTCATGATGTGGCAATTCTTTTGACAAGAAGCAGGAGTCAATATATGTCACATAGTCGGCTGACTAAATATGAGAAAATCATTCTGGGAGCATCAAATGTGACTCTTGAGAGATGCGTGAATGTGAATCCAGCAACACTCTTGCCAGATGCTGAAAATGTGAGTGTGAAAGATGATGTTGATCATGATTGCTTGGATGTGCTTGATAACTGTACAAAACCGAGACCAGACATAAGAGATCTGCCACTGCCTGAGAGTGATCATGTGTTATTTGTGGATGGATCATGTCTGAGAACTGATGATGGTGTGCTGAGTGCAGCATATGCGGTGTGCAAAGTTTCAGAGGTTATGGAAGCTTCGTCTTTGAAAGGAGTAAGATCTGCTCAAGTGGCTGAATTGGTGGCATTGACGAAAGCTTGCAAGATTGGAAAGAATTTGAGAGTGACTGTGATGACTGATAGTCAGTATGGATTTGGAGTGGTTCATGATTTTGGCCAACTTTGGCTACAGAGAGGTTTCTTGACGTCGAGTGGGACTCCTATAAAGAATGCTGAGGTGATTGGGAAATTGCTTGAGGCGATACAGCTGCCTAAAGAACTAGCAGTTGTAAAATGTGCTGCTCATGGACAAGGAGATGATTTTGTTACTCTTGGTAATAGATTTGCAAATGACATAGCACAGTATTGTGCAAAGAACGATCATTCGATTAACAAGGGACGAGAAAGGGAAATGTCTTTTTGTTCTGTGATGTTTACTAATGTCCTGGAAACATGGGATGAGGTGAAACAGTTGCAGGATGAAGCAGGAGATGAGGAAATGAGGGATTGGATCAAGGCAGGTTGTGCTCCAAGAGAGAAAGATCATGTTTGGATCTATAGAGATGGAAGACCAGTTATGCCTAACTCAATGCTGTCAACAATGGCAAGAATGTATCATGGCCAGGGACATCTGGGGAGGGATGCTATGATTAGGTCCTTTAAACAAACCTGGTACAATGCAAAGTTCAGGCTGATTGCAGAGAGCATCTGTCAGAGATGTTTGATTTGTCAGCAGTTCAATACTGGAAAGAAGACAGTGGTGAGCCTAGGAACAATAGGCAGAGAAGGAGGTCCTTTTACCAGAATGCAAATAGATTTCATTGAAATGCCTCAGGTCAATAGATTGAGGTATGTTCTAGTGGTAGTCTGTTTGTTCTCAAGATGGCTAGAAGCCTATCCGACTAGGAGAAATGATGGAATAACAGTGGCAAAGTTGCTGCTAAGAGAGTTGATTCCTAGGTACGGGTTCCCAGTGACAATTGAGTCAGACAGAGGGGGACACTTCTACAATGAGCTCATGGGTTTGATTTGTGAAGCATTGAGCATACAGCAGAAGCTACATTGTGCATACAGGCCAGAGGCTTCTGGTGTTGTTGAACAGATGAATGGCACAATCAAAAACAGAATTGGTAAGATGTGTTTAGCTACTGGAATGAAATGGCCTGATGTCTTGCCTCTAGTGTTAATGACTATTAGGTCTACTCCAGATAGAACTACAGGGTTGAGTCCACATGAAATATTGATGGGACGAGCAATGAGACATGCATTCGTGCCTGTCAACAAATTGATGACAATAACTGATGACATGATTTTGGATTACTGTAAAGGACTGGCTGACGCAGTTCATTCTGTGTTTCACCAGGTTGGAGGAGACGCCACCACACTTGAAAAGAAGCAAGCCCATGATCTGAGTCCAGGGGACTGGGTGAGGATAAAGGTGCACAGAAGAAGAAATTGCTTGGTTCCGAGGTGGGGAAGGCCAAGACAAGTCATTCTGACTACGACAACTGCTGTAAAGTGTGCTGGTGTGAAGAACTGGGTTCATGCGAGTCATACTCTGAGAGTTCCAAATCCAAAGGATGGGACTGGGAAAGAGTATTTTGAAGAGTCAGATTCCAGTGATGATTCAGACACTGGAACAGTGAGAAGAAAAAAGAATCCTGAAAGGGGGGAAGAGTTGGAAAGAGAGTCAGGTGATTCTTTTTTCTTACCAAGGGAAGCTTCAAGAGAAACATTGAGAGCTTCAGAGGAGAGTTCGGATTCTGTAAGAGTGCCTGAGGTTCCAACAAGCAGTGGAGAAAATAAAGGAGGAAAGAGGAAAGAAAAGAGCAATTCCACAGAGACTACACCTGAATCAGATGAAGAGATTGTGGATCCACTTGAGATTACTTCTGAAGAAGTAGGGTCAGAAGAAGATAGAGAGGGACAGATTGCGGAAGACCCCCGAGGAGGTGTAGGGAGCATTCCTGATAAGCTAGGTGAAGGGACAAGTAGACAGCAAGAAGATTGCGTGTCGGAGACCCGAGGAGGGACAGTAGTAGGGAAATCTCAATTGGTGGAGAAGAAGTCTGTGGAGCAAAAGAAAATTGTTGAGGACCAAGAGGCAAATGAGACAGAATCAGATGAGAGTGAGAATGGAAAATCAGAGGGTCAAGTTCTGAGAAAGAGAACTTGGATCGGAGAAAGGAATAATAAAGAAGTGAGACCGAAAAGGAGTGTGAGAGGAGATCTTTGGCCTAACAAGATAAAGAGGCTGAGGTACAGACTGACACGAGCAGATTCATCAAAAGCTGAACAGGTGAACGAGGTGTCGAGTCAGAATCAAGCAAAGGGTGAAAAACAAAAGGAATCAAAAGAGCCAGAGGAGATCAAGAGAATCAGAAAGCCTAACCAGAAGTATAGGTCACCGGAATGGACGTATGTGGCACTGTCTGAAGAAGAAGAGGCAGAGGGTCAAGGAAATCCAGAGGGGACCTTACGAGAAGTGGTTGAGGAGGAGAAAACTGTTGGAGTCCTGAAGGTTACCTTGACTGACATTGGAGAAGAGTCAGATGCTCAGGATATTGAAGATCTGATACAATTTGATGTTGCTGAAGAAGAAGTGAAAAGTGATGAAAATCCAAATTGAGTGAACTAAAAGAGTTACTTGGAGAAAAGCGAAGAAGGAGAAATCTAAAAATTAGCAGATAGGAAATAATCTAGTGTTCTAGTGATTCAGTAGTGGAGTAGTAGAGGCTAAGTCAAAAGACACTGCCAAAGTAATAAGATGGCTAACACAGAAACTAATAAAAGTAGATGTACCTTCTTGAAAAGATGGTGTAGAATGTGCTGCTGCTGTACAGGATTATTAATGCTACTATGGAGTGTACTTGCTTTATTAGTTACTCTTAGAGTGACAATAGACACTTTTGGAATACATACTGAGAATATGACTAACATAGGGAAGAGTTCACAGAAAATAGTGCCAACTAGAATTAGTAACATTTACATACATAAAGATAGATCGATTAATGATTTTTCTAGCAATGTTTTTTCAAAGTTGTTGTATGAATACGTAAAGACAATGGAAGTAAGGGATTGCTACGTCTGTATGCAATTGCCTGCATCCGTTTCAGAGGGAGTTACTTATCATCATCTTCCAGCTACGTATGGAATTTCATGTAGTGTGCTAAGTAGTGTTTTCTATCTGTTAGGGAAAATAGATTATGAGATGTCTAATAAAGATAACATTTTTGGGCAATTGCCTATGAGTAAGAAACTAAATCCTGCAAAAGAAGCTAATATTTTTGGTGAGATTTTTATTGAGACAGAAGAATTAACATTAGATTATATTTTTAGAAACAATTTAACTTGCAGTTTGAAAGAAGAAGAAAAAGCTTTCCTGGATATGGTAGAGAAAAGGAGAGTGAGCATGCATGAAAAGGCAGGAGAGTATAAGATGAGTGACAGTGTGGGACATTGAGATGGGAAAGGAGTTGAAGAATGGGGCCAGTCCAACTTTGGCTTTAGATGCACCACAGAAGGGTAAACTATGCATTACCAGAAGGAAATCCCAATATGATAATTATTTTGTTGGGACTAGTGAGTGTCATGATACATACTTTATTGCAACAGGATGGGGATTCAAGGGAGGAGAAGATCCAGTTTTCCCGGGAGTGTATTATATTTGTGGGAATAAGGCTTATTACAGGTTGCCTGACCATTGGTATGGCACATGTTATGTTGGCCTGGTCTTTCCAAAGATTTTTCATATAGATAAGATAGAGGATGTAGAACAAATTAATTTACTAACACGCTTTAAGAGAGAAACTTGGTCGGAAATTGTAGGAGATATTTTTGGAGCTTTGATTCCAGCAGTGGGAATTTCGTTAAATGCATATGGAATTCGGAAGCTGTCAACAGTGGTGGATCGCTTATCGACAAGCACCGCTGGAGGGTTTCTATTGGTGAATACGGAGATGGTTGCCTTACGTGCCATGTCTATGCAAAATCGACTTGCCCTTGATATTCTATTGGCCAAAGAGGGTGGAGTCTGTGGAATGCTGAAGGTTCAACATTGTTGCACTTACATTCCTGATGAAAGCAAAGATCTAAAGATCTATATCAAAAATATTACTGATTTGCATGAAGAATTAGTACCACTGGAAGCTGAAAGTATCTGGACTAAAATGGCTAATAAGATGATTGCTGTTAAGAACTTTATAGCTAAAATTGGTAGTACTATAATTGGTAAGATATTGTTTCCTTTGACATGTGTGATTGTTGCTTTATTGATACTTAGATTAGGGTGTTTGTGTTGTAAAAACAGGGGAGGGAAAAAGAAAATAATGAGAGGAAATATTGAAAAGAAACAAAAGAGGTCAAAGAGAGACCCACAAGAAATAGAATTAGAAGAATTTAGGGAGAGTGTGTACCTGGAATCGAAAAGGGATGATGAAAGAGAGACGGGTGTGTAGTGTTATATAAAAAGACATTTCAATTTCTCCTAAGAAAGGGGGACTAAATTTTTTTTTGGGGTTGGTTTTTGTGGTGATAATATATCACCAAAGGGGGGATTGCTGGAGCAGGGTTTTCTGTCAAAACCCGAACATCAGCATATGTCATGATTAAAATTACTAATAATTAATTACTAGATATTAATTTTGTTGAAGTTTCTTACTAATCAACCTTACTAATGAAAGAATTACACGTGGGAATGTATTTATATTGCTTTATTAATACGTGAACTAAGTTGGTGAGCAAATTAATTAAATATGTGTTGCTAAAGTGCTATTTGTTATGTGTTTGCGCTTTAAAAATAACGTGCTTTAATGCTTCTTTATGTCGCAGATGGCTAGATAATTACATACACATAAGGGTATTAGTGGGAATTACCACTGTATAATCATTACGATGTAGTAACGTTGTTTTGTGTTTCTTTTGATTAAGATTGTCCATTCTGGCCTAGTCAAAGATGGCCGACAATTACAGCCTGCATTTGAGTAGCTGAAATACGAAGAGAGGCCTCGCTGAATATGGTTGAAATCCTGACCTCGGCCTCTGTCTGTATTAAAAGTTTCCGTGAGGACAGCAGCTCTGGGCTTGGCGCCAGTTGTCACCAGTTCTCCTTGGGAGAGAATGAAAGCCACAATGAACTTTGATAAACTTGCGGTGGCTTCACTATGATTCCGAGGAAGAACATTCATGGATGTTACATTTTTTAGTTTATGCTTCCTTCTTCCGTGTTTTTATTTTTTAGATTTTCGAGAGCGGAGGTTTCTTCTAAATGTTGCGAGTCAACATCCTTTCCTGCTCGCACTGCTCAACGGCTCAACGGACGTTTAGAGTTTGTTTGTAACTTTCAATGTGTTAGTTTTACTATAAATATTGTTAGACTAGAGAGGGTCTAAGGCCACTTCTTCCCGAACCTATGCTCGTGAGGATCGACGCTGATTGAGAGGACGGCGACTTGGGAGACTTTACTGAGAAACCTGTCCTGACCTAATTACGACTTTTAGCTAGAATAGGTAACTATGAGAATAATGATTTTGCTATTGATTGACTTTCATTTGAACTAATTTAGAAAAAAATAACCTTTTGTTTGAATCACAGTGTCGGGTGGTTATTTCTTTGTCATTTATTGAATTCCAAATATGTTCTTATTGTTTAAATCATGACTCGAGACATATCAATTAGGTCGCATTGACCTCATATAATCAGTAAGGATAGAGTAATAGAATGAATGTTAGTGTGATGGGCCCTAGCGTATGATGAGTATATGTGCGTATGACTGTGGAATCACTCTGTCCGTGGAAGTAGGGAGAATTTATAAGCTCCGATCTGCAGCACACACACAGTCATCCACAACCACTCCGCAGTCCTCCGAGACCGCTCCCTCCCAGCCCCCTTCCCCTGCCTCACCTGCAACCCCATCCCTCCAGAAGCTCTTCCTCTGTGACCTTGGCCTCTTCCCCACCGACCCTGCAGATTCCTGATTACAAGGGGAAGAGGAAGTCCCCACACACAGAAGGAAGTGCCCCTCACACCCGGACACCGTCCCCCAGGTGCAGTCAGACCGAGACACCCACCCGTAAGTCCCCCCGGCGCCAGAAGAGCAAGACACCCCCGCCACCACGCAGCTCCAAGGCAAAGTCTCCGTCCTCCATCCCCCAGGCCACCACTCCAGAGGGTCCCCCGCCACTCCCTGCCCCGGGTTCCCCCACACACAGATACACCATCCCCAAAATGCTAAGGCCATCCCCCCAGCACTTGCTCCTCCACACCTGGTCAGACAGTTGGTGCCACTGACGTGGGGACCCTGTCCCCCCCCACCCTGCCGACCTCACCTGTCCTCCATTCCGCTCCCATGGATGTAGGCACTGCTTTGGAGTCCACGACCACCCCGTCTGACTTGAGCACTGCAGTGGTGAGCCAATCCACTCCATCTGACCTGCCCACTGGAGTTGTGCCTATGTGGTAGTTTTTCAGTGATTGAGACATTTGTATGTGTGTGTGACTGCTCCCACTTGTCGGGTTCACGGCTGCGATGCTGGCAGGTGTCAGCATGTGTGCCTTGTGTTTCTCCTTGGCATCTGCATTGTCCTGGGATTGTGGCAGGGATTCTGAAGGTTACATGAGCTCTAAGGTCATGGCCATGTCCCGCATACTGTGCAGTATGTCTGTCATTCCCCAGGGTTGTAAACTGTCCTTGTGTGATGTGTCTGTGCACCTTAGTTCATCCCAACATTCCTGTGTTTGTCATGGGTGCATGTGCAATGTCACCAGTCCATGTGGGCTTCGCAGACACACATTGTTGCAGTTCAGTGTGTGTGGTGTTGATGGTGGACTGATGTGAATTTTTGCATGGATGGTCCCCTAGCTCCCGTTTGTCCATGGATGAGGGGCCATGCTGAGTGATTTGTGTTTGTGTATGTGTGATGTACGTTTGTGGCACAGGACACATGTCTGGGTTTCCCAGTTTGTACGACATCTGCCTTTGTCATCACAATGGAGGTGTCATGCATGCTTGTGTCACCCCACTGTCTGGTCCCTGGGGGTAGTGGTGTTGTGTGTCAGTCTCTTGGTGTGTTAGTTGGTGTTCATTCCAGCTTGTGTCACATGTGTCTGTTGTGCTCCCTCTCATCTCCCAATGCCTGATTGCCCACTGAGGGTGTCCCAATGAAGGTTTACATTTTGTATGGCACTGTGTCCGCATCTGTGTCACTGTGGTTCAGCCCCCCCTTATGTGTTGTGTAGTTGCCTGGGGATACTGTGACACACACACACATGTTGTGTCCGATGTGCAGTGTGAATTTGCCTGTTTGTGCATCTGCACCAGTGCATTGGTATTGCTGTTGTGGGCCTTTGTCTGGATGCTGTTTCTGTGATTTTGCATGCTGTCCCTGTGAGTCATTTCACATCATTGTGCACATTCATCCTGGCTGTTGGGTGCCATTACTGGCATGGAATGTGAGTTTTTGAGCTGACACCTACAGTCTACACATGTTGTTTTGATTGGTGTGTCCATTTTCGAGATGTGTGCATGCTTAGTGATGGTCACTTCTGCTGTTGTGTCACTGTACGCTGTATTCATTGTCAACCCCCATGTGTGGTGCTTGTCTGCACATGGCCGAGAGTGTGTTATGTTTTCACAGCACTGTTAGCCTCACCACATCTCTGTGTGTATGGGACACAACCACTAGTTTGTCCCAGAAGTGTTTGATGTGTTGTGAGCAGGGATCATACATGCTCTTTGTTATCTGCAGCTTTGACCATGATGACACTTACATTTTGTGAGCCCCCACTTAACTTCTGTTCTACACAGTGAGGGGGTGTTCTTTTTACATTGCCACAGTGCTATGGTGATGCTTGCCTTGTGCATGTCACACTCATGTGTTGGTCACACATGTGCTGTTACTTACATTGTATGCTCGTAGCCATAATCACTGTTGTGGGCATTTGTCACAGACTACACACTGTTGTCATGATGTTAGGGGGGATGTATTTTGCGGACATACCTGATGTTGGAGTATGCTGGATGTGTTGCACATCACCCATCCTATGGCTGGGGGTGGCAGGGGTGATGGGCAACAGGTCCCCTGTGAGTGGGGGTGGCAGGGGTGATGGGCAACATCAGCCCTATGGCTGGGGGTGGCAGGGGTGATGGGCAACAGGTCCCCTGTGAGTGGGGGTGATGGGCAACATAAGCCCTAAGGCTGGGGGTGGCAGGGGCGATGGGCAACAGGTCCCCTGTGAGTGGGGGTGGCAGGGGTGATGGGCAACAGGTCCCCTGTGAGTGGGGGTGGCAGGGGTGATGGGCAACAGGTCCCCTGTGAGTGGCAGGGGTGATGGGCAACAGGTCCCCTGTGAGTGGGGGTGGCAGGGGTGATGGGCAATATAAGCCCTATGACTGGGGGTGGCAGGGGTAATGGGCAACATGTCCCCTGTGAGCGGGGGTGGCAGGGGTGATATGCAATATAAGCCCTATGGCTGGGGGTGGCAGGGGTGATGGGCAACATAAGCCTTATGGCTGGGGGTGGCAGGGGTGATGGGCAACAGGTCCCCTGTGAGTGGGGGAGGCAGGGGTGATGGGCAACAGGTCCCCTGTGAGTGGGGTTGGCAGGGGTGATAGGCAACATCAGCCCTATGGCTGGGAGTGGCAGGGGTGATGGGCAACAGGTCCCCTGTGAGTGGGGGTGGCAGGGGTGATGGGCAATATAAGCCCTATGGCTGGGGGTGGCAGGGGTGATGGGCAACAGGTCTCCTGTGAGTGGGGGTGGCAGGGGTGATGGGCAACAGCAGCCCTATGGCTGGGGGTGGCAGGGGTGATGGGCAACATCAGCCCTATGGCTGGGGTGGCAGGGGTGATAGGCAACAGGTCCCCTGTGAGTGGGGGTGGCAGGGGTGATGGGCAACATCAGCCCTATGGCTGGGGGTGGCAGGGGTGATGGGCAACATCAGCCCTATGGCTGGGGGTGGCAGGGTGATGGGCAACAGGTCCCCTGTGAGTGGGGGTGGCAGGGGTGATGGGCCATATGAGCCCTATGGCTGGGGGTGGCAGGGGTGATGGGCAACATCAGCCCTATGGCTGGGGGTGGCAGGGGTGATGGGCAACATCAGCCCTATGGCTGGAGGTGGCAGGGGTGATGGGCAACAGGTCCCCTGTGAGTGAGGGTGGCAGGGGTGATGGGCAACATGTCCCCTGTGAGTGGGGGTGGCAGGGGTGATGGGCAACATAGTCCCTATGGCTGGGGGTGGCAGGGGTGATGGGCAACAGGTCCCCTGTGAGTGGGGGTGGCAGGGATGCTGCGCGACAGGTCCCCTGTGAGTGGGGGTGGCAGTAGTGATGGGCAACAGATCCACTATGGGTGGGGGTGTTTGTGGTGCTGGCCATGCAACCCCTATGGTGGGCTGTTGTTAGTGGCCAGGATGTGGATCCCCGGTGTGTGTGTGCCAGTTTGCGTGTACGTGTTGTTTGTTTGTTTTGTAGGTGTCTGACTTACCGCCTGCGCCGTCGGCGTTGGTCCCTGATCCGGTCATAGATGTAGAGTACTAGTATGACCTGCGCAATGGGATTCATGATGTGTTCGTGTCGTACACGCTGCTTGTTGCTCCGTCTCGTACCCGCTGCAAGCTGGTCCATCTCGTAGCCATGTATTGATTTGTGGCGCGAATCGTAGCTGATATGCTTGTTTTCCGGATGCTGTGACATCCCGTGCGTGATGACCCGTCCGGCGCGTAGGCAGTACGCATCGTACTTGTCATGCCGGAAACTGCTATGGATACTGCTTCCGGGCGACTCGGTTCATCTTTAGGAGTTACGGCTCGAATGGAGAATGGGGCTTGATTCACAGCCTACGTGTCGGTCGTGTTTTTGGCAGTTATACGCATCGTACTTCCTCTACAGGACGGACCGGCTCCGGGTAAGTGTCGGTCGCACGGTAAGGCTACGGACAGCTGTTCGACCGGCCATCGGAATCGGCCCCTTAGTGTATGACTACAGAGTTAAGAACAAATTAAATGTGGTTTAACTGTAAGTTATTGGCAGCACTGTTTTTTTAGACTTTTATGTTTAATAAAGAGTTCATAATCTTGCATTTATTTGGGTCTGTCAAAAGAAACAAACAAGATCTAACTTGTAAAAATATTTGGCTCCTCAAGGTACTTCTTGGGGACTTTGGGAGTACTGGGGTACTACTGGAAATTATAAACTTTAACAAAAAAAGACAGCCATCTAATTGCCTACACAGAGTTCACAAATCAAAAAACAAGCCTGCAGGCTTCTGAAATAAGCAGGGAAGCAGCTTGATGATCACTATTTACCTTTGCTATTTCGCAGAGACAGACTGATTGAATTGCAATCCATTTCCATTATGGCTTCAAGAGACAATGGAATCATCCACAGGATGTGCACCTGCTCCAGAATCACAAGATGCTGATGAGATATTGATGCTATTGACAAAAAGAGTACTATGCTCCACTAGGACCAGAAGACACACTGTAGTATAGAAATGTTTTACTTGGCATAAAAAAAAAACAATGCCCAAAATGTAACTTCCACCAAACAAGAAAGTTCTCCCAAAACCTAAGAAGAATCGTTTAAAAAAAAGCACAAATTCTACAAAAAAAATAGGCAATAGAAATGTTTAATTACTGAAACAAACAATAATTAAAAAGTTATTAAAAAAACACTAGCTCATCATTGTTAAAAATGGTTTTAGGCCCTAATCACGAGCGTCCGACCGGCATCGTTGTGGTAATGGGACTGGCTGACAGGTAGTTGGCAGTCACGACTGTCAAATTAGGATCAGACCGCCATGGAGGCTGGAAACATGCCTCTTTGCATTGAGGCTTGTGCTGCAGCCCGGAAAAGGGCCGCAGCACAAGCCCCAATGCCAAAAGGCATATTTTAAACATCCCTGCCAAATGTGGCACGGATGTTTGTAGGGGCACCTGTGTTGCCCCCCTGGCCTCATAGCGGAGGCTGTGGAGGGACAGGGACCCTGCTAGGGCTCCCCAAAGTCCGTTTCAGACAGCCTTTCAATGACCATTGTAATCCATACGGCGGTACCTGAGCAGGTACCGCCCTCATTGTAGGGATTACATTCCAACCGTAGGGCCGACGGGCTCCTGAGCCTGTCGGAACCACAGCGGCCAGTCCAACACCCATGCAGTTGGACCGACCAAATTACAATTCTTCAGATTTCGATGGTCCCACCGACATCCTAGGCCCTTAGTTTCAAACCCCAAAAATGATTTTAACAAATTACTATAAAAAATTGCTGCTAGAAAACCACATTCCTTGTACTCTCATCAGACTCACCACAGTGGATATCAGCCTACAGATCAGACACAAAGATCACAAAAACTTAACCCTTTTGGTGCTTGCTACCTCCCTGGTGCGACGCACATCCTTTGGCCGTCACCGGGGAGGGCCGTCTTTGAACCTTCAGTGCATAGCACCGGAGATAGTTTTTTTTTCTTTCCCCTGGGGGAGTCGCGGAAGGCTTTCTGCATCTCCCCCCTGACCCCCTCCTGTCTATCTGTGACATCAGCGCACCGCGAGGCGCTCTGACGTCACTGATTTCCCCACCGGAGCCGAGGACAGCCGAAGGTAAGATCGCACTCGACTCCGATGGGGAAATCAGGCCAAAAACGGCCTCCCCAGCTTTCAGGGAGGCCTCGTTTGGAAGGGGAGAATCCCCCATTTCAAACAAGGCCTTCCTGAAAGGGTTTCTTGGCCGTGGTTCACAGCAGCGCTGCGATCCATGGCCAGGAAACCCCACCAGGGATGTCTTTGGGGGGGTCGGCCCTTGTGGGAATGGGCGACCGCCCCGGGGCCATTTTTTTTATTACTGAACTTTGGCTTTCCCTGGGGGTACGCGATCCCCCCCACCCCCAAAAATGTAAAAATCAAAGAATTGTTTTTTAAATGGCCGCTAAATTGGCATGGGCAGTCCTCCTGCTCAGTGCCCGACCCCCTGTGGGGGCCATTTTTTTTTATAGCCATGTGCTTTCCGTGGGGGCCACAATAGGCCCCCAGGGAAGCCATAACTATAAAAAAAATTGAGAAAGAGAGATCTCTCTTTCTTGATAGATAGATATATATATATGTATATATATATATATATATATATCTATATATATATATATAGATAGATAGATAGATAGATAGATAGATAGATAGATAGATAGATAGATAGATAGATAGATAGAGAGAGAGAGAGAGAGTTGCTTTCTCTCTATAAATGATATATGTATATATATATATGTATATATATATATATTTCCTACTGGCAGTCGGTAGTTCGATTGTTGAATCTTCGCAAAATTTTCCAAACTTTTGGCCATCTCCGGTCCGCTCCTTTCACGGTGATTCGTCAAGCAGGGGCTGACAAAAAAGGGGGGGTCCCAAAACGCATTTTCCCCATGCATTTTCCTATAGGACCTGTTGACGCAGCTACAGCCCGAAGTGCTGAACGGAATTACACCAAATTTGGCAAAGAGGTAGTCCTCAGTTCAGACTCGTGCCTTTTGCTTAAATGTTGTAAATCCGTTCAGTAGTTGCTGAGAAAATCAAAAGTAAAATCACATATATATCTGGGCGGAGCCTAACCACACATCTCATCATGAGATCTGATTGGCTGTCAGCACTTGATCCAAGAAGTGTTGGCAGCCATCTTGGGACCAATATACATGATAGTGCCTCATTAAAAAGCATTGCAGTTAATAGAAGGTTTTAGGACTTTAGTTACATTATAAATCATTTGTTGATGGCAGCATACTCATTTTAGGAATTGTGGTGTGTTCTCAGGTGATTTTACCATGTGAAAAAGCCTTCTGCTGTGATATCATGAATCATGTTTGACAGAAAACTATTTTCTCATGCTTTTCCCTCAGAGGTTTGGAAGGTGATCTATAAGCTAAACTGAGAGCATATATTCTGTAAATTCACATTATCTTTCTCAGTCATGTGTGAATGAAGTCTGACATTCTCAATAAAACATGTACATCCAACAAGGGTAGAGACTGTCAGTTGATTCGTTTGTGTTCTACTGCAGCTTCCCAGAGTGTTCTAAAGAACAACTAGAGCGCTAACAGTCCTACTTATAAAAAACGTATGGCACACCTGAAGCCATCTTGGTTGGAATAACGTGGTAACTCTTAAAACATTTAATTCAAAAAGGAACAAAATGAGGGGGTTCATTTTGCCATAGAAAGTATGATTAGTGCTGCAGAAAGAAAAATTAGGGCACATTTTGAGTGACTTCTCAAATCCTCTTCTATTTCATTAAAAAATTCTGACATGCAGACTGAAACATGCACTTTCAATACCAGCAGCAGACTTCCCTGGTGAGCAGTAGCTTTACTACAGTGATCTGATAAGCAACTAGAGTGCTAACATTCTGAATTTATGGCAAATGTGTGACACATCTGAATGCCTTCTTGATAGAATCAAAGTAAAAAACTGAAAGTATTTCCTACTGAGGAGACTGTAGTAAATGAGGAAATTAGGAAACATCATAACAAATAAGTCTCCCAAAATGGCCACCAGAGACAAAAGAGCCCAAATGTAGCCCAAATATCACCCAGATGTAGCCCAAGTATAGACCAATGACAGAATGTCCCAGAGTGTTCTAACGAACAACTAGAGCGCTAACAGTCTTACTTATGACAAGAGTATGGCACACCTGAAGCCATCTTGATTGGAATAAAGTGGTAACACTTAAAACATTTAATTTACAAAGGAACCAAATGAGGGGGTTCATTTTGCCATAGAAATTATGATTAGTGCTGCAGAAAGAAAAATTAGGGCACATTTTCACTTCTCGAATCCTCTTCTATTTCATAAAAAAATTCTGACATGCAGACTGAAACATGCACTTTGAATACCAGCAGCAGACTTCACTGGTGAGCAGTAGCTTTACTACAGCGATCTAATGAGCAACTAGAGTGCTAACATTCAGAATTTATGGCAAATGTGTGACACATCTGAATGCCTTCTTGATGGAACCAAAGTAAAAAACTGAAAGTATTTCCTACTGAGGAGACTGCAGGAAATTAGGAAACTTCATAACAAATAAATCTCCCAAGATTGCCACCAGAGACAAAAGAGCCCAAATGTAGCCCAAATATCACCCAGATGTAGCCCAAGTATAGCCCAATGACAGAATGTCCCAGAGTGTTCTAGCGAACAACTAGAGCGATAACAGTCTTACTTATGACAAAAGTATGGCACACCTGAAGCCATCTTGATTGGAATAAAGTGGTAACACTTAAAACATTTAATTTACAAAGGAACAAAATGAGGGGGTTCATTTTGCCATAGAAATTATGATTAGTTCTGCAGAAAGAAAAATTAGGGCACATTTTGACTTCTCAAATCCTCTTCTATTTCATAAAACAATTCTGACATGCAGACTGAAACATGCACTTTGAATACCAGCAGAAGACTTCCCTGGTGAGCAGTAGTTTTACTACAGTGATCTAATGAGCAACTAGAGTGCTAACATTCAGAATTTATGGCAAATGTGTGACACATCTGAATGCCTTCTTGATGGAACCAAAATAAAAAACTGAAAGTATTCCCACTGAGGAGACTGCAGTAAATGAGGAAATTAGGAAACTTCATAACAAAGAAATCTCCCAAGATGGCCACCAGAGACAAAAGAGCCCAAATGTAGCCCAAATATCACCCAGATGTAGCCCAAGTATAGCCCAATGACAGAATGTCCCAGAGTGTTCTTAAGAACTAGAGCGCTTACTGTCTTACTTATGACAAAAGTATGGCACACCTGAAGCCATCTTGATTGGAATAAACTGGTAACACTTAAAACATTTAATTTAAAAAGGAACACAATGAGGGGGTTCATTTTGCCATAGAAATTATGATTAGTGCTGAAGAAAGAAAAATTAGGGCACATTTTGAGTGACTTCTCAAATCCTCTTCTATTTCATTAAAACATTCTTATATGCAGACTGAAACATGCACTTTTAATACCAGCAGCAGACATCCGTGGTGAGCAGTAGCTTTACTACAGTGATCTAATGAGCAACTAGAGTACTAACATTCAGAATTTATGGCAAATGTGTGACATATCTGAATACCTTCTTGATGGAATCAAAGTAAAAAACTGAAAGCATTTCCTACTGAGGAGACTGCAGTAAATGAGGAAATTAGGAAACTTCATAACAAATCAATCTCCCAAGATGGCCAGCAGAGACAAAACAGCCCAAATGCAGCACAAATATCACCCAGATGTAGCCCACATGTAGCCCAATGACAGAAGTGTGCAAAACACTTATTTTTTGTGTATTTGCAGTTTTATATAGTGCAAACTTGTCAGGTATTGGAGTGCTTTACATGAGCATTGCTTACATCACACAAGATCAAATTCATTTTGGCTGTAGACATGGGGAGATTAAGTGATTTGACCAGAATCACAGAATGTTGAGCTGAAGCAGAAACTCCAACCTGGTTCCCCAGTTGCAAAGTCTGCAGCTCTGGAAGTAACACCACATCCTCTCCCCTAAGTGCAACATTTAATCAAGTGGTCAACTGGATAAAAAAACATAAAGATTACACATAATTTAAAAGTTCTTTGTCGCTATTTGAAAACTCAGAAACTATGTCCTCATTTTAGTTTTTTAGAGCACTAACCATAATTTTGATGCAAATAAGACCCTCTCATATATGTAATTTCTAAAGGAAATACTCTAGGTATTACAGTTTTGATTACATCAAGCTGACGTCAGGCGTTCCACACTTTTGTAATAAATATAGAATGTTAGCAATCTAGTTGTTCATTGGGATACTGTTGAGAGGCAGAGGCCAGGGGCATGGACTCTGAAAATTGAAGGCAGGTAGGAGAGTGCAGATGCAACAATTTGACCACACTGGGCAGGCAGGAAGGGCAGTGGCAGCACAACAGACTATGGAGGGCAGTGGAAAGGGGGGCAGGGGCAACAAACCAACAATACAGGACTGGCAAGAGAGGCTGTGGCAATATAATAGACCATTGTGGGCAGAAGGAAGAGGCAGTGGTAGTACAACCATACATGTCAACAGACCCGTTTCAGCCAGGAAACGTCCAATGTTTTTAAGCTCAAATGGGCTTTATTTGTTCTGTCTCCTGTCTACAATCTCCTCTTTTTCAATGTAACTCAAAGGGGAAAATCAATACCCCAGTTTTTTTTCAAAATCTCCCTCTTACCAAGTTCAAAATGTTCGCAAGTATGGTACATTGGATCATCGGATTTTTCCTGATCTCCAAGGGGTACGTGACTTTGTATGTTCTGCTTGTGGCTTTCGGCTGCAGCTGGGTCCTACTGTGGTGACTTCTACATTTAATGATGATTTTGTCTTCTCGGCGGCGTTGCTTAACGTCCGCTCTTTGAAAAAGCATCACACGGATGTATTTGATCTTTTGGACGACAAGTCACTGGACTTTCTTTTTGTAACAGAGACTTGGCTTGACAATTCCTCCGACCCGATTATATCCCTGGCTGTCCCGTCGGGTTACAAAATCTCCAGGCTAGACCGGATAACAGGACGTGGTGGGGGGCTGGCTGTCATCTTTAAAGAGAAGTGGGAGCTGCACAAGGGTTCCCTCAGTTCGTGGGGTGGCTGTGAAGCACTTGATTTTACTATCCGTTGCTCTGCCCACTTCTTTCTGGGCGGCTCTCTGATCTATCGCCCTCCAGGGGCGGCACACACATTTCTTCAGGCATGTGCGGAGGCGATTTCTTCGAGAGCCTTGCAGTTTTCTCCCTATCTGCTTTTAGGTGATTTTAACATTCATTTCGACCTGAAAAACGCAAGGGACACATGTGAGATTATGGATATTTGCCAGTCGGCTCTCCTCTCACAATGGGTGGATCAGCCGACCCACCTGGGAGGTCATACTCTTGATCCTATCTTCTCTAATTTCCCCCTTTCCATCAAAACCCCGCTCCCGGTTTCCTGGTCTGACCATCACCTAATTGGCTTCTCGTGGGTCGTTTCTTCTCCTAGTACTAGATCTGCCGTTGGCCACAAACCAGCGTGTAAAAAGGTTGATCCTATTCTCTATGCTAAGACGCTGGAGGCCCATAGGCCATCAATGCCTCATGAGCTGGATAAGTCTTTAGCTGCCTTCTCCAACTGGCTCCAAGACTCCCTGGCGTTAATCGCCACGCCAACCTCGGCCAGACAAACTAGGGTTTCACCTTCTAAACCTTGGTTTACGGAGGATCTCTACCTGCTGAAGCAGGGATGTAAGAAATTGGAACGGTCTTGGCGTGTCGGGAACTACTGTCCGGTCGCTAAGGCTAATCTCAGACAGAGTCAGAAAATGTACTACAAAGCCATCGTCTTGGCAAAAAAGGCCTTCTTCTCCAGCCGGATTGTTCAGGCTCAGAATAATGCCAAGGAGATTTTTTCTATCGTCCAGAGTTTTATGTCCCCTGTGGCGCAGAGCAGTGTTCTTCCGGTGACAGTTGACTGGTGCGAATCACTCTCCACTTTTTTCCGGGATAAGGTTTTAAAGATACAGAGTAGCTTCTCTATCCCTGTTGTGTTAGATGGACCCACGGCCCCTCTGGATTCACCGCCCACTGCTCCCGGCGCCCTGCCTCTTGAGCATTCCCTTTCGAATTTTACACCGGTGGACTTGTCCTGCACCTTAAGAATTTTGCAGGGCCTTAAGTCCGGCTCGCCGGATGACCCGTGCCCAGCAAGACTCCTGGCATCTGTTGCTGAGACGGTGAATGGGGAGGTTAATCACATCATTAACCTATCCCTTCAGCTGGCCAGGGTTCCGTCCGGTTGGAAGCAGGCTAAAGTTCTCCCCTTGCTAAAGAAGCCTAGTCTTGACCCCTCGACGCCCGGGAACTACAGGCCTATCTCTCTTCTCCCTAGCCTTTCAAAGGTATGTGAGAAGATTGTGAGCAGACAGTTATCGGATTTTGTTGAGGGAGCGGGTCTTTTTCACCCAGCCCAATCTGGCTTCAGTTCCTCGTTTAGCACGGAAGGTGCTCTGGTAGAAGTCTCAGAGGCCATTCGGGAGTGTCTGGACGCCGGTGGGAAGGCAGCCCTTGTGCTGCTTGACCTGTCGGCGGCCTTTGACACTGTCCCCCACATATTGCTTCTACAAAGACTGTCTGAGATCGGGGTGTCCAACCTTGCTTGGGACTGGATTCAGTCTTTCTTGGAGGGCCGGCTCCAACAAGTCTGATTACCTCCTTGTGTTTCGTCACCTCTACAAGTGAGCACGGGGGTCCCTCAGGGCTCCTCCCTTAGCCCCCTTTTGTTCAACATCTACCTCACTCCCTTGGTGGCTCTAGCAGAGAGGTTGGGGGCTAAGGTTATTGCTTACGCTGACGACACCCAACTTCTGTTCACGTGGGAGAAGCAGGGGGTCTCGGTAGACTTCGTACAGAGGTGTCTTTCCTCGGTTTTCAAGTGGCTGGCAGTTGCCCAGTTAAAGTTTAATGAGGACAAATCCGAGGTTTTATTGTTTGGCGACTTCCCCCTCGGAATCAGAGAGTCGCTCTGGCCTCCAGGGTTCCCTCTGCCCGCCTCTACGAGTCAGACGGTTAAGAACTTAGGGGTTTATTTTGATTGTAACCTCTCCTTCGCTAGTCAGGTTAAGCGTCTGACCGGCTGTTGTTTCGGCCTCCTCAGAATCCTGAGAAGATTTCTTCCGCTGCTTCCGCAGGCTGCCAAGGAAGCGGTGGTTCGGGCTCTGATTTTATCCAGACTTGATTATGCCAACGCTCTTTATGCTGGGATCCCTGCCTACTCTCTTAACAAGCTTCAGGTGACCCAGAATGCGGCGGTCCGCCTGTTGGGGGGTTTGGCGCCCAGGCAGAGCGTGAAGGAGTACCGCCGTTCCCTTCATTGGCTACCGGTCGGGGCTCGTGTAGTATTCAAAGCCCTTACTATGGCCCATCGTGCTCTACATGGTCAAGGCCCCGGTTACCTGCAGAGACGTTTTTCATTCTATGTGCCGGGGAGAGCCTTACGCTCCGCTTCATTAAGGCTGATGAAGATACCTAGATTTCAGCGTCATAGGCATGGCGGCTCCTCCTTGGTTGTGTTCGCTGGGCGCGCCTGGAATGCGCTTCCTCTTTCGCTTCGCTGTTCTGATGACCTTGGAGTTTTTAAGAAACTTTTGAAAACACATCTCTTCGCGTAAGGTCTGGTTATGATGTTGTCTCCTCTTGGGCCGCGCCGGGACACTCTTCGGAGTAGCCGCGCGCGTTATAAATGCAGATAACATAACATGGTAGGCAGGAGGAATTGGGGTAGGGACATGGACTCGGATAACAGAGGACAGGAGGGACATGGAGAGGTGCACCAAACTGAACCTACAGGGCAGGCATCAGGGTTTGCAGAAGCACAATACACCACATAGCGCATGCGGGACGGAAGTGCAGCACAACAATCCATAGAAAGCAATAGGGAGGGGACAGGACCATGCACATGGACAACAGAGAACAGAGGGGAAAGAGGCAATGGTAGGTAGCTGACCATAATGGACAGACAGGAGAGAAAGCTGCAGCATAACAGACCATAAAGGGCAGGAGGGACGGATCAGGGGCATTACAATGGAACAGACAAGCCAGGAGGGAGGGAATAGGGGTCTGCATATGGAAACAGAGGGCTGGGGGCAAGGGGGCAGGGCAGGAGCAGCAAGATGACCATGGAGGTCAGGCAGGTTGGGCACTAGAAACAAGACACACCATGGAGAGCAACAATGAGACTATGATGGCATACACACAGACCATGGAGGGAAGGTGGGAGGGGGTCAGGGGCAGCTAGCTGACCACACAGGGAAGGTAGGAGGGGCCATGGCAGCACAGAAGACCATGCATGGCAAGCGGGAGGGTTAGTGGCAGCACAATGGCTATGATGGGCAAGAAGGAGGGTGCAGGGGCATGCACAAAGGGCCATGGAGGATAGAAGGGAGGGTCAGGACCTGGGCACAAACAAGAGAGTTCAGGGGAAGGGGCCTCACAACAGACCGCGCAGTTGCAGCACAAGAGACCAGGGAGGGCAGAAGGGTGTGGCATTAAAATGGACCATGGAGGACAGGAGGAAGGGGATAGGGGCATGGCATGTGGACAGGCAGGGTGGAGGTGGCAGGTGTCAGGTAGTGTCAGGTAGGTAAGCTCTCACCTGTATTTCTGCAGAAACGCCCAGGAACTGAAGACAAGATCCTCAACTTCCCTTGATCACCCTATGCGCCTATCAGACTCTACGCGACAAAGGTGACCAGGGGAAGAAGGGAGACAAAACAAGGAAAGAGAAAGGGGGGAAAACCCTTGTACGGTTTCAGCATTCAGGAGACTCTCTTCAAAGGAACTAAAAGAAAGAAGGGTGGGTTAGATTCACAGGGTTTGCAATCGTTATATATCTAGCCCAAGGGAATTAGTTCAATACCTTAACTCTCCCTTCTTCCTACTTGGATCTGACAACACAGTAATTCAATTCGACATGCGAGGCTGTAAGAAATAAACGAGAGAACAGGACTATCTTACAATGTATGCCTCAATGTGAGTGAATGGTAATAATATCTTATGCTCCTGCTCACTGCTATAGCTACCTGCTGACTTGGTGAGGGTTCTTGGAACACAAATATCTGTGAGAGTCTTTGCTGAATAGACTATACATTGGTATTCAAAATAATGTTTCTGCTGGATCAAACAAGGCGTTATAAATGCGAAAGAAAAAGAATTAAGCAGCGAATCCTCGCTGTTACCGGTACTCAGTGTCTCCTTTTAAGTTCTTCTGAAGTCCAGAACATGCACAGGAGGATTGCAGGACTGTTCAAGGATATTTTACTCAGCGAACGTGTAGCAGACTTCCAAAGAGTAGATAATACTCGTATCTGCCGCCAACTTAGCTAGAGGTCCTTGTAACCCCCTGACGAGTGGTGGGACTGTAGCAATGGGGGGGACGCGTGGCGGGCCCTCAGAGTAAAGGTAGTCCGGCAGATGAGCCGAACGGAAGACCTTAGTCCGGCCAGCAGGCGGAACAGAAGTCCGGCCGGCAAGCGGAACCAAAAGCCTCCGCCCGACTCTACCACGGAACTCCTCTCTCCGGAAACCAGCCACCTAGACGATTAAACACCACTCGGGAACAAAGGGGCCACACGGAACTACCAACGTTCAAAAAAATGCTGTACACTCAAGTTCGAAGGGATATCGTGGGTGCTGAGGTCCGATAAAGGCAAAAGACAAGATAGTCCGGGTTCGGGGAATTATCTGGATGCAGAGCAGGCTTCTGGACACGGAGGAACTATGATTGCATACGCAAAGCGCGATATCCAGGGGAAGCCAGGCTTTTGTGCATGCCTGACTTCCTCGCGCATGCGCAGTCTTGGACCGCCATCTTGGCTCAGGAGCATCGGCAATCATGACAGTACACCCCTCCTAACCACCCTCCCACAGGCTTGGGTTTATCCGGATGCCTTCTGTGAAAAGAACGCAGTAAACGGGGCGCATGCACGTTACTAGCGGGTTCCCAAGTCCGTTCTTCTATTCCATAACCTTTCCAATGTATTAAATATTGTAATTTGCGTCTGACTCTCCTAGAGTCTATGATCTTTTCAACCTCATATTCTGGTTCTCCATCGATGAACACTGGAGCAGGAGTAAGTGGGAGACGAGTTCCTGGCTCTAAAGGTTTCAATAAGGAGACATGGAAGACGGGGTGTATCTTTAGAGACGGTGGGAGTTCTAACTTCATGGCCGCTAGGTTCACTACCTTGATTATTTCAAACGGCCCTATGTATTTAGGCTTGAACTTACAAGACCCTCTCAATGCCAAATTCTTAGAAGACAACCACACCTTATCTCCCTGTTTATACTCGGGCGCGGGTCTTCTGTGTGCGTCTGCCCCTTCCTTATACTTGGCCTTCGCGTGCTCTAGATTAGTTTTTTCTGTTTGATGTACCCTTTGTAGTTCTTGTATTAACTCAATGGCTGTGGGCGTGGGACAAGAGGAGTATGCGGGCTTGCATATTGTTCATGGGTGATAACCATAAGTGCACATAAATGTGGTAGTTTTGATTGACATATGGTAACTGTTATTATAGGATATCTCTGCTAACCAAACCAATTCATCCCACTCACTAGGGGACTGCATGACCTGACATCTAACGTACTGCTCAAAACACTGATTTACCCTCTCTGTTTGTCCGTCTGTCTGGGGATGGTGACTGGATGACAAACGGGCATCTATGTGCAACAGGGTACATACTCCCTTCCAAAACTTAGACAGGAACTGAGCTCCCCTGTCTGAAATTATCACTGATGGGAGTCCATGGAGGCGGACTACCTGTTGCAAAAATACCGAAGCTAATTTCTGTGACGTAGGGACTTGTGTTAACGGAATTTAGTGAATAAATCCACTACCACTAATAAGGTGGTATGTCCCCTTGCCGTAAGTGGTAAGTCTACTATAAAGTCCAGAGAGACAGTATGCCAGGAGTGACTTGGTGTGGTAAGGGGTGCAATAAACCGACCGGTCTTTGGTGGGAGGACTTGCCTTGAGCGCATATGCTGCATTGTTGAATGTATTGCTTAGTGTCTTTTCTCTTCTCCGGCCACCAAAAAGGGGATACGAATGACCCCACTCCAACGCTTGTTGTTGTAACTCAGACGTTGGAAGCACCAGGCCTCCTTCCACATAGAGACACCCGGACTCCTTCGTGGCTGCATGTGAACCTGTTATTCTCTCCATGTCTACAGAGGCTTGACGTGCTGAACCTTTGCAAAGCAGTCTTCTTCAGAGCAGATCCTCCCAACTATCCTTTCCCTGGCAATAATGAGTGGTGGTTCAGTTTGAGTTTCATCATGACCATATCCCAAGCGGGATAAAGCGTCTGCCTTCCCATGTTTCCTCCCTGCCTTGTATTGAATAAGGAAGTCGTATTCGTTAAAAAATTGAGTCCATCGCAGTTGTCTCAAGGAAAGGGCTCTTGCAGACCTTAGGAACTGTAAATTACGATGATCTGTTAGCACGGTGATGGTGTGATTGGCACCCAATAAATATTGCCTCCATTCTTCAAAAACCTTTTTTATGGCCAATAGTTCCTTATCCCCTATGGCGTAATTGATTTCCGCAGGGGTACATTTTCGTGAAAAAAAAGCAACTGGATGCAGGATCCCTGACTTGGGGTCCGTTTGTGACAGAACACCCCCCCCACTGCCACTTGGGAGACATCTGCTTCCACTACAAAAGGGTGAGCAGGATTCGGGTGACGCAATACTGGGGCCTGAGTAAATGCCTTCTTCAACTTCTGGAAAGCCTCTTCTGCTTCTGGAGTCCACAGAACTTCACACCTTTTCTCAGCAGTTTAGTAATGCGTGAAACTAGGTGGGAAAAGTTACATATAAACCGTCTATAAAAGTTGGCTAAACCGAGGAAGCTCTGTGTCTCTCTTACGGTCTGTGGGGCTGGCCATCGGTGGATAGCTGACACCTTTATTGGATCCATACTAAGACCTTGTGGGGAAATAATGAACCTCTTGTACGTGGAAGAGACATTTCTCCAATTTACAATAGAGTTTGTTGTCCCTTAACCTCTCCAATACATTCCTCACATGTCGTTCGTGTTCAAGCATGGAGGAGGAAAAAATCAACAGATCATCAATGTAAACAATGACATAGTCATCAATCATCTCTTTGAGGGTTTCATTGATAAAAAACTGGAAGGCCGAAGGGGCATTACACAGCCCAAACGGCATCACTAAATATTCGTACAATCCGTACTTAGTGCAAAATGCCGTCTTCCATTCATCCCCTTCCCTAACGAGTACCAGATGATAGGCTCTGTGTAAATCTAGTTTTGTGAACACCCTCGCATCCCTCACTCGATCAAGGAGGGCAGAAATCAAAGGCAAAGGATACCTATTCTTTATAGTGACATTGTTCAGTGCTCTATAATCGATACAACATCTCAGGCCTCCCTCTCTCTTAGGATATAAAAAAAAGAGAAGAAGAGGCAGGAGACCGGGAAGGACGGATGAAACCAATCTGAAGCATCTTGTCTAGATACTCTCGTAGATAGATGTTTTCCTTTTCAGTGAGAGAATACACCCTGCTACAAGGTATACGAGCTCCTGCCTGCAGGTCGATCCTACAATCATAGACCCTGTGTGGGGGGAGACTTGTGGCTTCTTTTTCATCAAAGATAGATTGAAAATCCTGATATATGGGAGGCAAGGACCCTTCTTCTACCATAGCGCATGCTACTTGGGTACTCACAGTGTTGGAAAAAGGAGGTATATGATCGCTACAATTGTCTGACCTAAACTCCAATGTTAGTTCTTCCCAATCAATCAGGGGATTGTGCTGTCGTAACCAGGGTACATCTAAAATGACTGGAAACTGAGGTGCACAGATTAAATGAAATACCAGACTTTCTGAGTGTTTCTTTTCAATGTCCAACCGTAGAGGAACAGTATTGTGGGTGACGGGACCAGAGGTTAAGGTGCTACCATCAATAGTGGTTACATCTTCCCATATTTTCTTGGATACACACTCTATATTATACTTCTTAGCCCAAAGAATGTCAATGAAATTACCTGACGCACCTGAATCTATCATTACCTGGACCTCTACTTTCTGTTGTTCCCAAGAGAGACAAACGGAAACAAAAAAATGGCGAGACTGACCGAAGGACATGTCTGAGGAGGAGACAATTAACCCAGAAGTACCCGAGGACCCTGTCTCCTTAGGCCTCGGGTTTGTTAGTTTTCCGACCGTCTTGTTTGTTTCGGTTTCACAGGGAATTCTCTAAGGAAGTGACCAGGTTTCCCACAATATAGACATAATTTATTGTCTCTCCGTCTTTGTCTTTCTTCATTAGTTAAAGGCCCCCTCAAGATCCCTATTTGCATAGGCTCTGGGTCTTCTATACTTTTCTCTGTTTCAGGTTTCTTGTCACGGTATGGTGCCCATTTGTTGTCTCCCTTACCTCTCTCTCTCTTTCTCTCATTTAGACGATGGTCCAGTTTCACTACTAGATCTATTAAGGCGGGACAAGTGTCAGGAGGATCTACTACCTGAGCTAATGCGTCTTTTAATTCGTCCCTCAGTCCCTTATAGAAAAGGGCACTCCGTTTTTCCTCGGGCCATCCCGCCTCTGCCACTAATCTATGGAAGGTAGTGATGTAGGTGGCCAATTCTTTGGTTCCTTGTCGTAAATTCAAGAGGTCTGTGTCTGCTGAATGAGTAAAAGTATGTTTATCAAATAGTTTTCTTAGTTCTCTCCGGAAAGCGTTGTAATCGTGCAATAAGGGATCGTCTCTCTCTATTAGTGGTATGGTCCAATTAGCAGCTGCTCCCCCAAGATAAGAAATAACAAAAGCCACTTTTGCTTGGTCTGTGGGAAAGCAAGCAGCCTTGCACATGAAATGAAACTGACATTGACTGATGAATGCAGCGAATTTAGCTTTGTCACCTAGGAACCGTTCAGGGGGGGCTAATGGAATGGTTTGGGGGAGTGGACACATGTATTATTGAAGGAGACGTGCTAGAACCTGGTCGATTTAATTCTCCTTCTACTCTTCTCTCCCTCTGCAGGGCATCTACCCGAGTTGCTAGCGATTGGGTTTCTGCTTGCAGGTTTCCGATCATGTTGGCCAAATCTGCCAACGTCACTTGGCTCAGTTCCATGGCGCTTGGGCAGAATTAATGTTCTATTTTTGGGCTTTGCGTTCTGTCAGGTAGTGTCAGGTAGGTAAGCTCTCACCTGTATTTCTGCAGAAACGCCCAGGAACTGAAGACAAGATCCTCAACTTCCCTTGATCACCCTATGCGCCTATCAGACTCTACGCGACAAAGGTGACCAGGGGAAGAAGGGAGACAAAACAAGGAAAGAGAAAGGGGAGAAAACCCTTGTGCGGTTTCAGCATTCAGGAGACTCTCTTCAAAGGAACTAAAAGAAAGAAGGGTGGGTTAGATTCACAGGGTTTGCAATCGTTATATATCTAGCCCTAGGGAATTAGTTCAATACCTTAATTCTCCCTTCTTCCTACTTGGATCTGACAACACAGTAATTCAATTCGACATGTGAGGCTGTAAGAAATAAAAGAGAGAACAGGACTATCTTACAATGTATGCCTCAATGTGAGTGAATGGTAATAATATCTTATGCTCCTGCTCACTGCTATAGCTACCTGCTGACTTGGTGAGGGCTCTTGGAACACAAATATCTGTGAGAGTCTTTGCTGAATAGACTATACATTGGTATTCAAAATAATGTTTCTGCTGGATCAAACAAGGCGTTATAAATGCGAAAGAAAAAGAATTAAGCAGCGAATCCTCGCTGTTACCGGTACTCAGTGTCTCCTTGTAAGTTCTTCTGAAGTCCAGAACATGCACAGGAGGATTGCAGGACTGTTCAAGGATATTTTACTCAGCGAACGTGTAGCAGACTTCCAAAGTGTAGATAATACTCGTATCTGCCGCCAACTTAGCTAGAGGTCCTTGTAGCCCCCTGATGAGTGGTGGGACTGTAGCAATGGGGGGGACGCGTGGCGGGCCCTCAGAGTAAAGGTAGTCCGGCAGATGAGCCGAACGGAAGACCTTAGTCTGGCCAGCACGCAGAACACAAGTCCGGCCGGCAAGCGGAACCAAAAGCCTCCGCCCGACTCTACCACGGAACTCCTCTCTCCGGAAATCAGCCACCTGGGCGATTAAACACCACTAGGGAACAAAGGGGCCACACGGAACTACCAACGTTCAAAAAAATGCTGTACACTCAAGTTCGAAGGGATATCACGGGTGCTGAGGTCCGATGAAGGCAAAAGACAAGATAGTCCGGGTTCGGGGAATGATCTGGATGCAGAGCAGGCTTCGGGACACGGAGGAACTATGATTCCATACGCAAAGCGCGATATCCGGGGGAAGCCAAGGTTTTGTGCATGCCTGACTTCCTCGCGCATGCGGAGTCTTGGGCCGCCATCTTGGCTCAGGAGCATCGGCAATCATGACAGCAGGGACAGGTTACAGTCATCTGACAATGCTAGGCAGGTGGGAGGGGAGTGCAGCTCAACAGAACACTCAGAGTAGATAGGAGTGGCAGGTCCATGGAACATGGTGGGCAAAAAGGATGGAGCAGGGAATGCACAAAGACATCAGAGGGCAGGGGGAAGGAGAATAGGGGCAGCAAGCTAAGCACAGAGGCTAAGCAGGAGGTCAATGTTGGGCCATAGAATTGGGCAATGGAGGGCAGGAGGAGTGGACTGGTACATCATGCTAAATGGAGGGCAGTGGCAGCACATCAGACCATGCATGGCAGGAGGGAGGAGGCTAGTCCATGGATTTAGACAACAGAGGATAGGGAGGAAGTGAATGGGGCAGCAAGCTAACTGTTCAGAGAAGGTGGGTATTAGGAACTTTATTGTTTTTAAAATGTGTGTCTGTGCGAACTACTTAAAATATGAACAAGTATGCAGCATAATCTCACTTTTATTCAGGAAGAAGAGGACGTTTGTGACTGTGACTCTGGGCTCACTTGGCAGAAACACCCCCTGACCCTCCACCCCCAATCACAAAATGTAATGCCCGTGAAAAGGGTGGGTAGATGCAGTGTTATATAGAACATAGTCCCGAGAGCACGATTGAAAATGAAAACTAGATATAGTATATGGTATAAACTATGCACCAAAAAGTGTGATATAAGATGAACCGGGGCATGAAATATAATATGCAATACATTGTGCGCAATGACAGATTCATTGGAGAGCGCGAGATAGAACAGGCACTAGCGTGTGCTATGCGATATGCGCCTTGGAGTGTAATATGCACAGGGCAGTGTTGTGTAACCTAACTAGTCTCTAAAGTTGTAATATAAAATAAGTGCTGGGGAGTGTAACGTTGCATATGCACTGTGACAAAGATATGGATCCCAGATTGTAATATGTATGGCATAGCACTGTGCGTTATAACATAGGCATCGAGGAAGGCACATTAGATGGGGCAATATAACCCGTGCGAAGGCAAGTGTGGCATAACATATTCACGGGGTGGTGTTACAGTGCACATGGGCTAGAGAGTGTCATAGCATATGCACTAGCTGGTGGAATATAACACAGAGGTGTGAGGCACTCGGCGGGCACTGGTGGGTGTAACACAGGATTGGGCTCAGCCAGGAGCATGCTGTGACTCTCAAGTGAGGTTTGTCTCCTTTCCAGAGAGTAAAATAAAAAGTATTACACATCCGGCGGTGGATGTGTGTTTTATTAACCGTGAGGGGGGTTTCTTGCATAGTTTGGTCGAATTTTTGTCGAATCCCCTTTGAATGGCTTGGTGTGCGTGTATATTAAATGTGCCCGTCAATAGCTACCCATGTTTGTATAAATAAACGACAAGGGTGTCTACTTGGAGAGTACCCACCAGCGGGGGCGCCGGGATTAGGCACGGTAAGGTGTCAGACATGTCAGAGCTTCACTAGCGGTGTGAATACATTCTACGTGGATTCATTGTATGCATAGTCGCCTTTTAATGAATATCACGCAAATCGTCATGGTGATAGGTACATACGGTTTGTCCAGCATGTACTAGGTGTTTCTATAAATATATATATTTTTTAAATAATAAAAAACAAAGGCCGGCCCCGGGGGATGGGGTCCCCGGGGCCATAAGTGGCCTGAGGAGGGGGGCAACGCAGCCCCCTCCTAAAGATTTTTTTTTAAAAAAAGGCCATGACCCGGGGGTGGGGGTCCCCGGGGCCGATTAATGCCTTGGGAGGGCCAAATTAATTTTTTTCAACAAAAAAAATTAGGGTGCAGGCCCTGGGGGATGGGGTCCCCAGGGCCAGTAAATTAGAAAAAGAAGGGGGGCCACACAGCCCTCCTTCTTAAAAAAATAAAAGAAATAAAAGCCCGGCATCGCGCCGGAGGCCACGCCCCCTCCTTGCAGCACTCTGCAAACGCGGCCCCTGGCCAGTTGTAAGTTGGGGAATTAATTCCCCTTCAATACTGAGGGTCCCTGAGGGCCAACTAGCCCAACAGGTATCTCCAGTATGCACCAGGGAGCTGGGTTGCAGACAGGTGTTCTGAGGCCACGCCCCTGTTTACACCTCTAAGCAACGCAGCTCTGTGGCGCTTACTGGAGGTACCTAGTGGGCTAGTTTGACCCTAGGGACCCTTAGGATTCAAGGGGACTTAATCTTTCAACTTAGAACGGCCACAGGGCGTGTTTACACAGTGGTGAAGGGAGGGGACGGGGCCTGAGGTGACGTGTGCAAATACGCCCTGTGGTGCATTTTAAGTTGGGGAAATAATTCCCTTTCAATCCTGAGGGACCCTGGGGGCCAACTAGCCCATCAGGTGCTTCCAGTAAGCGCCACTGCTCTGCGTTGCAGAGAGGTGGTGCAGGCCGTGCCCCTTTTTACACCTCTCTGCAATGGCGCTTACTGGACGTACCTAGTGGGCTATTTTGCCCCTAGGGATCCTCAGGATTCAAGGGGACTTAATCTCCCAACTTAAAAAAACGGCCACAGGGCGTATTTGCACAGTGGGGAAGGGAGGGGACGGGGCCTGAGGTGACGTGTGCAAACACGCTCTATGGCACGATTTAAGTTGGGGAAAGAATTCCCCTTCAATCCTGAGGGCCCCCGGGGGCTAACTAGCCCTCCAGGTGCTTCCAGTAAGCGCCACTGAGCTGCGTTGCAGAGAGGTGGTCCAGGCCGTGCCACTTTTTACACCTCTCTGCAACGCAGCTCTGTGGCGCTTACTGGAGGTACCTAGTGGGCTAGTTGGACCCTAGGGACCCTCAGGATTCAAATGAACTTAATCTCCCAACTAAAAACAGCCACAGGGCGTGTTTACACAGTGGTGAGGGGAGGGGACGGGGCCTGAGTTAACGTGTGCAAACAAGCCCTGTGGCGTGTTTTAATTTAGGGAAATAATTCCCCTTCAATCCTGAGGGACCCTGGGGGCCAAATAGCCCACCAGGTGCTTCCAGTAAGCGCCACTGCGCTGCGTTGCAGAGAGGTGGTCTAGGCCGTGCCCCTTTTCACATCTCTCTGCAACGCAGCTCTGTGGCGCTTACTGGAGGTACCTAGTGGTCTAGTTGGACCCTAGGGACCCTCAGGATTCAAGGGGACTTAATCTCCCAACTTAAAACGGCCACAGGGCGTGTTTACACTGTGGGGAAGTGAGGGGACGGGGCCTGAGGTGACGTGTTCAAACACGCCCTGTGGCGCGTTTTAAGAGGTAGTTTTAATCCGATGCCCTATTATATACTAGGGGCTTACAGAGGAGGTCATGCTGATCACAGGGGGACCCCAACGCATAGTGTTCCCTAGTGTATGTAGGTTTTTTCACTGCATCCTGAGTGTCTTTTAACATAGCACTGGCTCTAGGACTGGTTAGTCAGACTCAGTTACCACCAGTATCCGTCTGAAAAAGTTGAGGGTACAGGATGATTTTGCAACAAGGCTTCTTTCTGCTCTTCTGTTTGTTCTTTCTGCACGTTATCCTTCTTCCTGCACTTTTCTTCGTCTTTGAGGACTTCTGTTGCTTCTTTCTGCATTTCTTTTTTCTCTTTCTGTGCGTTTTTTCTTCTTTCTTCACATGTCCTATCTCTGTAGGCATAGTTAGAAATTAGCATTTAAAAAACCTTTGAAATTCAATGAAAAAACCATAGGTTTCAGGCACGTTATAGTTAGGAATTAGCATTTAAAAAACCTTAGAAATTCACTGAAAAAAACATAGGTTTCAGGGGCGTTATAGTTAGCTGGACTTTTAACTCGTACAAAACCATTGAAATTCCCCCGTTATAGTTAGTTCAGCTAACTATAACTCGCGCGCCCGCAATGCACTGCTGATGACGTCACATATTACATCACTCATGACATGGTCAGTGACATCACTCATGACATCACTCATGACATCTCAAATGACATCACTGATGACATCATCCTTGTGATAGAGTGGCAGACCTCCTCTCCCCATAATATAACCTTTGATACACACATTCAAAAATAGAAACTAAAATTTTCAAAACAATGGACATACCAATATCAGTTACAACAACCTGTTCATTAATTCTAAGATTCACATACACATCCACTCATTCACCAACAGTCCTATACAATCACTCATACATGTACTCACTCATCATATGTACTCATACACCTTTACATCCTGTTACACAACGCCACTCATCCATAGAGTTACTCACACACATAGTCACTCATGCTAATAGAGAATCAAACATCCATTTACTTGCATATACAGTTATACACACACCACCACACTTACTTCTACAGAAACTTACACATACTTAGTCTTTTAAACAACCACTTATAGAAACACATACTTTTTCATACAGGAACTCTTTCAATCTCTCACTCTCACATATACTCACTTATATACACCAATAGTCACATATACTAGTTTAAACCATATGTAGTTGCTCATAAAGACACTATTGAGACAGTCATTCACTCACTAACACACCCATGTACACACTCATCCGCCCATACAGTCCTGCACACATGCTGTCTTCAACACAAACAGTGAGTCACTCATTCATGCACCTATGCACTAAGTAATACCCCCCACCGAACCATACAGACACTCAGACACTCATACTGATACTCAAAAAACCAACTAATAACCTATATAGACACTCATGTAGCTACTCACCAACCCATGCAGGCACTTATACACAAAGTGAGAGACTGATACAGATATTTACATATTTAAACATTACTCACTAAGCCATGTATTCACTAAGATACACTTAATCAGTCAGTTATGCAATCAATTTTTCAAAAACAAATCATCCATTTAGACACTTATATACCCATTTATTCTTCCATCGACCTTGAGATATACATGTATAAAACATATGTAATTTTCAGAAAAACACACATTCACTGGATGATGTCATCAGTGATGTCATTTGAGATGTCATCAGTGATGTCATGAGTGATGTCACTGACCATGTCATGAGTGATGTAATATGTGACGTCATCAGCAGTGCATTGCGGGCGCGCAAGTTATAGTTAGCTGAACTAACTATAATGGGGGAATTTCAATGGTTTTGCACGAGTGAAAAGTCCAGCTAACTATAACGCCCCTGACACCTATGGTTTTTTCAGTGAATTTCTAAGGTTTTTTAAATGCTAATTCCTAACTATAACGTGCCTGAAACCTATGGTTTTTTCAGTGAATATATATATTATCTACTGGCGGTCGCCAGTAGATAGCTATAGTTAGGACCGTGTTTCCATAGGAAATCCGCAACATTCTATTTGGAATAACTTTGGCGCCGGTTGACGAATCCTCGTGAAATTTTCAAAATAGGTGGGGCGCTTCGCTCCGCTCCTACCCTGAAAGTCTCGGGGGGATTCGTCACCCGCGGGGGCTGAGAAAAAAGGTGGGTCCCAAAACGCATTTTTCCCATGCAATTTTCCATAGGGACCTTTAGTCCAAGGTACAGCCCGAACGGCTGAACAGAATTACTTGAAATTTGGCCGAGAGGTAGTCCTCAGCTCAGGGATGTACCTTTTGCATATATGGTGTCAATCTGTTCAGTAGTTCCTGAGAAAATCAAAAGTAAAATCACATACATATCTGGGCGGAGCCTAACAACACATCTCATCGTGAGATCTGATTGGCTGTCAGTACTTCATCCAAGAAGTATTGGCAGCCATCTTGGGACCAATATACATGATAGTGATGGAGCAGGGTTTTTACTTTAAAACCAAATACCTGTTTCATTTTCGCATGTTTTAACTAAAAGTACTACTGATTAATTATTAAGTATTAAAAGTTTGTCAAATGTTGTCTAATCAACCTTATTAACAAGAGAATTACACGTGGGAACGCTATTGCATGGCTACAATAATAAGTGAACTAAGTTGGTGAGCAAACTGACAGAAATCGATGTTGCTTATGTGATGTTATTGTATTTGCGCTTTTAATTAATACGCATTAATGGCTTTTGATGTCGCAAATGGCTAGATATATACACACACATAAGGGTATTAGCAGGGGAATAACACTGTATAATCATTTCCGTGCAGTAATTCTGTTTTATGTTTATTTTTGCTTAAGTTGACTGATGTGGCCTTCTACAAAATGGCCACCACCCGCAGCCTGCATTCGAGTAGATGGAAATTTTACAAAAAGGCTTCGCGTTGCCTGTGACCTTGCACCTCCGATGAACTGAAAAGTCATGAGCATGATGACAAGTCCGGGAAATCTGCCAAGTGCCCCTGGAAGATGGAGATGTTGCAAATTTGAAATATTAAACTACATGAACTCATTATGATCCCACCATTTGAAACAAATTTTACCCAGTAGAGACATCCGTAAATGTATCGAAAGTAGTCATGAACATTCAATTTTCCTATTCATTATTTGGGACAATCTATGTGTGAGAAAATTTCGCACAATATCGAAAATGTACCAAGATGACATTATTTCCGCCATTCATCCGTTCTGAACAAAGAATTGTTACTTTCTAGAATGTAAATTTATGTATAAATATTAGCAGACTAGAGAGGTCTAGCGCCACTTCTTCCCGAGCTGATGATCCGAGGTCCCTATGCTGACGAAGAGGACGGTGACTCTACATGACTGCAGAAAACTCTGTTTCTTCTACTGAGGACCGGTTCTGACTTAGGATCTGACATTTAGACAGAATAGGTAAATATGAGAGAAATGAAGTTTGCATTTAATTGGCTTTTCCTACAATTCTAGATAAATGAACAATCTGTTTGAATTTCTGTTTCGGGTGGTTATTTCTTGTCATGTTTATTGAATTTATTTGTGTAATCTATGAAATGTTATCGCTAGATTTACAAGCAACTAGCTGGTCGCATTGACCTCAAGGTATATGCAGATTGGTTAGGAATATTGAAAAGTGTTTCCCCTATGCCAGGCACGGATAAGGTGGTTTAGGTTTGAATGTTGGTGTAATGGGCCCCACCAGCATGTGATGTGTGTGTGCGTGTGTGACTGTGAAATCACTCCGTCCGTGGAAGTAGAGGGGATTCAGACGCTCCGATCTGCACCAGTTTCTTGGTAGCAGAATGATGGTTAGCTATTGTCTTGATCTGGCGAAATTGCGTGTATATAGGCTTGTTGATTATTGATTGATATTTGTACTAACACTATATGTTGAAGTCGGGTTGAGTTTTATGTATTGTGAACGGCTTCTAGGATGTAGGGAGTCGGTGACAGTTCCGTAGTAGAGCAGAGGGAGTGTTGCTCTCGGAAAAAGGCGGGATTGTTGGCCCTGTATGCAGACAGGGGAAAACGTGTGACAATTGAAGTTGCGCGTCGCATTGTCTGGGTTCGATGAGGTAGCATCGCCGTGTGTTGCCATTAAAGACGTATTTTCTGTGTGAGAAAAGTATGTATGACAGCAAAGGTTATCTGTGAAGTTCTGGTCTTAGGTCTCAGGGATCCGTATGGTATTCCGTTATCACTTATCACTGGAGAGGTAATAGGTATTCTCTGAGCTTGCTAGAAGGACAGAGCAGAGGTAAGCGCTGCTTTGTTAACGTATGATATAATTCTGTAGTAGGACAGACTGTTCGCTGTTCTCGGGAAAGACAGAATTCTGTGTGAATGTACTACATTTTCTGGTGTGAAAGTGCGTGAATGAGAAGGCGTTCTGGTTAATTGTGAAACTCTTAGGAGCATTCCGGAGAAAAACAGTTAATTGACGCTTGTTAGAAGGGTAAAGTAGAGGGATGTGCTGCTTTATCAACGGAAGTAACGATTCTGTAGTAGGGCAGAGGTAAGCGCTGCTCTCGGGAAAGGCAGAATTCTCGTGGGAAAGGTCTTTTGCTGTTCTATGGCTAGCGAAGCAGACAATGGAGATGTTTGTATGTTGTAACTAACAGACTCGTAGAAGTTGAAACAAAGTCTACCAAGTAGTTTTGTAAAGGAGGGGTAGACGCGAGAGACAGGAGACAGGAGCAGAAGCTGCTGCAGCGACTGCTGACGTCAGGGAGACCGCGCTGTGATTGGACAG
The DNA here is from genome assembly GCF_964204655.1 of Triturus cristatus. Taxonomy (NCBI): domain Eukaryota; kingdom Metazoa; phylum Chordata; class Amphibia; order Caudata; family Salamandridae; genus Triturus; species Triturus cristatus. The sequence continues at coordinate 40,332,028 of NC_140589.1, forward strand.
TGGGTTGGAACGGTGGAAAGTACGGTGATTGGTGCGCTAGTGTACGCCGCGCTAGGATTGGGAGACATACAGGGTGACGTAGACGCTCCAGGATTGGTGCGTTAGTGTGAGTCGCGCTGGGATTCGCGGACTGAGTTAGTAACGTAGACGCTCCAGGATTGGTGCGTTAGTGTGAGTCGCGCTGGGATTCGCGGACTGAGTCAGTGACGTAGATGCTCCAGGATTGGTGCGTTAGTGTGAGTCGCGCTGTAATTGGAAAAGAGGTCGTACAGTTGTAGAAAGAGCAAACAGCTTGTGGAAAATAAGAAAGATGTATTACCACGCTGAGGAAAAGAAGAAAAAATCCTTGCTTAGTAAAGTAAAGAACTCGTTCGACAAGGATAAAGATATAGTGACTAGAGAAGGACAGTTATTGCCCCCGATAAGAACCCCAGCATCCTTCATGGTTGCGAAGTATGGGTATCATACTTGTATTTGGTTAGATAACTGGGTGAAGTATACAAAGGACGATGGAGTGTTAGCGTTCCCGGAACATGGTTCATTTAATCTGGCCATACTGAGGAACTTACGGGAGCAGATGATGAATCTAGAGCCTAGGCCAACGCAGTTTGAGGTGTTGACTGAATGGGAAGATGAAATGCATGGACGAGAAAAGCAGAGAGGTAGAGGTAGCTATAGGTACATGTTTGGTCGAAAGTATGATCGCGAAACCCATCATGACAGGATGAGAAGGTGGCGTGATGCCAGTATGACCGAGGGATTATATCCTGTGAGAATGGCAGAGGAATCAGGAGGGAGAAAGTGTACAGAGAAAGAACATAATGTAGAACCCAGGAGATATGGGGCAAATGAGTCTGATGATGATGTCTTAGAGGACATGCTCTATAAAAGACCACCCCCGTATAGACGAGAACCAGAGGTAGGGACAGCAGTGACCCCGATGAGAGACACCCTGCGGATTATTAAGACAGAGGGTACCACCCCTGGGTTGAAAAACAGTTGTTCTCTGGCAGAAAGAGAAAGAGAGAGAGATAGAGAGAGAGAGAAAGATAGAGAGAGAGAAAGAGAGATAGAAAGAGAGAATGAACTTGAGGATGAAAAGACCAGAGAACTAGCAAGAACTACTTTTGAACTGACAGAGAAAATCAGAGAACTGACTAAAAATCTTGAGGCTGTTACAGTGCCTGTGACAATAGGCCCGGTTATGCCAATTTTTGACAAGCAGAGGACGGGCGGAAGTGATTTGACGGTGCCATATGTGGGCAATAGATTGGTTGTACCTCCGGAGCAGGCAGAAATGAGAGCGGGAGAAACACAGTGGAGAACAGGAGAAAATCAGTGGAGACATACCATATGTGGAGGAGAATTGAGTGTGCAGACTAACTCAAGTTTGAATTCTGGATGTGTGGAAGGGAACAGAGGATCAATCTTAGAACCACAAAGAATGACAGAATCAGGGAGTGCAGAAAAATCTGTGATAACTGCTGAAGATTTGAATGATTGGCTGAAGACTCTGCAGAAAAAAGAAAGAGAATCACAGGGAATTGATGTAGCTAGGCTACGTATGGAAATGGAGGTGATGATTGTAGGTACACTCCCTACAGAAACGCTGAAGAATTATCAGGAAGGGGAGATCCTCTTCCTTTGCAAGAGTGTCACATGGAGAGCAAAGAACATACATGACAGGTTGAAAGGAATAGCCAGTGAATTGGGAATTGACATGGACAAGGTAAAAGCTTTACAAAAGCCTTACCGAGTGATTTTACAGATAAAGATATTGAACAATGCAGGCCGAACAGGACAGATTAAGGAAATGATTGCTTTGCTGAAGAAATGGGGAGATGTAGAGAAATGGAAAGACAGATGGTATCGAAAGCGAGAGGATGGTGCAGATAGAACTTACTCGGCATTCCCCCTGAAAGAAAAAGAGAAGGCAGTGACAGCTTACCCCATGAGAGAGATTCCAGGAGGTGGGTATGAACATGTCCCATGGACCAGACAAGATATTTTATCATTTACGAATGATTTCCCTCGACTAAGGGAAAAGCCTGTTGAGTGGTACAGACAGGTCGACAGATTTGTAAAGCTGTCAAAAGTACTGTGGATTGACCTGAATAGTCTGTTTGATATAATTGTACCAGCAGACCTGTGGGCAGAATGTAAAATAGTCATAGACTGGCCCACTAAGGAATACCCAAGAGATCCAAAAACAGGAGCTCCAGACCCGGAGGTAATGAAGAAGTATGAATAGGTTATGGCCTTCTTGAAAAATAAGGTACCTCCCAAGACTGGGTTAAAATAGATCGAACACACCAGGAATTAAAAGAATCAGTACATGCTTACTATGAAAGACTGATACTAGCTTTTAAGCAGTTCAGTGGGGATGAACACTTGGGTGACAAGGATCTGAGTCATTTTGTATATAGATTTGTGTACGGTTTGCGGCCGGAAATCAGTGACATGATAAGGCAGCACACCGTAGACTGGCAGAGTAAGAAAATTGATGAGATTCTGAGACATGCAAAATACTTCAGTGATGAGATTGAGGCAAACCAGAGGAAGTTAAAAGAAAAGGCAATGTGGGCACAGGTGAAAGTCTCAGAAAGACAGGAAGCTCAATTGATTGAACAAGCAAATAACCCAGGAAATAAACCCAAGTTTGGTCCAGGAAAAGGGAAAGGGAACATAGAAGAGGCCAAAAAGAAGTTCCCGTGTCACAACTGTGGAAAATTAGGGCACTGGAAATCCGAGTGTAAGAATCCACCGTCTACTAATGATGATAATCCATCATTGAATTCACAGGTGCAGAGTGAGGGGTGTGGTCAGCATCGGCAACAGCAGAAGGCTGATAAGCAGCAGAATCAGGTGCCAAAACCACCCTTGCCGGAGAGAAAAGGATCCCAGAAGTACAGCCAAGAATCGGGGTTCTACGATGAAGAGCAGGTAATCAAACCAAAACGCGCAAGTGCAGTTTCTCAGTACTGGCTGAAAAATGAGGGAAGTGACTCCGAGGGAGACTTCTGACGGTGCCGAAGAGAGGAGGAGGAGTGCGTACTTGGCGCAACTCTAGAAATAGACCAGGCAGGGCCTTTTGTAGATGGGAAAATTAATGGTGAAAGTGTCACTTTTCTAGTTGACACAGGGGCCACGACATCAACTGTCAGGTCAGCTGATATAAAGAATCTTCCTCTCTCGGATGAAGCTATCCAAGTAGTTGTCCAACACACAGATTAAAACTCTGCTTACTGAACCAGTAAGGGTTAGAATAGGGAAATTTTCAGACATGCACCGATTCGTGGTGTGTGACACAAGTCCTGTGAACTTGCTAGGCAGGGATCTGCTGTGCAAGATGAATTGCACTATTTTCTGTACGCCAGATGGAATAACCTTTGAGACACCTGATGAGAATGTTCTATACAGGATGACCATGGATAACAGGGAATGTGAGGCTTTGGGAACATATGCAATATTTAATCCAGATGCATTACCCCCAGAGTTGAAACAGACAGTGAAAGCAGCAGTTTGGGATTTTACTGGAGAAGATGTGGGTCTGATGAGAAATGTAGATCCAGTAACGATTACTGTAAAAGAGGGAGTGGTTTACCCAAACATACCGCAATACAGATTGACACCTGAAATAATTGAAGGAATAACACCCATAATTGAAAAGATGATCCAGCAAGGGGTGTTAAGAGAAATATTGAGCAGCCCATGTAATTCACCAATAATGGGACTGAAGAAACCTAATGGAAAGTTCAGAATAGTACAGGATTTGAGAAAAATTAACAAGATTGTTGTGTCATGTTGTCCCATTGTGCCAAATCCATCAGTGATTTTGTATCAGATTCCCCATGATGCAGAATGGTATACGGTAATTGATTTGTGTCATGCTTTCTTTTCAATCCCATTGCATCAAGACAGCCAGCCAATATTTTCTTTTAGATTTGGAGAACGGATTTTGGCATGGTGCCGAATTCCACAGGGGTATACAGAGAGCCCTTCAATATTTAATCAGTTGCTAGAGAAATCTCTGGAAAGTCTGACAATGCCTGAAAATTCGGTCTTGGTCCAGTATATTAATGACCTACTTGTGGCATCAAAAACACGTGAAGCTTGTGAAGTAGATACAATTGCATTACTGAATCATCTGGCAGATGGAGGGTTAAAAGTATCTCCAGCTAAATTGCAGTTCTGTAAGAAAGAAGTCCAGTATCTGGGACACAATATTGAGAAAGGCCTGAGAAAAGTGACCATTGACAGGATCAAAATCATTAGAGGAATGAGAGCCCCAATGACACAAAGAGAGGTGAGACTGTTCCTGGGAATGGTGGGTTACTGTCGTCAGTGGATAAGTAGCTTTTCCCTGATTGCCAAACCATTTATCAAATTGACCAAAAGTGAGGTAAAAGACCCATTAGAACTAAACCCAGAAGAAATGGCTGCATTCAGAGAGTTAAAAGACAGACTTTGTGAAGCTCCTGCCTTAGGAATGCCTGATTATGAAAAGGAATTTGAGCTGTACTGTAGTGAGAGAAATGGATGTGCACTTTCAGTGTTAATCCAGAAACATGGACGTCTGAGGAGGCCAATTGCCTATTTCTCAGCAACTCTTGACCAAGTAGCTGTGGGTTTGCCAGGTTGCCTGAAAGCAGTAGCTGCTACCTGCAAAAGTCTGGAACAAAGTGAAGGAATCATAATGGGATATCCTGTAAGGGTATTCGTACCTCATGATGTGGCTATCCTTTTAACAAGGAGCCGGACACAGTTCATGTCTCATAGTCGGCTGACTAAATATGAGAAAGTCATTCTTGGTGCAACCAATGTAAGCCTGGAGAGATGTGTGAATGTGAATCCAGCGACACTGTTGCCTGATGCTGAATGTGTGGGAGTGAGAAATGATGTTCATCATGATTGCCTGGATGTACTTGATTACTGTACAAAGCCAAGGCCAGACATAAGAGATCTGCCATTGCCTGAAAGTGATCATGTGTTGTTTGTGGATGGATCTTGTCTGAGAACAGAGGAAGGAGTGTTGAGTGCTGCATATGCTGTGTGCAAAGTCTCGGAAGTTGTGGAAGCATCACCCTTGAAAGGAGTTAAATCTGCTCAGGTGGCAGAATTGGTGGCACTGACAAAAGCATGCAAGATTGGGAGAAGTGTGAGAGTGACTGTGATGACTGACAGCCAGTATGGCTTCGGAGTTGTCCATGATTTTGGCCAGCTATGGCTACAAAGAGGTTTCCTGACCTCAAGTGGAACTCCCATAAAGAATGCTGAAGTGGTTGGAAAACTGCTAGAGGCGATACAGCTGCCTAAAGAACTAGCAGTTGTAAAATGTGCTGCTCATGGTCATGGTGAAGATTTTGTAACTGTGGGAAACAAGTTCGCAAATGACATAGCACAATACTGTGCAAGAAACAATCATTCGATTAACAGGAGTAAAGAGCGAGAAATGTCTTCTTGTTCCTTAATGTTTACTAATGAGGTGGGAACATGGGAGGAAGTAAAACAGCTACAGGATGAGGCAGGAGATGAAGAAATGAGAGATTGGGTGAAAGCAGGTTGTGCACCTAGGGAAGAAGATCATGTGTGGGTCTATAGGGATGGAAGACCAGTCATGCCAAATAGCATGCTATCAACAATGGCAAGGATGTATCATGGCCAAGGACACCTGGGGAGGGATGCTATGATAAGAGCCTTTAAGCAAACCTGGTACAGTCCAAAGTTCAGACTGATAGCAGAAAGTCTCTGCCAGAGATGTCTGATATGTCAGCAATTCAATCCTGGAAAGAAAACAGTGGTGAGCCTAGGAACAATAGGCAGGGAGGGAGGACCCTTCACAAGAATGCAGATAGACTTCATTGAAATGCCCCCAGTCAACAGATTGAGGTATGTCCTGGTGGTGGTCTGTTTGTTCTCCAGGTGGGTGGAGGCGTACCCAACAAGAAGAAATGATGGGATAACAGTGGCCAAATTACTGTTAAGAGAGTTCATCCCAAGGTACGGGTTCCCAGTAACCATTGAATCAGACAGAGGAGGACATTTTTATAATGAAATCATGGGTCTAATTTGTGAAGCATTGAGTGTACAGCAGAAGCTGCATTGTGCTTACCGACCAGAGGCTTCTGGTGTAGTTGAGCAAATGAATGGTACCATCAAAAACAGAATTGGCAAAATGTGCTTAGCCACAGGAATGAAATGGCCCGATGTCTTGCCTCTAGTCCTGATGACCATTAGGTCTACCACAGACAGAACAACAGGTTTGAGTCCACATGAAATTATCATGGGACGTGCTATGAGGCATGCATATGTACCAGTGAACAAGCTGATGACTATAACTGATGACATGATTTTGGATTACTGCAAAGGCCTGGCTGACGCAGTTCATTCTGTGTTTCACCAGGTTGGAGAAGACACCACCACACTTGAAAAGAAACCAGCCCATGATCTGAGCCAAGGGGACTGGGTAAGGATAAAAGTCCACAGAAGAAGGAATTGCCTGGTTCCAAGGTGGGGAAGGCCAAGACAAGTCATCTTGACCACAACAACTGCTGTGAAGTGTGCTGGTGTGAAAAATTGGATACATGCAAGTCACACACTGAGAGTTCCAAATCCAAGAGATGGTACTGGAAAAGAATACTTTGAAGAATCAGATTCCAGTGATGATGCAGACAGTGAGGCAGTAAGAAGAAAAAAGAATCCTGAAAGTGGGGAAAGTGAGTCAAGGGAAATTTTCATCCCACCAGAAGAGGTTCTGAAGAGAACAGTGCAAACTGCAGAAGCGAGTTCAGATTCAGAAGAATTGCCTGAGGTTCCAATTGACAGTGACCAACACAAAAAGAAAGAAAGAAAGAAAAGAAAAGAACATTCTAACAGAAGAGACACCTGAATCACATGAGGAAATTGGACAAGTTCCACCTGAGATAAATATTGAAGAAAAAGGGACAGACAAAGACAGAGAGGGACAGATTGCGGAAAAACCCCGAGGAGGTGTAGGGAACATCAACAACAAGCTAGGTGAAGGGACAAGTAAACAGCAAGAAGATTGCGTGTCGGAGACCCGAGGAGGGACAGAAGTAGGGAAAACTCAATTGGTGGAAAAAGAGACTGTTGAAGAAAAGGAAGTTGTTGGAGAAAAGAAAGCTGTTGATGAACAAGAGGCAACTTAAACAGAGTCTGATGGAAGTGACAAGGAGATACATCGAGGACGAGTTCTGAGAAAGAGAACTTGGCTTGGAGAAAGAAACAATAAAGAAGGAAAACAAAAGAGAAATGCTAAAGGAGATCTTTGGCCAAATAAGATAAAGAGACTAAGGTACAGACTGACACGAGTTAACTCTTCGAAAGCTGAACAAGTGAACGAAGTGTCGAGTCAAAACCCAACCAAAGAAGAAGAAACAAAGATACCTGAGAGAACTGAAAGAATAAGGAAACCAAACCAGAGGTACAAGTCACCGGAATGGACGTATGTGGCACTGCCTGAACAAGGAGAAGAGGCGGACAGCCAAGGAAGTCCAGAGGAGGCTTTACTGAAGGAGGTTGCTGAAGAAGAAGCTGTGGGAATCCTGAGAGTTATCTTGTCCGACATTGGAGAAGAGACGGATGTTCAGGACCTGATACAGTTTGATGATGATGATGAGGAGACAGTGAAAAGTGATGAAAATCCAAATTGAGTAAATCCAAGGAAAATCACTTGGAGAAGAGAAGGAAAAAAAAAGAAATACTAAAAATTAGTAGATTGTAATAATCTGTTGGGTACTTGCTGCCCTTAAAAGTTCAGTAGAGGAGTAGAGGAGGCTAAGTCAAAAGACACGGTCAAATTAACAAAATGGCTAACACTGAGAATAAAAGTAGATGTACCTTTCTGAAAAGATGGTGCAAAATGTGCTGCTGCTGTACAGGTTTATTAATGTTGCTTTGGAGTGTGCTTGCTCTACTGATTTCATTTAGAGCCACTATAGACACTTTAGAAGGTCATACTGAGAACAAAACTAATATAGGGAAAAGTTCACAGAAAATAGTACCGACTAGAACTAGCAATATACATATACATAAGGATAGGTCAATTAATGATTTTTCTAGCAATGTTTTTTCTAAATTGTTGTATGAGTACGTAAAGACAATGGAAGTAAGGGATTGCTACGTCTGCATGCAATTACCTGCCTCTGTTTCGGAAGGAGTGACTTATCATCATCTTCCGGCTACGTATCGAATTTCCTGTAGTGTGTTGATTAGTATATTTTACCAGTTAGGGAAATTAGATTATAATATGTCTAATATAGATAATATTCTTGGGCAGTTGCCTATGAATAAAGCACTGAATCCTGCAAAAGAAGCTAACACTTTAGGAAAGATTTTTTTAGAAACCAAAGAATTAACCTTAGAATATGTTTTTAGAAATAATGTAACTTGCAGTTTGAAAGGAGAAGAGAAGAATTTTCTAGACATGGTTGAGAGAAGAAGATTGAACATGCACAAGAAAGTAGAAGGGCATAAAATGAGTGACACAATGTGAGATATTGAGAAAGAAAAGGAGTTGAAAAATGGAGCCAGTCCAACTATGGCTATAGATGCCCCACAGAAAGGAAAACTGTGCATTACCAGGAAGAGATCCCAATATGATTATTATTTCATAGGGACTAGTGAGTGCCATGACACATACTTTATTGCAACCGGATGGGGATTTAGAGGAGGAGAAGATCCAGTTTTCCCGGGAGTGTATTATATTTGTGGAAACAAGGCTTATTACCGTTTGCCTGACCATTGGTTTGGTACATGTTATATTGGCCTGGTCTTTCCAAAGATTTTTCACATGGATAGAGTAGATGATGCTGAACAAACTAATTTATTAACCCGCTATAGAAGAGAAACATGGACAGAAATTGTAGGAGATATTTTTGGAGCTTTAATTCCAGCAGTGGGAATTTCTTTAAATGCATTTGGCATTCGGAAGCTGTCAACAGTGGTGGATCGCTTGTCAACAAGCACCGCCGGAGGCTTTCTTTTGGTTAATACAGAAATGGTTGCTTTGCGTGCTATGGCGATGCAAAATCGACTTGCCCTTGACATTCTTTTGGCAAAAGAGGGTGGAGTCTGTGGAATGCTGAAAGTTCAACATTGTTGCACTTACATTCCTGATGAAAGCAAAGATCTAAAAGTCTATATCAAAAATATTACTGATTTGCATGAAGAATTAGTACCACTGGAAGCTGAAAGTATCTGGACTAGAATGGCTAATAAGATGATTGCTATTAAGAATTTTATAGCTAAAATAGGTAGTACCATTTTTGGTAAGATATTATTTCCATTAACCTGTGTGATTGTTGCATTATTGATCCTTAGATTAGGATGTATGTGTTGTAGATATAGAAGAAATAAAAAGAAAATCACAAAAGAAAATGTTAAAAGGAGACAAAAGAAACCAGAAAGAGATCCACAAGAAATAGAATTAGAAGAGCTAAGGGAAAGCATGTATATAGAAACTAAAAAGGAAGATGAGATGGAAACAAGGGTTTAAAACATGAACAAGAAGAGATTTTGCATTCTTCCAAAAGGGGAAACTAAATTGATTTTTTGTGGGTTTTTGATTTTTGTGGTGATTAGATATCACCAAAGGGGGGATTGATGGAGCAGGGTTTTTACTTTAAAACCAAATACCTGTTTCATTTTCGCATGTTTTAACTAAAAGTACTACTGATTAATTATTATGTATTAAAAGTTTGCCAAATGTTGTCTAATCAACCTTATTAACAAGAGAATTACACGTGGGAACGCTATTGCATGGCTACAATAATAAGTGAACTAAGTTGGTGAGCAAACTGACAGAAATCGATGTTGCTTATGTGATGTTATTGTATTTGCGCTTTTAATTAATACGCATTAATGGCTTTTGATGTCGCAAATGGCTAGATAAATACACACACATAAGGGTATTAGCAGGGGAATAACACTGTATAATCATTTCCGTGCAGTAATTCTGTTTTATGTTTATTTTTGCTTAAGTTGACTGATGTGGCCTTCTACAAAATGGCCACCTCCCGCAGCCTGCATTCGAGTAGATGGAAATTTTACAAAAAGGCTTCGCGTTGCCTGTGACCTTGCACCTCCGATGAACTGAAAAGTCATGAGCATGATGACAAGTCCGGGAAATCTGCCAAGTGCCCCTGGAAGATGGAGATGTTGCAAATTTGAAATATTAAACTACATGAACTCATTATGATCCCACCATTTGAAACAAATTTTATCCAGTAGAGACATCCGTAAATGTATCGAAAGTAGTCATGAACATTCAATTTTCCTATTCATTATTTGGGACAATCTATGTGTGAGAAAATTTCGCACAATATCGAAAATGTACCAAGATGACATTATTTCCGCCATTCATCCGTTCTGAACAAAGAATTGTTACTTTATAGAATGTAAATTTTAGTATAAATATTAGCAGACTAGAGAGGTCTAGCGCCACTTCTTCCCGAGCTGATGATCCGAGGTCCCTATGCTGACGAAGAGGACGGTGACTCTACATGACTGCAGAAAACTCTGTTTCTTCTACTGAGGACCGGTTCTGACTTAGGATCTGACATTTAGACAGAATAGGTAAATATGAGAGAAATGAAGTTTGCATTTAATTGGCTTTTCCTACAATTTTAGATAAATGAACAATCTGTTTGAATTTCTGTCTCGGGTGGTTATTTCTTGTCATGTTTATTGAATTTATTTGTGTAATCTATGAAATGTTCTCGCTAGATTTACAAGCAACTAGCTGGTCGCATTGACCTCAAGGTATATGCAGATTGGTTAGGAATATTGAAAAGTGTTTCCCCTATGCCAGGCACGGATAAGGTGGTTTAGGTTTGAATGTTGGTGTAATGGGTCCCACCAGCGTGTGATGTGTGTGTGCGTGTGTGACTGTGAAATCACTCCGTCCGTGGAAGTAGAGGGGATTCAGACGCTCCGATCTGCACCAATAGCACCTCATTAAAAAGCATTCCAGTTAATAGACTGTTTTAAGACTTTAGTTACATTATAAATCATTTGTTGATGGTACCATACTCATTTTAGGAATTGTGGTGTGTTCTAAGGTGATTTTACCATGTGAAAGAGCCTTTTGCTGTGATATCATGAACCATGTTTGAGAGAAAACTATTTTCTCATGCTTTTCCCACAGAGGTTTGGAAGGTGATCTATAAGCTAAACTGAGAGCATATTTTCTGTAAATTCACATTATCTTTCTCAGTCATGTAAGAATGAAGTCTGACATTCTCAGTAAAACATGTACATCCAACAAGGGCAGAGACTGTCAGTTGATTCCTTTGTGTTCTACTGCAGCTTCCCAGAGTGCTCTAAAGAACAACTAGAGCGCTAACAGTCTTACTTATGACAAACGTTTGGCACACCTGAAGCCATCTTGATTGAAATAAAGTAGTAACACTTAAAACATTTAATTTACAAAGGAACTAAATGAGGGGGTTCATTTTGCCATATAAATTATGATTAGTGCTGCAGAAAGAAAAACTAGGGCACATTTTGACTTCTGAAATCCTCTTTTATTTCATAAAAAAATTCTGACATGCAGACTGAAACATGCACTTTGAATACCAGCAGCAGACTTGCCTGGTGAGCAGTAGATTTACTACAGTGATCTAATGAGCAACTAGAGTGCTAACATTCAGAATTTATGGAAAATGTGTGACACATCTGAATGTCTTCTTGAAGGAATCAAAGTAAAAAACTGAAAATATTTCCTACTGAGGAGACTGTAGTAAATGAGGAAATTAGGAAACTTCATAACAAATAAATCTCCCAAGATGGCCACCAGAGACAAAAGAGCCCAAATGTAGCCCAAATATCACCCAGATGTAGCCCAAGTATAGCCCAATGACAGAATGTCCCAGAGTGTTCTTAAGAACAACTAGAGCGCTTACTGTCTTACTTATGACAAAAGTATGGCACACCTGAAGCCATCTTGATTGGAATAAACTGGTAACACTTAAAACATTTAATTTAAAAGGGAACACAATGAGGGGGTTCATTTTGCCATAGAAATTATGATTAGTGCTGAAGAAAGAAAAATGAGGGCACATTTTGAGTGACTTCTCAAATCCTCTTCTATTTCATTAAAAAATTCTGATATGCAGACTGAAACATGCACTTCTAATACTAGCAGCAGACTTCCGTGGTGAGCAGTAGCTTTACTACAGTGATCTAATGAGCAACTAGAGTGCTAACATTCAGAATTTATGGCAAATGTGTGACATATCTGAATACCTTCTTGATGGAATCAAAGTAAAAAACTGAAAGCATTTCCTACTGAGGAGACTGCAGTAAATGAGGAAATTAGGAAACTTCATAACAAATAAATCTCCTAAAATGGCCACCAAGACAAAAGAGCCCAAATGTAGCCCAAATGTAGCCCAAATATCACCCAGATGTAGCCCAAATGTAGCCCAATGACAGAAGTGTGCAAAACACTTATTTTTTGTGTATTTGCAGTTTTATATAGTGCAGACTTGTCAGGTATTGGAGTGCTTTACATGAGCATCGGTTACATTACACAAGATCAAATTCATTTTGGTTGTAGACATGGGGAGATTAAGTGATTTGACCAGAATCACAGAATGTTGAGCTGAAGCAGAAACTCCAACCTGGTTCCCCAGTTGCAAAGTCTGCAGCTCTGGAAGTAACACCACACCCTCTCCCCTTGGATGCAACATTTAATCAAGTGGTCAACTGGATAAAAAAACTAAGATTACAAATAATTTAAAAGTTCTTTGTCGCTATTTGAAAACTCAGAAAATATGGCCTCATTTTCGTTTTTTAGACCCCTAACCATAATTTTGATGCAAATAAGACCCTCTCATATATGTAATTTCTAAAGGAAATGCTCTAGGCATTACAGTTTTGATTACATCAAGATGACATCAGGCGTTCCACACTTTTGTAATAAATATAGAATGTTAGCAATCTAGTTGTTCATTGGGAAACTGTTGAGAGGCAGAGGCCAGGGGCACGGACTCTGAAAATTGAAGGCAGGTAGGAGAGTGCAGAGGCAACAATTTGACCACACTAGGCAGGCAGGAAGGGCAGTGGCAGCACAACAGACTATGGAGGGTAGTGGAAAGGGGGGCAGGGGCAACAAACCAACAATACAGGACTGGCAAGAGAGGCTGTGGCAATATAATAGACCATTGTGGGCAGAAGGAAGAGGCAGCGGTCATACAACCATACATGCCAACAGACCCGTTTCAGCCAGGAAACGTCCAATGTTTTTAAGCTCAAATGGGCTTTACTTGATCTGTTTCCTGTCTACAATCTTCTCTTTTTCAATGTAACTCAAAGGGGAAAATCAATACCCCAGTTTTATTTGAAAATCTCCCTCTTACCAAGTTCAAAATGTTCGCAAGTATGGTACATTGGATCATGGTAGGCAGGAGGAATTGGGGTAGGGACATGGACTCGGATAACAGAGGACAGGAGGGACATTGAGAGGTGCACCAAACTGACCCTACAGGGCAGGCATCAGGGTTTGCAGCTGCACAATACACCACACAGGGCATGCGGGACGGGAGTGCAGCACAACAATCCATAGAAAGCAATAAGGAGGGGACAGGACCATGCACATGGACAACAGAGGGGAAAGAGGCAATGGTAGCTAGCTGACCATAATGGACAGACAGGAGAGAAAGCTGCAGCATAACAGACCATAAAGGGCAGGAGGGACGGATCAGGGGCATTACAATGGAACCGACAAACCAGGAGGGAGGGAATAGGGGTCTGCACATGGAAACAGAGGGCTGGGGGCAAGGGGGCAGGGCAGGGCAGGAGCAGCAAGATGACCATGGAGGTCAGGCAGGATGGGCACTAGAAACAAGACACACCATGGAGAGCAACAGTGAGACTATGATGGCATACACACAGACCATGGAGGGAAGGTGGGAGGGGGTCAGGAGCAGCTAGCTGACCACACAGGGAAGGTGGGAGGGGCCATGGCAGCACAGAAGACCATGCATGGCAAGCAGGAGGGTAAGTGGCAGCACAATGGCTATGATGGGCAAGAAGGAGGGTGCAGGGGCATGCACAAAGGACCATGGAGGATAGAAAGGAGGGTCAGGACCTGGGCACAGACAAGAGAGTTCAGGGGAAGGGGCCTCACAACAGACCGCGCGGGGCAGGCAGGAGGAGCAGTTGCAGCACAACAGACCAACAATGGAGGACAGGAGGAAGGGGATAGGGGCATGGCATGTGGACAGGCAGGGTGAAGGTGGCAGGGACAGGTTACAGTCATCTGACAATGCTAGGCAGGTGGGAGGGGAGCTCAACAGAACACTCAGAGTAGATAGGAGTGGCAGGTCCATGGAACATGGTGGTCAAAAAGGATGGAGCAGGGGCATGCACAAAGACATCGGAGGGCAGGGGGAAGGAGAATAGGGGCAGCAAGCTAAGCACAGAGGCTAAGCAGGAGGTCAATGATGGGCCATAGAATTGGGCAATGGAGGGCAGGAGGAGTGGACTGGTACATCATGCTAAATGGAGGGCAGTGGCAGCACATCAGACCATGCATGGCAGGAGGGAGGAGGCTAGTCCATGGATTCAGACAACAGAGGATAGGGAGGAGGTGGATGGGGCAGCAAGCTAACTGTTCATAGAAGGTGGCTATTAGGAACTTTATTGTTTTTAAAATGTGTGTCTGTGCGAACTACTTAAAATATGAACAAGTATGAAGCATAATCTCACTTTTATTCAGGAAGAAGAGGACGTTTGGGACTGTGACTCCGGGCTCACTTGGCAGAAACATCCCCTGACCCTCCACCCCCCATCGCAAAATGTAATGCCCGTGAAAAGGGTAGGTGGACGCAGTGTTATATAGAACATAGTCCTGAGAGCACGATTGAAAATGAAAACTAGATATATTATATGGTATAAACTATGCACCAAAAAGTGTGATATAAGATGAACCGGGCCTTGAAATATAATATGCAATACATTGTGCGCAATGACAGATTCATTGGAGAGCGCGAGATAGCACAGGCACTAGCGCTTGCTATGTGATATGCGCCTTGGAGTGTAATATGCACAGGGCAGTGTTGTGTAACCTAAGTAGTCTCTAAAGTTGTAATATAAAATATGTGCTGGGTAGTGTAACATTGCATATGCACTGTGACAAAGATATGGATCCCAGATTATAATATGTATGGCATAGCGCTGTGCTTTTAACATAGGCATCGAGGAAGGCACGTTAGATGGGGCAATATAACCCGTGCGAAGGCAAGTGTGGCATGACATATTCACGGGGTGGTGTTACAGTGCACATGGGCTAGAGAGTGTCATAGCATACGCACTAGCTGGTGGAATACAACACAGAGGTGTGTGGCACTCGGCGGGCACTGGTGGGTGTAACACAGCATTGGGCTCAGCCAGGAGCACGCTGTGACTCTCAAGTGAGGTTTGTCTCCTTTCCAGAGAGTAAAATAAAAAGTATTACACATCCGGCGGTGGATGTGTGTTTTATTACCCGTGAGGGGGTTTCTTGCATAGTTTGGTCGAATTTTTGTCGAATCCCCCTTTTTTTATGGCTTGGTGTGCATGTGTATTAAATGTGCCCGTGAATAGCTACCCATGTTTGTATATATAAACGACAAGGGTGTCTACTTGGAGAGTACCCACCAGCGGGGGCGCCGGGATTAGGCACGGTAGGGTGTCAGACATGTCAGAGCTTCACTAGCAGTGTGAATACATTCTACGTGGATTCATTGTATGCATAGTCGCCTTTTAATGAATATCACGCAAATCGTCATGGTGATAGGTACATACGGTTTGTCCAGCATGTCCTAGGTGTTTCTATAAATATATATTTTTTTAAAATAATAAAAATCAAAGGCCGGCCCCGGGGGATGAGGTCCCCAGGGCCATAAGTGGCCTGAGGAGGGGGGCAACACAGACCCCTCCTAAAGAATAAAAAAAAAAAATAGGCCATGACCCGGGGGTTGGGGTCCCCGGGGCCGATTAAGGCCTTGGGAGGGCCAAATTAATTTTTTTCAACAAAACAAATTAGGGTGCAGGCCCTGGGGGATGGGGTCCCCAGGGCTAATAAATTAGAAAAAGAAAGGGGGCCACACAGCCCTCCTGCTAAAAAAAAAAAAAAAAAAAAGACCGGCATCGCGCCGGAGGCCACGCCCCCTCCTTGCAGCACTCTGCAAACGCGCCCCCTGGCCAGTTGTAAGTTGAGGAATTAATTCCCCTTCAATACTGAGGGTCCCTGAGGGCCAACTAGCCCAACAGGTATCTCCAGTATGCGCCAGGGAGCTGCGCTGCAGACAGGTGTTCTGAGGCCACGCCCCTTTTTACACCTCCATGCAACGCAGCTTTGTGGCGCTTACTGGAGGTACCTAGTGGGCTAGTTTGACCCTAGGGACCCTTAGGATTCAAGGGGACTTAATCTCTCAACTCAGAATGGCCACAGGGCGCGTTTACACAGTGGTGAAAGGAGGGGACGGGGCCTGAGCTGACGTGTGCAAACACGCCCTGTGGCGCGTTTTTAAGTTGGGGAAATAATTCCCTTTCAATCCTGAGGGACCCTGGGGTCCAACTAGCCCACCAGGTGCTTCCAGTAAGCACCACTGCTCTGCGTTGCAGAGAGGTGGTGCAGGCCGTGCCACTTTTTACACCTCTCTGCAACGCAGCTCTGTGGCGCTTACTGGAGGTACCTAGTGGTCTAGTTGGACCCTAGGGACCCTCAGGATTCAAGGGGACTTAATCTCCCAACTTAAAACGGCTACAGGGCGTGTTTACACAGGGGGGAAGGGAGGGGACGGGGCATGAGGTGACGTGTTCAAACACGCCCTTTGGTGTGTTTTAAGAGGTAGTTTTAATCCTCTGCCCTATTATATACTAGGGGCTTACAGAGGAGGTCATGTTAATCACAGGGGGACCCCAACGCATAGTGTGCCCTAGTGTATGTAGGTGTTTGCGCTGTATTCTGAGTGTCTTTTAACATAGCACTGGCTCTAGGACTGGTTAGTCAGACTCAGTTACCACCAGTATCCGTCTGAAAAAGTTGAGGGTACAGGATGATTTTGCAACAAGGCTTGTTTCTGCTCTTCTGTTTGTTCTTTCTGCACGTTATACTTCTTCCTGCACTTTTCTTCGTCTTTGAGGACTTCTGTTGCTTCTTGCTGCATTTCTTTTTTTTCTTCCTGTGCGTTTTTCCTTCTTTCTTCACATGTCCTATCTCTGTAGGCATAGCTATAAATTAGCATTTAAAAAACCTTTGAAATTCATTGAAAAAACCATAGGTTTCAGGCACGTTATAGCTAGGAATTAGCATTTAAAAAACCTTAGAAATTCACTGAAAAAACCATAGGTTTCAGGGGCGTTATAGTTAGCTGGACTTTTCACTCGTACAAAACCATTGAAATTCCCCCGTTATAGTTAGTTCAGCTAACTATAACTCGCGCGCCCGCAATGCACTGCTGATGACGTCACATATTACATCACTCCCAATTTAGTTCAGCCCCAAATTCCGCCTTTCACTGGTGACGCGGGATGTAAAGTCGATACGGCAAATTTTTTGCCAATTGACTCCGTCCATCTCTTTTTGGATGTTGACTTCCTTGACGAAATTGTGCAGCAAACAAATTTGCGTGCCGAACAATTTCAAAGGGAGCATGGAGGCACTCTTGGGCCTCATTCTAGGGCACACAAGGGGACTCCCACTTCTTTAGGGGAGTTGAAGATTTTTTAGGCCTCACGCTTAAAATGGGGGTAGTGCATAAACCAACCTTGCTATCCTACTGGTCTACTCACACGGTTTGGTTAACCCCCTATCTTCGCACCATACATGAGCAGAGATCGTTTTTTGCTATTGCAACTCATGTTGCATTTCAATGACAATTCTGCTGCATTGCCCCAGGACCATCCAGACCATGACAGGTTGTTCAAAATTCGGACTGTCATGGAACATTTGCCTGCCAGGTTTCCAGAGGTTTATACTCCTGGAAAGAATATAGCCATTGATGAGTCCTTGATCTTGTAGAAAGGGCGGCTGCTGTTTAGGCAGTACATTCCGAGCAAACGCGCTCGCTATGGCATCAAGCTGTACATGCTGTGTGAGAGCTTGACTGGCTATGTGTACAGCTTGAGAGTGTATACAGGGAAAGACCCAACTCTTAACCCTGTAGGTTGCCTTCCCATGCTAGGGGTCACAGGAAAGATCGTATGGGAGCTTGTCCAGCCACTTTTTCACAAAGGTTATAACCTTTATGTGGATAATTTCTATACAGGAGTAGAGCTGTTCAGTAAGCTCTACAAAGCTGGCACCGTGGCTTGCAGTACAATTCGTTGTCGAAGCAAAGGATTCCCGCAGGAGCTTGTTTGCACAAAGCTCCAGAAATCCTAGAGCACTGCGCTGCGTTCCAACAAACTGATCGCAGTCAAGTTCTCAGATAGGCGTGACGTGTACGTGCTCACTATAATTCATGCTGAGAGCACTTCCCCTGTTATGGTTTGGGGTCAGATGGCGTAGTCCACAAGCCTACCTGTATACTTGATTACAACAAGTACATGAGCGGAGTGGACATGAACCACCAGGTTCTTCAGCCATGCAATGCGAGTTGTAAAACTCGCACTTGGTATAAGAAACTGTTTCCTCACCTGATCCAGATGGCAACATACAATGTGTATGTTGTTTATCGTCAGACCACCACAGGAAGACTCATGTATTTCCTAGACTTTCAGTTGTCTCTGATTGAAAGTCTCACTGCTACAGAAGCAGCAGCCTCAACTTCATGTGTTCTGGAGGACGTTGTAAGGCTGAAGGAGCGACACTTTGCTGATAAAATTCCTGCAACACCCAAAAAGGAGCTACCATGTCATTGCTGTAAAGTGTGCTAGATGCAGGGAAAGAGGCAAGAGACTTGTGTTTACTGTCCTCAGTGTCCAAGTAAGCCTGCCTTCTGTTTTCCTACTCGCTTTATGTTGCATCATACTAAAGCAAAATACTGGGAAATTGACTGAGGTGGAGCTGCCAATAGGTAAACCTTTCAATTGGTGTGAATGTATACCTACTGTCTGTGGGCCACTCCTTCACTACGCAAGCAGCTGCAGAATATTTGTTCCTCTACTTCAGGAAATCATGGACTTCTCAACACCTTCATCTGCTTTCAGAACGTGGTAGTTGTTCTGTTCGCCATTTGGCAAGTGCATTATAGTCCCCAAGCTGCACATACTGGTGGACAGAACATATACCACGTTGTCACGGAGTACCCGTGTTTCACATTCAACCGTTCTTCATAGTTATGATGTTCTCCTTAGAAATCTTTTGGACATTTCCAGCATGTTTACCTGAGTTTCAAAGGTAGATTCCCTTGCTCAGCTCGAGGAATGGCTTTGCGGCATACTCGGGCACCCTTAACTTGCCTCCACAAACTGGAAGGAGTTGGATTTAGCACAGTGAGAGCATTGATAGCATGTGACAGAAATGTTTTCTCAAGCTTCAAGTAGCTAGAGATGGAAGGCATTATTATAGGGTCTCTTGACAATTAGACATGATTAGTCAGGACTCTGATGAGGACAGACACACGAATGGGTCAGAACAGCTTATGGTAGGTGCGCTTTCTGAGGAATATTGCAAAGGTAGAAGGCAGATAGTAAAGGTAGTATAGATACACGTCATGACTTCTACTTCACCCATTGATTCAAATCCATTGCTGCCACTCTCGCACTGAATTTACTATAGTACTTATGGGCCAACGCTGCTTGTCATGTTCATCCTTTATTAGAACTTAGTAGATGGTCCGTTTGCTGTATGATAAGTGCATTACAGTCACTGCATATAACGGTGGAATGGACATATGCTACGTTGTCACGGACTACCCATGTTTCACATTCAACCCTTCTTCATAGTTTATGATGTTATCTTTAGAAAGCTTTTGAAAATTTCCGGCATGTTTGCCTTTGTTTCAAAGGTCGATATGCTTGCTCAGCTCGAGGTATGGCTTTGCGGCATATTCGGGCAACCCCTAACTTGCATCCACAAACTGGAAGGAGTTGGATTTAACACAGTGAGGGGTATATTCACAAGAACGTGTGAGAACTACTGCAAGAGTAGCGTAGCGCAACTTTCAATATCGCAGCCCATCGCGGGAAAATAACCCCGTGACAACGTGGGATTCACAACAAGGCGGTAGCATGCGATAGTCTGCCAAAACCGCGGACAATGTCTGCGATAAAACCAACTCGATGGAGATAAAAACACAAACCACAACACCAAAAAACCTGCGATGGGCCAAAGCGCGATGAGGAAATCAGAGATATGCAGCGCCAGGCCTGCAACACACACTTGGCGGGTGGGAAAAATCCCCATAAAAGCAGAAAAAACACCCACACACAAACTGACCTACACCTGCACTATGGAGGCAGCCGGAGCAGGCGCAGAGGACGAGCGCAATCCCACAAGCACCCCGGACAACCAGCCTGGGACCACGGAGACAGGGAAGGGCAAGGACAAGAAGACGAGGAAGACAAAGTTCAGTCTGCAGGCGAACATGATTATAGTCACGGAGGTGATGGAACACCATCAACAACTCTTCGTCACCCTCAACGTGTCACTGGGCACCAAAACTGCAATATGGCAGGACATCGTCGACAAGGTGAATGCCGTCGGAGAGCACAAGTGGACAATGGACGAGGTCAAGAGGCGAAGGAATGACATCAAGCGGAAGACCAAGGAGAAACTCTCCGTCAATCAGAAGGCAGCAATGCAGACTGGAGGTGGGGCCCAGCGCCACAGCTGGAGCTGGATAACATGGAGGAGCTGGTGTCGACAGTCATCAGTGTGGAGACTGTGGCCGGAGTTGGGGGACCGGACACTGCTCGACAGGACACAACACAGCTGCAACAGGGTGAGTGACCACCAGGCACTGGGGGGACAGGTGGAGATGGCCACAATGGCACACATCCACAATCAAGCAGAGTACAGTGCACACCCACAATGACTCTGGGTCATCGCCCAGATCTACAGACTGTCACAATGTACAATGCCATGCTGTCTGAATGTCAACTTGTACCATGCGTCTACACACATGTGGACACATTGTGACACACCATATCTCCTTCACATCGCAGGGGCGAGAAGGACAACGCCAGCATCGACACCCAAACCATACAAGACATCATTGACCTCATCCGCCACTCACCGCCAGGCTCAGGGCAGCCCAGCTACATCGATGAGACCCCACCCACCACCCAAACCACCCAGCAGGAGGCACCCACAGCCCCGCCCCCGCCCCCTCCCAAGACCTCCAGGGACAACACATGGCCGTCCAACGCAGTGTGCTGGAGTGCCAGATGGAGACGGCTTCGGCATCATTGCTGCCAAACTGGACGCCATCCTTGGGTGTCTATGTCTGCCCCATGGTCTCCAACGAGCCCTGACTGACATTGCTGGAGTCATTACACGGAGAGAAGAACACCTGTCCGCTCAGAGTGGCTCCAGCGATGCCAGCCGTCAGCTGGCACACATACGTAGGCTCATAGAGGACATGGTGCGGATGGAGGCGGAAAGGATGGCAGCCACCACTGAACATCATCGAAATGTAGCTGGGATCTATCATGCCCTACTGACATCCACCATGGCATTGCCGCAACAAGGCATGGCGCAGATGAATGCTGCTGCCCCCACACCATCCACATCCCCGCCCCCTGGGGTGTCAGTGCCACCTAGTGCAGCAGCCGGATCCACTCAGGCCCCTGATGTGTCAGTGGCACAAGGTGCGGCAGCCGGTTCTGCAACACACACAGGTGGGGCAGGGCACACACCCGGGGATGAGTACGCGGATGGGACTGTGGTCAGAAGGACCAGGCACTAGCATTCATTACTGCCACCTGGCCAGTTTCTGCTTGGTCCCGCACATAGCCTCATGACCTTACCCTGACACACACCGGTGCACTCACCTTGGACAGCGACATGGACTGCCACTACCGGATTGGTGACCAATGACACGTCGACCAGGCTGCGGACTGTACCCTTCCCTTCAGCAGGACTTGTCATCCCCGGATGGACTCTGGCTAGGCCTCCACAGGCCTATATTGTGTAGTGTGCTGGGCATTGCCTTGAACCGCTCCATCTGCATAACTGCACTGGATGTGCAATAAACATCCATTGACGCACTGCTGTGTCACGTCTTTCATCAGTCATGTATGCATGTGTGGATGTGGTAGTGATTACACTTGCGTCAATGATGCTCACCCTGTGGGATGCCAGTCGGAGGGTGCTACATTGCATTTTGTGTACCGGGTCCCGTGGACACTACAACAGGGACACATGCATCACTCACTTCCATGTCCGGACATGGACTAAACCACACCCAGAGCCCAAGTGTCATTGTGGCAAGCCCAGTGCTGGTCCGGCGTACGGCAGGCCAGACCACTCTGCTTACGCTCAGAGGGGGGCCATCATTGCTACCCGTCGCAGGCGTACTCGCTGGTGGCTTGCAGGTCACTGATCTAATTGTCAGCATGTCACAGACACTCCCTGAGGGCAGGTTTGCATGCACACCACACCCATCCGGCACAGGCATCACAGGCCATGTGACTCTGCCAACATAAGGGGTCGACGATGTCACATTCTCCTCTGCCCTTGGCGACTGGATGATGGACACCACGGTTCCCAATCATGAAGGGCCCAAGAGTTTTGTTGCGCACAGGGTTAGTGGGAACCCAGGCCTGCGTATGGCACAGGCCGACCACCACGTGGCACTGACTGGGGTTGCACAGGGTTAGTCGCACCCAGCACATTGCGGCAGGCACAGGCACCCCGCCACGGGACGGTGACTTTGGGTGCACTGAGTCTGTGACACCTTAAGCTGCTGAGCGGGTGGGCACCCTGCGATGATGCCCCGCCCCGGCGGTCCGGGCAACTCAGGTTTTGTGTGTCCTGCTGGACCGCAGTGTAGGCCCGAGCCAGCTGGCAGCGCGGGCCTACCGCCACATGGCCTTGCTTCCGGTTCACAGACTTAGTGGCACCCATTGGGCTGATCGGGTGTGCAAAAGACACACAATTGATGTACGTAATGCTGAACAAATCAAAACTGAGCAGGTGTGCAGCCTTGGATGCTGCCGGGTGTACTGGTATGTCCTCTGTCATGGAGAATTCAAGACCCAGCACCAAACGTGAGACCTGGTGGCAAGGGTGCATGGCTGCATGGTGTGGAGGGTGTCATGTCCGCGGGCCCCGGGCTGTGGCTTGCAGCGGCACATGGTGGGACATCCAGTCTACACGCCGGTGGCGGAAGGTGAGCAGTGAGGCCTGGGTGTGCATGGGCGGGCATGCTGCGTGAGCGGCGGGTGCCTTTGTGATGCTTCTGCCTGGGTGTGCATGGGTGGGTAGGCAATGTTATCTTGTGCAAGTGTGTGTACTGTGCCAGTCATGTATCTGGACTCTGTTTCAGACGGCTCTGACTCAGGTGTGTGTCCTGGTGTACTGCTCTACATACCGGCACGTGGTTGGAGACCCACTGGTGGCAGCAGGTGAGCAGTGTGACCTGGGTGCGCAGGGGCATCTCTCTCTCTCTCCTTTCTCTCGCTCTCTCTCCCTTCTTCTATCCCTTCTTCTCTCTCTCTCTTTCTCTCCCTTCTTCTCTCTCTGTCTCACCCTCTCTTCCTCTCTCTCTCTCTCTCCTTCGCTCTCTCTCTGTCCTTTGATGTGTGCAGGACACACCTTCTCCCCATGTCTTTTGTCTTGCAGGCTGTGATCTATGGACTGTCCCGCGGGGAGACGCCATGTGTCTTCATTTTATTTCGGTGTTCATGTTAATAAAGTTTTATTTGTTTCTTCGAAAGTGAATGTGTGATGCTCATTTCTGTGGCGACACATGCATTTCAACTGTTGTGATTGTGCGACATCATGCAGAATATTTTGTACATGTTTTTGAGTAGCTGATGTGGCATGTCTTTGTTGGGGGGGGTGCCAGGGAGGGGTGGTCCGGGGGGTGGTGTCGGTGGGTGTTGTGGCTCTCTTGGGTGTCCAGGCCGCATGATGTGTGGTTCTGTGGCATCTGTTGCATTTCCGATGTGGCCCTGGGCTGGTCTCCCTTTTGTGGTGCTGGCTGCCGTCCGACTTCCTGGTGCTAACGCGCCTTATCGCCGGTTTTGTGTTTTTCTCGCTGTTCTGTCTGGTCGTTGAAAATATTGAGGTGTGGTGTGGTTGCGGCTTTTGGCATGGAAACGCCCACTCTGCATCTCATTAGCGATAGTTGCGGTGATCCTCTGTGGCGATGTTTTTTGCGGCTGCTATCGCAGGTAAACTGGTGCTGTGGGCTGTTAGCGCCAGCTTGTGAATGGGGAGGTAAATTTATCACGACTTTGGCTGCGATGAAGTGCTGTTAATTCGCCGATAGTTCCTTGTGACTATGACCCTGAGTGCGCTAGAGGCGCATGAAAGAGAAGTTTTCTTCCTGAGCCTCGTGTGGCTGTCAGGAGAGCCATTAGTAAAGGTTCACTCGGCATGCATTCGGTAACGTTCAGGAAGAAGGAGGGGGAGACTTGACAGATGGTAAAATGTAGTCAAAATAATTATGTCTTGTGGCATATGAATGTGAGGGGCAACTTGCATGGCGGCGGTTGATTTGTGTGAGTGCAAGTGATTTGGTTGATTGGGCCCGTGGCTGGCGGTATGAAAGTCTTGTGTGTGGTCCGTGAATGGCGTGAAAATGGACCATAAAGTGGTTGGTGCCGTGAAGTGGCTTTATGGCTCCCCTTCAGAAGGCTTGGCTTCAATATTTATAAACATTGATAAGTATTTGTGCTTTGAAGCCAGCTTTTCCGGAGGTGCTAAAACCAACCAGTGTAAGTGGTGGATTAACTTTGTCAAATTAGTGTTAGATTTATATTTGTGGCGGTTTAATGGCCTTTTTAAGACTTTTTTTGTCAATAGGGGTAGCAGGGGGCTTTGTGCCCTACCTGAGTCGCCACCTAGGCAAACCTTCACATTTTTGAGTAGTAGACAAGGAGGAAAGTACAGGGGTGAATGACTTGCGTGACTCTCACTGTTTGGTTTTTTACCCAACATCTCCTGCAAACCTCATATTTCGCAGGAAAAATCACTTTATCCACACATTTTTGTGTGGGAAAGTTGTGGGATCACCGGACTGACACAAATTTCCTACCACCCAGCGTTCCCCCATGTCACCCGATATAAATGGTACCTCACTTGTGTGGGTGGCCAAGTACCCGCAACAGGTAAGGGCCTAAAACATATTAAGGCGACATCAAAATTGCCTATCACATAACGACTTGGTTTTTGCAAAGGGGGTCACCTGTGTTTTTGGCCCCTTGCTCGGCCGCCATCTAGGGAAACCAACCAAACCCACACATTTCTGAAAACTAGACACATGGGGAATTCCAGGGAGGTATGGCTTGCGTGGATCCCTCAACGTTTTCTTACCCAGAATCCCAAGCAAACCTCAAATTTCACTGAAAAAAAATCACTTTTCCCACACATTTTTGTGTGGGAAAGTAGTAGGATCACCATTTCCTACCACCCAGCGTTCCCCCAGGTCTTCCGATATAAATGGTACCTCACTTGTGTGGGTGGCCCAAGTACCCGCGACAGGCAAGGGCCCAAAACATATTGGCGAGACATCAAAAATGCCTATCACAAAACGACCTGGTTTTGCACGGGGGGTAACCTGTGTTTTTGGCCCGTGCTCGGCAGCCACTTAGGGAAACCTACCAAACCCACACATTTCTAGAAACTAGACACATGGGGGATTCCAGGGAGGTATGGCTTGCGTCAAACCCCCATCGTTTTCTTAACCAGAACCCCCTGCAAACCTCAAATTTCACTGAAAAAAATCATTTTTCCAACACATTTCTGTGTGGGAAAGTTGTGGGATCACTGGGCTAACACAAATTTCCTACCACCCAGCGTTTCTTCAGGTCTTCCGATAAAAATGATACCTCACTCTGGTTGGGTGGCCCAAGTACCCACGACAGGCAAGGGCCCAAAATGTAGTGAGGAGACATTAAAATTGCCTATCACACAATGACCTGGTTTTGCAATGGAGGTCACCTGTGTTTTTGGCCCCGTGCTCAGCGGCCATCTAGGGGAACCTACCAAACTCACACATTTCTGAAAAGTAGACACCTGGGGAATTCCAGGGAGGTATAGCTTGTGTGGATCCCCAATGTTTTTTTACACAGAATCCCCTGCAAACCTCAAATTTTGCTGAAAAAATAACTTTTTCCACACAGTTTATGTGGGAAAGTTGTGGGATCACCGGGCTAGCATAAATTTCCTACCACCCAGCACTCCCCCAGTTCTCCCGATAAAAATGGTACGTCACTCATGATGGTGGCCCAAGTACCCGCAACAGGTAAGGGCCAAAACGTATTGAGGAGACATCAAAATTGCCTATCACAAACGACCTGGTTTTGCAATGGGGGTCACCAATACGTTTTGGGCCCTTGCCAGCTGCGGGTACTTGACCCACCCACACAAGTGAGGTACCATTTTTCTCAGAAGACTTTGGGGACCGCGGGGTGGGTGGAATTTTGTGGATTCACACAGATTCCAGGACTTTTCACCACAGAAATGTGAGGAAAATGTGTTTTTTTGACAAAGTTTGAGGTAGCACGAACTTGACCCGAATCCAATCAGGTATCAGAAAGCTTTACATAGCACCAGTTATGTTACATGAGGACACACATTCAATCTTTGTTAGGCACAGGGAGATTAAGTGATTTGCCCAGAATCACAGGATGTTCAGCGTCATTACAGAGACTCGAACCCAGTTCCCCAGGTCCGAGGCTGAGCGCCCCAGCCGTTAGGCCAACTCCTCTCCAATCTCATTGTTTTCTGTTGTTAACACATCATTATATCCGAGAGACACACCCTGTGTAATTATTCAACCATCAACCCTATCTTGTTAATTGTGCAAGCATGCTAACAAAGTTGTGGCGGTTTTTCTATTTATTTTATTTGTTTGCACACCGCCGGAAAGCGTTTGCTTAATGTTCAGTTTCTAAATGATTTGCCTGCTCTCATATCACACACTCACCCTTTCAACCACTTCTCCATCCATACACTTACTCACTCATCTACCCAGTCACTATTCATTCATCTACTGAACCACTAACAATTTCTCCAACTACTCAGTAACATAGCCAGTGTGTCACGGGCCCTAGTAAAAGGAAGGAAATGCCCCATAGCTGCTCTTTGCAAAAAAAGGATCAGTTTCCACTGTGAAAATGCAATGTGTCCACGTTGTGTTTTGGGCTGTTTACTGTTACGGGCACTAGACTTACACACACAAGTGAGGTGCCATTTTTCTTGGAAGACTTAGGGGAATGCGGGGTGTGTGGAACTTTCTGGATCCACGCAGATTACAGAACTTTCCACCACAGAAATGTGAGGAAAATGTAGTTTTTTTGACAAAGTTTGAGGTTTGCAAGGGAATCTGGGTAACAGAACCTGGTGAGAGCCAGACAAGTCACCCCATCCTGGATTCCCCTGGGTGCCTAGTTTTCAAAAATGTATAGGTTTGCTAGGCTTCTCTAGGTGTGGGCAGGGCTAGGGTTCACAATCTACAGCTAGGCACTTTGCAAAAAAAAGGGTCAGTTTTCACTGTGAAAATGTGGTGTGTCCACTTTGAGTTTTGGGCCGTTTCCTATCGCGAGCACTAGGTCTACCCATACAAGTGAGGTACTATTTTTATCGGGAGACTTAGGGGACCACAAAATTGTAGACAAACGTTTATTACCTATTGACTTTCAAAGCATTTCTGCCTTCTAAATGTAAGAATGTGTAAAAAAGAAGTCACTTTGAAAAATGACCTACAATTCACATGCTGGTATGGGTACCCACAATTTCGGAGATGTGCAAATAGCTACTGTTTTTAAACTCTATATTTTGTTCCCATTTCAGAAATACATCGGTGACTTTCATACATATTTTTGCCTCTTTATATTTTACCAAATGAAATACTATATACCCGGTACACAATAAAAAAACATTGCATAACGCTGCTCAGTTATTGGCTCTGGGTTCCTCGGATTCTAGGTGAACCTCCAAGTCCTAAATATCCCCACAACTAGAAGAGTCCAGCGATGTACGGTATATTGCTTTCAAACATCTGTCATACTTAGTAGAAGTAACAGGTGAAAACCTTGGCACAAATGGCAGTTTTTATTTTAACTAATTTTCAATTTTTTCTATTTTCAACTATTAGTTTCTATACAAAAACTTTGAAGGATCTACACAAATAACCCCTTGCTGAATTCCAAATTTTGTTTACTTTTCACAAATGTGTAGCGTTCCAGGATACATCATTGCTTTCATATCCATTTTTACCATTAACTGGAAGGAGGTTGAAAGCACAAAAAATAGCAAAAATAGGCTATGTCCCAGAAAAATGCCAAAATTGTGTAAACAAATTTGGTTTTCTGACGAGTCTGCTTGTCCCTGAAAGCTGGGAAGATGATAATTTCAGCACCACAACCCCTTTGTTGATACCATTTGCAGGGAAAAAACAGACGCTTTCACCTGTAGACCTTATGTGGTCAAAAATTTACAGGGACCTAAGCGCAAACTACACCAAATGGCCCAAAAAGTTCTCACCATGGGGGGGAGGGGGGGTTGGAGGGAGGCCCAGCAGTTAAGGGGTTAAGGAACTTACCCCAAGCTGTTGGAGACACCACAATATGGGATCCCACACTAAGGAACAATGAGGAGAAAGGTGCCCAGGGCATGCTATTCGTGTACCACCATCTCTAGTGGTGATACATGCCTAAATAAAAACCTCAGAAAAGGCCTCCAGGTTATTTCTACATCTTCTTCACCATTCGAGTATGTTTGCCTTGGCGTGCATTACCTCTCTGACATTAAATGGATACAATTTAACTTTCCTGTTTTCAGTTTAACATTAAATGGCTGAAGAACTAAAGGAGAAAGAAGCATGTGGTAAGCAACCACATATGCTCTTTTGGTCAGCTGTATGGAATCTTCATTTTGTGGCTCATATCTGGGATCAAGTGCTGTGACTGACGGATGGATGAGTGTTTACTTTTATAGGTTAGTTTTCTTGAGTCTGAGTCTGCTACTTCATAGTTCTCCTCCAAGCAAACTTGCTACTAGACAACCATAAGTTATAGGGCCTATTCACAAAGGTAAATTACACTTGTGAGTAATTTACATGTGTAAGTTGTAAGAGGCTGGCCTGGTATATGATGTACCTTATGTAAGTGGACACCTTGCACAAGTCCAGACAACCCTTATGGTGATTGAAGAGGTCTCAGACAACCTTAGAAAGCTCTCTAAGTGGCAGCTGTGGAGTGCAGCCTTCAAGCTTAGTCCAGAAGGAGAGTAAAGCAGCTTGTTTTACCAGAATGCAATCTTATAGTGTAGATTAAGTGAAAAGAACCACACCAACTATTTATAAAATAATATGTATTTATTATAGAATACTCTCTAGTATGTTCAAATATCTCAAACACAGAGATAAACAAAATGCACACAATACTTCAGTTAGAAACACAGTAAATAGCACAATATACACAGTGCACCCCAGAGGGGGACCAAACCATATATTAAGAAAGTGGTATAAGAACCACGACTCTGGTCAAGACAGTGTTGAGAGGACGTAGAATTGCTGTGGACCCACAGAACAACCCTAGGTAAGTAGATAGGGACCTCACGGAGAGAGTGTGCAGTGTGGGAACACAACTACGTGCTCCGTACAAGTCTATGTGCAAGTCGCAGTTGGATTTTCAAAGATTAAGGACCCTTCCCAGTGGACTCTGAGGAAACTACTTGGAAGACAAAAGGTTGGAGAGCCAACCAACCCGTGGATACCCTAGTACCCACGTTATCTACACCAGGGAGATTGGGAGCATAGGGGTGAAGTGGTGTCGGAAACTACAGTCAAACCCAAAGCAGAACTTCAGAAAGAGCCGCTGCTGGAAGAGGAGAAAGTTTCAGTGGGAATCCACATGTGGATTCTTGAAGAAGAATACCTGAAAGCAGAGAGGACAGAGTCTATGTCACTCAGGAGTGACCAGGAGACTTGGAAGACGAATGCCCTCCGATGTCGGGTGCTTCAGGGAAGATGACGATGACCTTGACTCTGCAGCCCTGAGGACCAGGCGATGCTGAGGAAGACCAGGACCCAGATACGGGCTGGCCCACGAAGGATGTCGAGTGCTGCGGGGTCTGTGTCCGGCAGGAGCAACAAAAAGCCTTGGCAAATGCAACCCACGCAGGAAGTATAGAAGGTGCAAAGTTGGGAAGAGCGGGGTCCAGAGGACCCACCACAAGCAGGGGAGTCAGGACAGGCACCAAGCAATCAGGGGAGCCCTGAGGAAACAAATGGGACCCTCAAATTGACCCACAGGCCGGAGTCAGTGGAGTCGCAAGACGACCTTGAGCAGCTCAGCAATGGAGCAGGCCACGGTGCCCACGAGGCGGTGTGGTTGAAGACGTTGGTGGTGGAAGGAGTTGCCAGAGGTTGGAGCTACTTAGAGCCCAATGCACTTGTTGCAAAGTTGCCAACAGGCCTTTGCACTTGCAAAAGAACGCAAAAGCACAGGGGTTCAGTTATTGCAGCCCCCACTAGGCATACTGGCCTCAAACTCGGTGAGAGAACGGCTCAGGCCTCAAGGGACATAGAGAACTGTGTTGTTGAACCCTTCGGAGTCCGCAGGAGCTCGGGATCAGCAGACCGGTCAGCAGTGTTGAGGTGCCTACAAATGCAGGGAAGTGACTCCTTCACTTCAAGGGAGATTCTTTCAAGTGTCTTTGATACGCCACAGGCCTAGGGGGTTTCTGTATGAAGCCCAGACACAGACGATGCAGCAGACAAGCAGGGAGACAAAGTCGGGCCCTTACAAATTCCAGAGTGTCCAGACGGGTGAAGTTGAAGGGATATTGGAATAGAATCTTGTCCCATGACGAATCTAGGGACGTACACCCAGGTAAGCCCTTAAGTACCCAAGGGAAATGGTTGGGAGGATTCAGGGAACCCTCCCAGGGGAGGGTCTGGACAGGGGGAGGTTACTCCCATGTCCTTTGTTCAGTTTCGCACCAGAGCGGGAGCCGATGGCTCCCAGGACTGTTTTGAACTGGACTATGCACAGGGATACAAATGTGCCCCTCATGCAGACTTTCTGCCGCTGGCAAGCACACCCACATGGTCCCAATACACTAAATCCTGTCTGGGAGGTGGCCACAACTCCCTGTGACAGGATGCCTATTGTTCCACCTTCCTCTGCTCGAGCTTGGCTCAGCAGCAGGATGGCAGGAATGTTTCTCTGGTCAGCAGCATCCATTTTGTGCTGTCCGGGTACCCAGAACACTGAGAGCCAAACGGAATCATACCTCCCACACTGTTTAGTGTGGGGGTATGATTCCAACATGTTGGGATTTGTTGCAGCCGTTTTCGAGATGGTCATCGCGTAATTATGCAGTGCCGCTCTATATAGTTTAAGGCTGCCTCACTGATAACCCGAAGAAGCGACTCCATAGGCTGCAGGGGTGTCCTGCTCATGCGGGGGCACCCTCTCTGTTATAGCCAAGCACCCTGCCTTCAGGAGTGTAAAGGCCTGCCATAGGGGTGACTTATAGGTTTTAAGTACTGTGACCCAAGATATAGTAAGCCTATATCTTTAGTAAGTGGTGCAAGCGCCAACTTACACAGGCTGCAATGGCAGGCCGGTAGTTCCATTTTGAATGGTCTCATGGGTGGCACAATGCAGCCCATGGGAGACCTCTGAGGTTCCTATGCCCTGGGTACATGGGTACCCTATACTAGGGACTGACGAGGGTACCCCGGTATCCAATCTGGGATGTACCTAAGTACTGAACACATTTTAGGGAGAAAGCAGATAGATTGGGGTGCTGATTAGCAGGATCCCAGTCAGACTAGTCAAAACACAGCTTAGCACCAGGCAAAAAGTGGGGGTAACCATGCAGAAGGATCCTACTTTCTTACACAAGTTCACTCTTAAACTTTTGAGTAACTTTATTACTTTTTGCCATTCATCACTTGGGATTATAGTTACTCAAAAGTGTAGACCTATGCAACTCTACCCTCTGAAACAGAGTAGAGGAAAATTTATGAAGGAACATTACTACAGCCAAAAAATAGTCATAGTAAGTCCAACACCAAACATGGCCAAACAATGATACTGCAACACCCTCCCACCGAAAATATTGGAGGCTGGGACTTAAAATATAAACCCTATATATTTATTAGCAAAGTTTTATATAGCGCTGGATAGACTCAGAGGTATCATAGGGTTTTACATGAGGATCAGCAAGTTACAGGTTACATAATTAAATCAATTACAGGAGCAAAGTACAGACATAGGAGAAAAACATGAGATTACACAATAATATGAGCTGCTAGCGTGTAGCATAGCCAAGACACACGTCTTATGGGGAATGAAAGGTAGAGGGGGAATGGTAAACAAGGGTAAGGAATGCAGATAGAGTCAGGCAGACCGGCAAGGGGGAAAAGCACTTCAGGGGAACAAAGCAGTCCAAGCAGTCAATATGCAAGAAAGACAGAACCGACCTGAGTATTGGTGGAAGTATACGAAGGGAGGGGTGTGGGAGACCATGGGGGGAGTGGGAGGGGACTAGAAGAAAAGGTCAATCAGGCGAAAAAGGAGCAGACGAGTAGCAAAGAGGATAGGTCAAAGCCGCCATGATGGAGGACCAACCAGAAGCCGATAGCATTTTCCCAAAAAGGCAGGATATACAAAATCGAACAAAAAAACAATTAAGGTAGCCGACTACACGGTTCCACGCAGGACTGGAGAAGGGGAGGCAGCTAAAGAATCACAGGGGGAGGAGTCGGGGGAGACGAGGAAAACAATGTCCAATGTCCAGCTGGGTAGGTGACCGCCAAGGGGTGAACCAGAGACAAACTCCTCTATAGCTGTATAGGGCAGCTTCACCAGGCATCGGCCAAGGTTGCTCGGGATCCTCGGTAAGTACAGATAGTTATGGTTTCCGCCCAGAGGGCATCGTCAAAGTTTTATCGAAAGCACCGGTCCGGGTGTTACTGGGAAGCGCAGTCCGCCTCCAGCTCGCCCCCAGGTCAAGAGTGGTGAGAGGAGAGGTGGAAGGGACAGTTTCAAAGTCTGCAGATGCATCATGGGAGGCCACCATATTGTTAATAACGTTCGCGTGCACCACACGTACGGCACCCGAGTTTGTAATTTGGGATTACTACAGCTCCCAGGAGGTACGCACAGGCGCTGTATTTGTGATGGTCTCCCATGGTATAATCGCGTTGGCCCTTCGCGAGTGGTCTCACTTCTAGGTATTTTTAGCATCCTCCATATTGAAGACAGGCAGAAACAGGAAATAACATTAAATTAAAATATTTATTAATATTACATTCAAACTTTTGTAATAACATTTAATGTAAAAGTTAATATAACATGTTTTTATTAAAATACAATTTAATTGCATTTCTTGAAATCAATTTCAATAATTATTAATAGTAAAATTTTTTACTTTTGCATATTGAATATTTACAAAACGTATTTAAGAGCGCTGTAGCATTGTTATTTTTATCTGCATCTAAATAAATATATAGAATTAATTTACATTAATATTTAAAAGAAAAATATTTTGTACTATTTTTGTCAAGTTTAACCATTTTTTTTTACATTTTAACCACAGGAATTGCAAACTGATCAATAAGTGCTTTACACGATTTTTTGTATATGTGCATGAATGGTTCAAATTAATTTTACAATATAGCGATGTATCCGAACAAAAGGCTTATGCCCTAATTAGGAGTTCCACTGTACTGGGGTAGGTATTACCACTATTACAATGTGGAAAGTTTGATTCAGTGCCATGCAAGTTACAACACCATGGAATTTGAAATTACCTCTTGGGACTGATTGTTCCTCTCTGTTCTACCACACAGAATTCCTAGTTCCATTCCATAGGGATAAACCCATACATTTACCACCTGCTTTTAACAGGTGGTAAATGCATGCAGAGTCTGATGGGGGTGGATAGTAAAGGAGAGAGGTTGGGGAGTTAGAGGGGAGGGGGATGTTATTTCTGGCACGAAAGAAAAGTACAAAAAAAACAGGGAAAGGAGCTTGGCTAAGCATGCAACTAAAGCCTGACACAATTTCATTATGCACAATTACTGCACACAATTACTGAATCTGGTTCCCCCTCACCCAGAGAACACCTCTGTGTATAGAGTTCACTGCCTATTCCAGATTCAGCCAGCTCTGCCCCTCTCTTATTTGTGAACCGACTTACGAACTTTTGTGCTAGTATACAAGAACCATTTTGTGATTTAAATTTATAGTTGCACAGTTTGTGCAGTAGCATGTGAACAGTATAAGTCACAGTTTTGTAGAAAGAAATGTTTCATATTATGTCAGAACTGAGGACAAGGAGCTATCTAGTCAACTTTCATGCCGTAAACAGAAAACTGATACATGACTTAACCGTAAATTGGACATAACCCCTACTGCACAACATCATATGCTTTTTATGTACAATTTCATTTGACACTGATTTTATGAGTTTCTGCCTGTTCACATTTCCCAAGTGTGTTTAGTGCTTAGTCAACATAACACAATGCAATGACAGATACAAAATGTATTCCTGGTTCTCTGCTGCTAATCCTTTTACTAATCTGACACTATCCCCTGGCTACTCAGGGTGGCTTTAAATCACCAGTCAGTAGAAGGCAGAGATGCAGGTGGGAGAGTTAATAATGAGTGGCCAGGAGGTCAGTGGGAAATTATGTTTTCATGAGCTCTCGGGAATTCAGTCTCTATTTTTCTACGGGTGCTATGTACCTTAGTTGATCAGTTGTCTTTGACACCGATCCTCTTTGGTTCGCATACTATAAATTCTTCTTGTACAGTCAGTGGTGGGCTGATGGTGGTAAATCCATGCTGTCCACTGAAGATACAAAAAAATATTGCAAGGTCCTGATAGTGTCAAACCCACAAATACAGGCTGCATGGCTTTAGGGAAATTTCCTTTTCTGCTTTGGAAAATACATGTTAGGTTCTATAGAGGAAGCTTCAACTGGCACTCAAGAAGATCCAGGCGTCCAGGTATGGTAGAAAAGACCAGGTACAAACTAATTTGGGCCTTGTCCTGAGAATACACCCAAGTGGTACTCCTTGCTTCACAGGCCTTAACGAACCAGTTGGCTATTTTACTGAATCAATGAGAATGATGTAGCACAGACTGTAAAATAACTCAGACAGTGAAAGAAAAGTTTAACATCTTCCTGAGCCATTGTTATAGTTCAGTGTGTGGTATTCAGACGGCCATGGGGACTGTTGCATAGATACTGCTTCCTTTAGCACACAAATAAGAGGGTTTCTCATAAAGTCTGTTGGCATCGTGTACATGGCAGAGCCGTAAAAGCATGATATTTCATAACACAGGAACAGAATATTAGAAATATTGAGAGCAGCCAATTGTCAATGTCTCGTGTGCCTATTTCAACCGGTCCTAGATTGTTAGCTTACACCACAGTGTATTCTTGCTTTTCAAATTCACAATTAGAATGGGAAAAGTTATGCCCCAGAATGCAAATTGATATTGAAATACCCACATTGTGAATTTGTCTCTGAAAAACAAAACAAATGCTGAATGGACTACCACATCAATTCTTTGACATATTTGGGTAGAAAAGCAAAATCTTAATAACTCAAAGTAATGAAATAAGACAATGCTTTTATTGTTACAATACCACGATAAAGGCAAAATCTATACAGACACACTTGTAATAAACTTAGCTAAAAGCAGTGATACACGTCTACAAATTTCAGTTAAAAATATGAACTATTCAAAAGACAAGTGAATATAAAAGTGATATATTTTGCGCTCACCCTGAAAAGAAAAGAAGAAACTTACAACGAAACTGTAAGTGTGGCATGTTCGCTTTTGCTGCAGAAGGAGACAAACCAGAAAGGAACCTCTAAAATATATCTAAAAGACTCAAAACACGACTGGCTGGTCAAATCTCCAAAAGAGATTTAGGTGCTAACTCTATGAACTACATTTCTTGGTTTTATATTCCTAAAGTCTATGAATCAAAAATAGATTGTGTGATCATATTCTTTAGCACTGTGTAATCAATTACTTTGTACTGGAAGGCTGACGAACAGAGTAGTGATATACTGTTTCCTATGTGTTAATCTTTGCAAGATGTAATTTACGGAGTAAAACTTTAATGGCAGGAAAGGGCAACAAGGCATTTTTGAAATGTTCAGCGCACATTTCAATTAGCAGCTTCTAGCATGAATTTGTATTTTGTAAACTTCTTGAAATAAAAGTCTGAAATCCCCAGTGAATAGTCTTGTTGTACTCGTAATTCTGGTTATATTTGCTTTGTTCCACTATAAATTGATCTCAATTAGCATTTTCTTGCATTACATCACCTTGTGTTTTTCTGAGTAGAGAGTACGTAGAGGACTGAAAGTTCTATAATCATACTGTAACAAACAACAAAGTGAAGGAAGGACTGTTTGAATTATAGCAGACACAGGAGAGATCACTCAGGGCAGCATTCCAAACCATTGTTTTTCATCCACTGCGCTGCTCTAGGCTGTGTTCCTTGCTCCTGTCTAGAGTGGTACAGTGGGAAAAAAAAGAAATAATGAACTGGAATGCGGTTCGAATAATGAGAAGTGGTGGAGATCTGTTCTGGCTGCCACCCATATTTTGTTTGTTTTAGAATCTCAGTCCTTGTGAGATTCATTTTTATCCCCAACTCCAGTTTTCTGGCGGCTAGCAGCTTTAATTGGCTAATAGTGTGTGGCCTTTGTGATTATTATTTCTTGCTTTTCTGTAATTATGGCTAGGTCATGATCCTAAAAGCCCAATTGTTCCAGAAGCATATGGAACAATACTTACATATTCTCTAACTGGGTGACACGAAATGTGGTGTGTCTGCATGTATAACAGTATTTTGCCATAAGTACCTAACTTTCAGACACCAGGTTTTTTCTCCTTTATAAGGAAAAACCTGCCGGTATTTGATTTACATATTTTCTCTCTATTTGTATGAAAGCCTCTGTACTGGGCAGCAATTATAAGTCTCTATATATGGATTTTAGTTTTTCACTACATAGCTCTGTGTATTTTTCTGGTCACTAGGGGATTGCTTTAAAAGGTCTTGATATTTTTGCACTTTCAAGTTGGCCTTTATTTTCTAAAGCTCCACTTTTTAACATTTTAATATTTGCTTTTGTTGCCAAATTTCTTTGCATTCAAGGCCTTTTCATTACGAGTTCCATTTTGAAGAATACCTGTGCAGATTTACCAGCAGAAGTAATTTTTATATATATACCTTCTGAATTTTGTCTCTAGCTGCAGCCAGTAGACCTATTACTGTTGTCAATTTGAAAAAGGCCCATGATTCCTCCTGCGATACATAAACTCCAAATGTATCTTTAAAGAAAAGCTAAAAAAAAATGATAAGTGTGCACTAGTTTCATATCCAACTGGTTTATTTATCTGTATGTACAATATCAATTAAAAGGTACATGCTAGAACAGGAACGGAAAGTTGATTCATAGTATTTTGTGACCTGCTATTACAAAACACTTCTGTATGAATTTAATTCTTCTGTAGTTTTTCTTTTCTGCAGTTGGCGTCCTTTATTGCCTTCGATAGCAAACAGACATTCATTATGTACCACAGTGCATCAACGAAAGTAGCATTAACTCTCCTTTAGATCAGAATGCCTCTTCATATTCAATATATTTAAATGGTCTTTGAATACTGTGTGTTCTGAGATGCTTCTCTAGCCATTTCTTCCCCTTGAAGACCTTGGCACATTCCTGACATGTGTAGGAACTTTCCCTAGAGTGGGTAGCTTGATGGTACTGAAGGTTTGGCTTAAATTTGAACGCCTTTTCACATTTGGTACATTTATACGGTCTTTCACCAGTGTGAGTTCTCTGGTGTGCAATTAGCGCATGCTTCGTCGGGAAAGCCTTGTCACATTCAGAACATGTATGTTGTTTTTCACCAGTGTGGGTTCTTTGATGTAGATTTAACTGTCCTTTGCTTATGAAAGCTTTGACACATTCAGTACATGTATATGGCCTTTCCCCAGAGTGGATTCTCTGATGCAGCATTAACCTGTCTTTTGCTTTGAATGCCTTCTCACATTCAACGCATTTATATGGCCTTTCACCAGAATGGGATGTAAGATGTACCATTAGTTGTCCTTTTGTCACAAAATCATTGCCACATTCACTACATTTGTATGGTTTTTCCCCAACATGAATTTTCTGGTGTTGTGTTAGCTGTCCTTTTATTTTGAAACCTTTGCCACATTCAATACATTTATAGGGCCTTTGATCAGAGTGAGTTCTATTATGCGTAATCAGTGCACTTTTTGATATAAAAGACTTCTCACATTCAGTACAATTGTATGGTTTTTCACCAGTGTGGGTTCTCTGATGAAGTAACAGCTCACCTTTTGTTTTGAAAACCTTAGAGCACACCATACATTTATGTGGTTTTTCACCAGTGTGATTTTTGTGATGCAGTATTAGCTGTGCCTTCGATTTAAAAGCCTTATCACATTTGCCACATTTATGTGGTTTTTCACCAGTGTGAATTCTCTGATGTAGCATCAGCACCCGTTTTGTTTTGAAAGCCTTATCACATTCAGTACATTCATATGGCCTTTCCATGGAGTGGGTCACACGATGTATTATTAGGTGCTGGTTTGACCTAAAAGCCTTTTCACATTCAGTACATTTATAGGGTTTTTCCTGAGTGTGGGTTCTCTGGTGTAGCATTAGACATTGTTTTATCTTGAAAGCTTTGTCACATTCTGTACATTTAAATGGTCTTTCTTCAAAGTGGAGTCTCTGGTGCACCATTACTTCTCCACTTGTCCTAAAATCCCTGCCACATTCACTGCAATTATATGGTTTTTCCCCACTGTGGATTCTATGATGTACCATTAGGTTTCTTTTAGTCCTGAATGCTTTGTCACAATCTGTGCATTTATGAGGTTTTTCACCAGTATGGATTCTCTGATGTAGCAGTAGCACTTGCTTAGTCTTGAAAGCCTTTTCACATTCACCACATTTATATGGTCTGTCTTCAAAGTGGATACTCTCATGTAGCATAAGCTCTTTCGTTGTTCTAAACGTTTTGTCGCATTGTGTGCATTTATATGGTTTTCCACCAGTGTGGATTCGCTGATGTGCCCGTAACGCTGATTTATGTGAAAAAGCCTTGCCACATTCAACACACTTAAATGGTCTTTCTGCAGAGTGAGTACTTTGATGCCGTGTTAGATTTATTTTTGTTTTAAAGAACTGGTCACATTTGGTGCAAACATATGGTTTTTCATCTGTGTGGGTTCTCTGATGCACTATTAGATGAGTCTTTGTTCTAAATGCCTTGGCACATTCAGTGCATGTATGTGGTCTCAACCCAGAGTGGATTCGCCGATGTACCACTAAGACCGCTTTTGATTTGAATGCCTTTTTACATCTGGTACATGTGTATGGTTTTTCATCAGTGTGGGTTATCTGATGCTGCTTTAAATTCCCCTTTGTCTTAAAAGCCTTTTGACATTCAGTGCATTTATATGGTTGCTCATCAGTGCAAATTCTCTGATGTACCATTAGATGTTGCTCCATTTTTAAAGAGTAATCACATTAATTACATTTATTATGCCGCACTAAATGTCACTATGAAGAAAAACGCTGCACATTAAATTCTGTAAAGTCTGTCCATTATGTGCACCTTTACCTGTTCCAACAGATATATACAACTAAAGGATGTGTGTATGTTTTCTTTAAATCAAAAACGAATTCACAAATGCATACGAAGGATTTTCCCTTGGAATAGTTTTGGCATCGGAAGATGCTCCTCTGGACAATACCATCACCGCTCTTTTGTTTAATGACAAAAGGCTTTAAAAAAGAAAATGATCTTTTCCTTTCTTGTTGTATGCCAGGTACCTGTTAGATTGGGAAAAAAATAACATTTCATGAGAACGAAATACATACGCATTAACTGTAATAATCATGCATTAACTGTAATAATCTACATGAAAACTCAAACAGTCACGGACTACATGTACGAGTCAGCTTAGTATAAGCTGGAAAAGGTTGCAAAGATATGAAGGACACAGAGGCAATAAGACATTCACTATGCCTAAACATTGTTTAACAAAGATCCAATCTATATGTGATCGATTAGCCTTGCCTACAACAAAACACCTAGAATAATCTTCCTCATTTTGGGAAGAGATTGGAAATCTTTGCCACAGTAAAAATTGGAAGCCTTAACCACTTCTGATGCAGCCCACTCATGTACTTGTTTCCCCTTGGTGTTCTTTTCTCCTTCTTACAGAGACAGTCTGATTGAGTAGTACAGGAATTTTTACCATTGTCATCAATTTGCGTATGATCAGTCCTCTTTAGTTAGGTAGCAGATTGGTAGTAAAAATGAGATATGGGGGCTGTAAGTTTTGTATTGTGTGGAGCTGAATGGTTAGAATGCAGAGTTAACATTATTCTTCATAGATCAGGCACCACTCCCGCTCCAAGGCACGATCTTGCAAATGTTGGAATAATCTTGAATAGAGACTCTCGAGCGCTAGATTAAATTAATTTAGAGAAACCAAGTCTGGTATTTGCCCCATAAAGCTAGTGTACAATGCTCCCCTTGCATTGAGGAAAGATTAACATGGCTGTTGTTTGAAGCAGGGGTCTAAAACTTGGTCAAACTATCACCATGGGGCAGAACAAGACAGTTATTCTCCCTTGTGTGCTACTTTTTCCCATCCCACTTCCCATTGCCACACACTGCCACCGCTTTTTATAAATAATTTGGGGAGACCCATGCGAAAAACTGCTGCAGGTCCCTCTGCTATTTAAAAAACAAATACTTCATTTTTTTTTGTTTTTATTTACTGATCCATCTCACGTTGGTAAAGAATCATTTTCTTTGCAGGCATGCATAATAATCATGACGTATCAAGCATGTAGAAATAACAAGCCTCCTTTTTGTTTTGTTTCTTCCAGCCATGCAACACATCTTTTTTTTTAATATATATTTTTATTGCTTTTACAACAAGCAAAATCAGCAATGCTCTTATGCCATGTTGAGGTACATAGGAATCTTATTATATCAGACCAACATATCAAACATTCTGTCACTGCCCAACAAGAGCTGATCTCAGCTAGTCTTACACATGTCTACCACAGCTGATCAGATCTTAGGTTACATCAATATCTATGTCGCATTGTAATACACCCTTTGTTTATATCCACACTTCATAGCAAGTCACATCCCAAATTGCCATCTTGTTGCGGATTATTGGAGAGTTCCCTTGTCAGCAGGCCCCCTTGTGTTTCTTGGAGAGCCGCCACCAAGATAATGATGTGTAGTGTGTGTGTAGCAGTCTTATTTCAGCAATCTATGATCCACCTCGATTTGTTATTTCAGCTAACCTTAAGTGTTTCCCTTTTATAAGGGTGTGGTACCGGGTCGGTTCGATAGGACTCGCATCAGCTTGGCCCATTCTACCAACTACTCCGACGATTTTTCGTCCCTCCTAACTTGTTGCATGTGAAACTCCTCCGCCTCTGTCCATTCCAGCATATCCCAGATCCAAGCTTCTTTGGGAGGCGCTTTTGGGCTTATGCAATGACTAGCAATTCACAGGATCACGCCCAGTCCAAAAAACGTAATTCTCAAACGTTGCCTCACCCTAGATTTCGGGATAATGCTTCAGAGTAGAAGTTTCACCCCTTGGAATGTATGTGCTGACTGTGTAGGCTACCTCCAACCAAAAGCCATATGTAATAGGGCAAAGCCAAACCCTGTGTAAGAAGTTCACCCTGCTAATGCAGCATCTGCCACAGCTTGCTGAGGTGGTCGGGTAAATTGTGTAAAGTTTTTGCTGGTGTATAGTAGGCCATATGTAGATAACTATACTACACCCATTCAAAACGTGCATTACTGGACACTGTCTTCACCCCTTTGCAGGGCTGCAGTCCACTCCTTATCGATAATTTCACCCTCTAAATGGTCTTGCCACTTGTCAAGTACTTTCAATTCCTGTACCTATTTATCTACTCGTAGCGAGCAGTATTTATGAGAATCCAGTTGTCTACATTGGGACAGTGCCAGCAGCAATGCTTTAGTCTGTGATTGTGGAAGGGCCTTCGGGAAAGGAGACCTTATGCTCCTGGCTGTGTAGGCTAGCTTAGCATAGTGTAGGAACTGACCAGGACCTATCTTGAAGTTCACCTGCATTTCCTCAATTAATATAAAACTGTTCTCAGCATACAGTTCTGTATACAGGCTATAGTTGGGACATCCCCCCACCCTTTTCGGGAACCACCAGTGTATGCCAGTTGCAAAGGGTGATCTTTTGATTATTGTTGTCACATCCTTTAGTAGACATGATGGATAACATAGGGGAGATGCATCAGTAATAAAGTGAGGAGAGGCTCAACACAGTGCACATGACTAAGGAGGCATTTCTCCCAATTATCCCCTTTGTCCTGCCAATGGACTGCATGCTGCAGCTGGGCCACCATATAGTATAGTTCTAGATCTGGAACCTCCAACCTACCATGCTCCCATATCCCTAGCTCACTTTGCCACTGGATTCAAGCTAGCCTGGATGATGAAGTGTGTTACTCAGAAACCGGTCCCAGGATGCTTGTTTCCGGTTCAGGGAAGACCTGGCTTGGCAGTTCGGGCTAGACTGTTCCCATGATGCACAGGGTCAAGACTGATTTGCATATAGCTGGGTCTGAACTGAGGTGGAGAAGTGAGCTAAAGAACGATGATGGATTCAACCCAGATCTGTGACTGGGGGTGAGTGCCTGGAAAGTTTCAGCATGCCGTCCATTATCTCCTTGTGTTTGCTTTGTTCGCCCTAAGTTGGCAGGGTATGTCCAGACAGACGTGGTTCCCTTGCTCACTTTGCAACTGGATTCAAGCTAGCCTGGCTGATGAAGGGTGTTACCCAGAAACCGGTCCCAGGGTGCTTGTTTCTGGCTCAGGGAAGACCTGGCTTGGCAGTTCGGGCTGGACTATTCCCATGAGGAACAGGCTCAAGACTGATTTGCAAAAAGCTGGGTCTGAACTGAGGTGGCTAAGTGAGCTAAAGAATGATGATGGATTCAAACCAGATCTGTGACTGGGGGTGAGTGTCTGAAAAGTTTCAGTGCTCAGTCTATCATTTCCTTGTGCTTGCCCCATACCCACTTCAGCATATCAAGTTAGACTCTGCTCCACCTACCCACCCATATCAGATCTCTCATCAGTCAGTCAGGGGCTACAAACATCTGTTGAGGGATCAAACAGGCAGCCCCCTGCAGCACATAAAGACAGTAGTACCATTTTCACCACTGCAACTCAGCCTATGACGGATAGTGGAAGTGCCTTCCAAACCCTAATGCACCAGACAGTCCACCACTCTCCCTATGTTCAGCCGATGGCTGTTATCCTCATCCAGCTGTATTCGAATGCCTAAATATCATAAGTTAGATGTTTCGCACAGATAACCACCATGGTGAACAATTTAGATTTATTTTGTTTGCTAAGGAGACCTGATATCTCCTAATATTGTCAGGCCTTTAGCAGGATCGGGATTAAGTACATGATGATACAAATACACCGAGTATTGCTGGCATACATAGGACCCACTTGGGTGATGTCTCCTACCTGTATACCCCAAGGATTAAGCACACTTCTGAGCCTATGGGTCAGCGGTTCCATCACTAGTGTGAAAAGCAGAGGCAAGCAGAGGCAACAGAACACAGTCCTGCTGTATTCGCGCTCTACAATAAACTGATTCAAAGTTATTGTGCCTGTCTTAACACGGGCCAGTAGATGCGTGTACAACAGCTTTATCCATTTCATATAAGTTGGTTTGAGGTTCATGGCCCACAGCACCTTCCACAGATAGGCCGAACAGACCAAATCAAAGGCCTAATCAAATCAAGTAGGACTGGGTGCCATCCTGATCCAACCCAACCACCGCATGAAGTACCTCTGAGCCAGCATATATATATTTTTCTGTGGTATAAAGCTGCATTAGTCCTCGTGCACCACCCCCTGGAGGACCAAAAGAAGGCGATTAGCAAGTACCTTACCTAATATGTT
Source organism: Triturus cristatus (assembly GCF_964204655.1). NCBI lineage: Eukaryota > Metazoa > Chordata > Amphibia > Caudata > Salamandridae > Triturus > Triturus cristatus. The sequence continues at coordinate 40,376,186 of NC_140589.1, forward strand.
AACATCCATATTTAGCATAGAGATAGGATGTGGGATAGGATCTGACCAGGGCAGGGTCTTTATCTGGCTTGGTAGTTAGGACTAATTAAGCTGGTAGTATCTCCACCTCACAGGCCTTATAATACACGGCCAATAATCTATCTGCCACTAGGGCATTATCATGATGATAAGACGCTAATGGAAGTCAATCTCCATTGTCTGTATCTCCTCTATCACCGTCAAGATCTCGTCTTTATTCGGGGGGGGGGGGCAGAGACAGACTCTCTCTGTCCTGGAGTCTGTGGCGCAGTCGGAGGCCCAGAGTAATAGGCAGTCGTGTCCGGCCCAATCACACCTTGGCTATTTATCTATAAAGTGCTCATATTCTGGGCGTACATCTGGTTAATGCCCTCCTGGGTGTAATGTGTGTGCCCAGTTCCATCTTGGAGCTTCAAAATGGGCATCTGAGAGGTCTTCCTCTTAAGCAGACATGCTAGTAGTAGGCTAGATTTGTCACCCCTCTATACAGTTGTCGCCTATGAGTTCTACTTCTTTAATTATCCAGGCGTTCCCATGTCTATATAAGGGTACCTTTGCAGGTCACCCACTCTTAGAGTTCTGCATGTGTATGGGAAGAGCCACCTTCAGGGTTTTTAATCTAATCTACTATGAGCCCAATAAATGTTCCAGTTCTTTTGTTACCCTGTATACATGGCACTTACCCTGCCTGGGTACCACAACCTTCATGGCCTCCCATTCCACTGCCCCACATTGTCTGCGTTAGCCAAAAAGTAATCATGGAGAACATCTGCAAGCCCCCGAGTGAACACAACCATCAGTGCCACAGTACAGAGGTATATCGGTATTTTAGCTATGCCGCGTCCTGCCACAAAGTTCACCTTTAAGGGGGAACCAGCTGACAGGTTTTCTATAAGTATGACATACTCTTATATTTATGTGCATAGCAGGATTGTGTGTAGCAGGAGAAAATATTAGATATAGGGTGCAACATTCTCCACAGCTCTACCAAAGCCAATCCAGACACTGCCCCCACTAAGCTGTTGGTCATGTGTGGCTAAACATTGTCCTTTGGTGGGTTCTATCCAGGTCTCCATTTACTATACAACTGAAACTGCTCGCCCATATGTCTGCGGCAATATAGTGGGAGAACTTCTGCACTACTTCAGGGAAGAACACCGCCTCATCCAAGTTAGGGGCATACTCGTTGCCCATACAGAAATTATGTGAGTTTAGTGAACCCACCAATATTTGGTATCTGCCCATCACATATACCACTAGGTCTTTCAGAAGAAATGGAACACTAGGCTCCACCCAACCCAATACTCCTCTGGCATATCTGGAATAAGTTGTTGCGTATATCTGCCCCCTCCATTTTTAAAGAACCTTGGGGACATCTCCCCCATATAAATGTGTCTCTTGTAGTATCTGTACGCTAATATCATATCGCCGGAGATAAGAATGATCATGGGATTTGATTCAGCCTTCATGATTGGTTGTGTGCTACAAAGTGCTACAGCTCTGTTTACTGTAATTTAATGTCTAGGTGTCCTTCGGACAAAATAGACATTAAATCTTCTTGCCTACAACAAAGTCAATATGTCACCGGCGTCGGCTATATGAATCCCACACCTCTGAAGAGACCCCCAAGTGCAACAAAGAGATGAATCTCTAGAAAATTGGTTTGATTTATTCAACACATATCCTTGTAATCTTTGAGTGGAAGTAGGTAGCAAACAAGTACGTTTCTGAAAATGTTATGATGGAGAATAGCTGCTGAAGTATGTTGTAAGCCTCAGATTTCGTATCAAATGGAGAAGGGGGCAGGGAGTGCTTAGGCTGCATCAAGGCTATTTATATACATTTAAAATGTTACGTTTATAGACAGAGTTAGAGTCAAGGCAGTACTTTTACTGTTAAAAGGGTTCGCTTTAAGTCTGGTATGAATCTATTGCTTTACAGTTCTCTATACAGAAAAAAAGGGTTCGATAGTAAACAGCAAAATAAATATATAAAATTACTCTAATGCATCCATGCAAGCGTAGAAAGGGAACTTATACTCACTTTATCTTGAGTTTTATCCTCTGGGTGTAATAAAATGATGGTGTGAGTGATGTTTTAACAATTTCTAAAATGGTTCTGTAAAATGTATTTTCCACCATTGGGCTGTAGTTGTAAATATGTTGACCCACTACTAAATATGGTTCTTAAGACAGCAGTTTTAACACTTCTGTAAAAGGTATACTTGGAGAAATTAGATATGGCTGTCAATGGGTATCACGTTTTGTTTCCATGCTTTTCAAAACTGAAGACTAAATAGGTCTAATTGCATGTGATTGAATACTAATCATTGGCTGGGAGAATTAATTAATGCCTCAGAGGACAATAGGCTGCTCTGAGCCCAGAGTGAACAAAGAGGCAATAACTGAGGACCACTCAGCAGGGATTACCTATCTGGGAGCAAGCAGGAACAGTTGGCAGAACAAAAGGCAGTTTTAGCACAACTTGGAAATAATAAGGAAGACTTCTGCTAGTCATTCCCAGAATCCCGCCTGACAGGCAGCCTCAAGTCACAGTAAAGGAGAGAATCAGTTTTGACTCAGAAAGATGAGAGGAGAGCTCATCTAAATTGGGGAGTGGCTAGGGGGCTTAAGGCAGGCCTGCATGGTGGCAGCTGGGTGCTGCTGTTTTTGAACTTGGAGCTTCTGGGGAATTTTAAAGTAAAGCAAAGAGGAAGTGCTAGAAAGACGCTGGAGGATTAGATAGGATGTCATTTTTGCAGCACACAAAATTAAGAAACACGTAAATAAACACAAAAACCAGTTTTTTTCAGGGATTTTCAAAGGTTTCTTTTGTTAACATGCTTCAGCGTGTTTCCTTAGGGGAATTCCAAAACTTGTGTGTGTCTTTCTGGGTGTACTTCTGTAGTGGCACTTAGGACAAAACCTAAAGGGGGTATGCTCCATGCCCCTTTCTCATTCTCCAACCATGTAGGCCCAGTGTTCGGTCTTTTCATCTCAGTGTTTCTCTGTAGTTTTCAGCTTTTTGTAGGCACCTTCCAATTCTTTACCAGTCATTGTTAATCCACTTTCCACAATGGTGATTTTGGAGGAAGCCTCTCTTTTTCCCATACAATTTCTTCTTCCTCAGCTCCAGAGCTTTCCCTTAGGCTTCCAGATCGAATGGCAGAATAAGAATCTGAAGATGGCGACAACATCAAGGGATGTCCAGAGCATATACGTCTGATGTCACTCGGGGGGGGGGGGGGGGGTGTTTAAGCCCAAATGGTCGATGACGCACACAGAAAATAAAGAGATAACAAGGAGACTATTACATACCCAACCACTAGATAGCGGAATAATGCACAGCATGTTAATCTAAAAAAGATTCATGCTGCAAAAATATCAGTATCATCTACACATACTACCTAGTAACCAACCACCGCCAACAGACCTACTCCGTGAGTACCCTTATCCATGGAATTTGGATACTTGACATCTAATCTCAACTTTTCCACTTCACCTACAAATGCTAGTAATAAACACTATCCTAGAGCTTGGCAGAGCCCACAACAGTGACATTTCCCTGGGAATGGCACCCCTTTAGCCTTGCCATCAGACTTACTTTCACCTTAGCATTGACCTAATGGACTAAGTTGGAAAATGTAACCAGGAGACTGGGTTTTTAATCCCAGTCTTCTTTATGGCAAAATGAAATGCTCTTAAACAATCGCTTTTTGAAATGATTCCTTGTCTCCATTTTGACACTATTTAGAATCAGTGTAAGTGCTGCTAGTATTTGGTTAATGGCTATTACCTAGAAGAGCAGGGTCCCAGTACAGTCTGCCAAAGTCACCAAAGAACAATCTGGTGGTAAAGCAATAGCCTTTGCAACAAATAGCAATTTGCTGCATTCTTTAATCTACTGCTTAACAAACTGTTTAATCATGGGAGAACCATAAGATTAATAAGAGGTGGTGAACCAAAATGCAGGGCTATGGTGTCCTGCATGGTAGCTGTGTAGTCAGAAGGAAAAGGGCCACAACTGCAGGACAAAAGTGTAACATGCAGGACAGTTGGACACCCTATTCTCGTTCCAGGCTCCTCACTCCAGAACACTGTAATAATGCACGGTGGAAACGGGCCTCACCTGGATTCGCTGACTAAATCAAGTAAAACCCTTAAGACTGAGGTCAGGAATGCCGTAAGAAGAAAAGGAAAAAAGCATTTACTATAGTGCATGATATATAGGCTGCATCATTACAAGAGAGCAAGGGGCTTCAGTTGGAGGTGGGAAGGAGAATCTGGACCACTGCCATGGAAGACAGAGGGGACTACACTAGTAATATAGAACACTCAGAAACAGAACTCTGGTCTGTCCACACAAGAGATCTGAGACAGTGTGTCTTTATAGTCAAGAGGTGCTAAGTATGAGAAGAAGACAGGGTGGATAGGGCCCCAACTGATAAGTCTGTCAGGAGCTGCGGGACATTGGGGGGGGGGGGGGGGGGGGGGTTCTACATACACTATGGGACTGTCCACGGTTGGTAGGATTCTGAAAGTGGGTCCAGGAAGGACTCAAAGAGGGAGCTGGCTTATTGGCAGCGGTCTCACAAAAAACTATTATTTTGAATATCTGTGGGAAGAAGAACCCCAGAAAGTATCATAAATTGTAGGCCACCCTGGGATTTGCGGTGTGTTTTAGAAATGTTGTTCACCAGTGGGAAGCAGCTGAGCATCAGAGTGCTGAAGAGTGGAAATCTGACATGGATTGGTGCAGGTCTGAAGAGCGCCAGGTTTATGAAAGTAGAGGCTGCCTTATCAAGTGGGAGAAAATATGTAACATGGGGGCGAGAAGGGTGGAGGGACATACCCGGGCCTTATGGATGGCCCGTTCAGGCAAGAGAAGTATCCCGATTAAGACAAAGATTATGACTTGTAGGTGACTTGTGTGTGGGGAGGAGCGGTGTGGATTTTAAGGGTTAATAAAGTGAATACAATTGAAGATCGATGTGGTATCCTGAGAGATACTTACTGCTGCCATGATTGTTTTGGTTGTTTAACTGCAAAATAAAAATTGTTACAAAAAAAAGTATGGCAAGAAGAAATGTGAATGAACACTCTTTGTTCTGCCAGGACCAACTTTGGCCGTGGCCAGGACCAACTTTGCACCATAGTCCTTGACAAACCTACAGCCAGGGCTTTAGGTATGCCAGGTCCTGTCAATGCTCAGCATCAGCACTTCTAAAAACTAGCTGCTCAGATGGGTTCTTATCATGCTACAGAGGGGCAGGAGGGTGACGAGCAGAACTCACTCAAAACGTAACAGGTTTACAGTGATAAAGCGTTTGCATGCGCTGCTTCTGCCCAGTACGAGCAGCTTCTAGACATTTTCAATACTATTTAACACAGTAAATGCTGTTACTGATTCAACTTATGCAGCTAGCAACACCAGAAAAGCCAATAGTCCACATTTATTTTATGTGTATTATCAGTTGTTGTATTATATATCTAGGTGTAATTACAGAAAGAGGCAGCAAAACGACCAAGCAACACACTATGCTGAATAAGCATAAATTCTATGTCAGATCAGAGACTTGATTATGCTTTACTTTCTTTACTCAAAACTCACAGCAGCAAAAATAGAACGATAACTCCCATAAGTAATTTCATTATGTCATCAACTACATTTGACCACAATAGCTAATCACAATGTCCCTCTGGGTATAACAGTCCACACCGTACTCCTTTTGTCTTCTTTCTTTGCTGCTCACAGCAGCCTCAGAAAAGTGACCTTATTTAGTTTCTCACTATTTAACATTTGAGCAGTATTAAGGTTTTAGTGAATTATTTGGTACATGTACACTGACCGAATTATGTAAACCGGCAATCAAACTCAGGAAGCGCAGCTTGCATAAGTGGGCACTTCCCTCAACCCCTCCTGCCAGGCAGTTTGACCTGGGGTGCCCCTCCCCTGTCCAGTGCTTGCTCTGGATTGTGGTTAAGTGACAGCGCTCTCCTCTTGAAGGACGTCTCTTGCGGTGTCTCAGAAGCTTCCCCTAGGTGTCTGACCTGCTGATGCATTCTTTGTTTGAGTCTCAAGGAGGAATTTTGTCTGAGTAGGCGTGCGCATTCAACACCTTTTATGATTACAGTGCTACCTCAGGTTGTGCTTCTTGTGTGTTTTTTCTCCACATGGTTAGTTTAATTAGGAGTTTTCCCCTTATATTGACTGGGGTGTTAGTCAGGTGTTATCTTCGTGTACACTATAATTCATTATACTGACTTCATAAGTGACTTAAATGGGTGAAGCTCATGTATATGGTAGGCAGGAGGAGGTGATAGAGGAGTATGAGGTGGACCCAGAATTGGCTTCCATTATTAATATGGCAGTTTCCCAGTGGGGTGAGGCGGAAATGACAAAGACATTGCAGAAGTTGCTGGGCTCCGCCACCAAGAGCCCCAAGGGTTCTTCTGAGAGTCTGCCACAGACGCACATTGAAGGTAGGGCCCCATTGGACTGCAGGGCTTTTCATAGTCCAAAGAATTGGCAGTAGCCTTTGGTAAACTGCAAAAACTCCGAAGTGGACCTCCTACAGAGGAGGCAGGCCCAAGTGGCCTTTTCAAGCAGACATGAGTCTGATACTGGAACCTTGGTCTGACCAAGACCAGAGGGCCATTGATTCCCCCTTCCCGGATGAGGACTCAGACAAAAGATCTAAGAGATCTCGAGAATGGCACCCCACAGGGGGAACTAAGAAGGAATTAAAAGACTGGAGGCGGCTAGAACCCAAAAATACCAGACTAATGCCTCTGACCTTTTCAATCCCAATGACATACCGCATCCCAACTCCTTGGAGCAGAAGCTCTCGGAGACGGTGGCATGTTATTTGAAACAGTGGCTGCGACAGCCGCTGGACAAAGAGGTCCATAACAAACTCTAGGCAGAATGCCTGAGACCCTCTAATACCGGGCAAGGTCATGCCACGCATGAACTAGACACCATGATGGTTACCTTAATGGGCCGACTGATTAAGGACCCCAAGAGGGATAGTGAAAAATCTTGGGAGGTTATGCCAAGATAAGCCTAATAATGTTACAGGACCCCTAACAAAGATCATGGAGTTGGTGGGACCTAGTGAATTTTTTTTTTGCAGTTTTATATAGCACAGACATGACACGAAGGTATTTGAGCGCTTTACGTGAGCACAAGTAACTTAACTCAAGGACACAAATTTTGGGTGGCAGGGGGTTAGGCAAGGGAAGATTAATTTATCTGCCCACAATTGCAGGATGTTGAGCTAATGCAGAGATCGAACCTGGTTTCTCAGTTGCAAAGTCGGTACCTCTTGCCATTATGTCACATTCTCTCGTTCGTTGAGGCCTTTACATCTCTGGGCATATTTTATCCATCCTTAAAAGAGAGATTTATAGCCCCTGTATTTTTTGCTGGAAGTGGTAGGGGTCACTTATCTGGATGCGTCCCCTTCTGGATCGGGGGGGTAGAGTTTTCCATTTTTGGGGCATACTGCACCAAGGGGGCTAGCCATCCATGGCCCATATACCGGAGGCTAGATTGGAACAGATCTTTAGAACTGCAGATTGGTCGACTTCACATTTAAGGGACTCTATTTCAAACCAACGGATCAGTTTGCTTCATTAGTGGCAAGTAAGCGTTAAAGAAGCATAACCAAGCCGCCAGTCCTGATATAGAATGAAAACTTTCCTAGCAAACCTGAAGGAAAATTTCAATTCTATTAAGGATACAGAGGCACATAGTACCCATCCCGATGTGTGAAAAGGTTGGAGGACCCACGTTGGATAGAAGTATCTCACTTAATATAATACTGTGCCCCGTTTATATCTGCATTGTTTATATTAAGGGCCTTGCTCATGCAAAGAATTAATGAATACTGTTCCTTTTTAGTTATGGAGGATAAACAATGATGGCAGTTGCAGCGGAAAGGAGAGGTGAGAGAGAGGCCACCATTCGCAAAAAGAAAGAGGACAAAAGGAGGTTGACACGGGGGGCAATTGGTGAAAAGATCTTCAAAAGATTTGGTTGTAAGCTGTTAAGGTCCAAAATGATGCCTAAATTCCTGTGCTCCAACCATCCCGATAAAAAAGATCCAATCTTCGCTACATAGAGTGTGACAGGAGTAGTATGTCCTTTAAAACTCAAAAAGCTATCAAATTTTCCCTATACCTCAACCAGCCTACCCACATAGGTTATGTGTTTAAATTGTAACCTTCTAAATGGGACATTCTGATATTTGCACCACTCTTCTGGACCCGTAAGGGTAATAACTTATCCAGAACCCACCGTCATGGAAATAGAAATGCCAGGAACCCCAATCTGACAGAATGGTCTCCGGACACTCATGGAATCAAACTTTAGTACATTGTGTTCCTCTAGCTCTTTTTCTTGCCCTCCTGCTTCAACTGAATTCGACACCAACATCACAAGATTACCCTCCTCAATATCTTAATCAGAATTGCCTTCTGATATACAGTCAACAGAAAGAACACGTTTGGGTTTGACATGTGTTGACTTGATTTGCACACACTTGCAAAGTCTCCTTTCCTCTTATACTTGGTGCAATTATTATCGACTGCGGAGCATGAGGAGGCATTGCCTAAGTCATTTTTGCTGCCACACCTATAACACTCTAAAGTAGTTTTCTATTTAATGTCCATTTTCATTTCTACTTTACCACGGTGTCAGAAACAACTGCATGGACCCGCGTCTCCACACTCTTCGCTATCTCCAACGCTTTATCCAAGATAAGGTTCTCCTTCGACAAAAGTTTCTTGTGGATCTTTTTTGCTGTTCGTTTTTTCCACTAATTGATCCCCAAGTATCCCATCCTAAAAGGTTTTGTAGCCACATGTTGCAGCTAAAACTCATTCATGAAACTCTCCACTGGTTACCAAAGAAGTTGCTTACTCATATAAAATTTGTGCCTTTCTATAACAATGTTACGTTTTTTCTTGAATCGAGAGACCATCATTTGGATGGCTGAGGCATAGTCGTATATAGCATCACAATCCTCCTTAACAGCTATAGGTAAGTCCTTTAGTACTTTCTTACCTTCGGTCCTAAAGAATGGCACAACTCCTCCATCAATAGCCTCTAAATAGGCTTCAAATCCCTTTAAACAGGCTTCTCATTCTACTGAAGTATTACAATTTGATGTGGAGGGACAGCTCCTCAAAAGACCAATGACTTCCGGTTAAAAATCGGGATGCAACGGGGCCCACCAACCCCAGCGGCTGGCATCCAACTCAATCACAATCTCTGGAGTTGAGTCAAATATTGCTTTGCTATTCCAGGCCTCCATGTGATTTAACCACCACAACATCTCCGACCTCGTTTCCTCCTATAGGATAATCTGTTCTGCATAACGGAGGCCTTTCCAAAGATGAGGAATCTTGAGCCTCTAAAGAGCCTGATAATGTAACGGGCCAGACAAAATGGCCTGAATCGACGAAGCCAACAGGCCCACAATACGAGCTATCAACCTACGTACAGTCTGCTTACTCAGAGTTGATCTAAATTCTCTTTTGATGCTCTTGACCTTTTGGGAGAGGGGGAATCAGCTGGCAGATGAGAGTCTGCCTGTAATCCCAGAAACTCTACGCGCTGGGACTGAGTCAGAACTGATTTCTGAGCGTTTAGAACAAAACAGAGGACCTGAAGAAGTGTGTAAGAACTAACTGTGGACATTAAGCCATAAGAATGATGTTGCCTAGATAATCAGACGCACCCCTCAAGGGATCCCACTACCAGTCTAAGGAGCTTCGTACAGCAACAAGGGGCGGAGGAGAGGCCAAAGGGAAGGACTTTGTACTCGTAACAATGACAGCGCCAGAGGAACTGAAGAAAAAATCTGTGGGGTGAAAAAATGTGACTGGAAAGATATGAACCTTTTAAAAATGTAACCAAACCATCCAGTGCCCCTCTCGGAGTATGATCCTTAAGAGATGGATGCCCTCCATTTTGAAATGGCGGTAAGCAATCCAACCATTGAAATCTCTGAGATTTAAGACCAGATGAGACCCACCCCCTTTCTTCTCCACCAATAAGATGTAACTGATAAAACTGTTTGGGTGGGGTGACAGTGCCTCTATGGTGCCCTTTTGCAGGAGAGTTTGAATCTCTTAAGAGATAAAATCATGTGCGAGGGAAACCCCTTCCTCAGTTTGTAACCCTGAACAGTCACTAGAACCCAGAGATCCTGAGTCAGATTCTGCCATTTGTGAGGAAATTACTGGATCCCGCCCCCGAGTAACACCTCGGAAAACAGAATAAGTCTCACCTGTGGTACCAGACTCTTGGGTGGGAACCCTGCGATCCACCGTAGCGGCCTCTCCGGGAACGATTCTTCTTACCTCAAGGACGAGAGAGGTAGAAGTTGGAGGTGGCAGAAGGCATCTCAGTAATCCCCTCTGGTTTGATAAAAAACACTCTATGGGCCTTGGCTAAAATCCCGGCCAAACGCTCTCCCTCTGAAGTGCCCAGCCCTGCCAAAAAGTGGTCTGAAGGCTTTGCGAAGGAAACCTTGAGCTTTCTCGGGTTACTCAATGTAGCCACAAATTTACATAACTCTGAGAAAAGGCTGACCAAACAGCAGATCCTGAGCCACTGAAACAGATTCAGAAGATGCAAGCTCAGTGAGTTCTGGTCAAGATTAAGGAGGATGGACCTATGCAGCTCGCTGGAAATAACTTAATTTCCATTGCCCAATTGGCCTATAGCCCTCTGCCCCCAGCCAACCAACTCATCAGAGTCAATGGCCAAAGCTGACTACTTGGCTCAGTAACCTAACTCTAGAATGTTAATGAGGGGTCCGGACATGTCGAGGAGCTTATCCTGACAAAAACGCCAGGCCCTATCTATACCCTTATTCAGGTCCCATGAGTAATTTTTGAAACAGGTAATGAGGGTTTGATCCACTTCAGGAGTGTTAGTGACTTTGCCCGGGAGATCATGTCGAAGACACTCTGAGCGCAGGCGCTCTTACATTTTTGTCAAACACAAGGCAGATATGTGATTGGACATAGTCCGCCACTTCCTGGAGGTGAAAGCCACGTAGAGGAATTTGTATGAATAATTTTGGTCGGCTCAATGGCGAGAACTTTAGCTTGAGGAGAGGGATCGACATGATGTCACTTGCATGTACGCTTGCTAGGATCAGGTTCATCTTTTTGGTCTGAACTCTGGGAGGATAAAGTACTGGAATCATCACCCGTTGTCGGAAAGAGGGCGGAGAGTATTTTGGAAGTGCTGTAGTCATGATCCATTGCCAAGGAGCTGGTCACTCGTTCCAAATTAGAGGCGTGTGATCCCTTAGGGGTTTTCCTGCTGGCTTTTAGCTTGAGAGGAGAACTGACGACCTTTTATATGTGAAAGGTGTCACTTCAGGGGTTCAATGGCTTTCACCAGTGTCTTGATCTCGGAGTGCTGTACCCCAGCTTCCACTGCATCCAAAAGATCTTGTTCCAAAGACCCAGCCAGGTCATCATAATAATAGCCCTCCTCATAGTAAGCAGCCATGTTCAAAAGGTTTGCACTGCAGACCAATAAATGCCTCTGAGGGAAAGAGCAGGTGAGGAAGGGAGACACACCTCTGAATACGAGCAATCAAGGGGAGAATGCTGCAGACGGACCCCCAAAATAGGCCAGCAAACCACGAGGCTAATGCTAACAAACAACGTTGATAAGAGACAAGGAGAACTTAGATGCGTCTCTCCCGCGTTCAATCAAAGCCTCCGAGAACAGAAGGCAGAATTCCAGCCGTCGTGCATGCACACTGGCCGCTCGAACTTTGTCATAGAAAGAGGACACGACTGCAGTCATGCTGCATTACTCCAAGTCTCCCACTCCACACAATGAAACGAGGGCGAAGAACGGCTCCTGTGTAGCTGCAGGACATATAGAAAAACAACAGTGCATGTCAGAGCAACGCTTGGTGGCCCCAAAGAACGGGCGAAATGTCTTAAATAAACAGAAGAACACTGTAAAGCAGCAATAAAGGCACATTACAGCATAAACATTCAATTATCAACAAGCATCAGTAACACGAACATAAAAATGAATAAGGCACTTAAATGGCTTACAAGCAGCAAAGAAAGAGGAAGATGGACTGTCTACAAAGGGATTATATGGGATGGGTCTACAAGGTTATCATGTGACTGTTATGGAGTAATGGGAAAGAGTTTAATTTGATTGACTGATGTTTTGAAGTGTAAAAGAAAGAAAAGCATAATCAGTGCGTTGTTGATGACAATGTGGCTGGTAATTAATGGGAGTTTATGTTTTGGTGCTGTGAAATTTTCGTAACGAAAGTAAAGCACAATGAATTCATCAGGCAAGCTAGGAAATATTCCTTTATTAGCATATGTGTTTGAGCCACGCCCCTAGCTGTATATGCTATACCCTATCGAAAGACCCTTCTCATTAGGTCGAGCCTCAAGTCAGCATGTATGCGCTGCGAGACCTGATGTATCTACAACATGGGCTTTAACCAAGACCATCCCTTGCCATTGGTTCTTTGTTGTGCTACTTGAAATGCTGGCTTTGTTTTTGGTCCATTGCTTTCCATTGTCCAGCATTTAGGTGCTTGCTTGAGGCCCAGGCGATTTCACTCATTGTTTGGCCATCCAACCTTCAGGGTTCCTACTGGCCCAGCGCAAGATGGCACCTCCTCCCGTCTGGGAATTCGCATCAGCCAAAGCCCCGCCTCATCCCGGTGGCTGCTTCATCAACAACTATCGCTCTAGTAAGGTTACAATCAGTTGTTTATTGGGGCTTGGTCTGACCGCAGCTCTGCAGTGCTGTTGCAGGGGGAATCCAATTTTAGAGAATATAAATGCTGCCTTTGTATACTGCTCGTGGCTCCTATGTTCATGTCGCTGGCAGAGTGGAGTGGAAGGTTTCCACAACCTCCATGAGGCTCGCCGATTTAGCATTTTGTTGAATAATGCGGGAGCTTGATCAAGGTATGAAACTAATAGATACAATTTATACAGTAGCAGAAATTGTCACTGATAATATAAATAGTTATGAAGCACTTCAGGCTGTAAACCAGAGGTATGCAGCTAATCGGCAAAACCAGAAAAATGCAGAGTTGTCTACCATTATCTCTCAAGTTTTTGTTTGTTTGAGAAGAAACATTATGGGAACTAAGCAATGGAAGCTCTGTTTCAAACCTAAATCTGCAAATGAAGGGAGGTAAAATAGAGAAACAGCATACAGGCGATACAGTGTGGCGACCTGCCGCCCATCATTCTTTTCTATTTATTTTCTTTTGTAGAATTTACGGCCCGCCGTGCTTTAGCTTAAACATGTGAAGCTAAAGTGCTGCTTGCCGCGAATACTACATAAGTAAATAAATAGAAAAGAAAGCAGAACCCAACAAGCTTTATTAAAACGTGTGTAGTGTTCCGTTTCTAAAATCTAACATGTATAATCAATAACAGATGTAAAGGGCTATTTCAGTCAAGGGTACTCCAAAGAGAACCATTCCCATTAAATTCAGGGCAACAATAGGACTGTGATGTGATGCTACTTCTTGAGATGTAATTTTGCATTGCCGATGTTCATAAGTCTCCTCCCACATACATTTCTTTTAGGGTTTGTTGTCTGGAAAAGAGGGTCTACTTCACACTCTGCATTATATTGTCTTGAGCAGAAATGGTTTCTAAACTATATGGGGCAATATGTAAATAATCATGCATTCCTGGCATCAAGAAGGGGACACCTATAGGCATCTGTCCAGGATGCCCTTCGCCCCCCCTTGCCTTCAGGAGTGTGTAAGTGACAGAGTGTAGGTATCCAGTGACGAAGAAAGGGAGACTGGAATGCCGGTGCAAGCAAGGAAATGGAGACCCACAGTCAGCTTGTTAGGTAGAAAATAAGGGCATTATTGGTGGTGTTCATTGGGCATATAAGTTTCTTGGGCCCCGGAGCCAGTGCGCTAGCCATTGATAGCTATGGCCCTACTGGTCCCCATGCGAGGGTGGGGGAATTGTTGCTCCTCAGGTAGTACTGATTCCTAAAGGCATGTAGCACCTAGTGACTGCTATTCGTGATGCCAATCCCTGCAAATGAAGGTTGGCTTCAGAGTATAACTTACCAGAATGTGGTCATCTTTCGAGGGGAAGACAGCATCCATAAAAAGGCACACACTTTATTGAGGCAGCCTCTATGTTTTTCAAAAATAGTTAAAGGTGCTTAAATACATAACATTTCATTTTTTTTATGGCAGAGTTTTATATAGCGCGAACTTGACCCGAATCCAAGCAGGTATCAGATCGCTTTACATAGCACCAGTTACGTTACAGGAGGACACACATTCAATCTTTGTTAGGCACGGGGAGATTACGTGATTTGCCCAGAATCACAGGATGTTCAGCGTCATTACCGAGACTCGAACCCAGGTCCGAGGCCGAGCGCCGCCCTAGCCAACTCCTCTCCAATCTCATTGTTTCCTGTTGTTAACACATCATTATATCCGAGATACACACCCTGTGTAATTATTCAACCATCAACCCTATCTTGTTAATCTGTGCAAGCATGCTAACAAAGTTGTGGCGGTTTTTCAGTTTATTTTATTTGTTTGCACACCGTTGGAAAGCGTTTGCTTAATGTTCAGTTTCTAAATGATTTGCCTGCTCTCATATCACACACTCACCCTTTCAACCACTTCTCCATCCATACACTTACTCACTCATCTACCCAGTCACTATTCATTCATCTACTGAACCACTAACAATTTCTCCAACTACTCAGTAACATAGCCAGTGTGTCACGGGCCCTAGTAAAAGGAAGGAAATGCCCCATAGCTGCTCTTTGGATTATAAAATACAGCAAAATACAGGGTTCAGTGGCCCCCCCTGGCCTGTGGGGGCCGGTACCATTGGACCAGCTTTACCAATGGAAGTTACGCCCCTACAACTACTCAGTATCGATACACCTATACATTCATCCATCCACTAAGATATCAACACATTCCTAAAGTGACATACCCATTTGCTCATTCACTCCCCATCTCTCACATATCCATCTATTCATCCACTTCCCACTCATCTACTAGTTGACATTGTTCATCATTTAGCCATCTTCGACCTACTCATCTACCTACTAACTAATCACCTCACCTACAAACTTACTCATCACTCAATCATTCATCCAAACACCCACATCTATCCATCTACTCATCCATCCATGCATGCATTTAGTAATCCATTTCCACATACTTTCATATACACAATGAATCCAACAACTCACCCCCACGCACTCAGCCACCATCTATATGTTGCATCGCTAAGTTCTTATATGATATAAGGTCTCAAAGCGAGACCAATTGCATTGTAAATGCTTAAAGTCATGCCAACAGCCAACCAATACCAGCTCGACGGCCCCTCTGACCCCAAAGACTAATAAGATCACCTTGAAATGTACTACTGACCTCTGGCTGGTTCACGATGACGTCGCTAACCTCGGATTCCTTTCCAGGTCACACGCGGCGCAGCCACCGCTGAAAGGAAAGGAGGCCTCAGAGCCCGCAGGCCGAGTCACAGCGCCACGCCTGCCACAGATCCGCCGCGAGCGCTGAGCGTGGACGGTGCCGTGCAGCACCCCGTCCCTTGGAGCATGCGCAGACCGGTCGGACTCTACCAAGGAATGTAGTGTTTGCAGCGCGGAGCATGCGTAGACCGTGGCTTCCGGTTACGAGCATGCGCAGATGAAGACATTTGTCTTGTGTATCTCAAGCTCCGAGCATGCGTACGTCTGCACGACCTACTTAAACACTTGTATTTGTGGTTTTACAGCAAGACCTGAAATTAAAACAAATACATCAAGAGAGCAGGGAACTGTCTGCGCAGCAGAAATACATCTCGGGTTTCTGCTGGCTGAAGAGGCCTTACGTGTGAGTTGAGTGAGAAGTGTTACTCCAGTGTTATTTGGTAGAGGAGTCCCCTTTGGGGTGTTAGGCTGGTCTGGTGTCGGTGAGATTGTATACCCGTACAGCTGGATTGGTGGCCGTGAGATCGCATTCCCTCACAGCACATATACGTCCTTTTCTCGCTTTATCCAACAATAGTTATTGTGAGGAATTGTGTATTATATGGTGCACTTGTGGAATAGACTCATGAAATCAACTTGGGTCCAATCGGGCTCGTTTGCTAAACCTTCTTCTAGTGGTCTTCAAACTTTTTAATGTTGTGCCCCCTTCAAATATTTTCACAATGATTCTATTAAACTGGCAATGTTTAATATGTCTAGGCTTATTTAAACATTTCAGTTAAGTTCTGTTACTGTTTTAAACCTCTGAAGGGGGAATAAAGCTAATGGGAGGGTTTGGGACTGGTCTCGTCGTATTGTACCATGGATGACATTATATTGGCATATAGACTGTACCAAGTTATGTTTGGTGTTGCTTATATTATTGTTGCTGTTGTTTGATCAGTGGTGGAAAGCACATGTATGTACATGTCATTGATGTGATATGTTGTATTGCCCTGTTCTGGGCAAGTTGCTGACCATTGACCAATAAAAAGGAACGAAAAAAAAAAAGTTCTGTTACCATTTTAAAAATGCAATCAAAATACATGATTGACAAACGTACTAATCTCTTTAGGCAGGCTAACGTGTAAGTGTATCCACAGTGTGATTATTAGAAATGAGGGTAGGGGTTTGAAGAGTATTTGGAGCCCCTTCCCTTTTGGCACCTTCTCCCAGCCAGAATGTATATGAAAAAAAGATGGGAGTGATGGCCCATTACAGAGCCGCTTACTGTCGCTCATGTTTTTTCCACGGAAAATAAAGGGCTGTTATCAGCATAATGCTTCTTTTGGCCAGAGCCTGGTGCCCTCCCCCAGATCACTTGAAGCCCCTCTAGGGGGGTCCGCCCTCCAGTTCTAAGACCCCTGCCTTGGCTCAACCAAGGGTAGCTATGAAGGGGCGTGGTTTAGCGTGTGGCTAGATGGCTGGGCTTTAAGCGAGCTCTGCCGGCCGGGCGGAATAAACCTTTAACATCCTGCAGCAGTGAGGGGATAGAACCACACAAAAAAGCGGGTTTTTACCTCACAAAGCCCGGAGAGCCGGTGTCACTGCTCTCCATCTGCCAGGGTGCCCTGGATTGCCAGAAAGCAGTGCCTATCTGCCCAGGGGGAGACGACATTGGGCACTCGCATTGGCGTGCAGCCCACTGAATCGGAACCGTCTTTAACTCCTATCCAGAGACCTGACCCGCGTACCGAGGGCCCGCTGACTGTCTGGTCCTGCATGGCTGCTGCGGCCTGGCTTCGGCTGATGCCGCTGCTGCTTCCTGGGGTGCGTGGCTCGGAGCCGGGCCGAAGATCTGCACTGGCTGTGGCGTGGCCTGTGCTGTACGAGCGGGCCCGAAAATCGGACCTGTTCCGCACTTGGGCCTGCGTGGCTGCTGCTGCCCGGCTCCAGATCTGTTGGCGCCGGTGTCGGCGTGTACGCGGCCCAAGGCCGGGATGAAGATACACTTCCATGGCGGTACGGCCTGGACTGCGCGTGCGGGCCTGAGAGTGCGGCCTGCTCGTTGCCTCGGGGGCACACCTGATGCGGTTGTGGAGTGGCAGCGCTGGTCACCGGCCTCGCGGCGACACCGGGGACCAACCCATCCACCAAGTAAGGAGCTGGGCGGGGGAGCTTGCCGGGGGTCTGGCAGGCCGTGGGAGGCGAGTAATCAGACAAGTCCAGGCCTGCTCCCCTCAATTACACTGGCATTGCGGGGATACTCGCCTCGTCCCAGCATCAGCCTGGCCTGGCTGCCAGGTGTGTTCCCTCCCAGCCGCTCCCCAGCCTGGTGAAGACTTTGAGGCGACCCATCGGGGAGCCCTGTGGGACCGCCGACATCCAGACCCTGGTGCCTCGGGGCAAACGCTTCGTCCCTTGGATCCTTGACCCGTGGGAACCTGCTTGGCCTGTGTTGCGCACCTATTGAATACCACAGTGTGGGCAGAGACCGCACTGGTTTCTTCGCTGTGGGCCCCGGAGGGCTTTCGAGGAGTGCCCTTCTCCTGCCTGAACGGACTGACCGAGTGGACGCTGCCTCCTATCCGCTCCAGCCGCACTGACAAATTTGCAATTGACTACTGTGGTGTGCGCGATCGGTGAAAGAGGCACTCACTTCCCCGCTTTTGCCAAACATCTCTGTGCCCTATCCCAATCGATTCTCCTGGTGTGAGATCCAACCTAGCTAGAAATCGTCGCAATGGGGAATGCTGATGCGAAACAGCCCAAGCTCACATTTGAGGGCCGCAGAGCCGGCAGGGCCAGTGAATTATCTCAGGAGGCCGGCGAGCAGGCCGCACGGACAGACACAACTGATTCACAAGATGACAGTATTCGCTCCATACTCCTTGAAGTCGAATCAAGCCTAAAAACTATTTCTTCCAAGATTGACTCCTTAATAGCCTGCCTAGACCAAGTCAAACAAGGGGTGTACACTCATAAAACCTGCATCACGCAACTGGAGGCAAGGGTTTCTGACGCGGACGACTCCGGTGCCGAAAACCGACAACACCTCTTGAAAATGGATAAGGTGCTTGATATCATCCGCACTAAAAATGAAGAACTTGAATCCCACTCCTGCAGGAATAATATCCGAATCGTGGGTCTCCCTGAATCCCCCGCAATCTACAAAATGGAGACCTACCTGGAGTCCATGCTGCGTGAGCTTTTCGGCACGGCTGTATCGGACCTTTTTATCGTTGAGCGGGCCCACAGATCGCTTGGCCCGTGACCACCGCCGGGGGCACCCGCATGGCCAATAATAGCCCGCCTGCTGAATTACCATGACTGAGACTCCATCCTTCGGAAGTCAAGGGAGATGGGGGAAATCAGACACCAAGGGAACACACTCTCCATTTACCCTGACTTCACGCTGTCTGTGTAGGCCACTCGCTGGGACTTCCTCCCAACTAAACGCATTCTTCAGCAACTCCGTATAACATATGCCCTCGTGTACCCCGCCAAGTTCCGCATAGCCTCTGTAAATAAGCCTAGCTTCTTCACGGACCCTAAAGCTGCCCTGGAATTTGCAAAACAACTACAAAAATCTCTTCCCCCTCAATCGGCAAACTCCTACTGAAGACAGCCACGCAATTGTCAATGACTAACTCTGCCAACGAATGGTAGCAGTTCCTCTGAGGCCCTGTTGATAAACTCAAGTGCACTCAGTTCAGTAGTATAAATGTCTGCTGTTGTTATGCTTCGCTCAAACTGCTGTTAATTACCCGTACATTCTCCCCTCCATGCTGTGAACTGGCGCTCTCAGCCACCCTGCTGCACGGCATGGGATAGTCCGGTTGACCCCACGTACCCCTATTGGGATAATTTCTGCATCATGTTCGTATCCACCCAATTGGGGCTCCTTGGGTGGGGGAGGCATGATTCTCAAACATTTTAGGGCATTGGAGTAGGAGGGGGGACCACCCAGAGTAGATGTGATGTTACAAATTCACACCATAGGGCTATGTTCTATTGTTATACCTGCTTCAATTAAAATTCGACTGAAATTACATTCGACTACGCCACTGTCACGTACCATGCTGTATTATCTCTAGGTGTCAGGACAGATACTAGAATACTTGCTTTCAGGCCCTTGCTAGGCATTATCAATGACTGAGCTGTCTCTTCTGACATGGAATATTAGGGGCATAAACGACTTCCGCAAAGCATGTCTCATACACTTGTATCTCATTAGGCACAAAACTGTCATCTGTTTTCTACAGGAGACACATCTGATGGCTACTAGCGCAGCTAGACTACGATCCAGGCACTGGAGGGACACATACTCCTCATTTTACTCTAATTATGCAAGGGGAGTCACAATTTTAATAAAGAAAGGTCTGCCATGGCGCACTTCACACTCTCACATCGACACTGAAGGGAGATACGTGATTCTCTCAGGAACCCTTTATGCCCAGCTAGTGATACTGACAGCCATCTAGGGCCCGAACACAGACAATTCAGACTTTTACATCCAAATATGGAAAGTTATCCCCTCTCTTGACCCTTTACCGTTGTTATGGGGAGGTGACTTCAACATTGCCCCACAGAACATATCTGACTGCTCCGGCACTCGGCTGCTTCACCCACAGGCCACCGCTACATTACACACCCTTATGCAAGATAACAGCTTAGTTGACATACGGCGGCATCTCCACCCTGACAGGTGCGAGGGTACTTGAGTTTCTAACTCTTACTGTTCCTGGTCCCCTATTGATCTGTGGGTGGTCACTCAAGATGTATCATGCTGGGTTACCTCCGCCACGCATCTGGCACGCACTCTATCGGACCACTCACCAGTGAGCTTGGCCATGCAAATCCCGCGGACTCCCCGGTGCATGTTCGCATGGCGCCTACAACCTCAGGCGCTTCGGGATGCTGCATTCCGAGAGGAACTTTGCGGCGCCATCATTGAATTCTTTGAACTAAATTCTGTCTCTGTGGACTCCCCCTCTGTCGTCTGTGAGACCTTCAAGGTGGTGGATCGGGGAGAATGTATTGCACGGCAGTCCGGCGTGCTCAGATCCATTAGGGGCACCTTGGAGAAACTGGAAGCAGAACTTAAACAACTCAATCAAAGCTACGTCAATAACCCTTCCCCAGCTACACTTACAGATATAAGATCAAAGATGACCGAATATCATGCAGAGGCTGAACGGGAGGTAATGCATCTCAGCCGTGAGGCACAGGCACGCCGGTATGGTGAGGGCGATCGGCTCGGCAAAACACTGGCAACTCTATTGAGGACGCCACACGCCTCCTCTTACATAACAGAACTACAGGATGACCCTGAGGGAAGAATCAAGTCCCCCAGCAAAATAGTTGACAAAATAACCTCATTCTATTCTCACCTCTACACCGCTGGCGATCCAACACCCCCTGAGGTTATCGAGTAGTATTTTGATACTATTGAGCTGCTATGGCTCAGTGATAAACATCACAAGTATATGGATGAACCATTCACCACCGAGGCGATCGCACAAGTGTTCTCAGGTCTTCCGGGCGAAAAGGCACCTGGATCTGATGGACTGCCGGACGCTTTGTATAAAGAATATGCACCCCTCCTCATACCTCACCTTGCTGAAATGTACAATGAATTCGTCACGAGTGGCCAATTCCCCACCACCCTCCGTGAAGCGTTGATTACTCTTCTCCTCAAGCCGGACAAACCACTGGAGTGCTGCAATTCCTATCGCCCGTTATCACCTATCAACACAGACACAAGATATATGCACAACTGTTGGCTAACCACCTCCCCCCTCTCATGACACTTATAGCTCGTCCGGACAAATCCGACTTCATCTAAGGTTGCGCCACGTCACACATTTTGCTCACCATCTTTTCTGTAATGCACCAAATCAATTCCGATCTGCCAGCGGTGGCGGCCCTGCTGGACGCCACCAAGGCATTCGATTCACTAGAATGGCCTTTTCTCTTTGCTCTGCTTAGCCGCCTTGGTTTCAGCCCAGCTTTCGTAAACAAGATCAAGTTACTCTACACGTTGCCCTCAGCGCGCATACGCATTAATGGGCAAATCACTGAACCCATATGCATCACCAGAGGCACTAGACAGGGATGCCCCCTGTCACCCATGCTCTTCGCCATCGCGGCACAGCTGCGACAGCACCACACGCAACGGGGCATTGGGTTCTCCACCCGTGGCCTTCCATGTATGCTGATGACGTGGCATTATACATCCGTGAACCCCGTCAAAATTTGGCCCCAATAACCAAAGAGGTCATAAGATTTGGTGGCCTCTCGGGCATTCAAATAAACTGGAATGAATCTATTCTATTCCCTTTAACGGATTCAACCCAACCTGTCCCCACAGAATACCCTATCAAATGGGCTGCTGGGCAGACTAAATATCTCGGTTGAGACACAGAGGAGCTTTGGAGGGCTAACTACGGCAGGACTATGGAGTAGCTTGAATCTAAAATCAAACACAAGGAGATGATGGACGGAGCGCTGAAACCTTTCAGACACTCACCCCCAGTCACAGATCTGGGTTGAATCCATCATCATTCTGTAGCTCACTTTGCCACCTCAGTTCAGACCCAGCTATATGCAAATCAGTCTTGACCCTGTGCCTCATGGGAACAGTCCAGCCCGAACTGCCAAGTCAGGTCTTTCCTGAACTGGAAACAAGCATTCTGGGACCGGTTTCTGGGTAACACCCTTCATCAGCCAGGCTAGCTTGAATCCAGTGGTAAAGTGAGCAAGGGACCCACGTCTTGGCATACCGTGCCAAGTTAGGGTGAACAAAGCAAACACAATCTAAAATCCTCACATGGAAAAATCTCCTGTTATCTTTAGCGGGGCGCATCGCAATCGCCAAGATGGTGTTCCTGTCTAAGTTTCTTTACCTGTTCTTAAATATTCCACTGCCACTCACCTCCCACTTTTTCTAGCACTTGCGCTCCAATTTAATCACACTCCTATGGGCGGGACATGAGCCGCTTACCGCTTATGAAACCTTTACACTGCCATTTTCCCCTGGTGGAATGGGCGCCCCAAATTTTAAGTTATATGCTTATTCAGCTCAGGCCAGTTTTCTCCATTTTTGGCTGCACTCCACGCCCTTTCAGCCAAATGTCGCTGTAGAGAAAGACCTCGCATCCCAGTGGCTGCTACAAACATCAATATTCTTGCCATTTACGACTCGAGAGGCGAAATGAATACTGTTGAATGCACACGCTGGGCCTGGGAAGGAATCCGTAGACACATAGGGGTTAAGGCATTATACGCACCAGCGATGCAACTCACTAGCAATCCCTCCTTTCCTCCACTGCAGACTAACAGCATGGCATGCCGAGCCGCGGCGCTGGGTATCCGCACTAAAGCCGATCTTTATCCTAACAGACACTTCCTTTCTCTCCCGAACAACGCCACTCCATCAGACAACCTATTATATCATCAGATAGGAGCGACCTGCAGAAACACGAACGATGCATTCCTTTGCCCTCCACCGCCAAACGCAGTACTTGAATACATCCACACGGCATCCTCTCTGAGTAAGCTTGTCACCAGATTATATGCACTAACTCTCGCAGTCTCCCCTGTGGACACTGAGCGGGCACGCTGTGCATGGGCAGCAGACTTAGTCGACAGGCCTTGACCAGAACAATGGCAGTACTGCTGCAATCAATCCGAAAAACTCTCCCCAATTATCGACTGCGCCAGATACATTTTACATTTTTACACAGACTGGATCGCACCCCCGCAGCACTTCACAGGATGGGCTTGGCGGAGGATGCAAGATGTGTGAGATAATCTGCTCCCGAGCAACCTTGTACACTTGGCCTGGTTATGTCCGAAAATAGCGAACTTCTGGCAAGATGTTTGCACAATCATTAGCGCCATCACCTCTGACACCCGACATTTCTACATACTTGCTGGGATATGTCAAGAACATTTCGGACACTGATCGTAGACTGGTTGCAATGCTTCTGGTGCTGGCCAGGCGCAGGGTGGCGATTCACTGGGGCCATAAGTCGGCACCAGTTGCAAAAAGCTGGCTAGCAGACGCGGAGCACTGTCAGTCGCACCATCAGTCATACCATAGCGAATATTGGAACTTATTGCCCCTAGCGAGAAGGCCACATGATATTTGGGCCCCTCTGGTATCCTAACTTTGACAGATAGACGAGGCTGACCAATACCCTGACCACCTCCCAGGCCCTGTAGCTGCAAACGACTAGATTAAAAATGACAGTTGCAGACCTAATTCTCATGAAAATACAATGTCGTGAATAATGTACAAGCCAATCCAATAGCAACTTCTGTGCCCAGTTTTTGATTGTACTGTCGTGCACTCTGCATAACTTGCTATTAATTGAATGCCTTCCTAACATGTTTCAGCTTAAACTATGTAATCAAATGCATAATATGTAATGCGCTTTACTCCAAATAAAGTTTATAAAAAAGAAAAACCTTGGGTATCTGTGGATTCAAGCTGTCCAGCTCAAGCAAAGGAACAAGTGTAAAGCATTTAGAAGTACCAAAACAACAGAATAAGAAAGTCGCACAACAGGAAAGAAATACAGCACCAATTTATAAAATTACGTGTTTGTTTTTTTAAGTTCAAGAAAAGGTTTATTGAAAAAATTAATATGATCATAAAACAATGCTTCGTATATGCAGTTATTTGTTGATACATGGATACATAAAGGTACAATAAACAGTAATAATAATATATAATATCCACTAAAATGGTAAAAGGATAATATATAAGATGATATGAATACAGTCAAAGGTTCACAGAAATCGTAAATAACAATATATGTCAGAAAAACACAATTTTAAAAACTATTATAGAAAGTGATAAATCAAGCATAATTGTAGACAAATAGTAAGAGGTCAAGGAGGCTTGATAACTTCTTGTGAGGGAGCGGGTAAAGAAGTTTTCTTCATGGTATCGTCTAGAAATTGTGTGAGTGGGCCCCATAGGTGAGAACGTTTAGTAGCAAGAGATATAGGATGAATGAGTGCTGTATCAAGGCGATGATTATGACATACAGCATACCACCAAGCAAAATAGGACAATTTAGAGGAGTCCTTCCAGTTTTTTCACATTTGCTGAAAGACTACAGCTATTAACAAATCAATAAGTGGTAGCTGGGATTGACTCGTTTTTCAATCCAGTGTTAAACTACCCAGAAAAATGTTTGTGGGGGAGAGGGGAATTGTGGTGTGAAATGTAGTGTTGATTGGGTGCCAGACCTGTTTCCAAAATATAAGAACATGTGGACATGTGAACAGCTTATGATGGAGATGGGCGTCGACCTGGGAACATGTCCAGCAAGTGTTGAGATTTGTGTTATGTATTTTATGTAGGTGCGTGGGGGTAAGAAACAATCTATTATAAATGAAGAAGAGTGGTTGTGTTGTGCTGGCCGCTCTGGATGATTTCCTAAGCTTCGTCCAAATTCTGTTCCAAAAAGAGATAGGCCAATTAATTCCCAAATCGGCTTCCCATGAGAGTTCCAATTTGGTTTTGTCCCGGATCACAGGAGGTATCATTAAATGGGAATAAACGGTGGATGCTTTGGGGTTTATGTACAAAAGGTTATGCCATGGGAAGAGGGGATGGGAGGGTGAGGAAGGTGCAGATTTGAGTTTAGCATAAGTATTGCGTTTTGCAAGGTTGAAAATTTAGGTTTAAAGGAAGAAGGCAAATGATAAAGAGTTTGTAATTGCGTTAATTGAATGGGCGTGCCCTGATCAAAAAATTGATGAACCCAGAGTAGACCTTTGTTTCTCCAAACCTTTCCAATATATAGGTTTCCTATTGAGAAGGATTTGTTCATTGTGCCAAATTGTGGAGTTAAGAAAAGTGTCTAAATTATGTACCACTAAGTGGGGTGCAGTGGACAGTAGTCTACATGAATGCTTGATAACGGGGGTAGAGAGCTTTTGTGGTTTGCGAGTAAAGGAGAGATATTCCTGAAATTAAAAGGGAGCTAGAAATGAGGTCTCAAGATCCACCCAAAGAGATTTATCTTGAGAATGATCAGCAATCCAGTTCGATAGTTGTCGTAGCTGAAAGGCTTTGTGATCATTAGAAAAATTAGGGAAATTGACACCGCCTTCAGATTTTGGTCTTGTTAATTTCTGTAACGCCATTTTTAATTTTTTAGCATTCCATAGAAAATAAGTCAAAATAGAGTTAATCTTTTGATATAATTTAGATGGGATGGAAAGTGGAATGTTAGAAAGGGTATACAAAACTATCGGACTCAACATCATTTTGATTGTGTCTAAACGGCCCCACCAGGAAAGATGAAGGGGATGCCATCTTGCGACCAGTGTTTTGAGTTTGGCAGAACATTTGTCTATGTTCAAAGAGATAGATATCTTTATCGAGGGAGAGAACCAAATGCCAAGATATTTGATATGTTTAGGGTTCCAAGTAAAGTTGGAGATCTTAAAATCATCCTTAAAGGTGTATTTGGTTAAGGGTAATATCTCACATTTTCCTCCGTTCAGTTTATAGCTCGATACCAAGCCATAGGCCTCCACCTCTCCCATGAAAGCAGTAATTGAAGATTGTGGTTGGGAGAAAAAAACGAAAATGTCGTCAGCGTAAGCTGCCAGCTTAATTTGTTGGGGGTCTGAGACAAAAACTGTGATTAAGTTATTCTGGCATATTCTTGAGAGAAAGGGTTCAAAGGCCAAATTGAAAAGAAAAGGGGACAAGGGGCAACCCGGGCGTACTCCTCGTTTAAGATTAAAGTAGGGGGAGATGAGGCCGTTGGTAGATATGGCGGCCTTGGGCTCGGAGTAAAGTAGGGATATTAAAGAAATAATGTTCGGTCCGAATCCAAACCACTTGAGAGCGTGGAAGATAAAAGGCCAGTAAACCCTATCAAAGGCATTTTCTGCATCTAACACAATTGCCGCCAAGGTGTCTGGATAGTGTGATGATTTAGATAAAATGTCAAAGAATAAGCGTGTTTTGTCAGTAATGTTGCGACCCCTGACAAAACCTGATTGTTCCTTTCCAAGCAGTATTGGAAGATGTGGTTCTAATCTTAAGGCTAGGGCTTTCGAGAACATTTTATAATCTATGTTAACTAAGGATATAGGTCTATAATTGTTACAGTAACGTAAATCCTTATCAGTCTTTGGTATTAGACAGATCAAGGCTTCGGAAGAAGAACCAGTGGAATTACGAGAAGCGATAAAGGAAGAAAGAAGAGTGTGCAAGTGTGGGAGTTATAGATGAAAGAAATGTAGATAAAACTCTACTGTGAAGTCATCTGGGCCTGGGGCCTTGTCGTTTTTAAGAGTTTTTAAAGCATTTAATAATTCTGTTTGTGTAAGTTCAGCTTCCAAAGAGGCTAAGTCCGATTGGGGATTAATATGTTTTTGAAGCGTGGAGAAATATTGGGCTATGTCTGTATCTGAGGGCGTGTGTTCTGGTGTGTAAAGGGATTGGTAGAAATGTACACATTCTTGGAGTATTTCAGTGTCTTTGAATTTCGATGCTTGGGTATCATCTATGATGGAATCAATCTGAAGTTTCTGTTGTTTGATCTTTAGGTAATTGGCCAGAAGTTTGCCCAATTTGTTTTGGCCACCATAATACTTCGCTGAGGATTTCAGTAAGTATAGGGAAGCCTGTTCGGTAGTGGATTCATTAAAAGCGATTTTTGCATTTTTGAGATCTTTATGAGAATCCTTTGACTTGGAGGTGTGGAAAGAGTGCTCAAGTTTTTTAATCTTAGAAAGAAGTGTATTATGTAATATGCGGGAAGCTTTACGTTTATTTGTCACAAATCTAATGATGAAATCCCGAGCGGTGGCCTTAAAGGCGTCTCACACTGTATGAAAGGAGACATCATTCGTTAAATTAATTTGAAAAAACTCTTGCACGAAAGAGGTAAAAGATGAATTGAAGTTAGGATCAAGGAGTAGGGAGTTATTGAAACGCCATTTTTTTGGTAATGTGGATTGATTAAAAAAGTCGAATTGAATTAAGACAGGCGCATGATCCGAGATAAGTATAGGGCCTATGTCAGCAGAACGTAAGGATTGGCAGATGTTGCGTGAAATAAAAATCTGATCAATTCGAGATTGTGTTTGATGTGGAGAGGAAAAAAAAAGAGTATTCTCTTGTGGATGGGTTGCAGAGACGCCATGAGTCTAATAAGTTTCTTTGTTGAATAGTTTGTGTGAAAATCTTATGTGGCGTGTTTGGGATAAAGGGGGATTTAGAGTTCCTATCGATGAAAGGGTCCATCACTTGGTTGCAGTCTCCTGCAAGAATAACGTTTTCTGATGGGTATTTGAGTAATAACTGAGATATACGAGACCAAAACGTGGTATCACCGCTGGTGGGGGCATAAATGTTAAGTAAAGACAGAGGGGTCTTCCCCAGCAGGAGGTTAGTGAGAATCCACCTACCCTCTGTGTCGGATTCTTGGGAAACAAGCTTGGCATTCAGTGATTTGTGACAAAGAGTTATAACCCCATTCCTTTTGCCATCTCCTGGTGAGAAAAAGATTTCACCAACCCAGTTTCTTTTGAGTTTTAGTGATTCGACTTTGGTGAGATGTGATTCTTGTAGTAACGCAATATTAACGTCTAATTTGGAGAGGTGAGATACAGACTCTCTGTCTCTTACTGGGGGAGTTCAAGCCTCTGACATTCCATGTGACAATTTTCAAAAACATTTGAGATGAAAGTATTAAAAACATAAGTGAACCAATAATGTCTTGTATATTATGAACAATATTACTTCCGAGAAATTCAACAATAATAACTATAAAAAACATTGAAGTAAGTCTTATAATAGGTACGAAGATATAAACAGTTGAAACCATTGGAGACAAGTTGCAGGAATAGAAAAGGTGAAGAAAAGGAAGAAGCGAGATTAGAAAAAGAGAGAAATGATAGATAAGAGGAAAGAAGAGAGAATAAAGAAGAAGAGGTAAGAGCTGTAAAGAAGAATATGAGAAAAAGGATCATATCCATATAGAGGTCAAAACAATGGAAGGATGGGGGGGGGGGGAGAGACCACATGGAACGATGACATACCCAGACTCCATGAGGTAAGGCGGGGAAGACTTCAGGATGTAGACAAAATTCAAAACTAAAAAGGTCACGCACATGAGGATGGGATCTGTGTAAAAAGAAAAACCAAAAAATGGTTAATATAAACAGGATGGAATATGTCATGACACACTTTGACATCAGACATTATAAGGTTATAACCTGAAATGGAAGAAGATAATGAGAAACAACAAACTGTTATACCATGGCAAAATCCATTTTAGAATTCTGTAAGAAAAACAACATACTGAAACGCTAAACCCTATTCCAATATATAACAAAAAGCTATTTAGAGGGTAATGAGAACAGAAAAAGCCATTATACCATGGCAAAAACTATACTAAACTTCTATAGTTGAAACAACACATTGAGGAATTAATCCCTATTTAGATATAGTCCAGAATAAAAACTATTTAAAGCGAGTGCTGGAAATGTCCATCTTTTCTGGGCATCGTGTATTGAGGAAACTCATTAACTTTGTTGGGTCCTCATAAGTCCTGGTGTTGTTGTTGAGAGTGACTTTAAACAAGCAAGGATGAAGCAATCCAAAACGTGCTCCAATTGAACGCAATGCTGGACGCATATCGAGGAATTCTTTGCATCTATCTACTGTGGACTTGGCATAATCTTGCGAGAAGAATAGTTGGTGACCTGAAAATGAAATACGCTTCAATAGTCTTACTGCAGAAAGCACTTTGAGAAGGTCCGTATACTCAAGGAAATACAATATAACTCCTTTTGGTCTTTTCATGCTTGAGGGATTTGAATGCAGTGGGCCCAGTCTAGGGGCGCGTTGTATATTAAGAGTAGTGCCCTCCGGTAGCTTTTGTACTGTCTGTAGAAATTTTTTGAAAGAAGGAGATGGGATCCGATCCTTCCGTGCCTTCCGATAAACCATAAATGCGAAGGTTGTTGCATCTGTTTCTATTTTCAAGATTTTCAACCTGTTTTTGCAAGGATGTAATTTGGGAATGAAAGATGTCTACTTTGTTGTAACATGCAGTTAGAGTTTTAACATTATGTTCAACCTTGGTGACTCTTTCTTCCAATTTGTCCCATCCATCGGTTAGGATTTGTATTTTAGAATTTGTCTCCTCAACAAATAGCCTCAGAGCTTGAATTTTCTCCAGAAGGAGATCCATGGAGACAGACGTAGGCGGCTTCGGTGGAGAAGGTGGATTTTTCTTAAGGCGTTTAGTTGTTGCCTTAGTAATACAAGAGGTGCCACAGGTCGTAGTTGAGGAAGCAGTTGTTTTGGGCAATGATGTTTGGGAGTCCCCCATTTTAATGAAGTTGAAACGTGGCCTTGAATGGACAAGAAATTTGCGATGTGAGGATATTTGTAATGAAGATACTCTTTTTAACCTACCCATGCAATGGGAAGAGTTAAAGCCTATACAGAAAAAGTTATGTAAAACTGTAAGGTATAACGTAAGTGCGCAATTTAACCTAATAATAATGGGCAGGGCACACTGTAACAGAATTTGCATACCTTTGGCGTAGGGCAGAATAATATCAAAACAAACATGTACCAATAGGCATGAAGTGATATATAAAGGTGATGTTTGTATGCTTAAAGGGAAAAGATCACATGTACATTACAAGAACATGTCTATGCCCAAGCAAACCATACCACATGCCTAACTTAATATCCTATCCAAGAGATCCTCTTTAAATAGAGAATCTCGTGATATACTCATATAATATTGTAGGCTCTGAGAGGAACACAATTAAGAAAAGCAGATGTTTGCATATACACATTTTAGCAACATAGAAACAAGGTTACAGAAATGCCCATTCAAAACCTGTTAATACCAGCGCATGGAAATAATGACCAAAAACACTATTCTACATGGCTATTAATGGGAAACATCCATAGTCAGTAAAGCGGGGTCAGTAAATGTATAAAACATTGCTGCTGTTGAATAAATCCAACGCACGATGAAGATAATCTCCTGTCAGTAAGTGAAAGTCAGTAAATGAATGAGTCACTGCCACTTTAAAAAGAGCCCGCATGCATTGAAAATAATCTCCTCAGCATACAGGCTGGTGTTGTGGGTTGACAAAATGTCAAAATTCACTTCATGCCGTAGCCCTGAATTCCGACCTTTACTCGGTTAGTTTCCTGTCAAAGATACTTCATTGCAGGCTTTAAAGAAACATCGCCACGTTATAAAAGTAAACTCCTTCGCGCTGACAGCTTGAAATGTATTGCTCCTGTGAAGCTGGTTCAGAGCGTAATGAGGAGTAGAAAGGGGGCACTGCACATTAAAACATGTCCAGAATTCAGTTAATCATTTAGCTTTCAAGTGACATCCTTTGTTAGTGTATTCTCGCGTCGCCGGTGAAAGAAAGTAATTATTAAGGGCAAAGATGCGCCGCACGATGAAAGCCGGCTCTCTCAGCGCGCGGAAAGTACTGAGGTGACGGCAACTATTACCGGAACAGCAGCTGAAGGCGCGATGCAGAATATGAAGACTATTCACGTCGGAATAGATTTAAGAAACCTATCACCTTGTAGCGCTGATGCTCCGGTCGTCAGTTCAGTTGGTGGTGATTTCTGACATGGCCGGTGCAGGAAAATCCCTCAGACCTCTCCGCCACCCCAGGCGAGTCACGGGAGATCCGCCATCTTCCTCGGGCGCTAGCCACGCCCCAAATTAAGGTATATTTTGATGAATATGTAGAAACCAAAACAAACAAAATCCACTTGAGGGTTCCAGAGATGTAGATTTTTAAGTAAAGACAGCTTTTTATTTCAAAACGCGAACAAGCATTAGTAACCGCTGACCACTTCGCCGACCACTTCCACAAGACAGCAACCATTTAGAGAAACTTCGATCCCGAACTCTCAGACTTCTTCTGCAACCCATCAACCACAACCACCAATCACCAGTTCACCGCACAGGAATAACTTAGCACACCTACAATGACAACCCTGGTTAACTCCGTCCACTCGGGAATACCAACCGCTCAATGCCCCTATCGACTCCTCAACCTCGGAAGAAACTAGATCAGCCACAAGCTCACCACCATCCTCAGCACCTCCATAACAACAGCCACCCTTTCCAATGCATGGAAACAGGCGGAGGTTAGAGCCCTTCGGAATAAACCTTCGACAGACCTCAGAGAGCTCCAGAACTACCATCCCATCTCCATCCTTCTGTTCCCCGCCAAAGTCCTGGAGAAGGCCATCAACCTCCAACTTAACGATCATCTGGAGAGAAACCAACTGCTGGACCCATCCCAACTGGGCTTCAGAGCCAACCACAGCACTGTGACAGCCCTGATCGCAGCAACAGATGATGTCCAAGACTTACTTGACAAAGAAGAATCAGCCACCCTAGTCTTCCTGGATCTATCCCAGCTTCCAATACCATCTCCCACAACACACTCAAAGATCGACCACACCAGATTGGAATCACAGACGATGCGCTCAGATGGATAACATCCTTCCTCATGGGACGTACGCAGAGAGTCTGCCTCCCTCCCGTCACCTTACAACCCAAGCACACGACCTGTGGAATACCCCAAGGCTCATCTTCAGCCCCACCCTTTTCAACATCTACTTGACACCAATCACAGACATCATCAGATCGCACAACATCAACATAATCTCCGTCGCCGATGACATTCAGCTCGCCCTCTCACTCTCAGTGAACCCCACCCTGACGAAGCCCAACTTCCACAACTGCATGAAGAACGCTGTAACATGGATGAAAGACAACTGCCTGAAACTCAACACAGATAAAGCGGAAGTTATGATCTTCATCAGACACACCGCCCACTGGAAAGACTCTTGGTGGCCAGTGGAGCTTGCACCCACCCCAACGCTGCATTATACTGGCCAGCAAACTCTCCATGAAACATCAAGCAAATGCCATCTCCTCAGCCTGCTTCCACACAATCCGCATGGTCTGCAAAATCTTCAGATGGCTCCCCATCAGCACAAGGAAAATGTTGACGCAGGCCCTCATCACCAGCCACCTCGACTACGGCAGGTGTCCTCCACCGAATTCATGCAAAGACTCCAGACAATCCAGAACGCAGCAGCCAGAATGATCCTGAACCTGCCCAAGAGGACACACATCACCCACCACCTGAAAGACCTCCACTGACTCCCTGTCCAGAAGACATGCCAGTTTAGGCTCCTCACCCACACCTACAAAGCACGCCATAACCAAGGAACAGACTACATGAACCACCGCATGATCTTCTACCAACCCATCAGAAACCTCTGCTCCTCACACCTCTCCCTCACTCAGATATCACATATTCACCGTAGCCACTCCAGAGGACACTCCTTCTCCCACCTCACCACCAAAGCCTGGAATACCCTCCCCCTCCACCTCTGCACTTCACCGTTGCTGAACCACTTCTGGAAGGGACTCAAGTCCTGGCTCTTCAACTGACACCTGCAGCACAGCACCTGGATAACCCCTAAGGCAATTAGCTACGCAATACAAATACTACTTGATTGATTTGTAACTGCAAAGTTTGGAAGCTTTGTAAAGCTTTTAAAGAGTTGTGTTTGACTACGGCCCACGTTGGGCTACCAACTTTGACAGGGGGAAGGTCAGGGGTGTTAATGAGGAGTAGTAGGAGACTTACCTTGGCAGTAAAGCAGTCTCCAGTCCAGTTCCAGGATCTATAAGCGAACCACCATAGGCTTCAATGGAGTAGTTCTGATGCAAGAAATACAGAATGCTGAAGATGCTGTAAGATGCCGATGATACTATATGGTCAATGGGGTTCTTCCTGGAGCTACTCCTCGGTCCACGGTCCAGGTGGGGCAACTTTGAGCATAGGGGTCGATGTCTATCGAAGTACTCCTTGGTACAATAAAAGTCCAGTTGCCACTGGACTGCTGGTCTCCAGTCACAACGAAACCAGCTGTTCCCTTTCGTGAAGACTAGTGTCTACCATGGCTGACCAAACTGGCTTCGACGACTCTCTTGGGTCGGCAGACTTGGGTGCAACATTTGAGCACCAGTACTTGGTCATCCAGGCTGCATATCAGTAGTCAGCAGCGGGCAAACAATTTTGGCTGCTGACTGAATAGAACAAGCTCCTTCAACTTTTGTGGTCCTGGTGGTGTAACAGGAAGTCAGCAAACTTTCTCTTGGGGTTTCCCTATTCTGTCTGGGGCTCAGGGGCGACTGTCCACGGGCCAAGCACCACAGGCTCAGTCCTCTCTTTGCTAGCCCCAAGGATCAGCAGGTGCAGTCAAGCGCTTGGTGCAGCCTCTCTTGCTAGGTCCAGGGAACACCATGACAGTCCTTCTTCTGTCCTCTCTATAGCCCAGATGTGATCTATGGTCTAGATAACAGGGGAGCCATATTTATGCCCATAAAATGCCATCAGGAGATGTGATGGTCACTAGTCAATGGGCTAGTAGGAACTTACCTGCTGATGATGACATCCTGCGGAGTGTGACAGCTAACTATCACAGAGTGAACTATTCTGCCCACTCCCAGGATGGTAGAATGTCTGTGTGTGTGTGTAGCTTTGTGGCTGTCTGAGGCAAAAACACGCAAACGGAAAAACAGTTTGGCAACTGGTCTCCCCCCTTTGTCCCCACGGCCAACTCGTCTACCTCAACAGAAGAGCAGCCCATCTTTTTGTGTTTCTACCATTTGCCCTTTAAAGAGTTTCCACTTTGAAGCTCGCCATTGGGGCACACACCATATGGGGCTTTTGCCCTTCAAAGGTGGTTTGCCCCCTTGAAGCTCACCTTTTGGGCTCACACCCTGTGTGGCTTACTGCCAGGGAGAGGTGACACCTCTTATAATGGCAGGCCTCTATTGTTCTTACTCATGGGAGTCATTCACACTTCTCCCCAGGAGAGCAGAAGCATGTCTTTCTTGTGGCCAGCAGCTGTGTGTGGCCACTGTAAAACCTATGCAACTGAGTGGCAACTTTCTAAAAGTTGCCCTTACTTGAAAGCCACATTAAATTCGACTTGCGCATCAAGTCGGGTTTAAGCTGACGATTAATTTGATACGTTGAAGTACCAACTTTAGTAGTCCCATTCAGAAGTTAGCATAGCTGAGTGGTCAGCATGTAACTCTGCACCCGCCAACGGGGCTACTAGCTCTTCCATAGTAAAAAAAGACAATTTGGAGTTTGTACTGTTAGGTCATATAAAACGATATGTTCTGCTTTCTAATATACATACACCACCCTGCTATGGGCCTCGATATTAAGTAAAACAATTGGTTCTGTCGGAATGTCAACAATTGCTTAGGATACTGTTTTTAATGCAGTGAGAAAACACTTATTTATCATGCACAAAACAATAATTCGGGAAAGAGAAGGAAAACACACACCGAAGCAAGATTCAATAGTATATTCAATAATGAGTATAGAATACTAGTGGCTGTCATAAATACAAATTCAATTACAGCAAAACATCAAGTGGCTGCGGTGAAAAAGTGACATATAGTGATTAGTGATATAGACAGTACACTATATACATGACAAATACAAGTGAGATAAAAAGGGGAGATGTTTTTTTTTTAAAGTTCTTGCCCTGTCTATTTTTGCACATGTGCTACAAGATCCATTGATGAATTAAATCGTGATCATGAGAACTGTGTGGACATATGTAGCATGTTGATGTTTCAACCCTGGAAGCAGTACAAATATGAAGTGCAGCAGAGCGGGTCTTCCTCAGGACTATGGAAGGATGGATGGACAGCCAAATTGCAGAAGCCTCAGTTGATGAGATCAGAAGAGAGCGGTTCAACTGCACCGATAACTAATTCATATAAGAAAATCAGGAAATTCAAAGAAGGTCTCCACCAGCCAGTTGGAGCCTCATCTATAGATTCACTCGACTTCCACCAGCCGGTTGTAGTCTTGTGAAATGCGCTTTAGTAATCCGAAATAATGATTTGTATCGTGTTTCTTAATGTGCTGAAAGCGCATCCGTCCGGCAGCTACTCAGACCTGTTAGTTACTGGTTACTAACTGGTCTGAGTAGCTGCCGGACGCCCCTCGCAAGCGGGCCTCACCGCTAACATATTCCAAAAGGAAGCAGCACCTGCTTAGATAGTCACTTCAAAGGCTCCCGTAATATCGCTGCCTTTAACTGCAAATGCCCCACCTTGTGATCTAGTCTTTGACAAAGCCTTCTGGGGCGAAGTAACTAAATTTATGTCCACCTTACTTGACCCCATCATGCTGAAGCTAACTAAAATCGGAGAGAGATTAGCAGCCTTAGAGGCCCAAAAAACATCAGCCACTCTATCAAATGCCATACACCCTGTCGACATACTATCCGCAGTCACGGAGAAGCCTGAATCTGTTGCGCCCGTTGGCCAGGGCGCAAATCCCTCACTGTCCCTGGGCTCTATAATACAGTCTTCTGCACAGGTTGGTTTGAGCCCTCCTCCTCACGCTCAACTTACTGAATAATTGGAGGTCCGATCACCAACACCTTTGGCCAGAAGGGTAAATGATTACCAGGCACCGCGAGGACTGGGTAAATCAAGTTTAGGATCTTATTCAGCAGGAACGCAAGGACCCCCCGTGGCACCGGGGGAAAACCATTCACATCAAGTCTTCCATCTTCCACTGGCTTCTTCCCCCTTGTGCTGGTCCTGGCGAATGTTCCCCCTCTGCGGGTCCAGCAGTTTGAATCTACCACCCAGCTAATGGACAAATGCCTGCACTGGCAATCAAATCATCTTATGGACTGGGGCACGGGGAGTCATCAGCTAGCAAATAAGATCATTATGGCGAGGAGAGTGGGGCGGGTTGGTAGCTCTACTAAATCCATCGCGGGAGACTGCGTGGTGATTAACTTTAACAAACCCCACCTTGGCACTGCCTTTCTTGAAAATCTCCATAGGACACCCCTTAAGAGTACGCAGATCACCCCTTTAGAACTGGAGTTCTTCTATTAGCAGGGTCCTCCGACAGGTTTCGCCCAGAGGGATGGGCTATGGCCAACCCCACGCATGCCATGTTTTCCGAATCACGCAAGCACTACCCCGGGGTCGGGTTATCCAGCAGAATCACTCCCCTCTCAGATCTGGAAGCGTGTGATTGACCACCAATATCCACCTCCTCTTCAGTAACTTCGCCAGTTAACCCTGTCTCTGGATCACAGGTGGCCCTAAAGCCTGGCATCATGGAATGTGGCAGGGATTTCCTCTAAGGTTGGAAATACTGATGAGGTTCTGGACTTTTAAGAGTCCAGAGGTGTCAGGGAAACAACACCCGAAGACCCCTGAGTTCCCCCTGTCCCGGTGCACAAATAAACAGAGACACGGGCTTCTCGATGGCGGCGTCAAAGACCAAGGTTTATTTACTGCAGGGACACAGAAGTCATAGGAACCACACAGAGGCAGAATCTAGGAGACTGTTCAAATTGCATTAAGTGGGTCGTTTCTTAAATACAAGAAAAATGTCTTGGGGCAACATTACACGAATATTTCTCATGCCCAACCCGGTATCCCAAACAGACAATAAATAAATATCAAACAATGATTAGTTTTAGGTTTTCGGTATTCGATCAGGCTCTCTTGTCAGTTCTCCATTCTCTACTTGATCCTCCCCGTCATAAAAATCGTAACCTCCCCATTGTAAAAGTCCAGAAGGAAAGGAGCAGTGCCAGGTGAAAAGGATTGAAATGTAGGATAAGAGGTGTTTATGGATCATAAACGGGCAGGGCAATCGTCTTCGGCCTTTCAGTCAGAACAACGGACACGAGAACCAGTATAGCAGGACTGGCCTCAAGCAAGGGAGGCAGCTTGATTCTGCCGAGTCATGCAGCGTCAGCCTTTCTCGGGCTCGAGCTTACGTGTCCTTAACAAGGTGATCTTGCCGGGGTCATCGTCCGTTCATTGACTATGTGAGGGCAAGAAACAAGATGGATGCCGTAACTAAAATGGATGCCGTGACTTTTACGAGAGAATACCCTGTTTTCCAGTGAATTCATGCTAGTTGCGCAGCGAAAACACTGTCATGTATACAATGGATCATTTGCGGTTCATTGGTACCAAAATCGTGTCAGTACTACGATACCGAATTCACGGGTTCGGATCGCTACAAAACCTCAGACCGTCCTTTTGCCCTTACATAGGCAATAACTCACTCTATGTCAGAGTCCATTTCTATGCTCATCAGGTCACTGATGTGTTGTTGTAGCATTGCTCTATCTCGTGGCGTATCTTTGAAAACAGGTGGTCTTCTTACGCATGATGAAACACAAACGCTACATAAGGCAGGGCCACACTGAATAATGAGACAGCACGAGAATAAAAATACTAACGTAACACCAATGACCATTAGAACCTTCCACCCCCATGCAGATAACAGATTCCAGAACCATCCCATTAGTGACCAGTTACCTTCCTCTACGTGAATGGAGTCGGAGATTTTGTGTAACTTAGAGATGGCCTTGTATACTGTTGGCGCATTATCTGGGATAAAAACGCAGCAACTTGATTGGATCATCTTGCATACCCCACCTCGGTCTGCAAGTAACACATCAAGAACCATACGGTTCTGTAGCGTCATGAGGCGATCCGCTTGAAGCTCAGCTGTCAGATTACTAAGGGCACCCGCAGTTTCAGTGATGGTGGATTCAACTACCCGTGTTAGTTGGCGTAAGTTTCTACTGTTGGCCATAGGCCCCCAGAATGGGAGGAACCCCTTGAAAAAGTCTCCTGCCTCTTGGCCAGCAGTATCTTCTTTACTGAAGACACCTCTCACAACTCTAGTTTTGTGATAATCCGGTGCAGCAGTATATGTCGGAGGTAACAGTTGAGCGATATAACATGAGCCTGAGAAGTCAGCAGGCAGCCATGTATATGCTCTGTCTTGACAAACAAAATAGGTACCCTTAGCAGCTAAGAATGCAGGTGAAGATTGTGACGGGAACACGTATGTTTCAATACAGTCACTCTTCCCCAGTCGAGCTTTCGGATTCCTCCCATTCCCTTGCAAACAGACCTGACCTTGGTGGGGTATGACCCAGATCGGAGTTGAGCTCTTACGTTTGTTCTCGCCCAGAGTAATGCCATATTCTGTAATGTTCCACCCCATGTAAACTCGCAACTCATCCTTGGGAATGTACGGAGTATTATTGACATCTCTCACCATGTCAGTGATTCCTTTTACCAAGGCTCTATTAGCAGAGTTATACCGGATGGAACGCGGAGGTCGTGGGGGGTAGGTCTCTAGAGCATAGGCGAACATGGTCTGAAATGCCCAGAATGATCCATTATAACTGAAAGGCAGAACCAAATAAGGGATGCCCTTGTCCATGGTATGTGGTATCAGGCCACATACCCAGCAGTTTGTTGTGTTAACCCCTAGTTGATGTTGGTGCAAGAGCTGAATGAAAGTGTTATTTATAAACTCAGAGCGTCGAGCTTGCTCGTGAGCAGGAAAAGGGGGGAAAGAATGAATAGTACCAATAGTCGGGGAAACAGAAATATGGGGAGGTACTGTAGACGTAACAGGTGCAAAGATCAATTGAATACCAAAAATAATTCCGCCTACTAGAGTTATAAAAACAATCAGAAGTGTCAGAGCACATTGCATTAGGAAACATTTACTGTACAATATGTCATATAATTTTGTCTTGTGCACATTTATGACTTTAACCCGTCGTAATTCAGGAAGCTCCATCTTCTACAACCGTTCGCAACGGATGGTTTGTACCTGTTAAAAACTTACCTCTGTTTATCCTGGAAGTTCCCAAGACAAACAGAAGAAACCGACCTAATGTCTGATTCCCTGTAAATTAAAACAAGGCACACGTTACGACCCTACGGTAACCCAGACGGCAAGGTAAGAGGATAGTAAAAACAAAAATTTTAAAGAAAAGCAAACTTCCTGACTGTACGGGATGCAATGCGATCAAAACAATTTTACAGTTTTCAAGCAGACATGTAATCAGTTCATCACATGAGAACGAAGATTATATCTGTACTTTCCAGGTCTTGTTTGGTCTTGAAATAGCTGGTCCACAGGTGCAGAAATGTTCGACTCCACAGGTGACAAGTGTTCACTTTCTGCAATACTCGGTTCAGGATTCAAAGGAGCGGTTTCTGCTGAGGTGTCAAAGTTCTGCGTTTCAGTTCGTGGATGGTCCGTTAGGTACTCTGCATCACTGAAAGGGATGTGCCTAGGAACAGGTTCTGTCTCGGATACACCAATTCCCTGTCTAACCCAGTTGTCATAGGGGAGTGGAAGAGGGACACGCTTCTTGTGGCTGGCGTGTACCCAATTTTTCCTGCCAGCCAGGCGTACTGCAGTTCTGGTTACAAGGAGGACCTGGAACGGGCCCACGAATCTTGGCTGAAGGTTTCGGGTACGTTCAAAGTTCCGCACCACAACCTGGTCACCGGGTTTCAACGTATGGCCTGGACTCTCCGGCAGTTTAGGCAAGGATTCGAATACCTGTTGATGAATAAGGCTCAGTTTAGCAGTCAGATCATGAAGGTAATCAATCAACATTGGGTATTCTATCTGTTTGAATTCCTTTGGCCTAGGGACTCCCCAAACATTAGCAGGGCGGCCGAACACAATCTCATATGGGCTAAGCCCTACTCGAGAGTGTACAGTCGCTCTGGTGGACAGTAAAGCTAAAGGCAGTGCGTCTGGCCAAGAGAGACCAGTGGAAGCTTGAATTTTCGCAAGTTTCAGCTTCAGAGTGCCATTGTACCCTTCCACCAAACCTGCTGACTGCGGATGATTCGCACTGTGGAATTTTTGTACAATTCCTAGGCCTGCACACACACTCTTCATAACTTTCCCTACAAACTCACTTCCGTTGTCTGACCAAACAATCCGTGGCATACCATACCTAGGGAAGTATTCTTTGAGGAGGATTTTGGCAGTGGACATGGCAGTGTTATCCTTTAATGGGTATGCCTCAATCCATCTTGAAAAGGCACATACTACCACTAGGACATACTTAAGATTGTTACACCTGTCCATGTGGATATAATCCAACTGAATCACTTCAAAGGGACAAGAAGGGGGAGTAAAATGACCAGTTGGGGTTGGGGTTCCCTTGCCAGGATTATGCATCAGGCATACCATGCAGTTTTTCACCACTCTCTCCGCACACTTAGTAATTCCATCATTCTTCCATACTGGAGCTAACATTTTACAGATCCCTTTCGAACTGATGTGTGCCGCTCCATGTGCCATCGTGACTACTGCAAGTACATACGCATTGGGTAACATCCAACGTTGCTGCTCAGACAGATCAATCCAACATCCACTCGAATCCATTTTACCCGTTTTCTCCTTCCATTCATTCTTCTCATTTTCAGTAGCCTCATTCTGGATTGCTTTCACACTGTCAATCGTATTCTCACACATTCCTGATTCAGCAATCCATCTTGCAGACGTTGCAACGTACATTCGGCTCATCATGTTCTTGGCCGTTTCTTTAGCGACCTCATCAGCAAACGCATTCCCTCGGCCAACATCATCCGTAATCTTTCGATGTGCACTGCACTTCACAATCGCAACTTCATTCGGTAGGGTCAGGGATTCTAATAGATCGCTGACTAACTGTCCATGTTGGATCTTAGTTCCATGGGACGTGAGAAAACCTCTTTCTTTCCAGAGACGTCCAAAGCTATGTGCAACGCCGGAGGCGTACTGGCTATCAGTAAACACATTCACTCTCTTTCCCTCAGCTAAAACACACGCTCTTGTCAATGCAATTAATTCTGCTGCTTGGGCAGAATTCTGACTCACTCTTGCAGTCTCAACAATCGTACTCAAAGTCGTAACTGCATACGCGGCCGTCACATCACCATTCTGGAGTTTAAAGCAGGACCCATCGACATATAACGTGCCGTCTGGGTCTGATAACGGAGTATCTTTTAAATCAATTCTACCTTTTGTCTCTTCCTCAGTTCTGAAACAACAATCATGGGGCTCTGAATCACTCGAGTCTTGAGTAGTCGGCAACAGCGTTGCTGGATTCAATATGTTGCATCGCTTGATCTGAATGTGACTTGCCAAAAGCGTCAGCTCATAGCCTGATAATCTAGCACTGGTGAGGTGCTGAGTTTTCGTTCGATTCATGAGTGTATCCACAGCATGTGGAACCATGACTACTAGCATGTTGTTCATGACTAGTCCAGCAGACTGTCGAATAGACACTGCGGCTGCTGCCGTGGCTCTCAAACAACTTGGCAATGCTCTGGCTACCGGATCTAACGTGGATGAAAAATATGCACAAGGCCGCTGTTTGTCACCAAATTGTTGTGTTAATACGCTTAATGCACAACCTTCTCTTTCATGGACATATAGTGTAAACGGCTTACTGTAGTCAGGAGTACCCAACACAGGAGCTGAACACAGCGCATCACGTAAGTCAGAGAAACTCTGTTGACATTCATCAGACCATGGCAAAGGGCTCGGAACACCTTTTCCAGTCAGGGCT
The DNA here is from genome assembly GCF_964204655.1 of Triturus cristatus. Classification (NCBI taxonomy): domain Eukaryota; kingdom Metazoa; phylum Chordata; class Amphibia; order Caudata; family Salamandridae; genus Triturus; species Triturus cristatus. The sequence continues at coordinate 40,418,217 of NC_140589.1, forward strand.
ACCAATGGTTTCGCCATGAGAGAAAAATTTGGGATCCATTGCCTACAGTATGACGTAATACCCAAAAACGCACGCACTTCTCTCTGTGTGCTTGGTACAGTCATCTGTGAAATTGCTTTGATTCTCTCTGGGGTCAACCTTCTTCCCTCCTTTGACAAAAGATGACCTAAGTAGGTCACTTCTTGGCAACAATATTGCAGTTTAGAAGGTGACACCTTGTGATGTAAGTCTGACAAATGACGCAATAAAGAAATAGTAGCTGCTTTGCAAGTTTCCTTGTCGTCAGCGGCTAGTAAAAGATCGTCTACGTATTGGATCAGAGCAACACCATGAGGAAGTACAAGAGCGTCTAATTGACTCTTCAATGCTTGGCTGTAAATTGAAGGGCTTTCACAATAACCTTGTGGAGCGCGTTTGAATCTGAAACTGCGTCCTCCTAAGGAGAAACCAAAAATGTCTCTACTTTCTTCGGCTATGGGAATGCTGAAAAATGCATTTTTCAAGTCGATCACCGTAAACCATGATGCCGATGCAGGAATCAACGTCAATAATGCAGTGATATCTGGTACCACTGGAAACTGTGGAATTACAATTTTGTTAACCTCTCTGAGGTCAATCACAAATCTGTAGATTGGAGGTTTGGAAGGGTCAGTACGTTTCAAAATCGGCAAGACAGGACTATTGCAGACATTTCCTCTCGTTTCCTCTATCACATCTTTCTGTATCAAGTCTTTCACAATCAGCAAGAGTGCTTGTTCACCTTCATTTGAAATCCGATACTGTGGGATTCGTGGAAATTTAACATTCGCTTTTAGACTCACCACATACGGGGGAATTTCCAAGAGGCCTACATCGTTAGGTCCAGTTGCCCAAAGAGTATCAGGGAGAGAACGCAGCTCCGGTGGGAGCTTGTCCATCGACATGTACATCAGGGAGATGACTCCTTTACCTAATGTGAGCTGTACTCCCGAAGGAGAACAGTACAACGTCGCATGCAGGCGTTTCAACAGGTCTAAACCAAGCAGATTCTCATTACAACCGGTTGTTAGGATAAGGGGTGCTTCTAGCTCGCATGGCCCAACAGAGATAGATAAAGGACTAGACACAGGATTGTGAACAGGGGCGCCTGAGAAACCTACTGAAGTGTTCGTTAAGCCGGACAAAGGTGCGCCAGGGAGTTTTGCACGCATGATTGAACTTTTTGCCGCACCAGTATCCAGCAGAAACGGTTCGACCACGCCTGAGGTAACTACTGCGACATAAGGTCCACTCTGATCAACTGGAACTGATACTACTCCCTCTCTCTGCCTGCGGCTGTCCTATTGCTCGCTTCTATGGATCTCTTCATTATGATCGTAGTAATCTTCAACATGATACTGTGGAGATCTACCTGGTTGCGTAGGTTGTATATTTCGCTGGTCGAAATAATTCGATTGGCGATCAGCCTGTGGTGTCATTGTACCACGCCCTCTACCTCTAGGAGCTTGCATAAACCCAACATTACCTCTCTGAGCTGGGATACCACTAGTTTGTGGGTGTAGTACTGGACACTCATTCTTATAATGGCCCTCCTTTTTACAATAAGCACACTGATTCCATGCTAACTGTTGTCGGGGAAAATTATAATTAAATCTTTGGGCCGTCCCTTGCTGGAATTGTAGCTGCTGCTGAAACTGGGGTCGCTGCTGTGAATCTGACTGATTCGAACGAGGCGGATATGCCTGTTGCAAAAGAACTTTGGTTTTTAAATCTTTCGTTTTCTTTTCTGATTTTTCCTTCTCTTCTTTCTCTCTATTCTCGTAATACTGAGCAGTTGCAAGTATCTGTGCTGTTGTCGACACTGCCCATGCACTTTCTGAATCCTTTAACTTGTTACTAAGCTCAGGTAGTAAATTAAACACGAACTTATCGACAAACAATCTCTGGCCTCCCTCAGTACTCATATCTTGCCCACTGTGGTCCACGAAAGTCTCTTCAAATCTAGTGAAGAAGTCAGAGACGCTTTCGTCCTTCTTTTGCTTGCATGCCGATAGTTTATCCCAATTTACTCGCAATGCTGGCATCAGCGTTTTCATCAGATTAATTATTCTGCCAGGTAAGTCAGCAATCAGAGGTTCAGGTTTAGCTCCGCCAACCTGCTGTGCGTCTGCCGCTACGATAGCTGGCCAATCACCTCCTAAGGCGACTGGGTGGTTCTCTTGCCGAATCTTGGCCCATATAGGCTGTGGCACTACATTACCAAATAACATTTCAATGTCTGCCAAATTCATGATACACGCTTGAACTGTCTGCGTTAATTCTTTGTAATAACCAGCAGGATTTTTACGAGGGTCTGGTAATGCTTGCTTTACTGCTAATACTTCAGCCCGTTTCCAAGGGATGTGTATCCACACTCTCTGGAATTGTGCTGGGGCAGCTACAATATTATTAGCCCCATCAGCGGCAACTGCTTCGCGCCATATGGGCGGAACTTCCCTCATCGGATACTGACCTCGTCTTTTTCTAGTTATCGGTGTACCATCAGGGTCTCTTGTCGCCCGAAAAGGGGACTCATCCCTATAAGCTAAAATCAATTCTATCGCTCTCCCTACTTCTGAACCTATCACCATTCCTGCGGCGAATTTCTGCTGAATATTTATTAAATCAGAGGGGACTGTATCTAAGTCATCATCTTCCCATTCTTCACGCACAAGAGAACACATCACGTCAAAAACATAACGTTGAGTTGGTTCATTCCATTGCATAAATGTTTCTAACACTCTTCGTGCATCATACTTCGCAGCTTTCGACATCCACCTAAGAGCTGTCGAATCTAACGTGTCTCGTTCCTCGGGACCAGGAAGCTGGCTACGTCTCTGTATGGAGTCAGAAACGGGGGTCCCAATTAAAGACCTGTAGAGTGGAGTTAAGATATTAGTTACAGAGTCGGTTATTTTCCGACGAACGGAAAGCGGAGTCAGAATGTTTACAGGGTTCGGGAACAGAGCAGCTGGAGCAGATGAAATAGTAAGGGTGGGAGAAGTAGGTAAAGCAGTTTGCGAAACGATAGGCAAAGGCGGAACAGGCGACCCAGGAAAAGGGGGTGCCGTAGGATCATTGATCACGGGAAAGACAGGAGCTGGATTTAAAGGAAGTGGAGCACCTATTCCATGCTGACCAGCAGCTGGCTGTACAACAGGTAGTAACTGTGGTGCTGTAATACCCTGTGCATACGGTGGAGGTGAACTCAACAGGTAAGACAACAGGGGATCCTTTTCATGATCCTCTATCGGCTTAGCAGGACAAGATGGCAAGACAGGGTAACATTTATCGATCGCCAAATTATGTTTTCTATTCGCTATTTCTATTGCTTTTTCGGTCTCGTTGACTTGCAGCTGCCTAGCAGACTCCTTTAAGGTCAACCCTTTCTCTTTCTGTTCTTTCTTTGTTTTCCTAATTTCTCTCTGTTTGGCTTCTTTGCGCCATACGCGAAAAGAATCAAACATTGCCGGCCGGGCTTTTTTCTTGAACAACTTCATTTCTAAATTATCTAGAATTTCCGTTTCGAAACTACCATGCGGTGGCCAACTAAGGACACCATCTTTTTTGGTATAACGGACCCATACTTCATTATACGTAATAGGACCCACACCATGTTTACAGTAGAGCTCATATGTGGGAGTCCCAATCGGAGGAACCGAACACGAATCCTCCAACCGTGAATCCCCGTTGCAACGTAATAAGGACAAGAAACAATTTTTATCCTTAGTCATGACTACAAAGACAAATTCCAACCAAAAATGCGCAGAGAACTTAGGCCTACCAAAATGAACCAATACCAAATACAGAGATTATCTTAACAAGAGCAACCAATGATAATCTACAAATCCAAAACAAACGTATCCAAATAACCAGACTGAGGACAACCCACTTAATACTTAACTGAAATGTGGAAGACGTCACCAAGGAGAACCCGTCTACGTCTCGCCGTACTAAGGTCTGCACCTCGGGTCCAAGACAGGGCGACAGTCAAGGCAGCGGTCCTCTGTAGCCGTCTGGGAACGGGAACCCTCGTGGAAGAGATCGTCGGGCCACTTTTACGACATGCAGGGATCGATGAAGCGGGGTACCTCCCTCCGGAATCTTCACACGAAACTTCTCGAACTTTTCAGGCTTTGGACCGGTACCGGATGACGTCGCCCCACGTTGGGCGCCAATTTGAGGTTCTGGACTTTTAAGAGTCCAGAGGTGTCAGGGAAACAACACCCGAAGACCCCTGAGTTCCCCCTGTCCCGGTGCACAAATAAACAGAGACACGGGCTTCTCGATGGCGGCGTCAAAGACCAAGGTTTATTTACTGCAGGGACACAGAAGTCATAGGAACCACACAGAGGCAGAATCTAGGAGACTGTTCAAATTGCATTAAGTGGGTCGTTTCTTAAATACAAGAAAAATGTCTTGGGGCAACATTACACGAATATTTCTCATGCCCAACCCGGTATCCCAAACAGACAATAAATAAATATCAAACAATGATTAGTTGTAGGTTTTCGGTATTCGATCAGGCTCTCTTGTCAGTTCTCCATTCTCTACTTGATCCTCCCCGTCATAAAAATCGTAACCTCCCCATTGTAAAAGCCCAGAAGGAAAGGAGCAGTGCCAGGTGCAAAGGATTGAAATGTAGGATAAGAGGTGTTTATGGATCATAAACGGGCAGGGCAATCGTCTTCGGCCTTTCAGTCAGAACAACGGACACGAGAACCAGTATAGCAGGACTGGCCTCAAGCAAGGGAGGCAGCTTGATTCTGCCGAGTCATGCAGCGTCAGCCTTTCTCGGGCTCGAGCTTACGTGTCCTTAACAAGGTGATCTTGCCGGGGTCATCGTCCGTTCATTGACTATGTGAGGGCAAGAAACAAGATGGATGCCGTAACTAAAATGGATGCCGTGACTTTTACGAGAGAATACCCTGTTTTCCAGTGAATTCATGCTAGTTGCGCAGCGAAAACACTGTCATGTATACAATGGATCATTTGCGGTTCATTGGTACCAAAATCGTGTCAGTACTACGATACCGAATTCACGGGTTCGGATCGCTACAGAACCTCACTGAGTGGCAGAGTGATTGGTCAAGGCTGGATATTATCTGCCTCCAGGAAACATGGGCTAAGGACCCAGCATTTTTTGCAGGGTACCGCTCATTTCATACACAAGCTACACCTTCAGTGTCAGGCAGGGCCAAAGGGGGTTTATTAACCCTAATTTCTAATACCATAGCTTTTCAAGTAAAACAGGTAGGCGCCCAGAATAACCACTTCCAAATTCTTAAATTGGAGCCCAGAAATGACGACCCCTGGTTTTTCATTAACTTCTACAATAACGAATTTGGGGGAAACATGAAACGAGTGGCAGATGACCTAAATAAGGAGTTAGGCTTACTTGACTCACGTTCACATAAGGGCCCATTTAACATAATCTGGATGGGGAACTTTAATACACACTTGTGTAAGTACAACGACGTGAGGGTGTGTGGGCTGGATGACTCTCAGGGCAACCCCCTTCTTAATTTTACACATAGTGATTATGGTGACACCATCAACAGCTTACTTTATTCGAGGTGCCCGAGTATAATTAACAACTCAAAGACTGGCCTGATGGAGAAAACATTCAGGAGGAATAACTGTGAGGCTACAATCGACTTTGTTTTGGTTTCCGCAGCAACACGAGATAGAGTAGACCACTCAGCTAATCTGTTCACATCATATAGCGACCACACAATCTTATATATCCACATAACTCTCCCCCAAAAAATGGAAAGATCCCAACAGGTAGTGGATGGCATTGTGCTAGCCAGGAAGAATGGATACCAACTAAAGTGGGCACAGGTCGTGAAGCAGAATTTGGCTCCCGCAATAATAGCCCAAGTAAGGGACAATATTTTATACTGTCTGGCTGAGGAGTCCTCCCCCCACTATTAGTCACCCAGTTCAGAACCCTACTAACGAAATTAAAAGTCGCACTTACTCAACATAAATCAGCAACTGATTTACAACCGAGCCGCTAGTTTGACACATCATACTCCCTAGCAAAGAGATCCCTTGTTAGTGCTCTAAAATCCCAGCCCAGAGATGCGGCCTTGGTTAGATCACTGAGGTATGAGAACAAACAGGCCAGAAATAAACGAGTAAAAGATACAAGGGAGAAGGCCTGGGTTGACTTTGAAGAAGCTGCCAACTCAGGAAATAGTAGGGAGTTCTGGAAAGTTATAAATGCCCCTTAATTTAAAAATACAAAAGACCCGTCCCTGGATACGCACGTAGAGGAAGAGGCATGGATAGAGCACTTCAAAGGCATCTTCGGGCGAAAATCCACCATGGAGCCCCATCAATCTGTTTCATGTTCCCTCTCCCTAGAATCCGGACATTCACGTTACATGAAGTCAGAATAGGGTTGGAAGCTTGTATTTCGGGAAAGCTTCGGGACCTGATGGGATTCCTCTTGATCTTTTTCAGGCCAATTATGGTATGTGGGTCTCCCTATTAACAAATGTCTGCATAGCATAGCGGTAGAGGCCCCCCCCTTCCTGGAAACATAGTGTCATAGTTCCAATCTTCAAGAAGCAAGACAGGGGCAGTCTGAAGAACTACAGACCTATCTCCCTTCTGGACACAACTGCCAGATTAATGGGCTGGCTGTTATTAGTCAGTCTGGAGGACTGAAACTAAATATTTTAATGCAGGCACAATATGGTTTCCAGAAAGGGAAGGGGACAGTGAACCAATGTCTTAACCTCTCGCTCTGCATAGATAAATACACGAAGGCCAAAGGAGGGAAGCTATACATGGCCTTTATGGATTTGTCAGCCGCCTTCGACTGTGTGTCCCACCAGAAGCTATGGCTGATGATGGAGGAAATGGGGATCGATCCCCCGATCATCAGCTTCATCCGCCGGCTGTACGCTAATGCTACAGCTTGTGTGAGGTATGGTGTAAATGGGAAGTGCACGCGCTCGTTTAAAATCGAGAAAGGTGTCAGACAGGGATGTGTCTTCGCCTCGTTTCTTTTTTCCATCTATACTAAAGGGGTGGAGGCAGCACTGTCTGGCTCGACCCCAGATGTGCCTATATTCGACAATATCCCCCTTCCAATACTGGCTAACGCCAATGATGCCGTGTTAATTGCTTGGACGGGGGTAGCGCTCCAGAGCCTCATAACAGCATATTCCTCATTTATGGCTTCCCTAGACCTTCGAGTTAATGAAACCAAATCCTTTGTCATCATAGCTGGAGCCGCCAGAGGAGCTAAACCTCCTCATATCCATCTGGCCTCAAAAGAAGACTCTCTCATACCTGGGAGTTTTGTTCGACAGTAAACAATCTTGGTCGAACCTGGTGCCAGCAAGAGTCCTGGTTATGTAAAGAAGCCTACAAGCTATAAAAGGTTTCACTAAGTAGATGGGAGCCAGTACTGTGGAAACGATTACAAATATTTACCAAGCTAAAACAAATGCGCCCGCAACCTATGGGGCAGGCGTTTGGGGGATGGCCCAGATTGAACAACTGCAGAGAATGGAAGATACCTTCTTCAAGTCTAGGGTCTCATTACCATCCTCATCCTCCAATTATATTTTACACCTCGAACTTGGGCTTCCCTACTTGTCCGACTCTATTAGACTGGCGCCGATCCTACTGTGGCTCTCTATTTGGCGAAGGTCGACGGTTAACCTAACCCAAATTATAATTGGTGACTGCATGAAGCAGGAGGGCCGCAGCAGGATTGGATTGCTCAGATACGTGGAAGCAGAACTTACTGCTATTGGGTAGGAAGACCTGTATAGAGGCCCCGCCTCTTGCAGAAAGGCCCCCAAACAGAAAATAATCGAGCTATATATGCAGAGGGCCAGCTATGCTCGCAAGGAAAAGAATTGTCAGTTAAAAGCATTCACTGCCTACGCCCTCATTTCGCCAAGATCTGGGAAAGCCTATTCTTACCTCCCACATATCACAATAGCCCAGCATAGATTTATTTTGTTACGTTTTCATTGGAACTTCATTCCATTGATGCTTGGGTTTCCAGAGAGGAAGTTAAAGCATGCTGACCTAAGCCTATGTCACTGTGACAATTTCTCACCTCATTCTGATTTACACTTGGTACTGTTTTGTACGTTTTACCAAAGTGAAAGAGAAGCATTTATCCTCCCTATTTTAAGACGCCATAATTTTAAACAATGCAGGGTGGCGTATTTTTTAAAGTCCATACCTAATTCTTATGTTTGCTTTTCGGTCGCATCATTTCTGTGGGCTTGTAGGAGAAAAAGAAAGTGAATGAGTGCTTTTTCCTAAAGTACCATAAGGGGCATCTAAACTCAGGCATGATTTTCAACTGTTTTTATGGTTTTTGTTTTACAATATTCGTGTGTTATGATGAAATTGTGCTTTTATGATCTATTTGCAAACAGATCGAATAAAGATTTTAAATGAAAAATGAATGAAAAGCTACTTCTGAGAGCTGCGTTTTCCTTTTCCTTCTGTGGAACTTTGGTGAATAATATATATATATATATATATATATATATATATATATATATATATATATATATATATATATATATATATAGAGAGAGAGAGAGAGAGAGAGAGTCACCTCTACATCAGGCCTATTGAGGCACATGGCAGGGTGATATATATATATAGATGGTGGGAGCCCACTGCCTCACATCTCAGAACACAAATTACATGATAACACATTAACACATACTTCAGTGTTATGCATATGGTGTCTGGGGCTATAAGCAGCCACTTAACTCCCATTTTATATCAAGTGATAGAATCAGGGAGTTATCCGCCAGTCTGGAAAAAAGCCTGCATCAGACCAATTCTGAAAAAGCCGCAGCTTGATCCACTGGAGGCTAAGAATTATCGACCTATCTCATGTCTGCTGATTGCAGCCAAAATTCTTGAGAGGTCAATAAACCAGGAGCTGTCGCCCTATTTAGACATTAACAACTTGCTGGACCCAAGTCAGCATGGATTTTGGTCAGGCCATTCGACCAAGACTGCGTTGGTTATGGCGTGTGTTCTGGTGTGTAAAGGGATTGGTAGAAATGTATACATTCTTGGAGTATTTCAGTGTCTTTGAATTTCGATGCTTGGGTATCATCTATGATGGAATCAATCTGAAGTTTCTGTTGTTTGATCTTTAGGTAATTGGCCAGAAGTTTGCCCAATTTGTTTTGGCCACCATAATACTTCGCTGAGGATTTCAGTAAGTATAGGGAAGCCTGTTCGGTAGTGGATTCATTAAAAGCGATTTTTGCATTTTTGAGATCTTTAAGGGAATCCTTTGACTTGGAGGTGTGGAAAGAGTGCTCAAGTTTTTTAATCTTAGAAAGAAGTGTATTATGTAATATGCGGGAAGCTTTACGTTTAATTGTCACAAATCTAATGATGAAATCCCGAGCGGTGGCCTTAAAGGCGTCTCACACTGTATGAAAGGAGACCTCATTCGTTAAATTAATTTGAAAAAACTCTTGCACGAAAGAGGTAAAAGATTAATTGAAGTTAGGATCAAGGAGTAGGGAGTTATTGAAACGCCATTTTTTTGGTAATGTGGATTGATTAAAAAAGTCGAATTGAATTAAGACAGGCGCATGATCCGAGATAAGTATAGGGCCTATGTGAGCAGAACGTAAGGATTGGCAGATGTTGCGTGAAATAAAAATCTGATCAATTCGAGATTGTGTTTGATGTGGAGAGGAAAAAAAAAAGAGTATTCTCTTGTGGATGGGTTGCAGAGACGCCATGAGTCTAATAAGTTTCTTTGTTGAATAGTTTGTGTGAAAACCTTATGTGGCGTGTTTGGGATAAAGGGGGATTTAGAGTTCCTATTGATGAAAGGGTCCATCACTTGGTTGCATTCTCCTGCAAGAATAACGTTTTCTGATGGGTATTTGAGTAATAACTGAGATATACGAGACCAAAACGTGGTATCACCGCTGGTGGGGGCATAAATGTTAAGTAAAGACAGAGGGGTCTTCCCCAGCAGGAGGTTAGTGAGAATCCACCTACCCTCTGTGTCGGATTCTTGGGAAACAAGCTTGGCATTCAGTGATTTGTGACAAAGAGTTATAACCCCATTCCTTTTGCCATCTCCTGGTGAGAAAAAGATTTCACCAACCCAGTTTCTTTTGAGTTTTAGTGATTCGACTTTGGTAAGATGTGATTCTTGTAGTAACGCAATATTAACGTCTAATTTGGAGAGGTGAGATACAGACTCTCTGTCTCTTACTGGGGGAGTTCAAGCCTCTGACATTCCATGTGACAATTTTCTAAAACATTTGAGATGAAAGTATTAAAAACATAAGTGAACCAATAATGTCTTGTATATTATGAACAATATTACTTCCGAGAAATTCAACAATAATAACTATAAAAAACATTGAAGTAAGTCTTATAATAGGTACGAAGATATAAACAGTTGAAACCATTGGAGACAAGTTGCAGGAATAGAAAAGGTGAAGAAAAGGAAGAAGCGAGATTAGAAAAAGAGAGAAATGATAGAAACGTGTTTGATAAGAGGAAAGAAGAGAGAATAAAGAAGAAGAGGTAAGAGCTGTAAAGAAGAATATGAGAAAAAGGATCATATCCATATAGAGGTCAAAACAATGGAAGGATGGGGGGGGGGGAGAGACCACATGGAACGATGACATACCCAGACTCCATGAGGTAAGGCGGGGAAGACTTCAGGATGTAGACAAAATTCAAAACTAAAAAGGTCACGCACATGAGGATGGGATCTGTGTAAAAAGAAAAACCAAAAAATGGTTATTATAAACAGGATGGAATATGTCATGACACACTTTGACATCAGACATTATAAGGTTATAACCTGAAATGGAAGAAGATAATGAGAAACAACAAACTGTTATACCATGGCAAAATCCATTTTAGAATTCTGTAAGAAAAACAACATACTGAAACGCTAAACCCTATTCCAATATATAACAAAAAGCTATTTAGAGGGTAATGAGAACAGAAAAAGCCATTATACCATGGCAAAAACTATACTAAACTTCTATAGTTGAAACAACACATTGAGGAATTAATCCCTATTTAGATATATTCCAGAATAAAAACTATTTAAAGCGAGTGCTGGAAATGTCCATCTTTTCTGGGCATCGTGTATTGAGGAAACTCATTAACTTTGTTGGGTCCTCATAAGTCCTGGTGTTGTTGTTGAGAGTGACTTTAAACAAGCAAGGATGAAGCAATCCAAAACGTGCTCCAATTGAACGCAATCCTGGACGCATATTGAGGAATTCTTTGCATCTATCTACTGTGGACTTGGCATAATCTTGCGAGAAGAATAGTTGGTGACCTGAAAATGAAATACGCTTCAATAGTCTTACTGCAGAAAGCACTTTGAGAAGGTCCGTATACTCAAGGAAATACAATATAACTCCTTTTGGTCTTTTCATGCTTGAGGGATTTGAATGCAGTGGGCCCAGTCTAGGGGCGCGTTGTATATTAAGAGTAGTGCCCTCCGGTAGCCTTTGTACTGTCTGTAGAAATTTTTTGAAAGAAGGAGATGGGATCCGATCCTTCCGTGCCTTCCGATAAACCATAAATGCGAAGGTTGTTGCATCTGTTTCTATTTTCAAGATTTTCAACCTGTTTTTGCAAGGATGTAATTTGGGAATGAAAGATGTCTACTTTGTTGTAACATGCAGTTAGAGTTTTAACATTATGTTCAACCTTGGTGACTCTTTCTTCCAATTTTTCCCATCCATCGGTTAGGATTTGTATTTTAGAATTTGTCTCCTCAACAAATAGCCTCAGAGCTTGAATTTTCTCCAGAAGGAGATCCATGGAGACAGACGTAGGCGGCTTCGGTGGAGAAGGTGGATTTTGCTTAAGGCGTTTAGTTGTTGCCTTAGTAATACAAGAGGTGCCACAGGTCGTAGTTGAGGAAGCAGTTGTTTTGGGCAATGATGTTTGGGAGTCCCCCATTTTAATGAAGTTGAAACGTGGCCTTGAATGGAGAAGAAATTTGCGATGTGAGGATATTTGTAATGAAGATACTCTTTTTAACCTACCCATGCAATGGGAAGAGTTAAAGCCTATACAGAAAAAGTTATGTAAAACTGTAAGGTATAACGTAAGTGCGCAATTTCACCTAATAATAATGGGCAGGGCACACTGTAACAGAATTTGCATACCTTTGGCGTAGGGCAGAATAATATCAAAACAAACATGTACCAATAGGCATGAAGTGATATATAAAGGTGATGTTTGTATGCTTAAAGGGAAAAGATCACATGTACATTACAAGAACATGTCTATGCCCAAGCAAACCATACCACATGCCTAACTTAATATCCTATCCAAGAGATCCTCTTTAAATAGAGAATCTCGTGATATACTCATATAATATTGTAGGCTCTGAGAGGAACACAATTAAGAAAAGCAGATGTTTGCATATACACATTTTAGCAACATAGAAACAAGGTTACAGAAATGCCCATTCAAAACCTGTTAATACCAGCGCATGGAAATAATGACCAAAAACACTATTCTACATGGCTATTAATGGGAAACATCCATAGTCAGTAAAGCGGGGTCAGTAAATGTATAAAACATTGCTGCTGTTGAATAAATCCAGAGCACAATGAAGATAATCTCCTGTCAGTAAGTGAAAGTCAGTAAATGAATGAGTCACTGCCACTTTAAAAAGAGCCCGCATGCATTGAAAATAATCTCCTCAGCATACAGGCTGGTGTTGTGGGTTGACAAAATGTCAAAATTCACTTCATGCCGTAGCCCTGAATTCCGACCTTTACTCGGTTAGTTTCCTGTCAAAGATACTTCATTGCAGGCTTTAAAGAAACATCGCCACGTTATAAAAGTAAACTCCTTTGCGCTGACAGCTTGAAATTTATTGCTCCTGTGAAGCTGGTTCAGAGCGTAATGAGGAGTAGAAAGGGGGCACTGCACATTAAAACATGTCCAGAATTCAGTTAATCATTTAGCTTTCAAGTGACATCCTTTGTTAGTGTATTCTCGCGTCGCCGGTGAAAGAAAGTAATTATTAAGGGCAAAAATGCGCCGCACGATGAAAGCCGGCTCTCTCAGCGCGCGGAAAGTACTGAGGTGACGGCGACTATTACCGGAACAGCAGCTGAAGGCGCGATGCAGAATATGAAGACTATTCACGTCGGAATAGATTTAAGAAACCTATCACCTTGTAGCGCTGATGCTCCGGTCTTCAGTTCAGTTGGTGGTGATTTCTGACACGGCCGTTGCAGGAAAATCCCTCAGACCTCTCCGCCACCCCAGGCGAGTCACGGGAGATCCGCCATCTTCCTCGGGCGCTAGCCACGCCCCAAATTAAGGTATATTTTGATGAATATGTAGAAACCAAAACAAACAAAATCCACTTGAGGGTTCCAGAGATGTAGATTTTTAAGTAAAGACAGCTTTTTATTTCAAAACGCGAACAAGCATTAGTACCGCTGACCACTTCGCCGACCACTTCCACAAGACAGCAACCATTTAGAGAAACTTCGATCCCGAACTCTCAGACTTCTTCTGCAACCCATCAACCACAACCACCAATCACCAGTTCACCGCACAGGAATAACTTAGCACACCTACAATGACAACCCTGGTTAACTCCGTCCACTCGGGAATACCAACCGCTCAATGCCCCTATCGACTCCTCAACCTCGGAAGAAACTAGATCAGCCACAAGCTCACCACCATCCTCAGCACCTCCATAACAACAGCCACCCTTTCCAATGCATGGAAACAGGCGGAGGTTAGACCCCTTCGGAATAAACCTTCGACAGACCTCAGAGAGCTCCAGAACTACCATCCCATCTCCATCCTTCTGTTCCCCGCCAAAGTCCTGGAGAAGGCCATCAACCTCCAACTTAACGATCATCTGGAGAGAAACCAACTGCTGGACCCATCCCAACTGGGCTTCAGAGCCAACCACAGCACTGTGACAGCCCTGATCGCAGCAACAGATGATGTCCAAGACTTACTTGACAAAGAAGAATCAGCCACCCTAGTCTTCCTGGATCTATCCCAGCTTCCAATACCATCTCCCACAACACACTCAAAGATCGACCACACCAGATTGGAATCACAGACGATGCGCTCAGATGGATAACATCCTTCCTCATGGGACGTACGCAGAGAGTCTGCCTCCCTCCCGTCACCTTGCAACCCAAGCACACGACCTGTGGAATACCCCAAGGCTCATCTTCAGCCCCACCCTTTTCAACATCTACTTGACACCAATCACAGACATCATCAGATCGCACAACATCAACATAATCTCCGTCGCCGATGACATTCAGCTCGCCCTCTCACTCTCAGTGAACCCCACCCTGACGAAGCCCAACTTCCACAACTGCATGAAGAACGCTGTAACATGGATGAAAGACAACTGCCTGAAACTCAACACAGATAAAGCGGAAGTTATGATCTTCATCAGACACACCGCCCGCTGGAAAGACTCTTGGTGGCCAGTGGAGCTTGCACCCACCCCAACGCTGCATTATACTGGACAGCAAACTCTCCATGAAACATCAAGCAAATGCCATCTCCTCAGCCTGCTTCCACACAATCCGCATGGTCTGCAAAATCTTCAGATGGCTCCCCATCAGCACAAGGAAAATGTTGACGCAGGCCCTCATCACCAGCCACCTCGACTACGGCAGGTGTCCTCCACCGAATTCATGCAAAGACTCCAGACAATCCAGAACGCAGCAGCCAGAATGATCCTGAACCTGCCCAAGAGGACACACATCACCCACCACCTGAAAGACCTCCACTGACTCCCTGTCCAGAAGACATGCCAGTTTAGGCTCCTCACCCACACCTACAAAGCACGCCATAACCAAGGAACAGACTACATGAACCACCGCATGATCTTCTACCAACCCATCAGAAACCTCTGCTCCTCACACCTCTCCCTCACTCAGATATCACATATTCACCGTAGCCACTCCAGAGGACACTCCTTCTCCCACCTCACCACCAAAGCCTGGAATACCCTCCCCCTCCACCTCTGCACTTCACCGTTGCTGAACCACTTCTGGAAGGGACTCAAGTCCTGGCTCTTCAACTGACACCTGCAGCACAGCACCTGGATAACCCCTAAGGCAATTAGCTACGCAATACAAATACTACTTGATTGATTTGTAACTGCAAAGTTTGGAAGCTTTGTAAAGCTTTTAAAGAGTTGTGTTTGACTACGGCCCACGTTGGGCTACCAACTTTGACAGGGGGAAGGTCAGGGGTGTTAATGAGGAGTAGTAGGAGACTTACCTTGGCAGTAAAGCAGTCTCCAGTCCAGTTCCAGGATCTACAAGCGAACCGCCATAGGCTTCAATGGAGTAGTTCTGATGCAAGAAATACAGAATGCGGAAGATGCTGTAAGATGCCGATGATACTGTATGGTCAATGGGGTTCTTCCTGGAGCTACTCCTCGGTCCACGGTCCAGGTGGGGCAACTTTTAGCATAGGGGTCGATGTCTATCGAAGTACTCCTTGGTACAATAAAAGTCCAGTTGCCACTGGACTGCTGGTCTCCAGTCACAACGAAACCAGCTGTTCCCTTTCGTGAAGACTAGTGTCTACCATGGCTGACCAAACTGGCTTCGACGACTCTCTTGGGTCGGCAGACTTGGGTGCAACATTTGAGCACCAGTACTTGGTCATCCAGGCTGCATATCAGTAGTCAGCAGCGGGCAAACAATTTTGGCTGCTGACTGAATAGAACAAGCTCCTTCAACTTTTGTGGTCCTGGTGGTGTAACAGGAAGTCAGCAAACTTTCTCTTGGGGTTTCCCTATTCTGTCTGGGGCTCAGGGGCGACTGTCCACGGGCCAAGCACCACAGGCTCAGTCCTCTCTTTGCTAGCCCCAAGGATCAGCAGGTGCAGTCAAGCGCTTGGTGCAGCCTCTCTTGCTAGGTCCAGGGAACACCATGACAGTCCTTCTTCTGTCCTCTCTATAGCCCAGATGTGATCTATGGTCTAGATAACAGGGGAGCCATATTTATGCCCATAAAATGCCATCAGGAGATGTGATGGTCACTAGTCAATGGGCTAGTAGGAACTTACCTGCTGATGATGACATCCTGCGGAGTGTGACAGCTAACTATCACAGAGTGAACTATTCTGCCCACTCCCAGGATGGTAGAATGTCTGTGTGTGTGTGTAGCTTTGTGGCTGTCTGAGGCAAAAACACGCAAACGGAAAAACAGTTTGGCAACTGGTCTCCCCCCTTTGTCCCCACGGCCAATTCATCTACCTCAACAGAAGAGCAGCCCATTTTTTTGTGTTTCTACCATTTGCCCTTTAAAGAGTTTCCACTTTGAAGCTCGCCATTGGGGCACACACCATATGGGGCTTTTGCCCTTCAAAGGTGGTTTGCCCCCTTGAAGCTCACCTTTTGGGCTCACACCCTGTGTGGCTTACTGCCAGGGAGAGGTGACACCTCTTATAATGGCAGGCCTCTATTGTTCTTACTCATGGGAGTCATTCACACTTCTCCCCAGGAGAGCAGAAGCATGTCTTTCTTGTGGCCAGCAGCTGTGTGTGGCCACTGTAAAACCTATGCAACTAAGTGGCAACTTTCTAAAAGTTGCCCTTACGTGAAAGCCACATTAAATTCGACTTGCGCATCAAGTCGGGTTTAAGCTGACGATTAATTTGATACGTTGAAGTACCAACTTTAGTAGTCCCATTCAGAAGTTAGCATAGCTGAGTGGTCAGCATGTAACTCTGCACTCGCCAACGGGGCTACTAGCTCTTCCATAGTAAAAAAAGACAATTTGGAGTTTGTACTGTTAGGTCATGTAAAACGATATGTTCTGCTTTCTAATATACATACACCACCCTGCTATGGGCCTCGATATTAAGTAAAACAATTGGTTCTGTCGGAATGTCAACAATTGCTTAGGATACTGTTTTTAATGCAGTGAGAAAACACTTATTTATCATGCACAAAACAATAATTCGGGAAAGAGAAGGAAAACACACACCGAAGCAAGATTCAATAGTATATTCAATAATGAGTATAGAATACTCGTGGCTGTCATAAATACAAATTCAATTACAGCAAAACATCAAGTGGCTGCGGTGAAAAAGTGACATATAGTGATTAGTGATATAGACAGTACACTATATACATGACAAATACAAGTGAGATAAAAAGGGGAGATGTTTTTTTTTTAAAGTTCTTGCCCTGTCTATTTTTGCACATGTGCTACAAGACCCATTTATGAATTAAATCGTGATCATGAGAACTGTGTGGACATATGTAGCATGTTGATGTTTCAACCCTGGAAGCAGTACAAATATGAAGTGCAGCAGAGCGGGTCTTCCTCAGGACTATGGAAGGATGGATGGACAGCCAAATTGCAGAAGCCTCAGTTGATGAGATCAGAAGAGAGTGGTTCAACTGCACCGATAACTAATTCATATAAGAAAATCAGGAAATTCAAAGAAGGTCTCCACCAGCCAGTTGGAGCCTCATCTATAGATTCATTCGACTTCCACCAGCCGGTTGTAGTCTTGTGAAATGCGCTTTAGTAATCCGAAATAATGATTTGTATCGTGTTTCTTAATGTGCTGAAAGCGCATCCGTCCGGCAGCTACTCAGACCTGTTAGTTACTGGTTACTAACTGGTCTGAGTAGCTGCCGGACGCCCCTCGCAAGCAGGCCTCACCGCTAACATATTCCAAAAGGAAGCAGCACCTGCTTAGATAGTCACTTCAAAGGCTCCCGTAATATCGCTGCCTTTAACTGCAAATGCCCCACCTTGTGATCTAGTCTTTGACAAAGCCTTCTGGGGCGAAGTAACTAAATTTATGTCCACCTTACTTGACCCCATCATGCTGAAGCTAACTAAAATCGGAGAGAGATTAGCAGCCTTAGAGGCCCAAAAAACATCAGCCACTCTATCAAATGCCATACACCCTGTCGACATACTATCCGCAGTCACGGAGAAGCCTGAATCTGTCGCGCCCGTTGGCCAGGGCGCAAATCCCTCACTGTCCCTGGGCTCTATAATACAGTCTTCTGCACAGGTTGGTTTGAGCCCTCCTCCTCACGCTCAACTTACTGAATAATTGGAGGTCCGATCACCAACACCTTTGGCCAGAAGGGTAAATGATTACCAGGCACCGCGAGGACTGGGTAAATCAAGTTTAGGATCTTATTCAGCAGGAACGCAAGGACCCCCCGTGGCACCGGGGGAAAACCATTCACATCAAGTCTTCCATCTTCCACTGGCTTCTTCCCCCTTGTGCTGGTCCTGGCGAATGTTCCCCCTCTGCGGGTCCAGCAGTTTGAATCTACCACCCAGCTAATGGACAAATGCCTGCACTGGCAATCAAATCATCTTATGGACTGGGGCACGGGGAGTCATCAGCTAGCAAATAAGATCATTATGGCGAGGAGAGTGGGGCGGGTTGGTAGCTCTACTAAATCCATCGCAGGAGACTGCGTGGTGATTAACTTTAACAAACCCCACCTTGGCACTGCCTTTCTTGAAAATCTCCATAGGACACCCCTTAAGAGTACGCAGATCACCCCTTTAGAACTGGAGTTCTTCTATTAGCAGGGTCCTCCGACAGGTTTCGCCCAGAGGGATGGGCTATGGCCAACCCCACGCATGCCATGTTTTCCGAATCACGCAAGCACTACCCCAGGGTCGGGTTATCCAGCAGAATCACTCCCCTCTCAGATCTGGAAGCGTGTGATTGACCACCAATATCCACCTCCTCTTCAGTAACTTCGCCAGTTAACCCTGTCTCTGGATCACAGGTGGCCCTAAAGCCTGGCATCATGGAATGTGGCAGGGATTTCCTCTAAGGTTGGAAATACTGAGTGGCAGAGTGATTGGTCAAGGCTGGATATTATCTGCCTCCAGGAAACATGGGCTAAGGACCCAGCATTTTTTGCAGGGTACCGCTCATTTCATACACAAGCTACACCTTCAGTGTCAGGCAGGGCCAAAGGGGGTTTATTAACCCTAATTTCTAATACCATAGCTTTTCAAGTAAAACAGGTAGGCGCCCAGAATAACCACTTCCAAATTCTTAAATTGGAGCCCAGAAATGACGACCCCTGGTTTTTTATTAACTTCTACAATAACGAATTTGGGGGAAACATGAAACGAGTGGCAGATGACCTAAATAAGGAGTTAGGCTTACTTGACTCACGTTCACATAAGGGCCCATTTAACATAATCTGGATGGGGAACTTTAATACACACTTGTGTAAGTACAACGACGTGAGGGTGTGTGGGCTGGATGACTCTCAGGGCAACCCCCTTCTTAATTTTACACATAGTGATTATGGTGACACCCTCAACAGCTTACTTTATTCGAGGTGCCCGAGTATAATTAACAACTCAAAGACTGGCCTGATGGAGAAAACATTCAGGAGGAATAACTGTGAGGCTACAATCGACTTTGTTTTGGTTTCCGCAGCAACACGAGATAGAGTAGACCACTCAGCTAATCTGTTCACATCATATAGCGACCACACAATCTTATATATCCACATAACTCTCCCCCAAAAAATGGAAAGATCCCAACAGGTAGTGGATGGCATTGTGCTAGCCAGGAAGAATGGATACCAACTAAAGTGGGCACAGGTCGTGAAGCAGAATTTGGCTCCCGCAATAATAGCCCAAGTAAGGGATAATATTTTATACTGTCTGGCTGAGGAGTCCTCCCCCCACTATTAGTCACCCAGTTCAGAACCCTACTAACGAAATTAAAAGTCGCACTTACTCAACATAAATCAGCAACTGATTTACAACCGAGCCGCTGGTTTGACACATCATACTCCCTAGCAAAGAGATCCCTTGTTAGTGCTCTAAAATCCCAGCCCAGAGATACGGCCTTGGTTAGATCACTGAGGTATGAGAACAAACAGGCCAGAAATAAACGAGTAAAAGATACAAGGGAGAAGGCCTGGGTTGACTTTGAAGAAGCTGCCAACTCAGGAAATAGTAGGGAGTTCTGGAAAGTTATAAATGCCCCTTAATTTAAAAATACAAAAGACCCGTCCCTGGATACGCATGTAGAGGAAGAGGCATGGATAGAGCACTTCAAAGGCATCTTCGGGCGAAAATCTACCATGGAGCCCCATCAATCTGTTTCATGTTCCCTCTCCCTAGAATCCTGACATTCACGTTACATGAAGTCAGAATAGGGTTGGAAGCTTGTATTTCGGGAAAGCCCCGGGACCTGATGGGATTCCTCTTGATCTTTTTCAGGCCAATTATGGTATGTGGGTCTCCCTATTAACAAATGTCTGCATAGCATAGCGGTAGAGGCCCCCCCTTCCTGGAAACATAGTGTCATAGTTCCAATCTTCAAGAAGCAAGACAGAGGCAGTCTGAAGAACTACAGACCTATCTCCCTTCTGGACACAACTGCCAGATTAATGGTCTGGCTGTTATTAGTCAGTCTAGAGGACTGGAACTAAATATTTTAATGCAGGCACAATATGGTTTCCAGAAAGGGAAGGGGACAGTGAACCAATGTCTTAACCTCTCGCTCTGCATAGATAAATACACGAAGGCCAAAGGAGGGAAGCTATACATGGCCTTTATGGATTTGTCAGCCGCCTTCGACTGTGTGTCCCACCAGAAGCTATGGCTGATGATGGAGGAAATGGGGATCGATCCCCCGATCATCAGCTTCATCCGCTGGCTGTACGCTAATGCTACAGCTTGTGTGAGGTATGGCGTAAATGGGAAGTGCACGCGCTCGTTTAAAATCGAGAAAGGTGTCAGACAGGGATGTGTCCTCGCCCCGTTTCTTTTTTCCATCTATACTAAAGGGGTGGAGGCAGCACTGTCTGGCTCGACCCCAGATGTGCCTATATTCGACAATATCCCCCTTCCAATACTGGCTAACGCCAATGATGCCGTGTTAATTGCTTGGACGGGGGTAGCGCTCCAGAGCCTCATAACAGCATATTCCTCATTTATGGCTTCCCTAGACCTTCGAGTTAATGAAACCAAATCCTTTGTCATCATAGCTGGAGCCGCCAGAGGAGCTAAACCTCCTCATATCCATCTGGCCTCAAAAGAAGACTCTCTCATACCTGGGAGTTTTGTTCGACAGTAAACAATCTTGGTCGAACCTGGTGCCAGCAAGAGTCCTGGGTATGTAAAGAAGCCTACAAGCTATAAAAGGTTTCACTAAGTAGATGGGAGCCAGTACTGTGGAAACGATTACAAATATTTACCAAGCTAAAACAAATGCGCCCGCAACCTATGGGGCAGGCGTTTGGGGGGTGGCCCAGATTGAACAACTGCAGAGAATGGAAGATACCTTCTTCAAGTCTAGGGTCTCATTACCATCCTCATCCTCCAATTATATTTTACACCTCGAACTTGGGCTTCCCTACTTGTCCGACTCTATTAGACTGGCGCCGATCCTACTGTGGCTCTCTATTTGGCGAAGGTCGACGGTTAACCTAACCCAAATTATAATTGGTGACTGCATGAAGCAGGAGGGCAGCAGCAGGATTGGATGGCTCAGATACGTGGAAGCAGAACTTACTGCTATTGGGTAGGAAGACCTGTATAGAGGCCCCGCCTCTTGCAGAAAGGCCCCCAAACAGAAAATAATCGAGCTATATATGCAGAGGGCCAGCTATGCTCGCAAGGAAAAGAATTGTCAGTTAAAAGCATTCACTGCCTACGCCCTCATTTCGCCAAGATCTGGGAAAGCCTATTCTTACCTCCCACATATCACAATAGCCCAGCATAGATTTATTTTGTTACGTTTTCATTGGAACTTCATTCCATTGATGCTTGGGTTTCCAGAGAGGAAGTTAAAGCATGCTGACCTACAGAGACGTTTTAATGCATGGGCAAAGGGGGCTCTGGCCCAGGGCCCCAGCCTTTCAGGGGGCCCCCTGACAGTCAGATCCATTCTCCAGAGTTTTGTCCTAATGACCTTGAATATTTCCTAAACAGTTTGTTTTAAATTCTGTTTTCATTTCATTTATTTCTTATGTACCTGATGTGTGAGAGTCTAGTACAGCCATTTTGCAGAGACATTTTGTGTTTATGTTTCATGCAATATACATAAAAAACGTTTATTTTTGATCAAAACAAGGCCTAACATATAAGAAATGGGAGGGCAACACAGAGGTTATTTGCAGTAATATTGGTGAGCTGCTGCTGTGTTACAATATTGAAAACACATATAACTATCCCTGAATATTAAATGTAAACACATTCAGGGCCTTATTTATGAGAAGTGATGCATCGCTGTGTGAAAACAGGGATGCGTCACTTCTTAGTGCGCCCTCCTTGAGACATGATGGATGTGTCATATTTGCTGTATGACGCATCATGTCGCAAGGAGTTACAGATACGTCAGTATTTCTGACGTATCTGTATGCGCAAAAGTGATGCATTGCTGGGGTGTGTCTGAAAATAGACGCAACTCCAGCAATGTGTCCTTTCACATGGGGCAAGCCCCATGTGAAAGGGCCTGCATCAGTCTTATGCCTGCTGTGTGGCAGGTGTAAGATATTGACGCAATGGCGTCCTAGAAGTGGCGCACTGAGTTCTCATAGATTTCAATGCGCCACTTCTACGAGGCATTTTGCGGGGCAACACCCACCCTGCATACATTATGCCTGGCGCAGGTATAATGCGGTGCAGGGGTTTACAAAGTGGAGCATCTGCCTAGATGCGTCACTTTGTAAATAGGGCGTAACATTGCACATATTTTACGCTGCCGGTGCGTCACAAAAAGTGACGCACAAGCTGCATAAAAGGGAAGCAAGGCCTCATAAATAAGGCGCTTAGAATTTGGACGAGTGTTCCTTTGCACTGTCAGGGACCTAAAGAAATGAAATTGTGTATTTCATAAAGCGCGCAGCTACTCAGACTAGAGTGTCCTGGCGCATGACAGTGGGAGGAAAACATGCGTAAAAGACCCATCAGTTATCAAAAAGCCAGGTTTTAAAGTTCTTTCATGAAAGAGAGTAGGTCTGTGGTTAGTCTCAGAGACTCAGGGAGGCTATTCCACAATTTTGGGCCTAGAAAGCCGTGGGATCTGCCTCCAATGCGGGCACTGCATATTTTAGGCATGATGGCCAGGTTCGCATTGGAAGAATTTAGGGGTCTAGATGTTGTGTAGCGATTAACGCGCTTATTTATGTAGCCGGCTCCTAAGCCATGGAAAGCTTTAAAGAAGATGGTCATCGCTTTGAAGTCGATCCGTTCTTTTATGCGGAGAGACTTAAGAATAGGGGTCAGACTAGATCTGGGTTTAGGTCTCAGGATGGCTCTGGCCGCCGCGTATTGTACCACTTGTAGGCGCTGGATAAGGGATTTGGGAAGACAGAGGTACAAGCTGTTGACATAGTCAAGCTTTGATGTCACCAGAGTCTGCACCACGATCTTTCTGCTCTCAAGCGGTAACAGTGACAGGAGTTTTTTTTAGCATCCAGAGTATGCCAAAGCAAGTGCCATTTAGATTTTGAATTTGAAAGCACATGGAGAGTGTCTTGTCTATGACAATTCCTACGTTTTTGACTTTCTCCTTTTCAGCGGGCGGGGGCGGCAGATCTTTTGGCCACCAAGCGCTCCAGTCAGGCGTTTATGGATTACCAAAGAAAACAACTTCAGTTTTGTCAGGATTGCACTTCAGCTGATTGATCTTAACCAGTTAAAAACCTTTGTGAGGCAAGACCTAATCATTGCCTCGTCAAAGTCGGTTCCTTTTTCACACGTAAAAATCAGCTGAGTGTCATTAGCATAGGAAACAATTTTGGCGCCCTCTTCCTCTACCAGAAATGCAAGGGGGATAGATATATATTAAAAAGGGTAGGACTGAGAATGGAGCCCTGAGGGACACCTACATTCATGGCCGGAACTGGTGATGAGAAAGGGGGGAGCCAGATGTCCTGAGATCTATTTGCCAAGAAGGATGACATCCATGTTAAGGCGGTCCCCCCCCAGACCGATGTTAGCAAGTCTCTCCAGGAGCCTCTCATGTGGGACCATATCGAAGGCCGCCGACGTATCGAGCAGTATCAGAACAGTCTTGTCTCCCTGGTCCAGCTTACCCTTGAGAAATTCAGTCACTTCCAGCAGAGCGGACTCCGTACTGTAGTTAGCCCTAAAACCGGATTGGGACTCATGAAGGAGCTTCCCATCTTCAATGTGTTTTTGGAGGGCCTTGTTTAGATGCTTCTCTAGTACTCTGGAGAGGGTCGGAAGAAGGGAGATTGGCCTGTAGTTGGCAGGGTCCGTCGGTTTGGCGTTAACCTTTTTTATCAGTTGAAGAATCTTAGCATTCTTCCATATTTCTGCATGTTGCCTGAGGAGAGAGAAGCATTAAAGAGCTGGTTTACTGTGGGGTTTATGGTGGGAGCTAATAGGTTCAAGATATTCCCTGGACATGGGTCAGTAGGAGAGCCAGACTTAATGCTTTGGAGAGGGGTCAGTGACTCTTCAAGCTGAAACTCAGGGAAAGCTAGTACAGATGGAAGATCCAAGAAATTTGCTATTAGAACTAAGGTAGAAGGTCAGTTCTTCCTCTGAGATGTTAGTGAAGGCTTGTTGGATCATGGAGATCTTTTTGTGGAAGAATTCAACTATTTACTTAAACCATTCTTCAGTGCATGGCCCTTCCTTTGTGCCGGCTTTCAGGACAGTAAAGGATTTAACTATGCTGAAGATTTCCTTACTCTTATTTTGGGCATTTTCTATCTTGGTTTGAAAGAGGTTTTTCTTGGATGCCTTCACGAGAATGTAATGAGCTTTTAAGGTGTCTTTATACACCTTCCTGTCCTCAGGTAGATAGGATTTACGCCATTTCCGTTCAATTGTTCCACAATTTCTGTTGCGAGATCTAAGGGAATCGTTAAACCATGGAGCTGGTGGGGCTGACCTCTTTGAGGAGCAGCAAACAACAAGTACCACTGCATCAATGTTCGTTCGGAGCCATGAATCTATTGAGAGGGCGTCCGAGTCGGGGCAGCCAGACAGCTCTGGTGAGGAACGACCGAGGGCGTCTGCTAACTTCGGGATGGATATTTTATGGAACGTCCTGTAATTAGAGACCCTCTGCCCTGTGTTAGCTCAAGGGGCTGTGGCAGAGTTGGGAATGATGAATTTTAATAGGAGGTGGTCAGACCAGGTAATGGGAAGAGGTAGGCTTACTGATATGTCAAAGTTGTGAACGATTTGGTCTAGGGTATGGCCCTTCTCATGGGCGGCCAAAGAAACAGATGGAAACATGTTGCAGGCCTGCAGCACCTCCAACAAGGAAATTGTTTGAGGGTCTTTTCCATTGTCCATATGTATATTGAAATATCCCAGAATGAGGCAGTTGTTGTATTTTAAGGCCAGGGAGGTGGTGGCTGTATTAAGCGTAGTATTAACATTTCCAATAGCACTGGGAGGTCTGTAAATCAGAAATCCAGCTATGCTATGATGGGGGGATAAGGTACAGCAGAAGCCTTAGCAGTCTAGTTTTTTATTGTAAATCATGGCAGCACCTCCCTCCTTCCCATTCGATCGGTCCCTCCTAAGAATGTTATAACCCGTAGGGATGGCCGAGGTGATAGTAGGGTTGGAGGCTTCAGACAGCCAGGACTCAGTGAGAAATAAAAGATCAGACTGTTAGTCTAAAAGTAGGCCATAAATGTATGGTTCGTGCTTTTGTATAGAGCGACAATTTAAAAGGGTGGCCTTTAAGTCCTCTGTTTTCTTATTGTTTTTACACTTATTGTTGCGTGGGAGGATATTGGGTGAGAGTTTCCTGGGCTGGAGGAGAGTCCAGTTGCACTTATTGCATCGAAAGTCTACCTCCAACCTCGGATCAGCGGCTGTACAGTGACATAATGGTAGCCGCCTAAGGCTAAGCAGTTTTTCCCTATTGCAATATAGTGGAAGAAACTCATCGGAGGGGAACTGGGCAGCATGGCCGGCGCCGAACGCCTCCGGGCGCAGACAGGCTTACCTTCGGTGCCAGCGACGCGCACGCTGGGCACGTCCACTTAGCACGTCCGTTTGCATCGGGAATATATAGGCTAATGTCTATGATGCAAACTGGATCGCCAACGCAGCTGAGGAAGCGGAAACTGCATAGGCATAAGTGAGGAGCCCAATAGTAGCCCCAGCCCTCCGCACAATCAGCGTATCAGCCGCGGCAGACCAGGACTGGAGGAAAAGCGAGATGCGAATCGAAGCAGCTAAGGAGGTGCAGGCAAGCAGAATCAAGTAAAGTGCAAGTGCGCATAGGTAGGAGAAATTGTTAAAAAGCACAGAGTAATTCAGCCAGACTTATACAATTTAAAAAGTAATAAAAACCTAGTAGCAAGGCAGGAAACACTAAATCCTACAGCTATCAGCTGCGCGCATCCGTTTGCATCAGGAATATATAGGCTGATGCCTATGATACAAACTGGATCGCTAGCACAGCTGAGGAAGTGGAAACTGCGTGGGCGGAAGTGAGTAGCCCGATAGTAGCCCCAGCCCTCCACACAATCGGTGTATCAGCAGCAGCGGACCAGGACTGGAGGAAAACCGAAATGCGAATCGGAGCAGCTAAGGAGGTGTTGGCAAGCAGAATCAAGTAAAGTGCAAGGGCGCATAGGTAGGAGAAATTGTTAAAAAGCACTGAGTAATTCAGCCACACATATACAATTTAAAAAGTATTAAAAACGTAGTAGCAGGGCAGGAAACCCTGAATCCTACACCTGTAAGCTGCACGTGTCCATTTACATCGGGAATATATAGGCTAATGCCTATGATGCAAACTGGATCGCTAGCGCAGCTGAGGAAGCGGAAACTGCGTGGGAAACAGGGGCTCAAATTAGATCATAAATTCAAAGGTGTCCTGAATAGGGGCCCCCAAAATATGTTTGGCCCAGGGCCCCCCAAATCCTTAAGATGTCCCTGCTGACCTAAGCCTATGTCACTGTGACAATTTCTCACCTCATTCTGATTTACACTTGGTACTGTTTTGTACGTTTTACCAAAGTGAAAGAGAAGCATTTATCCTCCCTATTTTAAGACGCCATAATTTTAAACAATGCAGGGTGGCGTATTTTTTAAAGTCCATACCTAATTCTTATGTTTGCTTTTCGGTCGCATCATTTCTGTGGGCTTGTAGGAGAAAAAGAAAGTGAATGAGTGCTTTGTCCTAAAGTACCATAAGGAGCATCTAAACTCAGGCATGATTTTCAACTGTTTTTATGGTTTTTGTTTTACAATATTCGTGTGTTATGATGAAATTGTGCTTTTATGATCTATTTGCAAACAGATCGAATAAAGATTTTAAATGAAAAATGAATGAAAAGCTACTTCTGAGAGCTGCGTTTTCCTTTTCCTTCTGTGGAACTTTGGTGAATAATATATATATATATATATATATATATATATATATATATATATATATATATATATATATATATTTTTCTAAAGATTTGCTCAGAGATGGAGCCGCACTCCGTGTTCAGGTAGGTAACAACCTTTTTATTGAAAAACAAACTGCTTCCCATTCCGTGATTGTCTTGCAGCCTTACGCGTTTCAGGGAATTCACTCCCTTTCATCAGAGGCCAAACACGAGCAGCTTCCTTTTGTGCGCCTGCACTGTTCCCTGCATGTTGCTTCAGTGATAATTATCAGCCTCCGGTGTGCCACTTAATTTATTCACTCTCCCGCTGCCTGCTGGAACCTGCAGTTTAATTTAACACTTTCTGACCCTCCAGTGGGTTAGTTGCTCCTGTTACAATTAAAAGACCCAATGGTGCAGCTCCATATTGAGCTTCCGAATGAGACTCAGTTTGTTTGCAATGAATTTCCTGTCCACGCCGATCGTAAGGGAAGCCTTGTCCCCCACGCAGACCCCAATTAGTCCAAGGGCGGTGCGTCGCTCCCACGGCCTGGAGCCACCGTGAAGTCCATTTTTCCAAAGATTTGCTCAGAGATGGAGCCGCACTCCGTGTTCAGGTAGGTAACAACCTTTTTATTGAAAAACAAACTGCTTCCCATTCCGTGATTGTCTTGCAGCCTTACGCGTTTCAGGGAATTCACTCCCTTTCATCAGAGGCCAAACACGAGCAGCTTCCTTTTGTGCGCCTGCACTGTTCCCTGCATGTTGCTTCAGTGATAATTATCAGCCTCCGGTGTGCCACTTAATTTATTCACTCTCCCGCTGCCTGCTGGAACCTGCAGTTTAATTTAACACTTTCTGACCCTCCAGTGGGTTAGTTGCTGAGCAAATCTTTGGAAAAATGGACTTCACGGTGGCTCCAGGCCGTGGGAGCGACGCACCGCCCTTGGACTAATTGGGGTCTGCGTGGGGGACAAGGCTTCCCTTACGATCGGCGTGGACAGGAAATTCATTGCAAACAAACTGAGTCTCATTCGGAAGCTCAACATGGAGCTGCACCATTGGGTCTTTTAATTGTAACAGGAGCAACTAACCCACTGGAGGGTCAGAAAGTGTTAAATTAAACTGCAGGTTCCAGCAGGCAGCGGGAGAGTGAATAAATTAAGTGGCACACCGGAGGCTGATAATTATCACTGAAGCAACATGCAGGGAACAGTGCAGGCGCACAAAAGGAAGCTGCTCGTGTTTGGCCTCTGATGAAAGGGAGTGAATTCCCTGAAACGCGTAAGGCTGCAAGACAATCACGGAATGGGAAGCAGTTTGGTTTTCAATAAAAAGGTTGTTACCTACCTGAACACGGAGTGCGGCTCCATCTCTGAGCAAATCTTTGGAAAAATGGACTTCACGGTGGCTCCAGGCCGTGGGAGCGACGCACCGCCCTTGGACTAATTGGGGTCTGCGTGGGGGACAAGGCTTCCCTTACGATCGGCGTGGACAGGAAATTCATTGCAAACAAACTGAGTCTCATTCGGAAGCTCAACATGGAGCTGCACCATTGGGTCTTTTAATTGTAACAGGAGCAACTAACCCACTGGAGGGTCAGAAAGTGTTAAATTAAACTGCAGGTTCCAGCAGGCAGCGGGAGAGTGAATAAATTAAGTGGCACACCGGAGGCTGATAATTATCACTGAAGCAACATGCAGGGAACAGTGCAGGCGCACAAAAGGAAGCTGCTCGTGTTTGGCCTCTGATGAAAGGGAGTGAATTCCCTGAAACGCGTAAGGCTGCAAGACAATCACGGAATGGGAAGCAGTTTGTTTTTCAATGAAAAGGTTGTTACCTACCTGAACACGGAGTGCGGCTCCATCTCTGAGCAAATCTTTGGAAAAATGGACTTCACGGTGGCTCCAGGCCGTGGGAGCGACGCACTGCCCTTGGACTAATTGGGGTCTGCGTGGGGGACAAGGCTTCCCTTACGATCGGCGTGGACAGGAAATTCATTGCAAACAAACTGAGTCTCATTCGGAAGCTCAACATGGAGCTGCACCATTGGGTCTTTTAATTGTAACAGGAGCAACTAACCCACTGGAGGGTCAGAAAGTGTTAAATTAAACTGCAGGTTCCAGCAGGCAGCGGGAGAGTGAATAAATTAAGTGGCACACCGGAGGCTGATAATTATCACTGAAGCAACATGCAGGGAACAGTGCAGGCGCACAAAAGGAAGCTGCTCGTGTTTGGCCTCTGATGAAAGGGAGTGAATTCCCTGAAACGCGTAAGGCTGCAAGACAATCACGGAATGGGAAGCAGTTTGTTTTTCAATAAAAAGGTTGTTACCTACCTGAACACGGAGTGCGGCTCCATCTCTGAGCAAATCTTTGGAAAAATGGACTTCACGGTGGCTCCAGGCCGTGGGAGCGACGCACCGCCCTTGGACTAATTGGGGTCTGCGTGGGGGACAAGGCTTCCCTTACGATCGGCGTGGACAGGAAATTCATTGCAAACAAACTGAGTCTCATTCGGAAGCTCAACATGGAGCTGCACCATTGGGTCTTTTAATTGTAACAGGAGCAACTAACCCACTGGAGGGTCAGAAAGTGTTAAATTAAACTGCAGGTTCCAGCAGGCAGCGGGAGAGTGAATAAATTAAGTGGCACACCGGAGGCTGATAATTATCACTGAAGCAACATGCAGGGAACAGTGCAGGCGCACAAAAGGAAGCTGCTCGTGTTTGGCCTCTGATGAAAGGGAGTGAATTCCCTGAAACGCGTAAGGCTGCAAGACAATCACGGAATGGGAAGCAGTTTGTTTTTCAATAAAAAGGTTGTTACCTACCTGAACACGGAGTGCGGCTCCATCTCTGAGCAAATCTTTGGAAAAATATATATATATATATATATATATATATATATATATATATATATATAGAGAGAGAGAGAGAGAGAGAGAGAGAGTCACCTCTACATCAGGCCTATCGAGGCACATGGCAGGGTGATATATATATATAGATGGTGGGAGCCCACTGCCTCACATCTCAGAACACAAATTACATGATAACACATTAACACATACTTCAGTGTTATGCATATGGTGTCTGGGGCTATAAGCAGCCACTTAACTCCCATTTTATATCAAGTGATAGAATCAGGGAGTTATCCGCCAAATTCTCTGCTAATAAGCAAAACGCACTCTCAGTAGCTATAAAGGTAACTTTTAATTCGCACTGTAACGCGTTTCGGGAGACGCGCTCCCTTGGTCACACAGTGTGGCATCTCATCACACGCATCCATAAGTACAGGGTGAAATAAACATAGTCAAAGGACTGCCGGTTTGCAGTGCAAATCAAAGGGTGATAATGGCGGCCATCTTAAAATGGTGTAAAATTATACAAACCAAATGGTATACATTATACATAAACAAATCAGAATGGCCCAATGTGCAGTGCGATAGTTATTCGTGAAAACCATGTCAATACGTCTCGTCATAGTGACTGGTTAAAGAAAGAGACTATAGTCAAAAGGACTGCCGGCTGCAAATGCAAAACTGTTTTTAGCGGCCATCTTGTAATGGTGTGAAATTAAAACCAAGTGGTGTGCATTGTCAAAAATCAAAACAGATTGGCTCTATAAGAGTACGACAGTTATGCATCAAAATCATGTCGATACACCTTGTCATAGTGACTGATTGATGAAAGGGACTATCTCTTTCACATTATGGCAGAAGCACATTTTTAAAAAAATGATTACTAGCTTGATATAAGCATCATTAGCTCTATATACAGTACGACAGTAATTCATCAAAGCCATGTCAATACATCTCGTCTTAGTGACTGATTGATGAAAAAGACTATCTCGTTCACAGTATAACAAAAGCACATTTTAAATGATTACTAGCTTGAAATAAGCATCATTGATTAAGCCTCTATGCGTCATGATGACACCATCACTCACAATGTTACAAGGCAACACAGTTGGCTATATGGAGCACATAAATGTGACAAAGTAAGTTGAGGCTTATAGTAACTTCCTTTATCCGCAATGCACTAAAAAATATGCTTAAATATATTAAATACTCGCACCAAAGTGGATGTGCCAATACAGGGAGGAAGAGAATGAGGAGCACAAAGATTAACTGAACCGGCATGTAAGTCCAAATGTACTCATTATTGTACTTAGGTGCAGATGTGATCCCTTCAATAGAATTCAATAAAACGTGAGAACTAGAAAAAGAGAATATGTGGAACAATACTAGTGGGATAGAGAGTAAATAAAATCAAAATAGAAAAAGAGTGTTTTCATATCTACTTATTTGCAGATTTCATTCCAATGGAACCGAAGAAAAGGGTAGGAGCCCGTGAAGTGCTCGTGAGGATATAAAGGGCCCCTTCCTTTCCTCCTGAAACGATAAACAACAAGGAAAAATTGTGGTTAAAATATTGCCATTATCATGTTATCACAAACATCTACACAGATTGTAAAAATTACACATGCATAATACGATGAGAAACTACAGCAAAAAAGGGCTAGTCTTCAATCAAGTGTGTTGCCAATTCCTCATCTTGATTATGACCTTTCGGGAATTTTGTTTCAAGGTCCATAATCCACATAGATTCACGTTTCCTCAAGGACAGTTCTCTGTTACCTCCCCTCCTCCCCACTCTCACTTGTTCCACAACAAAATAGCTGAGTAAATTGCTGTTGGAAAGGTGGAATTCAGCAAAGTGTCGTGCAATGGGGTAGTGTGGATCTTTGTTATTCACTGCTCTCAGGTGTTCGAGAACTCTCTTCTTAGCCATGTGAGTGGTACTCCCTACATATCTTTTAGCACAGGGACATTCAAGAACATATATAACATATGTCGTGCTACAAGTAAGGAATTGTGTTATGCTTTTCGTACCGACTCTCCCAGGTATGCTCAATTCTTTAACGATCTTGCTGTTTCTGCATGCCTTGCAATGTCCGCAAGGATGAAAGCCTTTCAAATTATAGTGATACGGGTCCTTATTAACAGTAATATCACCATGTACTAATATATCTCGCAGACTTTTGCTTTTGCGGTATGTTATTTTGGGTCTAATGCTGATTTTAGGGCCTATGATGGAGTCATTTTGGAGAATATTCCAATTGTCAGTTAGGATTTTTTGAACCTTACGTGATTCTTTGTTGTAAGTTAGGATCACCCTTGTCTCATTATTTTCCATCATATTTTCTTGTGTCTTAATTTCTAATGTTTCCTCTCTGGTTATCTTTTTGATTTTAGAAACAGCCCTGTTCAGCACCCAATCCGGGTAACCTCGTTCCCTGAATCTTTTTAACATTATTTGTTCTTCTTTGAGATATCCCTCATTGTCACTACAATTCCGTCTTGCCTTCAGCAGCTCCCCATACGGTATACTCCATTTAAGGGTGTCAGGGTGGCTGCTGAGGGCATGAAGAAGACTATTACCGGCTGTTTCTTTCCGGTATAGTTTTGTTTCTAAGGCATTGCCTTTAGCTGAAATCTTGATGTCAAGGAATTCTATTTCTTCTTTTTGCAAGTTGTGAGTTAAAACAATGTTATAGGAGTTATCATTCATTACAAGATGGCCGCTAAAAACAGTTTTGCATTTGCAGCCGGCAGTCCTTTTGACTATAGTCTCTTTCTTTAACCAGTCACTATGACGAGACGTATTGACATGGTTTTCACGAATAACTATCGCACTGCACATTGGGCCATTCTGATTTGTTTATGTATAATGTATACCATTTGGTTTGTATAATTTTACACCATTTTAAGATGGCCGCCATTATCACCCTGTGATTTGAACTGCAAACCGGCAGTCCTTTGACTATGTTTATTTCACCCTGTACTTATGGATGCGTGTGATGAGATGCCACACTGTGTGACCAAGGGAGCGCGTCTCCCGAAACGCGTTACAGTGCGAATTAAAAGTTACCTTTATAGCTACTGAGAGTGCGTTTTGCTTATTAGCAGACAATTTGGATATAATTTGCCGGCGGTGGCTCTACCGGCTTAACGCACCACCCAACAACGGGCGAAATCCCAGGAGGAGCTTGCAGCGTCTTTTTGAATATATATATATATATATATATATATAGAGAGAGTCACCTCTACATCAGGCCTATCGAGGCACATGGCAGGGTGATATATATATATAGATGGTGGGAGCCCACTGCCTCACATCTCAGAACACAAATTACATGATAACACATTAACACATACTTCAGTGTTATGCATATGGTGTCTGGGGCTATAAGCAGCCACTTAACTCCCATTTTATATCAAGTGATAGAATCAGGGAGTTATCCGCCAGTCTGGAAAAAAGCCTGCATCAGACCAATTCTGAAAAAGCCGCAGCTTGATCCACTGAAGGCTAAGAATTATCGACCTATCTCATGTCTGCTGATTGCAGCCAAAATTCTTGAGAGGTCAATAAACCAGGAGCTGTCGCCCTATTTAGACATTAACAACTTGCTGGACCCAAGTCAGCATGGATTTCGGTCAGGCCATTCGACCAAGACTGCGTTGGTTATGGCAACAGAGGATATTCGGAGACAGGTGGACGTGGGGGGTAGAGCAATCCTCATCCTCCTCGACCTATCGGCAGCATTTGACACCGTGAATTACACGGTATTAGTGCGGCAGCTGAAGGCGGTGCAGATTGGGGAGGTGGCTCTGTCCCTCCTATCGTCTTTCTTAGAGGGTAGGGAACAGACTTTATATTGGGAATATGTACAGTCAAACATTCCTTCTGCCTTGTGGAGTTCCACAGGGATCGGCACTGTCTCCGACTCTGTTTAACATCTACGTCACCCCACTCGCCAGTCTCATTAGACAGCATGGTTTCTCATTTGTGTCTTACGCAGACGACACACAGATTATCATCTCTGTATCTAAACAGGCAGAGCCTGTTGCAGCGAGTTTCCATGCATGTCTGACTCACATCATGAGCTGGATGAGTAACAATTATCTGAAAATAAACACGGATAAGACGGAGGTGATGGAGTTCGGTGGCAGTCCGTCCCGGTGGGACTCCACCTGGTGGCCGATAGAGGCTGGTGTATGTCCAACACCATCCTCTAAAGTTAAGAACTTGGGGATCATTGTTGATGAGCAACTAGGCTTTTCGGCCCAGATCAACCGGGTAACTTCCACTTGTTTTTATATTCTGAAGCTTCTCAGGAAGGTGTTTCCTTTTATTCCGCAGGAGCTAAGGAAAACAGTGGCAGTGGCCTTAGTCTTATCCCATCTAGACTACTGTAATGCTCTATTTATAGGTATCAACAAGGCACAGAAGAATAAATCACAGTCTATACAAAAAGCTCCGGCGCGTTTATTATTGAGCATTCCTAAAGGTCACTCCACATCTGCGGTCATTAAGTCACTGCATTGGCTTCCAATACAGCAACGTCTAGAATTCAAGGCCTTATGTCTGGTTCATAAGACACTTTATGGCGGAGGGGCTGCTGATTTTCGGAAATTTTTCCACTGGTATGCTCCCACTAGAAGTCTTAGATCAGCTAATTCTGGTCTCATCTGTGCCACGAAAGTTCGTAGAGCCAGATGGGGTGGAAAGAGTCTATTGCACTGTGCAGTTTGGCTGTGGAACCAACTACCTATCACAGTGAGACTCCAACCAAACAGGATAGTGTTTAGGAAGCTAATAAAAACATGGCTGTTCCCCAGGGCCTAAGCTGTCGGCTCTGCGGACGCTGATCCTCCCTCTCTCTCCCCCTAGCGCCAAGACGCCTCGACATTCGTGCGCTCTACAAATGTTAATCCTATCCTAGGTAGTAGTCTTTAATTTTTCACCCTTGTTGATGCAGCCTATACTGTGTAACTCTAGACAAGTGTTTCTGGATTCATTCCTTCTCTGTAGAGAGCATAAATGGATAAAAGAGTGACTATTGTAATAATAATAAGGGATAAAAGTAAATATGTACAAGAAGCAAGGAGACAGTTGAATACTCAAGATCACTATGAAAGACTAGCAAAGGATCCAACTAATGAAATCATGTTGAATTTTCATGAGAAATTAAAAAAACTGGTGTGATTATGAGCTCCTAGATGAAGAAGAGTACAATTACTTGAAGAAAAAACACCAGATATTACCAACCATATACTTTCTATTGAAAGTACATAGAAACATCAACATCCTTCCAGGACGCCCTATTGTTAGTTCCTGTGATTCGTTATTGGAGAACGCCTCGAGATTTGTGGATGTGTTTCTATTTCCGTACGTCTCAAGCCCTCCTTCTTATATAAGAACGTCTATGGACTTTTTGAAACAGTATAGCAACAGTGTATGTTGTCTCTTATTCACATCTATCAAGCTGATCTACTAGGTAGTAGACATTATTTGAGATCTAGATCAATAAGCCTGCTGGAGCACTCAGTGGTGCTACTAGAAATTATGGAATTCTGTCTAAAGAGCAATATGTTTATATTTGATGGGAAATTCTATATTCAAAAACAAGGAACGGCTATGGGCAGTTTGTTTGCCCCGACATATGCAAACTTAGCCATGGGTTGCTGGGAATCTGAGACAATTTGGACAGACACATATGCTGAGGATTTGAAAAATGTAGTACTGTTATGAATCCCAATGTACCTCAATATAGGCTTAGGTAGTTACACAATCTTTTATCTACATTTGTCCTACCTTGCGCTACATAATGGTTCTGGCGCTGACTTTTTAACTAGTTAGTTGCCGAATAAATGTCGGGTGGTTTTCTCCGAAAACTAGCCTCATTTATTATGCATGAGGATTCCCAGTATCACAGCAGGATTACTATCTTCTGCATACTAACTCTGTATCATCATCCTTGGTCGACATGCCCACAGTGCCAGGATACATATAGGTAGAACTCCTGAGGGTACCTTTCGGGTATATAAATACCACCTCTACGCTAGGTAGGGAGAGTAGAAAAAACTTCCATGTTGACACAAGACGCTGTAGTCCCGTACGCAGACACTTCAACACGCAGTGGTCTGACATCCCTCGCGGGGTGTCCAAACTCGAGACCACATTAGGTAATAGGGTTGGCTATTTCCTAGGGGTATTCTTGGCTTTGCACCTACATACATGCTAGGTACATTTAGGTACATTTAGTTAGGGCTTGCATCTTAGGAGTACTCATAATTACTGCCATATATGCTTACATGTATTCCCTGTTTTAGCACCATGATAGAATTCTATCTTTCATTTACTCTTTCGGTGCTTGTTATCATATATATCTGTTTATGCCTAATGGTTTGTTGCAGCACACCCCTATACTAGAATGACGCTGGTTCAATAAATGCTTAATAAAAACGTCCCCACTGTTTATTCTTTATGGTGCTAAGCTGGTTTTCAACTAGTCTGACTGTGATCTTGCTAATCAGGACCCCAGTCTATCTGCTTTCTCCCTAAACCCCCTAAACTGCTATGTTATGTACTTAGGTACACTCCGGATTAGATACTGGGGTACCCTTGTCAGTCCCTAGTATATGGTACCCATGTACCCAGGTTATAGGAACCCCAGAGGCCTCCCATGGGCTGAAGCTTGTATTAAGCCACCCATGAGAGGACATGCAAAATGGAACTACAAATCTGCCATTGCAGCCTATGTAAGTTGGTGCATGCACCACTTACTTAAGATTCAGGTTAACTTTATCTAAGGCTAACTATACTTAAACCCATAAGTCACCCCTATATCGGGCCTTAACAATCCTGAAGGCAGGGTGCTTGGTTCTAAATGAGAGGGTGCCACTGCATAAGCAGGACACATCTGCAGCCTACGGAGTCCATTCTCCCGGGTTGTTAGTGCAGCAGCCATTTACGACATATAGAGCGGCATTATACGACCGGGTGAAGACCAACTCTAAAACAGCAGAAAGTAACCCTATCATGTTTGGTGTCAAACATTGTGGAATCAAACCCACCCCTCAGAAGCAAGCTTCATTGGGTCCCTGGTGTTGCCCGTACCAGCCTTCTAGTCCTGGGCAGCACAAAATGGTTGCTGCCGACCAGAGACACATTTCTGCCTTCCTGCTGCTGAACCAAGCTCAAGCAGAGGAAGATGGACCAATAGGCATCCGGTCACAGGGAGGTGTGACCACCTCCCAGACAGGATTTAGTGCATTAGGGCTGGGTGGGTGCACTTGCCAGCGACCGAAAGTCTGCATGAGGGACACATTTGGTGTCCCTGTGCATAGTACAGTTCAAACCAGTCCTGGGAGCCGTTGGCTCCTGCTCTGGCGCGAAACTGGACAAAGGACATTGGAGTAACCTCCCCACTGTCCAGACCCTCCCTTGGGAGGGTCCCCTGAATCTGTCCAACCCTGTCCCATGGGTACAAAAGGGATTACCTGGAAGTAGGACCCTAGATTTGACATGGACAAGATTTTGAACCGGAAACCACTGAACTTCGACCGTCTGGACACTCTGGACTTGGTTTGGGCCCAACTTTGTCTCCCTCTCAGTCTGAAGAATCGTCTGTGCCCGTACACCATACAGGCTCTGTGCCAGACGTGTTGAGCATCAAGGAAAAACAAAGATATCTCCCTTAGAGTGAATGAGTCACTCCCCTGCATTCGCAGACATTACATCACGACTGACCGGTCTGCTGCTCCTGAGCTCCTACGGACTCTGAAGGCTCCAGCAACACAGGAGGTGGGGTTCTATGTCCCTCGAGGTCTGAGCTGCCCTCTTACTAAGTTTGAGGCCAGAATCCTTCGTGGGGGCTGCAATACCCGTACCCCAGTGCACTGCATTCAGTTGCAAGTGCATATGCTTGTTGGCATTTCCTGAGCAAGTGCATTGGGTTCCGAGTAGCCCCAACCTCTGGCACCATTTCCTACCAAGAACTCTGACCTCCTCGCACCAAGTGCTCTAGGGGCTGCTGTTTGGTGAAATTGCTTGAGGTCATCTTGCAACTCCTGTGCCTCCGGCCTGTGAGCCCCCTTGATGAAAAACGTTGCTTTTCTTGGGCTTCCCTGGTTGCTCCAGGCCGACCCTGACTCCTCTTGCTTTGGTGAGTCTTCTGAACCTTGCTGGTCCGAACCGTAACCTTCTTTGACCTTCTGCATGGGTTCCCTTTGCGAAGGCTTGTTGGTGCTCCCGCTGGACACCGACCCCTCAGCACTTGACATCCTTCGTGGAGCAGCTCGTATCCGGCTACAGGTTGTTCTCTGCACCTCCTGGTCCTTGTGGCTGCAGAGTCAAGAACCCCCTATACACACCTGAAGCTCCCGACATCGGTGAGTGTTTGTCTACCGAGCCCCTGGTCTCTCCTGAGTGATCCAGACTCTGTCCCCTCTGCTTTCAGGTACTCGTGAACCAGAATCAACCTTTGGATTCCAACGGACACTTATCTTCTTTCCAGCAGCGGCTCTTCTTCTAAGTCCTCCATTGGGTTCGACGGCGGTTTCCGATGCCACTTCAGACCTATGCACCCGGCTCCCCTGGGATAGGTAACTCTGGTACTACGGTATCCATGGGTGGGGTGAGTCTCCAACCTTCTAACTTCCATGGGGTTTCTTCGTAGTCCACTGGGAAGGGTCCTTAAACTTTAAAACTTCAACCACAACTTCCCCATAGAATTGTACGTAAGACGCGGCCGTGTTCCCACACTGCACCCGTCCTCTGTGGGGTCCCTACTTACTCACCTTGAGTGGTTCCTTGGGGTCTCAGTTTTTCTACAACCTCTAGACACTGTATTGACTCAAGTTGTGGTTCTTATACCACTATTTTAGTATATGGTATGTCCCCCCCCAGAGCCCACTGTGTATGAGGGCTATTTACTATTGTTTCTGTGCTACAGTGTTGTGTGCTTTGTGAGTATCTCTATGTAGGAAACACTGTGTCATACTAGAGAGTGTTATCTTTTTATACCTACTGTGTGGTTCTCCTTTCATTTAACAAATACTATAAAGTTGCATTCTGGTAAAAGAAGCTGCTTAACATTCATTCAAGACTAAGCCTGAGAGCTGCTCTCCACAGCTACCACTTGGATAGCTTTCTAAGGTTATCTTTGACCTCTTAAATCACCTTAAGAGTTGTTTGGACTGGTACAAGGTGCCCACTTTATTTAGTGGAGAGCATATACCAGGCCAACTTCTCACACTGAGTGAAAAGTATTGTTTCCATGATCCTTGAGGGTCAGGGTTGTCATGTTCGATAGTTGCCAGAAACTATTTGCTCCTTGGTAAGAGGAGCTTATAGAGGCACTGTGAGCTAGCTGGTCCACAGTCTAATATATCCTTCGTGGGTGACTGGAATCAGTCTGGACACCAATCCCTTAGTTTATGATGTCTAAACGCGCAGATCCTATATTGATTTGTAGGAACTACACGGCACTACGTTTTAAATACATTGCAACCTGCCCTCTGGGCTATCAAGAGCTTAACCGAGGAGTGACATATGTATCAACTAGGAAGGGTTAGGCCTGGCAAAATGTTTCTTTTGCCAGGCTGAAATGGCAGTTTAAAACTACACACACAGGCCGCAATGGCAGGCCTGAGACAGGTTTAATATGCTACTTAAGTTGGTGACACAATCAGTTGCTCGGACTGTACGCCCATACAATTACCCTTAATCACCACCTTAAATGCCTCCCAGACCACCGCTTACATCACTGTACCCTGGTTTAGTGGGAAGAAGTAATCACTGATCAATGTTTCCTGTAGGGAGTCATGGAAAACCGTGACGGAAAGGAGCTCCGGACCATAGGAATTGGTGCCTGCTGCCTCTCTCAGTCTAAACTCCAAATGCAAAGGTTGTGAGCCAGTAAGTATGAGCCAAGTATTCTGGCTGTGTGGCCTGGTCAGTGACCAGTGGGGGCACTAAGGTCCCATTGAGTCATACGTGGAGGTCCTGCACGGAGAGTAAAATGAATACTCCAGCCTCAGGCGTGTTGGAGCCGCCAGTCGTCCAGGAGGTCCCAGTTAGTCATCCAGTGCTGAAAAATGGTGGCTAGCCTCCGGGAAGGAAGATATAATAATGGAGGGGATGATCTGTCTAAAGATACGTTCGCCACAGAGATGAAATCACCTCCCTGCACCCTAGCAGCCAGTAAGGACGTACCCAGATACGGGCCGGGCTTCCCTTGAATGCGGACTAATTAACATTAGGGGCAGAAATGCAACCCAGCCCCAAAGGTCTCCTATCCAGGGTGCCAGCGAGGAGTACGTATCAACCTTCCTTTTCAGTGTGCCGGGACTCGCAAGGAAATGGGACCTGGGCTTGGATGCATATGATTGTTCTTCCGGCAAAGGAGGAGCAGCTGGTGGTGAAAACCTGGCCTCGCCACCGCCTATGCATGTGTGTCGGTTTCGGCCCTGCCAAGTGAGTTTCCTGGAGGAATGTAATGTCCGCTTTCCTTCTTACTAAGTAAAAGTGTATCAGGTATCATTTGTGGGCTGAGTGTGTCCCCCTTAACATTCCAGGTGAGGACCGTATACAATGAGGTTTGTGTGGCCAACATGTGGTGTGCATGAGTGATGAGAATCACTCTGGCCCCCCAGTGCAGCCAGGCATAAGTCCTCGAACACATCAAAGTGAGGCCAAATGCTATCCAGGTGTGGGCAAGGGGCCACGAGTAGGACAAATGTGAGGAGCTCTGTGTGCCCAGTGTGCCATAGAAAACAATCGTTTTTCCCACCCACCAGGGCACACGGACAATGGTCAGGTGCCCAAACCCCAACAAACCAACAACTTGAGTGTCACTAGGTGTCCGGTGTCAAAGCTCACTTTTCATCCGCCGTGAGGAGCTCATCAGCATTGGATGAATAGGAACAAGATTGCTGTCCGCCAGTCGCCACGGCCAATGAACGTGTGGTTGGCCCAGCCAGCAAGTTCAGGACAGCAAGGATCTTAGGGGGGCAGACTAGTCCATGGCCCTCATGAAACTGGACCCGCAGCTGGTACCACAAGTTCCAATGTGAGTTGTCAGAAGTCAGAGATCATTGACCATGTGGGGTGCTAGGAGCAGGTCTCGAGAGGATCCGGTGTGGGCTGGGGCTGAGTCAGTTCCAACATCAGAGTAAACAGATAAGGGGTCCCCGGGATCCAAGCTGGGTAAACCTCTAAGCGGGCTAGCACCTACAGTGCGCCCTCTATGGCAGGTCCATTTATTGTTTGGACGGTGATAAAGGGACATGCCATGTTCCTCCGTTTATGGCATTGAGGAGAGCCGGCAAGCACCAGGGCTGTCCCCCACCCATGGCGGTGAGGCTCAATCCAGTCCCACGCTGTCTGAGACTAATGACAAGAATATGAGGCCATCTGTTATATTCTTAAAGCCGCCCGGGAACTGCAGCATATACTGAAGACCCAAGTCCTGGAGGGAGCGTTTCACCTCAGAGGAGTAAGAGGCCCTTTTTCGCTGAAGTGCGAGGGTATAGTCTAGGAAGAGGGTGATTTCGGCCTTCCCAAGTCAGAGGGGGCCTTATGTGCAGACTGCATGCAACAGTGTGTCCCTGTAATTAAGTAAGTGCATCAATACTTGGCGAGTTGTGCTCCTGTAGGAAGTTGTCGTGCCAGCTCTCAGTGGTTCCTTTCCAGCATGAAGAATTGGGACGGGTCCTGAGGCACCACTGTCATACTGTGCCATCATTCGAGAAATGTCACCATATCGGGTCCCTCTGAGCCCTCAAGAAGGCCAACCAGTATGAGGTTGTTGTGCCTGCTGCAGCCCTCCGCATCCTCTGCTCACTGATCCAGTCGTGCGACCTTCATTGTGAGGGACGTCACCTGCTTTTGGAGCTCATCTACTAGAGGGTGCACCACCTGGAGGACAGTTTTGTTCGTTTTCACACTATTGGCTAATTTACAATGGTCGTTGTGTAGGACATTCATGTCAATTGCCACACTATCCATCTTGGTCTCTAAAGTGTCTCGCTTGGCAGCAATGGCCGCCAGCATGCAGTCCAGTTTGTCAGATGAGCTGCGGGTCTCCGTAGGATCATAACCCTCATGCTGGGTCTACTCTATGTAGGTTGGATTAGTGTCTGGGCCGAAGTGCACACACCCCCCCAGCGTCCCTGGTCAATCTTATGTAACTCATGATATCCACAGAAGGCTTACCAGGCAAGTGACGTGCGGGAGGCCGCAAGCCAGAGGTGAGTGGAGGCCATGGCCACTCCCCTGGGCCGGCAGAGTGTTGTCTGTAGGCCTCGCAGCTAAGCTCCCCAATCGTTGTGCACGGAGGCGAACACAGTGGGTATAGGCGTATTGGTGCATTACCTGTGAGCGGGTGCCGTTTGCCCCTGCCCTGTGCTCTGCCATAACTTACCTTTTGGGGGTTTTCAACCCAACCGTCTCGAGCATAGCTGCCAAGGTTTCAGATTGCTTATGTGTGACATTTTCATAATTTCAGTGTCATTATGAGTGACATTCACTTTCTCTCGAGCAAAATCAAACAATGAAACTAAGGCAAACATTTAAATAGCAGAAATTACATGCAATTTTCCATATTGGTTATGTGTGACATATGCATGTTTTCAGTGTACTTACGAGGGACATTCTAGTGCTACCCGTG
The DNA here is from genome assembly GCF_964204655.1 of Triturus cristatus. NCBI lineage: Eukaryota > Metazoa > Chordata > Amphibia > Caudata > Salamandridae > Triturus > Triturus cristatus. The sequence goes on from NC_140589.1 coordinate 40,461,117, forward strand.
TGGCATTTCGAGTGAATCTTTATCCCAAATAATACCACCAATAAAGCCACATAAATGATAAACATCAGAAAAGACCTCAATTTGGCAATGAGAACCACTTGAAACCACTGCAAACGCCTGAAATGTAAGGTCGGTAACGTACTTGGGCCCAGTTAATTGAAATGTGTGCTGTAACTGCTGTTACCGCACATAGTGCAATTATAGGTTTTGTGATAAGTATCGGCAGGCCAAACCTCTTGATATTTCTCAGGGGGAATATGCTCAGTATTTACCAGAGCATGAAGATTGTGGTGCAGTAAGCACCATAATCTACAGGTTATTCTCCCAAAACTCGATATTAGGAGTAGTTATTGCACCCCATAACTTACGAAGGAGGCGTCGGATTTTATTAGGTGTGATGAATATCACTGGAGTCACCGAGCCGGTCACTATGAGGGGCTCGGTTATTAATGCAGGTGCTGGATATATCTGTGTGTACTGCAGTCTAGCCACAGAGTTGGGTGATGACGAAATAGCACAGAGCGTTAATATTCCTCTTGGTCCTTGACCTTTATACCCAGGCCTGTAAAAAAAAAAAACAATATGACTTTCTTTGGCGATTAATTCAAAATGCTTATTTGTGGGTTCAAAGCGATTTGAACTTAGGGGGATGGCAAAGTGTGTACTCCTTGTGTTGAACATTTGCATGATTGCCTTCCAGCAGTAAGTATTAGTAGGATGTGCGGACACCTTTCCATTAGGAGAGTGGTATATTGTGATCCATGTGACATGCCAGCCTTCTTTGGAGCTCATCGGCCACTCTGTGTTAAAATCTATCTCACGGATAGGTACAGTTTAGAAATGCTTTAAATGCCCCTCGTTCGGCATCTGTTTGCCCTCATCACACCTCTTTAGGGATCTGTTTGCTTTTATGCAGTGCCTGCTGCAAAGCACAACTTGAAACGTACTGCTCACAGAGTAGTATTTTAGGTAGACTTCTTTGTGGGTTACTGCTTTTGCTACAAAGGTTATTGTATTACGTGCAGGTCACATTTTGTAGTTATGAGCCCAGTGTGTTATGAACCGCATCTGGAGCGGTGCACAAACTGCAAGTCATAAGTGTAAGACTACTGTGGTTAAAAAGAGTTGCATCCTATGTGTTATATATATCTGACCATGCTTCCTCGTCGCTCTCTCCAATCGGCTGTCAAGATCACCTCAGTACAGCAAGGCTGTTGTCTGTTAATTGACTCCGCGCTGACTTCACCTCGTGGCTCTCACAACTCGGCTCGGAGTTACTGTGGGGGTTTTAGTGCTGCTGCAGCTGAGCCCAGTCGATGACTCTGGCTGTCTGTCTGTCAGTACGCCTCACTGCCCATACCCACGGTCACAGATAGGCTGCTCAGCTGAGCTGCACATTTTAAAGCAGTGCAGGGCTCGCATAGACCCGACAGAAGTAACTTGTGTGCCCCAACCCGACACCCTGAACGGACGTGGAGGCCGGCAGTTCTTGCCAAAGTGAGACAGCGAGGCAAGTCTGGGGCCGTTGATGAGGCTGGCCGGCGTGGTAAGCAGGAATTGGCAAACATCCTGCCTGGGTGCCAGTGTGCCTGGGTATCATACTAGTTTGGGACCACCTGCATTTCAAAGCGACAGAGGTCGTGCATGCATGAGAAGAGAAGACGCACGACTGCAGCACAGGAAACCAAAGTTGCCGCCGCCTTCCAATGCTCCAATCACTGCGTGTCATTGATCACAGTGGGAGGGTACCAGCCTTGCCCCAAAACAACAGGCAAGGTGCCTCCCACAGAGCTACGTGTGACAGGTAGGTCAAGGGACAGTCTCTACAGCCCTGAGTCAGCGGGTGTCCCCCAGGTGCTGGTTAATGGCAGGAGAGCAGTCAAGCCAGCCGTTTGGGATGCCCGACCCCAGGCCGCACCCCCCATGGCATCGGAGCCCGTCCCGGCCCGCTCTACTACCAAGCGCCGTAGAAAACTCCCAGTGGGGCCCCAGTGCCCGTCACTGTAGCCTTCCTACGGTCCAAGTCGCCCCCGAAAGGAGCTCAAATATGCAGGATTATGAACAATTGCTGTAGTGGCCGGAAAGCACTTAAAGTGCGGCCATCTTTGTGCGTGTCCTCGCCACACCCCTTTGAAGGCCTGACCTCTACCCACCCAAAGATGGGACACCCAATAAAGGGTCTGAAAGGCACTGGCAAACCACTTGCTGTATGTAAAGAAGGCCCCGGTGTGTCTAATATGTTCTTGGATGACCGTTGTGCCCTTGATGTCTGCAAGGCCATCCCAGGCCATTCCCTCTCTTTGGACCAGTGTACCGGGGCCGCCTGAGACTTGACCAGGTCCTACTCCTTTCCCCCGGCCTCATGAAGCGGACTTGTCCCCCCAGTCACCCCAACTTATAAGGGAGGGGGTCTATGAACCTGTTAGAAAAGACAAGCACCTAAGACTGTCCCCTATGATTCACCTGACCAATCCTTGCAAAATGCATTCCTCTTTTAGGCAACTACATCTCCATGGCAATCATAAGCTACAAAACTATCACATCACTCCTTATTTATTGCAGATAGATGGTCGGCATCTCTAGCACAAATCACAGGATGCAAAACATCAACCCTGTCTTTACAGTTTTAGTAGGATGTGCCATTTGGCCAGTCCACCAGACCCCATTGTGATTTGTCTAAATGTTGCTCTTGCTCATGTAATTCCTTTACGCAAAGAAACCGGGTCTTAATCCTACTTAGACATGATTTGGAAGTCAGACAGAGCACTTGACTTCATATTCAATTCCAGTGGGAGAGGGTATTTTAAAGTAGCAATATATGGGACAGGCAGGAAAAGAGTAAACAGGGGCTTCACACGTACATGGCATAACCCCAACCTAGCTATCCCAACTCATATGTAAGCACTCCTGTCCACAAGCAACATACACTTAGGGGGAAATGGAGGGTCCAGTTATGACTTGCTACATGGATTTACAAGGGAGAGCCAGTAGGCAATCTTCCCCCAGTGAGGATCAGATAAAAAGGGACAGAACACTACTACCTGATTCAGCTCTCACCAACCAAACATAGTGTCGTAGCCTCTGTATGGAAGATGGCTAGATGAAAAAGAGTACAATTTTGGGTGGACCCGAAATCCCCAAAAAAGCCGGGTACTAGGCCAGTGCATAATGCTACGATGAATAATCACATAGAACACTGGTTGGGAGACTCATGACCTAGGCCCTTTGTACCAGAAAACATACCAAGTCTGCCATAATGGTTAAAACCAGAAGCACTTGTGACACAGGTACCACACCAGATACTTTCAACCCGATTGCCTGCCCTCTCTAAATCAAAACTTCCAGAGCTTGTTCCTGTTCAGGGGAATCTCTGTCATCTGATGGTCAAAAGTCCATCATCATTCTCATGAGACAACCTTGTTTTGTGTTCCATGGTGACATCAGTCCTGGCTTAGCCCTTTTTACCATCTTGCACAATGCATCGCAGGTGGCAGTCTCACTCCTCTCTGCTCTGTCACTACGGAAGAGAGTGCAAACGAAATACCACAACAAGCCTGGCATGGTGTGGAGCAGCACAGCTCACTGTGTACTTTGCTGCACCCTGACCTGGTGCGCACTAAGGGCCCTATTACAGGTACTCCACCACCCACCTGTGGCTCTACTCCTCATCCACAGCAGTAGGAGCAGCTACTACTGAAACATCTGCTTCGTCACCAATACCCCATACCCCCTTACTTATTATCAAGGATTTCCTGCACTACCTCTATAACCTCCACCAAAGAGGTGAATGAAATGACTTGTATGTCAGGAACTCCATAGTCTGCATCAGAGTCTGATGACTGCCATTAGCGACAAAGTGCAAAGTCTCATCCAACTCGTATCGCTTATCTGTAATTTTTGGAGAAATAAAAAAATGAATGCTGCAAAAAACAGACATAAAATTAAAAAGGCTTAAATTAAATTGATCAAACAAAATCTATTAGGAGAATATGGCTGTATGAATGCAAAAAGTAAAACCTACAAAACACAAACACACACCCTAATACAAATAAACCTACATACCATACTACATCTCTACAAACTTAACAACATAAACTAAACACTCAAATGAGTACAAGCATAAATGTGATTAATGTGGGTATAAATATGTAAAAGCCTGCCACTGAAGAACTGCTATAGTTTAAATCTAGACAGTCATCCTTCGACAACGTAACCCGTAGAGGAGGAAACAGGAAGTGTGTGAGGCCTTTAAAGACTCTTGAATCCCCACCCACAAATTCAAAGCCTTTATAAAACATTTTTTTTAACAAATTCAAATCCTTGATCATATCCCTAATGCTTCCAAAGTTTTCACCAGGATTTAAGGCTTCTGATCAGGTTCTGATAGACTGTATTGCCAAAGGTTATTTGGCCTACCTACAAAGCACCAAATGTGCAGATGTGGACCACAGAACAGGTTGAAATGAAATGAAATGAAAGAAATCTTATAATGCGCGACTAAGCCCAAAGGCATCAAGGCGCCTAACCAAGAAAAATCAAACAGACCAGGGACCAAATTTACGGATATGCCTTGGCAAAGAGCCATGTCTTTAATGCCTTCCTGAACGTCATGACAGAAAATTGAGTTTTAATTTCGGGGGGAAGGGTGTTCCACAGTTTAGGGGCTAAAATCGAAAAAGCCCTTCCTCCCCACTTAACTCTTCGAAAGCGGGGCACTGACAACAGGCTCTTTCTCAAAGAGCGGAGGTTTATGCAAGGGGCATAAGGTCCCAGCAAGTCCTTCACGCCCCCAGCCCCAACGCCGGAAAGCGCCCCGTAAGACAGGCAAAGGGTCTTAAAAGCAATCCTGGCTTGGATCGGGAGCCAGTGCAGACTCTTCCTAGCAGCTGTAGCGGAAAAAAGCCTAGGGGCATCGAGCACAAATTTAGCTGCCGCATTCTGGGCAGTTTGCAGGCGTTGCACAAGGCCCTTATTTATGCCGGCATAGAGAGCGTTGCAATAATCAAGCCGTGAGGCAACCAGTGCAACAACAATCTGTTTACGAGCCTGCAGAGAAAGGTAATGTTTGATTTTCCTGAGGATCTTAATGATGCCCCAGCAAGTAGCAACCGTCCTATTTACCTGCTGAGCCATAGAAAGAGCGGGGTCGATAATAACTCCCAGGTTATGAGCCTAGTCCGTAGGTGTAGGACACGCTCCCAAAGCAGGAGGCCACCATTCAGAAGACCAAATGTCCCTATTTCCACCAAAAACAAGGACCTCGGTTTTCTCCCCGTTCAGCTTCAGTGAATTGTGAATCATCCACTGAGAAACTGCCTCCATGCAGTTCCTGAAGCTGAGAGCGGAGGTAATGCCCGAGTGGGAGAGGGACACCATAATCTGGGTGTCATCAGCGTATGATACCACCTCCATCCCGTAAGATCTTATTAACCTGGCAAGTGGGGCCACATAGATATTAAAGAGGGTCGGACTTAAAGCCGACCCCTGTGGAACCCCACATTGCACCAGTGAGGATGGAGATAGATACTCACCCAGTTTGACCCTCTGTTCCCTCTGATCGAGGAAGGAGGCCAGAAGGCTCAGTGCCGAACCTTCCACCCCTATTTCCCTAAGACGAGATGTTAAAACCGAGGGAGATAGGGTATCAAAGGCGGCTGTCAAGTCTAACAGAACCAGAAGAGTGGTATGGTCGACCTCAGTGCGGATGTTGTTTAGCACTACCGTGAGAGCCGACTCCGTACTGTGGTATCTCCGGAAGCTATGCTGGGACTGATCCAAAAGACCCGAAGTATCCAAGAAAGCCGCCAGATGCTGATTTAGATGAGTTTCCAGCATCTTTGCTGGTGCCGGAAGCAGTGAGATGGGGCGAAAATTCTTAAGGATTTCAGGGTCTAATGTTGGCTTCTTTAAGAGGGGCTTAACCACAGCACTCTTCCACGGAGAAGGAAAAATACCCTCCTGCATCGCCCGGTTCATAATGTCCAGGAGCGGGGGCAATAGGGTTTCCCTACAATCTTTAAGAACTTTAAGAGGGCATGGGTCCAAAGGGGACCCCGACCTAGTCTTACTTAGAAGCAAGTCCAGTTGTTGTAGGGAGAGCGACGGAAAATTGGACAGGCTCACAGAGGAGGCCAAGGTTCCACATCCTATAGGGGATGTGACCGAAGTGGGGGGGGAAGGCATAGATGCCCTTTGCAATTCAAGGGCCGAATAAATGTCAACTATTTTAGAATGGAAGAATTGGGCGATCTTATCACACACATCTTGGGAGCTAACAATAGGGTCGGGCATTTGCAGGGTGCACAAAGAGTCTACAATTCTAAAGAGTTCTCTGGGAGAGGTAAGGGCGGTAGTTAAATTAGAAAAATACTCCTGCTTTTCTTTAATTACCTCCGCTTTATACCCCTTGAGAAGAAGTTTGTGCTTTTCCCTCTCTTGATTATCCCAACTCGCCCGCCACAGCCTTTCCTGCTTCCTGCAACCCTGCCTTAAAAGTCTCAGAGACTCTGAGAACCAGGGGGCCGAAGGTCTCTTCCTGGCAGAGTAACGAAAAGAGACAGGGCCCAACAAATCCACTGCCGCGGTGATAGAACTAGTCAGTTCAAGCGCCGCCGTACTTACGTCCTTCGCTGTGGCAATTGCAATATTAGAAATTAGAGGGGCAAGGGTGTCGTTGGAAATCCTCCTATAATTTCGCTTAGGTTCTTTCTTGCTAGGACCACTCAGCTTAGTATCTGCAGGAGAGGCCTGAAGCTCCAGGGGGACAGCTAAATGATCAGACCAGACCAGCGGAATAGGCAAGTCTGTCGTTAACCTAAAATCATTTAAAACACCCCATCCAGAATGTGACCTGCCTGGTGGGTAGGGCTTTTAACCAACTGCTGAAGGCCACAAGCGGACAGCGAATCCAAAAGGGAAAGAGTTTCCCTAGAATATAGGTTTTCAAGATGAAAATTTAGATCTCCCAGAACCGTCAGATGAGCACAGCCAAAATAGGGTTCTAGGATATTAAGCAGGGTCTGGTTGAAATCTGCTCTGGGTCCTGGCGGTCTATAAATCAAAATGCCCACAAAAGGAGCAGCACGGGGAGAAATGATTAAGTAATGTAAGGTCTGAAGGGTATCTGAGGGGGCAGATAGAGTAGTAATACGACAGGTGTTGGATATCTTATAAAGAATCCCCAGCCCTCCTCCTCTGCGTCCCACTCGGTCCATCCTGGCTAGCGCATACCCATCAGGAATGGCGGCCACCAGATCAGGCCCAGAGGATTCAGAGGCCCACGTTTCTGTAATGAAAAACCCAGGTAGGCTTTCTCACAGACACAAACTCACTAAAAGCAATATTGTTCTTCACCAGCGATCTTGCATTGATAAGAAAGCCACTTTCACTTGTTTTTTTGAAAAACGTTTTTATTGGCATTTATGTGGAAAGACATACACAGGCACAAGTGATAGCGCCAGCAGCACAGAAATTTACACAGCAAGCTTGCTCAGTCGCAGCCTTCTTGACCTCGCAGTCTTGGGGGCGCCCAGGCCATCCGACCCTATCCTAAGTAGGGCCGCCGGTGCGTTCCCGGGGGCAGCCGCTGTGTATGTCCTACCGGAGCGCGGCCTGATCTCTGCGCCGCAGGGGTGCCGCGCAGTGTATTTGGACCCCTTTGCGTGGTGTCGCGAAGGCGAGAGAAATGCAGCCAGTGGGTAACTATGAACAAACTGGGGGCAAGGAACCAGGGGATGGGGGGGGGGGTGCACTATGTCGGCTATCAGGAACGCTTGTAGCTATGCGCTCGAGGGCTGGACCAACGTGAGAGAGCAAGGATAGAGAGGGGGGAGGGAGCCGGGGGGGGGACGCGGACGCCGAGAGGGGGGGGAGCACGCCGGGGGGGGGCCGGGGCATCAGCCGTAGCCTATGAGGGGTCCGACGGCGGAGCATGCGATACCTGCCTCTGCGAGGCACCGGGCGTTTGGACTGCCCGCGCCGCACCCCGGGAGGGCTCCGAGGTCGCTGGCGCCCCCAGGGGATCTATCGGTTGTGTACTAAGAAAGCCACTTTCACTTGTGGCATAGGTTGCATATCTCATATTTTATTGCAAGAAATGGCTGATCTGGTGAATCAGAGAAAGGATTCAGCCAGTTCTTAATCCTATTCTCTTATATACAAATAGCAAACATTGAATATTGAACTTGTGGCTACACTTAAGACTGTGTTGCACTAAGATGGGATTTACTGTACATACATTTCATGACAGGAATGGCATAGACAAAATGCATAATACCCAGAGTCGTATGTAGTTAACCCACTGAACATTTGTGTGTAGTTCAGAGTCATCACCGCTGACATAAACCCTCTAATAAGAGGCATAATTTGTCAGATTCTGGGGGGTACTGGGAGAGATCGTTTATGGGATTCCCAACCGGGCTTGTCAAGCAGTGGAGCCTGTAGGTGTAAAATGAGCTGCCCATCTGTACAGTTAACTTGGTTTTATTTGGTGTTTGAAACCAGTCACACACAGGCAACCCTTCCTGTAAATCTGGTATGATTGCGTTTAGGCATTTACATTGAAGGCTGTCAAACAACCTCCATTGTGAGTGAAGTGGACGATTTGCCATTTCAGGATGTGGGCTATGTGTCTATGCTTGGGGGGGTAGGAAGGGAGTCTCCCATCCTCATGCCAGTGGTAGGGCTTGTATACCAACAAGCACTGGCAAAGCCAATAGGTCTCACCTATGCAAGAGCTGTTGGCTTTGCCAATATGTTTTAGTCAGGTTGTACACCAGCGTGGCTGCTGTTCAGCACAGATAAATGTTAGTGGGCTAAAGGTGAGTGGCGTGGAGTGTCATAAAGTGGAGTGTCATAGAGAGTCATACGGTAGAGTTGAGCAAAGTGGAGTATTGGAGTGTCGTGGAGTAGTGTAGAGTGTTGTAGAATGCTGCAGAGTGGAAGGGCATAGAGTTGAGTACCATTCAGTGGAGCAGAGTGTCAGAGTGGAGTAGAGGTTGTAGAGTGCAGGGGCATAGAGTGTCATGCAGTGGTGTAGAACAGAGTGAGTGGTGTATAAGGTGTTGCGTAGAGTGTTGTAGAGTAGAGTGGCCTAGAGAAGAGTAGATTGTGATAGAGTGGAGTACTGTAGGAGAGTGGGATGGCAAAAAGTGGAGTACAGTGTTGTAGAGTCAAGTGGCGTAGAGTGGAGTGGCATAGAGTGGAGGAGTGGAACGGAGTGGAGTAGTGTGTCATAGAAAAGAGTAGGGTAAAATGGCATGGAGTGGTACAGAGGGAGTTGACTAGAGCTCTGTAGAGTGGAGTAGTGTCATAGAGTGGCATAGAGTGGAACAGAGTGGAGTAGAGTAGACTGGCAAAGAGTGCCGTAGTGCAGAGTGGCCTAGAGTTAAGTGGGGTTAGGTACAGTGGTGCAGACTAGATTGGCATAGAGTTCAGTAGTGTAGAGTGCATTGGTTTTAAGTAAAGTGGTGTAGACTGCATTGGCATAGAGTGCAGTGACGTAGAGTGCAGTGGTGTAGAGTAGAGTGGTGCAGAGTGTCAGAGAGCGGCGTTGAATGTAGTGGTGTAGAGTGAAGTGGTGTAGAGTAGATTGTTTCAGAGTAGAGTGAAGTGGCGTGGAGTGGTGCAGGGTAGAGAACAGAGGTGTAGAGTAGCGTAGAGTGCAGTGGCATAGAGTGGTACAGAATAGATTAGAATGACGTAGAGTGGTGTAGAGTGGAGTGGTGTCAGTACATTGGCATAGAGTGCAGTAGAGTGGCATAGAGTTGAGTGGTGCAGAGAGAGTGCAGTGGCACAGAATGCAATGGTGTAGAGTAGAGTGCAGTGGCATAGAATGCAGTGGTGCAGGGTAGAGTAGCATTGAGTTCAGTGGTAGAGAGTGCATTCTTGCAGAGTAGTGTCGTATAGTGCAGTGGTGCAGGGAGAAGAGTGGTGCAGAGGAGTGACGTAGAGCAGTGCAGCAGTGGCATATAGTTCCGTGGTGCAGATTAGTTGGTGTAGAGTGCAGTGGCACAGAGTTCATTGGCTTTGGTGTGAAGTGATGTGAACTGGTATACAGTGCAGTGACAGAGTAGAGTGGTACAGAGTAGAGTGGCGCAGAGTAGAGTACAGTGGCATAGAGTGGAGTGGCCTACACTGGAGTGGTGCAGAGTGAAGTGGTGCATAGTAAAGTGGGGCAGAGTGCATTGGCGCAGAGTGGTGCAGAGCAGAGAGGCATACAGTGCAGTGTCCGAATGCAGTGGTGAACAGCTTATTAGAGTGGCATAGAGTGCATTGGCATAGAGTGCAGTGGCGTACAGTGTAGTGATGTTGAGCGCTTCGGGGGTAGAGTGCATTAGAGTGGTGCAGACTAGAGTGCAGTGGCACAGAGAAGAGTGGCACAGATTAGAGTGGAGTAGAGTTCAGCGGCAGGGAGTGCAAGGTTGCAGAGTAGAGTGTTGTAGCGTGCAGTAGTGTAGAGGAGTGGCGTACGGTGCATTGATGTAGAGTGCAGTGGTGTAAAGTGTTGCAGACTAGAGTGTAGGGGCGTACAATGCAGTGGTGCAGAGTGCACTGGTTTTGAGTAAGAGGTGTAGAGTGCATTGGCATATAGAACAGTGGCATGAAACAGAGTGGAGTGGCGCTGGGTAGATAGCAGTGGCATAGAGTGGAATGGTGTACAGTGGAATAAAGTGCTGTAGAGTGCAGTGCCATACAGTAGAGTGCCGTAGAGAGCAGTGTTGTACAGTGCATTAGTGCAGAGTAGGTTAGAGTGGATTGGCATAGACTGGAGCGATGTAGGGTGTAGTGGCGTACAGTGTACAGGCAGAGGGCAGTGGTGCAGAGTAGAGGGGCAGAGAGTGCAGTGGCATAGTGTCGTAGAGTGCAGTGTTGTAGAGTGTAGTAGTGCAGAGCAGATTAGAGTGGAGTGATGTAGAGTGCAGTGGCGTACAGTGCACTGGCACAGAGTGCAGTAGAATGGCAAAGAGTGCAGTGGTGCAGAGTAGAGTGGCAGCGAGTTCAGTGCCAGAGAGAGCAGTGTTGCAGAGTAGAGTGCAGTGGCATAGAGAGCATTGGCATGGAGTGGAGTGGGGCATAGTAGAGTGCAGTGGCATAGAAGTCAGTGGTAGAGAGTGCAGTGTTGCAGAGCAGACTGTCGCAGAGTGCAGTGGTGCATAGTAGAGTGGCGTAGAATGCATTTGCATGGAATGCAGTGGCGTGGAGCACAGGTGCAGAGTAGAGGGGGTAGAGAGCAATGGCTTAGAGTGCAGTGGCATAGTGTGTTGCAGAGTAGAGTATAGTGGCATAAAGTGCAGAGTAGATCGGCATAGATTGCAGTGGCGCAGAGAGCCGTGCACTGAGTGCAGTTGCGTAGAGTAGATTGTTTCAGAGTTGAGTGGAGTGGTGCACAGTAGAGAACAAAGGTGTAGAGTGCAGTGGTGCAGAGTAAATATTAGTGGCGTACAGTGGATTTGCATAGAGTGCACTGGCGTAGAGTGGTACAGAGTAGAGTGTATTGGCGTACAGTGCAGTGGCGTGCAGTGTTGCAGAGTTGTGGCATAGAGTGGAGTGGCCAACAGTGCAGTGGTGCATAGTACAGTAATATTGGGTATAGAGCACAAGCGTAGATTAGAGTGGTGTAGATTAGAGAGGAGTGGAGTGGTGCAGAGTAGAGTGCAGTGGAGTGGGGCAGAGTAGAGTGGAATAGGGTAAGTGGCATATGCATGGCAGCATACTGCCATTACAGACAACACATCTTCAATTGAAATGACCATTACATTAGCACAGACATACAGTTATACTGATGAAAGCATACATCACACAAACTCTAATGGTTGGAAAGGTCATGACCTCGTGTATTGATTTGCTTTGATTGCATTAAAATATTTGTATCCACCACACTTCAGAATTACCAAGAAAATGTGCTTCATTTGTGCTGATACATTCTGAAATATCTGCAAAGTTCATTTACAGACATTACCATTTTGTCGTGTGCTGGAAAAACAATAACATAGTACAGCCTTCTGTCCAGCATACCCCCTATACCCAGCATGATTGTTACATAAATCCTCTCGCTTTGAAGTCAGAGAATTGAAAGTAAACACCAAGCTCTCTGGAAGACAGAGCCTGACATTTGACCTCTGTCTTTGACTGCACCGCAAATGTGACAAGATAAGAACAAGATTTAAAGGCCGGTTTACAGCAATCCGGTACTGGTGGAAGAATACAGTAACTAAGGTTTGGGCAAGGGAAGGAACTAACTCAAGCTGGACAGCCTAAAAAAAAATAAAGCCAGCAAACAGAAAGCAACCAAATGTGAGATACAAACCACAAAGCCAATGGCAAGCAATGCATGGAAAGCATTCAAAGGGAAACTTTCTGAATGTCCCCAAGATGTTGTTAGCAAACCAGACAGCTGCACTGTCCGATAGGCTTCAACCTAAAAGAGGACCAATTTTTGCCACATCAAGAGGCATCACAGCCTCACAGAGAGGGGCGCACTGTTTTCAAGAGGAGGGTCAGGGGTGATTTGTAGAAGATGGGCTTATGTTTAGTGTGGCACAATGGGCAAAAAATAATGGAATGAAATGCAGTCACGCGCGATCACCAGTGGCTGAGGCCAATTCAAGCATTGTATCCATCACCATGTTGTTCATTACATTAAAAAAACAAAAAACATTATAATGTTGAGCCAAAAGACCTACTGTGAGCTTACCAAAAAATGACAGGGGCTTAGGGCCATATGTAAGAACTCATTTCCCTATAGGCACAGAATGGGTAAAACCCTTGGTCACATCTGGCCCTTAGCGCCCGCCATTGCTTACCATTGGTTGGCTTTGTCACTCTCGTTTCACTGCTTCTTATTCAATTTCCTTGTCCATCTTGTGTTCATCCCTACCCTGGAGCATGGCCTCTTTACCACTCTCTTCATAAGATGACTTGTGCTCCTCTGATCACTCATGAGGTACTTTAAAAAAAACTATTTACTGAAGCATGTTTTCCAGCTCTCTCTCTGCCTCCCCTTCACACTCCACATTGCGCTCTTCCATATGCTTCTTTCCCTTGCTGCCCCATGTGCTTCTCCATCATGGTCAGTGTTGCGATCTCCCATGTGTTGCTCTGTATTCCCTGGCTTTATTATTTTATTTATCCCCCCAACCCACTCCCCTCTGCTCCCCTCCACCCACTACTCCATCACCCCCTGTGCTCTTTTTTTTTAAAATATAGGTAGATAAATCGATAGACCAGCAAATTGCTGCCAGCCACCCAAAAAAGTGCTTCATGCACATAAAATGTGCTGGTTTATTTTCAAAAGCAATGTAAATGGTGCTCACCATCTTAGCTTTGTCAATTAAAAGTAAAACAAAATAGGGCCTGTATCATTCAGTAGGGGCACACATGTGTAGTGGCGCCTGCAGAATGATGCGTTAACCACCAGCGGCACCGTCATTGAGCAATTTGTTTATTGAAGATGCGAAATAGTACTCGCAAAAGAAGTATGCTTTTACTGATAGTGTTCAGGATTACCAAAACGTTTGACAAAGCCAGTAGGTCTTAAAGGGCTAGACCTATTGGCTTTGCCAATGCTTTTAATTCGCAACAAGGAGACCATGTTAAAATACAGGTCTATCACATTACTGTCTGGTCGATTAAAAAAATTCAAGCTACTAGACTGGGGCCGCCACTCAGTAAAATGGACAAAACCCAGGTCAAGTGTGGGCCAGATATTGTTTTCTTCTTTTAAGGTACAATTTACAATGAAAGAAGTGAAATTAGAGAAACATTTACATCGATATTTTAGCAGGTGAGGCAAATAAAGAAATGGGTCTGACGTGATCTATGAGGTTAGGAGTAGACAAAGGCTAATTCAAAGGAGGTATTATACAGGCTTCGTTTCAAAGCTCAGGAAAACTGCCCATGCTTGAAGAGAAAGAGCACAACATAATCAGAAAAACCACTAGATCGGCCATTAAATATTTGGCCATTTTCACGGGTCATGGATGAAGCAGTAGCCTGGGGAGACCAAAATTGTTTTAGATAAACCTGTAGCTTTTAAATCTGGATTAAAAGAGGATAGCTCAGAAGCATGTTCAGAACATGGATGGGGTGAGGAGATGGTCCACAATTGTGATGCTAGGTATTCGTGGAGCTGGATCGAAACGTTTGGTGATTATGAACTATCTCGCAGTGAAATAAATCTGATATATTTGAGCAAAGGGCCTAAGTAGCAATAAATGAAATGCATGGTGAGATTTGCCAGCGTGCAAAACATTTTTAACACATCCTTGTCATAGTTTTTTTGTAACTGTGTAATTCAGCAGAAACAAATCTGCATATCATGAGAATTATATGAGGCTTGCCACTTTTTTACACTTGACTTGGCAGAGAATACGCAAGCTGAGGACATTGCTCTAAGTGAGATAATCGATTTCTGGGGAATGGTGATAGTAATCCATTTGAAATTCCCAAATTAAAAGTGATGGGTACTACTCTCCAAATCCTCACTTATATCAGTTTGTAAGGATTGCAAACAAGTAGTGAAATGACTATCATATTATTTTGACCATGCTCTTCCCAGATATATAAAGGGTGAACTTATAAATTTAAACTGGCCAGTAGAGAGATTTAAAGTGAAGTGAACAGGATGACACTGAACATATTATAACCATAAAATAACAAACCCAAGCTACGTGATGTGCAGTGTTTAGAACCTAATACATGTTGGGTTACATTCATTTGTGTGCAGGAGTCCATAAGATCAATTGTGTCAGAGGAAGTTGAACGCCTGGACAATCACTGAAATATCCCAACAGCAGCAATTTGTTTACATGAACAGACAGGAGTAATACAGTCTTAAAAATTATTAGTACATTTGTTGAAGGGACTCAGAGGACAATAAATTAAGAGGAACATAATAGAAAAAATAGAAGAGACTTCCGTATTCGTTATAAGATTTTCTGATTGAGAAAAGAAGATTGGAGATAGAAGAGTGGCTGTAAGGGAAGCTCTGAAAATAATGTCAATTGCACCCGTTGACTGGGCAAGGTGATCCTTGCACATAATAATATAGGTGGTGACTGCACAGACAATGTCATGGCCTGGGCTTCATTAAGCTAAGACTCAGTAACAACTGTCAGATCCAATCTGTGGTCAAACATAAAATCATGTAACTCAATTACATAATTAACAATCGAGCATGTTTTAAGTGCACATCCCAAGATGGGACCCTTGTGTGTAGCATTGAGTAAAACGGATAATGGGAAAGAATATTCTAAAAGTATGTCCAGTGGGATTACCCAGCTTGTCGGTGCAAATGAAGATCCAAATTGTACTTCCTGATTAAATGGGTGCAGCAGGAAATGTAAGAAGTAAAAATGGCAGTATCCTGTGCCCTTCTAAGACTCAGGTAGGCCTCCAGAACCACAGCATGAATAGATGCCTTAACTAGCTTCACCAGAATCAACAAGCCAGTCATTTTCATCACTCTTAAGTAGTAGCAATGTGTCCAGAATTGGTAAAAAAACAATAAAGAGGACTGGCTAAACAAACTACCACAAGCTTTTGGCAACTCTGTACTGTCGGCTCAAAACTCCTTCCAAAGGGTAGCTGCTGAGAAAGAATACTAAATAAATGATGAGAAAGTAATTCCATAAAAGTAAACCTAATTCAAATCCATTCCAAAGCATGTTCTACAAGAACGCCAGTGTGTGTTCTCTCAGGCAGTATTACTGTTTCCTTGTCTAATGAACACCATGTCAAATGAATTACATTTCCTTTCTCCAGTGTACCTTTTTGTTGTATTAGCTTTAACTTTGATGCACAAGCCATGTCACATTCATCCATTTATGTGGTCTTCCTTATATGGGTTCTCTGATGTAGTATTAGAGGTTGCTTTACATTGAAATCTTGTTTACATTAAGAACAGTCATATGATCTTTCACAAGCGTGGGTTCTCGGATGTAGAATTTGCTGTCCTTTTGTTTTGAAAGCCTTGTCACGTTTAGTACATATGAATGGTCTTTCGCCAGTAAGGGGGTCTCTGAAGCCGCAGTAGCTCTTCCATGATCCTAAAGGCTTTGTTACATTTAGTACACTTGTATGGTTTTCACCAGTGTGGGTTCTCTGACGAAGTATTAACTGTTGCTTAGTTTTTAAAGCATTATCACATTTATGTGGTTTTTCACTTGTGTGGGTTCTCTGATGTCGAAGTAGATCTCCCTTTGACTTGAAACCCTTTTCACATTCAGTACATGTATATGGCCTTTCCCCAGTGTGAGTTCTCTCATGTCGCGTTAGGTCCCCTTTTGCTTTGAAAGCATTGTCACATTCAGTACATTTATACGGTCTCTCCTCAGTGTGATTTCTTAGGTGTTGCATTAGCACTCCTTTAACTTTGAAAGTCAGGTCACAGTCAGTACATTTATATGGTCTTTCATCAGTGTGACTTCTCTGATGCTGTATTAGCATTCCCTTTGATATGAAAGCCTTATTACAGTCAATACATTTATATGGTCTTTCACCGGTGTGGGTTCTCTGATGTAATATTAGGTGTTGGTTTGTTTTGTAAGCCTTGGCACATTCAGTACATTTATATGGTTTCTCACCAGAGTGGGTTCTCTGATGGAGCATTAGCTGTTGCTTTGTTTTGAAAGCTTTATTACAATCAGCACATTTATACGGTTTTGCACTTGAGTGGGTTATCTGATGTTGAATTAGTTTTCCCTTTGACTTGAAAGCCTTGTCACAGTCTGTACATTTATACGGCCTTTCCCCAGTGTGTGTTCTCTCATGTTGTGCTAGGTGCCATTTTGCTTTGAAAGTCTTGTCACATTCAGTACATTTATATGGTCTCTCCCCTGTGTGAGTTCTCAGGTGTTGCATTAGCACTCCTTTAACTTTGAAAGCCATGTCACAGTCAGTACATTTATATGGTCTTTCATCAGTGTGAATTCTCTGATGCCGCATTAGTACTTCCTTTGATATGAAAGCCTTATCACAGTCAATACATTTATATGGTCTTTCACCAGTATGGGTTCTCTGATGTAACATTAGGTTTTGGTTTGTTTTGTATGCCTTGGCACATTCAGTACATTTGTATGGTTTTTCACCAGTGTGGTTTGTCTGATGCAGAACTAGTTCTCCCTTTGATTTGAAAGCCTTGTCACATTCAGTACATGCATGTGGTCTTTCACCGGTGTGGGTTCTTTCATGTAATATCAGGTATTGCTTTGTCTTAAATTGATTTTCACATTCAATACATTTGTATGGTTTCTCACCAGTATGGGTTCGCTGATGTTGTAACAAATTTCCCTTTGTGGCAAAAGCCTTCCTACATTCAGTACATATATATGGTTTTTCTCCGGTGTGGGTTCGGTGATGTTGTATTAAATTTCCCATTGTGGCAAAAGCCTTCCAACATTCAGCACATATATATGGTCTTTCTCCAGTGTGGGTTTTCTGATGTTGTATTAAATGCCTCTTTGAGAAAAAAGACTGGTTACATTCTGTACATTTATATGGTTTCTCACCAGTATGGGTTATCTGGTGGTATATCAAATTTACCTTTGTGATAAAAGTCTGGTCACATTGAATACATTCATAGAATCTCACCATTATTAGCACTCCCCTATGTTCAAATAGATATTTGAAGGTTATGGACGTGTTGCACAAACTGACCACTTGGAATGATTCTGTTGTGAATGGTTCTTTCAATGCTCCAATGGGGAATTCTTATAATGAAGTGATCTCAGTATTAGTAAATGTAAGTAACACCGTCTAGGCTTTGCATCACTTGGACAAACTTTAGGATGTATTGTCAGAATTGACTTTACGCCAACAGCCTTTTTTCATTGAGCAGATTTCTGTGGCCTTTTCTCAAGGTAATATCACAGATATTTGATTGATTCTCCGATCGGTTGTTAGTTTTCACATTGTCTCATTTAGTATATTCTTTTATGTGACCTTCCCATTAATTCATTTCCTTGAGCTATGAAATCCTTCCCTATTCAGTAGATATAAATTGCACGTTCAGCGTTAAGTACAGTCTGTACACAGGGAAGGTTCTTTACGTTAGCAGCTCTTTTCAAATCAATAACACAATGTATTTCCATAGGTTAACGTACAAAAGTTATTTATCAAATTTCAGGTATTAGTTTCTTTAAGTTGCAACCTGGTTCTGGGATACACTGAAGGATTTTTTTCCCGGAATTTTACTGCGTTCAGGAGAATGCACTTTGGACTGCATCCTCACAGCTCTTTATTACAACGTGGGTTAAAAACAGAATAATAGTTTTCCTTTCCTGCTGTGGCCAACCACCTGTTAAATTGGAAAGCAAACCAAACAGGTTGAATTTCATGACATTAAAAATACATATATCATTATTGCCATAACCTATGTGAAACAAACCAGGAAAGCGTTGCATGTATGAAGTTAAACTAAATAAAACCTGGAATACATTTAAATGTTCTGAGAGCACAGAGGTAATGTGTCTATGACACACACAATTCGGTAGTCAGGGCCACAACATGCAGATATCTCTTCTTGTATACACCTACGAAGCCCTTAGACTTTATTGAAAAGAACTATAACACTTTGCCACAGAAAAAAGGGAATCTTGTGCAGTTCTCATTGGTTCCACATTCAGAATTCACTACCCATCAACCAATACAGCCTTCCCTCAGTGGTATAATTGTTGTTGCTTTACCAAAGAACATTTGGTAACCATTATAGAGAAAGAATGGTGGAGAAGTGGAGGAATTACTACAATCAGCAATCTGCTGATACTTTTACATCCTCAGCCTTCTTCTTTTATACGTAAGACAGAACAGTAGTTCCTGACATGATATTTTAAAAGCCGTAATTCTAAGTCCACTGAATGTCATATGTGCTTAATTACAAATCATTTTCTACAAGAACACTATTAGGTACAAAACACACATTTTTATTCACAATGAACTTGGTACAAAAAAACTTGTAACAATTAAGATATAAATGGCAAAAAAGTGAATAATGTAAGAACATGCTTGGTGCTCAAGTGATTCAAATAACATACTAGATAAAGTGTGAAAAGTGGCCATAGGACAAATGGTGAATAGCCTTTAATTTTACCTGAAATATTTGACAATTACAAACCAGATAAGGTACGAAAGAGGTTGTCTACCTCATAAATATTTATTTTTACAAACCGACCTATTCGTACATAGGTCGGTTAGCAAAAACAGAATCAATTCTGTAAAGTTGGAGCAAAATGTGAGACGACTTTTACCAAATCTATTCTTAGTACTTCTTGCCCAAAATGTATTTCAAGATATTGGCTAATTCCTCAAATCTGCCTCACTCCAAATCCATATGATCAGCAAATATTCATGCCAGAGTGATTACGGTTTAGTCAAACTCTGAATCTTACAGTCACAATTTGGTCATACTGGACTGCAACTACTGCAAAACAGGAAGTGGTTTAATTCAAAGTATCCTCCCGATTTCCAGCGATCCGGAAGCGTGAGTGCTTGTCAATGGGCAGAGAATTTCTCAATTTGTTGAGCTTTGTACTAAGGTTACTCTATCACCAGAGCTTTTTACGGTGTATATAGAACCATTTGATTCTATATTAAGGAAACAATTACACAATTGAGCATTAAACAATGGGTAGGACATGATATTTCTCTCTGCCAAGGCTTTGCTTATCAGTACTTTTAATTTTGATTCATCAGCCACAAATTGTTTAGCAAGGTGTTTGGGTAATTATTAAATAAGGATAAAACATGTATCCTGTATTGGAACCAGCCCATCTGATACTACTCTTCTCAAGAAAAGTGTAAGCTTATTTTTTATAACAATACACGTATGATGAGAACACTGTTTAATTGAGAAATGCAGCATACAATGATGTTTCCCTAAACAGTGTTAAGAGAACTCCAGATTCCCCATCCTTAGAGCTACCTTATTGTCTGTTCAAATGCACCTAAACCACAAATCCGCAAACTGCTCTGGACGTCTTTGGTTAAGAGAATACATTTTTCTCTTATCTAATTTTCAAATTCCCAACTCAAATATTAATATGTTATTTTTCTCAAAATTAAGTTCATTTATTTGTGGGAACAGTTTACACACAAACAGATAAGAGACAGCTTGTTTTCATGAGAGATTTTCATGAGAGATAACTATGTCATCAGCATAGGGCAACGCGAACAACCAAGCTTCTTTAGTTTCCACAGAAAAATGTGCTGCTCTTTAGAATACTCAGATACAAATTAAACAATCATAAGGGATCAGGCATGATGGCAAAGGATGCTCAGTCACTTGTAAAGCTTCCTGCACACATGGAAAACTTAAAATTGTTTATTTCCCACTATTGCCTTTAGCACCTGCAGTGATGATCAGAGGTGAGGACTTTGCCTCTTACTCTTGAGACTGAACTCTCTATAGTCAGCTTCATGTCACAGAAGTCAAAGTGGCCATTCCTGAGGTTACACAAACATTTAAAATACTCAATGAGAATGAACTATCTGAGAAGTTGAAACTGGGTTATTACTGAATGTTAAAATATCTACCACATAATTCTTCAGATGTGGCCAGGTAAAGCTTGGAACTGGAAGGATAATTCCCAAACTCCCCAGTCCAAACTCAACGTCGCCATCTATCCTATGTTAATTGCAGCCATAATAACCCTTAAATACATTAAAAACATTTTTTTTAAAAGATGAACCATTGACTCCGAAGCTGTGAAACTCACTACTTGCTCAGACCTGATCCTATTTAAACTGCACTGATGCATGGGATGTCCTCGAAATATGCATTGATAAGAAGGGCAGATTTGTGTTAGTGAGAGATCAACTAGATAGCCACAAAATAGAGTTAGCCAGTACCTTTGCATCTAACATTGAACATGTTTAATTCCTCTCAGAACTCATAAAAATTAGCAATATGGCCATAAACAACCTTGTTTTGGTGGACCAGGGGGACTTTAATTGTGTGGACAACATAGAGAAGGAGCAATCACACCCACCACTTTCAGGCAGTTACAGTTTCTAAGAAGTTTGGCATGTCAATGACACAATGAAAGATAACATACATGTAGAGGTTGTTGCATGCAAACATGAGAGCGTAGATTTGTTTTATTGCCCAATACACATACTGCATGTCAGGCTATATGGTATCTTATGCACAAATCGCATACAACATACAATCTTACATGCTGAATACCTAAGAAAATCCATTACCAACCATGATCAATTGATCATAACCATCACCTGGGGAATAGTAAACACTCCTATACAGCCCAAGAGGAACGTGTTTTCTGAGAGTCAGTGAGGGTAGCTATACTTAATTATTTTGATGTGAAATGTAAGAAAATGGTTTTTGGTTGACTGAGGTGTGAGCCCTGCTCAAACAGCAACCACAATCCTTTTCAGGGTGAGGCATAAGCCAACCCTAAATTAACCTGTCCGCATGCCTATGATAGCTTGGCACAGAGCAGTCAGGCTTAACATAGAAGCAAAGTGTAAAGTATATGTGCAACAGATCAAACAGTAATAAAGTGAGAAACTCCACACAAAAATGGATTCTACACCAAGTTAGAAATATAGAATGATTTCTGATAAATAAAACAAGACCAAAATGACAAAAATCCAATCAGTAGAACAAGAGATATGTAATTTTAAAGGATTTAGTGAAAATAGTGCCAAAACAACACAAAGCACCAACTGTGGATATCTGGTCGCGCCGGACCAGTACAAAGTTACAAGTTCAGGCCAACCACAATAGAATGTGGGCTGGCTACAGGGACCCAGTTAAGCTTGCTGAACAAAGTAACTTAGATCCTTGTTTGTGGAGCGTTGCAAGGATCTGGAAGATGTGTCGCGCAGCCAAAGCGATGTGTCGGTTCTGAGCGGTGGCTAGGGTAGGTCCTGCGTCATCATCGAGGATCCCATCGATGAGGGCTTACAATGCGCAGTCCGGAATCTAGGATGTGTTGTGCAGTTGAGGAGATGTGTCAGTTCCGAGGAGCTGCAAGGGGGGGAGTCTGTCATCATCGTCGAGTCTGCCGTTGACGAGGGATGCGAGGGCCTGCACTGAGGATGCATCGTGCAGCAGCAGTTCTGAAGAGACTGAGGAAACAATGTGGGTATCTGTGACGGGTCCGATTCATGCAGCAGCACCTATGCATCAGTTCTGCTCAAGGCTGCGTTTCACAGCACAGAAGATGCATTGTTTATGCTTGATCCACAGAGGCTGACAGAGCACCTTGGGCCGACTTCCAAGTGTCCAGAACTGGGGTGGAACCACTTGGCAGCACAGGCTTACATATTGCAGAATCCAGGTGCTGGGGTCAAGGTGGTTGGAACCTTCTGCCCCTGAAGCTCAAATCAGGAGGCCAGCCAAATTGCCCTAGGAATCACTCTTTTTAATATTATTATTAATTAACATTTGTTAAGCGCATGGCTACCCTTAAGCATCCCCGCGCTAGCAGCAACAAGCAGATGAAGGTTGGGTGGTTTAAGACAGATTCTGGACGGGCCAAGTCTTCAGTTGCTTCCGAAAGGAGAGATGGTGGGCCGTTGAACGAAGCTGGATGGGGAGAGAGTTCCAGTCTGGCGGCGTTGAAAGAAAAAGCGTGGCCCCCTTAGCGGGCTCTCTTAATTTTAGGTACCGATGCCAAGAACAGGCTGGAAGACCGGAGGCATCTTTAAGGGCGATGGAAGGCCATAAGGGAATGATTTATCTTTGGACCGATACCCCAGAGCGTTTTGTGTGCTCTATATAGTGATTTAAACATTATCTGTGCATTTATTGGAAGCCAGTGCAGTGTTTTAAGCGCAGGCTTGGCAGAATGCGAGTTGGGGGTGTAGTGTAGCAGCCTGGCTGCACAATTCTGCACAACCTGCAATTTCCTTGTGGTAGACTTTGGGGTGCCAAGGTAGAGGGAGTTCCCACAGTCCAGACAGGAGAGCACCAACGCCTGGACCATGACTCTTCGGGCGGGTGCAGGAAGAAGTGGAAGAATTTTCCGCAGCATTCTGATGATACCAAAGCAGGTGGCGTCCGTGTAAGTAATGATCTGTATCCCATATGGGACAAAGCCTTTACCGTTCATTAGCGGATTGGTAAGGCTTAAGGACTTACTACAAGGAATTGATTTTATCGTTTTTAAAAACTTATATTTCAGGGAGGGAAACGTTTGTGTTTTAACCTTGTTGATACCGTTTACTTGTATTTGCACTTTTATTGCTGTTTGCACCACTTGCAAAGGGAGCTGTGTTCAATGCTCCGGGGGCACATATAGACGGGCTTGCCTAACGTGATTGAGCAGCCTAGCTGTGACGGCATTTACGCGCACCACTCCTCTTAAGGGGCGGATGACGCAGCCGCGCAGCTAGACAAAGCCTTTACAGTTCATTAGCGGATCGGTAAGGCTTAAGGACTTACTACAAGGAATTGATTTTATCATTTTTAAAAACTTATATTTGAGGGAGGGAAACGTTTGTGTTTTAACCTTGTTGATACCGTTTACTTGTACTTGCACTTTTATTGCTGCTTCCACCACTTTCGAAGGGAGATGTGTTCAATGCGTCGGGGGGACATATAGACAGGCTTGCCTAACGTGATTGAGCAGTCTAGCTGCGACGGCATTTACGCGCACCACTCCTCTTAAGAGGCGGATGACGCGGCCGCATGCAGCGGACGCGCTGCTGGCGCGCCAAAGGCAAGCCCGACTGCGCCGGTGCGCGCCCGACCGGGACCAGGGGCTAGGACCCCTGATCCATTGATAGAATGTAAGCCTTCCTATACACTCGAGCAGCTATTTGCTTTCAGACAGAGCCCTCTTTCTCACTGTGCTCATTCAATGGCGCCAACAAATATTGTTAACAAATGCCCCCATTGCCCTTTTGAAATAGTCCCTCCTTCTATTACCACCTATCCAAGCGCGGTACTGACATCCACTTTTAAAATGGCTCTCCTAAATTGTCGCTCCCTACCCAAACACACTACATAGCTGAACCTACTGCTGGAGGAGCAAGACCTTGATGCCTTGCTGCTTACCGAAACATGGCTCTCTGACACCTCGGATCCAGCGGTAGTGCATGCTCTGCCTCCTGGCTATCTCATTCAAACACTAGACCGGGAAGCAAATAGGGGTGGAGGTTTAGCCATCATTTATAAAGAGAAATTTAATTGTCGTATGTCAGCCAATATAATTATGGACTGTGAAAGCTGTCTATTTTCCCTTGGTTTTTCCCCCCACGTGCACTTTTTCTGGTATCCTCATATATCGATCCCCAGGACTCAGCAGCCATTTTATTAGGGATCTCCCGGAAAATATAGGCAAACTGGTCAGCTCCTTCTCCAACTTTTCCGTATTAGGAGATCTTAATCTCCATTTTGATATGAAATCCTCCACTGATGCTGAAGCCGTTATCGACAGTCTGGGGGCCCTAGCACTGAAGCTTAAATTCTCCAGCCCCACCCACCAGATAGGTAACCTTCTTGACCCTCTTTTTTCCAATATTAATAACCTGATGGTAGGAAAACATATTCCTCTACCATGGGGTCTGACCATTTTATGATTCCCTTTCCTGGATCCATCAGGATGGTGCTCTGCCACGAGATAAGATAAAAAGTTGGAGTCGAGATTGGTCCAAACTGGATATTGACTCCTGGGCATCGACTCTTGAAAAATATAGACCCATCCTTGGCAATGACCCTGAAATAGCCAATAATTAAGTGACTAGATGGCTGGAACCGTCGCTAGACTCAATAATCCCGAAAAAATGGATGACTAGGAAAAAAGATAGTTACAGTTCAGAATGGTACAACTCTAAACTTAGGGATCAGAAACAAATTTGTAAGCGCTTGGAAAGAAGCTGGAGAAAGGACTTCTCGGTGATCAAGAAATTCAAGTATAGAGTCGCCATTAAAATCTATAAGGCTGAAATTAGGTTAGCACAAGCAGAGTATTATGAAAAGAAGATTCTCTCTGCCTCCAACTCCCCCACCCGGGAAATTTTTAAAATTGCCAAATCCCTCCTTAAGCCATCTGAACCTCCCCTTCCTTCTGTTGACCCCTTAGGGCGGTGTAATAATTTGGCGTTTTTCTTCTTCAAAAAAATTGACGATATTTATTCTACCTTTCTGTCTCCATCAGGACAGGTTGGTAGCCCCCCCATCCCCCAGGTAGCTTGGCCCAACTTCTAGCCCCAGGCATTGAGACCATTCCTTCCATGGACTTGAAATCTTTAAAAGCTTATTCATACCAGTTGAAATCTGGCTCCCCCAGTGACGTGGCTGCCCCTATTTTCATTAACCGGGTCTTTGACTCCATTGGTTCAGTTCTTCTGGACCTTATTAATCTTTCATTGTCCACTGCGATTGTCCCATCCCCATGGAAACGGGCCATGGTTAGAGCTCTCCTGAAGAAACCTACCCTGGACCCGGAAACCTTTGCAAACTACCGGCCAATCTCGCTGCTACCTGGGTTTGCAAAAATCTGCGAAAAATATGTTAATTTTATCCTCTCCACCTTCTTGGAGGAGAACGATCGCCTGCACCCCTCTCAAACTGGATTCCGACCTCAACAAGGCACGGAAACAGCCTTCCTAGTAGTGGTCGAAGAAACAAGGAAAATTCTTGATGTCGGCGGGTCTGCAGCCATTGTTCTACTCGATCTCAGCGCGGCCTTCGACACCGTCAACCATCAACTTCTGATTGAAAGACTTAGAGAGATTGGGATTTTAGGAGCCTTACTCAAATGGCTGGAGTCATTTCTTAGAGATAGGTCCTTTCAAGTTTTGGAGGGTAACGGTATCTCGGAGAGAATGCCAGTTCACAGTGGGGTGCCTCAGGGATCGTCCCTTAGCCCCACGCTTTTTAATGTTTACATGCGTCCTTTGGCAGAAGTGGTTAAGCCCTCTAGGGTTAGGATCGTCTCGTACGCAGATGATACACAACTGATTGTGTCCCTCAATCAGCTGGATGATAAACAGTACTGCTTGGCCAATTGCCTGGAGAGAGTATCCACCTGGATGGTTAACTCCTTCCTAAAGCTAAACGGGGCAAAAACTGAACTGATGTTTTTAGGAAAACCCATTAACTTTAATTCTTGTGTTTTCTGGCCTAAATGCTTAGGTGTCATGCCCTCACCTAAAGAACACATAAAAAGCCTTGGGGTTTGGTTTGATCACAAATTGGATTTTAAGGAGCAAGCACGCAGAGTGGCAGCCACCTGCTTTGGAATCCTTAAAATGATCAGGAAAATTCTACCCTTGCTACCTTTTAATGCAGGGAAATTGCTGGTTCAGGCCCTGATTTTATCACAGCTTGACTATGCAAATGTGCTTTATCTTGGATCCCCATGCGCCACCATTAAAAAGCTTCAAATGGTACAAAACTGCGCCGCACGCTCTCTTCTGCAGGCTCCACATCGGGCATCGGCTAAGCCCCTGATTAATGCTTTACACTGGCTGCCAGTGGCTGAGAGAATTCAGTTTAAGGCCCTGTGCATTGCCCATAAGGTGATGTCCTTTAGGGCACCTCGATTTTAAGAACCATCTTCACAGCATACCTCCCTAAAAGAACATTACGCTCGGAGAAAAAACGTCTCGCAGAAGTCCCAAGAGTTAATCAAGTGTGGAGTGGTGGACGGATGTTCTCCACCATTTAGACGAAGAGCTGGAATCAACTTCCAGATCTTATTCGGCTCGAGACCAATCATCTCTCTTTCCGTAAATCTCTGAAGACCCTGCTGTTCCCCTGATGCTCCTTTTGTCGGTAATTGACTTTGTCTTTAGTGCTGGGAGGCCTTTGGTAGCCATGCGCTTTACAAGTACTTATTCATTCATTCATTCACTCATATGGGAGGACTAGCTCGGCGAGAGGTTTTAGGTAGACGTTAAATAAGGTGGGACTTAATGACGAGCCTTGAGGAACTCCACATGTGAGTGGCACACGTTTGGAGGAGTTGTTGCCCTACAATACTTGAAACAATCTATCCTTTAGGAAGGACTTAATCCATGCCAAAACATTGCCGGAGACTCCCACCCTTCTAAGTCTGTCAAATAAGATGTTGTAGTTGACAGTATCAAATGCGGAGCTCAGGTCAAGTAAGATGATGGCCACTGCGCCTCCCTGGTCGAGGATTTTCCTCGATTCCTCCACAACTGCTAACAGGGCCATTTCCGTACCATGGTTTGGTCGGAAACCTGTCTGGTTCTGCTGGTCATGGGTTAAAAAGATGCAGGTCCGGTGCTTCTCACCCAAGCAAGAGGGCAGCAGGCAGCATGTCAGCACAGCAGGGCAGCAGTCCTTCAGAGCAGCAGTCTTGCAGAGTTTCAGCCCTTTCAGCAGCACAGTAATCCTTCTTCCTGGCAGAGTATCCAAGTGTACTGAAGAGTTGGTGTTGGAGGTTCAGTATTTATACCAAGTTGTGCCTTTGAAATGGGGAGAAGCTTTTAGCGGCAGGCATTTGAAGTGCACCAGTGCCCTGCCTTCCTGGCCCGGGCTCTAGACTAACGACAGAGGGTATCCAGCACTTCTTGGGGACCGGACACAGCCTATTCAAGTATAAGTGGGGCTGGGACCACCTCCTTCCTCCCATCCTCCCAGAGATCGCTCATCAAGTCACACTTAAGGTCCCTATTGTGTGTGGCTATCTAGGAGGAATACATAAAGCCTAGCTGTCAACTACACCTAGTCATGTGACCAAGAGACAGGCTGTAGGCACCAAATGGCTAAGGCAGGAAGAGGCCATCTTTCTAAAAGTAGCATTTTCAAAATTGTAATTTAAAATCAGACTTCGCCATAAGTTAGGAGTTTTCATTACAATTCCACAGATACCAAACATGAACTGCTCACCTGTTCCCATTTGGAAATGACACTTATTAAATGTAATAAGGTAACTCCAATGTTATCCTACGGGATAAATAGGCCCTGCAGTAGTGAAACACAAATTTAAGAGTGTTTCACTACCAGGACATGTAAAACATAAAAGTACATAGCCTACGTTTTAAATACAATGCATCCTGCCCTCTGGGCTGTCAAGGGCCTAACCGAGGGGTGACATATGTATCAACTAGGAAGGGTTGGGCCTGGCAAAAGGTTTATTTTGCCCGGTTGAAATGGCAGTTTAAAACTACACACACAAGCTGCAATGGAAGCCCTGACACAGGTTTAATATGCCACTTAAGTTGGTGGCACAATCAGTGCTGCAGGCCAACTAGTAGCATTTAATGTACAGTTCCTGGGCAAAGGTAGTACCATTTTAGTAGGGACTTACAATTAAATTAATATGCCAATATGGTGCAAGCCAATTCTTCCTCGTTTTAAGGCGAGAGCACAAGCACTTTAGCACTGGTTAGCAGTGATAAAGTGTGCAGAATTCTAAAAGCAAACAAACAGATTCAAGAAAACAGGAGGGTGAAGCAGTAGAGAGGTGTTATTGCCTTGATCATTGGGAATACCAGGAAATGATACACAGAAGGAGACCAGGCGGGGTGGCTCTTAGCTTGGCTGACCAAGCATTAATTGCAGTGTTATCTGAACTGAGAAATATCGCATGAGACTTGATATACACCACCAAAGACATGAATAAAGAGTTTTTTAATAATGACTCCATGCTCCACAGGTGGGAAAAAAAAAGACTACAGCACAAACTGCTGTAACAGACTACCTAAAAACAATATAATTAACTAGCTACAGAAAAAAGAAGCATGGACCTCCGCATATCTGAAACTGTGGTTAAAGAGGCCTTGTATGGGAGCCCTATAGAGCCTGACTGCAAGATGACGGCCACCGTCTGAGGCGCGTTGCCGGAGCTGCTTAAAAAAGTGGGTTGCCTGCATTAGTGACACCCTGCTGAATTCTGCCATATCTAAATTCCTGCCTGATAGGTGCCTGACAGAGCAGCCGGCTGCCTGTGCTGGCCGGAGGGCCTCGACTGTGTGCAAGCCCCGGGCCTGAATTTTCGCAACCCCCCTGGGGGCAAAGCCCATGGCAGTCTGGAGCGTGGGATGACAGTGCCGCTCCTGCCGTAGGATCTATGACCGGTTTGGGACCCTGTGGTATTCAGTGGCAGCTCCAGTGCTAAGATGGAGGAGCGTCACCCCAATGCTTTATGCACTGTAACAAAAGGAAAAATAAAATGATAACTCGATGTTATCATTTTATTTTTTCCCGCTGCGGCGTCTTCGTGGGGCGGGGCAGCTCTCAGAGCAGGGGGAGGAGTGGTTTGCACTCCCTATGTGAGCATGAGTGAAACATGCATGCGCACATAGCATGTTCTCCATGCAGGCTGGATTACAGCCTGCGTGGAGAACATGCCCACACCTCCATCCCCTGGCTGAGCACCTTGTTGCGGCACTCAGACCAATTAAAATGCTGCTTATAGCGTTGTGATTGGCTGCGGGGAGCATGGGAGCCCAGTTGCTTCCTGTTTCCCCCAAGAAGCTAGAAAGAGGATGCAGGGAAAATGCGGAGGCAGCCAGCCGGCGAGAAAGTGATTTTTTTTTTAACCTGACTCCCACGCCCCGCCTCACTGCTGCTTCCAGGTAGCAGCCACCACTGGTGGTATTGACAAGGACAGTGCGGGCCGCACCCAGCATTTGACGCTGCTCGCCTCTGGCGCTGTGAGGCATTTTGGTGCCGGGATGCCTTACGCAGGGGGTGCAGGTTGGGCCAGCATTTCGGTGGCCCTTGGGGACAAGGCTGCCTGGGATTGGGAGGAGCTTCGTTGCGAGATTGCCTGAGGTTGTGGCCTGCCCATCTTTGCGACTGGACTTTGAGCTCAGGCGTGCATACCGCTGCCAGTGCTGATAGGCACAAGCCTGAAAGACTGCTGCACCAATGGCAGGTGAGGAGCACGATCGTGCCTAGGGTGTCCCATTGTCCACAGGAGTGCGGCCTGCCTGTGGTGGCCTGCTACCCCCCACCCAGGGCCTGGGAGACTGGCTGCCTGGCTGAGCACCAGCAGATACACTGAAGTTTCCACCCTTGGCCAGGTGGACCCTGTGGGCCTAGCATGGGAAAGCAGGTTAGCCCTTGATCCCGCTAAGACTGGCCTGCTCATGCCTCCCAGAGACCTTCCCTGGGGTGAGGCAGGCCCCTGTCACGGTGGTATGGAGCCTTCTTGTCTCTGCTCATCGGGAGCACCCTACCCAGCAACCTGGCACGCATCACTGCACTCTGCCCTTCTACTAGTAGAAGGGGCCCACTGGGGTGGCGTGCACTCCTGACCACCTGCCACTCTGGTTCACCTGTGGCCTGCCATCCAGAGGGGAGCCCTTGAGTTTTGGCTGCAGAGGACAACAAGACAGCTCACCGCCATCCCGCCTGCTGTCCTGGGACTGCTGCAGGGGCTAGCGGGTGGTTGGCACCCCCCCTCTTCATGAACTGAGCCAGTGGTGTTTCCCTGAGCTTGGCTGGTGGTGCTTCCCCTTCCATTGGGGCACCGGCTCACACTGGGCACAATACTGATTTAGGTATTACTGGTGGCTTCTCCCCCCCCGGTCTGGCATTCTTCTCATGCTGGCCTTTGGCACAGCAGGCCCCTGGTGGACATTATACCAGAGCCACACATCATCTCCAAGTTGCTGTGGCTGCCCCATTTGCCTGCCTCACTGGAACATCTGCTGGCCGGTGTCTGCTTGTGCTCCCCTGGCAACAGCTTTTCCGGGGGTGAGTCGATGGTGAAGAGGGCTGCTGCATTATATTTTACTGAACTGCCCTGCTGGGATATTCAGCCGCGATGGGGAAGGCTGATACTAAACAATTGAAGATATCCTTTGACCAACGCCACCACAAGCGTACCGCTGATCTGGACCCCAACATTGCTCAGTCGAGCCAACCTCAAACGGATAGCCCCACGCAGGAGCCAGATATCAGCTCCATGTTCCTAGACTTGAAGCGCAGGCTAACAGCCACCAACACCAAGACTCAGTTGCTAACAGACAGATTTAACGGCTAAAGTACAAAGTCGGCATAAATTATGAATGAATAGTTCAGTTGGAACGCTGAACTTCAGACATAGATGACAGCCACCAAGCGGCTGGTGAGAAGCTTTTACAAATGGTAAAAGTACTTGAAGTGATTCAGAATAAAAACAAAGACTTAGAGGCGAGATCTAGAAGGAACAACATACAAATTGTAGAGATTCTGGAGTCGACAGCAATGGGCAGGATGGGAAACCATGTTGCAGGAATCATTTGAGAAAGCACTCTCCACAGTGCTCAACACATTCATAGATCGCTTGGCCAACGACCACCCCCTGGGACAATGCCGAGGCCCATAATATCTTGCCTTCTAAACTATCATGACCTGATTTTGCGCCTGGCCAGAAAACGACAGTCCTTACATGATCAGGGTAATGCAGTCTCGATTTTTCCAGACTTCACTCTTGCGGTAAAGGTAGCCGTAGAGACTTCCTACCGGTCAAGCGTTCGCTGATGCAGACGGATGCCAAATATTCGCTCCGATACCCCACCAAACTTTGAATTTTTCATTCAGGGAAGACCCATTTCTTCACCGGCCCGAAGGAGGCTATGAAATTTGTCAAATTTATCCCAAAGGCTGCGTTGTGATCATCCCCGGCCGCCGAGAGCTCTGAGCCTGGTCGGCTTAGCCACAATGACTAATCCTGAGATATGACCCTGCCTCCACTGGTGGGACCCACAGCCGGGCCTTGTTAACCTTGCTGACACATTATAATAGCAGAGATGGCTGTGGACAACATTTTCGGCCTCAATGACCAACGCAAAGCACAAATTGTGCTAGTTTACCTGCAACGCCATGAGACTGACAGGCTTCTTGCAAGAGCTATACCTTATTGACCACACTTGGGCACATTTGCGTGTGAGATACATTGGAGAAAGTTTTTTTTAAGACGTGCTTCCAGGCGGTGTTTTCGCGCTGACCACTGCTGCTGAGGGCGACGCCGAGCCGCTGAATCACCGCTCCGCTGCTTCCCGGTTCGCGGATCCCACTCTCGGGCCCCCGCTGGTCCCTCCTCTGGCCCCCTTCAACACTGCAGAGTCCCGCAGAGTCCCATAAGCCCCCACGTAACCTCGCGGTGGTGAGTGTGCCATGGGGGGGAGTAACGGCGGGCTCTTGCCATGACTGATTGCGTCTCCAGCTCCACTTGGGGAGAGGAGGAGCGGAGGAGGCAGCAGTGGTGCTTGGGAGGCCCAGGAAAGCCCAACTGAAATAAAAAGACAGAAAGACAGAGGAAAAGACAGAGGCCAGGACCAGCAGCTGATGAGTGGTGAGAGAAGAGAACTAAACTAAAGCGTTTTGGCCATTTCGCATCTGACACGCACAAACCTTACCTGGCACAGCATAGTGAAAAATCTGAGCTGATCTAACTTTGCAGTTGCACGATTGAATACAGCTGGTAGTGGCCCTTGAAGTGTGCAAGTTTGCAGACAACCCATCGTACAGGGCGCTGGGCATGGTAGGCTAGCACATTGAGAATCTCGCAAACAGAACCCGGACCCAAATCCCCACAGCAGACTGCACCATTAAATTATTGTGTGTATTGTACAGCCCGGTACTGCCCAGTAGCACGGGGAGGCCCTGCAAGGAGGGAACCAGGGCCCCCGACAGAGCAGCTACTTACAGGCTACACAAGCTTTACAGGTTACACACACAGGCTCTTGGAGACAGCGTTGGGGCAGGTGTCGGAGGCAGTCCAAAGAGCAAAAGCCCAAGAGTAAAGAGTAAAGTGCTGTCCGGCTTGGACTTCTGCGATGACCGGAAGTAAATAGGCAAACAAAGCAAATAGTTAGCTTGAAAAACTGGGCGAACAATAACAAATAATCTGATCAATAGCTAGTACTACCAAGAGGCAATGACCATTTCAATCATCGCCGCATAGGACTGTGGTGCTGTTAATAATGACCCTTAAAATACAATTGACAATTAATTTGTATTAAGAAAGAAAAAAAAAAAGTCAACACACATTCTGAATAAGTGAACTATGAGGTCAGGACGAGAGAGAACCAGCTTTCCAACAATAAAAAGGAAGAAAAAACACAAGGCTCAATCATGAAGAACAACAAAGCAAAAGTAGAGGGAGTGGCTCAGCCTCTAATTTCTCCAGTGTACAGAATGTTCGAAAAATTCACTAAGATACCAAGTAAATTTGATTTTTTTAAAAGATCCAGCGGGTGCAATGTTATCCCACCATGAGGGACAGGATCAATTACCATAACCTATCTCACCATCCATACCTACAGGGAAAAAAAACCAAGGAACGGTCAAACCAATACCAATATAAGGGCCAATACAGGACTCGTATATCTAACTGGGTCCCAGCCGGAACAAGAACTTAAAGAACATAGGGATCAACCATGGGGGTCTAACATGGACCTGGAAATTGGAGACCACCCTCACAAGAGGATAAATACTTTATTGAACCAACTATTGAATCACCTATCGAGCAAACGCCACAAAAACCCAGGGAGCAATTTCAGAACATTGGGGCTCATCCACCAATCGAGGTACACGTAAAGATTAACAAGCAATCCATAAACCATACTCAACAAGTGGAAAAAAGTCAAATTGAAAAGGTGTTAGTAAGTGCAACACAAACATTGACTCGTACAGAACCTTCGCCTAGTATACAAAACATTGTAACAAATGACTCATTGAGAGGAAAAAACACAAGGCTGTGAGAGAGCCGAATCACACAATGTGGTGGGAAAGACACAGGGACACTGGTACCCTAACAGTAAAGACAATATACAAAATAGTCCAGCAGCAGAAAGGGAATCCGTCAACAATATCACGGTAAAGGACAAGCTCAGCCAAAACTTTGATAGCAATAACCCAGTAATAATAACCGACTCAGGAACAATATGGGATATCTTCTTTAAAACATCTCAACTAACATTAGAAGCACTGAATTATCAATCAAACAAGATGGATGTACAAGTAGATTTGCTCAACATCATGGCAAAATCAATACCAGGAATGGATCAAAAATTGGTAAACTTGAACACATTAATTACACAAGCCCAAGCATACGCAACCACATTAAACACAGACTGCGCCTGTGGGCCAACAATTGACAAATTGGCATCAATCCCTTAAGTGCTTTCTACTCTCATCGAAGATCTAAAGATACAAGCAGCACAAATAGGGGGGTGATAGAAAAACAGCGACAACTGAGCAAAACATCAGAGAAAAAGGCTCAAAAAAGGGCGGCTCAAATACAAACATAAACACAAACATGGACTCAATAACTACCAATCAATCAATAGTAAATAGCGGAAAGCTAGATAAGGAAGGTAAACACGCAAATCTAATCAGCACTACTGAGTCAAATCTGTCACGACACATGAAGAAAAAAATTAAATAACAATTGAAGCACCAAAAGGCTACACAAATCTGAAGGAGCTGGGGGCAGCTTACGTACGTCTCGACAGAGTCAGCAATAAAATCCCCAAAACAAGGGAAGGCAATAGTCTAATAAACTATATCCGATATTCACTAAGACTCAAAAACAAAATAAACCTTTAGGTAGAGGTTCACACACAGAATAGACTACATCAAGCTCCCCAGCGTTTTGAAAATCAATGTCCAGTGAAACTGGAAGGGCAGTAATGAAAGGCTCACAAGCCACAACTGAAACTGCTACGGGCAAAATTGAATGCGGATTTCTTAAAGAGAAAACTGGTGATGGAATAAAGACCTAATAACCTGGGAACACCAACACTTCAAACAACACCCAAAGAGATACAGAGTAAAGGAACAATATACCCTCAATCAATGTCAGGCAGTGCACCAATCCCTGCCCACCCTAGTAACATGTGCACAACCATTTTTCAATCACAATACAAATCAAAGGGTAGAAATGATACACTAAACAGTGGGAACCTATTAAGGCTCCTTCAACACATACCTTCATTGTCCCATATAAAAAGTGAAAATATAGTTAGTGTTCAATTTGAACCGAAGGATGAAGACACCCTCAAAGAAGATCCTATAGTGACATGGACAAACCATCACATGTCTGAAGCAGTGCTCAGAGAAAAAGAAACTTTTAAAAACTGGGGTATTGCAGTAACAGAACCAGAACAAGAAAAATATCCATCAATCTTACTTGGGTCAAATCATATATCAAAAACTAAAGATCAATCATAGGGGATACTGAGAGGTACATCGAAAATACATCCAGATCAGAACTATAAGTATCTCAACATATCAGTAAGAACACAGGAGGACATAACCACAAATAGGACAGTAAAAGATGACGCACCTCAGAAAATTCAACGAAATGATCAATCCAGCAGGATAAGTAGAGAGTTACAACATGGTACTCTCTATTACTGATGTTCAAGTAGGCATGTCTGATATTTCGCAT
This sequence comes from Triturus cristatus, assembly GCF_964204655.1. Lineage (NCBI taxonomy): Eukaryota > Metazoa > Chordata > Amphibia > Caudata > Salamandridae > Triturus > Triturus cristatus. The sequence continues at coordinate 40,496,444 of NC_140589.1, forward strand.
GATCAACAAGTACAGCCTACCATAAACCCCTTATTATCGAAAAAGTATGGCCCCAACCAAAATATATATTCCAACCTTAAAATCATTTCCTGGAACGTGGCCGGCATACATAAAATTCTTAAACAACATACAGCAATAAATATTATGCAGGAAGGAGGTATCATATGCCTACAAGAGACCTGGGCCACAGACCATGTACACCTTAAAGGTTACGCTGGCTTTCACAAACCAGCAATCAAACCAAATCGGTATGGTAGACCATCAGGCGGAATCTCAATTTACGTAAAACATCTAAAAAGTTGACAGTAAAATAGATAAAAACCGACTCAGACATGTTACTGGGACTCGTAGTTGAGGGAAAACGAGACAGAGAACACAGCTTTTCAATCCTGGTGATAAACGTATATCTAAATGCGCATGGGCTGTTAAAATTGAAAGCCACAAAAAACATTATAACCACAATACAGGAAATTCTACACACTCATCTGCTACCAGCTAAAGGGATAGTGGGAGATTTCAATCTGCATCATCTGGGAACAAATATGAAAAACAGGACGTATCAAACTAGGTCTGAAAGAATTTTTAACACCTTCTTGCAAAAGTATGATTGAACGTCCACTGACGAAATCTGGAAAAGTTTGGATCCTAAACGTTCCGGAAGCGGCCACATTTAAGAACTGCTCCACAATTGACTATATTTTTCCATGCAACAAGCTTAATCAAAAAATAGTCAACTTTGAAGTAAAATCACATGAAACAAGTGACCATACACTGCTGCAGGTTGAATTAAATATTACCACCATACAACGGGAACAAACGGCCATAGTATCCCATTCAACAGGGATTGAGGAATACACACTAGTTAGAAGCTTAAAATGGAACAAGCACCAGGCCACTCTTTAATGCATTGAAAGATAAACAAGTGTGTAAAGGTAAGCACCCTGTAAAACAACCTAGCATAGATAATTGGACGACGTGGATCTCAGCTTTAAAATCTACACTCATCAACAACAATAGAGCTAGCCCACAAGAAAAGATGAAGAACACATCACAACTTAGATATAACAACATAAAACTAAGTGCAATAATACGCAACCTAAAGAAGGACAAAAGGGCGCACAGGATTGCGGGCACCCAAGAAACAAGGGAAAAGTGTAAAGATTTATCCAAAAAGCGCAACCATCTACTATGGTCTCTCAAAATAAAATAAAGAAGGATTGGATAATGATACACGAGCTGTCAAGGCCTCACAAACAATGCTTTAGGATCATTTAGCCCACCTGGAAAAAGTTAAAGTGGACAGGTGCAACTCCGTACACGCGGACGCATGGCAGAGACATGTATCTACAATTTACATTGAAAAGGAAGGTTGTATTGACCCTGGAAGCACTGTGGCACGTCCCATGGCGAGTACAAACATAGATGTGGAGGCCGCAATGGAAACAATGGGCGTAGAACAAGATTGCACCGCCGTTGAAAAAATAGCAAAAAAAGATAAGAAAATGCGGGGCACCCAGGCCTAACGGTCTTCCAGGAGCAATTTTTAGAGAAGACCCAGCATACTGGGGAATAATTTTATCGAATCTGTTTATTGAATGTCGTTTACAAGCTAGGGTGCCCAACTCATGGCGTGAGTCATTTCTACATCCAATATTCAAGAGGGGAGATAATACAGATCCAAAAAATTATAGATTGATTGCCCTCTTGGACATTGAAGGAAAAGCCTATGCAAGCACCCTACTGAAAGAATTAAACAGATGGATCAAAGAGAACAAAATCCCCCCCCCCCCTATCAAACTGGATTCCACAAAGGCTGTTCTATAATTGATAACATTGTGGCCGTGTCGTACCTAAGCCAGCAAGCAAATGCTAAAGATAAAAAACCAGTCTTTGCGTGCTTTGTAGATTATTCAGCTGCCTTTGACGGGGTGCCTCGATACAAGCTCTGGGCTAAATTGCGCAACTGGCAAATCCCTGTAGGTCTCCTCAATGCCATTATTTCACTGTACAGTAACACTTGGATCAAAGTAAAACTAGTAGATAACACCACAACAAAGAAGTGCTACACAAAGCGAGGCCTAAAACAGGGATGCGTACTTGCCCCTACATTGTTCAATCTATATACCGCCGATCTGGGAAAGAAGCGTCACAATGCCAGTCTTGTAACCCCTAAAATCGGAGCCAAAAAAACTCCAAATACTACAATATGCAGATGATTTAGTTGTGATGGACCATTCGAAACTGGGCTACATAGGGGTCTAAATGCCCTCAACAACTATAACGAAAGAAATGAATTAATAATAAACGCACAAAAGACCAAAGTAGTTATTTTCGGTCACTTTCCCCAAAAAATCACTGCTGAAATGGCATGTGGGCAAGGAGATAATTTTGGCAACAAAATCGTATAACTACTTGTGGTGCTGGCTAAGCGAAACGGGTAAAGCCACGATACATCGGCACAAAATGAAGGTCAAAGTACAGTCAACAACTTATGCCCTGTGCAAACTACACGAGCTGATGCAAAGCCCAACAGCAGTCCCCATCAGAAAAGTATTACAAGCTAAAATCAGGGCAGTTGCAGGGTACGCACAGCAGGCATTCCCGGATAAAATTGAATTAATGTTAAAACAAGCACAATGCCAGGCATATAAACGCATTTTTACATTACCAAAATATACCCGTAACAGCCTAATTCGCTTGGAATTTGGTCTCAAACAACAAAATATAGAATGTCTGGAAATGCATGCGAAATACTACTACCAAGTACTTACTGCCCTCGCCGGAAGCCTAAAGAGCTTGCTGAAACCGATCTCTGGGGGGTCAACTAACCCATGGCAATGTTATATGGAGGAAGCAGTGGTAAAGCTGGGCTTAGCAATACAAAATTGGGATCAAGGAGTGATAAACTATCTGGCCATAAAAAATACAATCAATAAACAATGCTACCAACTGTCACGCAAAAACGATTTAGCAGACTACGCAACAGGAAGAGGACAACAAGGGCTGATTACAGCATATACAGATCATAAAATCCAGCCCTACCTTAGTCAAGCATTGGGAATGAAAGCACTAAAAAACATTCTATTGGCCAGATTAGTGCCCCTACCAATAAAAGAACTAAAACAAGGGTGGAAGTCCCTTGAACTTAAAATCAGTTGTAGAATCTGAAATTTCAAATCAGAATCTTTGCTCCACTTGATTTGTTGTTGCCCCTGTATGCTACAGCCCAGGGAGAAGCTTTTAAAACAAATATGGCTACGAAATGGGGTTCGGACAGTGAAGGAAGCAGCTTTGGTTTTATTTGCATGTACCCTACCTTCAGACCTGGCCAGATTTGGGAGATATATGGCAGAACTGCAGCTTAGGCTAATTGAAGAAGAGGAGCCTAGCAATACTGAAGGCCAATGTGTCCGCTAAAAAGCTAGCCTCAAGCAATCAGTTTGTGAAGATGCACATTTTCTTTTTTATTAACTCTGCCAGAGGATTGATCTAATAACCTATCTGCTCTTAAATTTATATAACACATTATTCTTGCTTTTATTAGAATAAGAAAATGCTCTATGTGGAATAATTTTGTACAAATTAGTTAAAACAATTGCAGTATTTTACTATTTTAATTTTTAAACAGTTTTATGCTTGTAAGTATATTGCAATGGTTTCAAGTTACTGTGCAATAAAAATAAAATGTATTTATTCATATTCATTCATTAGATTGGAGAAAAACATGTAGCCTACTATTCGAATTAAGTGAGGGGAGTGGCAATATTGCTCCACAAGGGACTCCACTGGTGCACCAGCTGGGTCCTATGCAACTCTGCAGGCCGCAATGTATTGCTTGCTGGCACACTGCAGGGTATTTCACTGAAGCTGCTCGCAATATAGCCCTAATATCGACGACCCCCGTTTCTTCTCTGAGGTTAGGAGGCTTGCCGGTACCCTTGGGCCGGGAGTGATCTGGTGGGGCAGAGATTTTATTGGGATCCTAGATCCAATGGCCAATCACTCCAGTGACACCAGGCGACCACACCCGAATGCAGCAGTCCAATTGCATAGTCTCATTGATGACAATCCCCTTTCAGACATCTGGCGCACTAGACACATGGGAAAAGTTGAAGGCACTTGCATCACATCAACCTACTCCACCTAGTTGCACATTGATTATTGGTTAGCTATACATGATATAGATGCAAGGACCAAAATGTAGAGCATCTGGCCAGAACGCTATCTGACCATGCACCAGTCTTGTTGGAAATGCATTCACCAGACTATGCGGAGTAGGCCTTCACATGGTGGCTCCCATCAGAGGCACTGCAAGACCAGGCTTTTCAAGAAGAGGTCAGAAAGTCAATCGTAGACTACTTTGAGCTAAATCAGCACTCTGTTTCTTCCCCTTCTACGCTCTGGGAGGCCTGAAGGTCATAATACGTGGGGTCTGCAAGTCAAAACAGGCGGGCCTGTTGCAGACGCTGCGGGAAGACTTGAGCCACCTTGTGGCGGAAATCTTTGCATTGGAGGCCGTTTATTTCCAGTACTGCTCACCAGATGTGCAGGCGAACACTGGGGACAAGCTGGCATCCTACAAGGAGGCGGCGCAGAGGGAAACTTATTATTTTCAGAGGGAAACGTACATGTGCAGATTTGGAGAGGGGACAGGGCAAGCAAAACTCTAGCCAACCTACTGCGTAGACCTTGGCCCTGCAAATATATTACTGAAATACAAGACGGCATGAACGTGTGTCATGCTGGCACAGCGGCAGTGCAGAGGGAAATGACCACATTTTACTCCTCCCTCTATGCATCCCATCAAACTCAGATCTCCTCAAACCTTATTGACTATTTAAATTCGGTGCAACTCTTCTGGCTGGATGGCATGCACAGGCAATACCTAGACGAACCATTCACTATTGAGGATGTCTTACAGCTTATAAATGCCCAGCCAGGTGACAAGGCCTCTGGGCTTGATGGCCTAACTGCGGCCTTTACCAAAGAATACACTCAGATCCCCACACTCCTTCTTGAGATGTACGAGGAATCCCTCCAGACTGGCGCGCTGCCACCCTCCCTTCAGGAGGCCTTGATTGTAACTATAATTAGGTGGATGAGGACCCCTGAAAGTGTGAATTTTACCACCCCTATCAATGATCAACCTAGATAATAAGATTCTTGCCAAGTTGATTGCCTTCAGACAACTGCCCCTCCTGCCACTCATTCTCCAGCCAGATCAGGCGGGCTTTGTGCCGGGACGTGAGACAACTCATAACCTGCGCACGGTCTTCATGCTAATTCATACTATTAATCCTGATTTGCAGGCTGCAGAGATCTTTTTAGATGTCACAAAGGCATTTGACTCCCTGGAATGGCCCTACCTATTCACCTTTTTGCCCCGCCTAGGCTTGAGCCCCAAATGTATTCGCTTGATTGGTCTCCTGTACACCAACCCTCCCGCTCGACTGCGTATAAACGACGTCATAACACTTGCTTTTCCTGTGGCTCGCGGCACCCATCAGAGTTGACCGCTGTCGTCAATACTATTTGTTATCACCATGGAGCCCCTCAGGGTGAGACTGCGGCAACATCACTCACACCGCGGGCTGGGTTTTAAGCAGCGGGGAGTCCCGCTTTTCATGTTCGCGGACGATGTGACTTTAAATTACAGAAATCTGCATTGTAAATTTGGACCGGCTAAATGGCGAGGTCGCTAGGTTCAGAGTCATGTCTGCATGAATATAAACCGGTCTAAGTCCATAGTGTTTTCAATTTGTCCTCAAGCTCTAGAATTTCATTGACTAAAGCTAGCACCATTTCTCTAGGTGCCTACACAATCAGTAGCATACAGTCTCTGGAGCATCGGTTCGCAATTAATGACCATCTTTCTAGAAATTTGCATAGCTGTACAAAAAGTCCTGGGATATTCCTAATTCTCAACCCTTGAGGAATAACTTCAGCTCCTAAATATTAAGGTATATATTCTGCAAGGGCCTCTATTCTTTTGATTTCATTCAGTAGCAGGGCAATATTAGTTTGGTCATCAAACGAGACCAGGTTGCCCACTAGTTTTAGTTACTCTTCATCTGAGAAGACAAAAGACTTCAGCATCTATATATTATTAGACTAGCCGACAAAATAAAGCAAGTGGAGCTGCCAAGTGCGTGACACCCACTTTTTATAGCACCTAGTCAGTGTGTCATATGAGGCCAAAAATAAAATTAAAAAAAGAAGAAATCCCACACAGACAGGCTGTGGGGCAAATTCTATATCACAAAAAGGACCCCCACAACTAGGGTAGAGATTCCTAGGGCAGGCAACTACTATAGTAAGAAAAAGATTTCCCCTGGCAACCTTCCTATTTAGTTCAACAGTTCAGCAATCACTCATAAAAGTACACATGTGGCCCAGAGAGCAAAGCACAATCCACTCTAGCACGTGATTCCCTTAGTCATTTAGTCCCTCATACGGATAGGCCAGATCATTGGGTTATTTCTCTTGTTCAGACCCCAAACTTTCACATTTAATAGTTGTAGTAGGGGATGGTACCTTTTGGCTCCCCAATTCATATGTTATTAATGAAGTAGGGGCCCTTTAATTAGGCCTCTTTTTATTTTCTTTAGCAGCATTTCGCATCATCGCAAGGACCATTTTTGCACATATGACTCTCCCCAAAAACTTTACCCTGGAGATCTTGGAACTGGTAACCCATCCGACCTTTTACAGGTGTTATATATGTAGCATTCTACCCATCTCATGATCATTTGCCAGACTAGGCAGACTCATTTACCATAGGCTGTGGGTTTCTCTTAAGGTTCATCTGCAGCTATTCACTCCATCTGTGGACTCATGTGCCCATACATCGGATGGGCCTCTAGCATTGCAGTCACTCTCTATTTTGGTAGGTGCATATATTCTACCCACTAGGAGGACTAATACGGTTATGATACCACCAACCATTTTTAATAACTATTATAAGCAGCATGTGTACACAGAAATTAGGAGCACAATGTGTTTTTCATTGCATGTACACATTTGACAGGAAATACAAAAGGTTTATTAAATGTTCAAAGTAATGTGTGAACACTTTTATAAGACAAAATCAATAAAAATAAAGAAATCACATGCTAGAGTGAATCGTACTTTGCTTTCTGGGCCGCATATGTACTTTTTTGAGCGATTGCTGAACTGTTGATCTAAATAGATAGGTTGCCGGGTGAAATCTTTTTCTTATTCTAGTTGTTGCCCTTCCCCAGGAATCTCTACCCTAGTAGCAGGGGTTCCGTTTTGTGATACAGAAATGTACTTATTTGTTCTCCATCAATAAATGTTATTTAAAAAAATTCTGGGATTCCCTTTTGCTTCATTTTCTTATTAATTTAATTAATTGGTAATCCTCCTTTGTTTCCATTGCTATACACACTCTCCAATACATTTCCAGCTGAAGTCTCTTTATCAGGGGGAAATATAAAAGCACATCAAATCTCTAATCAAAAAATGCAATTCATTTGCGCAAGAGGAGAAACATGTAGTAGCGCATATATGAGCACGCATCATTTTTAGCAGCTGAGACAATCCCTCCATGGCCTCCAATGTATCTCATCAGGGGTTATATGTGCCCAATCACAGGGCTGGAGATAAATATAACGGAGAATAGAACAAATAAGATGGCAATGGTGGCGTGATATATTTAGTTTGACCCTAATTTGTAAACACCGTTGGATTCCCTTGAGAGCCTCTGCCCAGTTTTAAACATTGTCTCAGATTTCAAAATGTACCTGCATTTAGGTTTGCTCCTAGGCTAATGGAGTGTCCAGCCTCAGAATGTATTTGGAGAAAATAAACTGTATTTATCTAATGACAACTATTGTAACCCTTGTTCTTCCGGAGGTCACACCAGCTTTCCGGTCTCTCCAGGTAATAAAGCGCATTGGGTTGGTGATAAAGACGTTACCTGGAGGGGTGAATCAAAGGGGACTCAGGGATGGAAATCTTGGGAAAACACTTACACCCCTTAAGCAAAGCATAGGGTTTCTGGAAATCACTGTCGCACTCATTGATGGGGTGCATAGCATTGGCCAAAATATTCATGCTCCTCGGATTGCTGTATCATTTTAATGGAAAGGAGTTGGCCTAACGGCTAGGGTGCTCGACCTCGGACCTGGGGAACTGGGTTCGAGTCTCGGCAATGACGCTGAACATCCTGTGATTCTGGGCAAATCACTTAATCTCCCCGTGCCTAGCATAAAAATGAATGTGTGCTCATGTACCGTAACTGGTGCTATGTAAAGCGCTCTGACACCTGATTGGATTCGGCTCAAGTTCGCGCTATATAAAACTCTGCAAAAAACTAAAAATTGTTTCCAATTTGGGTCCTGTTTGGGTCCCCAAGTCTTTTTTCAAAGACTTTAGCATTTTACTGTCCGATCTGGTTTTGTGGTGCTTCCAGATATTAGTTGGCTCCAACCAATCTGAAAATACTTAAAGATGAGGGAGAACTGAGTGCCCCTGATTGTGAAATGTATTATCTGGCAGTGTAGATGCAAAGGATTTCAAAATGGGTGGAAGGCATCAAAGAGCTGAGCCTATTTTACAGCAATACAGCTGTAACCCTGTATGAGTACAGGAAGGAAACGGCAAGAGAGTGCCACTACGGGGGTGGATCGAAGTTGAGGGATTGACAGGGGGACAATTTCTGCAGTACATGTTTAAAAACACACAAGGGTGAGGGAGCACACTGCCTCTCTTCCCAGCACAGTTCACGCCACTGCAATCTGGTAAATGCAGTAAGTTTACTTCAAAGTTGGTGTAATGTTTTACCAAAGTTGGTGCAGGTAGTGCTGTTGTCTCTAGACAAGTGTTTCTGGGTTTAGCGCTTCATCAGTAGAGAGCAGAGAAAAGTCATATGGGGTTGCTGAAATGCTGGCCAAGTAGTCACAGGTCACGGTACCACTCTACAGGCACACAGGGGCATCCCAGGTGAGCTGGTCAGCTCTTTGGCTCAAGGGAGCCTTTAAACAAAAGGGGAAGGGAGCACACTGCCTCTCATCCCAGCACAGTTCACCCCATTGCATTCTGGTAAATGGTTTCAACTTTGGTGAAAAACTACAGCAAATATGAAGTAAGCGTACTGCATTTACCAGAATGCAATGGGATGAGCTGGACTTGCCCAGGGGATGGTCGGTGTGCTATGCTGTGAGTTGGACTTGCACTGGGCACTTGAGGTACGCTGTGAGCTGGCCTTGTACTTGGCACGTGAGGTGCACTGTGAGCTGGACTTGCCCAGGGGATAGTCGGTGTGCTATGCTGTGAGCTGGACTTGCACTGGTCACTTGAGGTACGCTGTGAGCTGGCCTTGCACTTGGCACGTGAGGTGCACTGTGAGCTGCACTTGCACAGGGGATGTGCGGTGTGCTATGCTGTGAGCTGGACTTGCACAGGGCATGTGAGATATACTGGGTGCTGGACTTGCCCAGGGCACGTGATGTATGCTCTGAGCTGGACTTGCCCAGGATATGTCATGAGCTGGACTTGCCCAGGGCATGAAAGGTACAGTGTGAGCTGGACTTGCCCAGGGCATGCCAGGTACGCTCTGAGCTGGACTTGCCCAGGGCACGTAATGTATGGTCTGAGCTGGACTTGCCCAGGATATGTTGTGAGCTGGACTTGCCCAGGGCACGCCAGGTACAGCATGAGCTGGACTTGCCCAGGGCACGTGATGTATGCTCTGAGCTGGACTTGCCCAGGGCATGCCAGGTACAGGGTGAGCTGGACTTGCTCAGGGCATGTGATGTATGCTCTGAGCTGAACTTGCCCAGGGCAAGTGATGTATGCTCTGAGCTGAACTTGCCCAGGATATGTTGTGAGCTGGACTTGCCCAGGGCACGCCAGGTACAGCGCAAGCTGGACATGCCCAGGGCACGTGATGTATGCTGTGATCTGACTTGTTCAGGGCACGCCAGGTACGCCGTGAGCTGGACTTGCCTAGTGCACGCCAGGTACGCTGTGAGCTGGACTTGCCCAGGGCACGAAAGGTACAGCGTGAGCTGGACTTGCCCAGGGCATGTGATGTATGCTCTGAGCTGGACTTGCCCAGGATATGTCGTGAGCTGGACTTGCCCAGGGCACGCCAGGTACAGCATGAGCTGGACTTGCCCAGGGCACATGATGTATGCTGTGATCTGACTTCCCCAGGGCACGCCAGGTACGCTGTGATCTGGACTTGCCCAGGGCATGCCAGGTACAGCGTGCGCTGGACTTGCCCAGGGCACGCCAGGTACAGCTGGACTTGCCCAGGGCACGTGATGTATGCTGTGAGCTGGACCTGCCCAGGGTATGCCGTGAGATGAACTTGCCCAAGGCATGCGAGGTACACCGTGATCTGGACGTGTTCAGAGCACGCGAGGTACACCATGAGCTGGACTTTCACAGGGCACGCAAGGTGCGCCGTGAGCTGGACTTGCCCGGGGCAGGCGAGGTGCGCCGTGATCTGAACTTGCCTGGGGCAGGCGAGGTGCGCCGTGAGCTGGACTTGCCCGGGGCAGGCGAGGTGCACCATGAGCTGGACTTGCCCGGGGCAGGCGAGCTGCGCCATGAGCTGGACATGCACAAGGCACTTAAGGTGTGCCGTGAGCTGGACTTGCCCGGGGCGTGCAAGGTGCGCCATTAGCTGGACTTGCCCCAGGAGCCCGAGGTATGCCGTGAGCTGGACTTGCCCGGGGCAGGCGAGGTGCACCGTGAGCTGGACTTGCCCGGGGCAGGCGAGGTGCGCCGTGAGCTGGACTTTCACAAGACACTTGAGGTGCGCTGTGAGCTAGACTTGCCCATGGCACGCGAGGTATGCCGTGAGCTGGACTTGCCCAGGGCAGGCGAGGTGCGCCGTGAGCTGGACTTGCAGTGTCCTCAGCTCTCCACCCTGAAGTATTGGAATAAATACATGGTCACATGGTCAGCGGCTCCCCTCGCCTTCTCCGCCTACTGCCCATCCCAGACCAAATAAGCATTAATCTGGCTCCCACTGCCCATCCCATGACAGACACGCCCTAACCTGGCTCCCACAGCCCATCCCATGACAGACACGCCCTAACCTGGCTCCCACTGCCCATCCCAGGACACATAAGCATTAACCTGGCTCCGACTGCCCATCCCAGACCATATAAGCATTAACCTGGCTCCCATTGCACATCCCATGACAGACACGCCCTAACCTGGCTCCCACTGCCCATCCCAGGACAAATAAGCATTAACATGGCTCCCACTGCCCATCCCAGGACACATAAGCCATAACCTGGCTCCCACTGCCCATCCTAGAACACATAAGCATTAACCTGGCTCTCACTGCCCATTCCATGACAGACACGCACTAACCTGGCTCCCACTGCCCATCCCATGACACACACGCCCTATACTGGCACCCACTGCCTATCCCAGGACACATAAGCCATAACCTGGCTCCCACTGCCCATCCCATGACAGACACGCCCTAACCTGGCTCCCACTGCCCATCCCAGGACACATATGCCATAGCCTGACTCCCACCACGCATCCCATGACAGACACGCCCTAACCTGGCTCCCACTGCCCATCCCAGGACACATAAGCATTAACCTGGCTCCCACCGCCCATCCCAGGACAGACAAACCATAACCTGGCTCCCACTGCCCATCCCATGACAGACACGCCCTAACCTGGCTCCCACTGCCCATCCCAGGACAAATAAGCATTAACCCGGTTCCCACCGCCCATCCCAGGACAGACAAACCATAACCTGGCTCCCACTGCCCATCCCATGACAGACACGCCCTAACCTGGCTCCCACTGCCCATCCCAGGGCAGAAAAGCCATAACCTGAATCTCACCGCCCATCCCTGGACACACAAACTATAACCCGGCGCCCACTGCCCATCCCAGGATACACAAACCATTACCTGGCTCCCACAGCCCATACCAGGACAGACAAGCCCTAACCCGGCTCCTACTTTCCATCCCAGGACACATAAGCCATAACCTGGCTCCCACCGCCCATCCCATGACAGACACGCCCTATCCTGGCTCCCACTGCCCAGCCCAGGACACATAAGCCATAGCCTGGCTCCCACCGCGCATCCCATGACAGACACGCCCTTACCCGGCTCCCACTGCCCATCCCAGGACAGACACGCCATAACCTGGCTCCCACTGCCCATCCCAGGACATAAACTATAACCTGGCTCCCACTGCCTATCACAGGACAGACACGCCCTAACCTGGCTCCCACTGCCCATCCCCGGATACACAAATTATAACCTGGCTCCCACTGCCCATACCAGGACACATAAACCATAACCTGGCTCCCACTGCCCATCCCAGGACAGACACACAATAACCTGGCTCCTACTGCCCATCCCATGCCTGACACGGCCTAACCTGGCTCCCACTGCCCATCACAGGACAGACACGCCCTAACCTGGCTCCCACTGCCCATCCCAGGATACACAAACCATAACCTGGCTCCCACTGCCCATCCCAGGGCAGAAAAGCCATAACCTGAATCCCACCGCCCATCCCAGGACAGACACACCATAACCCGGCTCACACTGCCCATCCCAGGATACACAAACCATAACCTGGCTCCCACTGCCCATTCTAGGACAGACATGCCCTAACTTGGCTCCCACTGCCCATCCCATGACTGACACGCCATAACCTGGCTCCCACTGCCCATCACAGGACAGACACGCCCTAACCTGGCTCCAACTGCCCATTCCAGGATACACACACCATAACCTGGCTCCCACTGCCCATTCCCGGACACATAAGCCATAACCCGGCTCCCACCGCCCATCCCAGGACAGACAAACCATAACCTGGCTCCCACTGCCCATCCCATGACAGACACGCCCTAACCTGGCTCCCAGGACAGAAAAGCCATAACCTGAATCTCACCACCCATCCCTGGACAGACACACTATAACCTGGCGCCCACTGCCCATCCCAGGATACACAAACCATTACCTGGCTCCCACTGCCCATACCAGGACAGACAAGACCTAACCTGGCTCCCACTTTCCATCCCAGGACACATAAGCCATAACCTGGCTCCCACCGCCCATCCCATGACAGACACGCCCTAACCTGGCTCCCACTGCCCAGCCCAGGACACATAAGCCAATACCTGGCTCCCACCGCGCATCCCATGACAGACACGCCCTAACCCAGCTCCCACTGCCCATCCCAAGACAGACACGCCATAACCTGGCTCCCACTGCCCATCCCAGGACATAAACTATAACCTGGCTCCCACTGCCCATCACAGGACAGACACGCCCTAACCTGGCTCCCACTGCCCATCCCCGGATACACAAACCATAACCTGGCTCCCACTGCCCATATCAGGACACATAAACCATAACCTGGCTCCCATTGCCCAACCCAGGACAGACACACAATAATCTGGCTCCTACTGCCCATCCCATGCCTGACACGCTCTAACCTGGCTCCCACTGCCCATCACAGGAAAGACACGCCCTAACCTGGCTCCCACTGCCCATCCCAGGATACACAAACCATAACCTGGCTCCCACTGCCCATCCCAGGGCAGAAAAGCCATAACCTGAATCCCACCGCCCATCCCAGGACAGACACACCATAACTCGGCTCCCACTGGCCATCCCAGGATACACAAACCATAACCTGGCTCCCACTGCCCATACCAGGACAGACACGCCCTAACCTGGCTCCCACTGCCCATCCCATGACTGACACGCCACAACCTGGCTCCCACTGCCCATCACAGGACTGACACGCCCTAACCTGGCTCCAACTGCCCATACCAGGATACACAAACCATAACCTGGCTCCCACTGCCCATCCCCGGACACATAAGCCATAACCCGGCTCCCACCGCCAACCCAGGACAGACAAACCATAACCTGGCTCCCACTGCCCATCCCATGACAGACACGCCCTAACCTGGCTCCCACTGCCCATCCCAGGGCAGAAAAGCCATAACCTGAATCTCACCGCCCATCCCTGGACAGACACACTATAACCCGGCGCCCACTGCCCATCCCAGAATACACAAACCATAACCTGCCTTCCACTGCCCATACTAGGACAGACACGGCCTAACCTGGTTCCCACTGCCCATCCATTGACTGACACGCCACAACCTGGCTCCCACTGCCCATCACAGGACAGACACGCCCTAACCTGGCTCCAACTGCCCATTCCAGGATACACAAACCATAACCTGGCTCCCACTGCCCATCCCCGGACACATAAGCCATAACCCGGCTCCCACCGCCCATCCTAGGACAACCAACCCATAACCTGGCTCCCACTGCCCATCCCATGACAGACACGCCCTAACCTGGCTCCCACTGCCCATCCCAGGGCAGGAAAGCCATAACCTGAATCTCACCGCCCATCCCTGGACAGACACACTATAACCCGGCGCCCACTGCCCATCCCAGGATACATAAGCCATAACCTGGCTCCCACCGCCCATCCCATGACAGACACGCCCTAACCTGGCTCCCACTGCCCATCTCAGGACACATAAGCATTAACCTGGCTCCCACTGCCCAGGCCCTCCATCGGGTCATCTCCAGGCCAAGAAAGCGCTGCCCCACACCAGGCCCTGCAGCTGACTCCCTGTGATGTGCTATCATAGTGCTGCATCTGTACCTGGGCGCCTCACATCCGGTGCTCAGGGCTGCCTGTTTCCGGGGCCCCCTGTTGTGCTTGGCCGCAGCGCGTGAGCTCGGATCAGTAGCACTGCCTCGGAGCATGCGCAGAGCTGCACTTCCGGTGCTCCCTGCAGCAGCTGTATCCATACATGCCATCATTTCCAAACTAGAAGGAGCGGGTTTGGAAAAAAAGGAGAAAGAGGAGACTATCTTTCTTCACCGAGTAAAGGCAAATTTTAGACGGGAGACAACTGAAATAAAGCAATTTTTTACATTTAAAAAAATCTGAAGTCTGACCCCTAAATCAGATCGGTTGGCATGTATTTATGTATTCATCTTTATATAGCACGGACATAATCCAAAGGTACTAGAGCGTTTTACAAGAGAAATATTACGTGGTAGATCATTATATGAAAGAGAAGCGCTATATAGAGCTATATAAAGGATTGAGGAAGCATAGCTGCCAGGGTTTCAGATTGTTTATGTGTGACATTGTCATACTTTCTGTGTACTTATTAGTGACATTCAACGACTATGAGTGACACTTTCTCACGAGCAAAATCAAGCAATGAAGTCCATTGAAACAGCTAAATATCAGAAATGACACCCATTTTAGCAACCAGAAACTCTAAGATCTTAGAACTGCAAAGAATCTGAAAAGGAAGGGCGCTGGCCTAGTGCCCTGGTAAGCTCATTGTACTGTAAAACAATTGTGTAACTGCTCCAGCGCGAAGGGGCAAATTTACATATCCTCCCTGCGTCACAGACCCGTCATCACGCTTATTCATTCACACACTCATTCATTGGTGGGCCCCATAACACCAACTCTCGTACGTCTTACTCCGAATCCGCACACAGGAGGAAAGAAGCGCTGGACAATGTGGAGGGTACCTTATTACCTATAGGAAGAAATATTTACATTAATTTTATATTATACATCTGCGCTTGTAGAATCCTAACTTTAACATCAAGGCACTCCACCACTTGGTCTATGGACCAATTAGTTGGACTGGTTGATGGTGATTTAGAACCAGCTGAAACAGATTTAAAGTCTCAGAATATTTTAAAGAACCACAAACTCTCTCTTTGTTAATAATTGTTTAGTTTATCTAATTAAGTTCACCTTCATTGGCATAATCATTATCATTATAATATCAGAAATTTTTATCACATTAGCATGATTCAATATGACATTTATATTTACCTAATCTTGGACTCTAGCGACCATTCTCCCGCAACTTATTAGCCCTGCATACATCAAGCTTTTCCGATATAACCCTCCAATCGCATGCAGGCTACGACCCAATCAGTCCGGAGACAAAGTTATTCGCCCCGCACGGTACAGTCCCAAAGATCTCCGGGGACCTGATCCTCGTGCAAGCAAATCGGTCAACGGGATTCGGATCACACTCCTGGAACGCAACAACGACAACACCCATCTACTAACCCCCCTTTAATAATAAATTTGGATAATCCTACTACATTTGCTACTTTGGGAATGGCTCTGATTGGTCGAACCATCAAATTTGCAAATTCCGATGCCTTTTTGAAAAGTTCCTTGGTTCCCATACTCTACTGAAGATGTCATTCTATGGCTGGCACAGTTCTCATGCGAAAGGGTCCGAAGTATCCATATCACGGCTACTGGGAATAGGTGTTCTTTATTTTCTCTTACAGTCACACTAGTTGAACTTTGGCACTCCTCCACGTTCCTATCCTTGACGAGGAACACTGTGACTTGGTCAAAAGGACGCCTGGAGATCTTCAGAGCCATCCGAGTCTACGCAGTAGACCTCGCGCTCACATGACGGTGGCCACTTCCGAACTCCATTTTGAATCTTGCGGCCTAGTAGGCCCGAATGCCAACTTAAGCGAAACAAACATAAAAGAATAATTAATATGCAGAAATTAAGAGTCTAAATGTTAAACCCACGCTAATCCCTTTATATGTTAGTATTTTCCTAGCTTATGGCAACATTTAAAGCAATAATACTCACCATTTCGCCCCATCAGAACGCAAACATTACGAAAGCAACATAAATCATGCAATTTTCTATGTCAACACAATCTATCATTAATATGCGTACCACAATTATTCATTAAGGTTATTTTGCCATGCAATTTGCATTTAGTCCCGCGTGTAATTCGTGTTTATTAAATGTACGGTTGGTTAGTACCAAATCTCCACACAATAAGTACAAGTTAATAATTAGAATGATTAAGTAATTAGTATTTTCATGCAAAATAGAGAAGGTATACAAAATGTTGTTTTACCTGTTCCACCATAACCATAATATTAAATTATGAACATGTCTTTCGGGGGCAGTACTTTTATTAACGCTGTTTGCAGATATGCAAAGACACACACAGTTAAATACAAAACAAATAATTATACTGCATGTAAGAGATTGACTATTTTATATTGGAAGTGACAATGTACTATTAAGGTCCATTTGTACATATAGTCAAGATGAAGTACAACACCTTCCAACTGGACAAAACCAATTTCAAATAGCACAAAGACAGACATCACTGACTCACTCTTTCAGAGCCGGCATTAGTGCAGGTGCTGCCTGCTGCAACAATCTTTTTTGCTCCCCCCAGGACCTCCTTTTTCACGGATTCCCTTATAACCACCCTTCAGCACTGGCCCTCATCTCTTCATAGCTCCTCTCTCACACACATTTCATTTGTTTTATAGCACTGCTCATATCAGTGAAGAGTGTCACAGCACTTTACACATCACATACACATTATACAGAGACAATGAATCATTTGTGGGTAATTCATTCTCAGAACCCCACGACACGAGCACATGACCCAGCACCTATGAGCCCTCCACTGGCTCCCCATCGAGAAGAGAGCAACCTTCAAGCTACTCACCCACACTTACAAATCCCTTCACAACATCGGACCAAATACCTCAACGAAAGAGTCTCCTTCCACGTACTCAAAAGGAACCTCCGCTCCGCCAACCTCCCCCTGGCAGAGACCCCACGCATCCGCAGAACCAGAGCAGGCGGAAGAGCCTTCTCCTACGTCGCAGCATAGACCTGGAACGAGCTCTTAGTCAACATCAGACGCTCCCCCACTCTGCACACCTTCAGGAAGAGCCTCAAGACCTGGCTCTTCAACTGATCCAGAGCTGCATCTCCCCACCCCCAGCGCTATGAGACCCTCACGGGTGAGTAGCGCGCGTCATAAACCCCTGATTGATTGATTGATTGATTATATAAAACAATGAGGATTGCAAGGATTAGGAATGAGTATCACATGTCATCCATACTAGTAGGCAGTATATTTAAGAGTGTTTGATCTGGAAAAGGACAAACTCAGGATTTAAAACTTACTACAGTGCTTGGGGTTGGTTTTGCTAAGAAGATTGCATTTCTTCCCAAACTAACCCATTTTAACAAAATTAGGATAATGAAAGACTGGGAGGAAAATATAATGTTATAACCTTTGAAGCTGCTCAGTCTTGACCCTTTCCGTTTATTTCAGAAATGCTCTCCTGTGTGCTGTTACTATCATTCAGGGGTTTGTTAAGCACTACTACTCACCTGGGAGGGTCTCAAGGCGCTGGGGGGCTCAGGTCCCCTGAGTTCACGGCAATCCGTCACAGATCCAGGTCTTGAGGTCAATCGTGAACTTGGAGAGTGTCTGTGTCTGTCTGAGATGGAGAGGGAGGGTGTTCCATGCCTTGGCCGCTCGGTAGGAGAAGGAGCGACCTCCTCCTTCTGGTCTTCTTCACGCGGGCCACCGTTGCCAGGGAGAGCTGAGTTGAGCGGAGGGGGTCTATGAGCTGCATGGAAAGAGAGGCTGGGGTTCTGGTATGCAGGACAGGTGTTGTGGAGGGCTTTGTGGGCGTGGGTGTAAAGCTTGAAGGTGATTCTCTTCTCAATGGGGAGCCAGTGTAGTGTCCGCAGGTGTTGAGTGATGTGGCAGGTTGAAGACTAGTCTGGTGGAGGTGTTCTGAACGTTCTGGAGTCTGCAGGTGAGGTTCTTGTTGATTCCGGTGCAGAGAGCGTTGCCATAGTCGAGTCTACTGCTGATGAGGGAGTGGGTGATGGTTTTTCTGTGTTCGAGGGGGGAGCCATCTGAAGGTCTTCCATAGGAGTTGGAGTGTTTGGAAGCAGGAGGATGAGAAAGCATTGATTTGGCAGTCTATTTTGGGTTTGGAGTCCAGGATGATTCCGAGGTTGCTTGCATGGTCCATGGGGGTGGGGGGTTTCTGAGGGCGGGGGCCACCAGGTGTTGTTCCAGGCATCGAGGTGTGGGCCCAGGATGACTACTTTGGTTTTGTCCATGTTGAGTTGTAGACAGCTGTTCTTCATCACTTCCATTCCCTCTTGAAAGGTGTTTAGGAGATGTTGGTTTCGTTGGATAGGGAGAGGATGAGTTGGGTGTTGTCTGTGTTGAGTCCATATGGAAGAGAAGAACCTTGAGTTGGAATAATTGTTTCATGAGTGAAGATTATTGTATCACAGTTATTTGTATTGAACACGAGAAACACAAAAACAACATCAGAAGACTTTAGAAGCAACTAGAGGAGAGACATCAGCAGATGTACAAAATGGCGGGTGTACTCTCAGTTGTTTTTGGAGATGCAAGGCTTGCGGTCCTTCCGTTAGGTTTGCCAATTTATATTCTATGTCAGGACCAGAGGCGAGGATTATGCTTCTCCTTTTTTACTACTCAATGACAGAAACCAATGGAAACAGTTTAAACAAAAATTAAATATCTACACATCCCATTGTGCTTTGGCCATCAACCCACCAGACCTCTCAAATACAGTCAGCAACATCTTGACTGCATCTTTCTTTGCTGCTCAGCAGTCAAAATAAGTGCCTTTGATTTTGCTTGCTTTCTGATCTTAGTCCTTGGGTTGTGTTGTGGCTGACTTATGTATGGGTTGGTATTTGCGGGTCATTTATTGTGATTTCATTAACCTTGATACCTGCGAACCTTACCCTTTGTGGTGGGTCTTTTGCCGCCCGGAGGCCTTGTGGTGCTGTCCTAGTGCTTCATTCAATTATAGTGCGCCAGCCCACCCTACCTTTTTTGAGCCGGCCCCTTTCTGGCGTCAACACTTCTCACTCAAGTTCTTGTCCAGGGTAGCGGGGTGCGGAGGGGTGGTTGTGCAGCCAGTATTGCATTAGTGCCTTCCCTTTATTTCCACCTGATTGGGCTTGCGTGCAGTCCCTCTTCTATGTCTATTGCCGACGCATTCAGTGAGCAATCAGTGAAGAGTTTTCAATAGTACAAAACATAGAGTGATGCTTCGTCCCAGGCTGGCATAAAAGGGACTGTTTGTTGTGGTGAGCGGAGTGACACTCTTATATTATTGATTGCTTTAGCTCCCCCCGATGCTCTCATTCGCCGAGTCGACTGGGGCTGCAATAATTTGAAATTTACAGATCACACTGCGGAGCTGGGGCATACATGCCTGTAATTGAGGTGTTTGCACTTGGAGTTCAGCTCCCCCCTTTATTACACTTTTGTGCAGACTTGGCATTCTTCGAGAACCTGGCTGGGAAACGGACAACTGTTGATCATTGGAGTAAGTGTGACAATAAGATCACGTTCCCATGATGGTCCTGGGTTCAGAGAAATACTTGTAAACTCGGAAAATGGCCACCTCTCTATAACTTTTGGAAAGGGCGAATTGGAGAATTTCCGTTCTTTGTATGATACAAACACCCTATTTGGGGTGAAGACCACAAGAACATTTTGATCCGCACCCTGATGAAGGCCAGTGTGACCCGAGTGGGCATGTAGTATTGGCCGAAACATGTTGGTTCCTGCAGTGGTGATATAGGGGTACTTATTTCCCCTGAGTATCCCAACCTTGACATTTTAATCCTGTCAAGTGGAACTAAGATTAAAGGTAAACTTTTGGTATCCCCTTATATGGTTTTATTTTTACTTATCTGCACTTTTTTGATCCCTTCTTGAGGGAACATCTATTCCCTGTTTGATCTCTTCTCTTACCTATCTCCCTCAACACTCTTCTTCATATAAAATCTTTCACGCTCCGTCCAGTGTGTTGGTCTGCACCTGGACGTTTGATGTGGCCCTATGATGAAGCATGACACTGCAAAGTGTGTGAGGGCAGTATTAAGAAAAGTTATCTCTTCCCCTTTCTCCTTTGGCTCTTATAAATGATTCTTGGGTCTCCTTACTGTATGGTCGGGGAACTGAGGGATATTTTTCCAGTTGACTTTGGTTTTTATATAGTTAGTCCTTCTTTCTAGAGTGTGTTTTCAGCCTTGGATGGGGAGTCAGAGAAGGCTCATTCCCTGGTCTCTTCTTTTTGTGCTAATTATTCTTAGAGAATCATCAGCATGGCGGACTGTGAGCCTTTTGAAGAGGAGGAATATTGGCAATATTACATCCCAGAAGATCAAGGCTGTCACACGGAGGACGATCTAGTGGACATGCTAGATGCCTCAGTTCAACAGTCAGTTAACAAGGTGATGGAGACTTCTGTCCCGCAATCTGTGAATAAAGCCTTACTGGCTGGGCTAAAATCGATCACGGCCCAGTTAGAGCTCTTTGCAAAGCGTCAGGGTTTCAACCAGCCCTCTGGTTCCAAAACCTCTGAGAGAGGTTCCGATAAACCTCTCAAGGCCAAAGCCATGTCGAAAGTTTGGCCTCACGATGGTGCCTTAACCGCACTATCCCAGGCTTCCCTGGGGGACCATGAATATTGCACATCAGCAGCAGCATTAAACGGTCAATCCTGCAAACATAAAGCACGCACGGATTCAGACACTATGACCAATGACCAGTGATTCTTCATGCTGCATAAAGCAGAGGTGTGACGGATCCTTTCCCCCGGTCCCCAATCCCTCACGCCCACCACCCGGACTACCTCCTCTCCAGAGCTATCCCTTCCAGGACTCACAAATCCGAAGGATCTCCAAAGCGTCCGTGACAACGGAGTCCCCACCCCTCTCTCTCTTGCAGGGTCCAATCAGGAGTGACGACGGAGCGGAAGGAGTCGCCCGGTGCCCCGGAAGTCCCGCCTACCTACAACCAGACGCCCACAGAAAAGGCGGATCCGAAGAGACTGGAGTCGTCGAAAGATCGTGGCAGGAACTCTCGGCTGGCGATAACGGGGAGAACGAAGACGGAAGCGGAGAACTCGAGGAGTGGTCGGAAGACTGGTGGAGTCCCACGGAGGAAGCTGAAGAGCGGCCGTAACTCGGAAGAGAGTTACGGCGGAGCGCGTGAGTACCTTCCACCATACCCTCAGTCTGTTAAAGTACTCTATGTACACACGTAATCTTCCCTTGTATATAACGTCTCTCTCTCTTCACCATCCCGTCCCGCCACCTTGTAAATTGTGTACAGCACCCTACACCGTGTACATAGCTTGGTCTCATGAACCTTTCCGAGCACTCTTCCTGTACCAACCCCTTGCCTTTCCCCTTCTTACCCTTTTCCCACACAGTCTGCTTTCTCCTCTTCACCTTTTGGTAACGGGGCCAGCGTCTTCATCTGAGTCCCAGCAGGACTAACGGCTCCTCTTTCTTTCTCTTCCGGTCCTCCGAGGAGCACCCGCCCTGTCTACTGTCGCCGGTTGCAACCAAGAACGGAGACGTCCCTGAAGTACCGACCCCGACGACCCGACCCCGACGACCGCGACGAGGGATTCTTCCACAGCTACCTCTAAACCCTCCACCCGTGTAAACAGAACTTCTGTTCAATAAAACAACACTATAGCCCACTATATCTGGCCTCCTCGTCTGACTTTCCGGCCCGCAATACCCACACGCCGACAGGTGGTGTCAGAAGTGGGATCAGCTGGAGACATGGAGGCCGTACTGCAAAGGATGGCTACCTCCCAAGAAAAATTAGGGACATTGATGGAGCGCTTCCTGAAAACCGCCGAAAACGACCGTGGACAGCTCCACGATGTCCTGAAAGGCCAGGGAGACACCCACGAACAAGCCATGGGAAAATTGACCACGGCCCTCGAGCAACAGAGACCCACAACCTCATTACCCTCGGTGGTCCTCCAGAAGTTCGTGCCGGGAGAAGATCCGGATTTCTTCTTTACGAATTTTGAGAGGTTAGCCCAGGCTGCGTCATGGCCTGTCGACCGTTGGGGCCATTACCTGGGCCCATTACTGACTGGTGACTTACAAGCCGCTTACCAGCAAGCCAACGTGCAAGGCAGCACTCCGTACGCGGATATCAAGACGTGCATATTGGAACGATTGGGCATCGATGCAGAGGCCTACCGGGTGAGGTTACGTCAGGTCAAAGAAAGACCACAGGAGACTCCCCGAGCCCTATCGTTCCGAATCAAGGATCTGACTTCTCGGTGGCTGAAACCCGAAACGTCCACTAAGGAGGAGATCCTAGAAAAGATCCACCTAGAACAATTTCTCTCCTCTCTACACCCCGGTACCCAACGGTGGGTACGTCAACATGCCCGTCTAACCTTGGATACCGCCGTGGAAATAGCAAGTGCCTACAGTCGAGCACAGGAGACCCCACGAGGCAAGGAGGAACATCCCCAGAAACCCCCTCTCACCACCGGCATCAGACCTCTCCGTCCTCTCCTACCTAAAAGACCCGTGATGACCCATTTGTTTCCCACACCGATGCCTACGCGACCTACCAACCCTGGGCCCCAATGTTACGGGTGCGGAGGCTTTGGTCACATCGCTCGCATGTGCCCCCACAAAGAAGAACCCATGGAGATTGGCCTGGCCAGGAACTACATTTGTTCCGTACCCGGTTCTGAACCGCCTTCCTTCCACCGACCCGTGACCATAAACGGACAAACCCTCACAGCTTTGGCAGACTCTGGATGTCGACAGAGTGTTCTCCGGCCCCAGGCCCTGCAGACCCCAGTCGAACCTCCCTCAGGAACGGTCGCCATTCAATGTGTGCACGGCGATACGAGGAGATATCCCACCACCCAAGTCCAAGTCCAACATCCAAAGGATCCGGGAACCACCCTCACCGTAGGGCTTATTCCCTCACTTCCCGAAGAAGCCATTTTGGGGAGTGACTATCCCGGATTAACCGGGCTTCTTCAGGACTCAACGGATTCCCTCAACCAATGGTGGGAAGAAGCACCCTTTCCTCAGGGACCATCCTCTCCAACAACTCAACCCAAGCTCCTGAAAACCAAAGCACAGAAAAAGAAGGAGAAAAGGGACTATGTCGACGTCTTCCCAGCGATCCCGGACGAACATCCATGGCAGACAGACCAAGAATTCCGAGCAGCCCAACAAGAAGACCCCGTTCTGCAGGAAGCCTGGGCTAAGGCGTTGGAAAACGAGGATCCTCTTACCGTAGGTCCCTACTTCTACAAAAAACAGGGGTTATTATACCGAAAGGGAGGGGCGCAACAAAAGGCCCAACTGTTGATCCCCGGCCCTTTCCGCGAGAAGGTCCTGTTTCTCGCTCATAGCCATCTTCTGGACGGACATTTTGGTGACGAAAAAACCAGCCAAACCATTCTAGAGAGATTCTACTGGCCCGGGGTCCACCAACAAGTAAAAACATACTGCCGGGAGTGCCCGGTGTGTCAAAAGAACAGCAGGTATGGACCCCCTCGGGTACCCCTACAACCTCTCCCTATCATTGGCATCCCGTTTAGTAGAGTAGGGATGGACATCATAGGCCCCTTGTTGCCCTCTCGTAGCGGCTGTCGATATGCCCTGGTCCTCGTAGACTACGCCACACGCTTCCCGGAAGCTTTGCCCCTACGACAACCCACTACCCAGAACATAGCGAAAGCCCTCATCTCCGTATTTTCCCGAGTAGGATTTCCCGAGAGATCCTAACCGATCAGGGCACCCCCTTTGTATCAGCCTTAATGAAACAGGTCTGTTCACAACTGGGGATCAAACAAATCCGGACTTCGGCTTACCACCCACAGACCGACGGGCTGGTGGAGCGTTACAATGCCACCTTGAAACAAACACTGAAGAAGTTATTGGGGTTGGAAGCAAAAAGGTGGGAAGATATGTTGCCCTTAGCGTTGTTCGCTATACGTTGCAAAACCCAGAGTAGCACTGGCTATTCACACTATGAGTTGCTATATGGCCGGCCCCCACGTACCCTGTTAGACATGGCCCAGGAAGCCTGGGAAGCCGAACCCAACCGCACTCGCCCCCTCCCAGAGTACATATCCAACCTGCAAACCCACTTGGCAATGATGAGAGACCTCGTCCACCAAAACCTGGAAAATGCCCAGAATAAACAGAAAATACAGTATGACAAGGGGACAAAAACCCGGAACTTCTCCGTCGGGGATTTGATACTGTTGATGATGCCATCCTCTGATCATAAACTCCTAGGGCAGTGGCAGGGCCCGTATGCCGTGCTTCGACAGGTAACCCCTGTCACTTATGAGATAGAACTGGATCCTACACGAGCCACCAAACAGATCTTTCACGTGAATCTGCTAAAAAAAATGGGAAGGCCCCCGTCCCGTCCTCTCTACCACCATAGAACAGGTACCCCTTTCCTTTGCCCCCTGTATAGACTCGGGGCTACCCCCCCAACACTGTCACGACCTCAAAAATCACCTATACCCCTTACGTCACGTGTTCTCCTCGGTACCGGGTCATACGACCATCACCGAACACACTATACCCACAATACCCGGGAAGGTGGTCAGACAAAGGCCATACCGAGTTCCTGAAGCCCGTCGGGCAGTTATAAAAGAAGAAACCGAACTAATGCTGCAGATGGGCATAATAGAACCCTCAGTAAGCGACTGGAACGCTCCAATCGTCCTCGTTCCCAAACCCGACGGATCAGTCAGATTTTGCATTGACTTCCGGGAAGTCAACAAAATTTCATCCTTTGACACGTATCCCCTGCCGCGCGTCGACGAGATGATCGAACGCATAGGGAAGGCACAATTCATCTCCACACTAGACCTCTGTAAAGGGTATTGGCAGATACCCCTCAGGCAAGAGGACAGGAAGAAAACAGCGTTTTCCACCCCTGAGGGGTTGTACCAGTTCCTTGTTCTCCCTCGGCCTTCACGGGGCCCCCGCCACCTTTCAACGGGCCATGAACCACGTCTTAAGACCCCACACCCAGTATGCGGGGGCATACCTAGACGACATAATCATCTATAGTGATAGCTGGGAACAACACTTGGACCACCTGCACAAGGTCATCACCTCCCTGGGGTCATATGGCTTCACGATCAATCCCGTCAAAACCACCCTGGCTGCACAAACAGTACAATATCTGGGATACCTCCTGGGGGAGGGCCTCATCCGACCCCAATCTACCAAAACCGAAGCCATCCGTTCCCTCCCCTTCCCGAAAACAAAAAAAGACCTCCGTGCGTTCCTAGGCCTCCTAGGGTATTATCGGAGGTTTGTACCCAATTTTTCACAAAGAGCAGCCCCTCTCACAGACCTGTTAAAAAACTCCGCAGCCATGGAGACATTGCTCCAAAACCCAACACCCTTGTTATGGGAGGCCTTTTCCGACCTCAAACGTGCTTTGACCTCTGGTCCCGTACTTGTGAGCCCTGATTACACACGACCCTTCCTTTTGCAGACTGACGCCTCAGAACAGGGGTTGGGGGCAGTATTATCCCAAAAGGACCTGTTTGGTAACGAGAAACCCATTCTCTACCTCAGCCAGAAGTTATTTCCCCGAGAACGCAATTACGCTGTGGTAGAAAAAGAAGCCCTGGCTATTAAGTGGGCAGTGGAAAGTCTCCGCTACTACTTAGAGGGTCGTGAATTCACCATATACACCGACCATGCCCCTCTGGAATGGATGGCCCGAAACAAAGGACATAACGACCGGGTCCTTCGCTGGTTCCTTGCCCTACAACCCTATCGCTTCACCACAGTACACCGAAAAGGGGCAGACCAAGGGAACGCGGACTACCTGTCCCGTTATCCCGTGTCCTCAACCGGTACACGAAAGACACCTAGGGGAAGGGGATGTGACGGATCTTTTCCCCCGGTCCCCAATCCCTCACGCCCACCACCCGGACTACCTCCTCTCCAGAGCTATCCCTTCCAGGACTCACAAATCCGAAGGATCTCCAAAGCGTCCGTGACAACGGAGTCCCCACCCCTCTCTCTCTTGCAGGGTCCAATCAGGAGTGACGACGGAGCGGAAGGAGTCGCCCGGTGCCCCGGAAGTCCCGCCTACCTACAACCAGACGCCCACAGAAAAGGCGGATCCGAAGAGACTGGAGTCGTCGAAAGATCGTGGCAGGAACTCTCGGCTGGCGATAACGGGGAGAACGAAGACGGAAGCGGAGAACTCGAGGAGTGGTCGGAAGACTGGTGGAGTCCCACGGAGGAAGCTGAAGAGCGGCCGTAACTCGGAGGAGAGTTACGGCGGAGCGCGTGAGTACCTTCCACCATACCCTCAGTCTGTTAAAGTACTCTATGTACACACGTAATCTTCCCTTGTATATAACGTCTCTCTCTCTTCACTATCCCGTCCCGCCACCTTGTAAATTGTGTACAGCACCCTACACCGTGTACATAGCTTGGTCTCACGAACCTTTCCGAGCACTCTTCCTGTACCAACCCCTTGCCTTTCCCCTTCTTACCCTTTTCCCACACAGTCTGCTTTCTCCTCTTCACCTTTTGGTAACGGGGCCAGCGTCTTCATCTGAGTCCCAGCAGGACTAACGGCTCCTCTTTCTTTCTCTTCCGGTCCTCCGAGGAGCACCCGCCCTGTCTACTGTCGCCGGTTGCAACCAAGAACGGAGACGTCCCTGAAGTACCAACCCCGACGACCCGACCCCGACGACCGCGACGAGGGATTCTTCCACAGCTACCTCTAAACCCTCCACCCGTGTAAACAGAACTTCTGTTCAATAAAACAACACTATAGCCCACTATATCTGGCCTCCTCGTCTGACTTTCCGGCCCGCAATACCCACACGCCGACAAGAGGTCTTTCCCGGCCTTGAGCTGCTAGCTGATCCCCGTCCAATCCTTTCACCTTTAACCCAGAGAACATTGTTCCCACCTGGCCTTCGGGGCATTCCCACTCTGGTGGTTACAGAATACCTTCACGACAAGCTGCTGAAGAGTTTCGATAAGAAGGTTGGCAACGTATTCAGGGCCAAATATCCTAGACCAGATCTGCCAGATAAGGTAGCAGAAACACATGAAAAAGATCCTAGCATGATTCCGTTCTTAAAAAAGTATGCCAAAGATTCTAAGAAAAGAATTGATCATGCTTGGCACGGCTGTCAAGGTGAAATGTTAGATATTTCAGGCCCTCTGGCCAAGATATTTTAGATAACTTTGGCCTTCAAGGAGACAGGGTCCCCCATAGATCTTGACATTCTCACTGAATGGACAGAATGCGCGATCAGCCTTTTAGACAACGTGAATTGCAAAGTCCATCCTCATGCGCATAGACCCAAAATTAACGGAAATGTCTACAGCAGATACTGATCCGTTTGTGGAGGGCTGCCTTTTGTTTGTTAACCCCTTCCCTGTGGGGGTAATTCCCCCACGGTGCGGGCGGGGGTCCGCGGTGCTGCTGTGCTCGTAACGAGCTCAGCTCGTCATGACTCACAGTGGAGCTGTGCTCGTCACGACCCCGCCCACTGATTAATTCTCCCGCACAGGCGGGGAATTTATCGCACATGGGCAGGCCGCGGCCGTTATGACGAGCTCAGCTCGTCATGAGCACAGCTTCACTGTAACTCATGACGAGCTGAGCTCGTCATGAGCATGGAAGGGGTTAGATATCAGAAAATATGTCAATACCTTCACGGCCTTGGATAAGGCTCAATCATCTTTAAATAAAGTATTCCATGCATATATATATTTTTGGGACAGGCCGGGCGAGGTAGGGCCAGCTCGCCAGGCCTTCAGTGCTACCAAGGCTGCCAGAGAGGATATAATGGTCGCTGAGCGAGGAGGGGCGGGAATAGCAGGAATTACTAGAGGAGGAACCTTCTTCCCTTCTGGGAACTGCTTTGGCAGAAGGAGGTTTAACAGAGGTGGCTCCAAGAGCAACTTCTAGTCCAACCAGACCACAGGGAGGAGTCAGCACATCCTTCCAGGTCAGATTGGGTGGAAGAGTGCATTTGGTTGTTCACAATTGACTCAAGATGTGTGGGTGTCGCAAAGTTTAATTAAACTCCTCAACAACAAATGCTTCCACCTTAACTATATTTTTCCCAACAAGAGACCGCGTTTATAGATGCCGAGATAGAAGCCTTGCTGCAGAAGTGCAACATCAACAACTGGCTTAAAATAAAACTGTTTGAAAGTTAAATCCGAAGACCAATCAGCCGTATTCATAATATCTTGAATAGTGGAACCCAGCACAAGGGTTTTTGAGGCCATGGTACCTCTGATTGAATGAGCCCCAAACACCTGCGTATCAATACCAGCTTCTGCCATCACCACTTTCTACCATCTAGCTATAGTGGCAGCCAAATCTGGCTTAAAAGGTTTCTGCAATGACATCAATAATTGACCTGACAGATCATATCTCAACACTCTAGTACAAGCCTTATAGGCTTTTAAACATTTGACTACACACCATATTTCATTCAAAGGAAATGCTTGACACTCTGTACTCTTATAGAATGTTTTAGTTATCCTGGTAATTAAAAAGACACTCCTTCTGGAGTAACATCCGAAGTCTTTCTACAAGAACTCAAGCATAACAGTATGGCTAATTTGTCCAACAACTGCTTCCTGGTCAACTGATCATTACTTGGCCATTTTTCAAAAAGGGTTAGTACCCAATACACATCCCAAAAGTATGATTACTTAGGTTTCGGAGGACACCCTGATACCTGTAAGCAGTTTACAAATCACTGGATGTATTCCCACTGAAACATTATCATCCTGCACGTGCCATGCAGAGATTGAGGAACAAAAAGTGTTTACAGACCTGTAAGACATGCCCTCCTCCATCTTCTGTGACAGAAAATTCACATTGTCAGGGTTCCCCGCTGCCACGGGATCCAAGTGCAGTTCAGGGCACCAACCCAACCAGCATCTCCATGATGAGGAATGTCGCTTTCTCATAGAGAGGGCCCATGCTTGCCTAATGAATTCTGCAGCCTTGTCCGAAATTCCTGGCAGATACCACAGTTGCTGGAAAGCCTCCAGCCCTTCAGAGACAGCTGTTCCGATATTACCATCGTATGTAACTCCCACTGAGGGCCCTGGAGCATCGTCTGACAGCAGGGAAGAAAAAGAGGGAGATAACAGGTTAACTATCAGAGAACTGGGAACCAAGGTTGGGCTTTCCAAATTGGAGTGACCAATATCAATTCCGTTGCCTGACGCCTTGATTTGAGTCACCACCCTCGGGATCATCGCAAATGGAGGAAATGCATAATTGAGTTCGGTTGGACCAATCCTGAGAGAAGGCATCTGTCGCTTTTGCAAGAGGATCTGGTCTCCAACTGAAGAATTCACCCAGTTGACGATTCAAAACAGGGGTGTATTATGGCCCCCTGTTTATTTAATATTTACACGGCCAATCTTGATAGCGACCTGGCTCAAGTGTTCAGTGACCGCCCCCCCCAGACTGGGCCAGGAACAACTCAGAAGCATGCAGTACTCAGACAATAGTGACTTGCTCAGAAAAACACCAATCGGCCTGCAGCATTTGATAGACCATTTATCGGGATACATCACCAACCTGCGACTCGACCTCAATGTCAGCAAAACCAAGGCACTTTACTTCTCGAGCCTACACAACAAAATGCAACCCAGATTCCCCTGGTGGACCAAGGGCAATGCCCTAGAACTGGTGAAATCCTACAAGTATCTTGGTGTCCATCTAGACTCGCAATCAACTTTCAAAACGCATTTTCAATCAAGACGAGCCATAGCAAACAATCTGTTGTTTTCATTCAAAATGCTACAACAAAATACACAAAACACCTCGTCACCCCATCTCCTTCAGGTTGCGGGCGGCAAATTTATGCCTTCTATATTCTACGGCTCAGAACTGCTCAAAGGGAAAGGTGTAGCGACCTTAAACACATAATAATCGAGCAAGCAAAAGGCTCGAAGGAGTAATGGATCCAGATTTGAACCAGGACGCTATTGAAGCTTGAGGTAGGAGCCAGCAGACCTAAGGGGCTTGACGCTGCACTCTCTTTATGAGACACGTTAGTAAATATTATTCCCTCTCTTCCACAAATTTGTCCTCCATTCTTCCCTAAGTGAACTTGTCGTAAGAGCATTACATGCACTCTCGACTATAGGTATGTCACTGCTCCGGATATCCTCACACTATAAGGGGGTGGCGAACCTTGAGAAGGAATAACTTGTATTCAGGATTATTTGTCAGTTAGGCATCTCTCTTGCCTTGCTGATCTTTTTCAGAATACATTGAATCTCTACTAGATGTGTGACACCCATCAATAACATTTTTGCTTGTTGATTAAACGGTAAGATAGAACATCGTTGATAATGGGTGACGGGACTCCTTTGGGCCACACTGCCCTTCTGTACCATACATTTTAGGCATGTGGTGATAGACTAAATGGACTCTTGTGATAACAGGATTTTGATATGTCCCCCACGATGGTCTTCTACCTTGCTTGCACTTTGACACGCGTACGTTTTATTGTACGATCAGACCACATACCTTCACTGTCCCATTTTCTATATCACATTTACACGGTGAATGGTGTTGACGGTCATGAGAAAAATATTTGCGGATAAATTACTAAAGTGGAGTACTTTGTCTTTCTTTGGTTTTTTGTTTTTGCTTTCTTCCTTTTGTTCATTTTACCTGAACCTATGATGACTGACGAAATCCTAAACTCACCATTACACATATGTATATAGCCACCTTTGCTGTCCTGATGTATTTAACTGATTGTGGTGCGTAAATCAATTGTTTGTCACTGGTGGCTATTTCTTTGTTGGAAACTCGTGCCCGGATATCCTGTATGACTTATAACTTTTGCACATCGGGTCAATTTTGTAAACCACTATACCTAACCGGATATTCTGAACAATGTGTGATACCCAATGTTGGTTTCTCTTGACAAACCGTTTTTCTCTTGTGTGACGACTATGTATATTAATTGATTTGAATGCCTTTTTTCCCCCTTGTCTTTCCCCTTCCTCTTCCCCTGGATCCTTACACCTTACATGGGTTCTGATAATGCTTTCCTCTCTCTTTCCCACATCTTACTTGGGTCATGATAATGCTTTTCTTTATCTTTTCCACACAACTATAATTTTTTCCATTTTGTTCCCCGTTTCCTTTCATCCCCCCTTATCTCTCTCCTGGTTTTTCCCCCTCTTCTTCCTCTTCCTTTTATTTTTATATTTTCTGTTTCCTTTTTTGTTTGCACTTTTCCCGTTCTCCTTTCAACTGTTTGATTGCTCTATTTTCCCTGGTTTTGTATATGATAATAATTTTGTCTTTTCTGATTATCAACAACATACTAAATATCTCATGGGTCAATGTGTTTATGTGATGTTGCATATGTGACATTCTGGGAATGGGGACATATTGTTTGTTCTGTTTCGGTTCTGCTGTGTTTTTCACCTCAGCCTTGAGAAAGCCCCGGCTCACGGGCTGCAGGGGTCAAAATACGTGTTGGCTGTGCCTCACAATAGTCTTTTTTGTTGTGATCATTTATGACCCCAAATACATTTGGAGAAGCTCAGAGTGTTTCCAATGTCATTTTTGGCAGTCCTAAAACTAAACTAGACATTGAATATGGACCTTACTGAACCCTCATAAACACAATTACTTATCCTGGTACACTTTCAACCTTGCATTCGAGCCTCTTCAAAAAACTCTTTGCAATACCACAGCATGTCTCACAAGCCCAAATCAGGCTCAAGTTCGGCCTGCACCAACAGGGCCCAGTAAGGAATGGGGCCATAGTCAAATTGTGTTGGAGGCTAAGGTAATCTGAAGTGAATTTGCTCCCACATCAGTGCTGGTTGGAAACAGAAAAGCAGGCCCACGAAAAGAAGTCACTGTTTTCCGTAATACAGCAGTCAATCAAAGAGCTGCAATTAGAGGAAGCTTGGCACACGAGCATGGAATACGCTGCCTTCAAACAAATCACCAATAAAGCAGCCGAGCTCTTATCACAAATCACAGAAAAGGTTGTACTTGCGAGTAGACAGCATGCATTGACAGTTATGCCATCGTATCCAGTCCTACCTGTCTTCTCACTTCCCTGAGGCCAGGAAGCAAGACTTGATGGTAATCCACCTCGGCATTTTCCATCCAAGGACCTCGCGCCCTCCTGGAAGCAGTCTTGGCTCTCCAATCAGTGCCATCTTTGCAGATTTACCAACGAAACGCTGCTGCATCTACTATGCGTGTGTCCAGCCAAGTTAAACCACAAGAAAACACTCTTAAATCCATCTCTAAGATTCTTGCAAGTCAGGTCATGTCATCCAGCTGTAATAGCTTTATTAGGAGCACCAAACGTGGCCACTAACAACAACACACTCCTATACAAAAAATATGAAGGGGCTTAATATAACACCCAATTGGAAATAAAATTCAAATAATGCAATGATTTCCCGACTTTAAATTATGTGCATGTGTGTGTGTGTGTGTGTGTGTGCACATAACAATTTTAATAATTAGATACTTTATTAGTTTAAAAACGAATAGTTAAGTTATTAAAACATGTTAAATCATTTTTTACATTGTATTAAATATTACCTAAGAATGTAATTTAATTAAACACAACGTTTAATTTAATTCACTAAATCCTGAAAATAAAATTGTTAGTAGCTGGTATCATTTTGTTAAAAAAATAATATTTATAATATACATGAATATATTGAAATTGTTTAATAAACATTTATTTTGAAGAGTTATTGTGCGCCGACATTCTATTTTATTAGCTGTAGCGTAAAAATAATTGTTTATTTTTTTAATATATTAAAATATTTGAAATTTTTTTTTTAAATAAATACATTTTGATCATTTTCCCTATACTTTCTCAGAAAGAGATCAATAAAACGGTGGAGGAGATCTTCACTTTTGTGTGAAAAGTTAACAGTAGTGACTTTACACTTGTAAATTCAACCTTACATGTCTCCACTCCCTGAACTGAGGGGTTGGAGACATGTAAGTCGTAGATGTAAATCCACACTCAGGAGTCACTATATACACATGAGTAAATTTACGTGTGTATTTTTTACTTTAAGAATAGCCCATTGTGTTTTCCCAGTCATGCTTTGAATTTGATGTAAAACTGCATCAGTAATGAGCTTGAAAGGATGTCTTTTAATGACTACATTGAAAATGAATTGCCTTAAACAATATTTAGCATAATAGCCAATAACCCTTGTAAATGTTATTTTTGTAATGCTTCTTTTTGAGAGCTAATGTTTTTTGGCAGACTTTTAGAGTTTCTTATCTCAAAATACTTTTTGTAAGTTTCCAACAGGTATGCCTATCTCCTGTCCACCCGCTTCCCTTGCCTCTTTGGTTCATTTTACTTCTGCACTCCGTAATCTGGGTTTTGTACTTTTTCAATAACATGTCACTGTAGCAAACGGGTTCCATCCGTTTAGTCTCCCTGGACTCTTTTGTATTTGACTACCTGGTTTTTGGACTTCTACTGTGACAGAATCTCACTGCCTTAATCTCACTTGTGGCAAATTCAAGGTAAATGGACTGAGAGTGCTAACTGCCAGTGCCCGCCATTTAAGATAAGACTGCTGCTCCATTACCCTCTCATTCCAGTGTCTGAGGGAGGTGGGGGCCTGACCTCTAATCTCACTGCCCACATTCCTTGTGGATAGCAGACTGTGCATCAACTGATGCCTAAGCTTGTTGCCAATCTTGCCCCAAGATTTCAATCAACTTAGTCCCTTTCTGACCTAAACGTTTTAATATACATCGTCCAGGCCAGCCTTCTAGAGCAAATCTGGGTCGTCCATACAACATCTACGTATTTGAGCTACTCGCTCAGAAAATACTAGCATAAATGGTCTATATCTTCACTTCCATACTTTTATTGAGTACCCCCCTAATGGTGCCACTATCATTATATACAGCATCACCCCAGCCCTAATGGCCATCCTCTTCTTTCCTGACCTGTCTACTTTGTCCTTTTCCTCTCCTATAGTGCCTCAACTACCTTTACTCTGCTTGCATCGCTACTTACTCCAATAGTCATCGCACTCCTAGATGTTCTGTGGTTACCTTTGGCTCCTCATCTGACCTACCATCCTTTCCTCTTTTCATAGTCCCATACTTTTAGAGTCACCTTCACTGCTTGACTTCTGTTCTTATTCCAGAAATCCTACCAGGACCTTGAAATGCCTTAAAAGAGAAACCTCCACTCTCTTGTTGTCAAGTCACTGTTGCTGTCCCTTGATCTGTCACTGTCCTTCCTTTCTACTGCCCAAACAGCATAATGTTCACACTCATTTCTGCTTTCCAACTCCAGGTGGCGTGACTACTGGCCCACCTCTGCATTATTTCGAAGCAGTCTTTCTTCTGTCCGTTCCGCTACTTTCTGTCAGATGCCTTTTCTCTCCCTGGCACCAATCTTTGTCTGTGTGGGTTATAACTTGCTGTTCTTCAGTCTCTCTTGCCCCTCTGAAATGAATGTCTCTTCACAGCTGTCCGCTCTTGTGCTGTACGGAACAACCATTACTAATGCTGCCATTGAACCCCACAGCGGGCACATCCCGTCCTTCTACGACCTGACTTCCTTTTCCATTGAGGACCCATTCAGATCGTCAGTTCCTTTAATCTATACCATGATGCGGTCCCTTTGTTCTCCTGTGGCTGGCCTGGAGATAATGGATCCATGGCCCCTGATTCAAGGTACACTGGTCAGATGAATCTTCACCTCAGACTCTCTTGCTAACCATGTCCCATGTCCTACTCTTCTTTCAAAATGGATCCCACAGCTGCAGAACCTCCATTAGTCTTCCAGTACCGGTGTTCTTGAGGTGCTTTGTCTAACTCCACCCTCTCTTTGCCCTTGTGGGAAGCCTCACTTTTCCTCTCTTCAGTCTCTAATGCACTGTAAAGAGATGCTCCATGAACCCGCCTCTTCCGACCAGCATTCTGGACCTGAAGTGGGTGAACCCTCACCAAGAGTCATGTGTCATATACTGTACAAAGTAGACAGCAGTATTTAGCTCAGCTCAGAGATGTATCAAGTACATGTGATTCTGACATTTCTGTAGACAAGCCTCAAGCAGAATATGGTATTTACCACTAGCTTTTGAGTGGACCTCAGTATTGAGGAGAGCATCTTGCTAATTCTGCATGTAGCTGCCTGAGCTCAATATGCATCTTGTGCTGTGTTATGTGGAAGCACACTATCACCTTGGAGGACATCTTGGTGCTGAGCAGATGTGAGTCTAGTCTCACTGAAGGCGTAGTGGGACTACTTGAAAAGCTGAGTCTTCAGCTCAGTAAATCAATCAATCAATATATGTGTAGCATGCTTCTTGTCACCCTTGAGGGTATCCAGGTGCTGGCAGGGTCCAGTTGATTAGCTGAACAACCAGGCCTTCAGAGACTAGCGGAACTCTGGAAAAGATTGGGATGTCCATACATGAAAGGGTAGCTTGTTCCATGTTCTCGCTGCTAGGTAGGAGAAGGAGCGACCTCTGCATCTACTACGTTGGATGCGGGTGAGGGCTAGAGAAAAGGATGTGGAGTGGAGGTGTCTGGTGGACTGATGGAAGTTCAAATGGTGGTTCGAGTAGGCGTGTCTGCAGGTGTGTAGGGCCTTGTATGCCTGGGTCAGGAGCTTGAACTGACAGGGAGCCAGTGGAGTTCCATGAGGTAGGGGGTGATGTGTGTTTGTCTATGGAGATCCAGGCCGAGTCTGACTGCGGTGTTCTGTATGGTCTGTAGTCGTCAAAGGAGGTGAGCTGCAATCCCTGTGTAGGGAGCGTTGCCGTAGTCCAGTTGGCTGGAGATGAGGGCTTGGGTGATGGTGCGTATTGAGCTTTGAGGTAGCCATTTGAATACGTTATGAAGCATGTAGA
This sequence comes from Triturus cristatus, assembly GCF_964204655.1. Taxonomy (NCBI): domain Eukaryota; kingdom Metazoa; phylum Chordata; class Amphibia; order Caudata; family Salamandridae; genus Triturus; species Triturus cristatus. The sequence continues at coordinate 40,533,063 of NC_140589.1, forward strand.
GAATGATGAAAAAGCAGGAGGAGGAGACAGAGTTTACCTCAGTCGTCATGGTTAGCTTGCTTTCCAGAATGGTAACTAGGTACTGTCATGATTCTGCCTTGTCAGTTTCCTGGTGCACCTTGTCTGGCACCTGTTTACTCTTTTCTATGCCTGGTGCACCTTGTCTGGCACCCGTTTACTGTTTTCTTTTGGTGTTATCAATGCTTGTTGTGACTTTGCCATTTGTCTGTGCCAATGCTTGTTGCAGACTATCAAGGCCTATTGTCCCTTCTCAGCTCCAGTAGTTTACCTGTGAGCTGGAATCTTCTCCTGAGCCCTTTAAATAGGGGCCACACCCTGTTCTCATTGCTGGTTATTGAGAACCCTGAGCTTGATTAGCAGCTGTTCCTGTTCTCCAGTTGCTGAAAGAAGATTCCAGTTGCAGCAAGGAGACTTCTGTTTTCTTTTCCCAGTTTGTAGATCCTCTTTCAGCTACAATCAGGTAGGATTGTTCCTTTCTTAACCAACAGCATCATGAAAGGAACTACGTGTTGTTTTTGTAATTTGCTGTTTTTGTTATTTTGCATTTTGAAAGAAAGTTGCATATCGCGCTGAAGCGCTCTTTGAGCATTTACATATTTGGGGATTATGGCACTGTTGTACATCGCGCTGAAGCGCTCTTTGGTCATTTACATGTTTGGTGATTTTGGCACTGTTGTACATTGCGCTGAAGCGCTCTTTGGTCATATACATGTTTTGGGATTTTGGCACTGTTGTACATCGCACTGCAGCGCTCTTTGGGCATTTACATATTGATGACTCTGGCATTTTGGACACATCGTGCTGAAGCGCTCTTGGGGGGATTTGCATACCTGATGACTTTGGCATTGTGTCACATCGAGCTGAAGCGCTCTTTGAACATTTGCATATTTGGACTCAGTGCATCACGCTGAAGTGCTCCGTTGGGCATTTGAATATTAATCTGCCTCATTAGAATATGTAATGTGTTGTGTATTGCAAAAAAGTTGTTGGAAGTACCACTGTGATATTTAACAGTGGTTAAAGCTCATAATTACGGAAACATTGTGTCTAAAGCTAAGTGGCTCTTTATATGAATGTGTGCTTCGTTTTGAAACATGGTTGTTTAGCCATAACATTGTATCCTTGAGAATTATAGGAACAGAAATTGCCAGTAAAGCCTGAGAAGACGTACACAACGACTGTTCAACGCATAACCTGCTTTTATTTTACAGGTATGCTGTCATTGTTTATCCTATGTTAAATATAGTCAAAGAGTTTACTAAGCACAAAAGGAAAGCAAATCAAGGACAACGTCTCGTTCTAGGTCTCCCTCCCCGCAGTACCCTCCCTAATTCCCTCTCCCCTGCCAGTTTGATACTCAGTGCAGTTAAACTTGAGTCAAGGCTGCTGGAAGGTGGGTTTCTTGAAGGTACTGCTCCTGAGGAACCCAATGGAATTTTACCAGAGATGACAGAATAATCAGCCCATGAAATTGGTTCCTCCTGAGCAGTATCTTCGGAATGGCCACCTTGGAAGATTTGTGTTCTATGTTGGAAAACATGCAGAAAGAAATGGCAGCTGCTAGGCAGGAAACCGAGGTGTTGGCTAATAGGGTCACTCAATTACAGACACAACTAGCGCCGTCTCGTCCTCCTGCGGTAGCTGCTGCCAGTAGCTCAAATCCATCTACAGTATCGGTAACGGTTCCAATGACTGTTCCTTTGGCACCTCCGGAAAGGTTTGCAGGTGAATCCCACAAACTTCAAACCTTTTTAACTCAGGTGCAGTTACACTTTATGGTTAAAACCACATCGTTCCCCGATGCTCAATCGCGAACCACCTTCTTGATCTCATATTTGAGTGGAGACGCTGCCATGTGGGCAGTCCCTCTGGTGTAATCGGATGACCCATTGCTTTATAGTTGGTCTCGCTTCAAAACGGAATTTGAAAAGGTCTTCCACCGAAGAACAATACCAGGTTCAGCTATCGAGAGTTATTAGAACTCGAACAGGGAAATAAAGACCTGGTCCATTATCTAACCCAATTCAATTTCTTAAAAGCAGAAACAAATTGGCCAGAGGACAAAAGGGCGGCCTTATATTATCAAGGCTTAAGAGACGAATTAAAAGATTTGATAGGTCCGATAGACCCTCAACCGAGAACATGTGAAGACCTAATAGCTTTAAGTCTGCGGTTAGACCACAGAGTTTTGGATCATTACGGCGACGAAACGGTTGGAGTTCAGACCTTCCATTCGACCAAAGAAAAACCACACTTTGTATCACAGGATACTAGTGAACCATCTAGTATTAAACATACAATTCACCATTTGTCAGCAAGAGCCTAAAACTGCGGTGGTCTTGAGGGATTCTGGAGCCACCAGCAACTTTATTGATGCCGCTTTCGCAACAAAATTAGAAATACCTACCTTGGTAAAAACAAAACCAGAAATAGTTCATGCAGTAGATGGCAAACAATTAACATCTGGACTGATTACTCATTCTACTATTATAGTAACCATGACATGTTTTACTCAGGATCAAACGCACGTGGAGGAAATATACTTTTATATCATTGATGCGCCCCAATTTGGTGTCATCCTTGGGATGCCTTGGTTGACCACAATCCCACAATAGACTGGTCTAAGAGAAGTGTTACTTTTCAGTCAGAGTGGTGTCAACAGGAATGTTTACACCCACAAGAAAATATGTCCAAACTCTTAGTTCAAGATCATACCAAGTCTACTGCTCATTATATCGCTACAGCTGCGGAGCAGGACACAGAATTACCTGCAGTGTATGAAGAGTTCTGAGATATATTATGTGAGAAAAGTGCTGAGATCCTTACCCCTCACAGAGCATACGACTGTGTAATAGACCTTGTACCTGGTGCCAAGATTCCCTGTAGCAGGATCTATACACTTACTGAACAAGAGAACCAACATCTTAGAGACTTCCTAGACACATTTTTGAAGAATGGTTTCATTCGCCTTCCAAGTCACCGGCCGCGCCTCCTCTGTTTTTTGTGCCCAAAAGTAATGGGGAATTACGCCTGTGCATAGACTATCGTGCTTTAAACAACATCACGATTAAAAAACGATATCCTTTGCCACTTATCCCCGTTCATTTGGACCAGGTAAGATCAGCAACTATTTACACCAAGTTGGATCTGAGAGGGGCATGCCATCTGGTATGTGTCCGAGCCGGAGACAAGTGGAAGACCGCTTTTCAAACTCGTTTTGGCTTGTTTGAATACTTCGTAATGCCCTTTGGCTTATGCAACGCCCCTGCGGCATTTACATTTTTCATAAATGATGTCTTACGAGATTTTCTTGACAGGTTCGTCATCGCTTACATCGATGATTTGTTGATCTATTCACAGTCTGTCTCTGAACATGAGAAGCATATAAAACTGGTATTAAACACCCTGCGCCAACATGGCCTGTTCTATAAACTATCTATGTGTGAATTCCACACCTACAAGGTGGAATTCTTAGGTTTCATATTGTCACCTCAAGGAATCACAATGGCACCCAGAAAGTTTCAGGCAGTATTAGACTGGCCAGAACCAACCTCAGTGAAAGATATCCAGCAATTTCTAGGATTCACACATTTTTTTTGTCGCTTCATCAAGCAGTTTCCCAGCAAAGCAAGTCCTTCAACGAAATTGCTAAGGAAACATGTTCCGTTCCAATGGACGCCAGAAACCAAATCTGCCTTTCAAACCCTTAAAGCTGCATTTACAACAGCCCCTGTTTTAAATCATTCAGACATCGATCAGCCTTTCATAATTGAAGCAGATGCTTCAGATACTGCAATTGGGGCAATTCTATCTCAAAAGGATGAACAAACTAACCAATTACATCCTATTGCATTCCTATCCAAAAAATGTTTACCGGCTGAGAGGAACTATACAGTGGCAGAAAAAGAACTGTTGGCTATTCGTCTCGCCTTTAAAGAATGGCGCCATTATCTTCTAGGTGCAAAACATACGGTGACTGTCTATACGGACCATCGTAACCTCCAATTTTTACGATGTGCTCAAGCTTTGACACCGTAGACAGTTACGTTGGACCTTATTCTTTGCAGAATTTAATTTTGTAATAAAGTTCAGACCTGGCTAAATAAATAACAAAGCAGATGCTTTATCTCGATGCGAAACAGCAGAAGAAAAAACAAAAAAGGCAATTACACCTCCATCCATAATTCCAAAAGAACAAATTATGGGAGTTACCATGTCTGAACAATTTTTTCAAGACATAAGAAAAAGTATGTTGTTAAAACAGATCTTAATTTGGCAACAAAAAGACAAAGATAGAACTATTATTCAAGGATTACCGTTTCAAAAAACACTCCTATACATTCCATCAAAATGATTGCAAAAACAAGTCTTACAATGGTTTTCACACAAAACCATTAGTGGACATCCAGATATAGCAAAAACCCAAGAGCTTGTCCAAAGACATTTCTGGTGGCCTACCTGGAGACAAGATGTTATCCAATATATACCTCAATGTGACGTTTGTGCTCAAGCTATAAGAGGTCGTAGCACCAAAAAAGGATTATTGCAGCCCCTTCCTATTCCAACGCGGCTCTGGGAAGATATATCCATGGACTTTATTACTGACTTACCCAAGGATCAAGGGAAAACCACCATTTTAGTGGTGGTCGACAGACTGTCAAAGATGGCTCACTTTATTGCTTGTGAGAAAATGGCAACAGCAACTCAGTTAGTAACCTTACTGGTTCAAAACATAGTAAGATTACATGGCTTGCCTTGCACTATTACTTCCGATCGAGTAGCATAATTTACATCAAAAGTATGAAAAGCTTAGTGCGACACTTTACAGATAAAAAGAAACTTGTCCACAAGTCTCCATCCGGATTCGGATGGCCAAACAGAGCGAATGAACCAGGTATTTAAACAATATCTACGATGCTATTTATTTAAACACCAAGGCTCATGGGTGAATTTCCTCTGGGAAGCTGAATTCGCCTACAATAATTTAAAGCATGCGTCCACGAACATGTCACCATTCGTCGCGGATCATGGCTGTCATCCACATTACGCTCCTTTGCTGTTAGCACAACCTTAAACTAATATACCATCTTTGGACTCTAGATTACAAGGAATGACTGCTATTATAAAACATTTGCAAAGAAACGTACAGAAAGCAAATACAAACTATAAAAGATTTGCTGATAGAAAAAGAAAAATAGGACCAAAGTACAAGACTGGTGACTTTGTCTGGCTCTCTAAAATAAATTTTCAGTTAAAAATGAAGTATAAATTCCATCCACGATTTATTGGACTGTTTGAGATCGAAAAATATGTAAATCCAGTAGCATTTCAATTAAAATTACCAAGCTCCATGAAAATCTATCCTGTGTTTCACACTTCGTTGTTAAAACCAGCAAAGACCAAACCACAAGCTGGTCCACAACCTCTCCTCGTTGGAGATCATGAAGAATAAGAAGTACACAGTATAAAGGGTAGTAAACGCATAAAAGAATAATTGTGGTATTTGGTTTCATGGAAAGGCTATGGTCCAGACGAAGACTCATGGGAACCAAGTGATGCTATTCATGCACCTTCTCCTCGTTGGAGATCATGAAGAATATGAAGTACACAGTATAAAGGGTAGTAAACCCATAAAAGAAAAATTGTGGTATTTGGTTTCATAGAAAGACTATGGTCTAGACCAGAGGTCTTCAAACTTTTGTAGGTTGAGCCCTCCAGCTCAATTTATTTTAGCTTTTGGGCCCCCCAACACCTGACAGAAATTTCTGGAATCTGGTACACTACATAATTGACCGCCGTGTGCATATCCTGGGCCATATCCAGCAAATAATGTTCAACATAAGAAGAGTGTTTAGTAAAGTGCAGGTTTGTGAGTGTTTGTGCTGAAATGACAGATTATTACATAGTTCAAACCACCATTTTCCTAGATAAAATGTGCGCAAATTGTTTTTACTAGGATGCTTTGTTTTACACATGACATTGATTGATAACGCCACCAACATAAATGTGACAGGTGTGCCTGTTTTTCGCCACAGACGGTCAAACTGTGGATGGATTTTTGCTACTGCCATCCTCAGGTAGTGCTCTACATCCAGGGGCAGATTTACAAGGAAGTGCCGCAGCGTGGCACCGCAAGCCCTTTGGCTGCGCCACGCTGCAGCACTTCCGAAGCACAGGGATGCGACATATTTACAAGAATACGACGCATCTCTGTGCTTCCCCCTGCGCTTCGTGCACAAACTGCAGTCATGCGCTGGCGTAGGCATCCTTGCACCATGGTGCAAGGATGCCTGCGTCGTGGGGAGATTGTTTTTGTGCAGGAAGGGGCACCTTCCTGCACATAAACAATCACTACAGGCATTTTCCTCTTTCAATGCATGCTGTAGAATGCAGCACGCATTGAAAGAGGGAAAAACAAGGAGAAATGAAAACATTTCTCCTCATTGCGCCTCGCTAAGCCACCTCTAGGGTGGTGTAGCATTCAGACGCATTTCCAGATTTACGATTCCTCGTAAATCTGGAGATGTCTTGTTCAATGGGTGTTGCGTGGGAACACCCACAGCAATACCCATGGAATAACTCTTCAACACAAAGTGCTGCGTGTGAAGGGGCCGTATTTATAAGGAGAGGAAAAGTCACGCAGGGTAGCTTTTCCCGTCCTTCTAAATATGGAGGAGCCCCCTGCGGCACCAGTACGTCACGAAAAGTGACGTACTGGTGGCGCAGGGCGCTTGTAAATCTGCCCCCTAGTCTTTAATACCGCAAGTGCTGAGAACCCAATCTCACATAAATAGGACGAGCTGAAAGGCAAGAGAGTTTTGATAGCAGTTTCTCTCAAAGAATATTCTGCAGACATTTTCAGCCAAAACAGGGACTGTAAGGGAGACAGTGTTGTCAGATTTTTCGAGCACTCCCTAGCTCAGAGCTGGTACACGAGAAACAAATCTTCTCTAGAAATCATTAACAACCGTTTTAGGCAGCATTATAATGGGATAATTGCCCACCAACCTGTTATGGAACCGAAGACAAAGTTGAAAGTCCACAGAGAGGGCGTTGAACGAACACCTAATTGAGAATTCCTTAGTAGTACGATAAGTTGCTTGCCTGAAGCAGGTGGGGTTATGGACACGTCGGGCCTATGATTAAAAAAGAAAATAGAACTAATAATAAATGAATGATGTTGTCTATTTTACTTCAGAGCAATGTTGTCTGACAGACTTTGTGGTGGCAGGGACATGTTAAGGATTTTGGGTGCCCTGGGCCAAAACTATTTTTGGGGCCCCTGTTCAGTACAGCTTTGAGTCTAAATGATTTACTTTCAGCTCTGCCATACCCTCTTTAGCCAGGCTACTAACAGTGCACAGGCACTATGGTTGAAATTCTAAAAGCGTTTACATCTAATATTCATAGATAATGATGTGTGTTTTCACTCTTGTAACAAAGCAGCAGCCCAGTAATTTTACAGCGAATAATATCTGTGATATCCTCCAATTTCTCATATGTGAGGACCCCTTTTGGATCTAAAATAAACTTTTTTATGGTTGTTGCTTGAAACAAACACATTTCTCTGCAAATAGTAATAGACTCCTTACATCAATCACATTAAAAAGAAAATAAACAAAACAGTATTTACAAGAATCTGTTTAGGAATTATTCCAGGCCATCAGGGCAAAAACAGAGCTGTCTCTATCAAGGGAACCCCTAGAAGGCTGGATTGCAGTGCATGTAAATGTGTCCTTTTGTAATTTAGGACTCGTGTACAGGGGCGCAACTAGACCCGAACTTCGGGTGGGGCTAACACTCCCAGCCAGGGCTGGCCCAAGCACTTGTTGCACACAGGGCAACAGTCTTTTTTGGTGCCCCCTCCCACATTTCCTACTTCGCCATGAATTCCCTCACTACCACTCACCAACAATGCATCTCATCTCTCTTTATTTTGTTATAGCGCTACTCATTGTTTACTCACACTCAGTTCTGTGATCTGCATGGTACACATTCTATGGAACAGGCACATTAACCCTCTGTGCTGTGTGGGTGGCAGGAGTGCTCATGTGAGTGCACGGTGAGCCATGCGACAGTTTGCGAGTAGGGTAAGAGGAGTGACTGCAGGGTGAGGGAGGTGACCATATTAATTTGGTTGCAGATATAAGTGCAGAGTGGGACGAATTAATGTATGGTTAGTGGTGGCTTTATTTGAGTGAGATTGCATATTGAGCAGTGAGGGGGACAGGTGAGTGAAGTGTCACTTGAGCGCAGGTTGAGTAGTGTGCTTGTGTGATTGCAGGGTGAGGTACAGGGTGAACAGTGCAAGTGCATTGTGAGTGCAGAGTGATCACTGAGTGCAGGGTAAGTGGGTGAATGGTGTGAGTGCATGGGGATCACTGTGAGTGCAGGGTGAGCGTGAAAGTGAAGGGCGAGAATGAGAAGCAAGTTGTCTGAATGCAAGGTGCATTCCCAGACACTTGAAGTAATTCAGAATGTTATGGACGGCAGCGTAGGGTTTCAAAAGTGTTAAACTATTGCTAATATGGCAGTAACCAGGGATCAGGGTGGAGGAAATAAATAATGTGGTGATCCTGCAACAAACTCCAGGTCTTGTGATTAGGGTTGCCAGCTCATTATTTTGATGTCCCAGGTGGTATAAAAATAAGCAGTCACCTAAAGCCGTTTTGTCAGTACTTGTCTGTGCCTACTTTCAACAGCAAATATAAATAGAAATAACTTTCACTTGTGTTCCAGGGCTGCCTGAATAATCTATGGCTGATAAAAGGGAACATGCTTCTTTATTTATAAACAAGCAATTTGCAGTCTGTTTAAAAGAACACATGGCTGGCTGGCATTTTGCGCGCCTGCCTGTGTAGTTTTAAAATAAACTTTGTCTCCTTTCTGGGAAGCGCCAACCCTCCCAGGAAGGGGTTAATTCATAGAGCTGAAATGCTTCAGCTGCAGTGAGAGGCAGGATGTCTCCACTGCTTAAACTGAAAGCAAAGGCAGAGACAGCCATTTCAGCTGCAGTGCGAGGCTAGGAGTCTCCTCTACTATAATATGGAATGTGAAGGCTGTCTGTTCGTTTACCTTTGGTTTTAGCAGAGGAGACTTCCTGCCTCCTCACTGCAGCTGAAGCTGAATGAATTAACCCCCTCCTGGGACGGTGAACATAATAAAAGCATGGGCACTTCGTGCCCCGTCAATTTCCTCTCCCTCCTCTCTCCAACCATACCAGAGTTCTCTTAGAAGACCTGTGACAGGGAACAAAGGTAAATTAGAGTGGAGTGCGCGCCCCCCCTAGGATGGTGTCACGCCCCCCTAGGGGGGCGCGCCCCACAGTTTGAAGAACTCTGGTCTAGACGAAGACTCATGGGAACCTAGTGATGCTATTCATGCACCATGCTTGATATGTAAAACAGACAGCATCCAGAGGCTCCCACATGACTGGCAGTGTGAGCACTATTGATGGGGTGGACTGTCATGATTCTGCCATGTCAGTTTTCTGGTGCACCTTATCTGGCACCTGTATACTGTTTTCCATGCCTGGTGCACCATGTCTGGCACCTGTTTACTGTTTTCTATTGGTTTTACCAATGCTTGTTGTGACTTTGCCATTTGTCTGTGCCAAAAGCTTGTTGCAGACTATGATGTTATCAAGGACTATTGTGCCTTCTCAGCTCCAGTAGTTTACCTGTGAGCTGGAATCCGGAAGCTTCTCCTGAGCCCTTTAAATAGGGGCCACACCCTGTTCTCATTGCTGGGTATTGAGAACCCTGAGCTTGAAGCAGCAGCTGTTCCTGTTCTCCGGTTGCTGAAAGAAGATTCAGGCTGCAGCAAGGAGACTTCTGTTTTCTTTTCCCAGGTTGTACATCCTCTCTCAGCTACAATCAGGTAGGATCGTTCCTTTCTTAACCAACAGCATCGTGAAAGGAACTATGTGCTGTTTTTGTTATTGGCTGTTTTTGTTATTTTGCATTTTGAAAGAAAGTTGCATATCGCGCTGAAGCGCGCTTTATGCATTTACATGTTTGGTAATTTTGGCACTTTGTACATCATGCTGAAGCGCTCTTTGGTCATTTACATGTTTGGTGATTTTGGCACTGTTGTACATCGCGCTGAAGTGCTCTTTGGTCATTTACATGTTTGGTGATTTTGGCACTGTTGTACATCGCGCCGAAGCGCGGTTTGGGCATTTACATATTGATGACGCTGGCATTTTGGGCACATTGCGCTGAAGTGCTCTTGGGGGGATTTGCATACCTGATGACTTTGACATTGTGTCACATCGCGCTGAAGCGCTCTTTGAACTTTGGCATATTTGGACCCAGTGCATCGCGCTGATGCGCTTCCTGGACATCTGCATATTTGAACATAGCGCTGAAGCGCTACCTTGGGCATTTGAATATTAATCTGCCTCATTAGCATATGTAATGTGTTTTGTATTGCAGAAAGGTTGTTGGAAGTACCTCTGTGATATTTAAGCATGGTTAAAGCACATCATTACGGAAACATTGTGCCTAAAGCCAATTGGCTCTTTATATGAATGTGTGCTTTGTTTTGAAACATGGTTGTTTAGCCATAACATTGTATCCTTGAGAACTCTAGGAACAGTAATTGCCAGTGAAGCCTGAGAAGACGTACACAACGACTGTTCTATGCATAACCTGCTTTTCTTTTACAGGTATGTTGTCATTGTTTAACCCATGTTAAATATAGTAAAAAAATTTATGAAGCACGAAAGGAAACCTAATATAGGACAACGTCTCGTTCCAGGTCTCCCTCCTCGCAGTACCCTCCCTAATTCCCTTCCCCCCGTCTAGCCACTTTGATACTCAGTGCAGTTAAGCTTGAGTCAAGGCTGCTGGAAGGTAGGCTTCTTGAGGGTACTGCTCCTGAGGAACCCAACGGAATTTTATCAATTTTAACAGGTATCTAGCGTGGTCAGTAGGAGTAGCAATAAATCCGAGTTCTGAGGGCCACCAGGATGCATCCTACAGGAAGCTTTTGTTTCTCAAATCAGTACCTCTGTCTTGTCCATCTTAAGCTTCAGGCACTTGCCCTTCATTCAGTTGGTGACGTCTGTCATGCAGTTGTGGACAGAGTTCATGATGGAGGCGGTGTTCTTCCAGAATTCAAGAAGTGAGCAGAGAAGGCTCTTGTGTGTAGCGGCAGGCAATTCAACTCTTTAGGAGCGATGTAGCAGAAGGCTTGAACACTAGTTCTTGTTTTCCGTATGTGTGGGATGTGCACAAGTAGGAATGCAGACTAGCAGATAGTCTCTGGAAGGTTTGTGAAAGCAGGTACCATTGTTGAGGTATGCTGGGCTATTGTTATGTAGTGCCTTGGAAGGATGGGAGAGAAATTTAAATTGTGCTTGGTTGTATGTGGGTAGCCAGTGGCACTCCTTCAGATGTGGTGTGATGCGAGTGTAGTCTGGGAGGTTAGGAGTGATTCTGGCTGCCATGTTCTGAATGGTCTGCAGTTTTTGTTAATACTGGTATAGAGGGTGTTCCTGTAATCCAGCTTGCTTGTGACCAGGGTGTATGTGACAGTTTTCCAGGTGCTGATTGAAAGCCATTTAAAAATCTTCCTCTGCATCTTATTTTTTTTTTTTTTTTTTTTTTTAAACCGTTTATTACAGAATCCAAAAGATATACAAAGATGGGCCTACAACCTTCAGGCCGGCCGCTAGCAAACAGGAGGAGCATATAATACAAACAGTAGAACACACGCTGCGGCAGAAGAGAGATCACAGGAGTTGAAAGAAGCGTTGGCAGCCACACCATCCGGACCCCACACAACGGTTTCATTTTTATATAAATAACGACAAAAAACAAGTCCACAAGGCAACCCACAATCGGAAACAACAGCATGTGCTCCCCTAGGGGGGGGACCCTACCGATCCATAGGAATATCGAGGGGGGGGATAGGTCGGGACGGGGACTAAGTGGACTCAATGCCCAGAACCGGGAAGACAAACAGGCTAAGGAGACGGGGCCGGTGACGGATCAGGCATCAGCGGCGGGGTACAGATTCCCCCATGGTAGGCGTTCCAGGGGCCCCACACTTTCACCCATTTCCCAGGCTTACCTCTCGCAACATACACCACCTTTTCCCGAAACATACACCAATCCATGTTGTCCTTCCACGCCGAGACAGTCGGTGACCTCTGGGAACCCCACAGTTGCGCAATGTCACGTTTGGCCACCATATATCCCAGAGTCACCCACCACGTCTGCGGCACTGAGTAGTCGGTTGGCTCCCACACATTCAGAAGACATCTCCTCGCCTCGGGCAGCAGCGGCACATGCGTGACTGCCTGCAAAACCTCATGCACACCACGCCAGAATCGCGCCACCTCCGGGCATTCCCACAAAATATGGAGAAAGGTCCCCAAAGAACCACACCCACGCTTACACAACCCGTCCACAGCATAGCCCATACGCATCAGACTCGGCCCCGTAACATAGACCCTATGGAGTATCTTGAGCTGGACGAAGCGAAGGCGAGCCGGTATGGCCACCTCTTTCGGGGAGGCCACCGCAGACACCCAGTCCTCGTCATCCAGCTCCAATCCATCAGCTCCCCACGCCTCACGAAGGCTAGTCAGCAGTCCCGAGCGATCATTGATGAGTTTTTTATAAATTAATGAAATCGTGCCGTCCGGTACATGCCCATCTAGCACTCTATCCTCCAGAGGGGAGTACTCCGGGATGGAGGCAACGTCCGGAAATACGGAGCACAACGCATGACGGATCTGCATATATCGAAAGTACACCCTGTCCTGCAACTGGAATTCCGTCTGCAGCACATCGAACGTTTTGAATCCCCCCCTCGTCCAGAGATCGCCCACCCTGCTGATGCCTATCATGTCCCACTTCTCAAAGCCCTTCGAGGTCCACAGGGAGCCCAGCCGCTCAGATGCGTATAGTGGCGTCGCCCGGGTCAAACGATCCTTCCACCCCATCGCCACATTAGCCGCGTGCCACACTCGTACCATGACCCGCGTGGGGCCCGTCAGACGTGCGTCATGCGAGCTAGAATAAAGCGCCCGGTTATAGTCACCACCCGGCAGTAAAATTTTATCCATCTCAAAGGCCGGGTTTAGAGCGGGCCCATAAAGGCCGTGATTTATCGCAGCCAGCTGGGAGGCCCAGTAATATCGCTTGATATCTGGGAGGGCAACCCCCCCGTCGTACCACGGGAGCGTTAGCTTCGCCAGGCCGATACGCGGTCTACCCTCCCAGAACAGGCGGCGCTGCAAACTCTCCACCTCGCGAAAGTAGCGCGCCGGGACAACGTCCATTGTATTCTGTAAAGCGTACAGGAAACGTGGCAGCGACATCATCTTAAACAATGCCGCCCGGCCGAGCGGCGAGAGCGGCAAGCGCCTGCAACGCGCGACGTCCTCCTTCAGGCGCTGAAGGGGGGGAAGCAAGTTCTGTTTGTATCGGGCCTCCGCGTCCAGGGTAATGAAGACACCCAGGTACCTAAATCCCCGTGGGGCGATCTGGATAGGACAACCCCGCGGAAGGATAGGAACCTCCCCAGAGAGGACATACACACACGATTTAGCCCAATTGATGACAAGGCCGGAGTTGAGGCCAAATGAGTGCAATACGTCAACCAGTACTATCAGTGATTTACGTGGGGATGCCAGGTACAAAAGAATATCATCAGCGTAAAGAGATACGCGGTCCTCATACTCGGGGGTCCATCGGAGACCACGGATAGAAGGATGCCACCGCAGCCACTCCGCCAGGGGCTCCAAGGCAAGCGCGAAGAGGAGCGGTGATAACGGGCAGCCCTGCCGCGTGCCCCTGCCCAGCTCAAACGGAGCCGACACTCTACCGTTCACAGCCACCTGCGCCAGCGGTCCAGAATACAACAATTTCACCCAACCGATGAATCCCGGGCCAAACCCAAACTTCGCCAGTGTCGCCCAAATATATGGCCACTCAAGTGTGTCAAACGCCATAGTGGCGTCCAGGGACGCCAAAATGGCCGGCTCCCGTATGAACGGGACACGCGCGAGCACCGCATGCAAGCGCCGCAGGTTAAGCGCAGTGTTGCGATGAGGGATAAAGCCGGACTGATCCTGGTGAATCAAATCGCACACCACGCCAACCAGCCGATTGGCCAACACCTTGGCGAGAATTTTGGGTTCCGCATTCAGTAGCGAAATAGGCCGGTAGGACGTGACCCGGTCCCGCGGCCTCCCCTCCTTATGAATAACCACGATAGTAGCCAGACGCTGGTCTAGCGGGAGGGAACCCGCCGAACGGGCCGCGAGGAACATAGCACGGAGATGCGGCGCCAGCGTATCCGGTCGCAGCTTGTACAATTCGATGGGAAGACCATTAGGACCCATGGCCTTGCCGGAAGCGACCGAACGTATGGCGAGGGCAATTTCCTCAGAGGTTGGGGCGGCGTCCAACGACACTCTGTCCTCCTCCGAAAGGGAAGGCAGCGCGATATCCCTAAGCAGGGCATGGGAATCCTCTTCCGAGCGGGAGGACACCGGGGAATACACCCCACGGAAATATTCTGCGAAGCAATCAACAATTTCTTTCGGTTCAGTGACACACACACCTTCCAGTTTCTCAATCGACGGGACAACTCGACTCGCTCTCTCCTTTTTATCCAGCCACGCAATCAATTTCCCAGCCTTATCACCCACATCATACAGTCTCCCCTGTTGCTCTCTACTGAGGCCCCTGGCCGCCTCCGTGACGAGGGCCTTATAGGCCGCCTGCTTGAGTCGGAGAACATGTAATTTGTCATCCGTCACCCCACATTCTAGGTCACCCTCCAACTCGGTTATCTCAGTTTCAACACGGGTCACCTCCTCCCGCTCGCGCCTCCGGGAATGGGAAATAAGGGACAGGGCCTCCCCCCGAAGTACCGTCTTGAACGCCTCCCACAGAGAGACCGCCGATGACACAGACCCCACATTATCGTCAAAATATCGCTTAAGGGACTTAACCAACTCTGCGCGAATGGTGGGGTCACGCAGGTACCAGGGATTAATCGGGACCACCCTACCCTCTCCCCTCGGGAGAATGTCGAAGTGCAACAAGAGCGGGGAGTGGTCTGAGATACCCCGCGCCGCCGGCACCAGGACATAATCTAGCCTTGAGAGACTGCCATGGGCCCCGGAATGAAAGGTGTACTGTATCTGCGTAGGATGTTTCAAACGCCAACAATCCACCAGCCCCAAGGTATCCAAGAGGCCAGACAACCACGCTTGGGCACGGGGGAGATCCCTAGTGGGGTAACGGTCCTCAGTTCCGGAAACCACAGCGTTAAAATCTCCCCCAACCACTAGAATCCCCTCCGGAAGGCCAAGGAGGAGGCGCCCCAGATCCGCAAAGGTGGTCGTCTGCAACCCTGGCGGGACATAGACAGAAACAAAAACAATCACTCTGCCCTCCATTCTACCCACCAGAACCGTGTAACGTCCCCTGTCATCATGGAGCACCTCATCAACTTCCAACGGGAGCGAGGTCTTGGCCATGATGCCCACACCCCTTGAACCAGACGTGAAGCCCGAATGGGCCAGAAGGCGGTAGCCCCGTCGATTCATAGCACGAAAGGAGTTGCCAATGAGGTGTGTCTCCTGCAGAAAAACTATGTCAGGTGAAATTCGTTTCAGGAACTGCAGGACCACACCCCATTTTATCCTGTCCCCCAGTCCATTAACATTCCAGGACAAAAGACTCAGTCCCCTACCCCCCATCATAACCGAAAGCGATCAATCGTCCCCCCGAGAGCACTTTAGGAATAGCACAACAATACTTTTGCCTTGTGGTACAAATGAACAAAACCCCACCCCAACCCAACCGCCCCAACAAAACTCCCCCCTCCCTGCACCCCTGCATGAGCCCAGACAGCCCCCCCAACTTGCAGTGTGCCTGTCGCCCCTATATAATTGGAACTAGTTAGACCCCCTAGAGGAGGAAAGAGTACCCCCTCAAGACCCCGCACCGCCTCCAAAGGAGGGAAGACGAGTACAACAAACGAAAGACCCTAAGCTTGGCCGAAAGTGGCAGCATCGTCGTCCGGAGTGAGTCCCAGCATCAGCACCTCAGACCCGGTCCAGTGGGCCGTCTCCTCCCGCAGCCCCCCCCCCGCCATCCCGATCATGACCCCCAGACAAAGTGTCCAGCCAGTCCCCGGCCGTTTCAGGACGGTCAAAAAAGTGAGTGCGACCATCCACCTTCACCCGCAGCCTGGCCGGGAAGAGCATGGCGTATTTTAAGTTCATGCCCCGAAGCCGCCGCTTGATGCCCAGGAAGCTCAGTCTCTGCTTCTGGACCGCTTGGGTGAAGTCAGGATAAAAGTTCACCTCCATGTTCTCCAGCTTAATCGGCCCTTGCAGTCTGGATGCTTGCAAAATCGCATCCCTGTCCCGAAAGTTAAAAATACGGGCAATAAGAGGCCGCGGAGGGGCTCCGACCTTCGGTCTTCCCCCGGGAACTCTGTAGGCCCTCTCCACGGCAAAGAATTTACTCAGTCCCCGAGGCTGGAGATGGGTAGTGATCAGGTCCTCCACAAAGAGATCCGCCGCCGACTCCTCCCGTCCCTCGGGTACTCCGATGATGCGGATATTATTCCTCCGGGCCCGACTCTCGGAGTCCTCCAGGCGCCGATCCATGAGCGCACTCGCCTGACGGAGCCGGTGCACCTCCGTTTGAAGGGCCGCCACCTCAGTCGTGAGGCCCGACGCGGTGTGGGCCAAAGAATCGACCCGGTCGTTAGTCTTAGAGAGATCAGCTCTCACAAGGTTGACATCAACGAGGACCGCGTCGATTTTGTGCGCTAAAGTGTCGAACTGCTGGCCCACCGAGGCCTTCATCTCAGCAATGGCGCCCATGATGTCTTGCAGAGTCAGATCCGTGGGCAAATCCGGGGCATCCGGGGGGCACTCAGAGGACTAGTGCGGTCCGCCGGGAGACCCCTTCGGGAGGGTGTAGCGGTCCATGATGTTGGCCTGATGTGCGGCGCCACGCCGGGTCGACTTGGCCTTCAACTGATCCCCATCCTGTTTCGTGGCCATCGTCGCGGGTCTCACACCCGCACCAGCCACGCAGTGGAGAGCAAGCAATCAAGGCCACGAGCTCCGGGGGGCCACTCCAGGACGGCAGAGCGGGCCACAGCAGGCAGGCAGGCAGGGTCTCCCAGCGAGGCCACCCCAACACAAAGAGCGCCGCGATCCCACTTGCGAAAACGGCAAGGGGGCGCGAAAGTGAAAGTGAAAGTGTGGGGTACGCGACTCGCCAGGCCCAGCCCGCCGTTGTTGTTCACTTTGCCACTGGGTCGCCCCCAAACGCGAATCCGGGGTCAGGAGAGAAATAGGCCGCAAACTTCAATCGGTGCTCACTCCGGCACCCGAGGTCCGATTCGAAAACGGGAAACGGGTACCACCTCGGCTCAGGCTCACCGACACAGTCCCCTCAACCGATGCAGGATGAAGACAGGATAAACGTAGGAGGTTGCAGAGGTCCTCGGGAGCCTCGCACCTACGCGGCCATCTTGGTTGCGCGCTAGGCTCCTCCTCCCTCTGCATCTTATTGAACTTGATCTGAGTACTGGGCGTCTTGTCCTTGAGCTAGAGAAAGTGAGTGGTGTTGACGGCATAGTAAAGGATGTTAATGTTGTGAGTGGATGATACTGGCTAGAGCAGGGTTCTCTAATGAGTAGCTCATGAGCTACTAGTAGCTCTCCAACTACCCATAAGTAGCTATCCTGTGTGTAGCTCAGCATACTGAATTAAATGTGTTTACTTGGTTGAATTAATATATGTATCCCAAAACTGAAAATGATGTATGCAAAATGAAAATGTGTGTATTTTCAGAATTTATATGCTCAGGTTTGTAGAATAATGGTTGAAGTTCCTAAATATATTTAAAGCATTTAAGTGATACCTCTTTCTGCATTGGGAGGCTTTTTATTCATTTTATTACCTTTCTGCCCTCCAGGGGTGTTGCAGCTGTGACTATATATTACCCAGGTAGAGGCATTCCAAATTAACAAACCCTTTTTGACATTTCAACTGGCAAGCCTGCCTGATGCATTGAGATGATCGCTGCTGGTAATGTTGCATAGGATGGCCACTAATGTGATCTTGTCTGATACGGTGACTATTACAACACTAATAATATTAAGAGCTTGGGATGATATTCATTGAGCATAAGTAGCTCTTACTACAGAACAGGTTAGAGACCCCTGGGCTAGAGGGACCATGTACGTATTGAAGAGGGTCGGGCTCAATGAGAATCCTTGCAGAATTCAGCAGCCAAGGACACGGGCGTCCGAGATGTACGGTCCCAGGCTAACTGACTGAGTTGTTACAGTCAGGAAGGAGCAGATCCATCGGAGTGCACGTCTTTGGATTCTGATGTTGTATTGGCATTGGATAAAGATAGAGTGGGAGATGGTGTCAAACACTGCTGAGGGGTCAAGGAGAATGAGGGATGCTATGTCTCTTCTGTGTAGAGTCATGCAGATGTCGTCCGTGGAGGCAATGAGGGCACTTTCCATGCTGTGGTTGGGTCTGAAACCAGACTGAGTAGTGTTGAGGAGTTTATGATCGTTGAGGCATCTCTTGATGATTTTCGTTAAGACCGTGGCCAGGAATGGTAGCGGGGACACCGGTCTGTAGTTGCCAAGCATTGGAGGATTCAGGGAAGGTTTCTTCAGCAATGGGAAGACAGTTGTGTGTTTCCAAGTGTTTGGGTATTTCCAAGCGTCTGGGTAATGGTACGAGTGTCATCCGTCTCAGTATATATTTGGGAGCTAAAGGATCTAAGCATAAGAGCCAGTGGCCTCATATAGACATGAACCCTATATCACTTCACATGTCCAGGTATATAAAAGTGACATAAAGGATGATTATGGCAATATGCCTTGCTTGTTGAAGAACTACTTTCCAGCCAAATGTGTGGCATTCCCTTGATGCAAACTTGCCTGAATCGGGTTAGCAAGGTATAACAATTCTCTATATGGAATGCCACAGAGGTATCCAAAAGGATTATTGTGACTATGCCCCAACATTCAATGGCAGGCATTGAGTAAGCGTGCATCTTTTTGTGCTTTTCATTATTATAACGGAACTGACTGTACTTTTAATGTACACTCTACTTCTGAGATTAGTCTTGAAAAAACAGCTTCCATTTTAGAAATTTTACCTTTGTAGGGCCTTTTCTGTTATTCTAGTTGCTGATTTGTTTTTTCTATGTCTTATAAGTTTAATTAATAAGTGTTATTGAAGAAAATTGACCCCACCTCCTTTTTTGTTTTCTAGCATTTCTTATGTATCCTGTTTCTCAAATGACCAATATATTGCCTTTATTCACTAGTTAAGTGTTTCACCTCGGATGCACTTATCTGATGTATAGTGTTTGTTCTGATTTATGTTTTGATACAAAATCACTGACTAAAGTTACGTACACATGCACATTGCCTTGTATACAGTTCAAGTTAATTGTCTGATGCTGTGTTCCTTGGTTTCCTTTCAGTTTTGTGGATACCCTTCCATCGATTTTGATAAATATTCTGTTTTCTCTGTAGATTATCATCTCACCTTTGACTAGTTTTGTTCCCACCATGAAGAAGGTTAGGGTAGCACATCACTTGGCACGTAAGTGCCTGCAGTACATTATTAACAAACTCATTTAAACAGTCACTATTTCATCACAGGGAGCGGTCACTCATTGTCCAAGATGCACTGCGTACTGTACTACCCGTCCACCAAAAGCACTTCATCACCTCATCTGGGTTAATAAGCACTGTATAAATATAATTGACTAAGTGAGCCTCTAAGACCGCAGCCAACACCATCACACCATCACAGGAACACTGCAACAACTCAAACCCACAGCAACCGACCACGAAAGAAACTTGGAACCATTCTGGACAACAGGCTCAATATGACAGCACAAGTCAAGACAATCAGCTCCTCCTGCTTCCATATTCTCTGTGTACTCTGCAAGGTCTTCAAATGGCTACCCCTGAACACCAGACGCACCATCACACAAGCAGATTGGGGTATGGAAACTCACTGTACGCCTGTATCAACAACCATCTCCTCCACCAACTCCAGGCTTTCCAGAACACCGCATCAAGACTTATCCTTGACCACCCACCATGCACCCACATCTCCGAGACCTCCACAAACACAGTCTATTCAAACTCCTTACGCTTGGATACAAGGCACTGCAAAACATCAGACCAACATACCTGAACAACCACCTTCACTTTCACCAACCCACCAGACACCTACACTCAGCCTCACTCTCACTCGCACACACCCCGTGCATCAACAAAAGCAGAAAGGGAGAACGAACATTGTCCATCATGACACCTAAAACTGGGAACAACATTCCTCAACACATAAGGGACTCCTCCTGACTTACTGAATTCCACAAGAAACTGAAGACCTGGCTCTTCGACTAACTCTCCAGGGCGGCTACCCAACACTTTCAGTCTTATACCTACACCCCTGCTTCAGTGCCTGGATACCCTCACTGGTGATTAGTTTTGCTATACAAATCCACATAACGTAACAGTGAGCCAAAACACATCGACGCTCCTTAATGCATAATTATGTGGTTATGTTAATAAAATAGTGTTTGGTGAAGCGTATTCTACCCTTGCATGCTGAGATGGATGCGTTGATATTTTCTCAGTCTCAATGACCTTGAATGTTGCTTTGTTCATATAATTAAGCATAGTTTATAGCAGAATCTTGAAGTATGTGTGAATTAACATCACTTTAACACTATCACATTTTTGGAGGAACCTTTTCTATCCTCTCTAAAGCCTTTAAACCATTAGTTAGAAGGAAAGAGACCTTTAGATTTATGACTACTCTAGTGACTCTTCCCATTGCCTTTCTCATACACATACTTAAACATTGTACATAAATCCTAGTCCTGTGAATTTATTGGGGTAGGAGCGCGTTAGTTTATGATTGTGAAGGGATGCAGTTATAAGACATTGACATACGAAAAGACATAAGAAAAGGTATGGACTAGTGGGACTTACTACTGACTTACTACTGACAATTGATTGCTAGAGCTCAATTGGAAGTGCTAGGAAATGAGTTCGAAACCCGAAATAGTGTGATAGAACATTTATTACATAGGTTTGTGCCACACAAGTCAATTTATTGAGAGAATATGGGGAAATGAACACCTCACACTCTGTATAAAACCTTACAAGCCAGAAAAATCTGCAAAAAGTGGAACTTAAATTAATAACTAATAAATCCTGGCAAGTGGAAAGAAATTCACAGGAAGAAGGGACTGATTTTAGTTGTTTACATAATTTTTCTAGTGGAGACAATTTAGAAAAAGAATCATCTTTACATTACTTAAATGAGAATGAAAAAGTAACTCATACTGATATGGAGCAAAGTCCATGGTGGCCTAAGAGCACTAATTATGCACAGTCTAACCCACGGTGTGCCACTGCTTGGTAAGAATGACCTATGTAGCAATTAGCAAAAAGTAAAATTCAGAGGTTAGCATCCTACCATTATTATAAAAATATTCTGCAGGCATTTGTACAGATATACACAATCACATTTTGGCTAAGCTCTACACCTGTACATAACGTTTGGCTCTTCTTTACGTATAGTGACCTTAATCTAGGAAAGAGCCTCCATTGTCCTCTGGGTGTACATTGCATATTGAAATACTACCCTGTACAGAAATCTCCTTCCACTGATTGTATGCATGCCCAAACCTTTAAGGTCAAACGATTAATAGTAACTTTATAAACATTTCTTTCAGTATAACCTGTAGAGCAGCTGACCCAAAAAGAATAGTAAAGTTTAAGAGATAATGGTATCGACAATCTATTTGCATTGTGTTTTAATGGTGGCTATTTGCATATTTGAAGATCATTCTGAAAATCTAACAGTAGTTTAATATTTGGTGATTTGATCAGATCAGCTTTAGTCTCACACTTTGCATTTTTACCACACGTTTAACATTCACTCTAAAGTGAATGCTAAATTGTGAATAGGCCATAAATGAAAAATTCTGTAGGACTTAAGAGCATGTGTCAATGTCTGAGAGTAGTAATTCCTGCTCTCGCCAACCATCGTCTATGGAAATTGGCTCCTACCACTGACAACCTTGAGCACCTTAGAAAGCTAAAGAATTCTTACAATAGAAAGATTCTTAAGGCAAAGGCAGACTTTTTCAGAACTCAGCTGAATCAAGCTATCAACCGTCCAAAAAAACTCTTTGAAATCGTCAAGCTTCAATCATGCAATACAACTAACTTTAGGGAATTAAACGACCTGGCCACACCTACCTGTGATGTGCTTGCCAATTTCTTCCACGAATAGACTAAGAACATCGAGCTTGACTTACATTCCAGGATGGCGCTACCGCAAACTATGGTCCAAGATCCTAACTGTGGCGATCTATTCAAAGCTGAATTTTAATAATCCAGGGGAAATCACTAAAAACAATGCCTCATGGCACACCTTTTCGCCAATCTCTCAACAAAGCATCGACAACACGCTTCAAGCAATCAACCCTTCCAATCATTTCTCTGACCCCCTGCCTCCTTCCCTGTTCAAAACTTTAAAAACATCGATCCTACCACTATGGGCTAAAACTGTAAATACTTCCCTGAGATAAGGTGTCATTCCGGACTTCCTTAAAATAGGGCAGGTCACACCCATTCTAAAGAAAGCAGACGCCACTCCATCTGATCTAAACAACTACCATCCAATAACCAACATTCCCACTCTGGCGAAACTTTTGGAGAAATGTGTACAAATTCAACTTTGCAACCACATTGAGCATTACAACCTCTTAGATAGTCACCAATCGGGTTTCCGCCAAGGACACAGCACAGAATCTGCTCTCACACATATTATGGATGACATACTAAAAATGCTTGACCGCAACGAGACATGCTTATTGATACTTCTTGACCTGTCCTCCGCCTTCGATACGGTCAAGCATAAAAACCTTCTGTCCCTATTGGAAAGTAGGATGGGTCTCTCAGGCACAGTGTTGCAATGGTTCTCCTCCTTCTTGAATAACAGAACTCAAAGAATCAAGATGAAGAATCCACTCTCGCTACCCTCTGTGGTCACCCTTGGTGTTCCTCAGGGATCTGCCCTATCACCCATTCTTTTCAACCTCCTAATGGAGCCTTTGGTGAACGCTTTAAAATCAGCGAACATCCTATATCAACTGTACGCGGATGACACCCAGCTGTATCTGGAAATCACCTCTCCAGAAGACTTCATTGCCGTCAACACTACTCTACTGAACACGCAAAACTGGCTCACAAACAACCACCTCATGCTGAATACTAAAAAAACAGAATTCATTCTCGTCTCGCCACCGACGCACACACCAAAGCTAGACCTACGGCTAAAACACGTAACCTCCTTTGATTGTGTCCCCCTCATCATTTACTCAGCAAAATCACTTGGAATCACTATAGACAAACATCTGAATATGCAGTCGCACATCTCTATCGCCACCAAGGGTGCTAATCACAAGTTGAGTATATTAAGGAAACTCACACCCTTCCTCCCTCAGGCTGATCTGAAAATGGCAGTTCAAGCTTTAGTGTTACCAAAATTAGATTACGGAAGCACCACCCTCTGTGGTCTTCCTAAATACAAGCTGGCGCCGCTGAGAGCAGCACTGAATGCCGCTGCCAGACTGGTAGCAGGAACAAAAAGAAATACTCACATCTCGCCAACCTTGAAAGCCCTGAATTGGTTACCTTATGAGGCAAGAATACACCTTAAAGTGGCCTGCATGACACACAAACGAATTCACAACAATACACCCAGCTACTTGGCTCTAAAGTTAGAACGGTCTGGAGGCTGTAGACAACTGCGAAGTGCGAACACTTTCCTTCTGAAACCTCAATCCTTCTACAAGAAGAGAACCGGTTGTAGAGCCTTCTCAGGGATTGCACCTAAGATTTGGAACTCCTTACCTCCAGTAGTGCATGGAATCACTTCCCTTACCTCCTTCAAAACAGAAGTAAAAATACATCTAATGAACAAATACCTTAATTTTCAACTCTAGTATGTCACTGAGTCATCCTTATGACCCGAATGTCTTTACGTATCTCAGGTAGAATGGACGAGTCTATTTTTTTTTTGTGTAAGGCTATTAGCACAGCTCATACTGCTCATCAACTGTATGTAATGTAACGTTTAGCTGGCGGTGGGTCCCTCTTGGTTTTTCTATACACTTTATATCTATTGTGAATCGATTGTGGTCTTAATATGTATGTTTGCTAGCACAATCACCTAATGTTCACTAACTGTCTATTGTACAACGTCCTGCAGTTTCACGGTCCTCTATGTTTGTTATTCATATATTTTGCTATTTCTTATGTACGAATTGACACTTTTGAATGTGTGCATACCACCTCATTCATTTATGTTCGTGACTGTAAAGCGCTCTGATACCCTCGTGGGTCACTTTCGCGCTATATAAAACTTTATAACTAAATAGATAAATAAATAAACCATACTATGTATCAAAGTGTTCTTGTACCTGTAAAACTGAAAAATTATCTAACGAGATAACGTGGAGGTAAGGTGGTGCATTGGGAGGGCACCCGGAGAACATGCTGGGTTAGGTCTGCATGAAGCTTGCCTTTTTGCTGCAATAAAAACTTAGAATCCATTCCCATAATGAGAAAGGACATTCTAGGTGTGTAAAAGAAGGGCTTAGACATAAGTATTGTGGTTTATTTATTTGTTCATTTTGAAGTCATAGTAAATGGATTCTTGGTTTCTATATTATTCAGTGTTATTGGCGAGGGGATAACACAATCGGAAATTTACTTTTAAGATATTTAAAATAATATCCAAGTTTTCTTTAGCTCATCTACATACATGCATGTTGTGCATGTTTATGTTTTACACAGATTATTGCAATTAAGATGTATGTGTTTTACGCTCTTGAAATTCACATTTTTGATTTATATTTCAACCTAGCAGAGGACTAACATTCGTCAAGAAAGGAAAAAGTGATTTTCTTTTTAGATAGCCATATGCATGAAGAAGTGCCAGGAAAGAGCTGTTCAGAGAAGATTTTTCCCATGCCAGCTAAACTCCCAAGAAAAATCCGCCTAGAGCATCATAGAATCGGGTTACAACTTGAAAAATCTAATACGAGAAAGGGGACATTTTGAAGCTTAAGCCTCTAACTTATAGAAGAAAGACTATCAGTGTAAAAGATCAAAAAGATTTTATCTTGTGCAGAATGTACACTGTATACTAATGAGTCAATATGTATATACTGAACAGGAGAGGAATTTACCTTTCAATAAACTCAGAATTGACGAAAGAGCTTCATGAGTTAACATCTACAAATATGTACCAAATATGACAATACATACAACGGAAACTCTGAAAACAAATTGGTGAATCAGCATAAAATCTTGTGGTTCTGCAGCAACCTTCTGAAAAAGCTTTTCTTCTGATTACGCTGCTGGCAAGACATTTGCAAATCTACCCATGGGGCACTGACCCTTGAAGTTGCCATTTAAGGATACAAAATGTGAAAACACATATTTTAAGAAGATACACTTAAGAAACCATATCAGTGCTTTAATTGTGCAAAGCTTCCATAGGATTTGAATGCGTATTTGTCCAAAGCAGAGTGCACATAATGGAGAGACTTCATAAGGGTACTGAATGTGACATGACTTTTATCTCACAGAGAAATTGTGTACAACATCAGTTAGCCCACAATGGTGAGACACTGGTCAAATGTGTTGAATTTAACCAGACTTGCAAGTCAAGAGGAGAGGTAACACAATATCAAGGACCTCTCACTGGTGAAAGACCATATAAATGTACCGAATGTGACAAAGCTTTAGGAAGCATAGGAAAGCTAGTTCTACATCAGAGAACTCATTCTGGTGAAAATTAATATAAGTGTACTGAATGACAAGGCTTTCAAATCAAGCGAGAACTGATGCAACATCACAGAACTCACACTGATGAAAGGCCATATATATGTATTGAATGTGAGAAAGCTTTTGTAGCAAAAGGAGAGCTAATGCAACTTCAGAGAACTCACACTGGTGAAAGGCCATATAAATGTACTGAATGTGTAAATGCTTTCAAAGCAAAACAAAGCAAAAGGAGAGCTAATGCAACTTCAGAGAATGCACACTGGGGAAAGGCCCTATAAATGTATTGAATGGAACATGTGATTTGCATGGCATGAGTTCTTTACAACAGGCACATTCACTCTCTGCGCTACTTTATGATAAGTCATAACTGCCACTAGACAAAACTCAGATCTCTCTCCAGCACAAATATGAATCACCCATGTGGAGAGTAAATCTCACCAGCTGCTCAAATAATGTCAGCGGTAATATAAGGGCTGCAAAGTTCTGCCTTTTGCTACTTTTTTATAATAAGAGACGCAAAGCTGTGCAAATCAGACTCTGCATGGCTTAGTGAATCCCGAACTACATTTTACATCGGGCTGCGTCTCTAAAGTCATGCAACAAGGACACAAAATTTTTGGAAATATGGGCTCTGCTGCTCCTCTTTTTGTATCTCTCTCACCCAACCAGAAGTGTGATCTGTGCATTCAGTGATGGCAATCACTTCTTTCAAGTTGGGATTTTTGGACAACAGATTTTCATGCTGTACCTTTAAATTATTTGTGCAATGCACTAAGTAGTCTTATATCAACAATCGTTATCTCACCAAGCTCGCCAGTTCTTGCAATATTTATCATATTAGCAACATAGGACCAGATGCACTGCTGACCCAGTCACAAAAAGGTGTCACAATTTATGCACCGACTTTTTTGCTGCCAGTAGTTTTATTTTGAGAAGTGACCTATTTACTAAAATGTACCAAAACAGGGAATCTTAGTGAGTCGCAGGTTGCACTGCCTAGTGAATGTTTATTAGACAGGTTGCGATTTACGACTCACTACAATTGATCCTCATCACAAGGAAGGTGGCCTGCAAGGGTCAGCAGACCATCATATCTGTGATTCCTTTTAAATAAAGACAACTTTTTTTTTAAAAACAACTGTATTTCCTTAAAGAAAATAGTGCTGCTTAAAACAACATGAATAAAGTTATTTGAGAACTGCCCTTAACACTTGTACCACAATTATCTCCAAAAGGGTCCAAAGAGAACCCTTTCCCCTTTGCGGGTCAGTTGCCACCCCAACATGGGTGTAGGTAACGTATCAATGGTTTGTGACCCTAATTACAGATGCAAACCATTGATACCTAGTATACTGAATCAGTGTTGTTGTTGTAGTAACTTTATTCGATATAAAAATATCATAAAAGTATAAAACATTATAAAAACAGTGTTTAAAAAAACCAAAATAAAAGAACCCATTACAGCATTTTTTCAACATCTATACATCATAGTTCATTACCCCCAAAAGAAGAACATATATTGTGTCACGTTTTTCTCTTGTTCTGCTGAGTCGAGTGAAGCACAAGGGGTCCACCTCCCGACGTCCCCGGCTCTGAATAGGGAAACAGAGTGCCAGGGCAATCAGGCGAGGGAAAGGCAATTAGGAAGGGAACAGCAGGGATAGGGATACCTGTAACATAACATAAATCATAACACACGTTACGGTACACATAAGGCAACCTACACTCATTCGGTCTCACTAGGTATGCCTCACCAGTGTGTCTCTCCAAAACATACTCAGGCAACGATAACCATGCCTTCAAAACTAATGTGACATAACAGAAGATCGCTCCCCTTCCAGCAATTTACAACCGGTAGGACCGTGCTACTTGACAGCCCCCTATGTTCCCTTCAAAGAAAAGGTGAAAAACCAGGGACCTCTCTCGCCAAACGAAACCTGAGCCTACTCTATTCTAAAGTCCTCGAGAGTAGGCCCCAACTGATATTGTGAAGAGCGCGGGGAGTAAGGATCCAGTCACGCTCTCCCCTTGAACCCTACACTCGTGGTATTTTCCAACCACTGACTATTGTCCCGCACAGTGCAGCCCCTCCTTCCTGCTGAGCTACCTGAACGTTGCGGTGGCGGTGTCTCCGGTGATCCCACCTCACCGGTCCGTATTCCGAGTAGGGAGCGTCCGCTCCTACTTCTTCTTTGGTCCAGGGTTTAGACAACGCGGCCACGCTCGTCCAGCGTTCCGCGAGTAGGGATATGTTCGCACCCAGAACCTTCAAACGCGGTGACGCTTACGTCAGCGTCCCGCAAACCAAGTTGTGTGGAGACCGATACTCGGGCCTCTCGTACCCCCCGACGAATCCTCGGTCTAGCGGGGCACACGGCTGTTTCTCTCGTGCTCGTGCGAGCTCCGGCGTTTCTTTCCTCGCCGCTTCCAGCCTCCACCAAAACAAATCCCACCAGGCAGTATTACGCGCACCGATTTGTCCTCGGTGCCCGTACTTAACAGTTGTGACCACGCCTCTGTCCCGCCGAGATGTCTGGGAGTTGTGGTCCAACTGTAATTTCGGTAGGCGCCTTGCTCAGCGCCTGACAGTATGCCCCCCGCCCAAGCGCCTCCTAGGACCAGGCTTGGCCGGGAAACGGGCGTGAAATAAACTCACGGCAGCAGGAGCATGCACATCCGAGGATGGAACCCAAGAATCCTCCTCTGCCGTGTACCCCTTCCAAGCAATGAGGTACCACAAACGACCCCTCCGAAACTGGGAATCCACCACCTTACGGACTTTGTATTCCTCCCGGCCCTCCCTGATTACCGGAGGAGCGGCCACCCTCCGAGCCCCCCGCGCCGGCTTCAGGAGGTAGCAGTGGAACACCGGATGAATCCGCAGCGAGGCCGGTAAGGCCAGCCTGTACGCCACTGCTCCCACTCGTCTCACCACGGGATACGGACCAATGAAACGAGGATGGAAGATGCTGCGCAACTTAAAACGGAGATTCTTTGTGGACAACCACACTCGGTCGCCCGGTTGATACACGGGGCCGTCCTGACGATGGCGGTCCGCCCAGGTCTTGTACAAGATCTTGGCCCTCTCCAGGTTCGTTTTCAGACGTTGGTGTATGTCTCCCAAGGCCTGCAACTGAGCAGCAAGAGCAGGCTGGTTGCGCGTCTCCGCTGGGAATGATAAAGGGAGCGTCTTGGCATGATAACCGTAGTTAGCCCGAAAAGGGGTTTCTTTGATGGAGCTGTGCCAAGCGTTGTTGTAGGAGAGTTCGGCCAACCACAGGAGGGACACCCACGACGTACCGGCTTCTCTTGCGTAGCAACGGAGATACGTCTTGAGCGTTTGATTAAGACGTTCGGTCTGGCCATCCGTCTGGGGGTGGAAGCTGGTGGACGTGGCCACTTCCACTTGCAAGGCTTTACACCAAGTCCTCCAAAACCGGGCAACAAACTGCGGACCCCTGTCAGATACTATCACTCCTGGCAATCCATGCTGTCGCACCACGTGAGATAACAACAACTGGGCGGTCTGACTGGCTGAGGGTAAGTTCTTGCACGGGACGAAATGACCCATTTTGGTGAGGCCGTCCACTATCACCATGATGGCATCATATCCCTGGTCCAGTGGTAGACCCACCACAAAGTCCATGCTTATGTTGTGCCAGGGCCCTGCGGGAGTCGGTAGCGGGACCAACTTGCCTTTAGCCTTGGAATGGTCTCCTTTCGCCCTAGCGCAGACTTCGCACTGCTGGATCCATTGCCGAACGTCCGTGTCCATGGAAGCCCACCAAAAGTGTCGTCTCATAAGGTGCAGTGTTTTGGTACGTCCTGGATGCCCTGCAACCAGTGATTCATGGCACCACACGAAGACCTGGCGTTGCAGCTCCTCCAAAGGCACGAACAGACGATCTTGGTAAAAGGGCAACCCCTCTTTTATGTGCCTGTCCGCCTCCTGCTCCTCCCATTGAAGCCATTGCACCAATGTGCGGTGCCCTCTTATGGAGTTCAGAAATGTGTCAGCCCGAACCACACATACCACTTTCTCCGGGGGAATGAGGGCCTTGATCACCTCTGACCGATGTACCTGTCCCCCCTCTTGTCGCGATAGCGAATCCGCTTTCCGGTTCTCTGACCCAGGTCGATACGTAATGACAAAGTCAAAGCCTGCAAAAAACAGCATCCAACGCATTTGCCGTTGCGTGAGATGCCTAGCCGTTTTCAAGTACTGCAAATTTCTGTGATCGGTATAAACCGTTACGGTGTGCTTAGCCCCCCACAGGTAGTGTCTCCATTCCTGGAACGCCTTG
Source organism: Triturus cristatus (assembly GCF_964204655.1). NCBI lineage: Eukaryota > Metazoa > Chordata > Amphibia > Caudata > Salamandridae > Triturus > Triturus cristatus. The sequence goes on from NC_140589.1 coordinate 40,563,302, forward strand.
TGAACAGCCAGTAGTTCCTTTTCGGCAATCGTGTAGTTTGCTTCGGCTGCTGTTAACTTCCGGGACAGGAAGGATACTGGATGTAATTGTCCGGTCAGAGCCTCTCTCTGCGATAGCACGGCTCCCACGGCGATGTCAGAAGCGTCCGCCTCTACAACGAAAGGTACTTCAGAATGTGGATGTTGCAGAATGGGAGCGGTGGTAAAGGCCTGTTGTAACTCGCGGAATGCCTGCATGGCCTCCGGAGTCAAGGAAAACGGATGACCCTTGCGTAGCAAACGAGTGAGAGGCGAGACAAGCTGGGAAAAGTGAGAGATGAACCTCCTATAATAATTTGAAAAGCCCAGAAAACACTGCACATCTCTCACAGTTTTGGGTATGGGCCACTCCTGTACTGCTGCCACCTTTCGTTCAGCCATGCTCAACCCTGAAGGACTCAGGACCACCCCCAGGAATTCTACCCTTTCTACGTGGAATTCGCACTTGCTCAACTTGCAAAACAAATTGTTCGCTCCTAGCTTGTGTAACACTTGTGAGACGTGGAGAAGTGTGGCTCACTGGTTAGAGGAGGCAGACCTGGAAGCAGAGGTCAGCCCGGGACCAGGGTTCAATTCCCGGCTCGGCTGGGTCTTGAGTCCATAAAATGTCCATGGACTTGATAATTCTCGCTCCAGTGCATACTCGATTCATGGGTTCACACTCTGTGACTCTGGGCAATAGCTTGCTTAATCTCCACATGGGCCCCTCGCGGCGGGATGCCTGGCTTTCACCTTGTGGATGCCCTGCCTGGGTTATCTCACAGGGGAATACCAGGACGGGTTCCCTAAGCAAGCGCTTAGAGACCGCTTGGTGATTTGCGCTATATAAATTCCTGCACATTTACATTTACATTTACATTCACATTTACATTTACGTGCGTGACGTGTTCCCTGGGATCCGTGGAATATATCAGTATGTCATCGATATACACCACTACTGTTCTATCAATGAGCTCTTTGAGGACGTCATCGAGAAAATACTGGAACGCGGCCGGGGCGTTACACAGCCCAAAGGGCATTACCCTGTACTCAAACAGCCCGTACCGCGTCTTAAAGGCCGTCTTCCACTCATCCCCGTCCCTTATCCGGACCAGGTGATATGCCCCTCTCAGATCCAATCGAGAGTATACGGTCGCCTCCTTCACCTGATCCAGCAAGACAGGGATGAGAGGAAGAGGGTAGCGGTTGCGGACGGTGTTTCTATTCAATGCCCTATAATCGATGCACGTTCTCAGGTCGCCATTGGCTTTCTTGATGAAGAAAAGGGGCGAAGCAGCCGGAGAACGGGTAGGCCTGATGAACCCTATCTCAACGTAGTGCTCTAGGTATTTTCGCAGATGTTCGGTTTCTGGCTCAGACAAGGCATAGATTCGACAAGACGGCAGGATTGTCCCTGGGATTAAGTCTATTTGGCAGTCATAACTGCGATGCGGTGGCAGGAGTTCAGCCTTACTTTCGCTGAACACCTCTCGGTAAGCGTCGTAGGCTGCTGGGAGGACCGTCTCTTTCTCTGCTGCGGTACTGAGGTGATACCCCTGAGTGAGGGCCAGAAGGTGAGTCCGATGCGCGTTGACACACGCCTCTTTACAGTACTCCGTGTCAAACTCCACCGTTTTCTGCTTCCAGTTAATGGAGGGGTTATGAGTCGCCAACCAAGGCATGCCGAGGATCACTTCATATTGTGGAGCCTCAATAATGTTCAAAGCTACCTGTTCTACATGATCCCACAAGGGACCAGGTTTGGTCAGGGTTAGAGATTCCGTAACCTCGGTGATGGGCCCTGATTTAAGAGGCTTTCCATCCACCGCCCAGACTACCTCGGGGTTTGTTCTCGGGATGCGCCTTAACCCAAGCCGCTGTACTAACCCACTATCGACGAAATTTCCGGTGGCACCGGAGTCAATCATCACTCCTATCTCGTGCTCTCTAGTTCCCACCGTTACTCGCATGTTTAATACAACGTGTGATTCGGATGCAACCGACTCTACGACGGCTAAAGAAGGTAACTGCAAGACCCTAGAGGCGGGTGTTTCATCCGGAGTGACAGAGGCCCGTTCTTCAGCAGGTGATGCCTGTACTGTGGCTACTGCCACTTTCTTCGTACCTGCGTACCCCCCTCTTTTGGGTTTGACGGGACAGTCACGAACATAATGGCCTTTCTTGCCACAATACATACAGAGACCGGCTAGTCTGCGGTTCTCTCTCTCGACCCGTGATAACGGGGCTCTGATTGCACCCACCTCCATAGGTTCTGCATGAGAGTCCGGGGATGCCCCTGCGGGTCCGGGTCCTCTCTCGGCTTTCTCGACGTGAGCATAAACCCTCTCTCCCTTCCGCTCTGCCAGTCTATGGTCTAACCTAAGCGTAAGGTTCATCAAGTTTGTGTACGTAGTGGGCTGCGGATCAATTTGCGCCAGTACATCCTTCATGTCCTCCCTCAGGCCCTGGTAATATAGGGACATACGCTTTTCCTCAGGCCACTCTGTTTCCGCTACGAGACGATTGAACTGGGTCAAATACGTTACCAGATCATGTTTGCCCTGTCGGAGTGCTAATAATTCTCTATCCACTGATAAGGTGGTGGCCCTCCTGTCAAACACCCGCTCAAACTCGCTTCTAAAGGCGTTCCAATCTGACAGCAGAGGATCGTCGTATTTGACCAAGGGGACTGCCCAATTGGCCGCGTCCCCCGTCATATACGATATAGCAAACGCCACTCGTGAATGGTTAGTCGGAAACGAAGCGGGTTTACATGAAAAATGTAACGCTATTTGTGTGAGGAAGGTTTGGATTTTGAGGGGGTCACCCGAGAACCTCTCCGGGCTTGCCAGGGGTATGGGTGGTGAAACGTTTACATGTATAGGATTCGATGACTGCGAGGCGTCAAATGGGTTGCGCCCTTGCCTTTCTACCCTGTCTTTTAGGGCTGCGGTTTCTATCTTAGATGCGGCCAATTCCTGTTGTACCAACATGAGGGCTTGTAACACCTCATCTAGAGAGGCCATACTTGTGCTTGACTCGACCCACACAGAACTATTTCTTGGGCGCGTAATTCTGTCACGTTTTTCTCTTGTTCCGCTGAGTCGAGTGAAGCACAAGGGGTCCACCTCCCGACGTCCCCGGCTCTGAATAGGGAAACAGAGTGCCAGGGCAATCAGGCGAGGGAAAGGGAATTAGGAAGGGAACAGCAGGGATAGGGATACCTGTAACATAACATAAATCATAACACACGTTACGGTACACATAAGGCAACCTACACTCATTCTGTCTCACTAGGTATGCCTCACCAGTGTGTCTCTCCAAAACATACTCAGGCAACGATAACCATGCCTTCAAAACTAATGTGACATAACAGAAGATCGCTCCCCTTCCAGCAATTTACAACCGGTAGGACCGTGCTACTTGACAGCCCCCTATGTTCCCTTCAAAGAAAAGGTGAAAAACCAGGGACCTCTCTCGCCAAACGAAACCTGAGCCTACTCTATTCTAAAGTCCTCGAGAGTAGGCCCCAACTGATATTGTGAAGAGCGCGGGGAGTAAGGATACAGTCACGCTCTCCCCTTGAACCCTACACTCGTGGTATTTTCCAACCACTGACTATTGTCCCGCACAGTGCAGCCCCTCCTTCCTGCTGAGCTACCTGAACGTTGCGGTGGCGGTGTCTCCGGTGATCCCACCTCACCGGTCCGTATTCCGAGTAGGGAGCGTCCACTCCTACTTCTTCTTTGGTCCAGGGTTTAGACAACGCGGCCACGCTCGTCCAGCGTTCCGCGAGTAGGGATATGTTCGCACCCAGAACCTTCAAACGCGGTGACGCTTACGTCAGCGTCCCGCAAACCAAGTTGTGTGGAGACCGATACTCGGGCCTCTCGTACCCCCCGACGAATCCTCGGTCTAGCGGGGCACACGGCTGTTTCTCTCGTGCTCGTGCGAGCTCCGGCGTTTCTTTCCTCGCCGCTTCCAGCCTCCACCAAAACAAATCCCACCAGGCAGTATTACGCGCACCGATTGGTCCTCGGTGCCCGTACTTAACAGTTGTGACCACGCCTCCGTCCCGCCGAGATGTCTGGGAGTTGTGGTCCAACTGTAATTTCGGTAGGCGCCTTGCTCAGCGCCTGACATATTGTAGTAGGGGTATCAAAAAAGGGGGGAAGAGTGAGAAAATAGATGTTATTACTAGAGGACTAGGGATTAGGACAGAGGTAAAAGAGATGATGTTCTACTCAGTAATTGATGCTTCTTGAGAAGCCTCTGCCTTATCCTCCAGCCCCCCCCCAAAAACTTAGCAGTCCCATAAATTACACTGGGGATTGTCGTCTCATAAGTTAGGATACGCAAGGCCACCCTATGCGACCTGCAGCCCAGGTTGGCACAAACGGGTTTCAGCCATCTAGATCTTACTTTACGTAAATGGGTCGCGACACTGCTCGTCATGCTGCAAATAACCCCAAAGGATTCTGGATAGTGTAGTGGCTACGGTGAGTACGCCTACGCCACGAGTATATAGAAATATAATGCCATCCCTGGACACGTGTTTCGAGGTAATTGCCTCTCGTCAGCAGGGAGCAGGTAGGTATGCGGGGTGCCGATGACTGCCATATATATAGGTAAAATACCTTCCAAGGCGCGCAGGTGCAGACACCGGGCTCGTCAGCCAAAGTCGCTCGAATGAGCTATTAGTAATTTACGTAAATGGGTCGCGACACTGCTCGTCATGCTGCAAATAACCCCAAAGGATTCTGGATAGTGTAGTGGCTACGGTGAGTACGCCTACGCCACGAGTATATAGAAATATAATGCCATCCCTGGACACGTGTTTCGAGGTAATTGCCTCTCGTCAGCAGGGAGCAGGTAGGTATGCGGGGTGCCGATGACTGCCATATATATAGGTAAAATACCTTCCAAGGCGCGCAGGTGCAGACACCGGGCTCGTCAGCCAAAGTCGCTCGAATGAGCTATTAGTAATTTACGTAAATGGGTCGCGACACTGCTCGTCATGCTGCAAATAACCCCAAAGGATTCTGGATAGTGTAGTGGCTACGGTGAGTACGCCTACGCCACGAGTATATAGAAATATAATGCCATCCCTGGACACGTGTTTCGAGGTAATTGCCTCTCGTCAGCAGGGAGCAGGTAGGTATGCGGGGTGCCGATGACTGCCATATATATAGGTAAAATACCTTCCAAGGCGCGCAGGTGCAGACACCGGGCTCGTCAGCCAAAGTCGCTCGAATGAGCTATTAGTAATTTACGTAAATGGGTCGCGACACTGCTCGTCATGCTGCAAATAACCCCAAAGGATTCTGGATAGTGTAGTGGCTACGGTGAGTACGCCTACGCCACGAGTATATAGAAATATAATGCCATCCCTGGACACGTGTTTCGAGGTAATTGCCTCTCGTCAGCAGGGAGCAGGTAGGTATGCGGGGTGCCGATGACTGCCATATATATAGGTAAAATACCTTCCAAGGCGCGCAGGTGCAGACACCGGGCTCGTCAGCCAAAGTCGCTCGAATGAGCTATTAGTAATTTACGTAAATGGGTCGCGACACTGCTCGTCATGCTGCAAATAACCCCAAAGGATTCTGGATAGTGTAGTGGCTACGGTGAGTACGCCTACGCCACGAGTATATAGAAATATAATGCCATCCCTGGACACGTGTTTCGAGGTAATTGCCTCTCGTCAGCAGGGAGCAGGTAGGTATGCGGGGTGCCGATGACTGCCATATATATAGGTAAAATACCTTCCAAGGCGCGCAGGTGCAGACACCGGGCTCGTCAGCCAAAGTCGCTCGAATGAGCTATTAGTAATTTACGTAAATGGGTCGCGACACTGCTCGTCATGCTGCAAATAACCCCAAAGGATTCTGGATAGTGTAGTGGCTACGGTGAGTACGCCTACGCCACGAGTATATAGAAATATAATGCCATCCCTGGACACGTGTTTCGAGGTAATTGCCTCTCGTCAGCAGGGAGCAGGTAGGTATGCGGGGTGCCGATGACTGCCATATATATAGGTAAAATACCTTCCAAGGCGCGCAGGTGCAGACACCGGGCTCGTCAGCCAAAGTCGCTCGAATGAGCTATTAGTAATTTACGTAAATGGGTCGCGACACTGCTCGTCATGCTGCAAATAACCCCAAAGGATTCTGGATAGTGTAGTGGCTACGGTGAGTACGCCTACGCCACGAGTATATAGAAATATAATGCCATCCCTGGACACGTGTTTCGAGGTAATTGCCTCTCGTCAGCAGGGAGCAGGTAGGTATGCGGGGTGCCGATGACTGCCATATATATAGGTAAAATACCTTCCAAGGCGCGCAGGTGCAGACACCGGGCTCGTCAGCCAAAGTCGCTCGAATGAGCTATTAGTAATTTACGTAAATGGGTCGCGACACTGCTCGTCATGCTGCAAATAACCCCAAAGGATTCTGGATAGTGTAGTGGCTACGGTGAGTACGCCTACGCCACGAGTATATAGAAATATAATGCCATCCCTGGACACGTGTTTCGAGGTAATTGCCTCTCGTCAGCAGGGAGCAGGTAGGTATGCGGGGTGCCGATGACTGCCATATATATAGGTAAAATACCTTCCAAGGCGCGCAGGTGCAGACACCGGGCTCGTCAGCCAAAGTCGCTCGAATGAGCTATTAGTAATTTACGTAAATGGGTCGCGACACTGCTCGTCATGCTGCAAATAACCCCAAAGGATTCTGGATAGTGTAGTGGCTACGGTGAGTACGCCTACGCCACGAGTATATAGAAATATAATGCCATCCCTGGACACGTGTTTCGAGGTAATTGCCTCTCGTCAGCAGGGAGCAGGTAGGTATGCGGGGTGCCGATGACTGCCATATATATAGGTAAAATACCTTCCAAGGCGCGCAGGTGCAGACACCGGGCTCGTCAGCCAAAGTCGCTCGAATGAGCTATTAGTAATTTACGTAAATGGGTCGCGACACTGCTCGTCATGCTGCAAATAACCCCAAAGGATTCTGGATAGTGTAGTGGCTACGGTGAGTACGCCTACGCCACGAGTATATAGAAATATAATGCCATCCCTGGACACGTGTTTCGAGGTAATTGCCTCTCGTCAGCAGGGAGCAGGTAGGTATGCGGGGTGCCGATGACTGCCATATATATAGGTAAAATACCTTCCAAGGCGCGCAGGTGCAGACACCGGGCTCGTCAGCCAAAGTCGCTCGAATGAGCTATTAGTAATTTACGTAAATGGGTCGCGACACTGCTCGTCATGCTGCAAATAACCCCAAAGGATTCTGGATAGTGTAGTGGCTACGGTGAGTACGCCTACGCCACGAGTATATAGAAATATAATGCCATCCCTGGACACGTGTTTCGAGGTAATTGCCTCTCGTCAGCAGGGAGCAGGTAGGTATGCGGGGTGCCGATGACTGCCATATATATAGGTAAAATACCTTCCAAGGCGCGCAGGTGCAGACACCGGGCTCGTCAGCCAAAGTCGCTCGAATGAGCTATTAGTAATTTACGTAAATGGGTCGCGACACTGCTCGTCATGCTGCAAATAACCCCAAAGGATTCTGGATAGTGTAGTGGCTACGGTGAGTACGCCTACGCCACGAGTATATAGAAATATAATGCCATCCCTGGACACGTGTTTCGAGGTAATTGCCTCTCGTCAGCAGGGAGCAGGTAGGTATGCGGGGTGCCGATGACTGCCATATATATAGGTAAAATACCTTCCAAGGCGCGCAGGTGCAGACACCGGGCTCGTCAGCCAAAGTCGCTCGAATGAGCTATTAGTAATTTACGTAAATGGGTCGCGACACTGCTCGTCATGCTGCAAATAACCCCAAAGGATTCTGGATAGTGTAGTGGCTACGGTGAGTACGCCTACGCCACGAGTATATAGAAATATAATGCCATCCCTGGACACGTGTTTCGAGGTAATTGCCTCTCGTCAGCAGGGAGCAGGTAGGTATGCGGGGTGCCGATGACTGCCATATATATAGGTAAAATACCTTCCAAGGCGCGCAGGTGCAGACACCGGGCTCGTCAGCCAAAGTCGCTCGAATGAGCTATTAGTAATTTACGTAAATCGCGAGTATCGCGACCCATTTACGTAAATTACTAATAGCTCATTCGAGCGACTTTGGCTGACGAGCCCGGTGTCTGCACCTGCGCGCCTTGGAAGGTATTTTACCTATATATATGGCAGTCATCGGCACCCCGCATACCTACCTGCTCCCTGCTGACGAGAGGCAATTACCTCGAAACACGTGTCCAGGGATGGCATTATATTTCTATATACTCGTGGCGTAGGCGTACTCACCGTAGCCACTACACTATCCAGAATCCTTTGGGGTTATTTGCAGCATGACGAGCAGTGTCGCGACCCATTTACGTAAATTACTAATAGCTCATTCGAGCGACTTTGGCTGACGAGCCCGGTGTCTGCACCTGCGCGCCTTGGAAGGTATTTTACCTATATATATGGCAGTCATCGGCACCCCGCATACCTACCTGCTCCCTGCTGACGAGAGGCAATTACCTCGAAACACGTGTCCAGGGATGGCATTATATTTCTATATACTCGTGGCGTAGGCGTACTCACCGTAGCCACTACACTATCCAGAATCCTTTGGGGTTATTTGCAGCATGACGAGCAGTGTCGCGACCCATTTACGTAAATTACTAATAGCTCATTCGAGCGACTTTGGCTGACGAGCCCGGTGTCTGCACCTGCGCGCCTTGGAAGGTATTTTACCTATATATATGGCAGTCATCGGCACCCCGCATACCTACCTGCTCCCTGCTGACGAGAGGCAATTACCTCGAAACACGTGTCCAGGGATGGCATTATATTTCTATATACTCGTGGCGTAGGCGTACTCACCGTAGCCACTACACTATCCAGAATCCTTTGGGGTTATTTGCAGCATGACGAGCAGTGTCGCGACCCATTTACGTAAATTACTAATAGCTCATTCGAGCGACTTTGGCTGACGAGCCCGGTGTCTGCACCTGCGCGCCTTGGAAGGTATTTTACCTATATATATGGCAGTCATCGGCACCCCGCATACCTACCTGCTCCCTGCTGACGAGAGGCAATTACCTCGAAACACGTGTCCAGGGATGGCATTATATTTCTATATACTCGTGGCGTAGGCGTACTCACCGTAGCCACTACACTATCCAGAATCCTTTGGGGTTATTTGCAGCATGACGAGCAGTGTCGCGACCCATTTACGTAAATTACTAATAGCTCATTCGAGCGACTTTGGCTGACGAGCCCGGTGTCTGCACCTGCGCGCCTTGGAAGGTATTTTACCTATATATATGGCAGTCATCGGCACCCCGCATACCTACCTGCTCCCTGCTGACGAGAGGCAATTACCTCGAAACACGTGTCCAGGGATGGCATTATATTTCTATATACTCGTGGCGTAGGCGTACTCACCGTAGCCACTACACTATCCAGAATCCTTTGGGGTTATTTGCAGCATGACGAGCAGTGTCGCGACCCATTTACGTAAATTACTAATAGCTCATTCGAGCGACTTTGGCTGACGAGCCCGGTGTCTGCACCTGCGCGCCTTGGAAGGTATTTTACCTATATATATGGCAGTCATCGGCACCCCGCATACCTACCTGCTCCCTGCTGACGAGAGGCAATTACCTCGAAACACGTGTCCAGGGATGGCATTATATTTCTATATACTCGTGGCGTAGGCGTACTCACCGTAGCCACTACACTATCCAGAATCCTTTGGGGTTATTTGCAGCATGACGAGCAGTGTCGCGACCCATTTACGTAAATTACTAATAGCTCATTCGAGCGACTTTGGCTGACGAGCCCGGTGTCTGCACCTGCGCGCCTTGGAAGGTATTTTACCTATATATATGGCAGTCATCGGCACCCCGCATACCTACCTGCTCCCTGCTGACGAGAGGCAATTACCTCGAAACACGTGTCCAGGGATGGCATTATATTTCTATATACTCGTGGCGTAGGCGTACTCACCGTAGCCACTACACTATCCAGAATCCTTTGGGGTTATTTGCAGCATGACGAGCAGTGTCGCGACCCATTTACGTAAATTACTAATAGCTCATTCGAGCGACTTTGGCTGACGAGCCCGGTGTCTGCACCTGCGCGCCTTGGAAGGTATTTTACCTATATATATGGCAGTCATCGGCACCCCGCATACCTACCTGCTCCCTGCTGACGAGAGGCAATTACCTCGAAACACGTGTCCAGGGATGGCATTATATTTCTATATACTCGTGGCGTAGGCGTACTCACCGTAGCCACTACACTATCCAGAATCCTTTGGGGTTATTTGCAGCATGACGAGCAGTGTCGCGACCCATTTACGTAAATTACTAATAGCTCATTCGAGCGACTTTGGCTGACGAGCCCGGTGTCTGCACCTGCGCGCCTTGGAAGGTATTTTACCTATATATATGGCAGTCATCGGCACCCCGCATACCTACCTGCTCCCTGCTGACGAGAGGCAATTACCTCGAAACACGTGTCCAGGGATGGCATTATATTTCTATATACTCGTGGCGTAGGCGTACTCACCGTAGCCACTACACTATCCAGAATCCTTTGGGGTTATTTGCAGCATGACGAGCAGTGTCGCGACCCATTTACGTAAATTACTAATAGCTCATTCGAGCGACTTTGGCTGACGAGCCCGGTGTCTGCACCTGCGCGCCTTGGAAGGTATTTTACCTATATATATGGCAGTCATCGGCACCCCGCATACCTACCTGCTCCCTGCTGACGAGAGGCAATTACCTCGAAACACGTGTCCAGGGATGGCATTATATTTCTATATACTCGTGGCGTAGGCGTACTCACCGTAGCCACTACACTATCCAGAATCCTTTGGGGTTATTTGCAGCATGACGAGCAGTGTCGCGACCCATTTACGTAAATTACTAATAGCTCATTCGAGCGACTTTGGCTGACGAGCCCGGTGTCTGCACCTGCGCGCCTTGGAAGGTATTTTACCTATATATATGGCAGTCATCGGCACCCCGCATACCTACCTGCTCCCTGCTGACGAGAGGCAATTACCTCGAAACACGTGTCCAGGGATGGCATTATATTTCTATATACTCGTGGCGTAGGCGTACTCACCGTAGCCACTACACTATCCAGAATCCTTTGGGGTTATTTGCAGCATGACGAGCAGTGTCGCGACCCATTTACGTAAATTACTAATAGCTCATTCGAGCGACTTTGGCTGACGAGCCCGGTGTCTGCACCTGCGCGCCTTGGAAGGTATTTTACCTATATATATGGCAGTCATCGGCACCCCGCATACCTACCTGCTCCCTGCTGACGAGAGGCAATTACCTCGAAACACGTGTCCAGGGATGGCATTATATTTCTATATACTCGTGGCGTAGGCGTACTCACCGTAGCCACTACACTATCCAGAATCCTTTGGGGTTATTTGCAGCATGACGAGCAGTGTCGCGACCCATTTACGTAAATTACTAATAGCTCATTCGAGCGACTTTGGCTGACGAGCCCGGTGTCTGCACCTGCGCGCCTTGGAAGGTATTTTACCTATATATATGGCAGTCATCGGCACCCCGCATACCTACCTGCTCCCTGCTGACGAGAGGCAATTACCTCGAAACACGTGTCCAGGGATGGCATTATATTTCTATATACTCGTGGCGTAGGCGTACTCACCGTAGCCACTACACTATCCAGAATCCTTTGGGGTTATTTGCAGCATGACGAGCAGTGTCGCGACCCATTTACGTAAATATCTAGATCTTACTTGTTTATAAGCCCGACAGGCAAACAGAAAGTGGCCGATAGACTTTGTGGGAGAAGCACAGCCTGGGCAACCTTTATCATCCTCCTTCCCACCCCTCCACCCTGTTTGGAACTCATATAATGGTAGTGTGCCATACCTTAGTTTAAGGTAGAGTGACCTATCACTGGGAGATTCAATAAGGTCCAGAAACGCCTCCAAACTGGGAGCGGGTTTAGCGTCTAAAAATTTTTCAGTGAGGATGCCTCTCTGGGAGCTCAGAGTAGCAGCGTTGACCCAGTCCCAATAGATTTTTTTCACAATGGATTTAGGTGGTGGTTGCTGATTCTCCCATGCCTCGCCCAAGCCTAGTGCTAGCACCAGTTTTTGTAAATTAGATACCCACGGTATCTTGTGGCATGCTCCAAGATGTAATATGTCATTCAAAGCTGCAGCATATTGACTTAGATCCGAGGACCTTCTGAGCCTTACCCAATACAATAAGGGGCGCAACCTGGCCACTTCATTTATGGTCTACCAAGGTCGCTACGGAGAGGAACTAATGGAGTGAACAGAGGAAGCGAGACTATGTCTCTAAAGAACTTATTTTCAGATTTAGTCAACTCTGTTAGATTATCAAATCCCCATAGTTCCGCCCCGTAGAGGGATGCTGATAGAGCCTTCCCCTGATAAACCTTAGTTTCAGCAGCTATTGGCCGGCTATATGATAGCCTCTGGTGTCTGGCTATGGCTCCTGCGGCTCGTTTGTGGTTCAGAAGCATTTTGGACAAGTGAGGGGCCCATTTCAGCTTGTTATTAATCCTCACCCCAAGGTAATCAAAGTCTGCCACAAGCTCCAGATTGCAATTGTCCACCCCGATGTTGTTCCTAAATCTTTTAGAGGGGGACATAGCCATTAGCTTGGTCTTAGATGTATTGATCTTCAGGCCCCTGGTGTTGCAAAACTCGGTGAAGCGGGACAGACGTTTTTAGAGACCCATAGGACTCTTTGAGATCAGCAGCGTATCATCTGCAAAGAGTAGAGTGGGCGATTTTTCCCCGCTCAGGGTTGGGGCGTCGACCCTGTCATCCCTCAAATAGTCTGCCACCCCATTTATAAAGAGAGAGAACAGGGTCGGCGATAGAACACAGCCCTGCGGACCCCTCTCCTTACTTCTATTCTCTCTGTTAACTGGCCCTGATGCCCCCACCTGACTCTTGCAAAATTACCTTCATGAAGACGTTTAAGAAGGTCCAAAATTAGGGGGGGAATGCCCAGATCGGCCAGGACTTGCCACAACTTTACCCGGGGTACCAGGTCGAAAGCTGTTTTAAGATCGATAAATGCCAGATAAAGGCTACCCTTTTCGATAATGACAGATTTCCAGTAAATTGTACAAAATCTGAAAACCTGGTCAATATTTCCAACCCCTTGCCGGAATCCAGCCTGGAAATGTGACAGAATACCATCTTCATCAATCCAGGCCTTAATCCTGGTTAAGAGGACCCTGCCCACCACTTTTTGAATCACATCGATTAGGCTGATTGGTCTGTAGTTGGCAGGGTTCTCTTTATCACCTTTTTTTAAAATGGCCACCACCTCTGCCCCCTTCCAGGAATCTGGTACTGGGTGTACTGTTGCTATATTATTCAAAGTTTGTAGAATAAACTCAGCCCAGAGATCTCTATCATAAAGAAGAAGGTCTCCCGGGAGACCGTCTGGTCCAGCTGCCTTGCCTGGCGCTATCATTTTTATTGCTGATTGAATCTCACTGAGACTAAACTGACCCCCCCCCCCTAGGGAAACTAGAGGCTCAGGGGCTGGTCCCAGTTCCTCCGGAGGAGATTCTTCACCGGAGGAATACAGACCAGAAAAATGATCGAACCACTGGCGCCCAGTTATGTGGTTCGAATTGGGTCTGCCCCACCCCATGCATTGATATTAATTAGGTCCCAAAATGGAGTTGAATCTTTCAATCGTGCTGCATGCTTCAGGTCCTGCCAATGGTCTTCTTCCCAAAGACGCTTCGCTTTCTTTATGGAACTATAATAGGATTTCCGTGCATAGGCAATAGAGGCATGGTCCCTTAATTTTAAAGCCCTAGTAAGTTCCTGTCTCCTTTCCCTGCAGTCGCTCGAAAACCACAAGTTTTCCGTATTTGATCGGAGTGGCTTGCGATCTCCTTTATCATTTAGTTCAAAGAACTTCCCCACCTTTTCCACGGTCTCAAGGTATATCTCGTTAAAACCCTTAATTAACGTGGCGTTAAGGGTACCATCCAGGACGTCTTCCATTAAGCTTGTACTTTCGTTCACCATTTTTTTAATCCTACCCAGGTCCAGCTCTCGCTTTACAACTCTAGACCATTTAAGCCGTCTATTACAGTTGGACGGGACAACCTCTCTAGACCAGAGTAACTGAGCACTACTAGGCTCAATAGATGTAGTGAGCGGCTCGCGCTTAAATTGCATGGTTCGCGGGTTTGAGGTCGCTCTCATACCTGGAGATAACTTCCATATCGATGAGATCCGGCCACAGCTCGACATCCAGCAAGATGTAATCTATGCACGATGGAACCCTGGTTCTGGTGAATGTTGGTGCTCCCCTGATGTCTGAACGAGTTCTACCATTTGCCGCCCTTAGGTTAAACTCTAGGGTCAAGGCCGTAATTTGCACGGCCCTTTTGACCATTTTTTTAATGGTGGGAGACTAAGCGGGGGAATGCCTCGCTTAGAGTCAACCCCATCCGTGCCCAAGAAGTCGTCGTCACTAAGGGGCTCAAAGGTGCAATTAAAGTCACCAGCGACTACAACACCCGACGCGGTGGGGATGACTGAGAGTTCAGACTCAAGGGTTAATATCGTAGGGCTTAGGCTTAGGAATCAGTGTGTTTGCAAGGGACACACAAAACAAAAACCCTTCCAAATTATGATTCAGTATCCATTTCTAAACACACTTAACGATTCAGTAAAACTTTTTTGAAGAGCTATATATGTTTAGTTCATAATAGAACTGGTTTTAGCATTTGCAAACTTTCTGATTAATCTATTGAGAGTGGGTTATGCTAAAACTGTTTGTACATTTGACCCATAGTAATCTTTGTTTTCTCCCTGCCAATGTGCAAAAAATGTATATCTCGCTAGTACAACATTTATTTGTGTCCCAAAATGATTTTTCAAATTCTAACCGACATCTCATAAATGTAATCCATAAATAAGTCATTATGGGTAGAAGGTGGAGGTTTGTACCCCTTAATCTTCAAATGTTGAGTAAGGTAAAATCATTAAAGTTTAGTCTCTTTATTTTTTCTTTTTTACACCCTGTGACGTCACAAAAAGCTACAGAAAAACAGCCGACACGTGTTTTGCCCGGTGGCCGGTTGGCTGAGGGTTTTATCAAGGCAAGAATCCAAAGATTGTTTGTGAATACTGAGAAAAGGCTGTAGAAAAAACTGTAGAATGGAATAAGTGATGTAGGCTCTGTGGTCCTTAGGAAAGAAGTACCAACCGGCTACCGGGCAAAACACGTGTCACTTCTTTCCTAAGGACCACAGAGACTACATCACGTATTTCAAACTGCCATTTTTTCTACAACGTTTTCTTAGTATTTATGAGCAATCTTTGGATTCTTGCCTTAAAAGAGCTTTCGGCCAACTGGCCAACTGGCCATCGGGCGAAACACGTGTCGGCTGTTTTTCTGTAGCTTTTTGCGACGTTACAAGGTGTAACAAAGAAAAAATAAAGAGACTAAACTTTAAAGATTTTACATGTCTCAATCATTTGAAGATTAAGGGGTACCAACTTCCACCATCTACCCATAATTACCTTTTTACAATGGCCTTTGAGTGTAGCCATTTGTGAGGCATGTACCAGCATCTTATTGGGTCACTTCTAGGATAGGGTGAACCCCAGCTTTACCAACACCCTGGTTTTCCTACATTAACATAAATAAGAGTCAAATTGTTTTTACCCATCTTGTCCATGGCGACACGGGTTCTCCTGCATGTGAGAGTTTTTGCAGGTTTGTAATCGATGAGGAAAGTAGATCTTTGGAAATGGTTGTCCTCATCTAACTGGCATTTACTTTATTTTCTTCTGAGTGCATGAATTTTAACAGATCACATGTGCAAGCATTAAGTAGCAACTCCACTGAAACTCACTTCCCCAATTTTGCCCTCTGTCTGTAATATTTATTAATATGCAGCTAGTGTGTGAGTACTGCTCAATAAAAGGTCCCTGACAAATTGCTCAGGATGAGCCACTAGCCACGACCAGACACGTTGTCGTAAATTGGCTGCGATTAAATTAGCGTTAGCAGAATCCATCTGGTATTTACAGGCTATCCTGTACATTTTGTGGAATCCATTTTGTATTTCTGGCAGCCATTTTGTCTTCCCTTGTGCTCTGTTTAAAGGACTGGCTATACTTAGACTCTGCTACCCTGCACATGCGCAGGAATATCTAACTGTCCATGCATCTGTTTTTAGTCTGTAACTATCAGGTTGTTTCTACCAGAGTCAGCAACTGCTAGCTCCTCCTATACTATTTACGGTGCATTTCTGTATGACCATCTATGTATGTAACTCTTCTCATGTATGCTTGCATTGTCCTTTTCCTGAGCCCCTGTGTGGGTATAAAAGACCCATGGTTCTTCTACTCTGGGTGCTACCTTCATTCAGCACCACAGGGTGCTGGGTGAATGTGGTTCCACCTCCTGAGGTTTAATAAACTATGTATTTTCTATTTCAGATTCTGTGCCAACTTCTTTCTAATAGTCTGAGGACTCTGTGCAGAGAAGGGCGAACCCCTTGCACTGGTAGGCCTAGCTGAGGTCTATTTTCTACAATTGGCGCCTCAACGTGGGGCTCATCGGTGACTCGGATGCCCAAAGGATTGGTCGCGACGAAGGATTGGAATCTCGCTCTGGACGTGATCACTGCCCGATAAGACCAGAGTCTTGGCATCCACGGCGACTTTTCCTTTCTTTCTGATCTGACCATCCAGGTGGCACCGGTCCTCGACTGAGATCTCTTCTGTTGATTCACCGTGCAGTGACCATTTGGTCGATTTTAGAACTTGGCAGGATGAATCTGAACACCAAGTGATTGGTAAGTGTCTGCGGCGCTTGCTGTTGGTTTTGATGCCTGTGATTGGTAAGGTAGTTTAGTAACGCTTACTGTGGCTTTGAGTATGGTATATTTTGTGTTGGCCAACTTGGTTTGTTTTGACATATGTGACTTGCAATTCACATAGGCAGGTAATGAGGAGAATTTTCTCTAACTGAATTGATTTGAACGGCACATCGTACTAAAGGTACCTTAAGTGCTACTTTGATTATAATATTGCATATTCTGCACTATTTTTTGGCATATCTGTCTTTAGCACACTTCAAAAGATGTGTTGCCTTTGGAATGGTACCAAAATGAAACTTGATGAAGCACAACTGGCCCCCCCTCGGAGGGGACGCCTAATAGGGATATGTATATTAAGTATGGTCTTTCTTCTATAATGTACAGCGCATTATGGAATAAAAATACTTGTAAGTGGTGACTAGTACCCCGAGGAACTAAATATGTACATAAAAGGATCCTGGTCTGTGCACTTAGTAACATTCATAAGTGATGAGATGCAGAGCGTTTTTTTTTTGGTGTTCTGCCAGCCAAATCTGGTGAATATGACTTGCAACTAGTATTTACAAATGGTTTGGTTTAAGTACAGTCTGTGGGCTGTCTTTTGTTTCTGTCTTAAGTGTTGATTTGTGGGTTAAATGTGTGTTTACATGTTATGGTGTGGTAAATTGTGTTTTGGATGTTGCTAGCACTGGAAAAAGTGTGTGATTGAATGACTGTGAATATGTGAAAGAATTCTGAGAAGTGAAATTGTTAAGGAGTAAATTTAATTTGGTCTCATCACCATCAATAAGTCGCAAAAGGAAATTGAGAGGGGTGTAGCAAGAGAAAGAGCAACCCCTGTGATTTGATGACACCCTTAATGTACAAAAGTATTAATGAAGAGTAATTAGGGACCCGTTAAAAGTTTAGCTTGGAAAAATTGTGGGTATTTCGAATTTGCAAATTGTTCCTATGCAGCTTTGTGTTCTTGGTGGTTCAGTGAGCCAATGTGCTGGGTCCACAGGGTTGTAGGTTCTAATTTAAACTGAACCTGCTAATCTGAGAATTGAACCTAAATTTATGACCCTTGAAAAGAAATTGTATATTAAAATAAATGTTTCCATAGGGCAAATTATTGCAGTTTAGATAACATTAGGAAGGCTTTTTGTCTTTGACAGCTTCAGGGCTGTGCAAGGCAGATTTTGACCTTGCAGCTTGTAAGGTGGGGGCTAGGAGCACTCGCTGTGGCCCGGTTCTGCGCTGAGGTTTAGCTTCTCTGATGAGACAGGGCAGCTGAGGAACGAAACCCAAGGAGCCTTCCTCTGCCCTATTTTGTGCAAAGACCAGTTAGACTTTCCATAGAAAACTGTTTTTATTTTTTTTTTAAAACTGTTGCATTAATCCTACACAAAAAGTAAAATGATGCTCTTGCTTGAAATTTTAAGGGCTATATGCCTATATAAAAACGATTTTCCAATTGAGAATTAATTTTCTCAGTGGAAATTGTGGCGCAAAATTAACATGAATTATCGGATAAGAGTTTTACCTTTAGAAAGTTAAAATTAAGATGACCTGTGTAAAGAGAAAAACGAAATTGTGTGTTTTACAATAGACTAAATTCAGATACAAAATGTCACAGCATTTATCTTTTGTATAGGGTATTCAAAGGCATTCACATTATACAGCACGACAGATTTGTGTTGGCTTGAAGGGTTGACTTGCAAGGCGTGTGAATTTCGACACCTTTACGTGTTAAACAGCTGTGTCAACAAGACCATTTCTATTTCGGACTCCAGCTACAGAGAAGAGTTGAAGTCAAAAACACGGAGTAAAATTCTGCATTTCAGACTGCTGTTTCCAAAGTTAGAAATGTAGTTTCATTATTTTTGCAGATTGACAGTAGGGATTTTTTTTTCTTAATGCCTTTTTTTTAAAATAAGGATAAGAGTGGTTTTTGATGTTCAATAATAATGGCTGTCCTTCATTTAAAAGTGGCGCAGACTTAAGATGTTTCAAGATAAGCTTCTGTGCTTAGGGCTAAGAATTAATGTGTTTCAATATAATAGGCAAGGGATGCAGCTCGCTTTTCATATGTAGACTCATCAAAATGATTAGATTTATTAACAAAAAATATATTTTGATTACATAAAAAAAAAAAAATGTTATTTCAAATAGGTGCTAAAACAAATTCGTTTTTTACTATTTATAATGCCTAATAATGATACTGTGACCTCCTAGCATCCAAATTGCATTTAAGCCGTGCTATACAGCAATAGGGGGTCAATTACATGTGAAAATGTCACTTTACCCAGGCGTACAAAACTCATTTTTATAAGGGTATACATTATACATTTTTGATGCCACATCTCTGGGATATGTAGAGGACATTCTGGGGATGACTATTATGCAAAAACATTGTAGGATGTTAATTTTTAAGTGCCCTGAAAATCAAAGTCGAAATTGGGTAAAAATTCACTATTTAAGTGAGTTTTCTCCAGTCAGATCAGTTTTTAAACTGCCTGACGCCCCAGTAAATGCACATATGTAAGCATAGACCATCTATACTGCTAGACAAACGCTTGGCACACTGCTTATACATATCAATGTACAAAAATTGGCAGAAGTTATTAAGCTTACCTCTGAAATTGCTGGTAGACACACAGAGTGGGTTTTGCTGCTCTGTCTTCGGTCTTTAGGGTCACTTTGACTTGGAAGCACCACATGAAAACCTTGCATGCCTGCTGGGGAACAGCTGCATAGGTTATAGGTCAAAGTCCTACATTTAGAAGCCTGTAGGGCTCAGCACAACGTTGCTTTGACATTTCGACATTTGAAAGACGAAATGGCAGGGGAAGAAAGAGGTTTTTGCTTACCCTTTTTTTTTTTGGTAAAAGCAAGTTTTTGTGTGCACTCAATGCACATAGTATATGTGACCTCTCTTTAAAGGACAATGGCTCTGCCATATATATATAGTATAAATGTTTTTAGGGTTGCATTCAGGAAGCAATGGGAGTCAGTTTGACTTCATGCGGTCTCATGTTGCACTAGTACATTTGCTAAAGGAATATGTTCTTTGGCTAGCTGAAATGTGCTATTTCGCTCCTCAGAGTTTGTTTATGCCCAGTTGCTACAAATTAGGGTTGATAGTGTTGACAGAATGAAACCTGGTACAGGTTTCTTACCGTCAAAACTGGGGAGTGGAGGCTAGCTCCTCTACAAATTAAGGGTAGGCAAATTTATGTGTTCTCTCTCTTTTTCTTACTTTTTTTGAGTCTGTCTAAACTGTCTGTGAAATAACCATGAGACATTAAATTGGCTATTCAGTAATACTGTTTTAAACATTATTAGCATTAATAAAACAAATAAATATATTTTGCTATGTTACTACCCATCCTCTCTGATGGAATTATGAGAGGATGAGTAGTCTAGGTTGCTGTTTCCTTATTTGATCTTTAAGGGGAACTAGCTGTGGGTAGTTTTTGTTTGAAAATTCTCAGGTGACAACACCACTATTGTTTGTTATTCTCATGCTACATACAGTTTTGCAAGGGCATTGCTAGTTTTATTAGCTAGTCTGTGTAAATAAACTGACAGTCCTTACTAGAACTAATGTTGCATAGTTTGGATTGTGAAAATGTAGAATGCAGGGAAGAGGTCTATGTGATCCTTAGCAAACATTTTTGAGGAAAATATTGTTTTACAGGAGTCTGTTAGTCACAAGATGTTCCGCTGGAGAACATGTACCCATTATGTTGAAGTTTTTAGTTCTGTATGTAATAGGAATCCCTGTTAAATTAGCAGTGTTAGATTTTCCTGTTGCTCCTATAACATGAGAGCATGGTCCTGAGTATACAATATAGGTGCTTTAATTAAGAAAAATCATTTTAGAAGTGTCTGCAGTCCTGTACAAATAATGCAATGTGCAGGAGTAAAACGTGTATAACATTTCCTTTTTCTTGAGGGTCTTTAGAAATGAACACAGACTTCCTTGACTGCTTGGCATTGGGTGACGTATTACTCTTGTCAGTTCACTAAAGAGTTTTTATACTTGCTAATAGGTCCAGACTGTTGTTTTATTTACTCTCACATATATGAAAGTGGTTCCAGGGTGCCTTGTTAATATATGGGGCGTCCCTGGACTAGGAAGTATTCTGAGACTATCCTCTCTGTTGATAGATTATTTTTGTGCCTTGTCTAAAGACCTTTTGTTCTGTCCACCAATAGATATTTGCTGCTTTACAACCATTGCCAGAGGGGCGCGTACATCAGATCCAGCTTGAGGAGTCAGCACCAGTCCAGCTTGAAGTCAAAGTGAAGGTAACCTGCACAGGCACTGCTGGCAACCAGGACCTCAGTGAAGGTAGAAGGCCGGAAGCATTGTGATGAGCGTACCCCTGCTACTATCTTGGGCGAAAGACGGGGTCACAAATCAGAAAGGAGAAATCGTGGATCAAGCTTTTGATGCCCAGCTGAGAGTCACAGACCGACCAGGAAGGGAAGAAGGTTTTTGCTTGAGGTAACCCCCTTTGAAACAAGGGTTGCTTCAGAGATCCTAGCATCAGGCCTCTGAATCCTGGTCCCAAAGTGGCTGTAAAGGAGATACCTGGGCACACTGAATGCAATCCATGGCCCCAACGAAAGAGCAGTGTGCCAGCAGAGCAATACAGGAGTTAGGGAAGGACTTGAGTTCAGGGTACAGGTGCTGTGTCTCTGGTGCCTGTTAGATTGAAATGAAGAAAACTGGTGCACTGCCTGAGACACTGGACAGGATCGCTGAGCGCATTTGCCCTGGTGGGTGATTGCCCTATCCTGAAAGAAGAAACTTTTCCCTTGAAACTAGGCCATGATTCCTGAGTTGCGAGTTGTGCAGCTCCACCGTGGGAACAACAAGAGCCTGCCTGTGAGGCTCAAACGGACACAGGGAGAAGACTCCCCTCTGGTTGGTTGTACAGCGGCTTTAATTTCCCAAGGACTTCTTTTTCTTTTTGTTGAAAATGTACCCCATTGATCGTCCCATTTTTGAGGAGGAGCAACCCTTTGCAGCTCTTCGTCCTAATTCTCATGGTCCTCCTGGTCCCCTGGATCCAGGATCATTTTTGTAAATAATATGTCTGACTGCTTTAATGTTTGTATTGGGTATAATGATAGATACTCTAGCCCTCATAAAGGAAACACTGGAAAAGTCTTGCGAAAATGTTTTTATTAGATATGTACTGTTGGATACTTTGATATTGAAATTGATGGTAACTGAAATGCATGGGAACCTTGAAAATGTTTTTACTGGATGGTTCTAGGATTTGCTAAGGACTAGAAAGCTAATAATTCTGTTTCTGATAATAGTAATTACTCTCTCCTGCTATCTGTATGACCCAATTCTCTGTTCCCTTTGTACTTCTGTTTATACCTCATACATACCCGCTTAACAATATTTAGAATGAGAAATGCCCACCTAGCAATGAATTAGGAAATTTATGAAAAGAAAAAAAAAATGTTATTAAAAATTAATATGCATATTTTTCATTTTTCCTACTGGATTATGGGAGATGTCTTCAGCTAACGCTAAAAGGGTCGTCTGTCGTAAATTGGCTGCGATTAAATTAGCGTTAGCAGAATCCATCTGGTATTTACAGGCTATCCTGTACATTTTGTGGAATCCATTTTGTATTTCTGGCAGCCATTTTGTCTTCCCTTGTGCTCTGTTTAAAGGACTGGCTATACTTAGACTCTGCTACCCTGCACATGCGCAGGAATATCTAACTGTCCATGCATCTGTTTTTAGTCTGTAACTATCAGGTTGTTTCTACCAGAGTCAGCAACTGCTAGCTCCTCCTATACTATTTACGGTGCATTTCTGTATGACCATCTATGTATGTAACTCTTCTCATGTATGCTTGCATTGTCCTTTTCCTGAGCCCCTGTGTGGGTATAAAAGACCCATGGTTCTTCTACTCTGGGTGCTACCTTCATTCAGCACCACAGGGTGCTGGGTGAATGTGGTTCCACCTCCTGAGGTTTAATAAACTATGTATTTTCTATTTCAGATTCTGTGCCAACTTCTTTCTAATAGTCTGAGGACTCTGTGCAGAGAAGGGCGAACCCCTTGCACTGGTAGGCCTAGCTGAGGTCTATTTTCTACAACGTCACACCTGTACTGTAGGACTTTAAAAAAAACTTTGGAAACTACTTATTCCCAGCTAAGCAAGTACTACGGAGAGCACATATCACGAATCCATACCTTGAGAACTGTAGAATAACCGCATAGCTTGACGGAGTAGGTCAGATTCAGGAGTTTCTGCTGTCTAGCTCCTGATGCCTGAGCTGTTCAGCTTGTTACCAGAAATACATGCTGCGTTTGCCGGGAAGATGAGAGATTTATTGGGAAATATATGAAAACCAACACCTTATGGCCTACAGAGCCAGGAATCTGTTCAGGACATTCCATAATTGAACACAATGAAATAATTACATTTTAGACAAGCAGCATGTAAAATGTTCTTGGGAACAAAGACACAGCACACATGCCCCTAATGAGCCTATTTAAGCCATTGAACATGTCCCTGCCAGTGGTGAAACAAAGAAGAGGGGAGACCTGCTAATGAAAGGCAAGCATGAACTTCATGAGACTGCAGTAAGTGCAGCATTGACCTACCAGAACTATCAAGCTTACTATGCTTATTATACAGTGAGGAGCAAAGCATGTGCCAGATCCCGCAGGAGAAGGACGTCTAACAAGAGGCCGCTGACTGGGGTAGAGCCAGCAGCTCAGGTTTAGGTCAGAGCTTTAGCAGGTGGGGTAGAGCCAGCAGCTCAGGTTTAGGTCAGAGCTTTAGCAGGTGGGGTAGAGCCAGCAGCTCAGGTTTAGGTCAGAGCTTAAGCAGGTGGGGTAGAGCCAGCAGCTCAGGTTTAGGTCAGAGATTAAGCAGTTGGGGTAGAGCCACCAGCTCAGGTTTAGGTCAGAGATTAAGCAGGTGGGGTAGAGCCAGGAGCTCAGGTTTAGGTCAGAGATTAAGCAGGAGGGGTAGAGCCAGCAGCTCAGGTTTAGGTCAGAGATTAAGCAGGTGGGGTAGAGCCAGCAGCTCAGGTTTAGGTCAGAGCTTAAGCAGGTGGTGTAGAGCCAGCAGCTCAGGTTTAGGTCAGAGCTTTAGCAGGAGGGGTAGAGCCAGCAGCTCAGGTTTAGGTCAGAGCTTAAGCAGGTGGTGTAGAGCCAGCAGCTCAGGTTTAGGTCAGAGCTTAAGCAGGTGGGGTAGAGCCAGCAGCTCAGGTTTAGGTCAGAGCTTAAGCAGGTGGGGTAGAGCCAGCAGCTCAGGTTTAGGTCAGAGCTTAAGCAGGTGGGGTAGAGCCAGCAGCTCAGGTTTAGGTCAGAGCTTTAGCAGGTGGGGTAGAGCCAGAAGCTCAGGTTTAGGTCAGAGCTTAAGCAGGTGGGGTAGAGCCAGCAGCTCAGGTTTAGGTCAGAGCTTTAGCAGGAGGGGTAGAGCCAGCAGCTCAGGTTTAGGTCAGAGCTTTAGCAGGTGGGGTAGAGCCAGGAGCTCAGGCTTAGGTCAGAGCTTTAGCAGGAGGGGTAGAGCCAGCAGCTCAGGTTTAGGTCAGAGCTTTAGCAGGTGGGGTAGAGCCAGGAGCTCAGGTTTAGGTCAGAGCTTTAGCAGGTGGGGTAGAGCCAGCAGCTCAGGTTTAGGTCAGAGCTTTAGCAGGAGGGGTAGAGCCAGAAGCTCAGGTTTAGGTCAGAGCTTTAGCAGGAGGGGTAGAGCCAGCAGCTCAGGTTTAGGTCAGAGCTTTAGCAGGTGGGGTAGAGCCAGGAGCTCAGGTTTAGGTCAGAGCTTTAGCAGGTGGGGTAGAGCCAGGAGCTCAGGTTTAGGTCAGAGCTTTAGCAGGTGGGGTAGAGCCAGCAGCTCATGTTTAGGTCAGAGCTTTAGCAGGTGGGGTAGAGCCAGCAGCTCAGGTTTAGGTCAGAGATTAAGCAGGTGGGGTAGAGCCAGAAGCTCAGGTTTAGGTCAGAGCTTTAGCAGGAGGGGTAGAGCCAGAAGCTCAGGTTTAGGTCAGAGATTAAGCAGGTGGGGTAGAGCCAGGAGCTCAGGTTTAGGTCAGAGCTTTAGCAGGAGGGGTAGAGCCAGCAGTTCAGGTTTAGGTCAGAGCTTTAGCGGGTGGGGTAGAGCCAGCAGCTCAGGTTTAGGTCAGAGCTTTAGCAGGTGGGGTAGAGCCAGCAGCTCAGGTTTAGGTCAGAGCTTAAGCAGATGGGGTAGAGCCAGCAGCTCAGGTTTAGGTCAGAGATTAAGCAGGTGGGGTAGAGCCAGCAGCTCAAATTTAGGTCAGAGCTTAAGCAGGTGGGGTAGAGCCAGCAGCTCAGGTTTAGGTCAGAGCTTAAGCAGGTGGGGTAGAGCCAGCAGCTCAGGTTTAGGTCAGAGCTTTAGCAGGAGGGGTAGAGCCAGCAGCTCAGGTTTAGGTCAGAGCTTTAGCAGGTGGGGTAGAGCCAGGAGCTCAGGTTTAGGTCAGAGCTTTAGCAGGAGGGGTAGAGCCAGCAGCTCAGGTTTAGGTCAGAGCTTTAGCAGGTGGGGTAGAGCCAGGAGCTCAGGTTTAGGTCAGAGCTTTAGCAGGTGGGGTAGAGCCAGCAGCTCAGGTTTAGGTCGAAGCTTAAGCAGGTGGTGTAGAGCCAGCAGCTCAGGTTTAGGTCAGAGCTTTAGCAGGAGGGGTAGAGCCAGAAGCTCAGGTTTAGGTCAGAGCTTTAGCAGGTGGGGTAGAGCCAGCAGCTCAGGTTTAGGTCAGAGCTTAAGCAGGAGGGGTAGAGCCAGAAGCTCAGGTTTAGGTCAGAGCTTTAGCAGGAGGGGTAGAGCCAGAAGCTCAGGTTTAGGTCAGAGCTTTAGCAGGAGGGTAGAGCCAGCAGCTCAGGTTTAGGTCAGAGCTTTAGCAGGAGGGGTAGAGCCAGAAGCTCAGGTTTAGGTCAGAGCTTTAGCAGGAGGGTAGAGCCAGCAGCTCAGGTTTAGGTCAGAGCTTAAGCAGGAGGGGTAGAGCCAGAAGCTCAGGTTTAGGTCAGAGCTTAAGCAGGAGGGGTAGAGCCAGGAGCTCAGGTTTAGGTCAGAGATTAAGCAGGTGGGGTAGAGCCAGCAGCTCAGGTTTAGGTCAGAGCTTAAGCAGGTGGGGTAGAGCCAGCAGCTCAGGTTTAGGTCAGAGCTTTAGCAGGAGGGGTAGAGCCAGCAGCTCAGGTTTAGGTCAGAGCTTTAGCAGGTGGGGTAGAGCCAGGAGCTCAGGTTTAGGTCAGAGCTTTAACGGGTGGGGTAGAGCCAGCAGCTCAGGTTTAGGTCAGAGCTTTAGCAGGTGGGGTAGAGCCAGCAGCTCAGGTTTAGGTCAGAGATTAAGCAGGTGGGGTAGAGCCAGAAGCTCAGGTTTAGGTCAGAGCTTTAGCAGGAGGGGTAGAGCCAGAAGCTCAGGTTTAGGTCAGAGATTAAGCAGGTGGGGTAGAGCCAGGAGCTCAGGTTTAGGTCAGAGCTTTAGCAGGAGGGGTAGAGCCAGCAGTTCAGGTTTAGGTCAGAGCTTTAGCGGGTGGGGTAGAGCCAGCAGCTCAGGTTTAGGTCAGAGCTTTAGCAGGTGGGGTAGAGCCAGCAGCTCAGGTTTAGGTCAGAGATTAAGCAGATGGGGTAGAGCCAGCAGATCAGGTTTAGGTCAGAGAATAAGCAGGTGGGGTAGAGCCAGCAGCTCAAATTTAGGTCAGAGCTTAAGCAGGTGGGGTAGAGCCAGCAGCTCAGGTTTAGGTCAGAGCTTTAGCAGGAGGGGTAGAGCCAGCAGCTCAGGTTTAGGTCAGAGCTGTAGCAGGTGGGGTAGAGCCAGGATCTCAGGTTTAGGTCAGAGCTTTAGCAGGAGGAGTAGAGCCAGCAGCTCAGGTTTAGGTCAGAGCTTTAGCAGGTGGGGTAGAGCCAGCAGCTCAGGTTTAGGTCAGAGATTAAGCAGGTGGGTTTAGGTCAGAGCTTTAGCAGGTGGGGTAGAGCCAGCAGCTCAGGTTTAGGTCAGAGATTAAGCAGGTGGGGTAGAGCCAGGAGCTCAGGTTTAGGTCAGAGATTACGCAGGTGGGGTAGAGCCAGCAGCTCAGGTTTAGGTCAGAGCTTTAGCAGGAGGGGTAGAGCCAGAAGCTCAGGTTTAGGTCAGAGCTTTAGCAGGAGGGGTAGAGCCAGCAGCTCAGGTTTAGGTCAGAGTTTAAGCAGGAGGGGTAGAGCCAGAAGCTCAGGTTTAGGTCAGAGTTTAAGCAGGAGGGGTAGAGCCAGCAGCTCAGGTTTAGGTCAGAGCTTAAGCAGGTGGGGTAGAGCCAGCAACTCAGGTTTAGGTCAGAGCTTTAGCAGGTGGGGTAGAGCCAGCAGCTCAGGTTTAGGTCAGAGATTAAGCAGGTGGGGTAGAGCCAGCAGCTCAGGTTTAGGTCAGAGATTAAGCAGGTGGGGTAGAGCCAGGAGCTCAGGTTTAGGTCAGAGATTAAGCAGGTGGGGTAGAGCCAGGAGCTCAGGTTTAGGTCAGAGCTTTAGCAGGAGGGGTAGAGCCAGCAGTTCAGGTTTAGGTCAGAGCTTTAGCGGGTGGGGTAGAGCCAGCAGCTCAGGTTTAGGTCAGAGCTTTAGCAGGTGGGGTAGAGCCAGCAGCTCAGGTTTAGGTCAGAGATTAAGCAGATGGGGTAGAGCCAGCAGATCAGGTTTAGGTCAGAGAATAAGCAGGTGGGGTAGAGCCAGCAGCTCAAATTTAGGTCAGAGCTTAAGCAGGTGGGGTAGAGCCAGCAGCTCAGGTTTAGGTCAGAGCTTTAGCAGGAGGGGTAGAGCCAGCAGCTCAGGTTTAGGTCAGAGCTGTAGCAGGTGGGGTAGAGCCAGGATCTCAGGTTTAGGTCAGAGCTTTAGCAGGAGGAGTAGAGCCAGCAGCTCAGGTTTAGGTCAGAGCTTTAGCAGGTGGGGTAGAGCCAGCAGCTCAGGTTTAGGTCAGAGATTAAGCAGGTGGGTTTAGGTCAGAGCTTTAGCAGGTGGGGTAGAGCCAGCAGCTCAGGTTTAGGTCAGAGATTAAGCAGGTGGGGTAGAGCCAGGAGCTCAGGTTTAGGTCAGAGATTACGCAGGTGGGGTAGAGCCAGCAGCTCAGGTTTAGGTCAGAGCTTTAGCAGGAGGGGTAGAGCCAGAAGCTCAGGTTTAGGTCAGAGCTTTAGCAGGAGGGGTAGAGCCAGCAGCTCAGGTTTAGGTCAGAGTTTAAGCAGGAGGGGTAGAGCCAGAAGCTCAGGTTTAGGTCAGAGTTTAAGCAGGAGGGGTAGAGCCAGCAGCTCAGGTTTAGGTCAGAGTTTAAGCAGGTGGGGTAGAGCCAGCAACTCAGGTTTAGGTCAGAGCTTTAGCAGGTGGGGTAGAGCCAGCAGCTCAGGTTTAGGTCAGAGATTAAGCAGGTGGGGTAGAGCCAGCAGCTCAGGTTTAGGTCAGAGATTAAGCAGGTGGGGTAGAGCCAGGAGCTCAGGTTTAGGTCAGAGATTAAGCAGGTGGGGTAGAGCCAGCAGCTCAGGTTTAGGTCAGAGCTTTAGCAGGAGGGGTAGAGCCAGCAGCTCAGGTTTAGGTCAGAGATTAAGCAGGTGGGGTAGAGCCAGCAGCTCAGGTTTAGGTCAGAGATTAAGCAGGTGGGGTAGAGCCAGCAGCTCAGGTTTAGGTCAGAGCTTTAGCAGGTGGGGTAGAGCCAGCAGCTCAGATTTAGGTCAGAGCTTAAGCAGGTGGGGTAGAGCCAGCAGCTCAGGTTTAGGTCAGAGCTTAAGCAGGTGGGGTAGAGCCAGCAGCTCAGGTTTAGGTCAGAGCTTTAGCAGGAGGGGTAGAGCCAGCAGCTCAGGTTTAGGTCAGAGCTTTAGCAGGTGGGGTAGAGCCAGGAGCTCAGGTTTAGGTCAGAGCTTTAGCAGGTGGGGTAGAGCCAGCAGCTCAGGTTTAGGTCAGAGCTTTAGCAGGTGGGGTAGAGCCAGCAGCTCAGGTTTAGGTCAGAGATTAAGCAGGTGGGGTAGAGCCAGAAGCTCAGGTTTAGGTCAGAGCTTTAGCAGGAGGGGTAGAGCCAGAAGCTCAGGTTTAGGTCAGAGATTAAGCAGGTGGGGTAGAGCCAGGAGCTCAGGTTTAGGTCAGAGCCTTAGCAGGAGGGGTAGAGCCAGCAGCTCAGGTTTAGGTCAGAGCTTTAGCAGGTGGGGTAGAGCCAGCAGCTCAGGTTTAGGTCAGAGCTTTAGCAGGTGGGGTAGAGCCAGCAGCTCAGGTTTAGGTCAGAGATTAAGCAGGTGGGGTAGAGCCAGGAGCTCAGGTTTAGGTCAGAGCTTTAGCAGGAGGGGTAGAGCCAGCAGCTCAGGTTTAGGTCAGAGCTTAAGCAGGTGGGGTAGAGCCAGCAGCTCAGGTTTAGGTCAGAGCTTTAGCAGGAGGGGTAGAGCCAGCAGCTCAGGTTTAGGTCAGAGCTTAAGCAGGAGGGGTAGAGCCAGGAGCTCAGGTTTAGGTCATAGATTAAGCAGGTGGGGTAGAGCCAGGAGCTCAGGTTTAGGTCAGAGCTTTAGCAGGTGGGGTAGAGCCAGCAGCTCAGGTTTAGGTCAGAGCTTTAGCAGGTGGGGTAGAGCCAGGAGCTCAGGTTTAGGTCAGAGCTTTAGCAGAAGGGGTAGAGCCAGCAGCTCAGGTTTAGGTCAGAGCTTTAGCAGGTGGGGTAGAGCCAGCAGCTCAGGTTTAGGTCAGAGCTTTAGCAGGTGGGGTAGAGCCAGCAGCTCAGGTTTAGGTCAGAGATTAAGCAGGTGGGGTAGAGCCAGGAGCTCAGGTTTAGGTCAGAGATTAAGCAGGTGGGGTAGAGCCAGCAGCTCAGGTTTAGGTCAGAGCTTTAGCAGGTGGGGTAGAGCCAGCAGCTCAGGTTTAGGTCAGAGCTTTAGCAGGTGGGGTAGAGCCAGCAGCTCAGGTTTAGGTCAGAGATTAAGCAGGAGGGGTAGAGCCAGGAGCTCAGGTTTAGGTCAGAGCTTTAGCAGGTGGGGTAGAGCCAGGAGCTCAGGTTTAGGTCAGAGATTAAGCAGGTGGGGTAGAGCCAGCAGCTCAGGTTTAGGTCAGAGATTAAGCAGGTGGGGTAGAGCCAGCAGCTCAGGTTTAGGTCAGAGCTTTAGCAGGAGGGGTAGAGCCAGGAGCTCAGGTTTAGGTCAGAGATTAAGCAGGTGGGGTAGAGCCAGCAGCTCAGGTTTAGGTCAGAGCTTTAGCAGGAGGGGTAAAGCCAGAAGCTCAGGTTTAGGTCAGAGCTTTAGCAGCAGGGGTAGAGCCAGCAGCTCAGGTTTAGGTCAGAGCTTAAGCAGGAGGGGTAGAGCCAGAAGCTCAGGTTTAGGTCAGAGCTTAAGCAGGAGGGGTAGAGCCAGGAGCTCAGGTTTAGGTCAGAGATTAAGCAGGTGGGGTAGAGCCAGCAGCTCAGGTTTAGGTCAGAGATTAAGCAGGTGGGGTAGAGCCAGGAGCTCAGGTTTAGGTCAGAGATTAAGCAGGAGGGGTAGAGCCAGCAGCTCAGGTTTAGGTCAGAGCTTTAGCAGGAGGGGTAGAGCCAGAAGCTCAGGTTTAGTTCAGAGCTTTAGCAGGAGGGGTAGAGCCAGCAGCTCAGGTTTAGGTCAGAGCTTAAGCAGGAGGGGTAGAGCCAGAAGCTCAGGTTTAGGTCAGAGCTTAAGCAGGTGGTGTAGAGCCAGCAGCTCAGGTTTAGGTCAGAGCTTTAGCAGGAGGGGTAGAGCCAGAAGCTCAGGTTTAGGTCAGAGCTTTAGCAGGTGGGGTAGAGCCAGCAGCGCAGGTTTAGGTCAGAGCTTTAGCAGGTGGGGTAGAGCCAGAAGCTCAGGTTTAGGTCAGAGCTTTAGCAGGTGGGGTAGAGCCAGCAGCTCAGGTTTAGGTCAGAGCTTTAGCAGGAGGGGTAGAGCCAGCAGCTCAGGTTTAGGTCAGAGCTTTAGCAGGTGGGGTAGAGCCAGCAGCTCAGGTTTAGGTCAGAGATTAAGCAGGTGGGGTAGAGCCAGGAGCTCAGGTTTAGGTCAGAGATTAAGCAGGTGGGGTAGAGCCAGCAGCTCAGGTTTAGGTCAGAGCTTTAGCAGGAGGGGTAGAGCCAGAAGCTCAGGTTTAGGTCAGAGCTTTAGCAGGAGGGGTAGAGCCAGCAGCTCAGGTTTAGGTCAGAGCTTAAGCAGGAGGGGTAGAGCCAGAAACTCAGGTTTAGGTCAGAGATTAAGCAGGTGGGGTAGAGCCAGCAGCTCAGGTTTAGGTCAGAGCTTTAGCAGGAGGGGTAGAGCCAGAAGCTCAGGTTTAGGTCAGAGCTTTAGCAGGAGGGGTAGAGCCAGCAGCTCAGGTTTAGGTCAGAGCTTAAGCAGGAGGGGTAGAGCCAGAAGCTCAGGTTTAGGTCAGAGCTTAAGCAGGATGGGTAGAGACAGAAGCTCAGGTTTAGGTCAGAGCTTAAGCAGGAGGGGTAGAGCCAGGAGCTCAGGTTTAGGTCAGAGATTAAGCAGGAGGGGTAGAGCCAGAAGCTCAGGTTTAGGTCAGAGCTTTAGCAGGAGGGGTAGAGCCAGAAGCTCAGGTTTAGGTCAGAGCTTTAGCAGGTGGGGTAGAGCCAGCAGCTCAGGTTTAGGTCAGAGCTTAAGCAGGAGGGGTAGAGCCAGGAGCTTAGGTTTAGGTCAGAGATTAAGCAGGAGGGGTAGAGCCAGAAGCTCAGGTTTAGGTCAGAGCTTTAGCAGGAGGGGTAGAGCCAGAGGCTCAGGTTTAGGTCAGAGCTTTAGCAGGTGGGGTAGAGCCAGCAGCTCAGGTTTAGGTCAGAGCTTAAGCAGGAGGGGTAGAGCCAGGAGCTCAGGTTTAGGTCAGAGATTAAGCAGGTGGGGTAGAGCCAGCAGCTCAGGTTTAGGTCAGAGCTTTAGCAGGAGGGGTAGAGCCAGAAGCTCAGGTTTAGGTCAGAGCTTTAGCAGGAGGGGTAGAGCCAGCAGCTCAGGTTTAGGTCAGAGCTTAAGCAGGAGGGGTAGAGCCAGAAGCTCAGGTTTAGGTCAGAGCTTAAGCAGGATGGGTAGAGCCAGAAGCTCAGGTTTAGGTCAGAGCTTAAGCAGGAGGGGTAGAGCCAGGAGCTCAGGTTTAGGTCAGAGATTAAGCAGGAGGGGTAGAGCCAGAAGCTCAGGTTTAGGTCAGAGCTTTAGCAGGAGGGGTAGAGCCAGAAGCTCAGGTTTAGGTCAGAGCTTTAGCAGGTGGGGTAGAGCCAGCAGCTCAGGTTTAGGTCAGAGCTTTAGCAGGAGGGGTAGAGCCAGAAGCTCAGGTTTAGGTCAGAGCTTTAGCAGGTGGGGTAGAGCCAGCAGCTCAGGTTTAGGTCAGAGCTTAAGCAGGTGGTGTAGAGCCAGCAGCTCAGGTTTAGGTCAGAGCTTTAGCAGGTGGGGTAGAGCCAGCAGCTCAGGTTTAGGTCAG
This sequence comes from Triturus cristatus, assembly GCF_964204655.1. Taxonomy (NCBI): domain Eukaryota; kingdom Metazoa; phylum Chordata; class Amphibia; order Caudata; family Salamandridae; genus Triturus; species Triturus cristatus. The sequence goes on from NC_140589.1 coordinate 40,595,590, forward strand.
AGATTAAGCAGGTGGGGTAGAGCCAGGAGCTCAGGTTTAGGTCAGAGATTAAGCAGGTGGGGTAGAGCCAGCAGCTCAGGTTTAGGTCAGAGCTTTAGCAGGAGGGGTAGAGCCAGAAGCTCAGGTTTAGGTCAGAGCTTTAGCAGGAGGGTAGAGCCAGCAGCTCAGGTTTAGGTCAGAGCTTAAGCAGGAGGGGTAGAGCCAGAAGCTCAGGTTTAGGTCAGAGCTTAAGCAGGAGGGGTAGAGCCAGGAGCTCAGGTTTAGGTCAGAGATTAAGCAGGTGGGGTAGAGCCAGCAGCTCAGGTTTAGGTCAGAGCTTTAGCAGGAGGGGTAGAGCCAGAAGCTCAGGTTTAGGTCAGAGCTTTAGCAGGAGGGGTAGAGGCAGAAGCTCAGATTTAGGTCAGAGCTTAAGCAGGTGGGGTAGAGCCAGCAGCTCAGGTTTAGGTCAGAGATTAAGCAGGTGGGGTAGAGCCAGCAGCTCAGGTTTAGGTCAGAGCTTAAGCAGGTGGGGTAGAGCCAGCAGCTCAGGTTTAGGTCAGAGCTTAAGCAGGAGGGGTAGAGCCAGCAGCTCAGGTTTAGGTCAGAGCTTAAGCAGGAGGGGTAGAGCCAGAAGCTCAGATTTAGGTCAGAGCTTAAGCAGGTGGGGTAGAGCCAGCAGCTCAGGTTTAGGTCAGAGCTTTAGCAGGAGGGGTAGAGCCAGCAGCTCAGGTTTAGGTCAGAGCTTAAGCAGGAGGGGTAGAGCCAGAAGCTCAGATTTAGGTCAGAGCTTAAGCAGGTGGGGTAGAGCCAGCAGCTCAGGTTTAGGTCAGAGCTTTAGCAGGAGGGGTAGAGCCAGCAGCTCAGGTTTAGGTCAGAGCTTAAGCAGGAGGGGTAGAGCCAGAAGCTCAGATTTAGGTCAGAGCTTTAGCAGGTGGGGTAGAGCCAGGAGCTCAGGTTTAAGTCAGAGATTAAGCAGGTGGGGTAGAGCCAGGAGCTCAGATTTAGGTCAGAGCTTTAGCAGGTGGGGTAGAGCCAGGAGCTCAGATTTAGGTCAGAGCTTTAGCAGGAGGGGTAGAGCCAGAAGCTCAGATTTAGGTCAGAGCTTTAGCAGGTGGGGTAGAGCCAGGAGCTCAGGTTTAAGTCAGAGATTAAGCAGGTGGGGTAGAGCCAGGAGCTCAGATTTAGGTCAGAGCTTTAGCAGGTGGTGCCTTCCAGAAGGAACCCCGAATGGAGGAAAAGGCCCAAAGGCAAAAATCCTACTTGATGGCAGCAAGGCTCCAAGAAGACAAAAGGCAGCCCAAGTGGAAGGCGACCTTTGGAAAAGACAAAAAAATCTGGAGAATCCAGCAACTGTAACCACAAGAGAAAAGAACTCAGAAAAATCTTAGTGCTATCAAAAAAACACCAACTGGAAATGAAGAAGTGTTGCGACGCAAGGAGTATAGGAGCAGCTGACCTGTTTTACCCTAGGACAGGAATTACCTCACAGGGAAGTGGAGTTGCCATCTTAGATTGGAAACACCCAGTGTACACTATAAAGATGGCAACCATCTTGCATTGGGTAGAATAATATTCCAGAAATCCTCGCTAGAGGATTCTGGGATCAACAGGGTGAACAACAAGGAGACACTGAAGGCATCTCCCTATCAGGCCTCCTCCCTTTGTCCAGCAGAAGAGTGAGGTGTGCGGGAGGTTGTACCAGTAGGCTGGTCACCGTGAGGTAAGTTTAATGGTTGGGCTCAGCGACCAGCCGGCTTCCATCCTGCTCGACACAAGCTCTAAGAGCTGTGTGTCCCACCCTCCTGAGATCAGCTTGGGAATTTGCTGCCGGGCGGGACGCTGACACAACAGCACGTGCCAGAATGATTGCATCATGAAGGAACACCAGATCTGTGAGAATGAGGTTCATGCCAGCTAATGTGTCGGGCCTTACCAAGAGGCCCTCATTAGCTTGGTGGAATCGGAAGGTGAAGAGTCAGTGTTCATAGACATCTCTGACTGGAGGGCGCCTCCAATGTTATGCCCTTGGCCTCTTGCCTCTGCCAAGTGAAGTGTACTGATGTGCCACAACGTCCTCCTTAAAGGGATCTGGAAGTGGAGTGTTCACTAGCACCTTAACTTCTTCTCCACAGTTTTTGCAAAACAAGCACCACTGAAGCATCCACAATCGAATGTTCTAGAGAGTGTATAAGAATGACCATGGAATAAGATTACAGATTGCTTCTGGGCTACAATTTGGATCTCTTTGTTTTCATAAAAGTGTAGTGGAATTAGACAGGATGTCTCTAGGGTTTTCTGAGGTCCTAGCGATTCTCTGGCTCGCTCTATGGACCGATCTAAGCGGACCTCTTGGTGGTTGTCACCCAGCAAGTTGAAGAAAAGCCCCATAATGGAGGCCTCTTGGTCAGAGCCCTCCATGCTGTCCTGAAGACTACTAATGTTCATTTTTTTTTATTCTGAAGCCGGTTTTCCTGAGGTGAAAGCTAGAGCAGACTGTGCACAGATCCAACGGGACCTTTTACATTTCTTCAGCTTCCTGTCTGAATTTTAATGAAAATATTTAATCTTCAAGACGAAGTCTAGTTATTTGGTAGCTACTTACTATGTCTTCTGTGATCTGCCCCAGAGTTTCATTTTGGGAAAGTGAAGTCCCTCCATCTGTTATACGGCTCCCACTAGAAAAGGTAGGACTGGGTATTAGGACAACAGGACTTCAGAATGCAGGGACTGCGATCATCTACATCATCAGATTGTTGGCCCAATTCCTAGCTAATTCACAGTTCCTCACCTGAACCCCTAACTTTCCTGGGGTGGCAGGTGATTTTGGCAACCTGTAACATGACACTGCGGTTCTCAAGGGAATCATGGAAACAGATCTTACCCCTTTCGTTGTCTACTCATGCAGGCCCTTGGTAAAAACAAGAAAGATACAAATAAAGTTTTCAATACAATTATTGAAACAATTGCGATCTTGCAAAGAAAAAATTATCTACGATTATTATCAGATAAAAAAAAGCAAAGTAACCAGCATCAGGAACATGGTGAAAAGAATAAAGAGTCCAACCATGGCAGTCTTATTTCTATATATTTATATATCCCTAACATAGCACTCCCCCTACTCTGAGAGCATAGTTGGTGTACGCTCTGCCCGATCTCTTAGGTGAGCCTGAGACCCCATACCTGGATGACTTGGTCTGGAGAAGGACTGACAATCCCTCTCTGCAGGATCAGGATGGAAGATCAGCATTAGCAGAGCTGAATGTCTAACATTTGTTCCAGGTCCGTTGTGCCTGGAGTGCCCCGTCTTACCTATAAGACAGTGTACAGCTTTGATGTAATTATGTGTTTAGGTGTTAGAAGCCGTCTCCGAGCGGGCAACACAAGTAAAAGGATATCTTGTTCTGTTCCTTAGCCTTGAACGAAGTGTACAGATTAAGCAGCCCTGCCAAGTACCACGCATCAGGGGTTATACTAACGCATCTTTGTGCTGGTGGCCGCATCACAGCACTACAATGCGTTAGTCATGCTTGTTTTTATAGCTCCTTGGACCAACATTGTATAACTATGAGCTAGTCAATGGGCTTCGCGCTTCAGCTTGCCCAGCTGCAGTAATCATTATCAGTTCATCACTGACTCTCAATCTCTCAAACAGAAGTGATGCCAGGGCTCTACCATACGGATCTCTTTCTCTGCATAGTTTGTATGTATTAGGAGAATGGCCCCAGTGTTGCCGTTATCAACAAACTGCTATTAAAAGGTATAGTTCCCCTCGCAGTATTGTTCAAAATGTAAACGTTGCTTTGTTTACACATGGGTTTTCTGTAGTTGACTGTGCACTCCTTTCAGTTCCTGATAAAGCTATGAGCAGTCGCTAGTAGTACATTAGCAGCAATCTGAATGTATTTTTAAGAACGCTTTGAAAAAGTGGATGTGTGTTAGTAACTTCAGCAAGCAAAAACTATTTTGTAGTACTAGGTCGGCCTAAAATAAACAGTTAACTGCATTTATATAAGGCAGTCAGCCTATTTTGTGCTTCGGCTTGTCCAGCTGCAGTTATAATCAGGTTATCACTGACTTGGCCCGGCCGGGAGGGGTGAACTTTTCTAGGCCAGTAATTGTGTGTTAAACTGCTTCACCATGTGGCTAGGTGCCTTGTTACCTGGCACGAAACACCCAATGACTGGCTCAGGTAGGGAGACTGTTTTGCAGCTCTGCTCACTGTGCCTGCCCTACCCATGTGCTCTGTGTGACACTAATGCAGGTAATTAAGCTAGTAGGCAGCTGGGGAAGGCACAGGATGTTTTTTCAACTGCTGCCAAACATGGTTTACATGGTTTATGGTTCACTACAATGGTTTCTCTTCTGTACTCCAGCCAGCCCCTCCAGGCCTATGGATATATTGCCCAGCCCGCCAGATACTACCTTAAGAGTCAACAAGTTGTATGTCAAGTTTTTATTCCAAACTCCCAGGATCGGTTTGTTGCTAAAATGTGTCCACCTCTCAATCGCCCCACTCTCTGATGCTATAACAGTGCAGAAGGTTGGAATGATTAAGCAAGGGAAGGAAAGGATGGGAACAGCGGGGAGGGAGACCTCCAACACAAAAAAAAACAATTAGAGGGATGTTCTAGCTCCAATCTAACCTCACTATGATACACAACCATAAAACAGAATGCTGTAACTACCTGCAAAGGAAAATAACATGAACTCTTGTGAGTATTCTTGTTGGAGATACCTTATCACCTGAAGGCTCTCTAAATGAAACACCAATCAACATATAGTGAACAAAACCATGGGTAAGAACCACACGCAAACACTCGCACCACTCGTTACCCACCACAGTACTTAAATGATCTGGAGTCACAGGAGGGGTTGAGTAAACGACTGTACTGCTTGATTTTCCCGGCCTTTTTGTGTTAAAGGGTGACTAGTGTGACTTCAGTCTCTTTCCATCCAAGTCTAAGGGTTAGAGTAGTGAATGGAGCCTATTTGTTAGGCACTTCGACATGATCCTGTGTTCTTCCCCATAGATCAGGGCTTGCACACATAGCCTAGGGGATAGATTCGTTAGTATTAGGGGTAACCTGTTCTGTAGTGAGGGTATTTCATGGAGCCGTACTGAATTCAGGCCTGGTAGGCCTCAAACGGGAGAGACTCCATCTTTCTTTCTGCTCCGGCAGCTTGGGAGGCTTCTAGGTCAAGAGTAGTGTTTTAGTTATGAGGTGTTATTCGCTTGGAGAGAACCGGTTCAGGCCGGCCCTTATCGAAGGATTGTATTTTTCTTCATGCCGAAGACACTACATCAGGCCGGCCGGCTGGGAACGTGTCCTTGGTACGGGGAGGTACAAGAATTTGGTGGGCGGCAGGTTACGGGCTGGAATTTTCCATGAGGAAATGCACCTCTATATTAGTGAAAGTCTGAGGCAGATACTGGCACTTATTTTCAATCCATAGGCGGCACCTAGCCGTTAGCAGTAAAGCTACTACTTATTCCAGGGAAGACAGATGATAAACTTAAGGACGGAGAAAAACCGAGGAGCAGATACTCTTCTAGCAGAATAGCCAGAGAGGAGAGAGTAGCCGATGAGGAAGAGGTCCCAGTGACTCGGAGAAGGGAGAAGGGAACAGATCCGTGACTGCGGAGGTGTTACTTCCAAACGAGCCGAGGCACAGACGAGGAGAGAACCTAGATGACCATTGAGTGCAGGCTACACACGACTAAGGTGATGTCGACCCCTTTCTTATTAGAGTGTACAATCTAATCTTTCACTTTTCTTTGCAGGATATGTGTTATATAGTAATGTTATGTGATTGCGTATGTAATTAGTAATAAAGTACTCAATTTGTAGTGAATCAACATGTGCTGCGTGTTCTTGTATAAGGGGGTAGCCTATTCTTCTGGTCAGCTGTGACTTGACATGAACAGATGTTAACACTGATCAGGTAAGTGGTAACTGAATAAAGGAGAGAGAAGCTCCTCGAACCAGAGAACAGGTTGTGCTCAAACTGGCAGTTCTTGTGTGATCCGATGAATAGTAAAACTGATTCCCTTGTTGTATGTCATGGTAATCATAGGATGAACTTGTGCTGAGTCTGCCGTCTGGGTAGGAAGTCCTGGGTCCGTCTGGGACCGCGAGGCTGAGTCTGCCGTCTGGGTAGGAAGTCCTGGGTCCGTCTGGGACCGCGAGGCTGAGTCTGCCGTCTGGGTAGGAAGTCCTGGGTCCGTCTGGGACCGCGAGGCTAAGTCTGCCGTTTGGGTAGGAAGTCCTGGGTCCGTCTGGGACCGCGAGGCTAAGGCTGCCGTCTGGGTAGGAAGTTCTGGGTCCGTCTGGGACCGCGAGGCTAAGGCTGCCGTCTGGGTAGGAAGTCCTGGGTCCGTCTGGGACCGCGAGGCTGAGTCTGCCGTCTGGGTAGGAAGTCCTGGGTCCGTCTGGGACCGCGAGGCTGAGTCTGCCGTCTGGGTAGGAAGTCCTGGGTCCGTCTGGGACCGCGAGGCTAAGTCTGCCGTTTGGGTAGGAAGTCCTGGGTCCGTCTGGGACCGCGAGGCTAAGGCTGCCGTCTGGGTAGGAAGTCCTGGGTCCGTCTGGGACCGCGAGGCTAAGGCTGCCGTCTGGGTAGGAAGTCCTGGGTCCGTCTGGGACCGCGAGGCTGAGGCTGCCGTCTGGGTAGGAAGTCCTGGGTCCGTCTGGGACCGCGAGGCTAAGGCTGCCGTCTGGGTAGGAAGTCCTGGGTCCGTCTGGGATCGCGAGGCCGCCACTTGTATTATAAGAGGTCTAGATATATATATATATATATATATAGTAGGAATTCCCTGTCCTTAGGTGGTATATACATGTGGTTACTTGTTGTGAATAGGCCCTAGGGAGAGGGTAACGTTCTGGCTGGGTTAGAGAGGCTCTGATGAGCGGGTTCTATCTGATCCGAAAACCCAAGCAGAACATTTGGCGTCACGAACCGTTTACGACACCTGTGTGCGTTGTGGTTGTCTTGTGTTTGTTTTCGACGCGTGCGTGGTTTTGTTTGCATTTTATTTTTGTATAATTGTGTGTATAGTTTTTATTTTCTTCTTTCTTTTCTTTTTCTTCTTCTTCTTCTTTTTCTTTTCCACGATGTTTTCTAGAAAGTCAAAATCTACTTGTAAGTTGCCCGTTGATATTCCCGGCTGGGATTCAACGCCTTATGAAGCCTTAGCCCGTGAGTGGGCTGATTCTACTGGTTTGAGTGAGAATTGGAATTCTTCTTTGGAGCTGGCGGAGCCGGATAATGTGATTACTTGTTTACAGAGGGCACCCGTATCGAAGGGTGAGGAGATTCCCATTTTGGGGCGCAGAGGTTGGATTGTTCTGTCTGCGTACAGGATTCTACATGAGAGGTTGTTGAAGTTACAGATATCTCTTAAGGATGTGGAAGCGCACTTTGTTGAGATTCAGAATTCTCATACTTTGTTGCGGTGTCAAAATAAGTTGCTTGCTGATAAACTTGAGACTTACCAAACTATTGCCGAGAGGGCGGCTGTGCGAATTGCTCGTTATAAATACAAGAATCGGCGCGGTCGGGTTTCGACGCGAAAGGTGCGTCTGGTCGTGGCGAAAGCCGGACTGGATTGGAATCCTGATGAATGGGATGGTAATATCTGGAACTCGAGTGATTCTTGTTCCTCGGGTGAGGAGTCTGCCAAGCGCGAGTCCTCTCGCTCCCGCCATGATTGTAAGTCTGCTTCTCGCTCTTCTGATGGTGCACCCCGTGATTGCGCTCGCTCTTCGAGTGGGGTCGACGCCTCGTACACTGATTGTCCCTCTACGAGTACTGATCGGGCTCCTTGTGCTGCTCGTCCCGCGGTCTCGGCGCACCCGGTTTTTCGACGGAAGTTGCAGCATGGTCCCAATGCTCCGAATGGTATTTCTTTAGACTCTTTGGAGGATTTTACTCAACAAGAAATTAGTGATATTTTGCAGCGCTTTCGGCAGCGAGCTGGTGAGACTTTGCTCACATGGATGGTGCGCCTTTATGAACTGGGCGCTGCTGGCATTATGTTAGATAATTGCGATTGTTTGAAGTTTTGTTCCTTGACTTCGGATTCTACTGTACAGGATCATTTTCGTAACTATAATGGTGGTGGTCAGATTTCTTTGCTTCAGTTAGCGACTGAGGGTTGTAATCAAAAGTATCCTACTGAGTCTGACTGGCCTGTGACTGACAAACCATGGTATACTTTGCGCGACGCTGCACAACGTCTCAAAGAGGAGGTGATGAAAACGGCAATTTTTCTGGGTACTGCTGACAGGTTGCTTGATGGTTCGTTGACATCTTCTGTGCGGAATCGTATTATTCGTTCTTCCCCTGTTGCCTACAAGCAGGTCATGATGACTTTATTGATTAATCAGACTGGTAACGTGTTATCTACGGTTCTGGAGTCGGTGCGCCAACTCGGTGAGTTGGGTGAGTGGTTTAAACCTGAACGTCAGTCCCGGCCTGACACTCGTACTCCTGGTGACAATAAACTTACTAGACGTGATATCTTTTCTGCTCTTCTGGCCGATGGTGTGTGGAGGGAGGACATTGACGGTGAGACTACTGCTCGTTTGTGGGAGTTGTTTCGCAAACGTGGCTTGGATCGGAAGGAGGGTGCCCGGCGTGTTCGGACGACTGAGTGTGATCGTGGTGGTTCTGACGGTAGCGGTGATGACGATCGCCGTGGGCGCTCTGTTCGTCGTGATGATCGACGTTATGTACGTGATATGTCCCCCCGTCGTGAGAGAGACAGAGAGAGAGAGGAGGACAGAGACAGAGACAGGGGGAGAAATGATTATGTTCACAGCAGACGTAGAGATGATAGGGATCAATCCCCTGAGTTGAGGAGGAGAGAGGATCATCACAGTTTGGCCGATCGAAACCCGCAGTACAATGCAGAAGACACGAATCCATTCCGTACTGGGAATGGATATGAACAGGAGGTACCGATACCTAAGAAACGTGAGAGTCTTTATCCTGATTTATCCTGGTACACAGAATGCAGTAAGAATGACTAGGAAATAGGTCAAGCTCCGGTACACAGATGGGCTCACAGAGATAATAGACCCTATGTATATATTGATATTTATTGGAGACATCGTAATATCCAAAGGGCCCGAGCATTGGTAGATACAGGAGCGGAGGCCACTCTTATTCATGGAAAATCAAAGAAGTTTAAAGGTCAGCCTTTTACAATTACCGGATTAGGTGGAAAGGAAACTCCTGCAGTTCAAACTTTGCTTGAAATGAGAATAGGTAGAATCCCTAGGAAAGAATACTCTGTACTAGTGGTGCCACTCTTAGAATTAATAATTGGAATTGATATTTTGAAAGGCATGACTTTGCATTTAGATGATGGATGTTACCAATTTGGAACTACGCATTATATATCGTCTAGGCCTATACAGGTTGGTCGTTTAAGAATGCCCCCCATAAAAGTTCCTCAGGCGACAAAAGTGGTTTGTCAGAAGCAGTATCGTATTCCAGGTGGTCATGAGGAGATTAGTACAACTATTCAGGAGTTGGTGGATGCAGGTGTTATAACCCCAGTTACTTCTGCTTGGAATAATCCTGTTTGGCCGGTACGTAAGAGTGATAATTCTTGGCGCATGACTGTTGATTATCGAGAATTGAACAAACACACACCCTCTTTGACTGTTGCAGTACCGGATGTCATTACTTTAATTGAAAGAATCCAAAAACATCCAGGTACATGGTATGCGTCCATTGATATTGCTAATGCTTTCTTTTCGATTCCGATTGCCCCTGAGTGTCAGGAACAGTTCAGTTTTACGTGGAATGGGCGTCAGATGACGTTTAGAAGTCTTCCCCAGGGCTATGTGCATAGTCCTACGATATGTCACCGGCTGGTGGCAGAGCATTTGGCTGAGGTACCGGTTCATCCCCAAATTCAGATGTGTCACTATATTGATGATGTTTTGATCCAAGGCGAAACACAAGAGGAAGTTCAGACCCAATTGGACAGAGTTATTGAGTGTCTGCGTGAGAAAGGTTGGGAAATCAACCCGGATAAATTACAAGGCCCGTCCCAGGCTGTAAAATTTTTGGGTATTAATTGGCATGAAGGGCACCGTGAAGTGATCCCTCAGGTTAAACAGAAAATTCTTGATTTTGCGGTTCCGAGGAATAGGAAAGAAGCCCAAAGCTTCATTGGTTTGTTTGGTTTTTGGCGTCAGCATATTCCTCATTTGAGTCAAATATTGGCCCCTTTGTACCATGTCACTCGTAAAAAGAATGCATTTGAATGGGATAAACCACAGCAAGATGCGTTCAGTCTAGCAAAAGAAGCAATTCAGCATGCTCTGGATTTATGGCCCGTACGTGATGGTGATGTGGATTTGAATGTGTCTGTACAAGGCCTTTATGCGAATTGGAGCTTGTGGCAGAAACAAGGCAGGAGTAGAGTACCGTTAGGTTTCTGGACCAAAAAGTTACCTGATGCTGGTGAGCGTTATACACCTTTTGAGAAACAGTTACTTGCATGTTATTGGGCTCTGGTGGATACCGAGCAATTGACTTTGGGACATGATATAGTTTTGCGACCTGAAATTCCTATCATGCAGTGGGTTATGAGTTCGCCGAAAACTCACCGAATTGGACATGCTCAAGAGGCGAGTGTGATTAAATGGAAATGGTATATACAAGACAGGGCACGTGTGGGACAGAAAGGAGTTGCATCTTTACATGAGCAGGTGGCGCGAGCGCCATCGACTGAGACTGAGAGTGAATGTTCCGTACCTTTAGTACAGGAGTCTCCTGTCAAGTGGGGTAGACCTTTTGATGATTTGTCCGCAGAGGACAGAAACCATGTTTGGTTTACGGATGGTTCGGCGAGGTTCATAGGGACGAAACGGCACTGGAAGGCGGTGTCCTATAATCCGATCACACAAAAACTGCTGAGCACAACTGGTGAAGGTAAAAGCAGTCAATTTGTTGAACTTTATGCTGTTTATCAAGTTCTGAAACAAGAGTTACCTGGCACATGTCATATTTTCACCGATTCTTGGTCTACTGCCAATGGATTGGCAGTTTGGTTACCGACTTGGCATTCCCATAATTGGAAATTGCATTCAAAAGAATTGTGGGGAAAAGAATTATGGCAGGAGATTTGGGAGATGCTCCCACAGAGTACTGTTACAATCTTCCATGTGGATGCTCACACCCCGATAGATTCTCTTGACAAATTATTTCATAACATTGCAGATGAGAAATCTAAAATTGCTGAGGCAGTGGTGGACAGGCAAGATTCTGATATTGCGGGATTGGCGAAATGGGCCCACCAGAAGGCAGGACATTTTGGAGAGAAGGCCACTAGCAGGTGGGCTGCTGATCGAGGAATTTATATTCCCCTAGATTTAATCAAAAATGTTATTTTACATTGTCCCGTTTGTCAGCATATCAGACAGCGCAAAGTGCCCCAAATTGTTAAAGGTCATTTACATCGCGGGAAACTGCCCGCCCAAATTTGGCAGATTGATTACATCGGTCCACTTCCTATGAGTAGGAATTGTCAATATGTTTGCACTATTGTTGATACATACAGTGGCCTGCTGGTAGCCCTTCCCTGTAAGCAAGCTACCCAATTGAATACCATTAAAACATTGGAATTGATTATGATGTATTATGGTGTGCCATTCCAAATTCAATCTGATAATGCATCCCATTTTCGTGGAAGATTGGTACAGGAATTCTGTGTGGAAAACAATATTGAATGGGTATTCCATATCCCGTACTACCCACAGGCCTCGGGTCTTGTGGAGAGGTTGAATGGCCTGCTGAAGGAGCAACTGCGTAAATTGACTGATGACAAGTATAAGAATTGGCGAGACTTTTTGCCCCAAGCGCTATTGATTTTGAATAATCGTCCTTTTCTAAATGCTGAATCTCCGCTTATGCGTTTGTTTCCTCCGAATGTTAATGCTCAGCCTAATGAGATCAGAGAGACTGTGATGTACTGGGAAATTACTCCCGGAGCTTTGGCTCCATGTAGAGCGACCCCAGGGTCGGCAGGTTTAGACTTGCATGCCATGGATGACACCGTTCTAAAAAGTAAGGATCGGGTCATCATTGCTACCGGTGTTGGTGTTCATATACCACCTGGGAATTTCGGATTAATCGCCCCTAGATCGGGGCTGGCTGTAAAAGGCATTCAGGTGCTTGGAGGAATCATTGACAGTGATTATCAGGGAGAGATTAAGGTGCTCCTGCTGAATAGCAGTGAGGTTGACTTACTGATACACCAAACTGACCGAGTGGCTCAATTACTCATAATGCCTGTTTTCAGTGGTACACTAACGAAAGGCACTGCCCCAACTTTGCTAACTGTACGAGGCCAGAAAGGTTTTGGCTCCACAGATAACCCTGGGACCAGGGTTTGGGTGCAGTCGCCTAAGAATCCCCCTGAACAAGCAGAGGTCATTGCCACCGGTCACGATAACACCATTTTAGTTATGAGACCAGGGAAAGATAGCTGGGAAGCGGTCCCGGCTGACAAATGTTACTTACGAGAATGATTAATGCCTGTATTTGATTCTCTTTCAGATCATTCTTTGGACTGTTGCTGCAGGATGTGTCGGCGTCGTACTGTATTTGGGATGGTTCGACGAGAGAGGAGGGATCCCGTCAACCCGGGATGAGCTACGTACCAGAGTGTCGCGTTCCTTCGCTGCGTGGGATTCGTCATCGAACTTTTGGACCTCACTGGCAAAAAGGGTGACTGATGCCCCTCACTTCTGTTTGACACCGATGAGATCGGTGCACGACATCCTAGCAACCTGTCTGGTTGCTGTCCCTGCTTCGCTAGAAACTTTGACTCATATTTTCAATATCTCAAAGGCTCGCCCCAATGTTCTTCTGGGTGATTTCGCTACCCATGTGTATTGCCCCTTGTGTACTGAAATGCCAGACCAGACACCCCCCATCCAGTCCCAAATAGTTACCTATAATATCACACAAGGGGATTTGTGTTTTTTCCTTACGTGTAATCCTAGTGCGATTTCTGAATGTCTGCGTCTAAAATTGAAAGGTGCTACTTCCTTTACCCTTCATGAGCGAACTTTGTGCTTTCAAAGGACACCGAAAACATGTACTTCTGTCCAAAACAATATGACTTGCAAGAGTCTGGTAGTTACCCCCAGTCATTATCGCACGATGTTACTACCTGCCGGATGGCTTTTCTCATGTGGTAATACTTCCTGGCCATATGTCCCCGCAAATATTTCTGGAGGCCCTTGTGCCATTACGAGACTGAGCTTGTTAATGTTCTCCTCACATCCGAATGCCAATTCTCGTGTGATTCGAGATACAGTGATGTTACAGGAGGATTGTGACTCATCTTTGCATTTATATTCTAAGTCTGAATACCTTAGCCTGGCTATTTCAATTATTGGTGTTCCTGCTTTGGCAGTTTATAATGCCAAATCTATTGGGAAAATGGCCTGCTGGATGGTGAAATCCATTAATCATACTTCTACAGTCCTGTCTGACATGCTATTAGACGCCCAGGGTGAACGCAGGGCTATTTTGCAAAATCGAGCGGCCATTGATTATCTTTTGCTTAAACATGGACACGACTGTTCTGATTTTGAGGGTCTTTGTTGTTTTAACTTGTCTGATCATACACAATCCATTCGCGCTCATATTGACAAGTTACGTGACTTGACGGAAGAAGTTAGAAAACACATTGATCAGGGCTGGTTTGACTGGCTCTTTAATTGGTTGCCTGATTTACACATGTTACGTCAAATATTAGGAGGTATTCTGATTACTATCGCTGTTTTGATTTCTATCTGTTGCTTTATTCAGTGTATTCCTTCACTACTTCAATTCTGCACACTTGGTACTAGACATAGATCAGTTAGCTTTGTTTCATATTATTCTTCCACCGATGTTAGTTCTGTTTAATGAATGTATAATAGACTGAAGTCAAGGGTGAAATGTACTGCTCAATTTTCCCGGCCTTTTTGTGTTAAAGGGTGACTAGTGTGACTTCAGTCTCTTTCCATCCAAGTCTAAGGGTTAGAGTAGTGAATGGAGCCTATTTGTTAGGCACTTCGACATGATCCTGTGTTCTTCCCCATAGATCAGGGCTTGCACACATAGCCTAGGGGATAGATTCGTTAGTATTAGGGGTAACCTGTTCTGTAGTGAGGGTATTTCATGGAGCCGTGCTGAATTCAGGCCTGGTAGGCCTCAAACGGGAGAGACTCCATCTTTCTTTCTGCTCCGGCAGCTTGGGAGGCTTCTAGGTCAAGAGTAGTGTTTTAGTTATGAGGTGTTATTCGCTTGGAGAGAACCGGTTCAGGCCGGCCCTTATCGAAGGATTGTATTTTTCTTCATGCCGAAGACACTACATCAGGCCGGCCGGCTGGGAACGTGTCCTTGGTACGGGGAGGTACAAGAATTTGGTGGGCGGCAGGTTACGGGCTGGAATTTTCCATGAGGAAATGCACCTCTATATTAGTGAAAGTCTGAGGCAGATACTGGCACTTATTTTCAATCCATAGGCGGCACCTAGCCGTTAGCAGTAAAGCTACTACTTATTCCAGGGAAGACAGATGATAAACTTAAGGACGGAGAAAAACCGAGGAGCAGATACTCTTCTAGCAGAATAGCCAGAGAGGAGAGAGTAGCCGATGAGGAAGAGGTCCCAGTGACTCGGAGAAGGGAGAAGGGAACAGATCCGTGACTGCGGAGGTGTTACTTCCAAACGAGCCGAGGCACAGACGAGGAGGGAACCTCGATGACCATTGAGTGCAGGCTACACACGACTAAGGTGATGTCGACCCCTTTCTTATTAGAGTGTACAATCTAATCTTTCACTTTTCTTTGCAGGATATGTGTTATATAGTAATGTTATGTGATTGCGTATGTAATTAGTAATAAAGTACTCAATTTGTAGTGAATCAACATGTGCTGCGTGTTCTTGTATAAGGGGGTAGCCTATTCTTCTGGTCAGCTGTGACTTGACATGAACAGATGTTAACACTGATCAGGTAAGTGGAAACTGAATAAAGGAGAGAGAAGCCCCTCGAACCAGAGAACAGGTTGTGCTCAAACTGGCAGTTCTTGTGTGATCCGATGAATAGTAAAACTGATTCCCTTGTTGTATGTCATGGTAATCATAGGATGAACTTGTGCTGAGTCTGCCGTCTGGGTAGGAAGTCCTGGGTCCGTCTGGGACCGCGAGGCTGAGTCTGCCGTCTGGGTAGGAAGTCCTGGGTCCGTCTGGGACCGCGAGGCTGAGTCTGCCGTCTGGGTAGGAAGTCCTGGGTCCGTCTGGGACCGCGAGGCTAAGTCTGCCGTTTGGGTAGGAAGTCCTGGGTCCGTCTGGGACCGCGAGGCTAAGGCTGCCGTCTGGGTAGGAAGTTCTGGGTCCGTCTGGGACCGCGAGGCTAAGGCTGCCGTCTGGGTAGGAAGTCCTGGGTCCGTCTGGGACCGCGAGGCTGAGTCTGCCGTCTGGGTAGGAAGTCCTGGGTCCGTCTGGGACCGCGAGGCTGAGTCTGCCGTCTGGGTAGGAAGTCCTGGGTCCGTCTGGGACCGCGAGGCTAAGTCTGCCGTTTGGGTAGGAAGTCCTGGGTCCGTCTGGGACCGCGAGGCTAAGGCTGCCGTCTGGGTAGGAAGTCCTGGGTCCGTCTGGGACCGCGAGGCTAAGGCTGCCGTCTGGGTAGGAAGTCCTGGGTCCGTCTGGGACCGCGAGGCTGAGGCTGCCGTCTGGGTAGGAAGTCCTGGGTCCGTCTGGGACCGCGAGGCTAAGGCTGCCGTCTGGGTAGGAAGTCCTGGGTCCGTCTGGGATCGCGAGGCCGCCACTTGTATTATAAGAGGTCTAGATATATATATATATATATATAGTAGGAATTCCCTGTCCTTAGGTGGTATATACATGTGGTTACTTGTTGTGAATAGGCCCTAGGGAGAGGGTAACGTTCTGGCTGGGTTAGAGAGGCTCTGATGAGCGGGTTCTATCTGATCCGAAAACCCAAGCAGAACAACAACACACACCACTATCCCCTGCTAAGAAGACAAAACAAAAGAACGAACATAAAGCAATATTGGTGATATTTCTCCCAATGGTAATAATCCATTATAGGTATTAATAGCTCATGCCCATCACGATCCATGTGGTATTTCCATAAGTAACAATGTCATGTAATCAAATTTCCAATAGTTAACAGAACATGTATTACAATACACTTAGATTCTTCGGAGTGTATAAGTCAGGCATTTTGGGCACCCCCACCTAGGTGTTACGATTCATGATATGCCCCTAGGACTTCGTACTTGCTTGATACTTTATCAAGTTTTTACTCAGCTCAAGAATGGTGACAGTGTCACCCTTTCTACCCTCGTAGCATCAATAGCAGACCAGTTTCTCCTCTCTGTAACTTGCTCAAGCTCCAGCGTCTGCATGAACCAGAATACGCAGAAAGGGATGAATGCAACAGCCCGGTATTAAAGCTTCCGGGTATGAGTGTTGTCACCTGCACGCGCCGACCGGAGCAGGGGGAATGATGGGAAGTGTAGTTCGGGCGAGAGACGGAAGCACTTCCCACTGCGTTACCGTCATCTCGCCCAGCCTAGTCTGGGATAGGTAAGTGCGACATTGTAGGACTCAACTGCCCTGCTGCCTCCAGTCTCGAGTGTGGGGTCTCAGTAGTCAGGTCCGATTGTGGCAGCTGAGTGCACTTCTAAAGTGCTAGCCAGCCTGCCCTCAGCTGGCATAGATTTTCCCTCTGAGCAGTGCTGTTGGCAGTATTACCATGATTCCACCAGAGCCTGTCAGCTTATACTGCACTGAGGGTAGTATGGCTATCAGTAGCAGCACACTGTCCGAATTCAGTGCCCCCCCAGCACGGTCCAGAACCAAATGTTCTCTGCTGGCTGAGTCTGAGCGTGCCCTGATGTCACTTCTGAATGGCACAGATAAATTTGACAACAGTGATCCTCAAACGATTGGGGTAATGCAAAGATAAATATAGTTCAGAATCGATACTATATTCCAGAAGTCCAGCCGGACAACCGATTTAATTATTCATAATAAAGAATGCATACATATAGGAACAAATGCACGTGGGACACAGTCCTGTGTCCAAATAGAACAAAAACATTTAACAAAACAAACAAGGCATTTCAGGCAAGACAGAGAGTGGAGCTTATTCGAGTATCCAGTGTTATAAGCTTTTGAAAAAAACAGCTATTGTACTTTTTTAACACAATGGAGTGACGTGCATGCTATTTTAAAGGGGGTCGACGACGTTTCGATCCTTTTAGAGGGGTGCCAGGATCATCATCAGGACTTAGATGCGTACATGCCTGATTGTGAATGAAATTGCCTGTAAAAGTGAGAGAACGGCGACCGTCCAATGACGGGGGCAACTGCGGTGAGGGCTCACACGACAGAGACTAGGGGCGAAAGCACGGTGGGTACGCCGGTGGCGGTCAGAAATTTCCGCTAATTGGCCTCACTTATATTTAGGTGTGGTTCACCAGTGTGAATTAATCCACACACAAAGATGTCTCTTCGAGCCCTGCTGTAATCAGGCTGAGGGCGTCAAGTCCATCCCCCTTCTTGCCATTGCTTTTCATTTGTCTATTTCGGTGTCCTTTAAAATTCCTTGCTTGCTAGTGGTCAATCCCGCCTCTTTGTCCCTCCTTACTCTCTTCAACCCTCCCACATAGCAGGGACTTCCATTCCGCTATGGTTCTTTATCTGTTCTTAGGGAGACCATTGTTTTCTTGGTTTCCTGCTCTGTTCCTGTTTGTCTATGTTCAGCTTCAGCGCCTTAGCTGCTTACATTTAAATAAGCATCCTTCCTCCCTCTGCCTCCTAATGCCACAGTTGTGTTACTGCCGCCTCCTGCCACATTGCCTTTATTATTTTTAGACTTTTTTTGCAATTTAAGATGTGGATCATCAGTTGGGCTTCTTTTGGTAAGATATTTGGGCTTCTTTTTAAGGGGAATTGGGCTTGGTTTTTCCTGTTGACCTTTCAGAATTGCAGGCTGTAAACGAGCTACATGCACAACGCTTCTTACTGCTAGCATCAAGTATTAAAAAACTATCTTCTTCAAACATTTGAAAGACTATTGCATTCCACACGTTGACAAAACAACAGGTGCTAAACATTTTTAGTGCTTTGCCTTTGTGTTTGGAAGATTAATTTCAAAGCAGTGGTATAGTCATCGTCGGTGCGGGAGAGGGGAGGCAATTTTTTAATATAAATTAGAGGCACAGCATTTGTAATGTTTGTCAACGGCATTTAGTTGGAACGCTTTTACCATCCTTGTCTACTTGAACTTGGGTATATTCGATTATGTTTGTCATGCGTCTCGTAGCAACAGAAGCAAAATAGATTGCGATGAGTTGGGGTTTTGTTCAAATGAAAGGCAATGGATTCCTTGGGATTTGAGAGGTCTGTGATAATGAAATCATCTTGTGTTTACATGAAAGGCGATGTTTCAGGACCAAGGAACCTGAAAAATGTGGTGCGCATCGCTCAGCTTTGCCCTTCCCACGATCGTTCCGCTTCTGAAAGCGACACACTGCCCACATTTATGTACATGCTCGTGTCAAAGTCAAGCGCATGCTGTCATTCCATGTCAATTTCATGAAGGCTCGCTAAATGTCTCCTCTACAAAATGTATGCATTCAGGGCCGACTTTAGAGCAGGCGGCACCCGGAGCGACAATGTATTTTGGCGCCCCCGAAGCCCATGACCGCCTCCTCGGATTCTCTCACTACCACCAGCTACTGCTAAATACAGTGCCCCCCTGAGGTCGGCGCACCCTCCACAGGTCAGCGCCCAGTGCGGCCACACCAGTCGCACTGCCGGCCGTGTATGCATTCAGCACGCAGAGGACCATAACTCAGTAAAGGGGCATTTTGTGGCATGCTCGACCAGCCTCTGACCAGTCTGTGCCCAGCCAGCAGACTAGCTATTCACAGGCACCTGTCCCCAGCCTGAAATTATGTGCTGATCACAGCACACCACTAAGCGAGAACACCTCCCCATCCGGCGCTAAGTGTAATCTGTCTCCTTGTCATTCCAATAATGTGGCAATTTACTATAATTTTGCAAACAAGGAACAAGCCTAAGTCAAATGTGTCTAAACAGAATTTGAAATACTTAGGTCATTACCAAGCATGTAAAATATATATTTAAAGAAACAATGACAGATTTCAGAAGAGCATTGCAGGCAAGGCTTAGAGCTCAATGTGTGACTGCCGCTTTAATCTACCAAACCAGCGCTTAAAGAATAGGAGGATTATGGGCAAGTAGCATTCCCGTTGCAATAAATATTTTTAGAAAAATCTGGTGTTTGATGATAAACACATTTTAAGCTATTCTGAAAGCTGTTTTTCTTTTCATTTGAACTTCTGAGTGCATGAATTGCACAGATGAATGGAGTCCTCCCTCCCAAGGGAATCTTGCCAGGCTTTTTACCAACCGTTTACAGGCAAGCTGAAGTGCAGCCCTTGTTCTCTTTTCCTCCAAGGCCAGACAGCGAGCTTGTAAGAAGAACATGCATATCACAGATATTTTCCTACAAATAGGATGCTTTTTTCGAGTTTCCAGTGCAATCTATCAAGTGTGTACGTTATTGCCTACATATAATCATATGCTAAAATTCTAAATCATACCAGGCTAATGGAAATTAAGAACCGTACCACACAACGGTGATTTAGCTACCTGTCTAAACAGAAAATACAGATGTAATAATAGGAGTCGAGCTACACTGTTTGCACTGTCTCAACTCCCTGCCTCAGCTTTCTAAATACACCCCTCTCTGCCTCATCACACGGTACCTCTTTTACAACCATCTCGTTCTCGCTGCCTACCTCTTACGCTGTCTGTGTAGTCCAACTCAGTCTACATCATGCCTCTCTGAACCACACTTGTTTCCATCTCACCTCTGCACCTATCCTTCATTTACCCTATAGCTCCTTCAAACTCATGTACCTTTAACAGCACCGTTCTTGCCTTTTCTCTACATTCCACCCTATGCCACCTCTCTCAGTCCTCTTATCACACTCTTACCTCACCTCATTTCTCTATCTCACACCTCTCATTACCCCATCTCACTCTACTGCTTTTCTGTCTCCCACCTCTCATTTTATCTCACCATTTATTCACTTGCTCACCTCACCTTTCCACCCCTTCCTTATTCTACCTCTGTTCTCTCTACCACATCCCTCTCACTGCCTTACTCCTTTCTCACTACCTCTTTGTCTACTTTTATTTTGCTCTATCATTACATTCTCTCTTTTTGCTCTGCATCTCCTTTATGTGAAATTAATCTCCCCACCACTCTCTTCACCTTTCTCTAGGTATACCTCTCTATTTCACCTATCTTTACCTCCCAACTCTTTATCTACCACACCCTCTCTCTACCTGTGTATCAACCTCATCTCTTTCGCTTCCTCACCTCTGTCGCTCTACTTCATCTCTTCTCTATTATCTCTTTCTTTCTACTCTTCAGAAAACTCTTGATGCCTTTCTCCTTGCCTCACTACTTTCACTATTTCTCTGTTTTTACTTGTACCTTCTTACTTTGCCCCTCAGTGTACCTCACCCATCTTTCTGCCTCGCCTTTCAAAATACAGCTCTCAGTACCTAACCTCTAGACCTGTCCACTTCTGCCCACTGCTTCTCCCTATCTTGAACTCATCTCTCCTTTTCCCTTGCCTCTCCTTCTAGATCATCCTTCAATGTACTCCCATCTTATCTCTAGCAATATCTAGTGCTCTACCTTGTTCTAAACCTTGCTTATATTGCTTTCTCCATCTTTGCTCTACCTCTTTGTATCTCTCTGGCTGCCTCGCCTGGTTTCTCTGCCTCATGTATACCCCATCTCTCTCACCATTCATTTTAGCTCAGTGCCCTCCTTTCTCTTATGCCTCTCCCCATTTCCCTTAATCAACGAAATCAGAGGTTACTGTCTTGTGAAAAGCATACAGGTAAAGAGGAGAGTTGCAAAGATGACTAATATCCTGTTTGCATCATTACAAGTGCCATAGAGTACAAGAATTTGCAATGCAATAGGTCTCACATTTGCAAGAGTTTGAGCTATTGGCATTGTACATTACAATGCCTTTTATTTATGTGGTTTAAAAACGTGCACGAGATGTGTAAACACGCACTTTGTACTTATAATCATTGCTTACGAAAAGCAAGCCTGGCAGTAACCGCACATCTTTTATAGCAAGCCTTGCTTCTCAAAAGCAACAACTATCAATCAATCATGGGTTTGTGAAGTGCGCTACTCACCCATGAGGTTCTCGGTGTGCTAGGAGGGGTGCAGCTCCGAGTCAGCCAAAGAACAAGGTCTTGAGGTTCCTCCTGAAGGTGTGTAGAGTGGGGGAGCATTTGATGTTGATCGGGAGCTCGTTCCAGGCCTTTGCCGCGACGTAGGAGAAAGCTCCTCCACCCACTCTGGCTCTACGGATGCGCAGAGTTTCGGCAAGAGCAAGGTTGGCATAGGTACGTGGAAGGAGACTCTATCGTTGAAGTATTGGGGTCCGGTGTTGTGGAGGGATTTGTAGACGTGAGTGAGTTGTTTGAAGGTTGCTCTCTTCTCAATGGGGAGCCAGTGGAGGTGTCGCAGGTGTTGGGTGATGTGTTCATATCGTGGGATGCCGAGGCCAAGGGGGGGTCCACTTGAAGGGCTTTCGAAGGGAGCGGAGAGTGTTGAAGCAGGTGGAGTCGACGGCGTTGATCTGTCGGGTCATGGTGAGGGAGGAGTTGAGTATGATGCCGAGGTTCAGGGTATGGTCTGTGGGAGTAGAGGGTTGAAGAGGGCGGTGTGCCACCAGGAGTTGTCCCATGATGAGGGGGTGGGTCCAAGGACGAGGACTTTTGTATTCTCCGAGTTGAGCTTCAGGCAGCTGATACTCATCCAGGATGCAACGTCTTTCATTCCGTTCTGGAAGCAGAGTCTGGTGGTGTCGGGTACCTTCGTGAGGGAGAGGATGAGCTGGGTGTCATCGGCGTAAGATACTATGCTGAGTCCATGCAGTCTGACGATGGCGGAGAGGAGGGCAATGTAGATGTTAAAGAGCGTGGGGCTGAGCGATGATCCTTGGGGCACTCCGCAGTTGATCACTGTGGGTTCGGTGAGGAAGGGCGGGAGTCTGATTCCTAGGGTTCTGCCGGTGAGGAAGGAGCAGATCCAGTCTTGGGCGGTTCCCTGTATGCTAGTGTTATGGAGTCTGTTGGTGAGAGTGCAGTGGGAGATGGTGTCGAAGGCTGCAGAGAGATGAGAGACGCGGTGTGGCCCTGGTTGAGGAGGGTGCAGATGTCATCTGTGGCGGTGAGGAGGGCGGTCTCGGTGCTGTGGTTGCTGCTGAATCCGGATTGGGAAGGGTCGAGGATGGAGTTGTCTTCGATGAAGTTGGATGTTGACGATCTTCTCAGTGACTTTGGCTGCAAAGGGGAGGAGAAAGATGGGCCAGTAGTTCTTCAGCCGAGGGCTTCTGCGGTGGCTCTGTGGAACATTAGGGACCCCTTCCCATTTGCGAATGGATTACCACCTACTTGGAGTAGGTGGTAAAATGCGAATGTTTAGCGACCACATTCACAGTCACAAAACATTCATGCATACCGTTAGGATTCGCTATTTGGAAGCGGCGCCCCAAGCATGCCCCTTCCAAATAGCGAATTGCAAACCAATTTTGCGATTCGGTAACAGGCTACAGGATACATTAGAAGGTCTGTTCTCGGTTGAATGTGAAGTGGAGTTGCACAGGATAACTCCATTGCTACTGGAAACCACAACTGCGTCCTCCACAGTGGGGTCACAAGCACACCCTCTGCTGCTTGTCTGCTCATCTGCACCAGAACCCTCTGAATCACTGAAAAAAGATCGAAGGCGTAAGACAGATCCCTGGCCAGTCCTGTAGAAACGCATCCGAACTCATCGCTCGAGGATCTGGTCTGCAACTGTAAAATCCTGGAAGCTGAGCATTGATTCGGGAGGAAAATAGGTCCACCGAACATGGACCCCTGAGCTAATTCAGTACCTGAAACACTTGTGGATGCAGTCTCCAATCGCTGGACGAACCCGGAATGCATTCCGCTGTCACCGAAAATATATTCTGAAGGCAAAAATGCCAAAAGTCTTTGGCAATTTCCACAAAAGTTGCAACCTTGTCCCCCCCAAAGAGGTTGATGTAACGAACCACCGACACATTGTCCATCCGTAAGAGGATCCACAACTGGTCTTGTGTGGTGACAACGTGCCGATCACAAAGGACCTTACAAGAAGTTCTAGGCAGTTGGTGTGGAGTGATAGCTCCTTGGAGGACCACCTACTCCCGGTCTCCACCGAGCCGCAATGGGCTCCCAACTCTATCAAAAATGGCCCTGCCATTCCAGGCATCCATGTGTTCCAGCCACCAGTTCATCTCTGTCTTGAGTTTCTCTATCAAAGAAATCTGCTCCGAGTAAGACAGGCACTTGCGAAGATGAAGAATTTTCAATCGTTGGAGGACCCGATAGGGTAATGGGCCCGGGAAGATGGCTTGCATGGAGGATTCTAAGAGTCCCACTAAGCAGCAAGGGTCCTCAAGGATATAGTCTGAGAGGCGAGTGCTCTCCTCAGCTCCTTCTTGATAGACAACCTCTTCTGTAACGGTAGGAGAAGTTTGGCCCTGATTGAGTCCACCTGGAAGCCCAGAAAACCCAATATTTGAGATGGCACCATGACTGACTTTTCCGTGTTTGAGATGAACCCCAGATCCTGCAGGAGTCGTCCTGTCCAAGCGAGGTGAAGTAGGACAGTTTCTTTGTTTTGTGCCATGACAACAATATTGTCCAGACAGATAATCAACTGAACCCCTCGCTCCCATGGGTACTGAAAGACCGGACGAAGAAGCTTGGTGAAACACCGAGGGTGAAGAACCAAGACCTTATGGGCCTGGCGGCGCAGGGTACGCCTTAATCTCCTGAGTTCACCTGCTCTGTCGAACAGAGACACGGGACACTCCGTTAGGCGTAGAAGATAAGGTTTATTAGCTGCAGCTAAGTACAGTTGTCCCAGAAGTACACTCGGTATGTTCTTAGGAGACTGCCACTTTACTTTGTGGCGAACAATCTTTTATAACACATATATTCACAAAGAACACTCCCAATGCATACAGGGTTAACCAATGAGAAGAATGTGAGAACAAGATATTAAGTAACTCAAATAAGCCTCTCTTCCAACTGTGTTTGTCATCCTTCCCCACAAGTTAATCAGTGGTAGTGTTTATAAGTCGACTTGCAGGTGGCAGGACACATTTGTATGCCCCGGAGGACAGTTGTGAAATCAGAGAATACGGGTAAAGAATAGCGAAGGCCAGAGGATAAGTTAAAGTCAGGAAAGAATGGTGCGAACCAACAGATAGTTGAAACAGGGATCAGTCAACCAGACGAGGATTAGTGGAGTCGGCCGGACCCTGACACCAGCTTTAAACAGAGGCGGAGGTTATTTGACACGTTGCAGTAGGAAGAGGGAAAACAACACCTCGTTCACCGTGCTGCCTGAGTGAGGGCAACACAAAATGGTGGAAAGACACAAAATGGTGGCTAAATATGAACGGGATCGGAAAACTGAATTACCTCAAGGGGCTGAAGAGGAGATACCGAATGGCATGGCGGTGAACTCATACCACTGATGGCACCATTAGAATTGATTTTTTTTTCGATGAGCAGTGAAGATGGGTACTGCTAGGTACGCGTGTTTTCGATCTAAGCGAACCAACCAGTCGCCTTCCTGTAAGGAATCTCGTAATAAGTGTATGCGCCTCCATTTTGAAGTGTTGATACACGATCCAGAAGTTGAACTCCTTCAGATTAAGTACCAGTTGAAAACCCTGGTCTTTCTTGGGAACCAAAAATATTGTACTGACACAACCTCTGGGGTGTAAGGTCGTTGGAGCCAACGCCCCTTTGGTTATGAGGGATTGAACCTCATTGTCTATGAAAGACATCTCTGCGTGGGAAAAATTAAGGCAAAAGGGTTAATTCCACTTACAAGGAGAGGAATAAAACTCCAGGCTGTAAAACCCAAGGATCTTGTCAAATCGTCATCCAATTGTGGTAAAACAACTGAATCCTCCCCCCTGCCATGACTTCTGACTGAATAGGTTATCTCACCTGTGTAATAGGTATCTGCTGTGTTGTCTCCACCTCGGTAACCTCCCCCGTGGGAGCAACCTCTGAAAGCCTCAATTTCGTGTCGGGTAGAAGTTTGACTGACATTGGGGGGCGCCCCCTCCCCTGGAAGCGTATCCGTGTGCAGCCTGTTGAAAGCCATGGCCTGGCGCTTGGCCACGATAGCATCAGGTCCTCACAAAAAGGTTACTGTAAGAGACCTTCTTCAACGATGTCTGTGCTTTTTCTAAAGTTGAAAATGTAGACACGTATTTTCCTAATTCTTTGACAATATTTTCGCCAAACAATAAACCGTTGGGCAGGGTTCCCGCCTCGTTGGAGGCCAAATCTGCCAGTTGCGAAATCTATGCACATCAGAACTGATTTGCGCTGTTCGGTGGATAATGCTCAATTGGCGTTCCCTAGGAGGCATAAGGCTCTCTGCACCGATTCCAGGATTTCCCCGGGATCCAACTGTGATTGGTTATCCTTAGCCTGAACCGCTAAATCTAGGATCTTTGTGATAGGGCCAGAAATATCTAAAACCTCGCCCTGGTAACCTCTCCAGGCCCTGCCAGGAACGTGGCCAAGTTGGTGTGCCAGACACTTTCCCTAGTAAAGATTGGTGTAGACACTCTCAAAGCCCTGGTGCAAATTAGCTATAACATAGTGTGCCCATTCCATACAGGGGACCCATTCCGTAGACCTAGGATGGATAATTTCTCTGGGGTCAAACAATAGATTCTTGTTGGGTGGTAAGTCCAGTTGCACGTGCCGTACTTCGCGTTTGCAGCAGGTATGGAGCTCCCTTGAACCCTCTCCTGTTCTGAAGGAGAGTCTGAGCGGATGTGGAGGGATCCGCCGTTACAGCGGAGTTTCTAGCAAAACCAGATGACTAAAAATCCTCAGTACTTCCATATTCATGGTCCCGTGGGCTGACTGTGCCAGATGTGAGAGGACCTCAGCTGACCCTCTAGAAGTACTGCTGGCAAAGCCTGCCTCGTGCCAAGCCAGATCCTTTTTCGTTGTGCCCCCTGCTGCCCAGGAGCTATGGCGATGGCCATATAGCGTATATTTGAAATAACGCACATAGCAATCATACACTTAAGAAAAGAAAATGACTTAACTTTCGCTGCACAGTAGCAAAGAACAATGAAGTTACATGGTTTCATCAGTTTATATAGACCGTACGCCCCAATGATTGATGGAGATGGGATTACTGGGGCTCATGGGAAACTTCGTTTTTTCACTTATTAAATATTGATTAGGTGCTGTTGTTTAGTCAGTAAAGATAGGGAAGCATAATCCGAAGCCTCCGTGTAAAGTAAGAAAATGGATCCAAACGAACAGAAGAGGCTGACAGGAGAGGTATCCTTAAAAGAGATTTATTCTCCAGAACAGCAAATCACTAGCAAATCACTAGAGTGCGTCCTTCCTCCAAGAAGTACAGCCTGCAAATGACTGTTGGACATAGACGTACTTTGCCGATGTAGGAGTGCACGAGAAATGCACCTTCAAACATAAACATGCTTGAAGGGCGCATGCCAAAGAAGAATTCAGAACATAGAATATAAGCATGTAATGTAACACTTTTACATAGCAACTAGAAACGTAACAATATCAGGTAAGTATCATTACATCATCTCCCTCCCATAAGAAAAGAAAGAAAAGTTAATACATGTAAAAATCTCTAAATCGTGTGGGCACAGAACAATTAAGATTTGTTCTGCACGTACCATTAGTAGAAAGAGAAATTCCATTCAAATTATTTTGTTGAGAAGATGTAAATCCTTGACAGTTATATTCACTAGAACAAAAATAATTGGTGGAAGAAAATAAAGGAACAATATTGTGAGCAAGTTGAGAACCTTTGGATGTATTTGAAGCTTCAAATGATGAAGTACCCAGAGGGAAATGTGATATGTTATGTTATGTTAATAGTTTATAAAGCGCGTGAATCACCCCCAAGGGGGTCTCTCAGCGCTAACAAGGCAGTGCGGGGCGGCTGAAGCAATATCATTCTGTGAAGAGGGTGGTCTTCAGTATCTTTCTGAACCGAAGGTAGTCGGAGCATTGCCTCAGGGGAAGGGCGAGCTGATTCCAGATCATAGGAGCTTGACTGGAGAAAGATTTACCTCCTAACCGTGTTCTCTTAATTCTCGGAGTAAGTAGCAGAGATTTGGTACAGGATCTCAGGTCGCGACTGGGAGTATATTGCTGGAGTCTCGCAGCCAGATATGGGGGGCCGGGTCCCAACAGTGCTTTGTGTGTCAAGCAGCAGAGCTTAAACTTGATCCGTTTCCGCACTGGCAACCAATGAAGTTGTCGGAGCAGCGGGAGTGAAGCTGATCTATACGGGGCATTAGTAACTAATCGTGCCGCGGTGTTTTGAACCACCTGCAGTTGGCTAAGCGCAGACTCATTAGCAGTGACCAAGAGAGCATTACATATATATCCAAATTATCCTCAATAAAGCTATTTTTAGACATTAAAATCTTTGAAGCCTGTTCAGGGGATAACCTGACCATGAATGTATGACGTTACAACGCAAACATTTACAACGCATACCTTTACAACGCAGTTTTTACATCGCAACATCCATTACAACGCATGATTTTACATCGCATGCCATCACAACGCATTTTTAAAGACTACATTTACAACGCATTCCATTACAATGCATACCATTAGAACGCATACCATTACAATGCATATTACTTTTAGGGCAACAGTAGGGTAAGTGTTGGATAGTGTAGGAGTAAAAATTACTATTCCCACTCCAGTGAGTGCAACAGTAGGGTAACTGTTGGCTAGTGTAAGGGTAAAAAGTACTATTCCCACTCCAGTGAGTGCAACAGTAGGGTAAGTGTTGGATAGTGTAGGGGTAAAAATTACTACTCCCCATTACTTACCTTATAATGCGTTGTAATGGCATGCGTTGTAGTGACATGCTTTGTAATGACATGTGTTGTAGTGACATGCGATGTAATGGCTGCGTTGTAATGGCATGCAATGTAAAGGATGTTGCGTTGTAATGACTGCATTGTAAAGGCAGTGCGTTGTAATGACTGCATTGTAAGGGTTGTCTCCCCCTGACCACAACCTTTTGTTCCTCCACCCTTTTTTGTCTAAAAAGAGTGAACCCTTGGCAGTTTTGAGAACTTGAACTGGCAATGAGAATTTCGAGGCACCTTTTTTTAAATCTGTTAGGATTTTTCACCATGACCCAATCACCAACTTCAAAAACATGCGAAACATGAGGAAATGGATAGTCAACATTTTTCTTTTGAATATTTTGTTGGATTAAAACATTTTTCTGCATGTTTAGTTTGTCTTGACCCGCCAGACAAGACTTCTCATCTTTCTTCAACATTTTTATCCAATTGGGACACAACTTACCATTAGGATCTCTTTTTTTTAAGAAGTCTGAAAGGAGAAATCCCAGTTGTTGAATGAGGGGTAATGATATATGACCAAGTTTTCTTTTTGAGAAAATCATCTACTGGGACATTGCAAGCCAAAGCAGATTGTATACCTTCTTTTATGAACCTATTCATCCATTTACCAAGCCCGTTGGAAGAAAGAGAAAACAAAGCAATGTTTTATGTCATGTAATTTTAAAAATTCTTGCATTAATGGAAGGGGTGAAATGTGTGCCATTGTCAGTGATAATTTATTTTGGAGAACCTTTAGACTTAAAAACTCTGCTCAGAAACTTAATCAGAATTCAAATTCGACTCATTTTGAGTAAAAATCAATTATTACAATGATGTAACGTTTATCAGAGAGAAGTAAATCAAATGGGGCAGCAAAGTCAAGGGCCAGCTTGGACCATGCATCTTGAGGAACAGGTACTCAATGCAGAGGATGTTTGGTGGTTTTCCAGTGTTTGTCTGAAAGTAGACAAGTTTGACACTTGTCTATCCATTGTGAGACATCTTTATCTAAACCTGGCCACAAAAAATGCTCTTTTAATATTCTAGAAGTGGCTCCAACCCCTAGATGACCCTCATGAGCATTCTCAAAAAGTATGAAATGAAGAGAAACGGGAGGAACACATTGATCCCCTTGAATGAGAATATCATCTACAATAGAGAGCTCATCTGAGACTTGTGCAAAAGATTTAAGGGAGGCAGGTACGTTCTTTTGACCAACCTGAAACAACCATAATTTTAGCAGCTTTAAGAATGGAATCCTCTTTGGAGGCCTGAACCCAATGATTATGAGTGAAAATAAATGAAGAACTGAGCATGTTTTCAACTGAAGCGACAACACATTCAATGTCATCAAACTTAGTATCAGAACAACTGTCTTCTAAAGGTAATCTTGAAAGACAATCAGCTCTAATGTTGCATCCTCCAGGAATGTACTTTATGACACAATTGTACTCATGTAACCTTGAAAGGATGCGAACCAACCTAGCCAAAGCTTTCCCAGTGCCATTTCCACTCAATAAGTGTAATAACGGTTTGTGAACAGAATACAAATCAAATTCAGAGTTCCAAATGAAAGTCTTGAAATTTTCGACAGCCCATGTACAAGCAAGAGCTTCTCTCTCTATAGTACTGTATGTGGATTCTGAAAGAGAAAGTGCTCTTGAGGCAAATCCAATTGTATGTTCTTTCCCACCAGTCCATTGACAAAGAGCCGCCCCCAGACCAAATTGACTAGCGTCTACTGAAATTCAGCATCTTTGTCCTGGTGAGAAAGAAGACAAAGCAGGTGCTTCTGTGATCAAACCTTTTATGGAATCAAAAGCCTGATTAACATCCTGGGACCAAATAAAACTTGAGTTCTTTTTTAAGAGAGCACGTAAAGGTTGTACAATTTGTGCATACCCTGCAATGAATCTTGACTAGTACTCTCATACCCAAGAATGACTTCAATGCATCTTTGTCCTTAGGAATGGCAACTTTAGAAATGGCTTGAGTAAGAGAGAGTTTTGGTTTGATCCCAAAAGAGGAAATGGAATGACCAAAATAATCTATTGAGTTATCAAAAAATCTGCATTTGTCTTTGCCTAAGGTGATTCCTACTTCTTTAAACTTGTTGAGAACTTTTTTCAAAGTGGCTATGTGTTCCTCCTTGTCGTTAGAGAAAATTAATACGTCATCTTGATAAGCTTGCACAGATTCAATTCCTTTCAAGATATGCTCCATTAATTTTTGAAAAACACTGGCCGCTGAGGCCAGGTCGAACGGTAATCTTGAATATTTGAATGCTTCAAAAGAGTTATGAAGGTAGTTTAAATCAGTGCAAGAAGATGAAAGGGGAATTTGGTGGTAAGCTGAGCGAAGATCTAGCAAGGTGAAAAACATGGAATCACTGATGCCAGTTAGAACGTCTTGTATCTTAGGCAGGGGATGGCAGTCCACTAAAATGTTTTTGTTAAGAGAGCGAAGGTCAGCACATAAACGGATACTGCCATCCTTTTTTCTCACTATGACAATCGGACTGACCCATTGAGAGGAATCTGTGGGAGAAATAATCTCTAGAGAAACCATTGTATCAAGTAATTTCTTGAGGTCATCTCTAACACTCAAAGGAATTGACCTGAGGTTGTGTGCTATGGGAATGGCATAGGGCTTTAACTTAATGAGATGTTCAAATTTAGGAATTCTACCTATTGATGTGCTAGAAACTTCAGGAAACTCCAAAGTAATCTTTTGAATGTAAGTATCACAACTTTCGGACACCATGACAACAGAGACATCATTGATTTGAACTGGGCTGTCAGAACCTGGAACTAGTTTGGGACCCATTCTAGGAAAGGTCTTGCCAGCCAACGATGTTTTTTCCTTTTAATACAACATACATTTTTGTACATTTTTTCTTCCTAAGCAAGTTACATTTTCATAAAAGAAGCCAAGCATATGAATTACATTATCATCATATGCCTTTGGAATTATGTCTGTAGCTTCTAAAGAGATGTATGATGCCCAATGATTCTTAAAAAAACCCATCAGAAATGATAGTCACTGGAGCACCTGAGTCTGCCATCATGTCAATGGTAAGGTTACCAATCATTACCTGACAAGTAGGATCCTTCACATGGTCATTGAGAATAGTCTTGGAGTTAGTGTCAATAGAAAGAATAATTTGTTGTGAAACAGATTGTAAAGGCACTTCTACAGTGTTAGTATTAAGACTTTGTAAATGTATATCAACAGAATTAGCATTATAATCATCACACTCTTGAGGAATAACAGAACTAACCTGAACTACTTGTTTGCTTCTGCAAACCGAGTGAAAATGACCTATTTTGAGACAATTCCCACACGTTTTACCTGTTGCAGGACAAATGGGACTATTCCCTAGATGAGATCTTGAACCACACCTGTAGCATATAGTGTTGAACTTTCTGGGAAAAGGCTTTGAAAATGTGTTTTTAAGGGTAACAGCATTAACTGAAGGAACATTCTGTACAACATTTACAGATGAAATGTTATCATTTGAAATACATTTAGAAGAAATAATAGCTCTTTCAATACTCTTTGCCATATCTATTACTTCTGATAATGACGGATCCCTGCACCTCAAAATTCTTTCTTGAATCTGTTTGTGAAAACTGATCTCTAATGTAGGTTTCCAAAGAGAGGCCAAAGGTACAATCAGATGCCAAATTTCTTAAAGCCGAAATGTATTCTTCCACTGTTTTGTTGGGATCTTGTTTCCTCTTCATAAAATTGAACCTCTCCAAAATGACACTTGGTTGTTCAAGAAACTTCTTATTAAGTCTTGAAATAGCGTCAGTGTAAACATTCCAACCATCACCATTGTCAGACGGAGGGAGAGAAGGTGGAAGATTATCAAACATTTGCAGACCAACACTACCTAAATGACTAAAAAGAATTACCAACTTGCGCCTGGGTGAGTATTCTTCAGCTTCAAAAGCTACAAGATGATTCTCAAAACTACAAACCAAATCTTCCAAGTTTCCTTCGGTTTGCCAGGTGAAGGTAAAAAGTGGTTCAAATCTACTATTTGGTTGGTTGACATGACTTTGAAGAGTTAATGCAGGAACAATAAAATCCAGAAAAAGCCAAGTATAATCTTATTTTAAATGTCACCTTTAAATTGTAGTAAATACCATGTTTAAATTATTCTGTTCAATAAATAAAGTTCAAATGTTTAAATCCCTTACATAGAGAATGCAGTCACTTAACATTTGCTCTGTGTGGAGATCGTTGAAATTGACTAATTGAACCTTGAAAAGATCATTGCAGTTGAGAGCTCTTGCTCTGAGTGTAATTGCCGGTAGGAAAGTTTATTGTGAAAGACTAGAATGTTTGCACATCCTCAAATTAAAGATTGCCGTCAAAAAAGTGGAAAGCGTGATGACGTGAGCTCTGCTGAAGTATAAGAATATCTTCAAAAATTGAGAACAAGTGGCAGTGGTGATAAAGACCAGGTCAGCACCTCCGCAGTGTCTTCCAATGAGTTTAAGTATATAAGTCAAAGTGGGCTCGATGTAAAACACTGTGCCACCTAACCAGTGTTATCCTGTATAGAAAAAAACTTCTCTTTACATTTACAAACAAAACATATAGTACAGAGCACAGCAACAAATTAGTTTAGCAACTGACCTAGTTGTCAGTTGGTTTAAATTAACATAGCACCATGCAATGTGTACAATAGATCATAGAGCAGATAGCTGACACGTGTTTCGTCGTGTAGACGACCTTTTCAAGGCTTAGCAGCAAAGTAATAAAAAACGCTGGGTAAATTCAAAGATTCCCTTTTTTGTACGGGAAATAACAACAGCAGTGGCGGTAGTCCAAACATCCAATTTATGTATAATAACAATGCTTTGGAACACTTTCAATAATTGTAGTACTATATAAGCGGCGCATTTTGAAAGATGTGAGGTTCGTATGTGCATCCAATTGCCAAAGAGCACAAGCAAAAGTAATCCTGTAAGTGTAGAAAAACAGTCTGCTCGTTATGATAAACGAAGCCTCAGAATAAATACTATGAGCCTAATAATACAGCATCCATATTCACGGCTGTAAAGACCTATTGTATAGCAACGCGTCCCGCTTCATATGGAGAAGTCTTTGAATTTACCCAGCGTTTTTTACTACTTTGCTAAGCCTTGAAAAAGTCGTCTACACGACGAAATACGTGTCGGCTGTCTGCGTGTATGCTACATACTTCGCGTCAACACAATCAAGATTTTTTCTTGTCTACTGTATTAGGATTGTTGTATGATATATTGTACACATTGCATGGTTCTATATTCATTAAAACCAACTGACAACTAGGTTGGTTGCTAAACTAATTTGCTGCTGGGCTCTGTACTATATGTTTTATGAGAATATCTTATTGAAGTGCTGCTCACCTAAGATGGCTGCCGTGAGTTAGTAGCGTGATGATGTCATCACATTTGTTGCATATGAGTCACGCGAGCAAGCGTGAGAAGTAGTACCGTCGGATGACGTATTCTCCGAAATTAGAATACATCGCATTTCAATGCTGACACCATGATGAAGTTGATGAGGCGAAAACAGCGTCCGATGCAGTCGTCGTAAAGGAACAGGCTTTGAAATCTGGAAAAACTTCTTGAACACACAAAAATGGTGTAAATGCTGTTCATAAATCGTCGCCAAATGTAAAGTATGAAAATGGATCCAAATGAACAGTAGAGGCTGACAGGAGAGGTATCCTTAAAAGATGTATTCTCCAGAACAGCAAATCACTGGAGTGCGTCCTTCCTCCACGAAGTACAGCCTGCCAATGACTGTTGGACATAAACGTACTTCGCCTATGAAGGAGTGCACGAGCACCACCACCCTCCTCCTCCTCAGTTTCCCAGCATAGCCACCACTCGAGTTATGTCTGGAATTAATTGCTACAAAATCATTTACCCTTCTAACCTGACTAAAGCTTCAGCAAAACGTTTCAAGCATAACACCATTGAATGTTTCCCTGATTCCCTTTTTGTTGATCAGTTTTACAATGGTCGTTATGGGAGGCTCAAAAACGATTTCATTTTTTTCACTCACGACATCCCCTCTTGGTCCACCAGCTTTTACAATTCCCTTAACGTCACCTCCTCCTCCTCTATCCCTCATGGGAAACAGCTAAAAATGTCCCCCTCCTTGTGTTTCAACGGCTCCCTCACTATTTCACTCTATAACAACGGTACTGTCATGATCCAAGCCAAAGACACCTGTCTCTCTCTCTTTGACCACCTCTTCCCTTCCCTACTCCCCTCCCCTGCGACCGGGTTATCCCTTGACTCTTCATCTAGCTCCACCAATTACTCCCTGTCTCCTCCCCTGACCACCCACTCTCCAATAGGCTGCACCCTCGAGAGGCACAGGTCGACCTTCTTCCCTCCCCCTCCCCTGTGCCCTCCCCTCCCATTCTTCCCCCCTCACAGTATGCCCCCCCTCATCACTTCAGCCTCACCTCTAGCTAACACGCTCCTCGTCCAATCTGCAGCGTCCCGGTACTCCATTCTCATCTCATCCCCCCTATCCCTACCTGCCACCCCCCTTTTTAGTTCACCTCTCCTCCGGCCTTCTCCCCTAGTTAACTTTCCTTACGTTCCCCTTATTCCCTCCTCCTCTCCGCTTTTCTACTCTCTCCTCCCCTCGCTATGTACCCCGATTTCTCCACAAACCCATTGCATCTCTCTCATTCCCCCCACTCCTCCAGCAATGCTGTGCTACCCCATTTCCCCCCTTGGTAACCCTTTCCCTCCCTCTGGCCTAGCAGAACCACTTCCTTTCTTCAACTTCCCTATCTCCCAACCCCCCCTCACTCTGCCAGATGCCTGCTCCCTCACAGCCACCTCACCTAGCTGACAGGACCTCTCCAACCCCCGCCCCTCTTTTCCTCCCAAACCTCCTTCATCCCTATGACTCCATATATCCCTCCCCTCTCCTTCCGCCCCACCGCCTTGCTCCTCTCCTATCTACCCCTAATTATGTCCTTAATTCCTATCCTTCTTGCAAAGCCAACAAAGACAACTATCCTTCCACCTCTGGTGCACCAACGCCTGCTCTCATCCACCACCTTTCCCCACCTCTGAACCCTGTACCCCTACTACCCTCCCGTTCCCCCACCTCTCCCTGCCTTTCACCGCCAAGTGCACCCCCTCCTGTTTCCATCGAGCCACCCAACATGCCGTGCTCTGCCTTACTCTTTATGGAAAATAAGCTAGGCTCTCTTATCACCTCCATCTCCCAACTTGAAGCTACCATTTCAGTTTTAAGCTCCAAGAATTCCACTTTTCCATACACCTCAATTCCTTTGGGAAACGCCCCCATGCCCCATAATAGCCAAGCATAACTTGTTGTCTGCAAACATCGCAAACTCACACAAGCCCTCAAACGCCACCCTTCTTCCACTTTCATCTCCAAGTAATCGTACTATCTACACTATTCCGACCATCTCCTCTGTCAGAACCACTCGTCCACCTAAACCCTCTCGAGCACCCTCGTATAAGTACAATATCCCCATCACCCCTCATAGCACAAGTGCCCACGTCACCAAAACAGTCTCGACAGAGCTGCGCTGTATGCTCCACAACTGCAGATCTGCAATGAAACACAAACTTGAAATCTCCGATACCATCATCCTGCACAATATTGACATGCTCTTCCTCACAGAGACCTGGTTCAACGATACCTCTCACTCTATGTTTGATCTCCTATTACCCACAGGCTATTCTATATTTACAAATTACAGAATTGACAAAGTTGGGGGAGGTGTTGCAGTCATCTTTAGAAACTCACTTCAACTTACGGGTTTTCCTAACAGCTCCTTCCTCACTTTTGAATGCCTATCTCTTGAGCTTCAATTGCACCACCGCTCACCTTTCAGATTCCATGCTATTTACCACCTGCCTGGTAGCAGCCCTTCATTTATGGAAGAACTCACTGACTTCATCAGCGACCAATACTCGCAAAGTGACAATCAGATCTTCGTGGGTGAATTCAATGTCCACTGGGGCTCGCCTCAAGACACCTCTGCGAATTTGCTGGCCACCTTCCTCTCTGCAAACGATCTTATCCAACACTGCACAGAAACAACACACTCTAAGGGCTCAATCCTGGACCTTGTTATTTCTAAAGCAGGCTTGCTGACTATCGCTACCCCTATTCATGTAGACTGGTCTGACCACCTCTTCATCCCATTCTCTTTTCACCTATCACACTCTATAACTCTCGGCCAACCTAAGAGGGCTACTTCCTGGTTCCGTGACACTAAAAATATTGTCCTCGGTACCCTCTGTGATTCTGCTTTGCTATCACTTCCAAGGCTAGACCCGAACCTAGATGTTAACGAACTCACCTCCCAATGCCTCACAGTCCTTGCAGTCGAAATCAATAATGTCGCTCCTCTCCAAAGCAAAAAGAAAAGACCTACTCCCTCAGCACCTTGGTTCAACAAATCCCTCTATGAAGAAAGGAAGTACCTAAGAGTCTTTGAGAAACAATGGAGACAAGTGCCCTCCACCGATAATTTGGCCACGCTTCGTTCAGCAAGATCCAAGTACCACAAGCACATCTTCCTTGGAAAAGCATCGCACTTCAGATCCCTCCACGCCTCAGCCAAAAGTAGACCCAAAAAACTATTCGACCTCATCAAGAACCGAAACTGCTCTCCCCCAACCTCCAAGTTGGAGGATTCTACGAAGAAAGCAGCGGAATTCGCTATATTCATTGATGAAAAAGTGAAATCACTTGTAGATCAGGTCATTCATCCTACCCCTACAGAGGAGCGCAAATCCTTAACCATTTGGCAGAACTTTGACGTCATCTCTGAAGATGCCCTCCTCAAATGCATCCATGCAACTTCTATACCCATTCTCTTTCCTATTGGACCACTCTGGTCAACCTCTCCCTCTGTCAAGGCTCCCTTCCTATTCCCTTCAAAACTGGGCAGGTCACCCCTCTTCTTAAAAAACCCACCGCTGATGCGAACGACCTCAAC
This sequence comes from Triturus cristatus, assembly GCF_964204655.1. NCBI lineage: Eukaryota > Metazoa > Chordata > Amphibia > Caudata > Salamandridae > Triturus > Triturus cristatus. The sequence goes on from NC_140589.1 coordinate 40,632,677, forward strand.
AACTACTGCCCCATCACTAACCTACCTTTTCTTGCGAAAATCACAGCAAGATGTGTAGCGAAACAACTCTCTCGTCATATCAAGGACAATGATCTTCTTGACAATTTCCAGTCCGGCTTCATTCAAAACTGCAGCACAGAAACAGCCCTGCTGCAAGTGATTGATGAAGCGCTGCGGATACTCGATTTGGGAGAGTCTTGTCTTCTAATTCTCCTTGACCTTTCTGCAGCCTTTGACACTGTCAATCACAACACTCTCCTTAACACTCTTCAACAGAGTGTGGAAATATGGATTTTTCTGGTCAGTTATGTCCCCTATCTTGGACCCCAACGGTTCTATGTGCATGTTACAAGTACATGTATGTTCCCTCCAGTTCCAGTTATGAAGACGCAAATACATGTGCGTCCACCGTCCACATGTCCTCTTTCAGATCCGCCATGAATGGGCCGGATATTCCATTCCTAAGTACGAAAGGCCACCGCCTTTATATGGTTCACTTATGCCATTTTTACAGTCCAGGCAAGTAGGCCCTGATTCTGTCATCAAGCTTTTCTTGCTTTCTGTCTCTGAAGCTCCAGTCCGAGCCTGCATCTGTGACCATGAACTTTGTCTCATCCTCTGCGCGGCTCACGATGCCTGACATCAGCTTGCTGCCTGCCAAGAACTGTATTTCACCTTCGAAATTATCTGCTCCGCTCCCTGCCCAATGCATTCCTGTCTAGTAGTTTAAGTAAACATTCTGCCAGCTACCGAGCAAAGGCCCGGTTTCTCTGTCTTTATACAAGTAATTCATAGCCCTGTTACTATGGAAGATTCCTGCCCTCGCATCTAGTGTAGACACTTAGACGCTTGTACACGCACTAACAGTCAGTATAGTCAGTATAGAATAAGATTCTACTCCAAGAAGGCCTCTCTTTTGGATAACATAGTTCTTTAAACATAGGATGTTAGATATGATTTGGGATTAGGTTGACTTGACCCTCCAGACATCTGTCGCCACATGTAGAGCTAAATGTCAAGTCCCCTTCATCCCCTAGCTACACGTCAATCACACGTCATGCTGCTGCGCGCGCATTTCTGCCAAGTATTTCTGCTGACATTGCGAAATTATTTCATAGATCCACCCATATGTGACATCACAACCAATGACGTTTTCTTGTTACTCCCAATTACGCCTCCTTCAGCTACGCATGTGAAATGTTATCTTTGCTATCAATTGTTACGCCTCTCGCATTTGCTTCACTGTAATGCCTATTGTATAAAAGTGATTAATTATCAATAATGTATGTACTTCACTTCCTGAACCTCTGTGGTGATGGAACCTGGAGGCCACGATTCCGAATCGTCCATTAGAATAAAGCCCATTCCGAACCTCTTATACCACGGATTCTGCCTCTTATTTATTGAGCTATTTTTATTATGTTCTGTATCAAATTAAGTCCCGGTAATTAAATTATTTACCACATAAATGGCGCCCGAACAGGGACACTTTCTCCTCTCACGCGCCGGCGGTGCGTTGCAGGCCCGGTCTCCTGCCACAGCTGGACGGACAACAACGCGTACCAGCAGGATTTTCCTGTATCTCCCTCCGGTCAAGCGGGGGCGACTGAGGCTGCGATCAGCACCCAGACGAGGCGGTGAGAAGTGCGAAGTATCCCGACCAGAGCCTAGCTGAGAGAGCAAGATCCGAGGTATACAGAGGCCCACCAGGTTTCCGATGTCCTGAAGTGTCCGAAGTTTTCGAGTCGAGTCCAGTCCGGTCCAGTTCAGTTCCGTTCCGAGGCCTTCCGTTCCGAGCTACCCGGTGAGTACCATTACTGGGGAGGCGTTCTGGCGTGCACATAAGTTGTGCCGGTCCAGACGGGTTTGGGTACACAAATCCGGTCTGCACTGTTTTAGCAGTGTATCTGTACTGTTTAGCAGTATATATAGTATATCAAGTATATAAATTCAGAATAATTTCCGTTAATGTCGAGAATTATGTTTTATGATTAAGTTTTCTTAGATCGTCATCATCATCGCTGCTCATTTAAATGTTAAATGTTAAATGTATTAATACGTCCTGCATATTGTGGTATGAATGACTGTTCATTATTGTGGTTTATTGTATTAAGTTTGTTCAAGATCAAGTATCAGACCAGTTCTCAATATGCCGCTCTTTTCGAAACTAAGACAGATCACAACTAGAAAAGGAGTACTCGAAGAAGCTGTTCCCATTCCTCCTAGGGACACTCCAGGGTACTTCATGTACCATAAACACGGCTTAGACGCTATATTATTTCTTGATCTATGGGTAGACTACACTAAGGAATTACCAGAAAGTCAGAGGTGGCCCGCAGCTGGGACCTGGGATGCAGAGTGCATCGTGAAAGTAGAGGAAGAGTTATGGAAAAGGAAAGCCAGACAGTCACAGAAAGACGCCATTGAATTATGGCGTAAAGAATCATATAGACGTACAGAAAAAGCACGTAGACAAGAAGAGAAGAGTAAAGAGAATTCAAATGAAGTTCGAGAAAATCTATTAATTGAAGAAGGTACACGAGTGAAATCAGAACAAGTAGACAGACAAAGAAATGCCCTTATGAAGGGTATGTATCCCCTTCTGGCCGAGGGATTACCTAAGGCTACTGCGGGGATACCAAAAGACTTGCCACCCCCATTGTTTCCAATAAAGGTACATCCTAAAGGGCATCCTAGAACCGCAGAAGATGTTTTTCTTTCCTCATATTTAGATGACGCAGCTCCCGAGTATGCTAACCCCGCCCCACATAGACCGTCGGCCGGGGAGGTTCAACGCCAAGATCCTGTATCTGTATCCTTACAGCATCAAATCCTGACACAAGTTCCGGCAAGCACGTCCGTTTCTACATCTGTTCCTACAGCTACTTCTATAGCTGTGTCCACACCTATAGTTGCTGTATCGCGTTCTACGAATCCTTTCACGCCCGATACTCCAGACGGGGCTACTGGAGGTGCTACCAATATTTTTTCTACGCCACCCAGAGTAAATAAACTTACCTTTCAAGAGTCAGCACATCCACGTACCCCCAAACTCATAAATGCCCGCACGCTTAAGGAACTTCTTATAGATTGTAGATATGACCCTGTGCCCGGCAAAGAGGACGAAATGATCATGGCATCATTACGTATCCGACGAGCCGCGGTGTATTTAGGGAAGTTACCAGGAATGACTAAGCATCTAGATAATATATACCATTTTGTCCAAACAGGGCGAGATTCTGAATGTATTAACAGAGCTATGGAATACCAGAAAGTGGAGATACAAGGGGAACTGTTACGTTTCCTCATAAATTGTGTGATCAGAAATCAAGACCGACCGGGGGTAGACCCGGAAGCAATGCAAATTCTTACCAGATGGAGCCAGAATATATCAGAAGGGAGACATGATAAGCAAAACTGTATAATAGCCATGTGCCGAAAGATCCGTAAAGAAATAGAACGCCTACACGAAGAGAGATTAGCGGTAGACCAGTTCGAACAAAGCGAGGAGGAAGGATCAGGACTGCCCACAGGACAGTCAGATACCATAGCCTATGTAGGTAGAGGAAGATCTTGTAATAGTACTAGATGTCTTACAGACCCGATACGTCCGATATGTCTAGAAAATAACAGGAATTTCCAAACACCTATAATAAATATAAGGTCCCCCGAGCATTCGTTCCAAGCCGCTGACAAATTACTGCGAGAACGAAGGGGTTATCATTTTCTCGATTCTATGGATGAACAAGAATTAGCCAGGTCAGCCGTTCATTGGGTTGACAGTCCCGGAAAGTATGATGATGATACAGTAGCACACACATTTTTGAATCTCACCCCAGATGAACAGCGTTTAGCTGGGATTTATATGATTCAACAACTTCTTATACTATATAAAAGCCAACATTCAGATCCTGGTCCCTTACCTGATATATTGACTGAATTACTCACGAATAGATGGAAAGGTTCAGGTACTAAGTTAATTAAGGAAATACTAGAATCCAGAAGGCAGTACATTCTTTTTGTATGTCCAGAACATGTTTCACTGCCCATCAAGGAAAGACCGATGTATTACATGGACAGACAGAATCCCTTACGAGAAGTACACCCAATAAAGGGCGAGGACAATCAGTTTAAACGTGTATATGTATATACGCCCATATCGAAAATAGAATTGTTAGAAATGAAGAAAGTGGTACCCAGTCATGACAAAGACCCAGCGGGTTTCCACCGAGAAATTAAAGACATGTTACTCATGGGAGAGTATACCTATCCCGACATTATGACAATATTAAAGGTATTAATGCCTGCTGGCATTTATGAAAAACTCAAGGAAAAAGAGTGGGAGGTAGGAGACCAAAAGATAGATTGGACAGCATTAGAAAATGAAGAAAAGGCCCGAGGCCCAGGTTCGGGGCTTGGGGACAAAACTAAAGCACTGCCAGGTTTACTAGTACAGGTACTACCACGTTTATTAACCACGAAAAAGGAAGACTGGGGTGCAATCTCAGCCTGTAAACAAAAGCAAGATGAAGACACTAGTGATTTCTATGCCCGATTCGAAAAATGTTTTGGTATAAATAGTGGTATAAAAGCAAGTAGCGAGTCATACCCACATCTGTTTGTGACAAAATTAGTTGAAAATTCCTTGCCCCAAGTGAAGAATAGAGTATTAAAATTCGAGAGTACCTGGCAAGGTAATACCCCATCACAAATGTTACAAATGTTACAGTACCATTACAATAGAATTAGAGAGGAACAAGATCATGAACAAAGACGCATGAAAGACACGAAAATGAAAATGCTAGTCTCTCAGACAGTTCCAGCTGAAGGACATAAAAAGGGTACGACACATTCCGGTGAATCAGCAGGACCTGTAAAAGGGACATGCAACTATTGTAAACAGCCAGGACATTACATACACGATTGCCCAGTCCTGAAGCGTAATATCGCCACAGGTATTACAAAAGGAAGACCACGGCCACCTAGACAGGATCAGAATGAACAAGGAGCACCGCAGCATGCACAGTCCATGCCAGCTCCACAACAGTCTATACAGTTTGTGCCAGCCGCACCAGCGTTGCCTGCTGCTGCCACACAAACCACGACACGACAGCTGTACCAGACCGCACAGTATGACTATCCTGATTATCAACGATATGCATGAACCAGCCTAGAGAGGGAAGTTGACTTACCCCTTATCGAGGTCCCTGTAGATCAAGAAGGACCTTATGTACATAGTGAATTATTAGGCCAAGATAGAAAATTCTTACTAGATACAGGGGCAAGTCGAACAACTATAAAACGTAGTGAAGTTCCAGGGGCACCCCTCTCAGGCTCACAGAATATTTCCCTTGGTTTTTCAGGAAAACCTATTGTTAATGAAGTATCACAGCCTCTTCCACTTACGATAGGACCCTTGACCAGAACTACAGATTTATTGCTTACTAAATCATGTCCAGAAAACTTGTTAGGTATAAAAACACTGAAAGCTCTAGGAGCTATAATATGTTGTTCTCCGGAAGGAGTAAGATTGTTTTTACGTGATTTCAAAGGTCACTATGTGTCTCGAGATATGGATTCCCGACTGCAGACTTTACCCACACATTTATGGGCACAAGGCCCTACAGATGTTGGTTGCATGAACATTACACCCTATCGAGTCACACTAAAGGCAGGAGTGGTACTACCACGAATGCGACAATACAAGTTACCCCCAGATGCTGTAATGGCTTTACTGCAAATCATTGACGAGCTTATCGGCCAAGGAGTGATTGTGGAGACCGACTCCAATGTATGTAATTCACCGATAATTCCGATTCTTAAACGAACTGATCCAAAGGCTCCCCCAGTATATCGATTGGTTATTGATCTGCGCGAATTAAATAAATGTATTGTACCACAATACCCCGTAGTTCCAGACATCTCTTCATTACTGACAGCTATTGATTCCGAAGCAACATTCTTTACTGTAATTGATCTCAAGAATGCCTTTTTCAGCGTCCCAATAGATCCGGAAAGCCAATACTTGTTCGGATTTAGTTTAAATGGACGTAGCTTTAAATTCACACGCGCACCTCAAGGATTTACAGAAAGCCCCAGCATCTATAGCCAAGCACTGAAACGAGAACTTGACAGTATACACATGCCAGTCAACACTGCTCTGCTTCAATATGTCGATGATCTGCTGATCACCGCCCGAAGCGAACCTGAATGTGAAAAAGCATCACTGACGGTTTTACAATTTCTAGCCGAAAAGGGGCACAAGGTGTCCCCTTCTAAGCTGCAATTCTGTGTCCAGCGAGTTATTTACCTTGGTCACTCGCTGTCCAAGGAGGGAAGGCAGCTTACACCAGATCGCATTCAGTTAATAGCTAACATGCCAATACCCAAGACACAAAAGGAGGTGCGGGCTTTCATAGGCCTCACTTCATATTGTAGGCAGTGGATCCCTCAGTATGCATTTCTAGCAAAACCACTCATTCAATTAACAACACAGGAGGCAGCCACATCGACTGTCCTCCCTTGGACTCAGGAACACACACTAGCTTTTGAAAGCTTAAAGAAAGCTCTATGCCAAGCACCTGTTTTAGCAACACCATGTTACAGAAAACATTTTACACTCTTTGTTACAGAACGAGAAGGTACTGCCTTGTCAGTACTCACACAGGAACAAGCAGGATCACACAAACCGTGTGCTTATTTTTCTAGTACATTAGATCCCGTAGCTCAGGCTCTTCCTGCGTGCCTGAAATCAGTGGCAGCGACAGCTTTAGCAATCAGACAAAGCGATGCCATAGTGTTAGGACATCCATTGACAGTACAAGTACCACATGCAGTAGAGGTTCTTGTGAATCGAACGCAAACACAACACTTGACTATAGCGCGACTTACAGGTTACGAATTAACATTGTTTCAGCCACATATAGAAATCAGACGTTGTAACACATTGAATCCTGCCACACTTTTACCTGTAAATGGAACAGACCCACTAGCTCATGATTGTATTGAAGTTATTACAATAACGACGAAACCCAGACAAGACTTGACAGATGTCCCATTGTCAGATCCAGACCTGACGTTGTATGTAGATGGTTCATGTATGAGAACAGGTACAGGAGAGTTAGTGGCCGCTTACGCAGTCACAACAGACACTGAAATTATTGAAACCAAGTGTATAAATACCTTGTCCGCTCAAGCAGCAGAGCTCGTCGCCCTGACACAGGCCTGTATTCAAGCCACAAATAAAAGAGTCAACATATACACTGATTCACGTTATGCATTCGGAGTTGTACATGACTTCGGCGTGCTGTGGCGAGAGAGAGGTTATTTAACTTCTCATGGTGCCCACATTCAGCACGGACCCCTCATTCATGCCTTATTAGATGCAATATATCTACCCATTGCAATATCGATTATGAAATGCAAAGCTCATACGAAAATTACTGATATCATTTCTCAAGGCAATGATCTAGCTGACAGAACAGCTAAACAGACTGCTCAAACTCAAACATCCGACATGACAAAGACAATAGTCCAGACACCAACACATTGCATGATGGTTAAGGATCCCGCTCTTGATGTAATTGACATACAGACACATGCTACTCCAGACGAAATAAGGAAATGGACTGAATTAGGAGGGATCCAAACGGATCAAGGATGGATGACGAAGGAAAAATCTGTGTGGTTCCTTCCTGATTCAATGGTCCAAGTCATTATTAACACTGTCCATAGTCCAGCGCATCTAGGAGAGAAAGCTATGCTAGACAGCATTCAACACATTTGGTTCAACAAACATTTACGAGCAGCAGCGAAACAAAAAGTTCGTACCTGTATGATCTGTTGTCAGTTCAACCCAGGAAAAAGCATCCCCGTAGAGCAGGGTGGATTTCAGCCTCCTGATCACCCTTTTGAAATCCTCCAGATGGATTATATCCAGATGGAACGATGTCGAGGATTCAAATATGTTCTCGTAGTTGTCTGTGCTCTTTCCCGTTGGACAGAGGCATACCCGGTTTCAGATTACACTGCCCCGACTACTGCCAAACAGTTAGTTCGAGAATTCTTCCCACGATACGGTTTACCACGTGCTGTCTACTCAGATAACGGCCAGCCGTTCTCATCCGAACTAATGAAACACGTTTCACTTTTGTTAGGCTATCAGTGGAAATTCCACTGTGTCCGACACCCCGAGGCAGCAGGTCTCGTGGAAAGACATAATCAGACCCTGAAAATTAGATTGTCCAAAATATGCAGGGAGAAAGGTGTCGACTGGGTAGTAGCATTACCAGTTGCACTCTTTTACATGAGAATGGTAGCACACTCTCGAACAGGGCTATCCCCGTATGAGGTGATCTTTGGCAGACCACCAAATATGTGGGGGACGCCTATACCACGTAAAATAACTGATATTGACTGTAATATGCTGACAGATTATTTGGCTTCCTTGATGTCTGCACTACAATCTTGTCGTTCACAGGTAGCTGCAGCTTTTCCTGACAACACTGAGGTGAAACCCCATGACGTAATTCCGGGGGATCTCGTTTTAGTAAGGAACTTTGATCGAAAGACTCAGCTGGATCCTAGGTGGAGGTCGCCGCAATTGGTCTTGCTCACCACAAGGACAGCCGTGAAGATCGAAGGCAGAAAAGGCTGGGTACATTCAAGTCATATCAAGAAATTTTATGGACTACCATCAGATGTAAAAACTACACCTCGCGTGTCTTCACCCATTGACTCAAAACTTCCTTTGGTTGAATCAAGCAGTCACGAACATTATAAACTAAAACTCAGATCTAATCCGTCGGGCAATTTGATTGTTTAAGTCCTCTCCAAGGTGAAGCGGTTGAATTTGTCTCCGACATGTATCCCTTAGATCTGAATAGAGGAAAAACCCGAAAAATGTTGAAACGACATGCATACTGTAAATCACTGCGTAGTCATTGCACAGTGACGTTATTAATTTTGTTTTTCTTAAGTCTTTTAATAATTATTGCAAGTATATTGTTGCACATATATTATCCTATTTCTAGACATGTTTATAATATTACTGCTGAACATTCTTTTAGTGAGTTACCTCCGCATGAATTGTCATACAGATTTGCGCTGCGCAATAACACTTTTATTAGTATGTTACAACATTCCCATCAGGTTAGCAATGCTACAAATTGTTGGATATGTGGCCGACTCCCTCCCTATCAGAACTATAAAGGAATTCTACCTCTTTTTCCATACCCGTTCACACACAACGGCTCCTGTGGAGCATGGTTTAGCTTAATTAATTCCTTAGATTCAAATTCTGCAGTTTATCAAGACAACTGGGTATGGGGAAATCTGAACTTAGTTTTACTTAAAGTCTGCCACCCCAACAAGGAGGGACTTCCCAAAAGAACAGGAACTGATCTAGAAAATGAAGTATATGGATTAGGTAATTTTACGCTTAATCTCTTGATCTTGAATGTCGAATCCGAAGTCACTCCAAGTTTGCCCGTCATGTCAGTATTTCCAGTAAAAGGTGAATTATGTGTAAGAAAGAATGGTTCCATACATATGGGCCATAGTAGATGCACCACTGTAATAGAATTCAGTGATCAAGGCAAGTCGACATTTAGAGCTTCCCGCCATTCCTATTTTATATGTGGTCAGACGGCATATGTACGTTTGCCTCTAGATTGGGATGGTACCTGCTACATTGGATTTCTTTTGCCACCTGTTTTTCTAGCTCCTCCTGATTATCACAGAAATACTCATTTAGTACACAATAGAGAAAGGAGAGATCTCCCAATAGTCGATTACACTGAAACAGCATGGGAAAAATACACAGATTTCAATAAAGGTCTCTTTCCCTATATAGGTACCGTTACTAATAGTAAGCTGATACGTAGATTAACTAGAACCCTTGAAGCAGTAGTGAACGAAACTATTTCCGCCTTAGGCAATTTAACAGAAGAGCAGTCTGCTATGCGGATTGTTGTGCTTCAAAATCGTCTTGTCCTTGACGTCATCCTGGCCGATAGGGGTGGAGCTTGTAGGGTCATCGGATCAAGCTGCTGCGTATTCATACCAGAAAATTCGCCATCTGTATATAAAGCTATAACCCGCCTTCATAAGATTGTGAGCCAGATACACCAGAATCCAGGCACTTGGACTTGGTCCGGGTGGTTTTGGAGCGTGTTATCAGCCTGGGGATGGAGAGTTCTATCCTTCCTAGGTATTGGCCTTCTCATACTATTCAGTTGCTGCTTATGCCTGCAATGTGGACCAGCGATTTGTGGTCTGTGTGCCACATCGTGTATTCCACATCAAGATTTTCGTTCAAGATCCCGGAAGAAGAAAGAAGAACAAATGATGCTATATGAACAGATCAATGGATTGATGAAGATTGATATCTCTTGACGGGCAAGTAGGGGACAAGGAGGGAATGTGGAAATATGGATTTTTCTGGTCAGTTATGTCCCCTATCTTGGACCCCAACGGTTCTATGTGCATGTTACAAGTACATGTATGTTCCCTCCAGTTCCAGTTATGAAGACGCAAATACATGTGCGTCCACCGTCCACATGTCCTCTTTCAGATCCGCCATGAATGGGCCGGATATTCCATTCCTAAGTACGAAAGGCCACCGCCTTTATATGGTTCACTTATGCCATTTTTACAGTCCAGGCAAGTAGGCCCTGATTCTGTCATCAAGCTTTTCTTGCTTTCTGTCTCTGAAGCTCCAGTCCGAGCCTGCATCTGTGACCATGAACTTTGTCTCATCCTCTGCGCGGCTCACGATGCCTGACATCAGCTTGCTGCCTGCCAAGAACTGTATTTCACCTTCGAAATTATCTGCTCCGCTCCCTGCCCAATGCATTCCTGTCTAGTAGTTTAAGTAAACATTCTGCCAGCTACCGAGCAAAGGCCCGGTTTCTCTGTCTTTATACAAGTAATTCATAGCCCTGTTACTATGGAAGATTCCTGCCCTCGCATCTAGTGTAGACACTTAGACGCTTGTACACGCACTAACAGTCAGTATAGTCAGTATAGAATAAGATTCTACTCCAAGAAGGCCTCTCTTTTGGATAACATAGTTCTTTAAACATAGGATGTTAGATATGATTTGGGATTAGGTTGACTTGACCCTCCAGACATCTGTCGCCACATGTAGAGCTAAATGTCAAGTCCCCTTCATCCCCTAGCTACACGTCAATCACACGTCATGCTGCTGCGCGCGCATTTCTGCCAAGTATTTCTGCTGACATTGCGAAATTATTTCATAGATCCACCCATATGTGACATCACAACCAATGACGTTTTCTTGTTACTCCCAATTACGCCTCCTTCAGCTACGCATGTGAAATGTTATCTTTGCTATCAATTGTTACGCCTCTCGCATTTGCTTCACTGTAATGCCTATTGTATAAAAGTGATTAATTATCAATAATGTATGTACTTCACTTCCTGAACCTCCGTGGTGATGGAACCTGGAGGCCACGATTCCGAATCGTCCATTAGAATAAAGCCCATTCCGAACCTCTAATACCACGGATTCTGCCTCTTATTTATTGAGCTATTTTTATTATGTTCTGTATCAAATTAAGTCCCGGTAATTAAATTATTTACCACAAGAGAATGGGCTTGGAGGGCACTGTGCTTAAATGGTTTGCCTTCTTCCTCTCTGATAGATCCCAAATGATCAAAATAGCAAACAGTCTTTCATCTCCTTTGGTGGTCGGTCAAGGTGTTCCTCAAGGCTCTATACTTGCACCCACATTGTTCAATCTCTATTTAGAACCATTGGGAAATCTCCTTAGTAAATCCGGGATCCACTATGATCTCTATGCGGACGACACTCAAATCTACCTTAAGGTGGCCTCCACTCACGATCTCTCCATCCTAATCTCTACTATCGACTCCATTCAAAACTGAATGTTAACTCATCAACCGAATTCTGAATCCCTCCAAAACTGAATTCCTCCTCCTCTCCTCCTCACTTTCTCCTCCCCCGGTTCAATCATGGATGGATCAGATGAATCTACTTAACAATAAACCCATCCTTGTCGACAGCGCAAAATCCCTTGGTGTCATACTCAACAAAAAACTCAATCTACTCTCCCACATCGATTCCATTGCAAAGTCTGCTCGATACCAACTGCGCCTTCTTTGGGGGATTTGTCGCTTCTTCCCTGAGCTAGACTTTAAAACCCTGGTCCAATCGCTAGTTCTCTCCAGATTAGACTACTACAATTCTCTTCTTACTGGCCTCGCCAAATCCCACCTGTCCCCCCTTAACGAGCTCCATTCAGCAGCTAGTTTCATATATGGGGCCAAAAGAAGCGACCACATCACATCCATTTTATCCACCCTCCGTTGGCTTCCCATCAAGGCAAGATCTATCTACAAGACTGCCTGTATCACCCACAAAGCCTTGCACTCCTCCCCTCGCTACCTGGCGAATAAACTGAAACTCTCTGGAGGCTCCAGACCATCACGTAATGCAGAAAATGTATTGCTTGAACCTCCCCCTTTCCAGAAGGAAAGATCGATGGCCCAATCCTTTTCAGGCAACGCGGTGAGAATCTGGAACTCACTTCCGCCTCAACTCTGGACCAACACCTCTTCCCAGGCCTTCAACACTGACCTCAAAGCTCTCCTCCTTCAAAGACACTTCCAAACTTAATTCACGCCCTCTATTATCTGAAGGAAGTCCTTCCATTATAGTAAATTCTATTCTCCATGCCTATAGAAGTGCCTTCCCAGTGTGTTCTTGTGTTTTGAGTGTCTGCCATTTAGTGCAGTATTATACCTCTACTTGTACTTTGTACTCTTTTGTAACATGCACACGTCACCTTTCCTTTTGTAACGTATCGTTTGCTACCTCTTGTATTTTGTTTGCTTTTGATACATGCACAATTGCCACCATTGCCTCATATAACGTAACTTTTTTTTAGTGTTTTGAGTGTCTGCCATTTATTGCAGTATTTTACCTCTACTTGTACTTTGTATGTTTATGTAACCTGCACACGTCACTTTTTCCTTTTGTAACATATCGTTTGCTACCTCTTGTATTTTGTTTGCTCTTGATACTTGCATAATTGTCACTATTGCCTCATGTAACGTAACGTTTGCGTTTGCAACATGCTCACTTGTAATTTTCTCCTCATGTATCATTACTGTTCCTATTGTGAAGCGCTCTGACACCTTCGGGTAAAGTCCGCGCTATATAAAAACGCATAAAATAAAAATAAAATAAAAAATAAATGCACCTTCAAACATAAACATGCTTGAAGGGCGCATGCCAAAGAAGAATTCAGAACATAGAATATAAACAAGTCATGTAACACTTTTACATAGCAACAAGAAACGTAAAAATAACAGGTAGGTATTATTACACTCCGTCTCCTGGCATAGAATCCTTGTTGGAGGCGTCCGGAATAATAACCAGTCTACTTATAGTGCTACGAGGTCCTACCCTGCAAATGCAAAATACTTCGAATGTGCAAGTCATTCAGTGTATTAAAGGCAGTAAAACATAGTGTCGGTAACAGTGTCACACATTTTCCTGTAGAATGTCACTCCTACGTTCATATAAATTGTGGAAATGTCACCCCCAAGCACCATGAACATTTTGCACCTACACCTCCTTCAGAAGCTACAAGCTCCTGCACAGCTCAAGCAATATTAGCACGAACACTATGGGCCAATCAGAGGCTGCTCTGCCCCGATGGCACTGCTTGAAGGCAGAAAGCTGGAACAGTTGCGCATGCGCAGAGGTTTGACACGTCCAACCGGAAGAGAATAATCTCCCTGTGCCCTTAGACACCGGTACTGAAATTAAACCGCCCCGGAAGAGCTGATTAAACACCGGTACTGAAAGTTAACCGCCCCGGAAGAGCTGATAGTTGTGTCATCAGCACGTGTTCTGATGGAAGTTTCTTCAGGCGGGTAAGGACTCCCTCGCGCCGCACCCTCCACGGATATTTCTGCCTTCTGACCCTGCACACACAGGTGAGCTGTAGCTAGATCTGTGAGTACATTTATCATTTATTGACACCAGCAATGCTTTCCCATTTTCATTGGCACCCGTGAAACCCATCATGAGGCTGGTGCGACGGGGGGTCTGGGGTCCTTCTGAGCTCAGGACATTTCTTTCTAATCCGGTACCGTCCCCTTTAGTTATTTCAAGAAACGAGCACCGCTTGTAAGGGGGAGGGAGCAGTGCACCAGCAGAGCTCTCGGGTTTTCCAGGTAGTGGACAGCTCAGCCGGTGAAAGGGTTTTGTTCAATTTTAGGAATTGCAGGCCAGTTCTATATGAGTTAAACAAGAATTCAAATCCCAGCATGGAACAAAACACGTCGGAGTAGAGGTGAGCTACTTTTTTAATTGAAAAGTGTAAGTAGAGAATACTGATTTTAACGAGCGTTTTCTAAAAACACTGTTTTTGATGTTCAAGTTAGTCAAGTCCGGTTGTGACTATAAGAGTGGGTAGTGACTGTTTGGTTACATGTGGCCAAATGCAGATGCAACGTTTCAGGACTATATACTTTGGACTGTCGCATATTTTAAAGTGACTCCACTGTATTGATGGAGTGTTACATGGCTGCTTCTACATCGAAATAACCGCTAGTGAGAATATTACTAGAATACTGCTAAACTCTATGAGTAGGGACAAGGCTAACGGTTGGATTAAGAAATATTCTTGGTGTTAGGGTAAGAGAGATGTCATATTTAGGGTCTGGTGTAGAGTTAGGGTACAGGGTTACTGAAGTGAGGTTCTGGGGTATAGTTAGGGTATAGGGTTACTGAAGTAAATCACAAAGGCGTCGGTTCACCAAAGGTTGTTTATTTTGGATCGGCTGTAAACGGGGAGCTTCCTCGCCTTCCCATCCGTAACTGCTGTCACGGCCCGTTCGACTTAGTGACCTGACAAGAGCTCTCCTAAACCTGATTAGATGGTGGTCAGACCATACCAATGGTAAGGGCTCGGACGGTATAATCTTTACATTAGAAAAGATTTGATCTAAAATATGTCCAGCCTGGTGAATGGGCCTATACATCTGTTGGACAAGGCCATGAGAGGACAACGTGTCTGTAAAAGAGGCTACCTCAGGGTCTAGAGGTTCGTCCATATGAAGGTTAAAATCACCTAAGTCTAAAAAAAAATTAGCATATTTAAGCGACAAAGTAGCCAGGATATCGCTTAATTATCTCAGAAAGGGGCCATCCTGATCCGGAGGTAAATCAAAACCCCAGCAATAGACTGCTGGGAAGCTAGAGAGTAACGAAAGCCTATCGTTTCAGCTCCATCTAGTTCCTCCAGAGGGATAGAAACATTCATTTTTGCGTTTTATGTATTATGGCCACCCCTCTGCCTCTATCTTTAAGGCGGTCCTTCCTGAGGATTTCATGTCCCAGAGGAATGGCTGTAGATCAGATTGGATTAGAGAATTTAGTGAGCCATACTTCTGTTAGAAACAGTCTGGCTTGTCTTCATCTAGTAGCTCCGAAATATGCATTTCAGGCTTCTGCAAGGAGGGGACGTTTTAAAGCGCAGTCGTTAATTCTTCTAAGACTGAGCTAATTTCTAGGGCATAAGTGGTTGATTCACTCCTGGCTGAGACATTTGGGATCCATTAGCAGTGTGCGCGCAAAAAGTCAGGATTCAGAATGTTAGGTTGACAGTGAGGTGCACAGGGTGACTTGAGGCTAAGCTGCGTAGGGCAGGACTGTTATTGTAAACCAGAGACCTATATTGTGTATCAAAACTGGCAGAGTGACAGGTGCTGGCGCGTGCAGACAAGCTTGCCTTTGGCACACCCACTGCATGCGTCTGCGCACTACCTCTACTTAAATGCATGTGGCCAGGGACTAGAGCGCACACTACTCAATATGGTGCCTCTTCGTGTCCCAAAGCCGAAAAAATTGCCAAAAAACGATCAGTCTATCCCTAAATAATATTTTTGCTCCTTCCACCTCCCTGAAGCCCTTCAAATTACAGTTGGCATGTAAAATAACAGAGCATGTTACAAATTACATAAAGATTAGAACACACTTAGAGCGAACTTAAGTGCCATCAGAATCAAACAACTGGATAGCACCTTCCCCAGGATTTTATAATCCAGGTTTAGTAAAAATAGAGATCTATGTGAACTCGCCAAAAGGAGGGGGGGGGGGGCTGTTCCCTCATCTGCTTGGTCATGGTGCGGGGAAGCATGGAGGCAAGCTCATTCAATTGCAAGCCCTACACCCATGACTGTAGAATAGCGAGCACCATGCACATATGCCACATGTCTTCCCATAGCTCAAAAGGATATGAGCATAGAGCGTCAGTGCACCCTGTCCACCGTCATTGGAGTGACATCAGGCCCCTGACAGAGTTCCAGTTTGAGCTGTCACCTTTTTCTCGTCTGTATCATACTGAGAGTCTGTGTCACTTTGCATCTAGTCATTACCCAGGCCAGCACGCTGTTCTATCTCTTTCATAACCAAAGCTGACCCCCTAGCAGCTTGTTCATGGAAGGGGTGGATCTGTAACTTCCCGTTACTCCTTTGCCATTGTGCTGGTGCTTGCTTTGTGCATTCCCATTATTGCGATGGCAAAATATAGATGCATCTTAATACTAATTGCAGATAGGACACCACACTCCTTTTACACCCCCTCCTTAATTATGATTCAGAATTGGTCGCACTTCCCCTTTTGCGATTCAGAAAGTTTTCAGGATCACAAACTGGTTTCAGTATGTCGCTAAGAAAAAGATTTTGCAGTCCCAGTTGCTGTGATTTTGCAAATTACATTGTTTGCAACTGCAGAATAGTTTCACAAACTGGTTCTAAATGAACATTTACCTTCCCTACAAGGGAATAGACTAGAAAGAGCTCCAAATCACCTTTTGGGCTGCTGACTTTGGTGAGCCTTGTAAAGTATTTCAGCTAGGGTAGTTATCTAACCTTTGACTCCTGCGAGGCAGCTATTTGTTGTTTGGGAAGCCGTTCAACTGGGATCTCCTGTTTTGTTTGCGGTTCCTGTGTTGTTCTTGAACAAACGTCTGAGCTGCGTTTAGCCTGGAGGTCATGGTCCTAGACAATAGATGCATCAAGAATGTCCGAGTGGACATTAGGAGATATTTAAGTGAATCGAGTCGTAAGATTTTTCTGGCTGCAGTGTTTGCTGCCATGTGGATAGAGTCATGGAGTGTGTATTTGTGAGGAGAATAGCCGGTCCAGATGCTTGATGCTACCAGAGGGGGAGAAATTGTACCTCCATGCTGATAGTTTTTAGGTCGAGCCTAGCAGCAGCGCGCATTCGCTGCTCGCTCTGCGAGGCATGCTGTACTCGGGTTTGCAGTGGCAGCCCCGCCCACTCTCCACCCATATTTGTCGTTTGGCTTGTTGTTGTCCTTCGTAAATGCTGGCTTCTGATTCGTTATTAGGCTTGTTATCCCCTCCTTAATACCGCATTGTCTTCATTTGCAACCTCCCATGGCGACGCATCCTTTTATTCCAGTTGTTACACTGTACTGTTCTTTGAGTCTGTCAGCACTCTTTTCTTTATAGAGTTTCTCTAACTGCCGGCAAGACGTGCTTTGTTTACATTCAGCGCCCCATACGTGCTTTTACTTTTCAAGTATCTGGGACACAGACTCGAACCTATCTCCCCCAGCAACAAAGTCGGTAGTTCTGGCCCTAAGGCCACAACCTCTTTTGCGCTTCATGCCGCACTAAGGCTCTTTTTCAGTGCTGTTATTTCCAGCGTTACTATCACCCAATTTAATAAATTTATTTTAAAGCACTTGAACAACTTTGAGTAATATCCGCTCTATATAAAAATGACAATAAATAAATGTTGACGCACGTTACATTTATCTTTAATTTGGTTATGAATGGGTGGATGAATTCCTTTTAGTAAACGCCTCAGTTAAGTGATGGCAAATGCGACAATAATGACAGGCGCGCACATCGCGTGTTTAATAATAGTGTTCCGTGTTTATCCCACCTCCACCGGTCACTGCTGGCCTGCCTCGTGCGCGTGTATACACAGGTCACATATCAGACCAAGCGCGAGGAAGGATCCTGCCCTCCGTGATGCCTTCTGTGTCCCATTAGTTGAAAGTACAACGGGTGGGAGGGGCACAGCTCTGAAAAGCAACCCCCCCCTCCCCACCCCCACTAAGGAGGCAGTCAGAGCAGACCGCTTGTCAAGGAGTTTTTGGCAGCCCGGCTGTAGGAGGTGAGTACAGTCAGTATATTTTTTTCCTTGCATAAAGTTAATGTTACATGCATTTTTATGGCGGTTTGACCGGCAGCCCCAACTAGCTGGTGAGGTCCTGCGGCTGGGAGGAAGGAGGCAATTGAGGGGGGTGACGTTGCTCATTAACCTACCGGGGTAGGGAAATATATGGTGCTTCTGTGTATCACTAGTGTTACTAGAGAATTACATGTCGGGGACACCTTGTTTCTTCTTCGGGCCATCAATTTAGCAGATCGGTGCATTATGGGGGCTGTTGTTTTGTTTCCGTCCAATTAAACAGTTGATTAATACAGCTAACGCCATGATTTGCACAAGGCAGGCGAAGGACTCGAAAAGCAATGCCCCGGTAGAACAGAGTCATCCAGAAACCCGAAAAGCCACGGATGCTTCCTGTGTTTTACTCAAATAGGCTCCTGTTCATCACTGCACACATTCTTGATCATCTGTCTGATATGCCTACATATGGAGCCATTCTCCTGTTCACCAGTACATAGTACTGTTTGATGGATGTAATATACAGCTCGGCCCCTGTTTATTCTGCACACACATTGTAAGATCTGTCACTGATTTTCGCACCAAGGTCGGTTCCGAGTTGTGTAATATCAACACCCATAAGTAATCACTTACCACACCAGGGTATTGTGTGATCTGTGTCACGTGCAGTCTTATTTCACTTCAGGGGTATTTAAGTGGTCCTGACGAAAGCCTGTTGTTGGCTAATGGGAGCAGCTCACACCTCCAGGACATGTTCAACACTACATTTTTACATGTCCTATTCCTAAACACAGTGCATGACATGTCACATTTTACAGTTAAAACATGTGCCACTGTGCTACATATTGCTCGGCTGCTGTCACTTCATAGAGTGCAAAAGAAATAATTGATGGACGGAATGCTGGACAATGCAAACATTCACCCCCCAGTCACAAGGATCTGGGTTTAATCCATCATTCTTTTGCTCACCACACCACCCCAGTTTGGACCCAGCCATATGCAAATCAGTCTTAGCCCTGTTCCTTGTGGGAACAGTCCAGCCCGAACTGCCAAGCCAGGTCCTCCCTGGACTGGAAACAAGCATCCTAGGACCACTTTCAGGGCATCACCCTTCTTCAGCCAGGTTAGCTTGAATCCAGTGGTGTGGTGTGCACGAGACCCACGTCTGGGCATACCCTTCCCACTTAGGGTGACATATGCAAAATAAACAATTGATGGACGGAATGCTGGACAATGCAAACATTCACCCCCCAGTCACAAGGATCTGGGTTTAATCCATCATTCTTTTGCTCACCATTCCACCCCAGTTTGGACCCAGCCATATGCAAATCAGTCTTAACCTTGTTCCTTGTGGGAACAGTCCAGCCCGAACTGCCAAACCAGGTCCTCCCTGGACCGGAAACAAGCATCCTAGAACCGGTTTCAGGGCATCACCCTTCTTCAGCCAGCCTGGGTCCAAACTGGAATGGCATAGTGAGCAAAAAAACGATGGATTTAGGCCCAGATTTCTGTACTGGGGTGAATGTATGACATTGTTCTGCATTCTGTCCATCATTTGTTATTTTTGCATTTGTCACCCTGAGTGGGACGGGTATGCCCAGACGTGGGTCCCATGCTCTCCATGTCACTGGAATCAAGCTATCCTGGCTGATGAGGGCTGAAAGCCCGAAACCTTTCCTAGGATGCTTGTTTCCAGTCCAGGGAGTGCCTGGCATTTTGGGCTGGAATGTTCCCATCGGGCACAGGGTCAAAACTGATTTGCATATGGCTGGGTCCAAACTGGAATGGCATGGTGAGCAATAAAACGATGGATTGAGGCCCAGATCTCTGTACTGGGGTGAATGTATGACATTGTTCTGCCTTCTGTCCATAGTTTGTATTCTGTCCATCATTTGTTCTTTTTGCATTTGTTACTTCATAGAGTGGAACAATACATGTTGCAGCCCACTGGTTAAATGTAAAGTAGTTGCAGGTAAGCTGAATATGCCAATTACGAGTATGTCAGTTTCATCATGTTTGAAAGAGGGAGCACAGGCATCTTTCCATTAGTTAGCAGGGAGACTTCTTCCACCAGCAAAAACGACCATGGCAAAAATGTGGGAGGATATCACACAAAAGCTGGTCAATTCCAACACTCAAGCACATGAAAAGAGATGGGAGGAAAGTCAAACCACTGGAATTGCTCTGCTTAGTGTTCCAACCCATTGTGTTTTTTTGTGTGTCCGAAATGCCACCTTGTTTTAGACCCAGTCATATGCAAATTAGTCTTGATTGTGCTCCAATGGAAACTGTCCCCTCCTAACTCCCAGGTCAGGTCCACCCCAGACTGGAACAAAAGCAATTCAGGACTGATTTCCCCTTGATTGAGGCTAGTCAGTTGGGTGTAGCTTGGTTCCAGTAGCACAGGGCCCGAGTCTGGGCATACATACCCCTGCCACCATAATTTCCAAGAGTCACCCACCCATGTAGTCTTATTTTGAAGGTAATTTGTTGGGTAGCAGGGGTGGGGCACAAAGGGGTTAGACACTTGACCATAGTGCACATGAAATGTAAATTTTCAACTAGAAAAAATTATTTCTTGTACTTAGTGGATATCACCTATCTTGGATGTAGGTCGGTGTTAGCACACCCCATGTGCTCAGCAGGCGGACCTGAGTGCAAGTGGTGGGCATTGGACCGAGAGAGGCACAGCTTAGACTAGGAATCTCAGCTTTCCAATCAATACTTATTTTTCTTTTGGACAGAAATGATCCCTGGTGTCAAAGTACACCAAGTATCTGGTTGTTCCAGTTAAGTTTTGTGAGGAAATAGTCTTTTATTCAGTTTTACCCCCACTTTATGCCACCATTTGAGTACTAGGTGCTGGTTTAATGACTCTGAAATGCCCTGATCACTGCTTAACAGGACACTGTGCATGTGCACCTGCCTTTTTAATGATGCCTATTGAACTGGCTAGTCCCCAATTGGCATAGCCTAACTTACTTGTAAGTCCCTAGTATATGGTACCAGGGCCCCCCAGGACCTGCACATTGGTTTTCCCCCAGGGACTGCAGCACTTGTTGTTCCACCCTTAGTGGGACAAGGTTAAACCTGGCTCCCAGTCTGCCACTGCAGTTTTAAACTCCTAACTTGATTGCCGTTCAAGGTAATGGCAAAGCCCAGTTCTCCCTTTTTATGTCTAGCTTCAGGACTCGAAAAATGCACTTGCCTCCTCGCGCTTGCAAGTCAGATTTAGTAAGGACGAGCTATCTTTAGGTCCTACTCACCCTTTCTGGCGAGTAGGAAGACAAACTGACACTTGACCTCTGCCTCTGAAAGCAGAGCAAATGTGACAAGTTAGCAAGATTTAAAGGCATCTTTATTGCTCACAAAGTGAATGAGCAATAAAAATGCTTTTAAATCTAGTTAACGTGTCACATTTGCTCAGCTTTCAGACACAGAGGTCAAGTGCATTTTAGTTACGTCAAGTAGCTGTTTTGTGTTACTAGACCTTCAGGTGTAGTGACATTTTAATGATTTTTCTAACCTTTAGCTTAGGCAGATATGCTCTGTCTCTTCAAGACATGCTGTAATCAGTTTGTGGTCTTTATTGGTTTGTTGTACTGTAATTGAAAATCGCTTGCTTGCGGGTTATTTCTTTGTTCCTCCTTTTAGTAGCCGCTTGGATGTGTCCAATTGTGCAGGGACTAACTACTGGGATGTTTCCATTTGTGCATTTTTAACTCCTTTATTCCCCCCGTGTTAATTTTTGATGTGCGTTTGCACGACTTGTTCAGTCTCCTTTCTTCAGGGTTAATGCGCTGATCTGCCACAAATAATTCAGTGCTCTGCCCAAGTTAGTTTGGGGGTAGAATTCACTTCTTTCCCCGAGCCTCATATACATTAACGTACCGCTGTTTTTTTTTTAATGATTTCATTCTTAATATCAGCTTAGCTTTGTGTTGCTGCCTCACATGCCCGTCATTTAAGTTCTTCACTTCGAAGCAATTGCCTCATTATGCAGTTTGATCAATCCCTCCTTCCCGGGCTGCAACAGGCTGCTGTTCCCATCGTTTGATGGAGTACTTGGCTGAGCCCCTGATGGCAGTGGTGCTCATCAGTGCAGGGTTCTCACGCTAATCAGCGACCAAAAATTCAGTGTTTTTCCCAAGCTAATGTGCAAGCGGAATTCGCTTTTTGCCCAAGCCTGCATCCTGTCTGGTTTATTTTTTCAAGCTCTGAACTAATTCCTCGTTTAAAAAAAAAGAAAAAAAAAAGAGGTCCTTAAGAATACTTTCATCTTCCAACATGGTCGATAAGAGCATTGATCTAGTTGTTGCCATGCACTCGCCACCCTTTTCCAGGTTAGATATAGATAATCTAATGCGACACGTTCAATTGTACATCACTGAAGTCATGATAATAAACCCCAGATTTAGTTGATAAATAGGTGAATGAATCCCTCAAGTCCTGATTATAGTTCACCATTAAATAACCAGCCAGTCCTGTAATTAACTTTACCATAACACATTTGTATTCCGATCTCCTCTATTCAGTTAAATACCAATAAGGCTATTTACATGTTTGCAACTCGATGTGAGTGCTATTTTCTTTACCCTTTGAGGTTTACTCGCATTAAGACTTTTGCCCCACAGATTTAGATTTACAAATACTACTTAGATTGTGTGATTCACTCCTACTTTTTAGATCTTCCTAGCCAGCGCATGCGCTGTGTGTTTCAGACATGTTGTATCTCATCTATGGGTTTCAAACATGCCCACCATTTTTCATTGGTTCTTTTTTCTGCTTCTTGGAAACTCTTTCTTTATAGTGGGGCACTGGTGTAATTTGTCCCTCCTTCTCGTGTTTGGCTTCCTCCAATGGAGGCTGGCCCTTTATGTGCCTTTTCCCTGCTGTCTTTTTGTTTCGGCACACTATTTTTCCTGGTCTCGGCTCCTGCTTTCGGAATGTTGTGGTTTTTTTTTTTTTTTTTTTTTGCTCTCGCATTTTGAATTTTCTCTTTCCAATCCCCTGGTCTTAAACGCTCCAAACTTGCGGCACAGTTAACATCAACTCCTCCCGCTTCACTGTTGCTTGCTTATTAAAATGCATTCAGCCAATAGACCGTTTTTCAACACATCAAAATTTGCTTTTTTTTTTTTTTTCACATCACCCACAGGTGAATTAAACGTTCTGGTGTTTTTTGTATTCCGTAGTTCCACGACACACAATTAAATCTATACATTTCCAAAGCACACCACATAATTCCACACCAAACTGCATATTTCAACTACACAACAGTTCCACAACACAGCATACCTTCAATACACACCACACCTCCAATACACACCACAGATTTGAACATCCTGCCACAAAATCTAACAGGATAAACTAATGAATTGTTGTACACGCACAACCAATGATACTATTGTTGTAATACTGTTGAAAGTTCCTGTTGTGCACCTGGGGTAACATGCTCCGGTCCTGCACGTTATGTCATGCTACTTAGCTGCGAATCCTATGATAGGATGCGTCCCCCTAGGGCACTAACGAAGACCGGTGGTGGGTTTCAACCTTTGAAGCTTAAGCATGCACTTACTTGGTTCGCGCTTAGCGTTTCATAATTTTTGTACGTTAGGGCATCGAAGCTCGCTCAATCATTCGGTTAATGAACACCTTGTTCATGTCCAACGTTTTTTAGTCTAAGTATTTACGCTACAGTTTAGACACTCAATATTTGTTCACGCATTTAGTCAACGGACGCATTACATCGTTCACGCACCCCGTTTATTTTTTTCCGGCAACTACCTGCACGAGAACGCCCTACTCAGACTTCATAGTGATAATGATAAGTCAGGCACTTGCACGCGTACACTTTCTTTTATATCATGCTATTCAGATTATGCATGCATCACCACAGAACAGAATTCACAGCTGGGACCTGAGAATAATATACTTTCATCAAGCATGATCACGTTCACATCAACTGCAAGACTAATTAGCATTATGATTAACTGGATGGAAAGCAATCTTGTTAGTTTTGGACATTGACTTAAGGCAGTCTCCTCCTAGTATTTTGTTATGATTACAGCTTCTGTTCCCTGATGAAGGGTATTGCACCCGAAATGCATTGGAACGTCAATGGAATAGTCACATTTTTTTATATATCAAGACCATGTATGAATAAATAATACATACACAGTCGATTAAAAATCAGAATGATTACAAACCATTTGGAATAATACTGGTTCTTACTACGTTGGATATTAAAGCGTCAATGGGTAACCCACCACGGGCTTCATTAGTGCCCTAGGGGGACGCATCCTACCATAGGATACGCAGCTAAGTAATACAAAATCTAACAGCACATCACAGAATTCAACTCCACAACATGCCACTCCACAATACGATTACACATAATTACCTCCGTTACGCACAATCTTGCGCTACACAAGGATGTGCCACAGCCAGGCCCTCCTCAAAGTTCTGTAAGGACTCTAGGTATAAAATTTGACTGTACCCTCTCCTTCCAACCACAGATACAAGTGTTGATTTTTTTTTTCCTGTTTCCGAACTCCGCATGCTGAAAAGATTGCTACCTCTCCTGTCTGAGTCAGCCAGGAAAAAGGTCATCCAGGCTCTGATCACCATGAGACTGGATCATGGGAACACCCTTTACCTCAGACTCCCCGAGTACCTCCTTAGTATTGTATTGTATTGTATTGTATGAGATATTTATATCGCGCAACTATCACCCCACGGGTATCCTGGCGCATAGAGACCATGATGACATAAGGCAACCAATCGATTCGGCCACTAGACGGGAACCTACTAGCTGTTTCTGGCAAATAGCCATGTCTTAAGGTTTTTCCTAAATGACAGTAAAGAGTCTACTTGTCTAAGGCTTAGGGGAATTTCATTCCATAGACAGGCTGCTGCCAGGCCGAAAGCTCTGCCCCCTAGCTTTGTCGAGTTAACTCTGGCAACAGACGCCAGGCTTTGGCTGGCGGACCGAAGAAGTCTTTTGGGCGCATACCAGGTAAGCCGTTCTTGTAAGGAGAGCGGACCTGAATCATGGAGCGCTCTAAAGACAAGACCTAAAGATTTAAAACTGACTCTGTCCTTGATAGGAAGCCAGTGTAAATCCCTCAGTGCCTGCGTCGCGGAGGAATTACGCTGTCTCTTAAGGGCCAGTTTAGCTGCCATAGACTGGACTCTTTGCAACCCCTGTAGAATGTACTTGGGAGCACCCAGATACAGGGAGTTGCAATAGTCCAGTCTACTCATGATGATACTACGGACCACCAAAGGCCTCACTTCACTAGATAGTAGAGGAAGGATCTGACGGAGGGCTCTCAATAGTGCAAAACATATGCCGATTGTTTTATTGGCCTGGGTTTTCATTTGAAGGTCTTCATCAAACATGACTCCCAGGTTATGCACCGTCCTGGATGCCTCTATAAGGGCATCCTCTGGTCTGAGCCTGAATTCACCTATCAGTTGTCTGGACAGTCTCGCTGCACCACAGTACAGCAGCTCTGTTTTCCCCGCATTGAGCTGGAGAGAATTAACTCCAAGCCAGTCTGAGATCTGCCCCATACACGCCTGAAAGGAACTCATGGATACTGCATGCTTTCCTTGGATGGAAAAAGACAATTGAATGTCATCGGCATAGTTGATAACATCAATCCCAAAGGATTTTATGATGGGGATCAAAGGGCTTAGATAGACATTAAAAAGAATCGGGCTGATTGCTGAGCCCTGGGGTACTCCAGAGCATACTGGAGACCATGAGGAGACATAAGGCACCATACTGACCGCCTGCTGTCGACCTGACAGATATGATTGAAACCATTTCAGGGCACATCCCCTCACTCCAATACTCTCTAGTCTTGCCATCAGTACTGCGTGGTTGACCGTGTCGAATGCGGCCGACATATCCAGTAGGACCAACACTGAAGAGGTCCCACTGTCGGCTCGCATTCTCAACTTATCCATCATTGTGATCAGAGCGGTCTCCGTCCCATGCCCTGGCCGGAACCCAAACTTAGTAGACTTCTGGTGGTACAGAACTCTGCAGCCATACTTTTACTCAATCTCCCCCCTAGGTACCACATGCCCTCCCATCTGAAGGCCCTTCACTGGCTTCCCATAAAAAACAGGGTGCAATTAAAGGCCATGGTACTAGAGCAGAAGGCCTTGCATGATTGAGGAGCAGGGCATCTCAAAGAGAGGATTCATGAATACATTCCAGATCGCACTTTGCATTCTTCCTCTGCGTACCTGGCAAGAGTTCCTCAGATCCATCAACTTAGAATGGACGGCAGATCCTTTTCATATCTAGGGTCCTCAATTGGAATAACCTACAGAGAAACCTTAACCTAACCAGTGATCTCCCTGCTTTCAAAAAGAAACTGAAAACCTGGCTTTTCACTTATTCAGACTAGGTTTTTACTTTGGTGCCCTTAAGCCTTGAGCACTCTGAGTAGCTGTGCGCTGTACAAATTGTCAGAACATAATTCCACAACAGTTAATACCATTTAATTACTATCCACCTAATTCCACTGCACACCATGCCACATATTTCCATTACATAACTCCACCCCACACAATTCCACTACAAACAATTCCAATACAACCCATCTCTACATCACACTTCCACAAACTGTCATCACTCCCCCCACACACCCACTGCCCGTCCTCTCCCTCACACTACCCCTTTCTCATCTCACAATTCCACTGCTCCCTCTCATCACTCCCTATCTCTTCTCTAAACTGCTTGCTCACACATGCTACCTTCCTGTACTTCCTTGCATTGTGCACTGGTCCACCTCTCACCTCATCCCCCTGCATGCCCTCCCCCTGGGGTGCCCTTTCCACTTGTCCCTCTCTCTCTCTCTCTCTCTCTCTCTCTCTCTCTCTCTCTCTCTCTCTCTCTCTCTCTCACACTTCTCTTGCTCTTACATGGACTCTTCCCACCTCTCTCATATTGGTTCACTTCAGCTCTTCGAGCACAGTTTCTTTCCTGTGCCTTTTCAAGATTTCTGTCCATCAACCACACTCTCCTCATATTGGGGTGTCTTCTGTGTACACAGGTGCTCCCTCTTTATTTTTCTCACACACTCGCTCTGCTCCTCTGTCTGCACAAACTAGCTATTCCTCTATCTTTTTTTTTTCTGCTGTGCTGGTCTCACCTCTATCTATTCACCATTCAGTATAATTCCTCTACACAAATACACTTTTCACCACACAATTCTACCCCACACAGTTTCACAACTAACAATTCCAATTCAAGCCAAATACGTCCACTCAAAAACAAAACACATGGGTAAAATACATTGTCATTTACAACGCCAATACCTCTAACATTCGTAAATGCGACACCGATTGCATTGCAAATGGTTGTTAATATATGTAAACCACCCCAAGGTAAGCCTAACAAGCCCTAAGGCAGGGTGCTGTATGTTACCAATACTAGCATGTACTTCTACATGCGCCATCAGTGAAAACCCTACATTTTCTCAAGACATGAGACCATATTGACCTGCACATGCAAGAGTAGTTGCTTTTCAGCTGCCGGAAGCCACCCGGTGTTAGCTCAAAAGGTGAGCTTCAAAGCTGAAGCTGCCTTTGTAGTCCAAATGGGGGAAACGTGGAAGAGGGGCTGCTCTATTGTTGAGGTAGACACAGGCGCAGGGGACAGGAAAGGTAAAACCAGTCTGATATCAACAGGACTGGAAGATGGACTTCCCGCTGCACCATGGAACCGGCATAGAGATTGCCCCAGCGTGCACTGCACCTTTTGAACTTGGTGGCTATCAAAGAAGAGGAACTCTGCCTCCTATGACCTGCTTGGGAAGAAGTAGTCTCCAGTGCCTGGTCAAAGCCAAGAGACTCCAAGAGTCTTTGTGCTGGTCTCCTGTTCACAGCACAGACACAGCAGCTGGGAAGCCTGCTTGGGTAAGCTAGTAACTCTGAATCTTCAACCCGCCGTCGTGCAGCACCAGGGACAATGACCCGATGCACAAACTTGCACCAGAGTTTGCTGACCTGGGAGTGTTGTCGGAGTGTAGCTGGGATCTCCAGAGGATGAGTTGTTTCCTCAGGAAGTATTAGCCTGTAATCGCAATACTGGTAGTCCGGTGGCAACTGGACTACTGCCAGCACTTTGAGTATTTTGATATACTTTGACCAGGATGGCCTCACCCCCTTCTTGGACCAAGGATTAGTTGCAACAAGACACCTGTGGACTCCCATCACACCCACAGCATCCTTTGAGCATCTTTAGCATCCTTCATCCTTTGCATCCGGACTGCTTTCATAGGAAATCCCTGCAAATGATGTGTCTGGAACCAACTGAGGACCGCTTCACCTGCTGAGGAAACTGCTTCTGAAGACCTGGCTGGTTCCGCTGACTGGCTCCCAACTGGAGTTGGTCACCTAAAGTGACTGCATTACAACTAACCCAAACTTTTTAGTGAAACGGTTTCTAAGTGTCAAATTCATTCAATTTGCCAATGCGTGTTCGCAGTTGAGTGAAAATACCTGATTTACTATATCGTGTAAATTCTATGTCCCCGGAACCCACTGGTGGATCTTTTTCATAATGGTGTAGAAAAATACAGTCTATTGTTATAAATTGGTGTCAGATTTCTTTGGTGTACAAAAAAAAAAAGTGTGTATATATGTATATGTGTGTGTATATGTATATATATATATATATATATATATATAATTGTTTTGGTGCTGTTTAAATGCTTTACACTTGTTCCTCTGTGTAAGCCTTGCTGCTCCGAGCCACAGCTACCCAGAGTTACGTTTGCAGTTAGGCAGACGAAACCTAAGGGTCATAAAGGGGCTGGTAAGTATATTACACTGTGAGGTCATCCAACCACACCATATAATATGGCCCATTTTCTCACAAGGCTCCAGCTGGTTCCGGTGCCATTTGCAATGATGTCTGCAATTTGGAGCTCCCTGAAAATGGAAAAAGTCTGGTTGTGATGGAAGCTTTTCCTGTACAGCCATGTAGGGCACACAGGAATATTTAGTGCAAACATCATAGTGTTCTTGGCCGTGCATAAGAGGGCATAAACCTCCTGTCCTTTGCACTCCGGATGTATTGCAGAGGAGGTGGGGGAGGGTTCACGTCTGTGCTCCTAAAAAGGTCAAAAGACAGGTGGCCATGTTTGCCTACTCCTTATATCCACTTTAACCAATTTTTGTAGATTGCCTTAACATTGAAGTTAAGCCAGGTTCACCCACTGATCCATGCCCCGACTGGCATGATACAGGATTATTTCTTCTTTCATTTGCCCTTGGTTTCAGAAACTGTTTAAAATATTTCTGGCATTCAGTGTAGTCCTGTTCTAAATACATTTGACACAGTCCTGGTAAAACATCAACTGGATTTGCCTATCCCTTCTTGTTGCCACTCAATCTTTCTTTCTACTTCTTCCCAAAATGCTGGAAAGAAGTATTACACTTCAAATCCAGAATTATTTGGTATCCATGGATAGTCTTGACTACTGCCAGGCTGATTTAAAACGCATAAAGAGTGAAATCTCCTTCTATCAGTCCTTGGTGATGTACATATTATAATTCATAGCCCTCGTCTTACTCTACCCATTGTCTGCTTTTTCCACCAGCATCTGAAAGTACTCCTCTTCATATCCACCTTATTTACTTGTATGTTCTAAAGGGTTATCTGGCAAAAAATAGCATTCTGTATGTGCACTTAATTGTACTGTTGCCCAGTTTAGCGAGCTGTGATGTATTTTTGATAGCAGAGCCCCTGCCCAGTGCATCTTCGGGAACCACTCCTATTGGGGTCCTGGCACATGCAAGACTAGTATTGCAGAGATGGCCCTAAATTGCTGCTGACTCCCCTTCGACTCTGGACCAGAAATAGTAAAATGTCAGAATTGAATAGAAATTATACAAATAACATAAGAAGCATACTCCTCTAACACATGAGGGGGCATTAGTAAGAGGTGTCCTGGATGGACCCTCCACTCCCAAAAAGCTGTAAGTGTCCCCCTACCCCCACCATGTCTTATCTCACCAGTGTCTAAATCCTTGTTCTCATCTTGCCAAAATGAAATCACTGTTGGACTGTCGCAGGGGCTTTTCCTTTATTGTCCTTTATTGATTAATGTATAAATGCAACCTTTTGATGCCCTTGTCTACTTTCTTCATGTAAGATGACAAATCTATAATAGTTCTCCTATAGAGGGCCAGAAAGTGCCAAGAACTGCTTAGCAGTGGAATACCCTTAATTGGCTGAAGTTCAATTAAATTAAAACAGATCATCTGGTGTTCGGTTTTAGGTTTAAATCTTTTTATTGACCACAGACCTGGGAGGGGCAGTGTGAAGATTAGAAAGTCGTATAACTCAAGTAGCCCATGATAATTTGTAAACTATTTTTAAAATGGGTTTGACACAAAACATTACAGCAGTAAACTTTAATAAACAAAATGCATTGGCTTAGGATGAGCTCAAAGGAGGCACAATAAGGATAGTGGTGAGGTATTGCATCAGAAAATCTTCAAACAATAAAGCGGATCCCACCTATACCATCACCAGTAAAGTTAATCCCGGTTTCTTTTACTCCTTCACTAGCCTCACTAGCTGATTCAAAAATGCTGCAGTCCCCTCCGCTTATACAACAGCATATATCTACCCTTCAAGGGCCAATTTAGTTTCACTGAATATCCAAACAAGGTCTTCATATCTCCGACATTCTGGTAAGTGGTATGCGCCAAGAAAGTCCTGTTCCTTTCCAGGGTATCCAGTAGTAGGCCTTGGAAGAGATTGGTTTATACAATTTCATTAAGGTATACATTACATAATCCATGAATTACTTTCTTTGTTTTTACATATAATGGATTCATAAAATAAATACTCAATAGATGCTCATAGACAAATTAAAGGTGCTAGTGCAGTATACATTTCTTATATGCTGCAAGAAGTAGTGTACTTGTAGCCCATTACTGATCACCCCTGTCAAATATTTTCCCCCTGTCAACGTCTTCTATAGCTTTGAGTTTATACAGAGACATTTCCATGTTATAAACTGCGAGAAGCCTAGACCTCCACATATCAAAGTTGGGTTAATCTGATTTTAGCCAATCTGACGCAACGCATAGTCTAGCTACAGCCATCGCCATAAAATTTAGATAGTTGATTTTTTTTTTAACTTGTTTTTTTATTTAGTCACTGCTTCTAATGTATCCAAAACAAGGATATACATGCAAATTTTCAGAGATTATAGCGTAACATACATCCAGCGCTATTAACATGGCATCCCTTGTTTGTGCCCAGACTCACTACTCGTGAGCCGAGTTTCTCCCATTCGTAGCAGCAGTACAGTTTTATTAACGATAGGACCAGCATACTAAAAGATATATGAACAATAATAAACACAACAGGGAATCTAGATTACCCCCCCCCTAAAACCCAACCCCTATCCCCCTCTCTCCGCCCACATGACAGTGACAGACATTGGCCTAGTACCTCTGACTTAGGTGGGAAACTAGCGGTGTACTCATAAATTGTGTGTAGGTCATGTATTCATGGTGCGGGTGACAGCATTGCCTCGGAGGTGTTAGTGGGCCCGTCACTCTGCAAGCTATCTGCACTCTCATTCTCACCCTCATTCATAGCTGTGGACACTTCGGACAGCATTTGCCCCCATTCTAGGAGATCGCTCTCTGCATTATCATCCGTCTGTACTGCTCTGAGGCGGCATTCCTCCGCTATCCATATCTAGTTTTACTATATACAGTTTGGCTTTGCTCCGCTTTCCAGCCCAGACCAGGGAGGTCAGGAGACTGTTCAGCATATTGCATGTCGACTTCGGGATTTTGCAAAAGGAGTTCTGGAGCACATAGAGGCAGTGAGGCAACAGTACCATTTTCAACACTGATACCTTTCCCATTACTGAAAGTGGTAACTTGTTTTTAAGACCATTTTCATGTTCTAGTACCCCCAGCAGCATCATCGTCCTCATCAATGGGGTGATTCTGACTGGCACCTTAATGATGTTACTCAAGAATCCACCTATCCCCTGTATTAAACGTGTCAATTTCGTGTCACCACTTTCTTATGAATCTCATTATGTAGTCCTGTTTGACTGGTTCAACAGAATTTAAGACCATCAGTACCGTTCCGTTCTAGCACGTTGATTTGCTTTGTACGTAGCCAGTTCCCCTTGCAGACTACATTATTGTTCTTGTGATCCAGGGACCCGGTAAGCCTTTACCGTCTTCAACATCGCTGTAATGAGTGGCATCTTGGCATTCAATAAAGTAACCCCTGGCACCCAAAGACGAGGATACCTCTGCACAGATTTAGTGACTCTTTTTTTTGCAGAGTTTTATATAGCGCGAACTTGACCCAGTATCGGGTATCCGAGCGCTTTACATAGCACCAGTTACATTACATGAGGACACACATTCATTTTTGTTAGACTTGATTTTTGATTCAGAGTGCTATTTGTGATTCCATTTCTCTTTTTTGTGTTTCCTTTCTAAAATAATGTTTTGTCCCTCTTGGCCAATGTGATTCCCGAGATTGCAAAATTTGGTGGCTCAGTAATGGCAGGCCGGTGGTGTGCAACGGTTACCTAGAACCTTGGAGATATTTGCCAATCTTGGGTCTAGATAAAGTCCTCCCGCTCATCCTCGCTCTTATTTTTGAGGACAGTTTCTCTTTCTCTCCTCCTCCACCTAATGGAATTACTTCTGTTTTTTTATGATCATCTGCAATGAAAATCTTTCATGTAGTGTGTTTTTTCATTGGACATTAATTTGCGACAACATGCTCCAGTTCAGAACGGAGAAAATGTTGATAAATGGGGATAATAGTTGATTGTGTGTATTTCTCATTGTGCAAACAGACTGTGAAAACCCAGCTTCTAGGCACTAATCTACTCCTGTTTAACAAACAAGCATACTTTCTAAAATCTTTTTTTTTTTCAGTGTTTCATAAAACAATACAGCAAACTTTGCATTAGGGCGCTGAACGTGCACCAAATAAAGACTGAACAATTACGGAAGCTCACGCATACCCATGCACACCCAACAAGCAAGCAAATTTAAGTCAATCAGTAAAATATGTTAACCATGTCCCCTTAAAAATAATTAATACGATCGATCACAAAGGTAGAAAACTGTTTCAAGTCCCAAATTCAGATCGGGCTTTAAATCTACATTTAAACATAGAAAACATTTGTCCCTCACAGCAGTCTGGTAATAATCTCACTGTGAAGAACCTACCACTACAAATTGTCCTCCAAAGCTGATTGATCAGCATTTTTGGAATTTAAATTTTAAGATCCATTGAAGACCATAAGAATCATTGTGATATTGCAAATTGAAAATAGCTAGACTGGCATTTTAGTAATGTAGGGCCCTCTAAAATATTAATAGTTTGAAATATGGTCAAATTTGGAAAGACCGTAAATGACTTGAATGATATTTTTCGGGCTGCCTGTATTCTGATCCTGGATGGTGAGGGATTAGGATAGGCAGGTAAATATTTGAATGGCTTAGAAACAAGCATTGGCATAGCCAATAGGTCTCGCCTTTGGGACCTTATAAGTGTTTAGTTATTCAGCACAATATCCTTGGTGCAACATCATAAACTGTTGCATGGCTAAACACTTACAAGGTTCCAAAGGCGAGACCTATTGGCTATGCCAATGCTTTTTTTTGGTGTGCCTGGGCCGATTTTTGATCCCAATCCGACCCTGCAGAGGAACCCGCATTCTCCCACACCTCGCTTGAGCCTTGCTTTGGGCACACAAACTGCGAAGAATATAGGACACGTTTTTGCATAGTGACAAACTTTGGGCACGTGGACAGGTGAAGAGCTTTGGGCACATTGGGGGCGTGAGAACCTTTGGGTATATAGCCAGTCAGAGAGGGGCTTGGGACACTAAACCAGTGGGGGGGGGGGGGGGTTTGTGGAGTATGGACAGAATGAAGCCCTGATGCCACATTGATAGTCTGGGGAGTCTGGGGCATACTACACGTCAGTAAGCGGGACCAATATAATGTGGGGCATCTTGGAGACCGAAGAGGTGCCTGTGTCAGGTTGCAGTGCCACTTAGGTACAGCTCAGCGAGCTTGGGGTCACGTGGCTAGGGTGAGGCGCTTGTGGGACGTGTGAAAAGCTTGGAGAGGGCACAAGTGTGAGACTCTGACTGGAAAAGAATGTGAGCAACTGGTGCTATCATGGCGATATAGCCCCCAGCACCCTCAGTGCGTCACCTGATATGATCAACCTAATCCAAAGCGCCTCGCAGCGGCGCTACTTGCAACATAAAGTCTCTGTATTGTAAGGAAGGTGTCTATGCTGTGCGAAAGAACACTAACCTGTCGCTTAAAGCGCTATGTATATAACTCGATAGATATACTCCCAATATCCCACGCACCTTCCGAACCCCCGGCGGGTGGTGTGCCTGTCTCCTTAAGATGCAGACTTTCCCCCAAAGCTTGTAATAGCAGCACCTGCTGCTGCAGACTGCTAATCATCCTATCTCCAGGGTGACATCTGCACCTACCGTGATTACAGGGCTCGCGCACAGACTGTGAGGAACAGATGTTTCCGGCCTGGTCCCTGTTGAAGGGGGGAGAGAGATGGAGGCGTCGGGGGAGGTGGCAAAGGGCCCTTCTGGGGCCAGTCTGAAGAACACACGACTGCTTCCAAAATGCAGGACCCGACGGGACAGCAGGTCCTGCCAGTTTGTACATTCCCCGTCTGCGATGTAAAAATGAACACGCGCCGACCAAAGTGAAGCACTATGTAACAAGCACGCGAGTGGTGCGTGGCGTGCTAATTAAAACAGATGGTAGAACAGATGGCCCCTGCTCGTAGCCGCAAGCGGTAGGCCGTTGGCAGATACATGCAGACGCCTTTGCCCAATTGCGTGATGTCTTTTTGAAAAAGACACACGCAAAGACCAGTGAAAACAATGCAAAAACAAAAACACATGCACAAGCGTGTGGAAAGCCCAGGGCGATTCCAAGAAGTAGATTTCCTTGGGCAGCGCATGCGTGCTGCGCTAGGCTCGACCTAAAAACGATTGCCTTAACTAATAGAATTCTATCTAGGGTGTCTAATAAAGAACTAACCTTAGAAAGGTGGTGTAGATGCACATATGCTGCTTTTGGTAACAGGAGCTTTCAGATGAAAATGATGATTGTCTATAAGGCTCTAAAATTACGCACCACAAATGCAGTTGTGTGCGGGCTCTTAAAGCTTCCGGCCACCAGGGAAACCTGGAAAGAGGCCTGAAATGAAAGATCTTGATCTGGGCCATATTGGAATCAACAGTGATAGGATGACCAGGGCTCGACAAATCATTAAAAATTCACAAGACCTGCAGGTCTAGTAACCCACAAAATCTCCTCGACCCAACTGAAATGCACTTGACCTCTAATCTGAAAGCTGAGCAAATATGACAAGTTAACAAGATTTAAAAGCATTTTTATTGCTCATTTAGTTTGTGAGCAATAAAGATGCCTTTAAATCGTGCTATCTTGTCACATTTCCCCTGTTTTCAGAGGCAGAGGTCAAGTGTCAGTTTTTATTCCTACTCGCCAGTAAGGGCGAGTAGGACCTAAAAATAGCTCGTCCTGAATTCATCTGACTCGCAAATGCGAGCGGTCGAGTGAATTTTTCGAGCCCTGATGACATCCTAGAATAAAGAAAACAGGCAGAAATTATGTTTAGCAGGAGAATTCCCAAGAAGATCTGAGAATATCAGTGTCATCAGCTTAAAGTCAGCCCCTCCTACCATAGGGAAGGGCAGGGGGATTATTTACAAAGTAGGAGCAGTAAGAAGGAGCAACCCTGCTCACAAAATAATTTTTGGAGGAGAAATGCCCTTCATAATCTGTTGCCTCTGATTAGTTGGGGCACAGCCAGTCCAAAGCACTCTCGCATACCCACACCATATGCTCAGCCATGAAAAGTGTTGCTCTTGATCAACAATGTCACGCACTGGTAAGAATTCCAAAATAATATAAGCAGATGCTTAACCTCTACTTAAAATTTCTAACAACTCCTTTTGAATAATGTAAGAACCTTTACTTCTACAAGACCTGAACCTCACTGGTACTCCAACAGCAGTGTCTCAGAGTTCAGGTCGATCTGAAGTTGGGATCTTACAAATGACTCCATTAGAAATGGCAAGGAGTGGTAGCTACTTATATCTTTTTTTAATTTTCATATTTTTATTTTATGAAGCATTCAGTGTAGCACTCGTTGAGGCAGGTTTATACAAATTCATTAAGGTAAATATTACATAATCCTTAAATTACTTTAATTGTTTTTACATATAATGGATTCATAAAATAAAAACTCACTAGATGCTCATAGACAAGTTAAAGGTGCTAGTGCTGTATACATTTCTTATATGCTGCAAGAAGTGGTGTACTTGTAGCCCATTACTGATCACCCCTGTCAAATATTTTCCCCCTGTCGACGTCTTCTATATCTTTGAGTTTATACAGAGACATTTCCATGTTCTAAACTGCAAGAAGCCTAGACCTCCACATATCAAAGCTAGGTCCATCTAATTTTAGCCAATATGATGATAGTCTAGCTACAGCCATTGCCATAAAATGTAGATATTGTTGATTTTTTAAGATCATTTTCATATTCTACTACCCCCACCATCATCATCAATGGGGTGATTCTGACTGGCACCTTAATGTTCCTCAGGAATCCACCTATCTTGTGTATAAACGTGTCAATTTTTGACATAAAACGTGCATAATATCCAGCTGCTCTGTACCACATCTTTTACATTTCCCATCACAGTGATTTCTCCATTTGGACATTCTTGCAGGGGTATAATATAGGTTAAAATATGACGTTTTCAGTTTTGTCGTGAAAATGATGTTATCAGCTCGAGCTAAGGACTCTTGGAGATGACACCTTCACATTCAGTATCTCCAAGCCATTATTTTGCGTTTGGTTTAGCAGCACGTATATAGGTCCTATTCTATATTTATGCTCTATAGCCTCGATTAGTGGGATCTTCATCATATAATTCAAGTCTCCTATATTTTGGTATAAAAAATCTCGCATTTGTAAATATTTATAAAACTTAATTTGTATATTAAAAAATCTCTGAAGTGAAGGCGTGCATGATCATAAAAATCCCCTAGTTTCATAATTCCTTTTAGTCTCCATTCTGCCTTCACTGTCCCTCTGAAAATAAAGGGAGAGTAGAGGCTGAGGTGGGTTTATAAAAACAGCGATTATTAAGCTCTATTCGTCTTTTAACCTTGGTCCATACCCTTAGTGCGGCCTTCAAGATTTTGCTTTTTGTTTTTGTTTGATAACTTGGTTCAATGCTCCATTACCGCATTATTTTCAGCCTCTTTTCCCAGCAGCATTTCATACATTGTTGAGGTCTCAGCCATATCTAAATCCTGTGGCCTGCCTGTTATTAAAAATGGCAAATTTTGTAAAACGAACCAGTAATAGAATGTAAAACTAGGTGCGGCCATCCCTCCCTGGGACATGGGTAGAGTCATATATTTACCTGCCGTCTGTATCTCCACAAAAATCTAAAGCATGTAGGTTCTAACTTTGTCAACCGTTCTTTATCGATCCACAGTTGCATGGAGCCAAATAGATACATAACTTTGGGGAGAACATTTATCTTCAATACATTGCATCTCCCTTAGAATGGGAGATGCAGATGATTAATCCTGTCTAGTTCAGACCGCACTTTATCAATCGCCAGCCTTAAATTGATTTTGACAATGTGGTCTAGAGCGGCAGTAACTTTTATCCCGAGATTTAGTGCGGTCTAGAGCGGCAGTAACTTATATCCGGAGATAGGTTGCCTCTGCAATCACCCGTTGATCTTCAGTATGGGTTTGTTCTGTGCAGATTAGCTGCGTCTTGGCACTATTCAGTTCATATCCTGAATATTTTCCAAACTGTTCAGCTAGATTTTCTATTTCTGGTAGTGATGCCGTTAGATCTTGAATTATCACTGCCACATCATCTACATAAGCAAAGACCTTGTACTCTATTCCATCTTGAGTTACTGGTTTAATAATCACAATCTTCTCCAGTTGAATCAAAAATAAATTCATATAAAGTGCAAATAATGGGCAACAAGGACATCCTTGTCTTGTTCCCCTAGAGATAGCCATCATATTTAATCCGTATTATTTATTCTTCTCCTGGCAGAGAGAGTTTTTTATAGGCCCTTGAGTGCTTGAATAAACCCATCCCCGTAGCCGTTCTCTTTTAAAACTGCTTACAGATAAATACACGGCTCTCTGTCAAATGCTTTTTTATGCGTCTAGCAGTATAAGTCCGAGTAGCATCTGCTGAATCAAAAAGTGTGACCGTTCTCCTTATATGATCCAACGTTACCCTTCCTGGAATAAACCCATGCTGTTTAAGGGAAACCAGCGAGGTTATGACTCTGCTCATTCTATTTGCCAAAACTTTAGCATATATTTTGCTATCACAATTTAGTACATTGGCCTATATGAACTGGGAAGCAAGGGAGGCTTCTCTTTCTTAACAACAACTACTATGCTTGCTTCTTTCCTAGAATGTGGAATAAAGCCCCTTTGTACCTCCCTGAATATCAATAGAGTATCATTACTCAGTTCAGAAAAGAATGCTTTAAAGAAAGCTTTAAACACGTCTACCTGGAGGGTATCGGGCCCTGCAGCTTTTTTCCCCAGAGGCCATAGATCTTATGGCATCTACTATTTCTTGCAAATATATCGGAAGACCTAAAGCTGTCTGAACTTCCTTACAACGCTTGCATTCCCCCTGCCCATAATCTGGGCATAGATTGGCAGAGGTGTCTACTTCTCCTGTATATAGCTTTGTAAAGTAACCCTCAAAGATTTGAACAATCTCTGCTGGCGTTTCTACAATTTCATCTTCTATATTTTTATGGCTTTTATGCATCCTCTTCCTCCCTTAGCACTAATTTGCTTTGGCAATAGCCTACCCGTGGCTCTCCCATATTCATAACATTGTGTTTTAGAAGTGTGATATTTCAGCAGCACTTCTCTGCCAAAATACTGATTAATTTTGGCTTTCGTTGGTCAGCAAATGTGCCGAGGTTGACTGACTGGTGCTGTCTTGCTGAGAAAGTAATATACGAAAGTAGGTGCTGTCCCAAGATTTGGAAAAAAACCTGAAGCCCTTGGGAAACCTATCGCTCATGAAGGGAGGGTGGGCTGAGCTGGGGCGGAGGGACGGTGGGAGGATCCTGGATACTATGCATGGGAAGTGAAGCAATGTATTGAAAGAATATAAATTCCATTCCTGTAATTGCCCAAAATGGTTTTGCTTAATATCTATTGTCTGTACTGATGGATTGACCTGTTTTAATAAAAAGTTTAAAAAACCATTTTGGCTTTCGTTTTTAGCTATTTCCTTTTGTATTTCCTAAAGATCTTGCTTTTTTCCTATTTTTTTTTTTAGCTAGTTCTTCTTCTGCCTACTTCTTACACAAATCTTGTATCTCCTCCTTTTACACCCTCTGTAGATGTAAATTAAAACTAAGACTTTCTCCCTGAACCCTGCCTTTAACATTTCCCAAACTATACTCCTGGGGGCTGTACCCATATTGATCTCTAAAAATTAGTGTATCCAAGTTTTCATATGCTCTACACATAATGAATTTGCCAGAAGCTTCCTATTGAAGGTATGTACCCCCCTTTGTCTACCTATGTGCCCTACGGGTTTCGTGAGGGTTAATGGATTATGATCAGATATGACATAGGGAGAAATCTCAATTGTCATTGTGCTGGCTTCGCTAGCCGTCATAAAAAAAAAAATAATAAATAATCTAGCCGTATCATCTTTTGCGGATGGGAATAAAATGTAAAGCTCTGGTTGGGGCCATATGCTTATCTCATAGATCTACCAAATCATGATCTTCAGCCAATCGTGCCAAAGCCCTATACACCTTCGGTTTTCGACCCGATATGCCAGTTCTTTAAAATGCGTATAGTTCACACTTAAGTGAATATTAAGATCCCCACAAGCCATCAATGGAGTAGGCATGTGGCCAGCTCTATATTCAACTCATTAAAATGTTTGCCTCCTCCAAGTTAGCTCCATCAAATTGAGCCTATGTAAAACGTTGATTTTGCCCTCTTTTATCTGCCATTATTGGTTGTTTTCTTCCTTATTTTTCCCCCACATACATATTCAATCCTGCCCCATTGTCTCATCAATGTTCCTCTTACCATCTGCCGTTCGTACTTCAGCCAGTGGGGGTATTCGACTCTCTCTAAATCGCCACATGGAGTTGCCTTAATCGGCATCTTCGTTAAGGCATTTTTGTTTTTTTTTGCCCTCTGCCCAATTAACATGGGTCCCCGTGGACTGATAGCATGCTTCTTAGGAGCTGATTTCCTCACTGCCGTCTCAGCCCCTGCAGCTACTTGTGCTACTTTCTGTGCTACCTGCGCACTGCCGCGAGGTTTCCCTCCCCTCGCGGGCTTAGGCGGCATGGTCTTCAGTCGGCTCAGGACACACAGACAACGGCGTCGGAGATCCAGCAGCATCCACTGCACACAGCGTACCATGGTCAGAAGCCTCGCTGACGACCGACTATACCGATCGTCGCTGGGCCATAATCTCCTGTAAAAATACACGGCCGGCAGGCAGTTTATTGCATTCTCTATTAGGGGTTAACTTGAAGATGTCTAGCATCCTCTGCAGGGTAGTTTTGATGAGGTGCTCACAACCGCTGAGTCGCGGCCCCCATCTTGCCCCTGAAGTAGCTACTAATATCTAATGTATCAATATCCACACTTTCTTTTATAAGAGGAGTAACGATAGGTTGTTTACCTCATTTATGGAGAACTCCCTTTGAAGAGATGCAATCGCTATAATTGCAATATCTTCCGCAAAAAAAGACAGCTATTGTGTTTTGACAGTTTACCTGGAATTATGTTCTGATTGGAAGTCAAAGGGTTTAACCTCGAAACTTTCAACCAGTTCACTAGTGGAAACTTAAGAAAAAGAATGAAACATTTTACATTGGGCATTCTGTTTATCATCCTAATATTGTGAGTTGACATTGACTCGGAGATAATTTTTTTCCTTAGGTCGGTAATCTGACAAAAAATAAAAATAGAGTTGCTGAATGTTTAAGCAGCCAAATGCCATAGCCACAGCAACAGTTGTCCTCTCTCAATAGATCTTGAATAATTCCTTTGAAGTTTTAGCAGAGAAAGTTAACTACCAAAATATAAAACATATTTACGTTTGCGCCGCTAATTGATTTTATTTTGGGGTTTCAAGAGGCAAGTGGTGCGTTCGCACCTAATTTACAGCTATTTAAAACCTGACCAGAAGTACAACTCCACAAGAAGAAAAACTTGTTTTAATCCTGCATGAATTCTGGCAAGGGGGCCAAAATACCAAAAGAAGAAATGTCTTACTTCCAGTAGTTTGCTGAATGTGGTATAGAGGTGACCATGTAGACATGGAATCGTTACAGGGATGAAAGTTCTCTTGTGAAAATGAATCATATTTCCCACAAAGGCCTTTTTCATTGAATGGAAGCACCAGTTGGTGCAGGTTCTAAATGGGGTAATACATTAAATGTGTCAGCTGCTTGGTAAAAATGATCTATGTGGCATTGAACAATCTACTAAAATCCAGGGTATTTTACTTCTTGCCATTCTGGAATCGCTTTTCGGGGATTTGTAGAGGGAGTGTTAACAATTAAGAAGCTATCAAATCACCAGGATGTTCACATAAGTCTTTTGCATTACCTATGATAGTTGTGATCGAGGATGGATTACCTACATTGCACCCTGAGTGTGTGCTATAGATTGGGATATTATTTTGACCCAAAACTTCTCCCTCACAAGGTATTCATGCCCCAACATTTAAGAAAACCGCCTCTTTTTGTTGATACATACAGGTTTACAGGTAGCACGTGTCTGTCTGTCTGTACCAGGTGCGAGGCAGAACTGCTCAAGGTTACTTTTTTGTATTTTCTTTTTTTAAGCTTTGCAGTGTCAGATTTCCTTTCTCTTCTCATACTGAGGGAGTGTATAGTAAATGAAAGAAATAAGCATATACACTTTGTAGGTATTGTCGCAATACCTACAATGTAATTCCATATCACTCTGGATAAATGAATATGTAAGTAGAAAGCTTTTTCTAAATGAGAATAAATATATATCCAAACAAAACCCACTGGGACTATTTCTTGACCATATGAAAATTATATATCCACAAAGGAGTACATGCTCATTTCTTTCTGCACTATTAAAATATGTGGCTGGTAAGGTCCAGTGCCTTGAGTTAATCTGCTCCATTAATTTCAATCAAATTGGGCAACACCATCCAGGAACGGGATTCCTGGACCTTTCTTCACACTGGGAACAGTGTATAGTAAATGTATAAAAGAAAATCATGATTTACATAGTTTCTCTGCTTACTAGTGTGGAATCCAAATTCATTCTTTCTTCAAATCATTGCACGGGAAAGATGTACGAACACAAATTGATAATGCCATATTACTTATATTCCTTAGGCAATTAAAATGTTTTCAAGGTTTTGTTTATCTCCACTTCACACTCAGTCTGTTCTATTTTTGTTTAATGTATTTTGGAATTAAGCTTTAAGGCATATACGTTTATGCGAATGAAATTCTAATTTTGGGTACTTTTTCCATCTAACCAGGTGCTTGACATACAAGAAGTAAGGAATACATGATTGTCTTTTGAAAATCGTTTTGACATACAAACCAGCTATGAAATAACTGTCCAGAGCAACATCTTCGCATGCCAGCTAACTTTCTTCTAAACAAAAAAAGTTTTTTTGCGTATTGGACAATCGGAACGTTACTTGATGAAACTAGTACCAGGAAAAAGGAAACCTTTATATTCACCTATGGAGTAAGGTCCATCAGTGTTACTGATGTGAAAATAGGTTAGAACGCAAAGAGTCATGTGCACAACATAAGCTCACATGGAAGGGCAATATGAATATACCCAATGGATGACCATGTCTTCAGTAAACTGAATCAACTGGAGAGTTACATCCGAGAGCATCAAGTCTTGTGACTTCATAATCAACCCTGATTAAAATGCCTTCACTGTCGCTATATCAGAAAACTCAGCCACGTGATATCACTCCTCAGAAAGACTACTTAAACATGCAGGCTGTCATGTACCTATGTATACGGATTTCCCACTAAGTGATCAGAAGAATTGTGCATAGCAGAAACCTACAAATGCTATTATTGTGCAAACAATTCAATTAGATCTGTTTGAAAACGGGAAAGTGCACATTATGGATACACTTTATAGATGTAATGATTGCGATCAGGCTTTCATCACAGAGAAGCTTTTAATACAACACCAGGTAAGACATACTTCGGAAGCGCCATATTTATCTGCTGAATGTGATAAGGATTTCAAAACAAAACAACATCTAGCAGTACTTCAGCGATATCGCACTGATGAAAAACCTCATACATGTACTGAATGTTTCAAGGCTTTTATCACAAAGTGCCAGTTAAGACGACATCTGAAAACCCATACGGATGAACGACCATATAAATGTACTGAATGTGGTAAGGCTTTCAGAACTAAAGTACAGATAATACAACATCAGATAACGCATACTGTTGAAAGGCCATATAAATGTATAGATTGTAAAAAGGCTTTTAAATCAAAACCAGTACTAGTAAAACATAGGAGTATTCATACGGGGGAAAGGCCATACAACTGTACCGAATGTGACAAAGCTTTTAGAACGGAGAAACAGATAACGGTACATCGGAGAACCCACAGTATTGAACCACCATTTAAATGCATTGAATGTGGCAAGGGCTTCAAAGCGAAAGGAGACCTAATACGCCATCAGAGAACACACTCTGGGGAAAAACCATATAAATGTATTGAATGTGATAAGGCTTTCAAAACAAAAAGAGATATAATACAACATCAGATAACCCATACTGATGAAAAACCATATCAATGTATAGAATGTGGAAAGGCTTTCAAGTCAAAAGCAGTACTAATAAGACATCGGAGCACCCACTCCGAGGAAAGGCCATACAAATGTACAGAATGTGAAAAGACTTTTAGGACAAAGGAACGGATAATGCTACATCAGAGAACCCACAGTAGTGAACAACCATATAAATGTACTGAATGTGACAAAACCTGTAAAGTAAAAGGAGATCTAATACGCCATCGGAGAATCCACTCTGGGGAAAAACCATATAAATGTACTGAATGTGACAAGGCTTTCACACAAAAAGCATCACTAACAGCCCATCATATGACTCACACTGGTGAAAAACCATTTAAGTGCACACAATGTGACAAGGCTTTTAAGACCAATAAAGATCTAACACTACATGAGAGTGTCCACTTTGAAAAAAGACCATATTATTGTACTGAATGCTCAAAGGATTTCAAAACAAAGAGATATCTACTTCTGCATCAG
This sequence comes from Triturus cristatus, assembly GCF_964204655.1. NCBI lineage: Eukaryota > Metazoa > Chordata > Amphibia > Caudata > Salamandridae > Triturus > Triturus cristatus. The sequence continues at coordinate 40,677,368 of NC_140589.1, forward strand.
AGAACACACACTGGTGAAAAACCACATAAATGTACTGAATGTGTCAAGGCTTTTAGGACAAAAAGAGAACGAAGTGTACATCGGAGAACTCATTCTGGCGATAAACCATATACATGTACTGAATGTGACAAGGCATTCAGGACAAAAGGAGTTCTAATGTTACATAAGAGCATTCACTCTGAGGAAAGACCCTACAAATGTTCGGAATGTGATAGGGCTTTCAAGTTAAAACCAGTGCTAATGCTACATCAGAGAATTCACACTGGTGAAAAACCACATAAGTGTATAGAATGTCACAAGGCTTTTGTAACGAAAGGACATCTGATACGACATCGTACAACCCATACTGGTGAAAGGCCATATAAATGTACTGAATGTGACAAGGCTTTCAGGACAAAACAATGGCTAATGCTACATCGGAGAATCCATACTGGTGAAAGACCATTTAAATGTACTGAATGCGACAAAGCGTATATAAAAAAAGAAAATCTAGTGGTGCATAATAGATCACACACTGGTGAAAGACCATATAAATGTACTGAATGCAGCAGGGGATTTATAAGAAATGGAGAACTAACACGACATCAGAGAATTCACAATGGTGAAAAACCGTATAAGTGTAAAAAGTGCGTCAAGGCTTTCATGTCTAAAGGAGAGCTGATACGACATCGGAGAAGACACATTGGGAAATTACATAAATGTAAGAGAACTTTAAAGGCAAAAGGAGAGCTAATGCTAGATCAGAAAATCCCCTCAGAGGAAAAACCATATATGTACTCCATTGAATATGAGATGGCATACAATGCCAGAGAACAGACTCTGAAAATCCAATAAATGTACTGAATACATCTTTTTGCTACTTTTGATTCTGTGGTCCACCACACCAGACGTATTCTCCTTCTAAACATTGCAGGGATAAGAATGTTTGTACTTTGATGGTTTTCATAATTTCTAGAAAACTTTTTTTCCGTGTTATGATTAACATGTGACTCTGATGCCTCAAGTATAGAATGCAGGGTTCCTTGCGGATCTAGCTTTCCACTTATCTTTTTAACACATCTCTGAGATCTTTTACTAAGTAAGATCAGGTGGTGTAACCAGTGATTTCAGTTCTGCGTAGATGACGATTATGTGCTGATGGAAGTTCAAACGTTTACTTCTCTGAACAGCTTGATGGGGTTTCAGAAGAATCCGAAGTTTGTTCCGTTTAAATGGAGCAGAAATGGAGTTGATCTTAATTGATAGAAAAACTGATCAGTAGAAGAGTGTGGGAAAATCCACCTTGTTTCTTAGCTAAGCTCTGCATTTGGAATAAATATCCCAATACTGGGCCACTCAAGAGGCACATTGTGATGGTTTTCCTGGCTAGTTCACATCTTGGCTATTCTAATAGTCCGTTTCCCATAACAGCACAATAAGATGTATAATTGGACTATCAAAATGTGCCAATTTACTGAAATATTGCTGAAACCTCTACTAGCTTAAAGTGCAAGAAATAACATGGCTCAATATTTTATAGAGCATCCATTAAAGGATTTTTGTTAGGGAGGTTACAGTCCAACTATGCAACTGACTCTGTCCAACAAAAACCACCTTCTTGCTCCTAGATGCCAGTACCAGTATTCATAAAGTGGAATTCTCTTAACACTCTTTGCAAATTACACATTTATTCTATTAAACCATATGCTGGCACAGGAGAGTAAATTGAATATTGTTAATGGATGGTATCTGTAATCAATGCTTCCCAAATGTCTTAGAACCAGACACATTTCTTATGATGATAAACTTTCGCGACCCACCTAGCTTTAGCAGACATGAGGCAGGGATGATCCTTTTGATGTGCTAGACGTGCTTCCAAAGTGCTGTGAATTGCCAAAATAGACTCTCTACATTTTTTATTTCTGCATTCCTTTCTAAAAGTAAATGTAATGACCTTTACCACTCCCTTCGATATATATTTTGGTCCCTGTCCGAAGATATTTAACTGTCCATAAAATTGGCAGTTTATGAACTGCTCTGCAGCAAGAATAATTTTCAGAGTGGGGTGCTGACCTGTGGCATCTGTTCACTATGATAACCAGGCTTCTGAAAAACCTTGGTGTTGATACTAGTGATTTTTAACGAATTTAGGGAAAACGAACATCTGCGGCAGAGTATGGGCAGTTGGGGTGTGTGTGTATATGTATACATACACATACACCACACCAACAAGTTCCCTCACCAGGGATTTCACGCACTCTTCGGTTAAAAAAACTTCCATTTATTTTGGTAAACACGTTTCAGTGATTTCTGCCTTTCTCAATGCCATATTGCAAAACGTTTAGCATCCCACTTAATATAATGCTTTGTCACTTTGTTACTACAATGAAGGAAATGTGGTTACTTAACTGGCTCCTATGATCACTTAACCTGTTGCAGGTCAGAGTGTGGCAGGGTGAGGTACATATTCTTGAATATACTACCGAAGCATGGCACAGTAGCGCACTGTTATTTTCAGGCACCCCATTTTCTATTGATGGTCATTCACTATTTTCCAGAGCTACAGCAACACCTGGTGGATTGTAAGTTCTCTGACTGACCCCAGGGAGCTTGCAAAGGAGGCAGACCTGGGTGAGTTCCAGAGTGTCTGGGATGGCTTTGGGGAGTTATTTAAAGGACAGTGTCTCTGGTTTTCCCATCAGTGAGGGGGAGGGTCACAGTGATCTAGACAGGTCTTGGTATAATAGGGGATGAAAGGGGTGTCCCATGTCGTCCCTTCCAAGAGTGAGAGGAGAGTAGAGGTGGGGTTTGGCGGAGGCACAGGGTGCCTTATTTCTAGCTCCATACGTTTGATTATTCCCAGAGAGAGCACAAGCAGTGGAACCTGGTCTGAATGGCGAGACATCCACTGATGGGAGCTCTCCACTGGGTTAGGGGAGCGGAGTGTGGCGGTTGCCCCAGGCGCCCTCCCATTTCTGGTTTCTGGGGGTACAGTTTCATAGCGGATGGTACAGAGGCCCAGATGGAGGGGAAAGAGGTGGAAGCAGTCCACAGTGGGTGGACCGGTAGGTGCGGTGTTGCCAGCTGTGAGATCAGATGACCCCTAAGACTGACCCTGTGAGGCCCCTTCTGGCTAGGGGGGAACTCAATGGGCAGAGGGCTGGAAACCTGGACCAGGCAGTTTCTTGCACTACACAGTGTGTTTCCCTCGGGGGTAGGGGTACTCCCCTAGAAGTCCCAACTTGCCAGGCACATGTTCAGCTGAAGGGTACAGACTACCCGTAGGCTTACCCAACCCTACTTGAATAACCAGTGTCAGGCTACCATCCCTAAACTGGTGGGAGGAAGAGTGGAAGAAGGGTGCAAGTCACCTGGGGCTACAGCCCCCCTTCACTCTGAGAGCCCACAGAGTCCGAAGACCCCCTGGATGGCCTGGGTGTTGACACTGACCACGGTCAGTGGACTTTCTTGGTTGTTGTCCTTGTGGGCAGAGTTTTCCCTCGGATGGGGACAGAAGTTGGACCCAAGGAGTGGAATGGGCAACACCACTTTGTTGGCCATGGTGGTACTATCTGCCTACTGGGATGCATCTGTGAGCAAATGAAGGTTAGGTTTTGCACAGATGGGGTCTGTAGATAAGGAGAAGGTTCCCCAGATGAAGAGAAGGTTCCCCGTGAGTCGGTTCAGTGACTCAGTACAGTGTAGACAGAGGGATCCAACTGAGTTCAGTGAAATAACTCTTTCTGCAGGGTCTCCTCCAAACATTTTGCATTCCTTCTTCCCTTCCTTCTTCCCTTTGTGCTGAATTAGTTTTTGTTGGCTTTAGGGTTCTGGGCACTTTACCACTGCTAACCAGTGCTACTTTTAAGTTTTACATGACCAGGTAGTAAAAAAACTATCAAAATTGTTTTTCGGTACTGCAAGGACACTCACTCCTATAGATTAACATTGGTATTACCTTATTGCAAGTTATAAGTGTAATTCTGAATTGGGAAAATAGATATTTCGAGGTTGGCGTCTCTGGACTTGCAATTTAAAATCACAACCTAAGGTAAAGTTGGGTTTTAAATTGCAAGCCTGAAAATGCCCCTTTAAACAGTTGGCATTTTTTTACTTAACCGTTCTGTGCCTTCTGTCTGTTTCTGAATACATGTCTCGGGTGGGTAACAGCTGGGCCTTGTGCATTCCATCTAGACCTCCACATACAATGGGAGTTTAGGTGTGACTTGATGGGCCATTAACTGGCTTGATGGGGAGGGGTGGAGCTAAGCATAGCCCCACTTGCACCTGACTAGACTGTGCCCTGCCTCCATACAACAGCCCTAATGACACTGTATTGATTGAAGCCAGGGGAGGAATGGGGTTTCCTGCAATTCAAAGTCGCTGTCTAGAAGCTTCTCCAACCTTCTAGAACCAGGGCACCAAAGTATAAATACTGTACCTCCGACACCACCACTTCAGTGCACTTCTGAACTTATGGTTACTCTACCAGGAAGAAGGGCTGCTGTGCGGCTGAAAGAAAGGCCACCCTGCTGGATTCCTGCTTTGCTGACCTGTGCCCGCTGCCCTCTTGCCTGGGAGTGAGAAGAACTAAACATGCATCTCTACAACCCAGACCCCTGAGTGACTCTAAAGGCCTGCTAACTGACCTCTTGTTTTCTGAAGTCTTAAACAAGACTTTTAACCAACCTTCCGAACTCTGCCATCTCTGAGTATGCCCTGCCAAGTGGTACCAGCCCAGTCCTGGAACCTTGGAAGTGTGCCTTAGGTGCTCTACCCTCTGTGGTCTTCCTCGGAACTGCTGCGAACACCCTGTGAATCAACGCAGACCGAGACAGGATTTAATGTACTGTGTTCAGCAGGCCCAAGTGGGTTCCTGTAGCTGGCCCACTCTCCATCACAGTAGGCCTGAACTTGTGACATTGTCTTAATCTGGGACGACCAGATAACCTCTGTTGGCGTGTCATAGTTTCTACTTTCTCAGTAGGACCTGTGCGTTTGTTGGACAACATAAACCTTGGTATTATACCAGACTGATTCTGTGCACGCACTCAGGATATGCTTGCCTGTAGTACTACTAACTTACTCTTAAACCAAAGAAGGTAACAAATGGATTGTGCAGCCTCTGAACATGACAAACCTGGCTCCCCAAGGAATAGTGGTAACATAGCTAGAACCTTTTTGCTCTGTCACTCTCGCATACCCAAAGAGAGCAAGCATATTGTTAGAATACGAGCAAGCATATTTTTAGAATACTTTGTATTTCCTGGGGTCTCGTATGGGGAAACACTTCTTCAAGCGGGTTTGTTTTTATGCAGTCCAGAACTGAATTTTCTCCTATCTGATGGGAACCTTACCCATGACTGCATTTATCGTTTGTTGGTTGATGCCTGTTGTAGCGAATTGTGATTGAGCAGCCCTCGCTGGATTTATTGTTAATGTTCGCTCAACAAACTATCAAACATCTATGTATTGTTACTGGACTGTTGTACAATCTACATATTTGTGCTGTCATATTATCGACATCAGGATGTGGTGTGTAACCGGCTAAGACTGGCCATGTTGCTTCCTCATTGCTAAGGCGACTTCATTTGTTGTGTGTGGTAGGGCTCCTTCAAGCCAATTTTGAGGTTCTTGGTATGTTAATGGTATTTCTAATTCTTCGTAAGCTGTTTAGTTATTTGGAACTTTAGGCGCAGTGTAAGTGTGAAACACCTTTGTGTTGTCTGCTGCTTGGAATGTAACCCCTGAATAGAATATCTCGGTCCCAAAAGCTTTGTGAGCCTCAACCATGAAGGTAACATCCCCACCCATAAGTGCGAGACCCTGTAGTAGCAGTTTTTTAGTAACCACATGTTTGCAGTTCTCCACTATAAGTTAAGCTAGAAGAATAAGTGGAATTCAGAGAGGGTATCACAATAGGATACTCCTTTGAAAGGTTCAATCTTGAACAGCCTATACATAGGGGGTTTCCTACTCTGCTGAGGAGTATAGTCCCTACCACTATGGATATCTCTGGTTAATGGATGAGTAGAGGTCTTTGGGTATACAAAAGAGAACTACTCAGGCGATCCATTAATAAAGAACCCAAGCTACTAACGGTGGCGCCGTGTCTCAAGCTTCTACTGTTTCAGTAGGAACTGTGCAATTGTTGGACAACTTAAATATTGGTATTGTACCAGACTGATTCTGTGTACACCCTCAGGATATGTTGGCCTATAGGCATGCAAGCTCATAGTGCACCATATAAACCCCTAAACCTAGCGAGGTAACAAATGGATTGTGCAACCTCAGAACATGACAACCCTGACTACCCCTCCCCCCCAACCCCCCAAGGAATCGTGGTAACCGATCTAGAACCTTTTTGTTCAGTTGCTCTGGCATACCCAAAGAGAGATGCAAGAAATACACTACGTGTTTCAATATTTATTGAAGCATTGTGATTCTTATATAGATTATGTGCACTGCAATTATCTACAGAAAGAAACACGATAGCGTGATTAGCATTATAAGAATAGTGAAAAAGATTAAAAATTCCACTGTAGTGCAAGGGCAGTGTATATATGTGGGCATATAAGTACTGTGTATAGTGATCTCCTATGTGCCCCCTAACCTTGTTGCCTAGGGCGGGTGATCTGCTAAAATCCCTTACTAAATGATCTATCTCTCCATTACCTGTGGGTAAGTGTGCTTAGGTCCACGTCTTGGTCACAAGTTGGACATTCCTGGTCACAGAAGGAAAACGGTAATCAGCTGGGCTGGAATTCCAGCGTGCAGCAACCTTGCAGTGACCGCGTTCTCTTTTGATTTGAACATGGAAATGCTTGTGTGTGTATAATAAACCGCATCCATGCTACCTTGCTGAGACCCCAGTCAGCCTGTCGTTATTTTTTATCTTATGATAACTATGGGGCTGATTAGGATGGCGGTCTCGGTTTCGGTCTCACTGCCATCCTAGGCATGTTTTTGGCCCGCCTCATTAGGATGGCGGGCAGTTTGGTGGTGGTTGGCAAGACAGACCGCCACTTATCTGACGGGCTCCTGTAGCCCACCGGTGCGGGGGAGGCAGAGTAATGCCTACAATGGAGGCAGGGCCTGCCAGGCAATGCAAATAGGCATTACGATGTGCCTTTCTGCCAGTCCTTTCATGGTGGAAAGGGACATTTGGGGCCCCCAGACTCGTGAACTGGGGGGGGGAGGGGAATCTATGGTGCCCCCTACATATCCCTGCACCATGTGGCAGGCACTGCATGGTGCCTGCCACGTAATGCAGGGATGTGTACCGTGTCCCTTTTTTGCATTGCGGCGGGTGCTGTTGCCAGCAGCACCCGCCGCAATTTAAAGTATAGGCATAGTAACCGCTGTAGTTGTGATCTCATCAAAGTGCCTACTGTGGGACTGCCGACTGCATGTGGGGTGGTCCCAGTCCCCAATAGGGTCTGCCCACCATCGTTATCGGGCCCTATGTCGCCTTCAGGACACTCAAAAATATTTGCGCAGTGAACTTTATCCCTTGTACTAAAGGTTCAGGGTGTTGTGATAGTGTACCTACGAAGTCGAAATATAAGCAAATGTGTAGTATCCTGTTCAAGGTAATGTTATTCCATTTTCACCATCTACTCAGCCAGTGGAATGTTGCAGTGATGATGCGCTTAGGAATGTTGGGAGCCTGTGAGGAGAAGTCACAGTTGAGGGTGGGCTGAGCAGCATTCTGGCTGCTCCTGGTGGGGCTGATCTACATATCTTGTAATCTACTACAATAAATCATCCTGAATTACATCAACCTGCTTGGACCTCGTTACTATAATTATTTGGCGACGAGTTGGTGACTACCTACGCGATACATGCGGATCTCTGGGACCTGTAAATCAACAGAGGACCCAAAGATGAAACTAACTCCAAAAGGGACAGTCACTCCAAAAGGGACAGTCACAACCATGAGGTATCCACAGAAAACCATAAGCGAGAAACCAAGATGTTCTTCAGTATAACAAAGACGACAAGAAGATAGCAAGACGTTTCTGTCAGAACATATATGTTAACAAGAAACCAGTTAAAATGAAGCACAATGCACAGCAGCCCCACCAGTGTCCTCGTCATCTGACAGCCCTAGTCCAAGCGTGCTGTGCTCATTTGTAAGTTTTACTTGGGTTTTCTTTTCAACTTGTCTTGTTGCTGCACGTTCTTGTCAAAATGGACGGAGGTGCATTTGAAAGGAGGAGTTCAATCACCTGATTTCTTCTTCAGGCACTACAGGTCAAGCAACACAGGGCTAGCCAATTCTATCTGCATTTATGTGTCTTTTTTCATGCTTGGACTGGCCTCTACGGTGCTTCAATCTCTGAGGAGATGTGGTGGTCTCATCTAGATTACCCATTTTGGACTGCCTGTTTCACCGTATAGTTACTTCTGCGTGTCAAGAGGTTAGTGTTTTAGAAGTTGTATAGCACAAGAACCGGCTGCTGTTGGTCCTCATTCTGTGTGCTAGTTTGAGAGGCTATTTGGTTTGGTCCAGCCCCTCTGTCCCTTTGCCCTTGCAAAACCAGGAGCTCTCTTATTGCCCGGCTAACTTTGAGTACGTTGCTTCAATTTTGGATTCACTACAATGTGGTTGGTTTTTCCTAAAGTGGTGCCCCGTTTTTACAGTGTGTGATGAATGTTTGTTTGACTCTTTAAACCAGCTGCGAGGCGACATCGTGGGAGTTGGCCAATTTTACAGTTAAGACAGCTCATCTTTATTTAAAAGGGCCGCGTGACACAAGTTTAAATTACTCTTGCGCCACTTACTGTTTCTTGTGGTCACGTGAAGGGCTTGCTGTAGCTGCTGCTGTCATGTCATAAAATGCGAAAATTCCTGCAAGGACGTTTTGGTGCAAGGACGCACCAAAAGCCACTCTGCATGTACGTTGTCAGCGTTCTGCCATATTCCGGCTGGAGACTCCTCGCAAGCCAGGGAATTTTAAATTCCCACACTGTCTCTTCTCGCGTTATGCCAACCACTTTTCTGTTAATAAACGCTTATTATTATTATTATTAATGGCATTTATTAAGCGCATGGTTGCACAAGGAAACAGTGCGTCCCCGCGCTGACAATCCCACTAACATCTCACGAGCGTCGCTCACGGAGGTGGAGTACTTGGGCAGGAGAAACTAAAGTGAATTATGTCTTGGGGGGGAAAGATGGGTTTTCAACCCTTGCCTAAACCTAATTTCGGACGGTTCCATCCTCAATTCGATGGGTAGGTCATTCCAGCCTTTACTGGCAAGGTGTCTGAAGGACCGTCCTCCCATCCTTGCTCTGTGGATCCGTGGAACTACTAATAACATGTTGCCCATCGATCTAAGAGGGCGAGAAGGTTCCATGTACAGATTGAATAACGTGGGGCTCAAAATCGAGCCTTGTGGAACCCCTTGTCTAAGACATCTTATACTGGATTTGCATGGTAGACAATGCACTTGAAATCTCCTGTTATTAAGAAAGGACACCAACCACTCATGGGCAGGCCCGGTTATGCCCTTCTCACTCAGACGGTCCAATAATACGGAGTGTGATACGGTGTCAAACGCCACACTTAAGTCCAATAGGACCAGTGCGGCCGTGTGACCCTCATCCGCCTGACACCGCAACAGTTCCGTAGAAAGAAGGAAAGCGGTCTCCGTCGAATGTTTGGCTCTAAATCCCGACTGAGACGAGTGGAGGAGCTTATTTTCCTCCACAAAGCTCACCAGCTGTCGGTTAACCAATTTCGCACAATAGGGGAGGAGCGAGATAGGTCTCAGATTGTCTAGTTGTGATATGCTAATATGGGCTTTCTTTTTTATCGGGACAACTTGGGCCAATTTCCAGTCGTCCGGAACTAGACATTCTTGAAAGGAAAGAGAGGCCAAGTTACCTATGTGTTCCGCTACCTGGGGGAGATGACTTCGAAGAATCCTCGCTGGAACCGCATCAAGTGAGAGCCAATTCAAACTTGAAGGAGCCAAGGTGTTTGTCTGTGTTGGTACACGTTAGATCTACTCCTTGTGTACCTGCTCAATGCTACGAGAATTTGAAGATGACCAGGCACATCGCAAGTTCCAAGGGTACAGTTGCTTTCCTCAAGCAATGGAATGGTTGGGTGAAGCTGCAGTGTCTCGGGGTCAACATTTTTTTTATAATATGGACTGTGGATTTCTTTGAATCAGTTACACTCTTGTGAGGCAATTTTTCAAGTTTGCTGCCTGTAGTGCATGTGGGCCCCTCAGTCTTCTTTTTTCTAGCTCAATGTTATAGAAGCTTGATTTTGCTAGGTTATATTCTATGTGGGGTCATAACTCTCATGAACTTGTTCTTTGCATGGATGTCATGGCAGAGTATAATTTGACACTTTACGTTGTATTTACTCTGTTTTTATGTTGATGTTTACATATTCCTCACTACAAGGATTGTATTAAGAGTCGTTTCTGGCCCAAGTTTGCATGTTTTCACTAAGGTGTCATGCTTGCTATTCATCGTACATTTGTGGTTACACCTCTACATTTTATGTTACATCCCTTACACGTGGAATTGTCATGGGTTTAGTTCCCCCCCCCCTTTTTTTTTTTAAGTAAGCATAGTTACCCTTATACAAGGGATGTTCTATTCAAGTACTACTGGGGTGAGAGGTCGCTCACCGGCGAAGTTCCAAAGTTACTGTTTTTCTCCACTTTTATCCTTCACAGGATTGTATGGTGGATTTTGTTGAGCCCAACATTTTATGTACATGGACTCTGCGTTCACCCCTTCAGGGGTTCATTATTTTTATTTTACATGCATGCAGTCTACATTTTATTTTCTACATAGGGATGGTAATGGGTTCTAGTCCCATTTGCTCACAATACACTTGCCTTCATTATCTACCTACGGTTCCTTCCCTCTTTCAGGGTATCTATGCACAGGTGTTAGTCCTTTTTGCATTAGTTAACCATCCCTATTTTTAGGGACAGGTATTGGGTTCAGACCCATATACATTAGTTAACGTTTTCTAACCTCCCTTTTGTCTTAGGGTAGGTCAGGGGTTTCAGTCCCATGTTCTCTTACTTGTGTTGTATGGGTTCTAGTCCCATTACTTCACTGCACAGTATGTGACCTCTACATGGTGTTGTCTTTACAAGGGCTATCATTTCATGGGTTTTAGTCCCGTTCTAAATAGTTTCTGAACCCTTTTCCTCCTAGTAGGGATTAGTCATGGGTTTTAGTCCTCCCATTCTCACATACGTTGGGTTCATCTTTACCCCTTCATAGGGTGTGTTTCATGGGTTTCAGAACCATTTGTTATTTTCTCAACATTATATATTTTTTTTATTATTGCATTGTCAATTTTGCAATGTTATGTTTATATTAAATTACTTTGTCAATATAGTAATGGGGTTTGGATGAGGGATCATATTGTATTTTCCACTCCTCTTCCCTGTTTCTTTTGTGTGTTCAGTTTTCCTCGTGATGTCTTTTCTTGTCATCTGTGGATTCTGAACTTCATCTTTGTCACTTTCTTTGTCCTCTGTCTTTCTCTTATTGTAGTGTTTTTATTTGTTCTTCCTTCTGCTTGAGGTTACTCTTCCTTCTCCAGTGTGTGTGTGTGTGTGTCTGGTTGTAGTCCAGTGTTTTGTTATGTTGTGTTATTCCTTGCTTTCTCGCCTGCCTGCCTCGCCAGTAGGTTTCTGAGGGGTAGTCATTGGTGCTTTCATGTTTTGTTTTTCCTCGTTTTGTTTTGCTGGGTTTTCCTTCTCTTTTCAGTTTTTGTTTATAGAAGGAAGGGTGGGTTTTATTTATCGGTTTGTTGTTTCCTCTTTTCTACTTTCACCTCTTTTTTTTTTTTTTTGTGTTCCCACTTTGTTGTTCACTACTTTGCATCGTTTATGCTGTTTCTGTATTCCTCTTTTTTCTTTCCTCATTTTTGGTCTTTCCTTTTCAGTTTACTTTCTTAATTGCTTTTGTTATGTAAGAAAGGGGGATATGTAGTATCCTAGTATCCTGTTCATGGTAATGTTATACCATTTTCACCATCTACTCAGCCAGTGGAATGTTGCAGTGATGATGTGCTTAGGAATGTTGGGAGCCTGTAAGGAGAAGTCACAGTTGAGAGTGGGCTGAGCAGCATGCTGGCTGCTCCTGGTGGGACTGATCTACCTATCCTGTAACTTTCTTCAATAAATCATCCTCAATTACATCAACCTGCTTGGACCTCGTTACTACAAAATGTTTTCTAAGAACCCTATCCTGCACAGTCACGCAAGCAAATGTGTGTCAAAAGTCAATGTGCAAGAAAGAAGGCAACTTAAACGTGTGAATGTAAAATTGCAGTTTCTTCCTGAGCCTAGCCCAGCCAACTGACACCCACTCTTCGGGCTTGAGTCAACTAAGCTATCTAAAAGCAACTTGCATACACGGATCACGTGCCTGGTCTCCCTCGAATTCTGAACCTGTGTTTAAATACTGACTACCGGGGTAGTCGGCAATACACCTTTCCACGTATGCCTGATGGCTGGTTGCACCCATGCATCCATTGGTCACAGGACCATTACCCCCACAACACTTGCTTCAACTCCCCCGGCATTCCTCCATCCATCCATAAACACTTATAAAGTGCTTGGCTACCACCAACAGCGAAGTCCCCGCGCTAGAAATAGCAGCGTGATCAGACCGGGCAAAGGGCCTAGCTAGGGCAACTCAAACAGCCATGTTTTCAATGCCTTCCTGAAAGTGGATTCCGATTCTGCTTTGAGCAGGTGATCAGGCATAGAATTCCAAAGAACGGCTGTTCTTACTGCGAAGACTCGCCCACCAATCCTGGCTTTGACAAAGCGAGGCGTGTGGAGAAGCACCTGAGAGATGGATCGCAAGGTCCTAGTCTGGTTATATTTGTGAAGCTTCTGTTTCAGGTGTCCTGGATCTTTATCTCTTGAGGCTCTATAGACCAGTGACAGTGCCTTAAATTTAATTCTCTGTTTCACTGGGAGCCATTGAAGGCTGCGCAAATGAGAAGAAATGTGGTTTCGGAGGGGCACATTTCTGATTAACCTCGCTGTGGCGTTTTGGACTCTGCAATCTCTGGGTAAGATAAGCAGGGAGAACCAGGTACAAGCTGTTAGCATAGTCCAGCAGAGATGTAATAAGGGCATGAACTATTATAGCCCGACAGTCCATCGGCAACAGGTGGAGGAATCTTCGCAAGGTTTTAAGTTTTCAAAAACAAGCTCTGGAGACTTGACCAATCTGGGCCTGGCCTGCCAATTTGGAATCGAATTTAAAGCCTACGTTTGTGACAGAGGTAACAGGGAGAGGGCGGGGGGGTTCAGCTGCGTCGGCCACCAGCGATCTGCCCGTGGGGGTGAAGGTTGGTTAAAGAACATCACCTCCGTTTTGTCAGCATTTAATTTCAGGCAATTGTCTGTCATCCAGAAGGCAATCTTGGTGAGGCAATGCCTGAAGCTGTCAAACGCGGCCTTTGCAGTGTCTTTGAATGAGAACACGAGCGGTGTGTCAGCGTATGAGATCATTCTCACTCCACAGTGTTCCACTACAGTTGCCAAAGGAGCAAGATTAAACAGGGTGGGGCTCAACACCGAGCCCTGAGGTACTACACATACCATGGAGCAGAAAGAAGAGACCTGAGGGGGCGGAAAGACCTGCTGAGACCATGCATCCAGAAATGAGCAGAACCAGTTCCAGATAATTCCCGAGTCCTGGACATATGATTTGTTTTTAGGTTCTTTTTCTCTATTTGTGTGCTTACATTAGTCACATTACTGGTTGTATTCAGGTTCCTTTCCCCTATGTATGCTCTCATTGATCACTTGACCGTCGGGAAAAGACTTACATGACTGTCTTCTGGGCACCTAATGATAGATTGTAGCACCTTTGACTACATGCACTTGCATTTTCTTTTAATTTGTTTCTATATTTTATTTTTCTATATTTTGGTGAGACACCGTGTTAATGTATTTTTAAGGGATGAAAAAAAAAATTGTTGGACCCATGAGGTTTGTTTTCCTATTATTGATAGCATGCATTATGTAAAGTGCTAAAGTCTTTTTCCTATGTTTCTAGTTAATGCAACAGTGTCTCTCTGGAGTATATGGAGCACACTGTCGCAATGTTTTCCTAGCTTTGACCGAGACCGTTTGTTTGAAATGCCAGCAGTGAATAAAGAATCTTTTGGACCAACCTGGAGTGCGGGCTCTCCTTGCAGCGCGATGGCTTTAGCAGGGGATTTCGGTATGCTTGATGGGTCCTGCGCCTATCTGCCCAGCACCGACCTCGAGAGGTTGATGTTTATCGGATCAAAGCAGGAATTTTCTTTCGCTGAGGTATCCGATTTCTGATTCCCGCCGCCTTTGGAGAACTGACGCTGATCTAGCTTCAGAAGCACGCATCAACTGGAGAGTTGATACTGTTCCGCGTCTCATCTCGGAGACAAGCGGCGGCTTGCAGCACACCGGGAAATGCATCCGACGCTTTATCTATCTTTCGCTGTTTCCTGTCACGGCAGAGGTTCCATCCGCAGTGTGGAATCCACTATGCGATTGAGGCGGCAGGTATTTGTCCTCGCTTCTGTGAACCAGCACGCTTGTTTGGGACATTGAAACATTGTTTTTTACGTGCCTGGAGAGGAACGTAGTGCATCCATTTCCAAAGAGGGTGCCGGCATAAGTGGAGCACTTCGCGATGTGCGAGGCCGTACGCAAGCGACTGGCCGTCGCAAAATACCTATTTAATGAGAAGGAAGATGTGAGGGGGCGAATATCACCAGCTGAAGCAGCGGGTAATCGCAATGGCAATAAAACTTTGAAACAAACACTGGGGGCTTATGAGAAGCTTCGCAAAATAAAAAAATTAATCGCAGCTGGGAAGTGATTTCTCTTGACAACTACATAGAAGTGGGAAGAGTCTCAAGAGAGCTGTGCATCCTGATCACACCAGCATATAAGGACCCACATCCAAGGCTTTTGGAAGAATGGTCAGCTCTGATGGCCTCTACATGCTAACAGATGCTGGGCCTGCTCTCAAAATATGCGGCCATGGAATTGGAGCAGGTGACGGAGGATTTAAAGAACATGAAGGAAATGCTGGACAAACATCCATAGCAGAAGGATATACAGAACTTCTACAAAAAGATGAAGGGGAGACTCGCCAAGTACGAGGAGGAAATAAAGCCAAAAAAGAAATGGAAATTTACACGAGACAAGATAAATTATGCCTCAGGTCGCATCCTGACTTTTGGCAGAAAGTATGACGTTGCCAGAAAAGAATTCAGGCGCACATATGCCCTCAGACCGCAAGAGGCAGCAACATCAGAGTCTAGCTCCGATATCTTGGATTTGGACGAAAGGTAAATTGCATCTGGGAGTGGCCCCGCTCCATTTACAGCATTGGAGGAATATCGTTTTTTACGACAGAACCAGGGACCAAGACGAAAACTCCCAAAAGAAGAAAACAACGCAAAAGGAAAACCTGGAGGGGCAGAGGAGAAGAAGGAAACCGAGAAGCCGAGTGGGAAAGGAGTTCAGTACAGAAAGAGAAACAAGTGATGGGTGAGGCAACTTTTACAGTTATCAATTTATCCTCCCATACTCTTAACCTGATGAACAATCACTGCTGGAATTAGGTCTCTCTTTCTGCCCTACGAACAATCTTGACTACTCATGAACCCGCATAGACATGTTTTTGTTTGCTAGGAAACTCAAATTCCTAATAATCCATACTTTGGAAGGGTCCAGGGGGATGCAAGAGAGCACTCTGATGGAGTATATCCCTACCCAATCTGACACGCCCTCTAATCTCCTATCCATTGGAGATATTGTGGGCTTCGCTTCCCTAAGGGAATTGGAACTAGACAATAGGGATTGGGCCTCTGAGCGGGAACTCTTAAATATCCTGGACCTAGAGACTGACGGGAGAAGTTGTGATTTTAAACCGAAATCCAGATTTAAACCCAACACCCCCCATGACAACATTGACTCTTTCCATGAGGCGGTGGTACGTGACATTTGAACTGGAAGATAGAAATACAAATCGTGCTGCTGCAAATCTTCCTAAAAGCCAACAAACAGCACTGGAATCCCTGAAACAAGCTACCTTTGTAATTAAGCCTTCCGACAAAAGGGGGAATGTAGTGCTGTGGGATGGCAAGAAATATATGGCTGAAGCCAAGAGACAGCTTGATTTTTCCGGCAGCTACACTAAGACCAATGCCGGCCAATCAGTTTCCACTATTGATTGTTTTCACAATAGGCTTTCCAAATGGCACACCCTTGGGCTTTTGAGTCATGATGAACGACTGTTTTTAACAGTTAAGAAATCTGTCACTCCCTGTTATTATATGTTGCCCAAAGTCCATAAACACTGCACCAACCCACCAGGCAGGCTAATCATCTCAGCTAATGGCAGTCTCTTGGAGAATGCCTCAATTTATCTAGACTACTTCCTATTCCTTTGTTTGCAGCTTACTCTATTACTGCCGCGACAGTATGGGTTTTATATCCAAGGTCTCGGGCATCCCATGGCAATCAAACTAGATCTTTTCCACAGTGGATGTCTTCTCACTGTACACGTGCATCCAGAACGATCTGGGCATTAAGGCTTGCAAACATTTCTTTAGGGACAGACCCATAGCTACGTATGACCACACTAACATTTTACTTTAGGTGCTCCAGTTCTGTCTGGAAAACAACTATTTCCTGTTTGGCAAGCAGTGGTATAGGCAACTCACCAGGGCAGTTGCTTCGCGCCGAGCTACGTCTGTATGTTCATGGATTGTTGGGAATCAGAATGTCTGATCTGAGGGTTTTGATAAATGCACAAAACCTCTGGTCCTTTGGACCAGATACATTGATGATATTTTTCTCATTTGGGATGGCCCTCATCTAGTCTTAGATGAGTTCCTGGATGCTATATCCGTCAATGATCTGAACCTTAAGTTCGCGATAAAACCAACACCAACAGGATTGATTTCCTGGATGTAGCAGTGGAAGTGCTTAATGACACCAAACAGACGAGCTTACAGAGAAAGAAGACTGCCGGCAACAGTATCCTTCATGCTAGAAGCCACCACCCGCCCAAACTTAAATGCAGCATCCCCTATGGGGAACTCCTTAGAGCTAGGAGAAACTGTAGCACATTGGAAGCTTGGAGGGGAGGATGGTAGGGAAATTCCAGCAGAGCGGTTACACACGCAAAGTATTGTAAGATGCCAGACGTAAAGTTAGTAGAATGCAGAGATAAACCTTGCTTAAACAGCTTCTATTTTAGAAGTTTTACCTTTGTAAGGCGTTTTCTGTTTTTCTAGTCGCTCATTTGATTTTTCTATGTCTTATAAGTGTAATTAATTAGAGTTATTGAAGAAAATTGACCCCACCCCCTTTTTTGTTTTCTAGCATTTCTTGTGCATCCTGTTTCTCAAATGACCAATATATTGTCTTTATTCACTAGGTAAGTGTTTGACCTCGGTTGCACTTATCTGATATACAGTGTTTGTTCTGATTTATGTTTTTTATACAAATCACTGACTCAAGTTACGTACACATGCACATTGCCTTGTAAACAGTTCAAGTTAATTGTCTGATGCTGTGTTCCTTAGTTTCCTTTCAGTTTTGTGGATACCCTTCCATCGGTTTTGATAAATATTCTGTTTTCTCTGTAGATTATCATGAAGAAGGTTAGGGTAGCACATTACTTGGCACCTAAGTGCCTGCAGTGCATTATTATCCAACTCATTTAAACAGTCACTATTTCATCACAGGGAGCCGTCACTCATTGTCCAAGATGCACTGCGTACTGTACTACCCGTCCACCAAAAGCACTTCATCACCTCATCTGGGTTAAGAAGCACTGTATAAGTAAAATTGACTTGGTGAGCCTCTGAGACCGCAGCCAACACCATCACACAATCACAGGAACACTGCAACAACTCACACTCACACCCACACCAACCGACCACGAAAGAAACTCGGAACCATTCTGGACAACAGGCTCCATATGACCGCACAAGTCAAGACAATCCGTTCCTCCTGCTTCCATATTCTCTGCGTACTTTGCAAGGTCTTCAAATGGCTACCCCTCAACACCAGACGCCCCATCACACAAGCAGTTTGGGGTATGGCAACTCGCTGTACGCCTGTATCTCCAACCATCTCCTCCACCAACTCCAGGCCATCCAGAACACCGCATCAAGACTTATCCTTGACCACCCACGATGCACCCACATCTCCGAGACCTCCACTTGCTCCCCATCCACAAACACAGTCTAGTCAAACTCCTCACGCTTGCATACAAGGCACTGTAAAACATCAGACCAACATACCTGAACAATCACCTTCACTAACCCACCAGACCCCTACACTCAGTCTCACTCGCGCACACCCCGTGCATCAACAAAAGCAGAACGGGAGAACGAGCATTGTCCATCATCACACCTAAGACTGGGAACAACATTCCTCAACACATAAGGGACTCCTCCTGGCTTACTGAATTCCACAAGAAACTGAAGACCTGGCTCTACTACTAACTGCGGGGCGGCTACCCAACACTTTCAGTCTTATACCTACACCCCTGCTCTAGTGCCTGGATACCCTCACTAGTGATTAGTTGTGCTATACAAATCTACATAACATAACAGTGAGCCGAAACACATTGATGCTGCTTTATGCATAATTATGTGGTTATGTTGATAAACTAGTATTTGGTGAAGCTTATTCCACCCTTGCATGCTGATATGGATGCGTTGATATTTTCTCAGTCTAAATGACCTTGAATGTTGTTTTGTTCATATAATTAAACATAGTATGTGAAACTTTGTTTTTTCACTTATTAAATATTGATTAGCTGCTGTTGTTTAGTCAGTAAAGATAGGGAAGCATAATCCAAAGCCTTCATGTAAAGTAAGAAAATGGATCCAAACGAACAGAAGAGGCTGACAGGAGAGATTTATTATCCAGAACAGCAAATCACTGGAGTGTGTCCTTCCTCCAAGAAGTACAGCCTGCAAATGACTATTGGACATAGACGTACTTTGGCGATGAGGGAGTGCATGAGAAATGCACCTTCAAACATAAACATGCTTGAAGGGCGCATGCCAAAGAAGAATTCAGAACATAGAATATAAGCATGTAATGTAACACTTTTACATAGCAACAAGAAACGTAACAATATCAGGTAAGTATCATTACATCCTCTCCCTCCCATAAGAAAAGAAAGAAAAGTTAATACAGGTAAAAATCTCTAAATTGTGTGGGCACAGAACAATTACGATTTGTAGTAAGAGAAACTCCATTTAAATTATTTTGTTGAGAAGATGTAACTCCTTGACAGTTAGATTCACTAGAACAAAAAGAATTGGTGGAAGAAAATAAAGGAACAATATTGTGAGCAAGTTGAGAACCTTTGGATGTATTTGAAGCTTCAAATGATGAAGTGCCCAGAGGGAAATGTGATATATCCAAATTATACTCAATAAAGCTATTTTTAGAAATTAAAATCTTTGAAGCCTGTTCAGGGGATAACCTGACCACAAACATTTACAACGCATGCCTTTACAACTCCGTTTTTACATCGCAATATCCATTACAACACATTTATTTATTTATTTATTTGTGGGTTTGTATAGCGCTAGAATCGACTCCAGCTGGAGTATCTCTGCGCTTTGTGGAGCCGGTAAAACAGAGGAATAAAGGAGCTAGATCTCATTTCTGAACAACACAGTCTTCAGGAGTTTCCTGAAAGTGAGATGTTCTTTGCACTGTCTCAGATAAAGGGGAAGTCTGTTCCATAGGGTAGGGCCTACGATAGATAGTGCTTTACTACCGTGTCTAGATTTCTTTGCACGGGGAGTCACCAGAAGAAGACAGTTACTGGACCTAAGTGAACGACTTGGGACATAAGGAACAAATTTGTTCTGAAGATAAGTAGGCCCCGTGTCCATTTAAACATTTATGAATCAAGCAGCATATCTTGAACTTAGATCTCTGGCGAATGGAAAGCCAGTGCAATTTCTCCAGAAGAGGTTTGGACGCAGTTCTTGGAGGAACATTAAGGACAAGACGAGCCGCGGTGTTTTGAATGACCTGAAGCTTGGCCAGCACGTTTTCGTTGGCAGAAAGCAACAGGCCATTACAGTAGTCAATACGACTCAGAACCAATGTTTGGACCAGAGTTCTCCTAAAAGAGTCCGGTAGTAAGGGAAAAACTCTGCGTAGCAGGCCAATGGTATGGAAGCAAATTCCAGCAGTGTGGTTAACATGCTGTCCAAATGACAGGTCTTGATCCAGCCGAATCCCTAAACTCTTCACAACCTGTTTGGATTCCGGAGCTACTCCCAAATCGGGAGGCCACCAATCAGGGGTCCACAATAGTTTGGCTTCTCCAAACAACATTAGTTCCGTCTTGCTGACATTGCATTGAAGGAAGTTGGAAGACATCCAATGAGCCACCGCCTTCATGCCCGCAGAAAAGGAGTTTTTAATTTCGGCGGACATGGTCTTAAAAGGGAAGAGGAGCTGGGTATCATCAGCATAGGATACTGGGATGAATCCATAGCTGCGCATCACTCTTGCCAGGGGTGCCACATAGATGTTAAATAAGGTAGGGCTTAAACAAGAGCCCTGTGGCACCCCTTTAGATATCTCCACCTCCGCTGATCGATACGTGTCCATGATCACTCTCTGGGAACGCCCAGATAGGAAGCTCTTTAGCCAGTCAATGGCTTTATCCTCAATGCCAGCGTTCGACAACCGGTCAATAAGAATGGTATGGGACACGGTGTCGAACGCTGCTGAAAGATCTAAAAGAACTAGGATTACTGAGAAACCTTTGTCCTGGTACATATGTAAGTCATCCATAACAGACAGCAGGGTAGACTCCGTGCTGTGTTTCGGCCTGAACCCTGATTGTGAATAGTCCAGGCCGCCAACAAGTTCAATGTGATTGGACAGATGACAGTTAACATATTTTTCGATCAGTTTCCCTAAGAATAGTAATAGGGATATGGGCCTGAGATTTGTTAGATCGGACCATGGGATAGCAGTATTCTTCCTAATAGGCCTGATAAGAGCACGTTTCCACTCTCTTGGGACAGTGCCTGAGCCCAGAGAGAGATTCACCAACCTTTGGATCATGGGGCACAGCTCGTCAGTCAGGACAGGCATAATCCTGGCTGGGATGATATCGTCAGGACTGCCACTTTTAATCCGTGATATTAGTGCAGATGTCTCTTGTAAAGAAATGGGTGGAAAAAAGCTTAACGTAAATTTATGCAGTTTGGGGTCAGCATCTATTTCCAGAGGTGCCATATCTGTGGTCAGTTTGTTATTAGTGCAAACTATTTTGTCATAGATTGTATCTATTTTGTTTGTAAAAAAGCAAGAGATGTCGTCACACAGCTGTTGGGATGCAAGATCCGAAGATTCACATGCTGCCGGTTTAACAAAGGATTGTAGAACTTGGTACAAAATCCTTGAAGAGTTTCCTGCAGCTGTAATTTGCGATGCAATGTGAGTTTTGCGGGCAACACGAATGGCTTTATGGTATATAGATAGTGAGTCCCAATATTTATTTTTGTCCTCGATCAAATGAGAGGTTCTCCATCTCTTTTCAAGTTTCCTGGCATGTAATTTTAACGTCCTAAGTTGATCAGTAAACCAAATTTCTTGTTTCTTTGTTGGTCTGGGTTTAAATTGTTTAAGAGGGGCAATCTTGTCAATAGTTTCCACAATAGCTTTTTCACAATTTTTAACGGCCATATCAATATTTTCGTGAGGAACAAAAGGTGGGCAATAAAAATTATTTTTAAAAATAGTGTCGGTAATTTTGTGCCACTGTCTACGTATCCTCGGTAATTGTTTAGTTCGAGAGGAGATACGTTTCGGGTAGGGAGTAAGGAATTCCACAACATAGTGGTCTGTCCAGTTAACCTGCCTTGCTGGTGGACAAGAGACCAGCATAAAATTGGAAAATACCAAGTCAAGGGTATGGCCCGCCTAATGTGTGGGCCCAGAATTACGTTTCATAAGGCCTAATGAGGACAGGTCAAGTAGTAGGGATTGGGCCTCGCAACAGTCCGACTTATCACAGTGTACATTAAAATCTCCGACTAAAAAAAAATCGCTGTCACTATTGACATATGGGGCAAGTAGCTCAGTCAATAAGCTAGAGAAATTATTGTACGATCCAGGGGGTCGATATACTAATGCATCCATTTGAGTATCATTTGATGGCAGTATTATTTTAAAAATTAGTAATTCAATTTCTGGGGAACTTATTTTGTCTAAAACAGATATACTAATTTCCTGTTTATGTACAATTGCGATCCCCCCACCAGTTTTAGTGGGGCGATCCAGCCTAACTATTTTATAGTCACTAGGGACTCCCAAGGTTATGGCAGGAGTGGAATGTGGTTTCAACCACGTTTCTGTGAGGTAGCATGAATCTGGTTGTTTGGAAGAGATTAAGTCCCAAACTTCAGCACTGTGTTTCGAGAGCGACCTAATGTTACACACGATGTTTTTCCTCCCAAATAGGGTATGGTTGCTTCCTGTAGCCCCACTGATATCTGGGTCGACTAAAATAGAACAATCAATATCAGGCGGATCTTGTGAAAAAATGGTGCTCTTAGTGCGCCGTTGTTTGCATGGCAGAAGCCCATCTACCTCAGGGTGTTCATTTACCCTGCCACCCTTTAACGATTGTATGTTATATCCCTTCAATACCTGTGAGCTATAAGTGAGCCTCACCGAAGGATGCCTTTGTGTGTAGGTCTTGGCAGTCCCCATGGCCCCTGGCCCCGTCCTGTCGCGGACGGGCGCAGACGGGCAGGTCTTTGGCCATGATTTTACATCGCATGCCATCACAACGCATTTTTTTAAAACTACATTTCCAACGCATTCCATTGCAACACATTCCATTGCAACACATTCCATTACAATGCATTCCATTACAATGCATACCATTACAACGCATATTACTTTTAGGGCAACAGTAGGGTAAGTGTTGGATAGTGTAGGGGTAAAATGACTATTCCCACTCCAGTGAGTGCAACAGTAGGGTAACTGTTGGATAGTGTAGGGGTAAAAATTACTATTCCCACTCCAGTGAGTGCAACAGTAGAGTAAGTGTTGGATAGTGTAGGGGTAAAAATTACTACTCCCCATTACTTACCTTATAATGGCATGCGTTGTAGTGACATGCGATGTAGTGGCTGCGTTGTAATGGCATGCAATGTAAAGGATGTTGCGTTGTAATGACTGCATTGTAAAGGTAGTGCGTTGTAATGACTGCATTGTAAAGGTTGTCTCCCCCTGACCACAACCTTTTGTTCCTCCACCCTTTTTTGTCTAAAAAGAGTGCACCCTTAGCAGTTTTGAGAATTCGAACTGGCAATGAGAATTTAGAGGCACCTTTTTTTTAACTCTGTTAGGATTTTTCACCATGACCCAATCACCAACTTCAAAAACATGCAAAACATTAGGAAATGTATAGTCAACATTTTTCTTTTGAATATTTTGTTGGATTAAAACATTTTTCTGCATGTTCAGTTTGTCTTGACCCACCAGACAAGACTTCTCATCTTTCTTCAACATTTGTATCCAATTGGGACACAACTTACCATTAGGATCTCTTTTTTTAAAAAGTCTGAAAGGAGAAATCTCAGTTGTTGAATGAGGGGTAATGATATATGACCATGTTTTCTTTTTGAGAAAATCATCTACTGCAAGATTGCAAGCCAAAGCAGATTGTATACCTTCTTTTATGAACCTATTCATCCATTCAACAAGCCCGTTGGAAGAAGGAGAAAACAAAGCAATGTTTTATGTCATGTGATTTTAAAACTTCTTGCATTAGTGAAGAGGTGAAATGTGTGCCATTGTCAGTGATAATTTCTTTTGGAGAACCTTCAGACTCAAAAACTCTGCTCAGAAACCTAATCAGAATTCAAAATCGACCCATTTTGAGTAATAATCAATTAATACAATGATGTAACGTTTATCAGAGAGAAGTAAATCAAATGGGCCAGCAAAGTCAAGGGCGAACTTGGACCATGCATCTTCAGGAACAGGTACACAATGCAGAGGACGTTTGGTGGTTTTCCAGTGTTTGTCTGAAAGTGAACAAGTTTGACACTTGTCTATCCATTGTGAGACATATTTATCTAAACCTGGCCACAAAAAATGCTCTTTTAATATTCTAGAAGTGGCTCCAACCCCTAGATGACCCTCATGAGCATTCTTAAAATGTTTGAAACGAAGAGAAACAGGAGGAACACATTGATACCCTCGAATGAGAATATCATCTACAATAGAGAGTTCATCTGAGACTTGTGCAAAAGATTTAAGTGGGGCAGGTAAAGAACGTTCTTTTGGCCAACCTGAAACAACCATATTTTTAGCAGCTTTAAGAATGGAATCCTCTTTGGAGGCCTGAACCCAATCATTGTGAGTGAAAATAAATGAAGAACTGAGCATGTTTTCAACTGAAGCGACAACACATTCAATGTCATCAAACTTAGTATTAGAACAACTGTCTTCCAAAGGTAATCTTGAAAGACAATCAGCTCTGATGTTGCGTCCTCCAGGAATGTACTTTATGACACAATTGTATTCATGTAACCTTGAAAGGATGCGAACCAACCTAGCCGAAGCTTTCCCAGTTCCATTTCCACTCAAGTGTAATAACGGTTTGTGAACAGAATACAAATCACATTCAGTGTCCCAAAGGAAAGTCTTGAATTTTTCGAAAGCCCAGGTACAAGCAAGAGCTTCTCTCTATAGTACTGTATTTGGATTCTGAAAGAGAAAGTGCTCTTGAGGCAAAACCAATTGTGTGTTCTTTCCCACCAGTCCATTGACAAAGAACCGCCCCCAGACCAAATTGACTTGCGTCTACTGAAGTTGAGCATCTTTGACCCGGTGAGAAAGAAGACAAAGCAGGTGCTTCTGTGATCAAACCTTTTATGGAATCAAAAGCATGATTAACATCCTGAAACCAAATAAAACTTGAGTTCTTTTTAAGAGAGCACGTAAAGGTTGTACAATTTGTGCATACCCTGCAATGAATCTTGACTAGTACTCTCATACCCAAGAATGACTTCAATGCATCTTTGTCCTTAGGAATGGCAACTTTAGAAATGGCTTGAGTAAGAGAGAGTTTTGGTTTGATCCCAAAAGAGGAAATGGAATGACCAAAATAATCTATTGAGTTAGCAAAAAATCTGCATTTGTCTTTGCCTAAGGTGATTCCTACTTCTTTAAACTTGTTGAGAACTTTTTTCAAAGTGGCTATGTGTTGCTCCTTGTCGTTAGAGAAAATTAATACGTCATCTTGATAAGCTTGCACAGATTCAATTCCTTGCAAGATATGCTCCATTAATTTTTGAAAAACACTGGCCGCTGAGGCCAGGCCGAAAGGTAATCTTAAATATTTAAATGCTTCAAAAAGAGTTATGAAGGTAGTTTAAATCAGTGCAAGAAGATGAAAGGGGAATTTGGTGGTAAGCTGAGTGAAGATCTAGCAAGGTGAAAAACTTGGACCCACTGATGCCAGTTAGAAGGTCTTGTATCTTAGGCAGGGGATGGCAGTCCACTAAAATATTTTTGTTAAGAGAGCGAAGGTCAGCACATAAACGGATACTGCCATCCTTTTTTCTCACTATGACAATCGGACTGACCCATTGAGAGGAATCTATGGGAGCAATAATCTCTAGAAAAACCATTGTATCAAGTAATTTCTTGAGGTCATGTCTAACACTCAAAGGAATTGACCTGAGGTGGTGTGCTATGGGAATGGCATTGGGCTTTAACTTAATGAGATGTTCAAATTTAGAAATTCTACCTATTGATGTGCTAGAAACTTCAGGAAACTCCAAAGTAATCTTTTGAATGTAAGTATCACAACTTTCGGACACCATGACAACAGAGACATCATTGATTTGAACTGGGCTGTCAGAACCTTGAACTAGTTTGGGACCCATTCTAGCAAGGTCTTGCCAGCCAACGATGTTTTTTTCCTTTTAATGCAACATACATTTTTGTAAAAAAGATTCTTCCTAAGCAAGTTACATTTCCATAAAAGAAGCCAAGCATATCAATTACATTATCACCATATGCCTTTGGAATTTTGTCTGTAGCTTCTAAAGAGATGTATGATGTCCAATGATTTTTAAAAAGAACATCAGAAATGATAGGCACTGGAGCACCTGAGTCTGCCATCATGTCAATGGTAAGGTTACCAATCATTACCTGACAAGTAGGATCCTTCACATGGTCATTGAGAATAGTCTTGGAGTTAGTGTCAATAGAAAGAATAATTTTTTGTGAAACAGATTGTAAAGGCACTTCTACAGTGTTAATATTAAGACTTTGTAAAGGTATAACAACAGATTTAGCATTATAATCATCACACTCTTGAGGAATAACAGAACTAACCTGAACCACTTGTTTGCTTCTGCAAACCGAGTGAAAATTACCAATTTTGAGACAATTCCCACACTTTTTACCTGTTGCAGGACAAATGGGACTATTCCCTAGATGAGATCTTGAACCACACCTGTAGCATATAGTGTTGAACTTTCTGGCAAGAGGCTTTGAAAATGTGTTTTTAAGGGTAACATCATTAACTGAAGGAACATTCTGTACAACATTTACAGATTAAATATTATCATTTGAAATACATTTAGAAGAAATAATAGCTCTTTCAATACTCTTTGCCATATCTATTACTTCTGATAATGACGGATCCCTGCAGCTCAAAATTCTTTCTTTAATCTGTAGGTGAAATCAACTATAGACAAACTGATCTCTAATGTAGGTTTCCAAAGAGAGGCCACAGGTACACTCAGATGCCAAATTTCTTAAAGCCGAAATGTATTCTTCCACTGTTTTGTTGGGATCTTGCTTCCTCTTCATAAAATTGAACCTCTCCAAAATGACACTTGGTTGTTCAAGAAACTTCTTAAGTCTTGAAATAGTGTCAGTGTAAACATTCCATCCATCACCATTGTCAGATGGAGGGAGAGAAGGTGGAAGATTATCAAACATTTGCTGACCAGCACTACCTAAATGACCAAAAAGAATTACCAACTTGCGCCTGGGTGAGTATTCTTCAGCGTCAATAGCTACAAGATGATTCTCAAAACTACAAACCAAATTTTCCAAGTTTCCTTCGGTTTGGCAGGTGAAGGTAAAAAGTGGTTCAAATCTACTATTTGGTTGGTTGACATGACTTTGAAGAGTTAATGCAGGAACAATAAAATCCAGAAAAAGCCAAGTATAATCTTATTTTAAATGTCACCTTTAAATTGTAGTAAATACCAAGTTTAAATTATTCTGTTCAATAAATAAAGTTCAAATGTTTAAATACCTCACGTAGAGAATGCAGTCACTTAACAGTTGCTCCGTGTGGAGATGGTTGAAATTGACGAATTGAACCTTGAAAAGATTGTTGCAGTCGAGAGCTCTTGCTCTGGGTGTAATTGTCATTAGGAAAGTTTATTGTGAAAGACTAGTATGTTTGCACATCCTCAAATTAAAGATGGCTGCCAAAACGTGGAAAGGGTGATGATGTGAGCTCTGCTGAAGTATAAGAATATCTTCACAAATTGAGAACAAGTGGCAGTGGTGATAAAGACCAGGTCAGCACCTCCACAGTGTCTTCCAATGAGTTTAAGTATATAAGCCAAAGTGTGCTCAATGTAAAACACTGTGCCACTTAACCAGTGTTATCCTGTATAGAAAAAATCCTTCTCTTTACATTTACAAACAAAACATATAGTACAGAGCACAGCAACAAATTAGTTTAGCAACCGACCTAGTTGTCAGTTGGTTTTAAGGAACATAGCACCATGCAATGTGTACAATAGATCATACAGCAGACAGCTGATGCGTGTTTCGTAGTGTAGACGACCTTTTCAAGGCTTAGCAGCAAAGTAGTAAAAAACACTGGGTAAATTCAAAGATTCCCTTTGTTGTACGGAAAATAACAACAGCAGTGGCAGTAGTCCAAACTTCCAATTTATGTATAATAACAATGCTTCGGAACAATTTCAATAATTGTAGTGCTATATAAGCGGCGCAATTTGAAAGATGTGAAGTTCGTATGTGTGATGGAGCAGGAAAAACAATTTTTTTTATACCTCCTCTGCATGAAATAAATTACGTAATCATTTTAAGTATTAACTTGTACTAACTAGTGTGAAATGGCATGACTAATCAACGTTTGCACCTTAATAAACATGAGATTCACGTGGGACTAAAATGCTAATTGCATGGCAAACAAATGATTAACTGTGGTAAGCAAACTAACCTTAGAATGTGGTGAAATAGAGAAATGCATGATTCATGTTGCTTTTGTGATGGTTTGTGCTTCCAGCGCTGCAGAATGGTGAGTATTATTGCTTTAAATGTTGCTACAAGCTAGGAAGATACTAATGTATATTGGGATTAGCGTGGGTTTAAGCATTAGAATCTTCATTTCTATATTTTAATTACCGTTATGTTTGTTTTTGCTTAAGTTGGCATTCGGGCCTACTAGGCCGCAGTACTTAAGATGGAGTTCTGAAGATGCCACTGTCATGTGAGCGCGATGTCTACTGTGCAGAATCGGATGGCTCTGGAGATCTCCAAGCGACCTCCAACACGAACCAGAGTGTTCCTTGTCAAGGATGGGAACATGGGGGACGGCCAAAACGAAGAATGGTGCGAATGATCAAGGGGACAATGAAGGACCTGTACAAGAAGGCTTGCATGTTGTTACTTCGAAACTTTTGCCTGTGAATTACCAAAAAGAATACAATTGAGAAATGTCATGCCCGGTCTCATGAGAAACAGGCAAACCTGGGAACATTTGGGAAACTTGCAAGTTGAAATTAGTTTAGCCACTCAGAACACTTTCTACCCCTAAATTGTTGCACATTGACCTTAAAGTAAAGAGAAAAAAAGGTATAAAAATTCCAGGATCTGGCAGAGGGGGGTTTGTTCATTCTTTGGTTGGTTCGCTAGAATGACTATCTTTGGCATTGGGACTGCGCCGAACTGAAGGAGATTTCCTGGTTTACCTGGGTTTTCTTTGAATGCAAGAGGACGATTCCATTGGAAGGGTTTTGATTATTGCTGTGGGTTGACGGGTTCCTCTGGAGATTGTAGCAGAGACTGGAATAATATTCGGGGTGGGCGGAAGGTCGCCAATATTCAAAATTCGGTAAATATAAATGTTATGAACATTTTATGCTAAAGATCAAAAGATTGGAGGTCTCCTAAATAGATGAATTAATTGAACTGTAACCCTGAATCTGCTAATGCAGATTGAATTAAATTAGATAAACTAAAATTGGATTATTAAGAAATGAGTTTGTGATTCTTAAATAAGGTATTGAAAGGTTTCCGAAGCTTTAATCGTGTTTTAGCTGGTTCTAAATTACCATCAACCAGTCCAACTAATTGGTCCATCGACCAAGTGGTGGAGTGCCTTGATGTCAAAGTCAGGATTCTAAAGGTGCTAATGCATATAATGTGTTTAATGTAAAGGAATTATACTCAATAGATAACAAGGTACCACACATGTCCAGCGCTTTTTTCTCCTGTGCACAGATTCGAGTGAGACGTATGAGTGTTGGTGTTATGGGCCCCACCAATGTATAATGATAATAATAATAATACAGCATTTCCTAGAGCGCAAACAGCTACCTCACAAGGAGGTGTCCCGGCGCTAGAGCGGCATAGACACAGAGACCAATTTTATGTAGCTAGCGCGGTTGAGAGAAGAGCCACGTTTTCAGCAGCTGTTTAAAACAGGATTCAGAGGGGGCTTGCTGAGGCGCCGGAGGAAGGGAATTCCATAGCGCCGCCACCTTGGCCGAAAAGGTTCTTCCTCCTAGCCGGGCCCTTTTTATTCGTGGAACTGCCAGTTGAACACGGCAGTTGGAGCGAAGAGAGCGAGCCTGAGTATATCTCGGTAGCCGAGCTCTCAGGTAGTTCGGGCAAGTGCCATACAGAGATCTAAAAACCAGCATAAGAGCCTTAAATTTGATCCTGCTGGCTACTGGTAGCCAGTGGAGAGAACGAAGGTGCGGAGAGACTGAATGCTTAAATGGAATACGCATTAACAGTCTCGCAGCCGCATTCTGGACCAATTGAAGTCGCTGGATTAGGTACTTTGGCAAGCCCAGATAGAGGCCGTTAGCGTAATCTAATCTTGACGTTACCGTGGCATGAATTACTGTTTTTCGGCAGCTCTCAGGTAGAAGTCGCAGAATCTTCCGTAGGTTCCTCAGCTTTCCAAGACAGCATCCAGCTACCTGTTGGATATGTGAAGTTATGAATGAGTTAGCGTGGTGACAAGTCTGTGACATAGGGGGAATATGTAAATCTGCCCTTTTCCGCTGGAGCAGTTTTCTGGTAGCAGAAAACTGGTTATGTTTGGCTAGTTTAGATATTATTAGTTTATGTTTTAACACTTTATGTTGAGTCATGTTGCGTTTTATGGTGTCAAATTGTTTGGAAGCCTCCCGGGAAGTGGGACGTTGGTTGCCCTGTATGTAGACGGGGAAATGTGTGGCAAGTGAAGTCGCACAACGCATTGTCTGGTTTCAAGTGGATAACATCGGCGTGTGTTATCGGTAGGGACATTTCCGTGTCAATGTGTATGGGTGAAATAGCAACAGGTTCTCTCGTGAAACTCTGGCTTTAATTCTCAGGAGCATTGTAGTCTCCACATGTGTTTTATCCCCAGAGAAAGGGTTAGCCTTTTTGCCTGTTAGAAGGGTAAGGTAGAGGGAAGTGCTACTTTATCGGCGAAACAGAATTATTCTGTAGTAGGGTAGAGGTAAGTGCTGCCTACTGGAAATACATAATTCTTGTGTAAATGAATAAAACTATCTCTTTGGTCTAGCGAAACAGGCAATGGTGGTGTTTTTATGTTGATTTGATTGAAAGAAACGTAAGAAAAGTTTGCCGATAAAATTTGTAAAGGAGGGTCAGCCGAAGCAGGAGTAGCGAGAAAAAGCTGACTTCAGAAAGACCGCATCGGGATTGGCCAGCCGTAGAGAGATGAAGCTTTCACTGATAGGTGTGTTAGTGTGAGCCGCACTAGGAGTGGAGATTTGCCGGTGTGACGTAGACGCCCAGGATTGGTGCGCTAGTGTGTGTCGCGCTGGGATTGGACAGAATACGAGACAGCCGTAAAGGAAGTGACTTGCAAAAGCTTAGGGATTCAGAACTTTGAAATATTAAAAATGATGTACTACGATCCACCTGAAAAGGAGAAAAAATCATGGTTTAAGAAGATTAAAAATCGATTGAAAAAGGATAAGCCGATTGTGACTAGGGAAGGACAGATACTTCCTCCACCAAAATCGGCTGCATCTTTTATGGTAGCGAGATATGGGTACCATACATGTATTTGGTTTGAGAATTGGGCAAAGTATACAAAAGAGGATGGAGTGCTAGCGTTTCCAGAAAGTGGTTCGTTTAGTATGGCTGTATTAAGAAACTTAAGAGAAAGAATGATGAGGTTAGAACCGAGAACTAGACCTACTCAGTTTGAGGCTTTGACGGAGTGGGAAGAAGAGATGTATGAAAGGGAATGGCATCGGAGTGGAAGAAGGTATAATTACATGTTTGGTAGATAGTGTGGGCAGGAAAGTCATGATGACAAAATGAGAAGATGGCAGAATGCGAGAATGACTGATGGTATGTTTCCTCTGAGAAATATTGAAGAGACAAGTGGCAGAAAGTGTACAGAAAAGAGGAACAATACAGGGTCAGAAGGCTATAAATATGGTGTGAGTGAATCGGAGGATGAAGTGCTAGAGGACATGTTTTATAAAAATCCTCCCCCGTATCAACCAAATTCTACGTTGCTGATGCCGAGTGCGTCGGTAAAAGAAACCATGCTAAATAAAAATCTTGAGCAAACGCCACCCGATTTGGGAAAATGTAATCCATTTAGAGACTCTGGAATGCCACAACCCGCTAGGACTGGAAATGAAAATTCAGTTGAACTAGCTAGAACTACTCTAAAATTAACTGAGACAATTAGAGAATTAACCA
Source organism: Triturus cristatus (assembly GCF_964204655.1). Lineage (NCBI taxonomy): Eukaryota > Metazoa > Chordata > Amphibia > Caudata > Salamandridae > Triturus > Triturus cristatus. The sequence continues at coordinate 40,709,396 of NC_140589.1, forward strand.
AAAATATGGAAGCAGTGACCGTACCTGTAACTATAGGGCCGGTGATGCATGTCTTTGATAAACAGAAAGATAGTGAGCATTGTTTAACAGTTCCCTACAATTGCGGTAGACAAATCGAGACAGAAAGAAGTGGATCTGGAGGAAATGCATGGAAAAATATGGCAGGAACATCAGGTTTAAGTACTCCTAAAAATTTGACTGTAAATCAAAGTCCAGCAAGTTAGACACTGATGACAACAGAATCGGCAACCGAAACCCCAGAGAGAAATACTGATAGAATAAGAAGTGAAACGACTCCTGTGGGTCCCACTTCTGAAGAATTAAGTGATTGGTTAAGAAGTTTACAGCGAAAATATACAGAACCTCAACCTTTAGATGTGGCAGAATTAAAGGTAACTTTGGAAGAATTAATAGTAGGGACTATTCCAACTGAAAAATTAAAAATCTATCAGGATGAGGAGCTAATATTCCTCTGCAAAAGTATAACTTGGAGAGCAAGGAGTTTGCATGAGAAACTGGAAGAGACAGCGAGTTAAATGGGTATTTACTTTGAGAATATAAGATCATTACAGAAACCATTTAGGGTAGATTTTTCTGAAAAGTATATTGATAATCTGAATACTGCGGGGAGATTGATTCAATTTACAGAACTGATTGCCTTGTTAAGGAAATGGGGTGATGTAGACAGGTGGAAAAGTAGATGGTTCTGAAAGAGAGAGGATACGACAGATAAGGCTTTTTCGGCATTTCCAGTAAGAGAAAAGGAGCCAGTGGTAACTGAATATCCCATGAAGGAGATCCCAGGAGGGGGTTATGTACATGTTCCCTGGACTAGGCAGGATATTCTGTCATTTACCAATGATTTTCCGAGGTTAAGAGAAAAACTAGTTGAATGGTACCGACAGGTAGACAGATTTGTTAAACTGTCGAAAGTGTTGTGAATAGATCTGAATGGCCTTTTTGATATAATTGTACCTGCAGATTTATGGGCAGAATATAAAATTACAATAGGTTGGCAAACTCAAGAGTACCCTAGGGATCCTAAGACGGGAGCCCCTGATCCGGAGGTAATGAGGAAATATGAACTGGTAATTACCTTTTTGAAAAATAAAGTGCTGCCAAAAGAAACTGACTGGGTAAAAATTGACAGAACTCACCAAGAGGTTAAGGAATCTGTTCATGCTTACTATGAAAGGTTACTGTTAGCCTTTAAACAATACAGTGGACATGAGAAATTAAGTGAGAAGGATTTAAGTCATTTTGTATATCGATTTGTCTACGGTTTAAGACCTGAGGTTAGTGAAATGATCAAACAACATACAGTGGATTGGCAGAATAAAAAGATAGATGAAGTGTTACGACATGCAAAATATTGTAGTGATGAAATCGGAGCGAAACAACGTAAACTGAAAGAGAAGGCAATGTGGGCACAAGTTAAGGTAGCGGAGAGACAAGAAGCCCAGCTGATTGAGCAAGCTAATGGCATGGGCCAAGCAAGACAAAAACCTAATATTGGAAAAGGAAAGGGGCAAATTAGCCTAGAGGAAACTGAAAAGAAATGGCCATGTCATAATTGCGGAAAATTAGGGCATTGCAAATCCGAATGTAAATTGCCCCCAAGTGCTAATGGTGATAATGCATCATTGAATCCGCAGGTGCAGAATGAGGGGAGTCGTCAACCGCCGCAACAGCAGCAGGTTGTTACCCAACAGTGTAAGGTGCCAAAGCCACCTTTTCCACAGAGTGTAAATCCTCAGAGATACAATAATGAGACAGGATTCTACACCGAGCAACAGGTAACGAAGCTACCGCGCGCTAGTGCTGTTTCGCAGTATTGGCTGCAGCGTGATGAGAGTGAGTCAGAAGAGAGTTATTGACGGTGCCTAGGAGAGGAAGAGGAGTGCGTACTTGGCGCAACTCTATAGGTAGACCAGACAGGAACTTTTGTGGATGGAAAGGTAAATGATGAAAATGTTACTTTCCTAGTGGATACTGGTGCTACTCGTTCAACTGTTAGATCAGCTGACGTTAAAAATCTTCCTCTCTCTGGTGACACAATCCAAGTAGTTGGAGTTTCAAATAGAGAGATAAAAACATATCTTACTGATCCTGTTAAAGTTAAAATAGGGAAATTCACCGACATGTATCGATTTGTCGTGTGTGACACTAGCCCCGTGAATTTGTTAGGGAGAGATTTGCTGTGCAAAATTAATTGCACTATTTTCTGTACCCCTGATGGCATAGCTTTTGAAACTCCTGATGAGGATGTACTGTATAGAATGACAATGGCAAATTTAGAACCTGAAACTACTGAGTCATTTGTTGTATTTGATCTGGAGGAATTGCCTCAGGAATTGAAGAAGACAGTGAAACCCGAGGTAGGGGATTTCACAGGAGAAGATATGGGATTGATGAAAAGAGTAGATCCTGTGAAAATAAGTGTAAAAGAAGGAGTAAACTACCCGAATATTCCTCAGTATAAACTGACACCAGAAATAATTGCAGGAGTAATGCCTGTAATAGACAAGATGATTGAACAAGGAATTTTGAGAGAAATAATGAGTAGTCCATGTAATTCTCTGATCATGGGTTTAAAGAGGCCAAATGGGACTTTCAGGATAGTGCAAGATTTGAGAAAAGTGAATAAAATCGTTGTTCCCTGCTGTCCCATTGTACCAAACCCTTCGGTAATCCTATATCCGATTCCCCATGATGCGAAATGGTACACAGTCATCGACCTGTGTTATGCTTTTTTTCTCTATCCCATTGCACCCCGATAGCCAACACATTTGTACGTTCCGGTTTGGCAAACGTACTTTGGCATGGTGCCATATCCCACAGGGGTATACAGAAAGTCCATCAATATTTAATCAGATTCTAAAGAAGTCCCTAGAAAATTTGAAGATGCCCGAAAGTTCAGTGCTCGTGCAATACATCGATGACCTATTGGTGGCATCAAAGACGCGAGAGGCATGTGTGGTGGACACAGTTGCACTGTTGAATCATTTGGCAGATGGAGGACTCAAAGTATCCCCATAAAAATTACAATTTTGTAAGAAGGAAGTACAATACTTAGGTCATAAGATTGAAAAAGGCCTGAGGAAAGTGACTGCAGACAGGGTCAGAATAATAAAAGGAATGAGAGCACCAATGACTCAGAGAGAAGTGAGAATGTTTCTTGGAATGGTGGGATATTGTCGCCAGTGGATCAGCAACTTTTCGCTGATTGCGAAACCCTTGGTACGCTTGACAAAAAGTGATGTGAAAGACCCCCTTGAACTGAATAAAGAGGAGGTGAAGGCTTGCAAGTTGGGAACGAATCTACGAGTCACTGTGGTTACTGATAGTCAGTATGGAATTGGAGTGGTGCATGATTTTGGACAGATCTGGTCCCAAAGAGGTTTCCTGACGTCGAGTGGAACTCCAATCAGAAATGCTGAAGTGGTTGGAAAATTGCTTGAGGCGATACAGCTGCCAAAGCAAATCGCAGTTATAAAATGTTCGGCATATTCTAAGGGCACAGACTACGTGTCAGCGGGCAACGAATTTGCAAATGACATAGTGCAGTATTGTGCGTGGAACCAAAATTCCTTAAACCGGAATCGGGACAAGGAAACTAACTCCTGTCCCTTGCTTTTTACTAACACTGTGAGTACATGGGATGAGGTGAGGCAGTTACAGGAAGAGGCAGGAGAAGAAGAAAAGAAACAGTGGATAAAATCAGGATGTGCACCATGCGAGGTAGACAGGGTTTGGGTTTATCGTGATGGAAGAGCAGTAATGCCTGATAGCATGATCTCTACCATGGCACGGATGTACCATGGGCAGGCACATATAGGTAGGGATGCCATGATTAGACTTTTCAAACAGACCTGGTATAACGCCAAGTTCCGGCTTGTAGCTGAAAGCCTTTGTCAAAGATGCCTTATATGCCAGCAATATAATCCAGGAAGAAAAACAGTGGTGACTTTGGGAACCATAGGACGGGAGGGAGGTCCTTTCACTAGAATGCAGATTGATTTCATTGAAATCCCCCATGTATTCGGCTAAGATAAGTCCTAGTAATTGTCTGCCTGCTTTCACGTTGGGTGGAGGCTTACCCGACCAGAAGGAGAGATGGAGTTACTGTAGCGAAACTTCTATTGAGAGAGTTCATTCCTAGGTTTGGTTTCCCAGGAACGATTAAATCAGATAGAGGAAAGCATTTCCAGAATGAAATTATAAAATTGAATTGTGAAGCATTGAATGTACAACAGAAACTACATTGTGCCTATCGCCCAGAGGCTTCTGGAGTAGTAGAACAAATGAATGGCACCATTAAGAACAGATTGGGAAAAATGTGTTTGGCCACAGGTCTAAAATGGCCAGATGTCTTGCCTCTTGTGCTCATGACTATTAGGTTGATTCCTGATAGGAGCACTGGTCTGAGCCCCCATGAAATTATTATGGTTAGAGCGATGAGACATGTTTTCAGTCAATCAATCAATCAATCAAAAATAGCTTTATTTCGATATCCAATATCTTAAAAGCATTTCCATGATTACATCCTTCAATTTATATGAACCATAACAATTTAAAACATCAATTTAAAAATATAAAATACAATCAGACATTAAATTAATCAAATTCTAATTGGCCACAATATTAGATAATATAGTTGTGGCAAAATTAATCTAATCTTGGGTCAATATTTATAAAGTTCATTTCAAGCCCTTCTACACATAGAGGCCTTTTGCCCCTTTAAATTATTCTTGGTTTGTTTCCCGGGAATAAAGTGGCAGTGCAATATATCGTGTGCAAATCGTAAGACTAGAAATATGAACATAATTCATTGCAAGTCTTCACGCAAAAATTTGAACCTTACAGTCCAAGCACAGCCAAGATATTTGGCTACACCACAAGCAAAGAGAGTCTGCGGGTCAGCCTTTAAGATACGTAAAGCAGTGCAATATTCGTGCGTACTCAACTCCCTGCAGATGGGTTTAAGCCATTCCTTTCTTGCACTTTTGTAAGCAGGGCAGGCAAACATAAGGCGGGCTATGCTCTCTGTCGGTGCTTTACAACAGGGGCACCCTAAAGGCGTCTGATGTAGGGTGCTCCATTTCGCGGTTAGCTCTCTGACCGGCAGTGAACCTACCCTGAACTGGATATAGAGCGCTCTTATCACGTGGTGTTTTTATAAAATCTAGATATGGTTCTAAAAATGTGTGTTGCTTATGGAGATAAAACTCTTCCGTCAGCCTCCCTGCTCTTAGGTTATTATGCTCTTGGGCATCAACCCAAGCCCAATAGCGTCTTTTGAGATCAGCCTTACTAGGAGGGGTTTGCATGTCCCATTCCTCCTTGAAGCCTAATGCAACAAGAGATTTTTTAAGATTAACTAGCCAGCTAATTCTTTGGTTTACATCTAGAGCCATGATTTCTATCAACGCGGCAGCATAGTTGGTTAGATCAGGGGTCCGACATAAGCGGGCCCAAAATAACAGGGGTCGTAGCCTTGCTAAATCTTTAAAAGAGTGCCTACCCATATCTTTTAACAGCGGTTTCAATGGCAAACTTCTGGGTAACGTCACTAAATCTCGTGAACGTGTGTTCAGACCTGCAAATGCTTTCAGTATTCTCAAAACCCCACAGTTCGGCTCCATAAAGAGCTGAACTGACCGCTTTAGCTGCATAGATTGTAAGGGCAGGAGCAACAGGTCTGCTCAACGATGTGCGATGTTCTTTAATTAGTATGCCCGTGACACGCTTATGGTTTAGGAGCATTTTGTCAATGTGATGCCTCCATCGCATTTTATCATCTAATCTTATTCCCAAATAGTCGAACGTTGGGACTTTATCCAAGCGTGTTCCATCTAAGCTAAAATTATCTCTATACGGCTTATAAGGATTAAATGCCATAAGCTTAGTCTTAGAGGTGTTCACAATCAAGCCCCTAGATTCGCAAAAAGTATAATCTGTCTAGGAGCTTTTGGAGCCCTACTGGCGTTTTAGAGATAACCAATGTATTGTCTGCAAAAAGTAAGGTGGGAACCCTATCTCCTGCCAGGGCTGGTGCATCGGATGGAAACTCCTGCAAATAGCTCACCACTCAGTTCATATATAGGGAGAACAGAGTGGGAGCCAGAACACAGCCCTGGCGAACTCCTCTATTTACTGGGATCCTGTTTGTTTTTTGTTCCTGGGACCCCCACCTCACTTGGGCATAATTGCCTTCATGTAGACGAATCAAGATGTTCAGTAATAACGGAGACATCCCAATTTCTTCCAATAAGTGCTGTTAGACCTGGCACCTTGGCGTGATTTCCCTTCCACTTTTTGCTGATGTGCCTCATGTGTTTTGTTGGTGTTAGCTGCTCAGGGCACTGTGCCACTGCCAATCAGTGCCACAGTGCAAGTGCTCCTTATGAAAAGTGTATACATTGATTGGTGTCCATGTTTGGCTTATTTGGTTTACTATCAGCCCCTAGTAAAGTGCACCAGGAGTGCCAGGGTTTGTAAATACAAATGCTGCTGGTGGGCTTGCAGCACTGGTTGTGCCACCCACAGAAGCGGCCTAGTAAAATGTATCTAGGGTCTGCCATTGCAGAACCTGCGTGCAGTCTGGTACTGTCATGCTGACTGCGCAAGTGCACCTACTTGCCAGTCCCTAAACCTTCCCTTAACTACATATTAGTCACCCCTCTGGTAGGCCCAAGGGCAGGGTGCATTGTAGGCATAAGGTAGGACATGCCCTGATGTGTGTGGCATGTCCTAATAGTGAATTACAGCCGTTTCGTTTTTCACTATTGCAAGGCTACCTGCTCTCCATAGGCCAGAATGGGCTGCTGGAATTATTACACTCTATAATCCCAGCGGACTCAGAGAGCATGGTAGAAAGTCAAGTTTAGTATGCCTGAACTCAGAATAATAAAATACTTCTTTTAGTAAAGTTTATTTTAATATCATGTGTTTGTAAATACTACTTTTAGAAAGTTAGTATTTACTTGCTTAGCCATCTCAGTCCGCCTCTGCTTTGTGTGTGTGTATGCTGCCTAGTTTCAGTGAGGGGCAGGGCTGGGGAATTCCAGGAGACAGGCTGGCTGCCAGGTGGTGGGTAGAGAGATTACACCAGGATGGGTGGGAGGAGTACACCTTGACTCTAAATAGACCTGTGCTCTGCCACCACAATGCTGGCTCCGCCCCCTGTGGAGCGGCTGATGTCTCTGCCCTGTGAGCTGAAAGGAAAGAGCAGAGTCACCACAACAAAGTGCTCCAAAACTGGACTGAGCCAGGCACAGGCCCCATGGTGACAAAGAACAAAAGAAACTGTGTATAAAAGAAGGAGCCCTGCTCCTAAGAAATCAGATCCTGTTTACGCCAAGAAGAAACTCTGCCTGAAGAGGAGGAGCTGGGAAAGCTACATGGAGGACTACTGTCTCTAAGCCTGAGAGACTGGCCTGTGGTGGGTGCCTTGCTGCAAGAAGGAGAGGAAAAGACTGAGAAAGACTTTTGAATCAACTTGTGCTGTGTGAACAATCTCCAAGGGCTTGCTGGTGAACTTGCCCCCTGAACTGTGCCCCAGGAACAGTGGGCGCTACCCCCTCCCTGGAAGAAAGGAAGCTGCTGCTGGTGAATTGCAACCGCTGACCCCAGAGAACTTGTGGGCCCCATCTCGCCGTGCAACGTGACCTCTGCCCGACAGTGCTGCTGTGAGCACCGTGACGGCCTGCCCCGCCTGGCCTGAACAAAGTGAACTGCTGCCCCCCTCGAGCCGGAGATCGCACCATAAGGAGAGACTGTCGTATTCCAAGCCCCGAGCCTCTGTGGCCCGAGCCGTAGAGACCACTGCGAGGATCGACGACCCTCAAGTTCGCCCCTTCTGGATGACGCCGACAGCGCTGCGCCGTTGAAATCACCCCCGAGCTGCCCCTCCTTCTTCCCCCCTCAAGGCGAGCTGTGAAAGTCCCGAGGCGCCCCCCCCCAGCACCGTGGTTCTCTACAAGTGAAGACTACAAGGCGACGTGGGACGCCCCCCCTGTGACTGCCGAGGCCGCGCGAACTCTCCCTCAAGATCTAAGATACTGTGTGCCTCAAACTCCCCGGTACGACGCGTACCTTCAACTGTGCGGCCCGGACTAGCTTTCCCGTACGCTGACCCCCGCAGGAAGCGTGAGTTATTGCAAGGGAAGCGGCCCTGAGTGTACGGTGCGTACGGACATCTGTACGACGCGTACCTTCAAGTGTGCGGCCCGGACTAGCTTACCCGTACGCTGACCCCCGCAGGAAGCACGAGTTATTGCAAGGGAAGCGGCCCTGAGTGTACGGCGCGTACGGACATCTGTACGATACGATCCCTCGTCTGTACGGCCTTGTCCGTGTACGCTTACTCACGCCGGAAGCATGAGCAATCGCAGTGAGGTGTCCCGAAGTGTGTACGGTCCGTACGAAGAGTGGTACGACGCGTACCAACACCCGTACGACCCGTACAAGCGGCGATTCGCCGCGCACAGGCCCCTAAGAAGGTGTCGATTACCCCCAAAGTGTGCCTTGTGAAGAACTGTGGCCTCTGAAAGTATACCAAGTAACTGGAATCATATCTAAAGCTTAAAAAGACTGTGTTTGAAAGCCGACCTGAAGAGTTTATATTAAGAATTATATTTTTACAAATACAGTCTGGTGTGTCTGTGTGGTGGGTTGGTGATTGTTGTGGGATACCTTAAATGCTTAACCTCATGCCCTCTGGAATCTAGCCGGACTGCTCGCGCCACGTTACCTAGAGGGTGAGCAGGGGTAATTTTTCAAGAGTGATCCCTTGCCCTGACTTAGAGGAAAGGGTCCCTGCTTGTCGCAAGTGCATACCTGCGCCAACCAGAGACCCCGGATTCTAACATTGGTGGCAGCGGTGAGGATCTACGGATTTGCATTTGTGGTGTCTGCGCAGTGATTACTAGCCATTGCACAGTGAGGACAGTCCAGTAGCTTGAGCCACAGACTTTTAATTTTTGCTGGCCAAGAAAGAAGATCCCTTGTGTTTGTAGTCATGCCTGGCCCAAACAGCATTGAGAAAACGACCTCTGAAACCTCTGAAGTAGGAGGGATTGAATGGGATGAGTCAAAACTGGACAGCTACAAGACATCAGAACTCAAGCACTTCTGCAAGAAGTTCAAGGTTCCACATGCAGGATGCAGGATCAAGGCAGATCTCTACAAGGTGCTGAAAGCCTGGATTGAATCAAGGGGTGCAGCTGATGAGGTTGCACCATTGGAACCAGCAGAGAGCGTCCACAGTTTTGGCAGAGGCCTGTCACCAGAGGAGCTGGCAGACAGACAGGCCACCAGGGATCATGAAATGAAGCTGGCAGAGCTGAAATTAAATGGCCAATTGGAGCTAGAAAGCAAGAAGATGCCTCTGGAAGAAAGAAAAATTCAGATGGAGCACGAAATGAAAATGAGGGAGCTGGAGCTGAAAGCCAAAAGTTTGGAAAACCCTCCCTCTGGTGGCAGCGCAACGCCGGTGCAGGTAGAGTCAAGGGTGTACATGCCAAAAGATGTAGTGAAAGAGTATTTTAAGAATGACGACATAGGGCAATGGTTCAAGGCCTATGAGGTAGCCATGTCTTCCCACCGGGTCCCTGAGAGAGATTGGGAAGCGGGTTGTGGGGGTGATTCCTCAGTGAGGGGCGGGACACACTCTTAGATTTGCCCTCTGAAGTCTGTAACTCTTACCCCCACATGAAGGAAGCTTTAATGACCAGATATGGGCTAACTCCTAAATTATATAGACAGAGGTTCAGGGGGTGTACCAAGATTGTTGGGAGTACGTATGTGGAGTATGTAACCTTTTTCTGCGGAGCACTGGATGGCTGGGTGAAGGGTAGCAAAGTGAATGATTACCAAGGTCTCTTTGATTTAATTGCATGGGAGCACTTGTCCCTTAATTGCTTTCCTGAGCTACGCCAACACCTGATATATAGCAAGCTGACTAACCCTAGGAAGCTTGCTGAAGAGGTGGACCGCTGGGTCAGCACCAGGGTCCACAAGGGTCAAGTGGGAGACTCCGCCAAGGGTGGGCAGGGTCCCCAGCAGAAGAGTGGGGGGGACAGCGGAAAACAGAAAGGGTTCCCAAAAGGCCCCCAAAGTAATACCCAAGGGAACCAGCAGAAAGGTTCTCAGCCTCCCCCACCCCCGAAGCAGACAGGGGCCCAACAGTTAAACCTGTTCCCAAGGGGCCCCCTCAGTATTATAAATGTGGTGAGCTGGGTCACTTTGCCAGTGATCCCAAGTGCCGCCAGTATGTAAAACCAGCACCCTCTGGTGCTCTACCCAGGCAAGTGGCTACAGTAGCCTTTGGGGAAGAGGTAGACGTCCAAGGTGGGTGGGACCCCGTTCAGATGACCCTAGTCTCATTGGGAGACAGTGAAATGGTCCCTAAAACCGACTTGCCCTCTAACACTAAGAAATATGGGCAAGTGGTGACCGTCAATGGGAGGAAGGTAGAGGCTCTTCGAGACACAGGCGCCAGTGTGACTGCAGTGCGGCAGCACCTGGTATCTCAAGAGCAGGTTGTACCCCATGCCTATTGTCGGGTTGTCAATGCTGACAACACAGAGAGTCATTATCAAATGGCTCAAGTTCCCTTTGATTGGGGGGGTTCTCTGGTACTCTGCAAGTAGCTGTGAGAACTGCCATGCCTGTAGTCTGTCTCCTAGGAAATGATTTGGAGAGCTCCCCTTGGGAAAAGGTGGAGAAGACAGCTCACCTGCGGATGGTGGGTTTACCTGACTGGGCGTGCGTGACCACCCGGTCAATAGCAGCCAGTAGGGGTGTTCAAGAGATCCTGGAGCCTGAGGGGGAGGCCCAGGAACCGGCCTTAGGGAGAGGGCGCAGGAGGCGCGGGAAACCGGCCCCTACAGTTCCCACGGCCCAGGAGGAAGCAGACCTTGAGGGGGATGCCCTGGAGCCTACCGGGGAACAGATAGCCGAACTGGGGGACCTGCCTGAGCTGACCCATTGGCAGCAAGAAGGAGGCCCCTCCAGGGAGGAATTCTGCAGGGAGCAGAAAGAATGCCCCTCTCTCGTGGGTATGTGGCAGCAGGCTGCAGCCCAGACCAATGGTGATCAGTCCAGTACACATTTAATCTACTGGGATAATAACCTCCTATACTCTGAGCCTAAGGTTGCTGAACCTGGGTCAGCCCGTGCGCTGGTGGTACCCCAGAAGTTCAGAGCCTTCCTACTGGGGCTGGCTCACGATGTGCCATTAGCAGGGCATTTGGGGCAGGACAAGACCTATGAGAGGCTTGTCACCCACTTTTATTGGCCTCAAATGCACAGGAGCTCAGATGCTCATTGTAGGACCTCCGAGACTTGCCAGGCAAGTGGTAAGAGTGGAAGGAAGAAAAAGGCTCCACTCCAACCTTTCCCTGTGGTCAGTACCCCATTCCAGCGAGTGGGGATTGACATTGTGGGGCCACTGGACACCAAGACAGCCATGGGCAACAGGTTCATCCTGGTCTTGGTGGACCATGCCACCCGGTACCCTGAAGCCATCCCTCTGAGGACAGTGACGGCCCCCGTGGTGGGACGGGCACTGATGGGAATTTTCTCATCAGTAGGATTTCCTCTAGAGGTGGTGTCTGACAGGGGCACCAATTTCATATCGAAATATATGAAATCCCTTTGGCAAGAGTGTGGTGTAACCTACAAGTTCACCACCCCTTACCATCCCCAAGGAAACGGGTTGGTTGAGAGATTCAACCGAACCCTAAAGGGCATGATTATGGGTCTTGAGGAACCCATGAGGCGTAAGTGGGACGTCCTCTTACCATGCCTTCTCTTTGCGTACCGTGAGGTGCCACAAAAGTCTCTAGGGTTCAGTCCCTTTGAGCTTCTGTATGGCCACCCAGTACGAGGACCTCTTAGTCTGGTCAAGGAAGGCTGGGAGCAATCTCCCAGGAAACCTCCCCAGAATGTATATAGTTACATGCTGGCCTTCAGGAACCAGACTAGGCGTTTCAGGCAACTTGCTGAGGCAAATCTGGAAGCCAGCCAGGAAGAAATGAAGCGGTGGTACGAGCAGAATGCCACTCTGGATGAGCTTCAACCTGGGCAAAAGGTATAGGTCCTGGCCCCTGTGGAGCCTTGTGCACTCCAAGACAAGTGGACCGGACCCTTTGAGATTGTGGAGCGCAAGAGTCCTGTCACCTATTTGGTGAACTTGCAGTCTCCCAGGAACCCCTTGAGGGTCCTACATGTCAATCGACTAAAGCCCCACTTGGAGAGGTCCGAAGTGGGCATGCTCTTGGCCACAGATGGAGTCTGAGCCTCTTCCTGACCTCCTGATAGCCTCAGAGCGAGACGGGTCAGTGGATGGAGTTAACCTCTCACCCACCCTGACCCCTGAGCAACAGGATGACTGCTGGGGCAGTTTCCTGACCTTTTCTCCCTGGTTCCTGGTGTCACAGATTGGTGCGTCCATGATGTGGACACAGGAGACAGCTTGCCTGTGAAGCACAAGGCTTACAGAGTAACTGACAGGGTCAGAGCCTGCATCAAAGAGGAGGTCTCAAAGATGCTTGCTCTAGGGGTGGTTGAGTCCTCCAGCAGTCCTTGGGCCAGCCCAGTGGTCTTGGTCCCAAAGGCTGCAGCGCCGGGTGCCACACCCGAACTCCGTTTCTGTGTGGACTACAGAGGACTCAATTCAGTCACGAAGACTGACGCGCACCCCATCCCCAGAGCTGATGAGCTCATCGATCGGTTAGGGGCTGCACGGTACCTCAGCACGTTTGATTTAACGTCTGGGTACTGGCAGATAGCCTTGACTGATGGGGCCAAAGAGAGGTCCGCATTCTCCACACCAGATGGGCATTTCCAGTTCCGGATTATGCCATTTGGGATGAAGAATGCCCCTGCCACCTTCCAGAGGTTGGTCAACCAGGTGTTGGCTGGGCTGACCGAGTTCAGCGCCGCCTACCTGGACGACATCGCAGTGTTCAGTGGCACATGGAAAGAACACCTGCACCACCTCTGGGAAGTGTTGATGGCACTGCGCAAGGCAGGCCTCACGATCAAGGCAAGCAAGTGTCAGATCGGGCAGGGTTCCGTGGTGTACTTGGGACACCAAGTGGGGAGCGGCCAGGTGGTGTCAGAGACTGCAGAACTCCTCAGGATCCGGTTGGTGATATAGAGGTCCACCTCCAGATCTCCCCAGACTCCAACCAGAAGGTTACAGAGCCCAGAGGTGATCCGGTGAGGGAAAGGCTAGGGGAAGGGGTCAGCAGGGATTTGATTCTGAAACGAGAAAAACAACAACAAACAGTACTGTAACAACAATCTACTCTCTTTCGGTCTCACTAATGCAGGAGGCTACCAAAGGTATACTTGCATGAACATCACATCCCTTGAGGATACACACAATGTCCCCCCCACATGTGACTCGCCACATCCCTCTGTTAGAGCCCACCAGTGAAGCACATTCCTATCCTGCCTGCGTGTCCCTTTGGTTGGTCCTCCAAGGATCCACTCCCGATTCTTGATTCCCTTACTTATGGGCCAAGTCGCGTTTTTACTGAGTATCGGCTTCCACGGTGAAGACACCGCCGCCGGGAGTCCCTACGTTGTAGCGCTCCTTCACTCCGGTGATATCAACACGCTAGTGTCGGTGATCTTTCCACCTTCCTTGAGCTTCGCTAAGTAACTAAAGTCTTGTTCTCCCTTAACTGGCTGACATGCGCTCTCCTAGCGCTTATAAACAATGTAATAGCTCCTCTGAACTTTGAATAAACCACAGCTAGCTCCTTTGAGCCAAAAACAAAACCTCGCGCCTCAGAGCGTGAACCTCCAACGGTTGGCCCAAGCAAGCTCTTCTGAGCATTAATTTCCAGACGCTCCTTCGAGCGCGATATGTCACGGCTTCCCTGAGCCCCTGGGAGTCTTCCGAAACACAGGAAGGCTGGTCTCGAGGTCCGCACAGGGAGACTCCCGTGGTAGCTCAGCCTAGCTCCGACCCTCTCACCTGCTTCCCTGTTAGGTGACTCCGACTTCGGCAACGCCTCTCCCCACCTGGTTGCCAAGCTCCGAGGGACGGGGAAAGTGTAGTTCTCGGTTTCTTTCCAGATGCGCAGCAAACCCCCTGTCTCGCCGGGACGCCAAGCTCCGAACGGCGAAAAAGGGTTCTCCTCGAATTCAAAATAACGCACGTCTCCTGACGTGCATGACGGCCTTAAGTAGCCGTCCACTTCCTGGTTGCTGGGTCTTTGGGACTTGTAGTCCTGAGACGCTGGGTAGGCGCCGTGGGTCCCGATTCCTCACAGGTGGCGCCCCTCCAACCCAAGATTGAAACCATCCTGGCTTGGGAGCCCCCAAAGACCCAGACAGAGGTGAGGGCCTTTTTAGGACTCACAGGGTACTACAGGAGGTTTGTCAAGGGGTATGGCAGCATTGTTGCTCCCTTGACAGAGCTGACTTCGAAGAAGCAGCCCAGGAAAATGATCTGGACTGACACCTGTCAGAAGGCTTTTGACACCCTGAAGACTGCCATGTGCACGGCGCCCGTGCTCTTGGCTCCTGACTTCTCCAAAGAATTCCTAGTGCAGACAGACGCATCAGAACATGGTGTAGGGGCTGTTCTCTCACAGATGACTGAGGAGGGCTGGGACCAACCTGTAGCCTTCATTAGTAGGAGGTTACTTCCACGGGAACAAAGGTGGAGTGCAATCGAGCGAGAGAAGCATTTGCTGTGGTCTGGGCACGAAGAAGCTAAGACCCTACTTTTTTGGGTCTCACTTCCGGGTTCAGACAGACCACAGGCCCCTCAGATGGTTGATGCAAATGAGGGGTGAGAACCCAAAACTGTTGAGGTGGTCCATCTCCCTACAGGGTATGGACTTTACGGTGGAGCATCACCCTGGCACAGATCACGCCAATGCTGACGGTCTGTCCAGGTTTTTCCGCCTTAGTGAAGAGGAACACACTGGGGTAGGGTAGTTCCCCCCACATTACAGCTGGAGGGGACACGTGTTAGACCTGGCACCTTGGCGTGAGTTTCCCTTCAACTTTTTGCTGATGTGCCTCATGTGTTTTGTTGGTGTTAGCTGCTCAGGGCACTGTGCCACTGCCAATCAGTGCCACAGTGCAAGTGCTCCCTATGAAAAGTGTATACATTGATTGGTGTCCATGTTTGGCTTATTTGGTTTACTATCAGCCCCTAGTAAAGTGCACCAGGAGTGCCAGGGCTTGTAAATACAAATGCTACTGGTGGGCTTGCAGCACTGGTTGTGCCACCCACAGAAGCGGCCTAGTAAAATGTATCTAGGGTCTGCCATTGCAGAACCTGCGTGCAGTCTGGTACTGTCATGCTGACTGCGCAAGTGCACCTACTTGCCAGTCCCTAAACCTTCCCTTAACTACATATTAGTCATCCCTCTGGTAGGCCCAAGGGCAGGGTGCATTGTAGGCATAAGGTAGGACATGCCCTGATGTGTGTGGCATGTCCTAATAGTGAATTACAGCCATTTTCGTTTTTCACTATTGCAAGGCTACCTGCTCTCCATAGGCCAGAATGGGCTGCTGGAATTATTACACTCTATAATCCCAGCGGACTCAGAGAGCATGGTAGAAAGTCAAGTTTAGTATCCCTGAACTCAGAATAATAAAATACTTCTTTTAGTAAAGTTTATTTTAATATCCTGTGTTTGTAAATACTACTTTTAGAAAGTTAGTATTTACTTGCTTAGCCATCTCAGTCCGCCTCTGCTTTGTGTGTGTGTGTGTATGCTGCCTAGTTTCAGTGAGGGGCAGGGCTGGGGAATTCCAGGAGACAGGCTGGCTGCCAGGTGGTGGGTAGAGAGATTACACCAGGATGGGTGGGAGGAGTACACCTTGACTCTGAATAGACCTGTGCTCTGCCACCACAATGCTGGCTCCGCCCCCTGTGGAACGGCTGATGTCTCTGCCCTGTGAGCTGAAAGGAAAGAGCAGTCTCACCACAACAAAGTGCTCCAAAACCGGACTGACCCAGGCACAGGCCCCCTGGCCACAAAGAACAAAAGAAACTGTGTATAAAAGAAGGAGCCCTGCTCCTAAGAAATGAGATCCTGTTTACGCCAGGGAGAAACTCTGCCTGACGAGGAGGATCTGGGAAAGCTACATGGAGGACTACTGTCTCTAAGCCTGAGAGACTGGCCTGTGGTGGGTGCCTTGCTGCAAGAAGGAGAGAAAAAGACTGAGAAAGACTTTTGAATCAACTTGTGCTGTGTGAACAATCTCCAAGGGCTTGCTGGTAAACGTGCCCCCTGAACTGCGCCCCAGGAACAGTGGGCGCTACCCCTCCCTGGAAGAAAGGAAGCTGCTGCTGGTGAATTGCAACCGCTGACCCCAGAGAACTTGTAGGCCCCCATCTCGCCGAGCAACGTGACCTCTGCCCGACTGTGCTGCTCTGAGCACCGTGACGGCCTGCCCCGCCTGGCCTGAACAAAGTGAACTGCTGCCCCCCTTGAGCTGGAGCTCGCACCGTAAGGAGAGACTGTCGTATTCCAAGCCCCGAGCCTCTGTGGCCCGAGCCGTAGAGACCACTGCGAGGATCGACGACCCTCAAGTT
The DNA here is from genome assembly GCF_964204655.1 of Triturus cristatus. Taxonomy (NCBI): domain Eukaryota; kingdom Metazoa; phylum Chordata; class Amphibia; order Caudata; family Salamandridae; genus Triturus; species Triturus cristatus. The sequence goes on from NC_140589.1 coordinate 40,725,975, forward strand.
CGCCCCTTCTGGATGACGCCGACAGCGCTGTGCCGCTGAAATCACCCCCGAGCCGCCCCTCCTTCTTCCCCCCTCAAGGCGAGCTGTGGAAGTCCCGAGGCGCCCCCCCCCAAGCACCGTGGTTCTCTACAAGTGAAGACTACAACGCGACGTGGGACGCCCCCCCCTGTGACTGCCGAGGCCACCGCGAACTCTCCCTCAAGATCTAAGGTACTGTGCACCTCAAACTCCCCGGTACGACACGTACCTTCAACTGTGCGGCCCGGACTAGCTTTCCCGTACGCTGACCCCCGCAGGAAGCGTGAGTTGTTGCAAGGGAAGCGGCCCTGAGTGTACGGCGCATACGGACATCTGTACGACATGTACCTTCAACTGTGTGGCCCGGACTAACTTTCCCGTACGCTGACCCCCGCAGGAAGCGTGAGTTATTGCAAGGGAAGCGGCCCTGAGTGTACGGCGCTTACGGACATCTGTACGACACGATCCCTCGTCTGTACGGCCCGTACGGCCTTGTCCGCGTACGCTTACTCACGCCGGAAGCGTGAGCAATCGCAGTGAGGTGTCCCGAAGAGTGTACGGTCTGTACGAAGAGTGGTACGACGCATACAAACACCCGTACGACCCGTACAGGCGGCGCTTCGCCGCGCACAGGCCCCAAGAAGGTGTCTATTACCCCCAAAGTGTGCCTTGTGAAGAACTGTGGCCTCTGAAAGTATACCAAGTAACTGGAATCATATCTAAAGCTTAAAAAGACTGTGTTTGAAAGCCGACCTGAAGAGTTTATATAAAGAATTATATTTTTACAAATACAGTCTGGTGTCTCTGTGTGGTGGGTTGGTGATTGTTGTGGGATACCTTAAATGCTTAACCTCATGCCCTCTGGAATCTAGCCGGACTGCTCGCGCCACGTTACCTAGAGGGTGAGCAGGGGTTATTTTTCAAGAGTGATCCCTTGCCCTGACTTAGAGGAAAGGTTCCCTGCTTGTCGCAAGTGCATACCTGCGCCAACCAGAGACCCCGGATTCTAACAGGTGCCATAGCTGATCACGGGGAACTAAGTCAAAGGCAGTCTTTAAGTCAATAAATGCCAAATAAAGGCTGCCCTTACCAATCAAAACCACCTTCCAATATATTAAAAACAACCTAAAAGCTTGGTCCACCGTCCCTGTACATGCCCTAAATCCAGCTTGGTATTGGGAGAGTATATTTTCTTCCTCCACCCATTGATGGATTCTCTGTAGTAACACCCTACCAACTACTTTCTGCATGGCATCTATCAAACTAATTGGGAGGTAGTTGGCGGGATCATCCCTTTCACGTTTTTTAAAAATGGGTACCACCTCTGCCCCTTTCCATGATTCTGGTACTGCACTCCCTCTTGCAATTGAATTAATTAGAAGCATAGCATAATTTGCCGAGTTCCGAGGGTCTGCAAGAAAAAGATCTCCTGGAAGACCATCAGGTCCTGGGGCTTTTGCTGGGACTATTTTCTTTATAGCCATCTCGATTTCTTCTAATGTGAAGAAATCAGTGAGATTTGAGATAGTATAGAGGTTTGTTTGTTCGTGTATCCCCCCTCGATGAGTAGGATCTAATTCAGAATAAAGGCTCTCAAAATGATTATACCTATCTTGGCATGTGATATGGTTAGGAATCGCGTCAGGGTCTTTATTACCGTCCCGTCTGGCCTTATTCCAAAAAAGCTTGGGATCTCTGGCTATACTTGCGTCTTTTAGATCTTGCCAATATAACTCATCCCAGTCTAGTTTCGCTTGATAAATTGCAATTTTATAGGGCTTTCTGGCTTCTCTAATTAAAAGACAGTTTTTACTTTTTATTACTAAAATCAAGGCCTTTTTTTTTGTCTGCAGTCCCCATTGAACCAAGTATGGCACTTTTTGGCTCTTCTAGTTGGTTTACCTGTATTACCTACTATAAAATATGCTCCTATCTGAGCTGTCATGCTGTCATACAAATCTGGTATTTTTGTTAGTCCCCCTGGTTCCTCATTGGCCTCTAGTAATAAACGAGTGTTTTCGCTCAAAGCTTGACTTATGCCAGCTGTCAATGGTTCTTGGGCAAGATCTTTGGGCCATTTGAGGGTCCTTCTGGAATTTGAGGGTACTAACTCTTTTGTGATCATAAGGGGTTCTAAAAACTGGTTACAGGAAGGGAGAGAGACCCAAGGATTGGCTATAGTACTTAATGTGTTGTGGTCACTGTCAGTGGAAGGGAGAACTTCCATATCCAGTATCTTTTTCCATAACCTCACATCTACTAATATGTAGTCGATTTGTGAAGGGCAATTAATTCTATTGAATGTATTGGCTCCTGTGACATCAGAAGGGGTTCTTCCATTCGCAGCCCTTAATCCAAATTCCAATGTGAGTGCATTAATCTGGATTGCAATTTGAGACCGTTTTTTGATGGGGGGTAAATTTAATGTTGGGACGCCCCATTGGGGAATCTACTTCATCTAACCCCATCAAATCCTCTGAGTCTAGTGGCTCAAAAGTGCAATTAAAATCGCCTGCAATCATGATACATGAGTTTGGTGCACTGTTGGCTAGCTCCTGTTCTAAGGACAGTACAATATTTGACGGTTTGCCCCCAGGTGTGCCTCTTATGTATACATTAAACAACTCCACGATTTTACCACATCTATGTCCCTTAATTGTGAGCCGCATGATATCTAGGTTATCACAATGATGTTCAATAATTTGGCAGACCATATCAGTCTTAATCCAAACAATGAGACCTCCGGAAGGCCTTCCCCCTCCCCTTGGAAACAGCAGATTTAAAATAACAAACATAGCCAGATTTGTATAATGGGACTAGGCTCCATGTTTCTTGGAACATGCAGATATGATGTTCCTCGATCAAGTCATTCCAGTCAGGTAGGGACATTTTCCTATAAAGGCCTGCAATGTTCTATGAGAGAATCTTAAACTGCGATAATGAAGTTTTATTACAAGAAAAGTTTTGACATTTCAATTGAGATTGGGCCGGTGACTGGGCGAGAATATTATTAGATGTTACCACCCCCTGATCTCTTGGGCCATTGGTCAAATTATTGCTATGGATACTAAATTTTGGGGAAGTTTGAGAGCCATCAGGGGTGACATTCATTCCAAGATTACCAAGGACATTTAAAGTATTGGGGGTTGTAATGGGTTGTGACTTCTGTCTAAACTAAATGGGCTGCCCTAGTCAATCCACGGCCTCAAGCAGGGACCCACTAGGAATGGATGATAACTGCGAACTATCGTTGGCCCTAGTTGTAGCAATTGTGGGAAAGCGCCTAACCTGGATAGATGAAAAATCAGGAGAGCAGGTTCTATACTCCAATGCCAAGAGATTTTCCGCTAGGTCAGAGTTAATCAGGGTAAGCTCGATACAATCCGATAGTTGACTAATGGACGTACGTCTCCTTGCTCTAACTATGTCTTCCCTGATCAACGAGCGGCAACCCCTAACGTGTCACAGCCTATGAATGGACTTTGGGGGCGTGGCCTGCTGCGCAGCGAGATGGCCGCTCTCTGGGTGAGCTCTGCTGGCCGGAAAACAATTCTGACATTATCCTGCACTTCGGGGTGAGACCGAGCTGCCCGGACCGGTAGAAATAGCAGATGGGGCGGTGTGGCATCTGCGGAGGTGCATAATTCCCGTCCTGTCTTGGTCTGTCGGGTGCTGCTGCCCGCTGAACTCGGGGGCGGTGCTCGCCGGCGGTGTCTGCTGGAGCACAACCTGGGGAGGCGGCTACTCGAGCCCGAGACGGACCTGCCAGACGCGGCCTGTGCCAAGAAAAGAGCAGCGTGGACTAGTGGGGCTTAATCCTGGTTGCTGCTGGCGGCGGATGTCTTTCCCCCGCAGGTGGTGAAGGGCAGTGGCGTGTGCTGTGCTTGGCGCCTGCTGGGATGTGAGACGAAGGGGCTGCGGAGAGGAGATCAAGTCTCTGCGATCCAGCTGCCATTGTTGGGTGCGACACAGAGTTTGGCGGGCCCGAGATCTGCTGCACGGAGACGCCCGGAACTCGGGATATATGGAACAGATATGATCGCCGGCGGCTGGCGCGGGCCTCGAAGCACGGACACGGTCAGTAGATTAAGGAATGTGAGACCGCCATTTTGAATCTTGCGGCTGGCGTGCTGGGAAGTGTTGGGACGACTTGGGCGCCTGAGAACGGTGTGGTCACCCGATGAGCCGTCGTAATACCGCATCGCTGCGGCCAGGGACACTGAGGGTGTGATAGCTGTTGCCCGTGTGGAGAGGTGCGGGCCGGCCTGGGGGTGGGTCCGATCGTCCTGAAGACCAGTCATAACTTTGGAGCTGTGTGCCTTGGCTGGGGGACGCTGCCGCTACGACACTGGGAGCATCGGGGGGCGCCTGGAGATCTGCGCTGTCCGCAGTGACGGAGCTACGTCTGGGGCTGCGTATGGTCTGCAGATGCAGAGGAAGCAGGTACATGGATGAGAACTGCCGTGGACCTAACTGCTGGTTGGCGACTGTGTGAGGGTGCTGTGCTGTCAACCCCCTGCGCTGCCTGTGCTACAACAAGGCATTGTTTGGGGATCGCCTGCTGGGGTAGTTGGCCCACGCGCCCCTCTGCAACGTGTATTATAGCGCGGATGTGGCCTGTGCCTCACGACTTCATAGCCGGAACCGGTTAGTGGGTGCGCTACCGGTAGTGTGGGGGTGCCCTGCTGAGGAATATCCGTTCAACATCCGATACGGTTGTGGCTGGGGGGCCCCTGCTGCTGGTTCTCCGAAAGATATAGAGACGCTACACTGACAATGGGAAAGCAGGACGCTAAACAGCCGAAGCTGACCTTCGACCAGAAGCGCTCCACGAGGCAGGTGGAGTTGGAGCCGGAATCCCAAGCAGAGGTGAGGCGTGAACAAGCGGCGGATGATCATGGCGAGGACTTGCGCACACTAATGCTTGAGATGCGTTCAAGCCTAAGAAATATTGACACCAAACTTGACAACCTTACCTGTCAATTAGACTCTGTGAAAACTCAGGTAGCGATGCACGAGACGCGTCTGGATACTCTTGAAACTCGACAATCGGAATTTCATGAGTTCCAAGTTGAAACGAAAGACCAGCTATTGCATATGGACAAATTGCTAGGCGTTATCCGAGCTAAGAACGAGGACCTAGAAGCGAGGTCACGACGCAATAACCTCCGCGTCACGGGCATTCCAGAGACAACGGCAATCTCCAAAATGGAAACCTACATAACTGAGCTCTTGCACGAACTGTTTGACACTCACCTGTCCGCGGTGTTTGTGGTGGAGAGAGCGCACAGGTCCCTGGGCCAGAGACCTCCTGTTGGGGCGCCGCCTCGGCCTATTATTGCGAGGCTTTTGAACTACCAGGATCGTGATCTCATCCTAAAACTGGCCAGGGAAAGGGGGAACATCACGCATAAAGGTAATAATATCTCGTTCTACCCAGACTTCACCCCGGCGGTCCAGGCTGCCCGCCGTGAATTTCTTCCAGCAAAGCGGGTCCTCCTCCAGGCACAGATTCCGTACTCTCTCCTCTACCCTGCTAAACTGAAGGTGTCATTTGAGGGAACTGCCCATATATTTACTGACGCTAAGGCGGCAATGAAGTTCGCCAAACATGTGGGAGGGAGATCCACAAAACGGCTCCGTGGTGGGGCGGAGGCGGCTGAAGGCAGACTGAGTGATAATGATTAAACATGTGTATTATATTGTGCATCAACGGAGCCGCGAATATTGGTCAACTGGGAGCTACGATATGATGTAGTGGGGTGTGAATTTGTGTATCCCCGGGTTTCGTTTCATGATATCTGTTATAATGTGTTGCTCCCAGTAACTAGGTCTTGGGCGGTTCGTACCCCCTGCAGATCTTCTGGCCACCCTGTCACGTACAGGGTTGTAGCCGGCATAGCTATACCCCCTCGGGAATGCTCCCTTGCTCGATTCATGACTGTTTGGTTTTTTTTGGGGGGATGGATATTCTACAACCCGGTTGGGGGGTTGGAGTGGGTGGGGGGTGGGACAGTTGGTTTTGGGTTATGGTTACTTGCCAGGATCTTTATAATATGATGTATGTCTGGTGTCCTCTACTTACGTGCAGGTCCCTGTCAAATTGGTCTTTTTACACTTTAAAAACTACAGAGGGAAATGCACAGGGTAGATAAAACATTGAACTGTCTGACCTGGAATGTTCGGGGGCTAAACGACCATAGGAAGGCACGGTTAGTGCATGCATACCTGGTGTGTCATTGTGTAGATGTCTGCCTATTGCTGGAGACGCACGTGAATGCTGCGCCGGCCCAGAGGCTGCGTCATAATAGGTGGGGACATGTCTACTCAGCTATCTATTCCAACTACGCCCGTGGGGTGGCAGTACTGATCCGACGCGGGCTAGACTGGAGGGAGGGTTCAGTGCCGAGCGATCCGGAGGGTAGGTATGTTTTGATACAGGGCCTGATATGTGGCATTTCGGTGGTGATTGTGGCTGTGTATGGTCCCAACATTGATTCCCCCATGTTCTTCCATAAACTTTGGGGGCAGGTGAAGGCTACAGGTTGCAGTACGATTCTGTGGGGGGGAGATTTCAACGCGGTGCTTGATGACAAAACAGACAGAAAGGGGGCGGCCCGAGCACTAAACCCATCGGCGGGTACTGCGTTGCGAGAGATAATTGTTGATGGCGCGCTTGTTAATATTTGGCGGAGCAGACATGAGGCTGTGAGGGAGGGAACCTGTATATCGGCCCACTGCAGCGCCTGGTCCCGCCTGGATTACTGGCTGGTGTCGCGAGACATTGCCCTGTGGACCGTGGGGGTGGAGCATATGCCCCGTTCCTTGTCTGACCACGCCCCTTGCCTGTTGAGATTGTTGATCCCGGGCAGTTCGTGGCGTCTCCCGCCTCACGCTCTACTAGACGATGCATTTAAAGAAGAGATCAGGACGGACATCACTGACTATTTTGAGCTTAATGCGGGATCGGTAGACACTCAGGCATCTTTGTGGGAAGCCTTTAAGGTTGTCATTAGGGGCTAGTGCATTGCCCGGCAGGCCGGGGTGTTGAAGGTGATACGAGGCTCCCTTGCAGCGCTGGAAACTGATATAAAACAACTCGAACGGACTTTCTTTGATACTGGAGGGGTGGAGGAGGCGGGACTGATGAAAACCAAGTTATTGGCATACGAAGAGGAGGCGTTGCGGGAGGTAAAATTTTTAGGGAAATATGCAGAGGCTAGACGATATGGTGAGGCTGGGAGACCGGGGAAGGCCTTGGCAGGCATGTTAAGAACACCGCAAGCCGCGACATACATTCATGAAATGCGCACAAAAGCTGACGATCTACTTCATGACCGGGGGGAGATCATGGGGACATTCTCTGATTTTTACTATATACCAGCACCCAAGATACATGTCCGGAGGGACTGGAATCCTTTCTGGATTCAATTGCATTGGTGTGGTTTAATAATAAACATAGGGAATATATGGACCTTCCGATAGATGCTGGAGATGTGGCGCAGGTCATTAAGAGCCTACCGTCTGATAAAGCGCCTGGGCCGGATGGTCTGACCACGGCTTTCTATAAGGCATACGCGGACGAGTTGTCGCCCAGGTTACTGGCAGTCTATGAAGAAGCCTTAGAGAAGGGAGTGCTGCCTGCAACTATGCGTGAGGCGCTGATCATCACACTGCTAAAGCCAGATAAGCCGGCAGACGACCTAGACTCCTATCGGCCCCTCTCCCTGATTAATGTGGATGTGAAGATCCTGGCTAAGTTGATTGCGAACCGGGTGCAGCCCATGCTGCCTATAATAGCACTCCCCGACCAATCGGGATTCATTCCGGGTAGATCAACCTCACATAATATACGTACGATCTTCTCCGCCCTACACTACTTACACCCTGATGTCAGGGCTGCGGTGGTGTTTCTGGACGCCACAAAGGCCTTTGACACGCTTGAGTGGCCCTATTTATTTACTATTCTGAGCAGAATGGGTTTTAGTACGCTTCTCCTCAGGAAGATCCGTTTGCTCTACACTTTACCCAAAGCCAGGGTGCGGGTGAAAGGCCTGGTGTCTGAACCTTTCTCCATCTCGCGGGGTACGAGACAAGGTTGTCCTCTCTCCCCGCTGCTATTCGCTATAGCTATGGAACCGCTAGCGGCCAGAATTCGACAACATCACACGGCAAGGGGTATAGGCTTCAGTTCTAGAAATCTCCTAATATCGCTGTACGCGGACGATGTGACCCTTTATATTATCAATCCTGAAGAAAATTTGAATCCTCTACTGCGAGAATTTGTCCGCATTGAAGGCCTTGCAGGCATTTCCGTCAATTGGTCTAAGTCGGTAATTTTCCCCCTGACCGATAATACCACAGAGGTGTCCTCCGAATACCCCCTGCGCTGGGAGGCAGATGAGGTCAAATACCTGGGGATCTGGATAAGTCGGAGCCTTCAGGCGATCTGGAATCTAAACTATGGTAGAGCGATGATGTGGTTGGGTGAGAAGGTGAAGCTCTGGACTTCACTGCCCCTGTCCCTCACAGGGCGGATTGCGTTGGCCAAAATGATTATACCACCCAAATTCCTCTACCTATTTGCCAATATACCTATACCACTTACGTCGCATTTCTTTGCTACCCTAAGATCCAATCTGGTGCAGCTGGCGTGGGCAGGCGGGCAAGCTAGGGTGGCATGGGACATACTGTCGCTGCCAATGAGACAGGGCGTCCTGGGAGCCCCGGATGTGAAGCTGTATGCCCTCTGCACTCAGGCTCAATTTTTACATTTCTGGACCCACCCGACTCCATTTGTCCTCATGTGGCAGTGGAGCGGGATGCTGTGGCGCCCCTTCCGCTAAATGTGGCGATATGTGCAACGGCGAAACGCCCTAGAGCTGATGTGTGTCAGGACTCCAAGGTTACAGATAGGTTTGATAGCGCATCGAAAGGTCAAAGCTTTCACTCCCCGTGCTATGGAAGATACATGGATGGAGCTAACTCGGAAATGGCACCTAAAAAGGCCACCGGAACCGAGTAGCGGTTAGAGTTCTAGTGTCTAGTAGAGAACGCGCTGGAATTCCAGGTGAGGCTCGCGCTGCTTGTGAACTGCGCACTTCACCGAGAATTCCAGGGAGTCAGGAGAGCACTTCAGAGTGCGATAGCGAAATAGTCATAGTGTTGTTTTTTCTGAGAGAATATCGTTATCAGGGCAGAGAAAGGTATTCGGGAGTCTGCTGGTTATGAGTCCACGAACCGGAGTTCAAAGAAGTTTAGCGGTTTGTGAGGCATTAGTACCGTGTAGAGAGAGAGAGACGGAGCAGCGTCGCACCGAAGCATCTGAAAAAGAAGAAGAAAACGAAGCTAAGTTATCAAAAGCGTATTTTTACAATCTGTGAATAGAAATACATTTGCTGATAACAAAATAAGTAAAACGAACTTACTGTGAAGAAAAACGGCATTTCTGTAACCCAGCACTGAAGTCAAGTGCTGAATCGGCAAGACCTGTAACATGAGCAAGGTGTAAATAGTTAAAACAAGAGAAACAATACTCACCAGAGAGATAAAAGACGTCAGTTGGTAGCTGGGAAACCGAGAGCTATAAGATAAAGCCTAAAAGGAAAGGTAGAGAAAATACATTATAAAAAGATGATTAATTACCAATAGGAAAAGACCTTAAACACAGTAAGTAGAATTCTAATTGAATACAATAATACAGAGTCAAGAGGAGAGTAGAGGTCCTTAACAAATAAATGTAAATATATTGCAGGTGTGCTAAAAGAAAGAAACTGCGAATAGAGGCAGACAGCAAGGAAGATTAAAATAGATGAGAGTGACAGAAAATAGAGAAGTAAGTAAAAATACACAGGGAGAAAGAGTAGCACGAAGAGGATAAACATTTGGTTAAAGATGTCTTTCTATTGCAGACAAAGAATTCAATTAAGGATGAAAAGAGCACACACAGAAAAGACTACATAAAAATAGAAGAGGAGCTGTGTTCTGGGATTAGCAGGGTAAGGAAGCGAGATAACAGGGTTTAAAGAATAAAGACAGGTTTAAGGACAAAAAGGGTTTATGATAACATTAACTTCTGTCTGCAGGTTTACCTCATCAACAACAGAAGTCTGCAGGACGGACTACTGGAGAAACCAGCCAGAACAGTCTCTTCTCTCTTTTGTTATTTTATCCACTTTTCCCCCTTCCCCCATGAAAGCCTCTCTAGAGACTTGTTACACTAAGCTCTAGGTTGTTGTCGGGGTGGATTCGGGAGCTAGCATCTCTGTTCCTATGTAGTAGCGTACAGTGATTTAAATCTGACAATGTGGACACGGCTGGGACACTACAATAGGTCTGGGAGGAGTTGCGAAAAAGAGCGGGGGATCCAATGCTCTATGCCCCCTCGCTCCTCCTGATGCATAACCCGTTGCTGTTGTGTGTTGCGGATGGCGTTGCTAAGCGCCTAGTGGAAAAATTGCATCTTCGTACCTTTGCTGACCTCTTCCCCAACGACAGGTTCCTATCCCCCCCGGTAGCTGAGGGGGACTGCACGGTGCCCTTCTCTGAACTATTTTTGTATCATAAATTGCGGGTGGCATGCCGCGCGCTCAGCGGGGACTTTCCTGAGGCCCCACCGACCTTTGCTGCTCTTGAGGCAGTGGTGGGTTCCCCGTCCTCACGCAAGTTAGTCACTCGTATATACAGGCAAATGCAAAACACGGCGCCGGTGGCAAAGCCTAAGTCCCTTCAGTATTGGAATGAGGAGCTCCAATCCCCGCAGTCCGAAGACCAATGGGAGTTCTGCTGTGGGCAGCTAACTGAGCTGTCACCCAACTATAAGCTACGACTAATACACTTTAAATACTTACACAGATTCTAAAGAACCCCTATCAGTCTGAAAAAAATGGGGCTTCGGGAGACTGATGAGTGTTGGAGATGCAGGTGTTCCCCGGCTTCCTTTTTACACATAGCGTGGTCCTGCCCGAGGTTGGAGAGGTATTGGTCTCAGATTTTTAATTTGCTTAACCAAATTGTTGGTCTCTCAGATGTCCCGTCCCCTGCGCTTGGGATATTGGGTTATGTCAGAGACACTCCACCAACATCGTGCAAACTGCATGCGCTGCTCCTGTTATTTGCTAAAAGACAAGTAGCGCTTCATTGGGGCAGATGTAGGGTGCCCACAGTGAAGGGTTGGTTGGCTGCCGTGACATATGGGTATACACAGCTGAACACGTTCTGGGAGATGATGCCGTCTGCGTCCCGGCCCCGCGATATTTGGGAACCATTTGTAAGTTGGGCCCGGGAGCGTCAAGGCATGGAGTCAGAGGGTACTATCTTGAATGAGTGAGCTCTATGGGATGGGGTGGGGTGGATGGGAGGACGCTCCGTATGTAGAGATGACACGCTGTTTACTCCCTATGCTGTGAGTGAAACTGTAGCAATGTACCAGCTCCGATTATTGCCTGTGCAGTCCTTTACAATTGTCTTTCCAGGCGATTATGCTGCAAACTGAGGCCCCCGGAGCTCCTAGATCCAGTTTGGTATTCTGCATTGCCTCCTTTGAAATTGACGGGCGAGTATTGCACTTTGTTCATTTATGTATGACACCTGTAAACATACTGTATATAGATGTACCACAATGCTGGCTGGTTGATTCTGTTGGTTGTATTAATTTTGTCAACATAGCAGAAATGTTTAATAAAATTTAAAAAAAAAAAAAAAAAATGAATGGACTTGTTTATCAGGGATTCGGTGTTCTCATTTTTAGTACCTATTTTGGGAACATTGACCATATAAACTGTCTGAGCATGACTAGTAAAGCAAGGTGATTCTGCATTTTTTCGGAGAGATGTATTACCACCCAAAGAAGGAATAAATGGGGCGTTGCTTAATCTTCTACAGTTTGCTACTGCTTGTGAGTAGGATTGTTTTTGCAGAGTATTAGGAGGGGGGAGTCCAGGAGGACCTAAAGGCAAAGTAGATTGAGTCTTAATAGTACGCTGTGAGTGGACGACGGAAGCTGGTGGCGCAACACTGTCTATTTGATCTCCTAGCGGTGATATGAGATGCAAGTTGGATAAAGCACGAATGGCTGAAGTATGCGATACGTTATTAGAAACTAGGAGCTTGACAGTAGCCACTAACTCCTCAATTGTTGCTTTCAAGGACCCAACCTCCTCCCTAAGCAGCTTGACCGTGTGGAAAAGGATCTGTGGGGATAGAGGGCCTGTGTTATCTGTCTCGTTTTGGCTCCTCTTCGAAGTTATAGTGGGATGTGAGGGTTGTACTTCCTCATGGGGATCAGACTTCCCAGCCAAAGCTGCAAACCGATTTGTACAGGTGATTAGAGGGTCTATATGGCACGCTACATCCTGGGCAGGAAGGATAGACAGTTGGAGAGGAAAATCAGGCGTCTGAAAAGCTGACTCTGGTTGTGTTATCTCTCGACAAACAACTGTTTCCTTACGTTGTACTTTCTGGAACATTGATGGAACAATAGTAGGGCGTGGAGGGGTAGGGTCTTTTGGAGATGTCAAGTTAGCAGAGTCGGTGGCAACCGGGAGATCAACTCCCAATATCCCCTCGCATTCTATAATAAGATGATCACTTCTGTCCATAACACAGTTGTTATTCGTGGCTACTTTCTTGGCTAGTTTCCTAGCCTTTTTCTCTTTTCCTACCCCACCAGTAGAACCACTTGCCCCCCCCCCCCCCCCCCCCGAACTCTGGCGCTTTTGAGCGCGAGGCTGATCTGGTCCGTCCCTCCAGGGAGCAAGGCACTCTGGGACTAGAAGTCCCCACTAGCAGCAGGCAAGCAGCCTCTGGTGTAAGGAACGTCCCGCGGGGAAAGGAAACTAACTCCTGTCCCTTGCTTTTCACTAACACTGTGAGTACATGGGATGAGGTGAGGCAGTTACAGGAAGAGGCAGGAGAAGAAGAAAAGAAACAGTGGATAAAATCAGGATGTGCACCATGGGAGGTAGACAGGGTTTTGGTTTATCGTGATGGAAGAGCAGTAATGCCTGATAGCATGATCTCTACCATGGCACGGATGTACCATGGGCAGGCACATATAGATAGGGATGCCATGATTAGACTTTTCAAACAGACCTGGTATAACGCCAAGTTCCGGCTTGTAGCTGAAAGCCTTTGTCAAAGATGCCTTATATGCCAGCAATATAATCCAGGAAGAAAAACAGTGGTGAGTTTGGGAACCATAGGACGGGAGGGAGGTCCTTTCACCAGAATGCAGATTGATCTCATTGAAATGCCCCATGTAATCGGCTAAGATAAGTCCTAGTAATTGTCTGCCTGCTTTCACGTTGGCTGGAGGCTTACCCGACCAGAAGGAGAGATGGAGTTACTGTAGCGAAACTTCTATTGAGAGAGTTCATTCCTAGGTTTGGTTTCCCAGGAACGATTAAATCAGATAGAGGAAAGCATTTCCAGAATGAAATTATAAAATTGAATTGTGAAGCATTGAATGTACAACAGAAACTACATTGTGCCTATCGCCCAGAGGCTTCTGGAGTAGTAGAACAAATGAATGGCACCATTAAGAACAGATTGGGAAAAATGTGTTTGGCCACAGGTCTAAAATGGCCAGATGTCTTGCCTCTTGTGCTCATGACTATTAGGTTGATTCCTGATAGGAGCACTGGTCTGAGCCCCCATGAAATTATTATGGTTAGAGCGATGAGACATGATTTCATTCCTGTCAACAAACTACTGCCTATATCTGATGACTTCGTTTTGGATTATTGCAAGGGGTTGGCTGATACCGTTCGTTCTGTGTTTCATCAGGTTGGACCAGATGCAACCACCGTTGAAAAGAAGCCAGCTCATGATTTGAGTCCTGGACACTGGGTACGAATCAAAGTACATAGAAGGAGAAATTGTCTGGTCCCACGCTGGGGGAAATCACGTCAAGTGATTCTGACTACAACGACTGCTGTGAAGTGTGCCAAGGTAAAGAATTGGATTCATGCTAGTCACACTCTTCGAGTTCCTGGTCCTATAAATAGATCTGAAGAAGAGTATTTGGAAGAGTCTGATACCAGTTCTGAGTCAGAATCAGAAGAAACAAGAACAAGACAAAGCCCAAGAATGGGAGAAGCGGATTTGAGCCAAGTTGCGGAGGCGGAGAATATACCACTAAGGAGACGACTGGAAATTTCTGACACTAGCTCCGAATGAGAGACTGAACAGGTGGGAATACAAGAAAGGAACAAAGAAAATATTGAAGAAACTGAACAAGAAATTTTTGATAAAGAAGCACCAAGTACAAGCACAAGAGAAATTCCGCCTGAAATCATAGAAATAGTGAGGAATTAGATACAGAGAGTGAGGGTAAGATTATTGCGGAAGACCCCCGAGGAGGTGTAGGGACGACACACATCCAGGTAGAAAAAGGGACAGTTAGTCAGCAGGAAGATTGCATGGAAGAAACACGAGGAGAGTTAAACGTAGATAGTGAACCTGAGGTCCTGAGAACAAAATCCAAAGAAAGTAAAAGTCAAACTGATACAGAATCTGAATAGAGTGAAGAAGAAAGCCAAGGGGGAAGAACTTTGAGGAAAAGAGCTTGGAAGACGGAGCGAGGTGAGAAGGAAAAAAAGTTGAAGAGGTCGTCGAGAGCGGAAATTTGGCCTAATAAACTTAAAAGATTGAGATACCGACTAACGAGAATAAAATCTTCTAACGCTGAACAAGTGAATGAAGTGTCTAGTCAAGAGAAATCAGAAGACACTGATCAGGCACACTTGAAAGGAGCAAAGAGGATAAAGAAATCAAAACAGAAGTACAAGTCACCAGAGTGGACATATGTGGCACTTCCTGATATACAAGAGGAAGCAGATAGCCAAGAAAGTCTAGGAGTGACTGTGCAGGAAGTGGTTGAAGAAGAAGATTCGGAAATCCTGAGAGTTATCTTATCTGATATCAGAGAAGAGACGGATGATCAGGAAGTTCTGAACCAAGATTGTGAAAACAGAGACAAAGACGATCCATGCACGGATTGAAATGACAAAGAAAGGCACAAGCAATTACAACGTCGGACAAGACACGTAACTGGAAGAACCAAGTAGGCAATCAAAGCCTTAGGTTTAGACAAAAATAAATTGTGAATGAAAAGAGGCTAAGTCAAAAGACACTGATCATTTCCGAAATGGCAAACACAGAAGGTAGAAAACCTACATGTGGGTTTCTCCGAAGATGGTGTAAAATGTGTTTTTGTTGTACAGGATTACTAATGCTTGTATGGATCATATTAGCAATGATGGTTTCATTTAGAGTAACATTTGAAGAGGTAGAAAACCAGACCAAGAACGGGACTAATAGAGGAGAGATTTATGATACTCATGTTACTAAACTGGTAGACGGAACAGATTTTCATAAGGATAAGTCTATAAATGATTTCTCTAATAATGTTTTTTCAAAGTTGCTGTACGAATATGTAAAGACTATGGAAGTTAGAGATTGTTATGTTTGTATGCAGTTACCTGCATCTGTGTCAGAAGGTGTCACCTATCATCACCTTCCTTTGACATATGGGATAACTTGTAGTGTGTTAGCAAGTTTGTTCTATAGAACAGGGAAATTAGAATACTATTATACTGATGTAGATAATGTTTTCTCACAGATACCTGTAGGCCCCGAACTAAACAAGGTGATTCCTGGTAGAATTGTAGGTGCATTTTTCTTAGAAACAAGAGAATTAACTTTAGAAGAAGTGTTTAAGAATAATCATACTTGTAGTATGAGAAAAGAAGAAAAAACATTCCTGAACATGGTAGAGGAGAGGAGAATTAAGATGCAAAGAAAATAGTCTGGGGAAAAGATGGAAACAACATTTTGGTATGCTGAAAGGAAAACCATTTAAAGGGAGAAACAAATCCCGCAATAGCTTTAGATTGGCCTCAGAGAGGGAAATTGTGCATCAGTAAAGATAACACTGCTTATGATAATTACTTTGTAGGTGCAAGTGAATGCCATGACTTATATAAAATCAAGGGAGGATGGGGATTTAAAGGAGGAAATGATCCGGTAGTCCCTGCAATATATTACATCTGTGGGAACAGGGCTTATTATAGGTTACCGGACCACTGGTACGGTACATGCTACCTAGGCCTTATTTTCCCAAAAATATTTAATGTGGGAAGGGGAGAGGACGGTTTGCATGAAATAGGTAGACAACTAACACGTAGAAGGAGGGGGAGTTGGTCATAAATTATAGGCGATATATTGGAGCACTGATACCAGCCGTTGGAATATCTCTGAATACACATAAAATTAGAAAATTGTCTACAGTTGTGGATCACTTATCGACAAGCACAGCTGGAGGGTTCTTAATGGTGAATACAGAATTGGTTGCCATGAGAGCGATGATTATGTAAAGTTGCAAAATCGACTTGCCATTGATATTATATTGGCCAAAGAGGGAGGAGTCTTTGGAATGCTGAAGGTACAACATTGCTGTACTTACATTCCTGACAAAAGTCAAAATTTTAAGAAATACATTAAGAATATAACTGATTTGCATGAAGAAATTGTTTCACTGGAGGTTGAAAGTGTTTGGGAGAAACTTGGTAAAAGTGTTTCTACTATAAAGAGTTTATTAACAAAATTAGGTAGTTCATTTGTGAGTAAAATACTAATACCAGTGACTTGTGTGATAATGCTGATACTGATATTAAGACTAGGGTGTGTATGTATAAAAAGAAGAAAGTTACAAAATAAAATAAAAGGAGAGATTGAGAAAAGAAAGGAGAAAGAAATAGGAGAAAGAGAAATAGGAGATATAGAACTAGAAAAATGCAAAGAAAACATGTACAAGAAAACAAGAGAAGATGAGATGGGAAATACTATGATGTAACATAATAAATGCAAGGGAACTGAGTAAACATTTCCGTAGAAAATTTGACATTTTATTGTGATTTGTGGTGATGTTAAACATCGCCAAAGGGGGGATTGATGGAGCAGGTAAAACAACATTTTGTATACCTCCTCTATTTTGCATGAAATTAATTACGTAATCATTTTAAGTATTAACTTGTATTACCTAGTGTAATAAACACAAGATTCACGTGGGACTAAAATGCTATTGCATGGCAAACAATTAAATGATTAACTGTGGTACGCAAACTAACCTTAGAATGTGGTGAAATAGAGAATTGCATGATTCATGTTGCTTTTGTGATGGTTTGTGCTTCCAGTGCTGCAGAATGGTGAGTATTATTGCTTTAAATGTTGCTACAAGCTAGAAAGATACTGATATATATTGGGATTAGCGTGGGTTTAAACATTAGAATCTTAATTTCTATATTTTAATTACCGTTATGTTTGTCTTTGCTTAAGTTGGCATTTGGGCTTACTAGACCGCAGTACTTAAGATGGAGTTCTGAAGATGCCACCGTCATGTGAGCGCGATGTCTACTGCACAGAATCGGATGGCTCTGGAGATCTCCAAGCGACCTCCGACACGAACCAGAGTGTTCCTTGTCAAGGATAGGAACATGGAGGACTGCCAAAACGAAGAATGGTGCGAATGATCGAGGGGACAATGAAGGACCTGTACAAAAAGGCTTGCATGTTGTTACTTCTGAACTTTTGCCTGTGAATTACCAAAAAGAATACAATTGAGAAATGTCATGCCCGGTCTCATGGTAAACAGGCAAACCTGGGAACATTTGGGAGACTTGCAAGTTGAAATTGGTTTAGCCAATCAGAACACATTCTACCCCTAAATTATTGCACATTGACATAAAAATTAAGGAGAAAAAAAGGTATAAAAAGTCCAGGATCGTTCATTCTTTGCTTGATTCGTTGGTTTGCTAGAATGACCATCTTTGGCTTTGGGACTGCGCCAAACTGAAGGAGATTTCCTGGTTTACTTGGGTTTTCTTTGAATGCAAGAGGATGATTCCATCGGAAGTGTTTTGATTATTACTGTGGGTTGACGGGTTCCTCTGGAGATTGTCGCAGAGACTGGAATAATATTCGGGGTGGTCGGAAGGTCGCCAATATTCAAAATTCGGTAAATATAAATGTTATGAAAATGTTATGATAAAGATCAAAAGATAGGAGGTCTCCTAAATAGATGAATTATTTGAACTGTAACCCTGAATATGCTAATGCAGAGCGAACTAAATTAGATAAACTAAAATTGGATTAATAAGAAATTAGTTTGTGATTCTTAAATAAGGTATTGAAAGTTAACCGCAGGTTTCCGATCCTTTAATCGTGTTTTAGCTGGTTCTAAATCACTATCAACCAGTCCAACTAATTGGTCCATCGACCAAGTGGTGGAGTGCCTTGATGTCAAAGTTAGGATTCTATAGGTGCTAATGTATATAATGTGTTTAATGTAAAGGAATTATACTCGATAGATAACAAGGTACCCCACATGTCCAGCGCTTCTTTTTTCTCCTGTGCACAGATTCGAGTGAGACGTATGAGTGTTGGTGTTATGGGCCCCACCAATGAATGAATGAGTTAGCGTGGTGATGAGTCTGTGACATAGGGGAAATATGTAAATCTGCCCTTTTCCGCTGGAGCATGTGCATCCAATTTTCAAAGAGCACAAGCAAAAGTAATCCTGTAAGGTGTAAAAAAAACAGTCTGTTCGTTATGATAAACGAAGCCTCAAAATAAAGACTATGAGCCTAATGATACAGCATCCATATTAACGGCTGTAAAAGACCTATTGTATAGCAACGCGTGCCGCTTCATGTGGAGAAGTCTTTGCATTTACCCAGCGTTTTTTACTACTTTGCTACTAAGCCTTGAAAAAGTCGTCTACACGACGAAACACGTGTCTGCTTTCTGCGTCTACGCTGCATACTTCGCGTCAACACAATCAAGATTTTTTCTTGTCTACTTTATTAGGATTGTTGTATGATCTATTGTACACATTGTATGGTTCTATATTCATTAAAACCAACTGACAACTAGGTTGGTTGCTAAACTAATTTGCTGCTGTGCTCTGTACTATATGTTTTATAAGAATATCTTGTTGAAGTGCTGCTCACCTAAGATGGCCGCCGTGAGTTAGTAGCGTGATGATGTCATCACGTTTTTTGCATATGAGTCACGAGAGCATGCACGGGAAGTAGTACCGACGGATGATGTATTCTCCTAAATGAGAATACATCGTATTTTATGGCAAGGCCTGGAGGCCAATATTATGCATAATACCTTTATTGCTCCTCAAACATAGCAGCAACATCACTTAGAATTAGAATACAAAAACACTCTAGAACACTGAACATGCTTATAAACCCAAGACAGTCAGCCATTTTCCTCTTTTGTTGCTGCTCGAACACAAGATAAGTACATACATATGTATTGTCTTAACTTAACCCCTTCAGCGCTGCGCGGATTCCCGCGCGGTGCTGAAGGTTCTGAGCGCAGGCGGGGCCATGACGGAACGGTTCCGTCATAAGCACAGCCCAACCGACGTGCATGACGGAACCGTTCCGTCACAAGCGTCGAAGGGGTTAATTTAAATAGAGTATTAGTATAACTGATGGTATTGAAGTTTATTAGTATAACTGATGGTATTGAAGTTTATTGAATTAGGTAGGAGATTTAAATATGAGAAAGGTTTTACGGTTTTAAAAATGATTTTTGCTCATTAAATTGCGTTAAAATAAGTTAAAAGATTAATTTATACTGTTGGAAGGTCTCTCTGTTGAGATTTTTATGGGGAAGAGTTTTGGTGTGTTTTGAAGAA
Organism: Triturus cristatus; assembly: GCF_964204655.1. NCBI lineage: Eukaryota > Metazoa > Chordata > Amphibia > Caudata > Salamandridae > Triturus > Triturus cristatus. The sequence goes on from NC_140589.1 coordinate 40,745,707, forward strand.
AAATTAAGGATCGGCAGTTTAAACGCGCTGGATGGTTGCGCATGAGGGTTTACCTTTGAATGAGGTCTCGTGGTTTTGGAGCGCGAGGGCAGACTTGGTAGCGCGTGCAGGTCCGCGCTAGAGCAGGAATCTGGACGCGCTCAAGCGCTTAGTAGAAGTGCGCTCGAGCGGAGAGTATGACGCGTTCAAGCGCATTGTTTGAAGTTTAATGGGCTTGACGAGATGTTTGGAATAAATGAGCCGCCGTACTCACGCAACGTACGGCGGTCATTTTAGAAGCTTGGGAAAGATCATATTTGTTAATAAAGGGTATTGTGTCGGCCATATTTTGGGAAAGAAGAGTTATTCGAGGCGTTGTCAGTTTCAGTCAGAAACTAATCGTTTTTACTCGGAGAGGTCGGATTTTGGTCAGAAGGTGTCACTATTCGCTGGTTTTGTAGTTTTAAGATGAGTTATTTGTAGAAAGGTAGGAGTTAGGTGAATTGGATAGGAAAATGTATAATAAGTTTGGAAAGGGTTGGATAAAAGAATTTTATTTTTGCTATAAAATGGAAAATTGTGAGACAAGTTTTGAGGAGAAGATGAAGACATATATGGAGAACATGTTTGAAGGATTATCAGCATCTATTGATAAAAAGATTGAAAATACTTTTGAAAAAAGTATGAAGAAAAAAGAGTGTAGACAGAGGTCTGGTGAGGAAGAAAGTTTTTGGACTACCGAGGAGGTTGGGGTAGTGGCAGGAGTGTCTGGAGAAGGAGCTAAAAGGAAAGAAAAAAGGAAAAATTTTTTAAAGGGAAAAACATGAGGGATGATGAACGTAAGGTTCAGAAAGGGAAGGCTATAAAGGCCAAAAATAGCGCTATAAAGGCGCATAAGAGAAAACATAGTGCAGTATCATGTGATTCAAGTTCATCCTCAGGAGATGTTGAGTTAACATGTAGCTAAAGCCTGGAAGAGTCGGCTATTGAGGAGGTACCTAAGAAAAAGAGGAAAATAGATGAAAAGGAAATTAAATTGGAGGTTGGGGATTTTGTAGATCCTCAAGGAGAGGATATGTTTGATCTGTTACTGATACAACATCCATTGTCACCACAATGGACTCCGGACGATCATGTAGCCAGATATATAAGATATTGGATAAGTAGGGAAATCCCTAAAGATGTAAGAACAAGGCTACGTTCGGAATGTCCAAGACCTAGTCTTAATAGTAAGGTGGCATACACACCAGAGCTAGATCAAAAGATGCTAGCGTTCATACATAAAGGTGGTAAAGACCCGAGAAGGGGTCTAGACAAAGGATTGAAGGGTTGTCAAGACAGGCTTTTGGACGTCTTGGGACCGCTTACAAATTTTTTTGATATGTGTGAAGAGGCACACAGTAACATTACTGGTGTAGATGTAGTTGAGATGCGCCAGTGGATACAAAGAGCGATATGTCTCCTTGGGAATGCCAGTGCGGCCTTGTGCATCGAAAGAAGGAAGAGTATTCTCTTCAAAATTGATCCCAAACTTGCAGAACTGGCTACTAAGGAGTTAGGCGAAGAGAGCGAAGGTCTTCTTTTCGGGGATGACTTCGTTAAAGATATGGCCAGATATGTTGGGACATTCAACAGTTTACAAAAAGTACAGAAAAATATAAGAAAGGTTTTTGGTTCGGCCCGGCGATCACAGGGTCGGTTTCCTGGCCGAGGTCAAGGCTTTACCAGAAGCAATTTTGGGAGAGGATCTAGACCCTACGGGACAAGTTATGGAGGGGGATATGTATTTACAAGATCGGATCAGGGAAGTTTCTTTCCGCAAAGGCAAAGAGGAGGAGCAAGGGGCTCTCGTGCAGAAAGGAGGCCTAGAGGAGTTTCAGGTGAGATCGCTAGCAGACCATTCATTTACTCAAATAAAATTGGGCGGCAGACTAGCCATTTTGTTTCGAGATGGCAGGAAATTCCTCAAGACCCGTGGGTGTTGAAAACAGTGACTGGTTACAGGATAGATTTTATCAGTACTCCTGTTTAGGAGAGAGTACCAAAGATTTTAAGGTTCTCAAGAGAGATGGAATTATTAGTGACAAAGGAGGTGATAGCTTTGGAGGAGAAAGGTGCAATAGAGGCTGCAAGAGAGGTTCCAGGTTGTTTCACAAGCAATTTGTTTTTAGTAGAGAAAAAAGAAAAGGGAATGAGACCAGTAATAAATCTAAAGGAATTAAACGATTGGGTTGGTTACAATCACTTCAAGATGGAAGGGATTCATATGTTGAGAGATCTGTTTAGGAGAGGAGATTGGTTGACGAGGTTAGATTTGAAGGATGCTTATCTGACGATTTCTATGTGTCAGGAGCAAAGGGACTTTCTGCAATTCAGATGGAAGGGAAAGAGATGGAGATTCAAGAGTCTTCCATTCGGACTAACATCGGCCCCTTGGTGCTTTACCAAAGTGATGAGAACAGTGGTAGCTTGGTTGAGATCCAGGGGGATTCGTCTGATTGTTTATCTGGACGATATATTGATTATGGCAGAGGAGAGAATTTTAGCAAAGGAGCAAACAGAATTTGCGGTGAAAGTAATAGAGGATCTAGGATTTGTGGTGAACAAGGAGAAGTCTTGTGTAGACCCGAAACAGGAAATGAAGTTTTTAGGCTTTCAGATACTGACGTTGGAATGTGTATTGAAATTGCCAATGGAGAAAGTAAGAAGAATCAGGAAGGAGGTGAAGAGGGTCAGGAGTGCAGAATGGATCACTCTGAGACAGTTGGCTCGTTTGCTGGGTCTTCTTTCATCATCGATTCAGGTGATTTTCCCGGCACCTCTTCATTATCGGGCTTTACAGAGACTGAAGGCCTTTCATTTAAGGAAAGATGCAAGATATTCTCAGAAAGTGAGAATGAATCAGGAAACTCTGGAGGAGTTAGATTGGTGGATGATGAGTTTAGAGGCGTGGAATGGAAGGGCAATTTTTGGAGAGATGCCAGAAATAGAGATAGAGTCGGATATGAGTATGCACGGATGGGGTGCAAGGTGTGGAATGGTTTCAACAGGGGGGCAATGGTCAAAGGAAGAAGGAAAGATGCACGTAAATTGTTTGGAGCTCCTGGCAGGAAAAAGTTTTGTGAAGGATCGAGTGAAGTGCTTTGTACTTTTGAAAATGGACAATTTATCAGCAGTTCGGTATGTGAACAAGATGGGAGGAGCTCGGTCAAGAGGATTAGCGGAGCTGGCAAAGGAGTTTTGGGAGTTTTGCTTGGCAAGGGAAATAAGGGTGCAAGCTCAGTATATACCGGGGTTGAACAACGTAGAAGCGGATTGGTATTCAAGATACCTGAGGGATATAAGCAATTGGAGATTGAAGAGGGAAGTTTTTCTGAGTTTAGAGAGTATGTGGGGTTCATTGAAGGTGGATCTTTTTGCGGACAGATTGAACGCTCAGTTGAAGGATTTCTACAGTTGGAGACCAGATCCAGAGGCGAAGGGAGTAGACGCATTCCTACAGATGTGGAAGGAGGGGAGGATTTATGCTTTCCCTCCATTCTCAATGATCCAGAGGGTACTGAACAAGGTCAGGAGAGATCAAGCGGAGTTAGTTCTGATAACCCCATTTTGGAGGGCTCAGGTGTGGTTTCCAGACTTAATGAATCTATTAGTGGAGGACCCGGTAATTTTGCCGAATTTAAGGGAAATTCTGCTGGATGTTCAGGGGAATGTTCACGATTTGGTGGTGTCAGGGCAGTTAAGGTTAATAGCTTGGTTGATTTCAGGAGAGTATGGCAGATGCATGGATTATCAAAGAAAACGGAGGACCTTGTGTCTAAATCCTGGTCAGGAGGAACTTCTAGGGCCTATGGTTCAGCATGGAGAAAATGGAATGATTGGTGTATTGAGAGGGGTTTGGATCCCATATCGGCACCTGTGGTAGAGGTCGCAAATTATTTGTCAGAGCAATTTGAAGGGGGTTTGACGTATAGTACTGTTAATACATGTAGGTCAGTGATTTCGGCTGGGCATATTTTAGTTGATGGAATTCCAGTTGGTCAACATGCTTTGATTAAAAGATTGGTGAAAAGTGTACGTATTGTGCTTCCTCCAAGAGCAAAATATACTTCCCCGTGGGACGTTTCTATGGTTTTAAAAGAGTTGGAGAGTTGGGGAACAAATTCAGGTTTAGATCTGAAATTCTTATCTTGGAAATTAGCTATGCTCTTGTGTCTAGTATCTTTTAGGAGGGTGTCGGATATAAGAGCTTTAGAAGTGAATTCAAGGTTTTTTCAACCAGAAGGGGTGTGTTTGGAAATAAGGAGAAGGACAAAGACTATGTCTAGGATGATTTTCTATCCAGGTTTTGAAGGGGATAACGTTTTATGTGTAGTTGGTTGTTTGAAAGAGTATGAAAAAAGGACTTTAGGATTGAGACCGGACAGTTGTACTCAATTGTTAATTTCATATGTGAAACCATATAAAGCAGTTTCAGCTCCCACCTTAGCAAGATGGATAAGGGGTGTGATGATTAAGGCAGTTGTGGATGTTAGTGTTTTTGGGGCACATTCAGTAAGAGGGGCAATGGCAAGTAAAGCCTTCATGAAAGGGTTTAGTTTGAATGGAATTATGAAAGCTGCAGATTGGTCTAATGATAATACTTTTAGAAGGTTTTACTTTAAACCTGTGGAAAATGTGTTGGAAACCGTTTTGGGTGAACTTTGAACATGCATAATATTGGCCTCCGGGCCTTGCCATAAAATGCAGATTTTCCACAGTTTTAATGTATAGAAAATCATGATTTTATTAAAGGCACGGAGGCTAATATTATCCCTCCACTATACCCACCCATTTTTATCGATAAATTTGTTTTGTTTTATAGGTTAAAAGAAGATGAGGAGGATTGGAGGAAATATGAAGAAAGAAGTTTATGAAGACAAATGGATGTTTTAATTTAGGACTTGTTCTTCGCAGCGGAAAAGAGGAAAATGGCTGACTGTCTTGGGTTTATAAGCATGTTCAGTGTTCTAGAGTGTTTTTGTATTCTAAATCTAAGTGATGTTGCTGCTGTGTTTGAGGAGCAATAAAGGTATTATGCATAAAATTAGCCTCCGTGCCTTTAATAAAATCATGATTTTCTATACATTAAAACTGTGGAAAATCTGCATTTCAATGCCTACACCACGATGAAGTTGATGAGGCGTAAACAGCGTTGTCTGATTCAGTCGTCGTAAAGAAACAGGCTTTGACATCTGGAAAAACCTCTTGAAAACACAAAAATGGTGTAAATGCTGTTCATAAATCGTCGCCAAATGTAAAGTAAGAAAATGGATCCAAATGAACAGAAGAGGCTGACAGGAGAGGTATCCTTAAGAGATTTATTCTCCAGAACAGCAAATCACTGGAGTGCGTCCTTCCTCCACGAAGTTCAGCCTGCCAATGACTCTTTGACATAAACGTACTTCGCCTATGAAGGAGTGCACGAGCAATGCACCTTCAAACATAAACATGCTACGCATGCCAAAGAGGAATTCAGAACATAGAATATAAACAAGTCATGTAACACTTTTACATAGCAACAAGAAACGTAACAATATCAGGTAGGTATCATTACACTCCGTCTCCTGGCATAGAATCCTTGTTGGAGGCGTCCGGAATAATGCAGATTTTCCACAGTTTTAATGTATAGAAAATCATGATTTTATTAAAGGCACAGAGGCTAATATTATGCATAGTACCTTTATTGCTACTCAAACACAGCAGCAACATCACTCAGAATTAGAATACAAAAACACTCTAGAACACTGAACATGCTTATAATCCCAGAACAGGCAGCCATCTTCCTCTTTGTAGAAGTGAAAACCAAGTCCCAGTATAAAAACATCCTTCCGTCTTCAATACTCTTCCATCTTCAATTTTCTCCAACTCTCTTCTTCTTTTGTTAACCTATAAAATAAACACATTTATTTATAATAATGGGTGAGCACAGTGGAGGGATAATATTAGCCTCTGTGCCTTTAATAAAATCATGATTTTCTATACATTAAAACTGTGGAAAATCTGCACTTTATGGCAAGGCCCGGAGGCCAATATTATGCATGTTCAAAGTTCTTCTAAAACTGACTCCAACACATTTTCCACAGGTTTAAAGTAAAACCTTCTAAAGGTATTATCACTAGACCAATCTGCCGCTTTCATAATTCCATTCAAACTAAATCCTCTCATGTAAGCTTTACTCGCCATTGCTCCTCTTACCGAATGTGCTCCAAAAACACTAATATCCACACCAGCCTCAATCATTACACCTCTTATCCACCTCGCTAATGTGGGAGTTGAAACTGCCTTATATGGTTTCACATAAGAAATTAACAATTGTGTGCAACTTTCTGATCTCAAACCTAAAGTTCTTTTCTTCATACTCCTTTAAACAACTAACCACACATAAAACCTCAACACCCTCAAAAAGTGGGTAAAAAATTGATTTAGACATAGTCTTTGTACTTCTCCTAATTTCAAAACAAACCCCCTCTGGCTGAAAAAACCTTGAATTTACCTCTAGAGCCTTAACATCCGAAACCCTCCTAAAAGAAACTAGACACAAAAGCATAGCTAATTTCCATGATAAAAGTTTCAGGTCTAAACCAGAATTCGCTCCCCAACTTTCCAATTCTTTTAATACCACTGAAACATCCCATAGGGATGAGTACTTTGCTATTGGTGGGTCCTCAATACGTACACTTTTAACCAATCTTCTAATCAAAGCATGTTGACCAACTGGGAGTCCTTCAACCAAAACATGACCTGCCGAAATCGCTGACCTACTAGAATTAACTGTACTATACGCCAAACCCTCTTCAAATTGTTCTGACAAGTAATTCGCAACCTCTACCACAGGTGCCGATATGGGATCCAAACCCCCTCTTAATACACCAATCATCCCATTTTCTCCATGCTGAACCATACGCCCTTGAAGTAGCTCTTGACCAGGATTTAGACACAAGATCCTCCGCTCTCTTTGATAATCCATGCATCTGCCATACTCTCCTGAAATCAACCAAGCTATTAACCTTAACTGCCCTGACACCACCGTTTCGTGAACGTTCCCTTGAACATCTTTTAGAATTTCCCTTATATTCGGCAAGACCACCGAATCCTCCACCAAAAGGTTCATTAAGTCCGGAAACCACACCTGAGCTCTCCAAAAAGGGGTTATCAGCACTAACTCCGCTTGTTCCCTCCTGACCTTGTTCAGAACTCTCTGGCTCATTGAAAACGGAGGAAAAGCATAATTCCTCCCCTCCTTCCATATCTGTAGGAATGCATCTACCCCTTTCGCCTCTGGATCCGGTCTCCAACTGTAGAAATCTTTCAACTGAGCATTCAGTCTGTCTGCAAAAAGATACACCTTCAACGGACCCCACATCCTCTCTAAACTCAGAAAAACTTCCCTCTTCAGTCTCCAATTGCTTACATCCCTCAGGTATCTTGAATACCAATCCGCTTCTATGTTGTTCAACACTGGTATATACTGAGCTTGAACCTTTATCTCCCTTGCCAAGCAAAACTCCCAAAACTCCTTGGCTAGCTCCGCCAACCCTCTTGACCGAGCACCTCCCATCTTGTTCACATACCGAACCGCTGACAAATTGTCCATTTTCAAAAGTACACAACATTTCACCCGATCCTTCACAAAACTCTTTATCACAAATGACCCCGCCAGAAGTTCCAAATAGTTTATGTGCATCTTTCTCTCTTTCTTCGACCATTGTCCCCCTGTTGCAACAATTCCACACCTTGCACCCCATCCGTGCATACTCGCATCCGACTCTATCTCTATTTCTGGCATCTCTCCAAAAATCGCCCTTCCATTCCATGCCTCTAAACTCATCATCCACCAATCTAACTCCTCTTGAGTTTCCTGATTCATTCTCACTTTCTGTAAATATCTTGCATCCTTCTTTAAATAAAATGCCTTCAATCTCTGTAAAGCTCGATAATGAAGAGGTGCTGGGAAAATCGCCTGAATCGATGATGATAGAAGGCCTAGCAAATGAACCAACTGTCTCAGAGTAATCCACTCCGCATTCCTGACTCTCCTCACCTCCTTCTAGATTTTCCTTACCTTCTCCATCGGCAATTTCAATACACATTCCAATGTCAATATCTGAAAAACTAAAAATGTAATTTCCTGTTTCGGAACTATACAAGACTTCTCCTTGTTCACTACAAAACCTAGATCCTCTATGACTTTCACTGCAAATTCTGTTTATTCCTTTGCTAGAATCCTCTCCTCTGCCATAATCAGGATATCGTCCAGATATACAATCAGACGAATCCCTCTTGATCTCAACCAGGCTACCACAGGTCTCATCACTTTTGTAAAGCACCAAGGAGCCGATGTAAGCCCGAACGGAAGACTCTTGAATCTCCATCTCCTCCCTTTCCACCTGAATTGCAAAAGGTCTCTTTGCTCTTGACACATTGGAATCGTTAGATAAGCATACTTCAAGTCTAACCTCGTCATCCAATCTCCTTTCCTCAACAGGTCTCTCAACATATGAATCCCTTCCATCTTGAAGTGATTGTAACCAACCCAATCGCTTAACTCCCTTCGATTTATTACTGGTCTCATTCCTTTCTCTTTTTTCTCCACCAAAAACAAATTGCTTATGAATCAACCTTGAACCTCTCTTGCAGGCTCTATTGCACCTTTCTCCTCCAAAGCTAACACCTCCTCTGTCACAAACAATTGCATCTCTCTTGTGAACCTTAAAATCTTTGGTACTCTCTCCTGAACTGGAGTACTGATAAAATCTATCCTGTAACCAGCTACAGTTTCCAACACCCATGGGTCTTGAGTAATTTCCTCCCAACGTGAAACAAACTGGGCTAGTCTGCCGCCCAATTTTATTCGAGTAACAGAATGGTCTGCTAGAGGTCTTACCTGAAACTCCTCTAGGCCTTCGTTCTGCACGCGAGCCCCTTGCTCTTCCTCTTTGCCTTTGTGGGAAGAAACTTCCCTAGTCTGATCTCGAGAACACATAACCTCCTCCAAAACTTGCTCCATAGGGTCTTGAACCTCTTCCAAAATTGCTTCTGGTAAAGCCTTGCCCTCGGCCGGGAAACCGACCCCGCGTTCGCCCGGCCGTACCAAAAACCTTTCTTATGTCTTTTTGAACTTTTTGTAAACTGTTGAATGTCCCTACATATCTGGCCATGTCTTTAACGAAGTCATCTCCGAAAAGAAGACGATCGCTTTCTTCGCCCAACTCCTTGCCAGCCAATTCTGCAAGCTTTGGGTCAATTTTGAAGAGAGTACTCTTCCTTCTTTCTATGCACAAAGCTGCATTTGCGTTCCCAAGTAAACATATTGCCCTTTGCAGCCACTGGCGCATCTCAATCACATCTACACCAGTATTACTGCTATGAGCTTCCTCACACATATCAAAGACTTTTGTAAGCGGACCCAAGACGTCCAAAAGCCTGTCTTGACAACCCTTTAGACCTTTGTCTAGGCCTCTTCTCGGATCCCTACCACCTTTATTTATGAAGGCTAACATCTTCTGATCTAGTTCAGGTGTGTATGCCACCTTACTATTGAGACACTCCGAACGGAGCCTCGTTCTTACATCTTTAGGGATCTCCCTCCTAATCCAAAATCTTATATATTTGGCTACATGATCAGCCGGAGTCCATTGTGGTGATAACGGATGTTGTATCAATAACGGATCAAACACATCCTCTCCTTGAGGATCTACAAAATCCCCTATTTCCAATTTGATCTCCTTATTCTATTTTCCTTTTCTTTTTTGGGACCTCTTCAACATCAGAGTCCTCCAGGCTAGAACTACATGTCAGTTCAACATCACCTGAGGATGAACTTGAATCACACGATACTGCACTTTGTTTTCTCTTTTGCGCCTTTATAGCGCTAATTTTGTCCTTAATAGCCTTTCCTTTCTGAACCTTACGTTCATCATCCATCATCTTTTTCCCTTTTTCAACATTCTTTCTTTTCTCTTTCCTTTTTTGACCTACACCAGATACTCCTGCCACCACATCAACCTCGTCTGAAGTCCAATAACTTTCATCCTCACCACTTCTTTGCCTATTGTCTCTTTTCTTCATACTTTTCTCAAAAGTATTTTCAATTTTTTTATCAATCGAAGCTGATAAGCCTTCAAACGCAACCCTTCCCTTTCACTCCGGGCAAGCCTCTGCTTCCAGCCCGACTGGGTAACCTTTTACTTCCGGTTGCCACACACTCCTTGGGTAAGCATCTGCTTCCAACCCAACCGGATGACCCTTTGCCTTCCGGTGCCCACACACTCCCGGGTAACCAGCTGGTTCCCACCCGGCCGGGTGACCTTTCACTTCCGTTGTCCACACGTTTCCTTCCGGGTAAGCGTTTGTTCCCCGCCCAAACCTGTGCTTCTTCAGTCCCGGTGCGTACCCTCTTTGTTACCTGGGCAAGCCAATGTGCTTCCCGCCCGCCAACCTGGTTGACTGTTCCCATACCCCTCTCTGCGAAGAACCTTTTACTTCCGGTTGCCACACACTCCTTGGGTAAGCGTCTGCTTCCAACCCAACCGGATGACCCTTTGCCTTCCGGTGCCCACACACTCCCGGGTAACCAGCCGGTTCCCACCCGGCCAGGTGACCTTTCACTTCCGGTGTCCACACGTTTCCTTCCGGGTAAGCGTTTGTTCCCAGCCCAACCCTGTGCTTCTTCAGTCCCGGTGCATACCCTCTTTGTTACCTGGGCAGGCCAATGTGCTTCCCGCCCGCCTACCTGGTTGACTGTTTCCATACCCCTCTCTGCGAAGAACCGTTTACTTCTGGTTGACACACACTCCTTGGGTAAGCGTCTGCTTCCAACCCAACCGGATGACCCTTTGCCTTCCGGTGCCCACACACTCCCGGGTAACCAGCCGGTTCCCACCCGGCCGGGTGACCTTTCACTTCCGGTGTCCACACGTTTCCTTCCAGGTAAGCGTTTGTTCCCAGCCCAACCCTGTGCTTCTTCAGTCCCGGTGCGTACCCTCTTTGTTACCTGGGCAAGCCAATGTGCTTCCCGCCCGCCAACCTGGTTGACTGTTCCCATACACCTCTCTGCAAAGAACCTTTTACTTCCGGTTGCCACACACTCCTTGGGTAAGCGTCTGCTTCCAACCCAACCAGATGACCCTTTGCCTTCCGGTGCCCACACACTCCCGGGTAACCAGCCGGTTCCCACCCGGCAGGATGACCTTTCACTTCCGGTGTCCACACGTTTCCTTCCGGGTAAGCGTTTGTTCTCAGCCCAACCCTGTGCTTCTTCAGTCCCGGTGCGTACCCTCTTTGTTACCTGGGCAAGCCAATGTGCTTCCCGCCCGCCAACCTGGTTGACTGTTCCCATACCCCTCTCTGCGAAGAACCTTTTACTTCCGGTTGCCACACACTCCTTGGGTAAGCGTCTGCTTCCAACCCAACCGGATGACCCTTTGCCTTCCGGTGCCCACACACTCCCGGGTAACCAGCCGGTTCCCACCCGGCAGGGTGACCTTTCACTTCCGGTGTCCACACGTTTCCTTCCGGGTAAGCGTTTGTTCTCAGCCCAACCCTGTGCTTCTTCAGTCCCGGTGCGTACCCTCTTTGTTACCTGGACAAGCCAATGTGCTTCCCACCCACCAACCTGGTTGACTGTTCCCATACCCCTCTCTGCGAAGGTGACCCGGTAACCGTTACCCCACTTCTTCCATGCCACAGGCTCTGACCTCCGTTGCGTAATTAATTGTTTACTTCCGGTTCACCAGAACAAAGGGGCTTGAGGAGCTTGCCAGTGCCCACTGGGTCCTGACTACCCCGTTTTGGTCTGTGCCCCCTTCCCAGCCTGTTTCTTGATTCCTCTTGGATCGCTTTGTAAGTAATGCCATGCCTCGCTGGGAGCTATCACTGCCAGAGAGGCCCCCCCATGCCCTCCTGCGGCCCAATTGTTGAGAACTACCAACAGCCCCTTGCATTCAATGCCGCTAGCATATTCCGTAGCAGGACATCTGTTCCAGTGTCTGACAGGTACACCCCATCTGCCCTGTAATAGTGCGGCTGCCGCAAGTTAATCAGGGTGTGCCTAATGCTGCCTAAACCTGCACCCCCTAGAAATTTGGCCATGAGGCTGTTAAGCCTCTTCCTTGACAACTCCATGCCCTTTTGGGAGCGCGCACCAACCCATACCCTTCTGGGAATGATCTCGGACCACACCACCTCCGTGTTATCCATGCTCCTGGCTAAATTGGTGAGCTCCTTCTTTAACATGTGAAGTAGTGTTTTCCTCCCTATCACCGGAAGGTCATTTCCCCCTAGATGAATTACTACAATATCCGGGTCCTTTGAGCGGGAGCAGAAATCTGCAATGACGCTCCCCAAGTCTCTCCAGTGCGACCCCGGCTTCCCAAACCATCGCACCATTGTTCGTTGAAAGGGGAACGTTGCATCCCACCCCACGGCGTGGGCTCTGTAAGCAGCCATGGATACGTAAGATAGCCCGATGACCCACATTGTTTTGCGTTCTGTGGAGTAGAACAGAAAAACAGAAATGTTGAGTTCAGTCTTCAACAAGCCTTTTATTATAGGTGTAACCTGGTGTACATAAGTGTATAAAGATCCCGACCCGAACCCTCGCAAACCCCTGCCTGTTTAATCCTTTAACTGCTGGGTGTTGGGCGAATGTAAACCTGGAACCTGTCTGATTCCCATCTTCCTAATCGTTTTATTGCTGTTGCCGACATACCCTCCTGGAACGCTGTTGTGGCTGCCCCAATGCGGAAGGAATGTGTAGTGTAGTGATGCCCCTGGAGCCCAGCCATTTGGACCGTTGCTGCTAACACCCTTTTAAACTGATAAAGCGTTACTGGGCTCCCGTCTTCGTGGGTGAGAAGGTAGTTGTCGCCGTTGACACCCTCCCGTTCCTTGATGTACCCTGCTAAAAGCTTAACTGGGCAATATGAGCTGTGCCCCCCCATCCTCTTCAGTGTAATGTACTGTCCCCTTCCCACTTGATCTGTCTTAGAGTGTCGCACCCGTAAAGTTGCCTGGTGTGTGCCCAGGGATAGATCTTTAACCAGCAGGGCCCTGCTGCTTTTGTCCCCTTTTGCTCTCGCTACTAGTTCGCTAATGCGAAAGGCCCCAAAGAAGGCCAAGGAAAAGGTCACTTGAAACAGCATACTTTCAAATTCCGAGTGGCAAACCAAAGGGAGGTGGTCCATTAGAATTTTTAGTGTGTTAAAATCAATTGGGGACCTGTGATCCTGTTTTTTGCTTTCAACTTTGGCCCAACCTTTCAAGGCTTCCCTAAGAACAAAACCTTTAGTGGGATCGTCCAAACCCTTTAGCTTAGCATGGTATGCTATAGCTGAAAGGTGCTCTATAACCCATGACCTAGATTTACCGGCTCCCCCGGCCCACACCACGAACTGTTTGACCCTCCATCCCAGTTGTTGGATATTGTCTGTAAGCTCGGAAACATCCGCTGTAAAGTTCCGAAAAGTGTCCACACAACGCCGATACCGCTGTCTTGTTCCCACCGCTAGAGCCTCTTTAGCCATACGCTGTAGTTGACCTTCTAATGCATTAGCTTCCAATATTCCTCTTTGAAGGGCGTCATTTCCTGCTGCGTCTCTGGCCATTCTGCTCGGAATCTTTCCCACTGCAAGCGAGAAAGAGCATCAGCTGCCTTGTTCTTAAACCTTGCACATGCTTTGCTGTTATCTGGATATTATACTGGAGACACCCCCTCACCAAATGTCTTAGTAAACCTAATACTATGGGACATGACGCCGCCTGATTATTAATTGCCTGGACGGCTGCCATGTTGTCTGACCGGATGACCAGATTCTTGTTAGCCAAGGTGTCAGACCACAGTGACAATGCCAAAACAATGGGAAAAAGCTCTAGCGCTGTGACATTGATGGTGAGGCCACGTTGTTGCCATCCTGTTGGCCACCCTTTGGCACACCACTCGGAACCCAATATTGCCCCAAAGCCCCCTTGCCGGGAAGAATCTATGTACAGTTGCATCCTCTTATCGGCTGTCCGTAGCGAAGTCCATATTCTAACCCCATTGAAACCTTGGAGAAAAGACAACCACATGTGCAAGTCCTGCTTCAGCCCCTTATTCAACCTTACAATGTGATGTTTCTATGTAATGCCCGCTGTAGCCACTGCCAGTCTTCTTGAAAAAACTCTCCCCACCTGAATGACCCTGGACGCAAAATTGAGCTTACCCATTAACTCCTGTATATCCCGTAATGTTGCCTTCTGTTTTGACAATACCTTTACAATTGCTGCTGCAAAGTCGTGTACATTTTCCACTGGGAGGCGTGACACCCCTTCCACAGAAACCAACTCTATTCCCAAAAAAGTCAGCTTTGTTGTGGGGCCCTCCGTTTTTTCTACCGCCAATGGAACACCCAAACCCTGCGTCACTACTGTGAAGGCTGCCAATGCACGGGCACAATCTGGGGAGTTTGCCCTGCCTACAAATAAGAAGTCATCCAGGTAATGGAGCTTTCCACCTACTGGCTGCACCTTGTTTGTTGCCCATTCCAAGAAGGAACTAAATGCCTCAAAATAAGCACATGAAATTGAACATCCCATGGGCATACACCTGTCATAGTACAGCTTATCCCTGAACTGGAACCCCAGCAAATGAAAACTGTCCAGATGCACTGGTAACAGTCTGAAAGCTGATTCAACATCAGCCTTCGCCATGAGGGCTCCCGTCACCGCCTGCCTTACCAACTCGATGGCTTCATCAAATGTTGCATACGAGACGGTACAAACCTTCTGGCTTAGCCAGTCATTTACTTAGTTGCCTTTGGGATAGGAGAGGTGGTGGATCATCCTGTACTTGCCTGCTTCCTTTTTTAGAACGATCCCTAGTGGAGAGATAATAAAATTGCCTAATGGGGGGGGTCAAACGGTCCTGCTATTCTTCGTAGCTGCAGCTCTTTTTGTATCTTTTCTGCAACTACTTCCGGCAATTCCTCCGCTCAGCGAAGGTTCTTAGACGACCTGCCTGCTAAAGGGCCACAGTAGGGTATTTTAAACCCTTCTTTGAAACCCCCAAAAAGTAGTTCCCTTTCCTCTTCTTTTGGGTAATGATTCAAAAGTGTTGCTAGTAATTCAAAGGTTATTGGGTATGGGCCTTTGGTTACCCGGCCTGGACTATGGCTGACCCATGAAGGTGGCTACTGGTGTACTTCTAACGAGGGCTTTGCATGCCACAACGGGATGGTCTCCGCCACACCGTGAGCACCCATGTCGGAACCTGCACTGAACCCCCCAGGAGCAACTGCCTGCATTGAACAGGCGACAGGTATTGTCCCTCTGTTTCCGCTGCAGCAGCTGCTTGAATTCGTCTGCCACTTTTGGCGCTCGAAATACCTGCAGTTGGTCCTGGAGCGGCTGCTGGTGCCTCCCCATGATCTGTCCCTGGCCTAGAGCTGATCCTGGAGGAGTGTGGGTTGTTGCCATGCCGCTCTGACCTTGTAACCCTGTTGTCATCTGCACCACACCCGTTGGGAACCCCACCGAAGTCAAGGGCTGATGACCCCTGCCCCCGTTGAATTGTGCACTTGACAGCCCATTGTTGGCCTGTGGTAGCTGCCCCCCGGCCTGCATGTTGGAATTTGGAAAAACCGTGCCCGACTGCTGGCCATGCCCCACCTGTGTGAACTGTGGTAATACTGCTCCCAATTGCTGGTGTAGCGTTTGTCCTCCACTTGCCTGTTGCTGCATGTGACCTATCCAAGTCTGCTGATGCCTCCCACCAACCAGAGAGGACTGCTGTCCCGACCCATCCCCGCTCCTTGATGCTGTGCCCCTCCCATCATCCCATTCCCCGCATAGGTGATCCTGGGTTGAAATGGCAACTGTCCCACTTGCTGCTGAGGGAAACTTGCCACCAACTGTTGGCTCACCCTCGTTTGCGCATTCTCCCCAGGATGTGCCTGTGTGTTTGCCTGCCAACCTTGCCCTGTCGGTGGTGCGCTCCACTGCTGTACCGCACTCCCTGCCCCCCCTAATCCTAACCCAAAACTTGCCTTAGACTCCATCTGGTCCATCCATTCACTCGCCTCCCTTTGATCCCAAGACATCGTAGGTGACTCTTCCATATGTTGGCGGAAGCTTCGATCATATTGCAGCCACCCCATGCCCCCGTAGCGCCTGAACCTGTCCAGGATAGCTTGGTTGTACCCATTCAATGCCGGACCTTGCTCTGGAAATTTCTCCAACATTATGGCTGCCAGTAATGCAAAGGCGTCCAACCAGTTGTTAATATTTTCCTCGGGCCTGACCCTCTTTCTATCCTTGCTGTCTTTGCTGGGCCCAGCTATCCGTAATGTGTCTGCCCCCCTGCGCACATGCTCCACTAGTGAAAATATCCAGGAATTCCCTCCTCCAAACTCTCTCTTTCACCTCCAGTGGGATATGCCATGCTTCTGACCGTGTCCCATTCAGCCCCCTGCCCCTACCCTACTGGACAGTGTTGTATTTGTATCACTGGCTTGGTTTACCTTTGGCAAGGGAGCTTTTTCATAAGCAATAGCGTCACCTTTCCCCGACTGAGCCGAAGCTTTCCTTCCCGCCCCCTCTTGGGCCCTTTGCTCTCTACACCCCCCTTCCCAGACTTGTACTGGGGACCCCTCCTGTGTAACGTCCAACTTAATCCCTTTATCTCCCCCTACCGCCTTCCCATTGTTTTCGCCATTGTGTTTATGCCAATTATTGACCAGTTTTTTAATGACTTCCGTCAACTCACCCAAGGAACCAACTTCTGCTGTTAAAGCCACTTCTTTGCTTGACTGGGCTTTGTCCTCTCCCATTAGCCTACTTGGCACAACTGCCCGCAACACTGCTCCCGCTAGCTGTGCGTGTTCCCCCGTTATTTCCTTTGTTATGTCCTTTGGTGGCATCCTTGCCTTTTTTGCTCCTGCGACAGAACCGCCCTTCCCCCACGCCTTCTTTTCCACACCCCGCTTTTCACCCCGTGTCGCTGCATAAGTATGGCCATTAATTGTAAAGCCTTCCCCTTGCAAGTCTTCCATGTCCTTGCCTCGTCCATCTCCTTCAGGGGCGGATGATTGCATTTGCGCCATTGCCAGCTCCCACCCTTCCCAATTCTTGGCCTTTGCTGTTGCTGCAAAGCAGGCCCAAAGCTGCTGAACTTCCTGGCCGCCGCAGTACTCCATTCCTGGGATCACCCCGCTAGATCCTGCTTCTTCGTTCGCCGCTAGTTCCAGGATGCCGCCTTGAGACAGTCCCTCCTCTCCCATCATGCTCTGGCGCGTACAGGAGCACTCCTTTTTCAGGGCTGACCTAAAATTGAAAATGATGTTAACTTTGCTAGCGGTGGCTGTGAGTACCTTAGTGTGTGGATACCTATTAACTCAACTATGGGCCCCGGCCTAGCGGTGCCTACACCGGGTACCGCACCCCCCCACCCCCCAGCGCTGTCTTGCGGTGTTCCGTATCGTTGATGCGTGCCGCCCCTCCTATCATTAGTAACTCACCTTGAGGTCCGGTCACAACCCCTTATGCTTGTTCTGGCTCCCTTTGCCTATTCCGTGACCCACGCCACCACTGACACCACTTTGCCCCGTTCACTCAGCCCCTCCGTAGTTCGATGTACTTATTCCTTGCTCAAATCTACAATAGAAACCAAACGTTAGACTTCCTAAACGCACCACATGCACCCCAACTGCTGTAGTACCACCCTTGCCCGCCTTACATCCTCCATGTTACCCCCAACACCCATGTGGCACCGCTCCTCCGTGTGTTCCCACACATGCTCTATCATCCGCTTTCGCCATTTACCAGTCACTCCACCCTTGTACTCCCCCCACCCCACCCCTCCGGCATTGCCAGAGGCATGCTCGGGAAGGGGGCGGAAGATATTAGGAGCTCCCCGTCTCCCAAACCCCTCCACCCCAAACCCCTGGCATGCGCCTTGCCCACTCTCCCCAAGGCCGGTAGGGCGTTCAACTGGACCACCTACCCTCTCCAGGAACACTGTTCTCACCCGGACCCCTATCGTAATGCCACACAACAGTTTACTCGTCGCTGAAAAGGAAACCCTCCTGCGGGCAACACCAGTCGTTACTGGCGTACCTTCTCGACTTCCTTGCTTGTACCAGTATCAAAGCGCATGGCATGTGCACGCACTGTGTTCGTACCGCCACAAGTACCCAAAACCGCCCATATATTTACCCGACCTATCTCTAACCCAACCAAACAATAACTTCCTATGTCACTCTGGCTCTAACTTGAATTGGAACCAGCCCTAGCCAGTGAGCAACATTATCACCATGCCATATCCCCTTCTTGTCCCCCTAACTCCCTGCATTGTGTTAGATTGCATTCCCCCTCCCTTTGGCAGCTTGCACCTAAATTTAGTCTCCACATGCACCCAAATGTTCGAATATATATATCTATAAATTATTATTATTATTTTTTTTTTGGATCCCTGCCACACAATGTGGCCCACACCACGTTTGCTGCTTATTTCTCTTCTGCAACTAACAACCATTGAACCCCAGCCTCTAGACTTGACTCGTTGTCAGTGTGCTGCTACACCCTGTATCTCTATCTGAATGCATTGACAGAGGCCGCAAAGACAAGTCCTGTGTCTTTTTTTTTTGTGTGTGGTATGTGTTTACTGGCAAAATGGGCTCAAGCCGAGGTGGCGGAGCAGCGCATGCCGCCCTCGGGCTAACCGCGGACACTGGTAGCTCTTATGCAGAGTGCAGCAGTAACCCTGACTGACCTAGCGTTTTGCTTTTGTAAACGCTCACTTGGCCTTACTGTTCCTATTGCGAGGCGCTCTGACTCCCCCCACTTGGAGCTGCTTGCCACAACTGCCCAACTGTAACCCTCCTCGCAACTGCCCCTCCCCGTGGCGCCCCCCCCATCTTCCTCCCTTCGAGCTGCAAATATTTCTGCTGGAATCCTGGCCCAGTATATTAGCGTGACGTGTGTCTGCCCTCCCCAAAGCCCATGAATAACTGGGGACGCTGTGGTGTTGCGGTCTAGTCCGCGGCTCGCACGATGTGCGACGTCACCGGACTTCCGGCGGCGGCCATCTTGGATTCGGCACTAGCGCGCCGATTCGAAAGGGGATCGGAGCTCCGTACCGGCGCTCCTGCTGATGATTATATCTTGTAATAAATACCCCTCAACTCCACCACCACGACTCCTGTATTCTGTGGGGGACTTCACCTGGTGTAAGGGGCACAACATTACAATGGCGACGAGGAGGTGAAACGGCCCTGCGCTGCCTCCAGGGTGAGTGCCACGTGGTGAGCACGCTGTCCACACCCACGGTCATCAACCCAAACCGGCAGGAGCGCGGCAGTGTCACGGAGAACGGCAGAGGGCGTGCATCAGGACGGAAGGGTCCCATCCGAGCCTGGTTCAGGACAGCAGCAGCCCGGTGGTAAGGAACAGCGCCAGGGGGAGTGCACGTGGCCAGGCAACTCCACGCACCATGGCGGGGGTCACAGGAAGACACGCGGGAAGCGGAAAATCCGACCGAGACGACGACCCAGGCGAAGGGAGCTCCGACGGCACCGTAGCGTCGAGAAGTTCGAGCCCAAGGACGCGGCGGACGGAGGCGGGGAGTAAGATGAGTGCCACATCGACCGGGTTGCCTAACCCAGTACCCTTCCTAACGAAGGCGGGGGTCCCGGAGATGCCGTGGGAGGACTGGAAGCGGTATTTCTTGAATTACCTGTTCGCTTTAGAGGAGGAAGGCGGCGCAGTGTTCTCGAGCACACGCAGGAAGAGGATACTCTTACACCATTTGGGCCCAGCAGGTCAGAGAGTGTACGACGATCTGGTGAAGGTAGTGCGGCCCACGGACGACGACGATGTGTTTCAGCACGCGATCGACGATATGGATGCCCACTACCGCCCGACCGTGTGTGTAGCTGTCGACAGGTACAACTTCTACCACAGAGCGCAACATAAAGGGGAAACGATCGACCAGTATGTGGCGGCGTTACAGAAGCTGGCCCTAACGTGCAAACTTGGGACCTTCAAGGAAGAGTTGATCAGGGACCAAATAGTAATGCATGCGGTGAACACGTCCATCCAAGACAAGCTGTGGGCCAATGGCGACGAACCCCTCAAGACAGTGGTGGTGTCAAGAATTCCTGTCATGCGAGGGGAGGAAAACGGTAACCAGCGAAAACGGACTACATCTCCCAGGATGCTTAGCGGTTGAGAGGTTATGTAAACAGGAGAGCTGTTACATAACTCAAGGAAAACACGCCCTTATGTAAACAGGAGAGCTGTTACATAACTCAAGGAAAACACGCCCTTATGTAAACAGGATAGCTGTTACATAACTCAAGGAAAACACGCCCTTATGTAAACAGGAGAGCTGTTACATAACTCAAGGAAAACACGCCCTTTTGTAAACAGGAGAGCTGTTACATAACTCAAGGAAAACACGCCCTATAAAGGGAGGAACCAGGAGGTACAACGCTGTCGGATATTGTGTTTACACCGACGTACCTGCTTAGTGAAGAGCAGTGTTCCGGAGTGGTGCTCCAGTAAGGCAAGAACGGAGGTAGGTCGAGTCGTTACTCCCTGGGCCGTGTCTTGCCCCATCGTCACCTGTGAAGGACCCGGAAGCTCTACCGGATAACCATTGAGCTTCGCTTTTTGACTCGGCTGAGTCAAAGCGCAGTGGCGCTTTTGCTGGTTGGAGTCGTAACTCCCAGCCCGACCAGAGATACAGGGACTGCCAGCTGTAACGCACACCAGGAGGTGTTTGCCGCGTTACAGACTCGGAAGTCCACGGGATCGATCGAGCGGCTGCTCTCGGTTCAGTCTTCTTTGCTTGTGATTGGGGTATCGGTGACGCATCACCAGGAGGTGACTCCGCGTCCCGGTGCAGTCTGAGGAAGAGGTTGAGCGGCTGCTCCCTTCAGGTAGAGACCCCGGCTGGGTGTTTCCCTGACTCCTCGATTCTCCCCAACACTCTTCGTGCCCCTCACAGCCTACCGATTGGCATTGTCGGCCATTTCATTTCTGCCCTCTATTGGCATACGCCGGGATCGGCGTATATGCAGAGGACGGTTAGGACCATCCGTGCTGTGGGCTGGTAACGTACTTAGCCTGGAGGATTCCAGTGACTATAACCTTTGTTTATTCCTTGTATTATTTTTGCCTTCATTAAAATAACTAAACCTTCACAAGTGGTTGCGTTCTCATTATCGTGTCTGTTAAACGATCCTGAGACGTTCAGGGCGTTACAGGTGGCCATGGTAAAGAAAGCCGAATTGTCCAAGAGGTGTGCAGAGGTGGCGAAGAAAGACCGTCTCCCAGAACAAGCGGTGTGCAGGATAGAGGAACGGAAGAACCGCGAGGGCCAAGCAGCGACGGAACAACACAGCATGCGACCATACAGGAAGTCCACGACCAAGGGCGCAAAACAGCAAGTACAGGGACAAGGGAGCACCAACACGTGCTACAGATGCGGCAGCAATAGACACGCCGCCAACGACAAAGGGTGCCCAGCGTTCCGGGCCAAATGCACGTACTGTGGCCTGATGGGCCATTACGAAAGGGTATGCCGAAGGAAAGCGCCGAGGCAGCAAGTGAAGTACGTGGCACAGGAAACGGGCAAGGAGGAAGAAGCGGAAAGCCAGGAGGACGAAGAAGAGATCCTGATGATAGAGGATCAGATATTAGGGATTGACGGGGCGGTCGACAAGAAACCCAGATGCGACATGAACATCGGAGGAGTGGGAGTTACAATGGTCGCAGACTCGGGTTCCCCCTACACGATCATAAGAAGGAAGATATGGGAGGAGGACTTCGAACCAGTTACAACACACCAACTGCGTCCCACAGACATCCATCCCGTGACATTCACCGGGGAACCCATACCGATGGTCGGGTATTGCCCTCTAACCTTCGAGTTCAAGGGTAGAACGTGCGAAAAGAAACTATACGTGGCAGAAAAAGGGCCATCAGTATTAGGATGGAGGGACCAAGGGAAGCTTGGGATAAAATTGAACCCGGGAGGTCGTGTTCAAGTGCTCATGATGGAGGAAGACACTGGAGTGGGAGCAAGGCAGTGGAAGGAGGAGTTTCCCGAAGTCTTCAGGGATGATATAGGGAAGTTAACCAAATTCACGCACCGAATAAACCTGAAGGAAGGAGCCCGACCGGTGTCACACAAAGTGCGGAACATTCCGTTCCGCACCAGAGAGGCAGTACAAGAGGAACTGCGGAGGCTGGAGGACAACGGGATCATCGAAGCCATCGACAATGCGGAATGGTTAGCCCCCTTAGTAGTAGCACAGAAGCCGAACGGGAAGGTGAGGTTGTGTGTGGACCTCAGGGAGCTCAACAAAAACATCGTGGTGGACAAGTTCCCTCTTCCCCGCATCAACGAGATGCTGGCCAAGACCAAGGGCGCCAAGTGGTTTTCCACGGTAGACTTAACGTCCGCATACCACCAGATCGCGCTCCACAAATCATGCAACCATCTCACATCGTTCATAACGCTGTTTGGCTGCTACAAGTTCCTACGGATGCCGTTTGGGTTGGCCTCTGCTGCAGCAGTGTTCCAAAAATTGATGTACCGCCTGTTCAACAAGATGGAAGGAATCCAGTACTTCCAGGACGACATCTTAGTGATGGGAGCCTCCAGGGAAGAACATGACCGGAAGCTGGCGGACGTACTGGCAGTACTCAAGCATAATGGTCTCACAGCCCAGTGGGACAAATGCAGGTTCGGAATGGAGAGTGTCACGTACCTGGGGCATGAAATCGGCCAGGACGGCATAAAACCCAAGGCGTCAAACGTGGCGGCTATCAGGAACGCACCCGCACCATCGAACAAGGAGGAGGTACGGACGTTCTTAGGAATGGCTGAATTCTACAGCAAGTTCGTATCCCACTTCGCGTCAAAGACACACCACCTGAGGTCGATCTTGAAGGACAAGACGGCGTTTGCATGGAAGGAAGAACAACAGCAGGAATTCGAGAGGATGAAGGAGGAAATATGCGGTGCGGTGCCCATTCAAGGATTCGACCCAACCGCTCCCACGATCCTGACCACAGACGCGAGCGACCAAGGCCTAGGCGCAGTACTAACTCAACAGTCAGCACAAGGAGCGGCAGCCACGATCAGCTTCGCATCCCGCACGTTGGCGGACAATGAATGCAAATTCAGCGTGATTGAAAAAGAGATGCTGGCCGTGGTGTGGGCGGTAGAGAGGTTCCGACAGTTCCTGTGGGGAGGCAGATTCCTGTTGCGAACAGATCACAAACCGCTGGTAAAAGTCCTCACGTCCAACGGCCATGAGCACGCAACACCGAGGATCGCAAAAATGACGCTACGACTCCTCGACTACGTGTACGACGTGGAGTACATACCAGGCACCAGGAACAGAGTAGCAGACTACCTAAGCAGAGCAGCAGCGAAGGAATCGGCAGAGACACAAGGCACAGAAAAGTGGGCAGAGTATGCGGTGGCATTCATGGGCGATCACGAGAAAGCCATCAGCAGGCAAGAGTGGGAAGAAGAGTATGAGGCTGACGAGAAGGTGAAGGCCGTCAAAACGTATGTGACGCAAGGGTGGCCGGAGAAGAAGCTACTCGGAGAAGAACTCAAACAGTAGAGGGAAATCAGAGAAGAACTGTCGTTGGGAGACGACCCAGGTTTCCTGTTCCGGGGCAACAAGGTAGTTCCTCCGATGGCGTTGAGACCTAGAGTGGTGGCCTTGGCCCACGAAGGGCATTTGGGAATCGTGAAAACGAAGGGCAGAGTGAAGGAGGACTACTGGTGGCCAGGGTTGGACCTCGCGGTGGAACGACACGTCAGGGCGTGCGAACAGTGCAGCAATGCAGACAAGACACAAAGGATGCTGCGTCCACCACTGGGACATTTTGAGTGTCCGGAAAATCCGTGGGAAGAAACCTCAATAGACGTCCTAGGCCCCATACAGGACGCCAGTGGCAACCAGAAGTACCTCACCGTAGTCGTGGACCGGTACTCGAAGTGGCCAGAAATCCATGTAGATGAGAACGCGGAGACAGACACCATCATAGGATTCCTTACGGACATATTCATCAGGGAAGGAATCCCCAAGGGAATCCTAAGCGACAACGGCCCGCAGTTCACGTCGACCAAATGGGAGGCCTTCATGGACAGAAATGGGATAACGGTCAGACGCACCCCCGTCTATCACCCCGCGGGGAATGGAGCTGTGGAGAGATTCAATAGAGTAATCATGGGGTCGGTGCAAGCGGCAATCGGACAAGGGGCAAGCTGGGAGAAGGAACTTAAGCGCTTGCTATGGGCTTACAGGATAACTCCCTCTTCCACAGGCTACAGCCCGTTCCGAATACTGAGAGGGAGAGAACCGTTCACCCGAGACAACGTGGCATGGAAGAGGCTCACCGTGCAGAGCCATTGGTCACCGGCGGTGGTGCGCAAGAACTTGGAGAAGGCGCAAGCCGTGTACACTAACTACTATGACCAAAGGCACAACACTAAGGAAGTCGCACTGGAAAAAGGAGAGTGGGTTAGGGTGAAGCTCCCAACACCCGGGAGAAAGGGGGACAGCAAATTCACGCCCCCATTCCAAGTTGTGGAACCCTACTCCTCATCGGCCTTACTGAGCGACGGGAAGATATGGGCCCAAGATCGTATGGCAAGATGTACCAGGGCCGAGGAGACAGAGCACAGAACGGAACTGAACAACATGGACAAAACCAGGTCCACACCGGCGACAAAGGGAGATAGGAGAAGACTGGAAGAAGAAGCGGGAGGCTTCCCTCAAGAGGCCTGGAGTCCGAGAGGAGGGGGAGTAGAGACACCAGGACTTAGAGACCAAGAGACAGCGACAGAGACAGAGTTGGGTGGTCCTGAACTCGATGAAGCGAGTGGAGCAGCATCCCCGAGTGGGGGGGGCACCACTCCAGCCGCGAGCACAGGAGGTAGGAGAACACGCTGCGGGAGGAGAGTAATGCTGCCACGAAGATTCGAAGAGTTCAGCCTGGACCACAAGTAAGACTGTGCACGGGCATGGGGGGAACATGGAACGTTGTGTTTATAAAGGAGGGAGATGTGGTGTTGCGGTCTAGTCCGCGGCTCGCACGATGTGCGACGTCACCGGACTTCCGGCGGCGGCCATCTTGGATTCGGCACTAGCGCGCCGATTCGAAAGGGGATCGGAGCTCCGTACCGGCGCTCCTGCTGATGATTATATCTTGTAATAAATACCCCTCAACTCCACCACCACGACTCCTGTATTCTGTGGGGGACTTCACCTGGTGTAAGGGGCACAACATTACAGACGCTATCAACTATTTAACCAATACTGCACCGCAATTGTGTGTTTCGTCATTTTTACTTTTTTTTTTTTTAGGAACACCCCTGTCCATGGAAAGTTACCCAAGCTGTGATGTCACATTATTATTTATATATATATATATATTTTGGGGCCATCCAGCAGAGATACGGCCCGCCTTGTACCTTTATTTCTCTGTTAATATACCGTGCTGTAATAGGGAGTCTGCGTATTAATTATGGCTTTCCCCATTCATGCATGGCTGCCTTATTGCTTGACCTACGTGTATTAACGCTGAATCTGTATGAGCCTCACCTAGACTCACTGTACGCGCATATCTCCCTAGTGGGCCTCCTGAAACTTTGCCAGCACCCTGCCCTCCCGGAGCAACCCACGGCATCCCAACCAACACCCCAAGATGCAAGCATAACTTACAGCAGAAATTCCTAAGTGTATATTTTTCAACATCGTTTGGAATTATCCATTCATTTCGTATTTCTGACGCAGCCAGGTGAACTTGGGGGGGAGGGGATGCATTCCCCCAAAGCGCGCCACTGTACGGACCACGGAATTGTACATACTCTCCGTCCAACCATACCAGCTCCCCCCCGCCATGCCCCCTGCCCTTCCCATTAGAAGGCGACCCTCCGCTCTGCACCACCTGCGCAAACCACTCTTGGCCCTCCCTGCACTTTTCACCTCAAATACTCACCTGATCCAATGACGGCAGGTCCAAGCCTTGCCCCCCCCTCCTTATATCTTGCCCCTCACCGCCACTGATTTGCGCAACCACCATGGGCTCCGGCGCCCGATACCAAACCGCACGTTCCCAAACTGGGCTTTCTGCAGCCACCTCGCTGCATCCCATCCCCCCGCGCCATGCACTGCCAAAGGGCACCTCTCTGTTATTTCGGGGGCTTGTGAGAGTGACGTAGTTTCTTTATTCAAGCTTGCGTTATCACCCTTCTTAGGAAACGGAATAGCGCTTATTTATTGAAGCTTTACCATTTGGAACGTCCAAGAGCTAATAGCTAAAATATGTTTTTGTGAAAATCTCACAGTATTTTTTTTACATGCCAATAATTCCTTCATGTGCTTAAATTACCACTTCGCAAGGTACCCACTTGACCACATGGTCACACTCCCGCTGCAGAAGGCGCTGTAGGTGGACCACCGATGAACTCCTCCCACCCACACTCCGGCGCTGCATGCCGATGAATGATCACACCTCACCCTGCGCCCGAGATGCCCCGCAATGTACATGCCAACCGAGCCCATCGCCACTGCACTCGCCGTTGATAACCTCATCAAACCCTCCTGTGCCCGTGATGCGCCCTTGCTGCCCCTGGGCAAGGCTCCACTGTACCTGCCGCTGCACGTGGGCCGCTGATGACATCCTCGCACCTTCACCCCTGATGCGCCTGCGCCATACCCGCACAACTCCCGAGCCCCTCTACCCTCCCCCCGCCCGCCTCCGGCCTCAATGCGCCTCCTTGAGCACCCATTGCGTCACACCAGGACTCAATGTTCTCTCCCAGCAGCAAGTTGTTACCGCATACCTACCGCAAGTCTTAAAGGGTTTTATAATAGTACTTGACCTCGGCACGGGTAAGAACTGCCTCACGAACCCTCAGCATAGTCGTTTCGTGCTGTAAAATGGGCTAAGTGGACATTCCATTCTTTTTTTTTTTTTTTTTGGGTGGTATGTGTTAACTGAAAAATTCGCTCGAGCCGAGGTCGTAGAAGCAGAGCAGTGCATGCCACCCTCGGACCAACAGCGGACACTGGTAGCCCTCATGCAGAGTGCAGGAGGAAGCAGTGCAGCACTCGCTCTCACTAACTTCCGGCAGCTGCCACCTCTTTTGTCTCCCCCTGCACCCAATGAGCTGCATTAAACCGCATAACTTATTCTCTTTTGGCGCCTATTACCCAAGCCATAGCTGCTGCTTAGCTATCTTCTGCAACTAACCACTATTGATAAAGCCAATAGGCCCGACTTATTAACCGTATGCTGCTACTTTTTGTATCACATATCTGGATGCCCTGACAAACCGCAAAAATACCAGCTACGCTAGGCACCGATTTTTCCGCCACAAATTAATTGAGCCCCCACAGCTGGCGTTCTCCTTTCCATCCAATTTTTTCTGCTGTACTGCCCCTCACACCTCATGAAATGCAGTCGTTATGGGGGGGGGGGGGGCTGCGAAGGCAGAGAGCTTCTAAACTCCCATGGACACCGCTCCAGGCAGTATGTGAGGAGGCCGCCTGTGGGGGGGGTGGGGAAGGGGCGTTCTTTGCAAGGCCCAGATGGCATTAGTGCAGACATGACAACCAGTGCTTTAAATGGAAATAAAATAAATAATAATAATAAGTGCAGGTACTCATTAAAATGAGCTAGAGGTGTGGCCAGTGGGCGGTGCTAGGGGCGGGGCTAAGGGCAAGACATGGTGATACATAATGCCCCGATTACTTACCGGTAATCTTCATTACTCCGAGTCCTAGTCTTCCTCGCCACAGTATTCACACATGAGCCTCCGGCTCCACACAGAACTCCAAGTAAACTTAAAAGAGCAGCGCTCTAGTCTCCCCTCCCTCCTCCAATATGGCCCCCAGTGGCTTCAGCCAATCCCATAAAAGGATACATACCAACCATCTCGACCTGAGAAACAAAGCCGCAGACATGAAGCCACCACCAGGGCCGGGAGGGAAGGGAAACTATACTGTGGCGAGGAAGACTAGGACTCGGAGTAATGAAGATTACCGGTAAGTAATCGGGGCATTACCTCCTCGTCCAGTCTTCCTCGCCACAGTATTCACACATGAGCCGATACCAAAGCAATCAGCTTCATGCAAGGAAAATGAGCACACCAAAAGTGCAGTGAAAAACAAAATGTAATATACAGAGGTACAGCCATCAAAGATAACCGCACAAGGCATCCCCGCAGTCAGGACAGAAGATGCAAATGAAACAGAACCCCCACCTCCAACCTGGAGGCGGTAATGGGACATGAATGTATGAGGTGAAGACCCAGTAGCAGCCCGGCAAACATCCTCCATGGACACCCCATTGAAGGAGGCCCAAGACACAGCAACAGGGCGGGTGGAACGACCCCGAACAGGAAGAGAGGGAACCTCAGAAACCGAAGCATACGCCAACAAAATGGCCTCCTAAATCCAGCGACTGATCGACGAGAGGGAGGGTTTCAGTCCCTGACTCGACAACCATAAGTGACAAACAAGTTGTCCACTTTGCCAAAGGAAGACGTGCGCGATAAATATATCAATAAAGCACGACGAACATCCAAGAGGTGCAACAGGGATTCCTCATCCGAGGAAGGATCAGGACAAAGACATGGAAACACCACCTCAGAAGACCCGTGAAAATAAGAATCCACTTTCGGAATGAACGTAGGATGAGGGCGCCATACCACACGGTCCGACAAAACCAACAAAAAAGGAGCAGAACGAAGGAAGGCACCCAACTCACCCATACGTCTGGCAGAAGCAATCGCCATAAGAAACACCACCATGAGTGTTTAAAAAACTTCAACCCCACCGACTCCAAAGGCTCGAATGGAGCCAATTGCAAGGAGCGCAAAACCAAAGGCAGGTCCCAAGGTGGAGGACACATGATAGGACGGGGGCGCCGGAAAGAGAGAGACTGAAAAATCCTAGCAACCAATGGCGAAACAGAAATCAAAGGGAGGACATGGAACGCCTGAATCGCAGCCCACTGAGCCCGAAGAGTCGAAATGGCCAAGCCCAGCACAAATCCATCATCCAAAAAACCAAAATGCGAGCCAGGTCCAAAGAAGCCACCGACAGATCGCGACACAGACACCAAGAAACAAAAATTATCCCATTGCTACGCATAGGACTTAAGAGTAGAAGGTCTCCTGGAAGGCTGAATGACCCCAGCCACAGCCAATGAACAGCCAGTGCGCATCAACGAATCCCTCTCAAGAGCCAGGCCCGCAGACCCAAGGAATGGAACACAGGCAGAGGAAGAAGAGTACCCAACAGAGGATAAGGAATGAACGGCAAGGCTCACCCCGGAGACACCGCCAATTCCAATAGCAGGGGATACCAAGGTCGACGCATCCAACCCGGAGCAAGTATCAGCACAAACGACCCCTCCCACTCGATCTTCTGCAAGACCGCCGGAATCAGGGAAACAGGGGGAAAGGCATACAAGAGACCCGTCGGCCAAGGGAACTACAGGGCATCCACTCTCCAGGCATCCCGGCAAGGCATAACCGTGCACGTAACACAAACATTACCATTTGCGAAATCACATAGTTCATGTGACAATCGAAGCGTCTGCCAGTGAGCAGCCATCTGAGACTGGGACACATTTCCCAACCATACTGAAGGAAATACCATTGCCTAAACTGTAGGCCGAGCAAACAGAGAATGACCAGGGAATGAACACCTAAACTTCAGATTAAGAGTCTAAGACCTTACCCAATAGGCCATAGTGACTCTGTTTACCACAGGGCCCTGGAAGCCAAGCATGGGCAGCAGGAGAACACACCCAAACACCAAGGCACAGCGCCCCAAAACCGTGGCAGCAAGCCACCCCTCCGTGCAACAAAACACCAGAGACGGTGCCACAGAGAGGAAGGAAGGGAACACCCTACCACCTCACCAGATCAACCGAATGAAATCAAGTCAACAACGGGCGAAGAACTCCCCACACAAACAGAATCCCCCAACAACCTCGCGAAGGTGACACTAGAAAAAGAGGGTAACACAAAACCTCGAGGAGCAAGAAGCACCAACCACTAGGCCACAGCGAAACACGCACAAGGGAAGGCCCAACCAGGGCCCCACAAAACGCCAAAAAACCACACATGGCCATACCGCGAGACGGAAGCACCCCCCGGGATTAAGGGGATCCTGTGCCGCAAACCTTATAAAGCAGATTGTGCAAATCCGCCATCCCAGGACACCTAGACAGCATCAGCAGGAGACCAACCCCTGCCCAACCAGACACATGTCCCACACAGGCACATGACCAACCCTAGAGCCATAGCTCGTGGTACCCAAAGACATAAGAAAAATCCACCCCCACCAGGGCGGACAACAACAACAAAACATCCAAACGAAGAGAAGCAATGGGAATTGAACCAGTAACCGTGAGATTAAGAGCCTCAGACTTGAACCAATAGGCCACTGAGACTAATGGAACCTTGAGTGCCCGTAGGAGACTCGGCGCTGAACAACAGACGTCCATTGACACCCAACCCAGCGACACTCACGAAATCGACCCCAGGAGGACGAAAGGCCAAAGTGGACCCGCTGGGAGGGCCAACCCGGAACTATGAGTGCAAACAGAGGGTCCCACAACGGAAGCAGTAGCGCACAAAGACAAGCAGCAGGGCAGAACCGCAACAAAAGCAGTACACAGAAACCCAACAAACAAAGCACAAACAAGCAAACCGTCAGGACCGACTACAAAAGGGTAAAATGGGGGAAATCAATCAACGAAAGGTGTCAGGCAAATACCACAGTAACAGGTGCCCAAAACCCCCCAGGAATGCAAATATGCAAAGCAACAGAAGAACACTCACCCAGAGGACGCAGGTCCCGTGGCACAGCACAACGAGACGGCAGAGTCAAAAAAACGACAGGCAGCAGAAGTGCCCAGTCAAACAACACACGCACACAGACGTAAAGCACGAGTCTGTGTCGTAGCGTGATAGAATGGAGCGCGCAAGCGTGCGTGCAAGACACAACAAACGAAAAACACGGCCAGACAGCGATGTGGGAAATGAAAGTTTTAGAGTGTGAGTGTTCGCCATCTTATGACACATTAACAGCATAAGCGGGACTTGAACCCATGTCCTGTGAGACCCAATGCAACCAGAGGTACAAGACTTACCGTTGAGCTGTAGCTCCAGGTCAATACCGAAAGAAACCCACAAGGACATGAGCCAAAAAAAGAGTTGAAGCACACGCTAATAAAGTAAATGCATAATTGCAAAAGAGTCAGATGCAGCACACAGCTTCTATTCTACTTAATTAATTAGCTAAGTACTTCCACTCCCAACGCTGTGAATCTGGTGTACATGCGTTTGAATGTGTGCAATTTTGTTGTTAGCGCCATTTGCCACACACACCCTGTGAGTCGCTGTGTAAGGACATGAGCCACTCCAGGGTCACAAATACTGTACAGAACCACGTCCTCCAAGCGCGCGCCCCTGAACCCAGGAACGGGCGAGCGGGCAGCAACATTGGGACCGGGAACGCCAGAGGCAAACATAGCAGCGCGCGGCACCCGGGAGGGAGCGCGCGCCCACCCGGGCCCGGGGGAGCCATATGGAAAACCAGCCCCCGGCGCCTGCCGGGTCAGGTTTCAGGTCAACAAAAGCCAAAGCAAACGTAGCACCAATACACACCAGGGATAATTGGAGCCCCGCAGCTGCCAGCGCCGGCCCCATGGAAGCAGCAGTGAATGTAGGCCAGGAGGCAGCCGTGGAACCAGCAAGACAGGCAGCGCGGCTTCCGGGGCAGTAAAGGAGAAGCCTCGCCGGACACAAGAAAGATCTGAAGCAAGCCGGTGCAGCCGTGGTCGCCAGGAATGCAAAGATGTAGCAAGGCACAACAACAGAGAAGCCAGAGGTGCAGCACACAGTGAACAAACAAATACGCTGCCCACATGGACAAGGGGACATGCAGACCCCTTTGTCCAGCCTCCTGTACACCCAGGGCTTGCTAAAGCAGAACCCAACCGGTCCAGACCAGACACCGGGGGAAGGAAGGAGGACGGCCCAGAGCACCAACACGGCCTTGGCAGCAGGTAGGAATGTGACCGGGAGCCTCCGGCCCCCAGAACAAACGGACCCGGCCGCGCTACGTCCGCTCAGCAGGACGCGCGGTCGGGAAAGGATACAAATACCCCCCAGCAGGTATGAAATACCAACCGCGACAGCGGTAGCAGGACTCGCACACCACTGGAAAACGCCCCGGCGCGCTCCCACAACATACATAGACGAAATCCCAAACACAAACGCCACGAAAGTCCGCTGAAGCAGGACCAGAGGCGTGAAGGCAGAAGAAGGGGGAAAAGAAAAACCAAGAACAATATATATAAACAACTACTTCCCCCAAACTTAATACCCAAGGGCAAAAACGGGTCTGCTCAGGCAGGACCCCAGCCCCACTCACCTGACCAGCAGGTAACACAGCACTCGGAGAAGTGCAGAAAAAAAGAACAGGTCGAGATGGTTGGTATGTATCCTTTTATGGGATTGGCTGAAGCCACTGGGGGCCATATTGGAGGAGGGAGGGGAGACTAGAGCGCTGCTCTTTTAAGTTTACTTGGAGTTCTGTGTGGAGCCGGAGGCTCATGTGTGAATACTGTGGCGAGGAAGACTGGACGAGGAGGTAATGACTTCTATACCAGTTGCAGCACATATTAAAACAGGAGAAATGTGTTTATGTAAACAAAACAGGTTTACTCATTACACAAGATGAAAGCCAAACAGGATGATATGTTAACACTTCCATATATATATATATATATATATATATATATATATATATATATATATATATATATAATATCCACCTCGAGTTGGCTCGCTTTCCTGGAAAGCCACTCTGTGACTATGCTGTTTTGGCTATGGGAGAGCAAAGCCCTTTGTAAATACACTAATTTCCCCAACAGGAGAAGTCCCAAAAGCACTCATGGATATAATCAGTGTCCAATTCAGTTTATTTTCCTGGCAACAACATAGCTGGGGCACCACAGCACAGCCCAACGCGCGTCAGCCTTACAAAGACCTCGCTCACGTATTTCAACATGATTACATCACTTTATTTTTGGTTACAAACTTTGCATTGTGGGCTATGTAGTGTGAAATGTGGAAAATATCTCGTTTTGCTGGTTCCACCACATTTTGTGTAGAATTTAGTGCATTTCAAACAATTATGTTTTACACAAGTGACATTTCTCGTTTTAGTGATCTCATTCAACATATAAATTGAATGCATATGCATAACGCATTGTTTCTAATGGTAAAAGTGTGGCCAGTTTTTCACAATATATGTAAACAAACGTATCTTGATGAACTGCAACAAATTTAGAGGGGCGCCTCTGGACTTTAGCAGCGTTGTAGAGATAGTGGTTACACAAATGACCCTGGCACCGTCGTTGGTTGCGCAATCTTATTTATTAAGGTATAACTTGTACCGAGCGCCGGGAACACTCCCGTCTCCGGCTCTCTGCGCGCTCGCTCTCTGTTCGCGCTCTTTGCGCGAAACCACGCCCCTTCCCAGCATGCACTCGGGCGCTAAACACTAGCGCGTAACACTACATATCTCCCCCTTTTAATGCTTTCACCAAAACAAAAGTGGCCCCCCCTTAGTTCAGTCTTACTTGGTGTGCGTTTCATAGTCCTCAAACTTTCTTGGCATCTTGACCTCTCTGCCCGATCTCGTACAGTTCTGTCTTTTCTCTGGAGCCACCTTTACCCCTCTAGTCGGGGATTCTCCTCCGGTCGCAACCTCTTCTTGTCCCTCTTCTTCTTGCACCTGATTCTCTACTTCCATAAAGCGATCTGTTCTATTTCCTCCTACAGTCTTCTGGCTCTGAATCTCTCCCCTTTTCCCGGGGAATGTTGGGGTTGGCTCTTCCACCGCTTGATTCTCCTCTCCACCCGGCTCGCCCTCCGATGCTTGGCTCGGTGTTCTACTGTCCTCCGGGTCTTCCCACTTCACAATTCTATTGCATTTCGCCATTCTGTCCTGTGACCACACCTTCCCGTGGCTCAATAAGGCTGACCTGGTGTATGTTTCTATGACCTGCAGCGGTGGGCTGAATTTACTTTCTCCTTTTCTTTTCAGCGTGGCATATTTTACTCTTACCCACTCTCCTTTCTCCAGGGTCACCCCTTTGGTATTACGGCGTTTGTTATAATACTCTGTATATATTGCCTATGCTTTGTCCAGGTTACGCCTCACCACCGCCGGCGACCATTTGCTCTGTACCATAAGGTGTTTCCACGCTACATTGTCCTTCGTAAAAGGTTCTCGCCCCCTTAAATTCTTGAACGGACTGTACCCAGTGGCGGTTGGAGTGATTCGGTACGCCCAGAGCATGCGTTGGAGTTCCTTCTCCCACTGTTGCCCTGCACTGATAGCCGCTTGTATGGATCCCATTATCACTCGATTAAACCTTTCCGCAAGTCCATTCCCCGCCGGGTGGTAGATTGGGGTGTGCTTGACTTCGATTCCATTCCTGGTCATGAAGGCGTTCCATCGTTCTGAAACAAATTGTGGGCCCTTATCACACGTTATAATCTTGGGTATTCCTTCTCTCAGGAACGTGGCAGTGAGGAATGCTAACACCGTCTCAGTGTTGGCACTTTCACACACATCTACCTCTGGCCATTTAGAGTATCTGTTCACTGCCACTATGATGTACTTGGGTACTCCTTCCGCATTCAGGACTGGACCCAGGATGTCCACTGACAGCATTTCCCAGGGACTTGACAATCCTGTGAATTTTCCCAGTGGTGGGCGTAGTAAGGTTTGCGTCTTATCCGCTCTGTTACATTGTTCACACGTCCTGACGTGTCTTTCTACCTGAGCGTCCATGGCTGGCCAGTATGCCTGCTTTGCTCTCGCCTTAGTTTTCTTGATCCCCAGGTGTCCCTCGTGTAGGATGGTTAAGAGACGGCCCACCAGTGAGGTCAGAGGGACCACCTTGTCCCCTCTCAGAAGAAACACTGGGTTGTCTCCTAAGGACAGCTCTTCTCGGATTTCCCAATACTTCCTCAGCTCGCAATCTAGGTGCCTTTTGTCCGGCCACCCTTGTGTCACATAGCTTTTCACTGTGTTCATCGTTTCGTCCCCTGTGCACGCTTCTTCCCATTCTTGTATGCTGACCGCACCCTTGTGGTCCTGCGTGACTGCTACCATGTACTCTTCCCATTCCGAAGGTTCTCGACCTCTTGCGGGCTCCATGGCGGCTGCCCTGCTTAAGAAGTCTGCCACCTTGTTTTTGGACCCGGGGATGTACTCCACATCATATACGTAGTCCAACAGCCTCAAGCTCATCCTTGCAATGCGAGGTGTCGTATGCGCATGTCCACTCGAGGTCAATACTTTCACCAGCGGCTTGTGGTCGGTACGGAGTAGAAACTTCGAGCCCCACAAGTACTGTCTGAACCGTTCCATTGCCCACACTGTCGCTAGCATCTCCTTCTCTATAACGCTGAATTTTTCTTCGTTCGCCGCTAAGGCTCTTGAAGCGAAGCTGACGGTAGTGATTTCTCCGCCTCGGGCTTTCTGCATCAGGACCGCCCCCAGGCCCTTGTCACTGGTGTCGGTGGTCAGGATGGACAAAGCTCCTTGATCGAACCCTTCCAGGGGGATAGCTGTGCAGATGTCTTGTTTTATGCTCTCGAATTCATCTTGCTCCTCCTGCGTCCACCTGAACACATTCTTTTCCTTCAAGGGTTGTCTTATGTGGTGCGTTTTAGTCGCGAAATGCGGAACAAACTTGCTGTAGAATTCAGCCATGCCCAGGAAGGAGCGGACATCTTCCTTCCTTGTCGGTGTGGGCGCGTCCTTTATGGCCGCCATGTTCGCTCTCTTCGGTTCTATACCCCTTCCGCTGATCTCGTGGCCCAGGTAGGTCACCGAGTTGACTCCGAACCTGCACTTTTGCCATTCCGCTGTGAGTCCATTTTGGGCTAAGATCGCCAGCACTGTGTGTAGTTTCTTGTCATGATCTTCCTGGGATTTCCCCATTACTAGGATGTCATCCTGGAAGTACTGGACCCCTTCTACCCTTTGGAACAACCTGTGCATCAGCTTTTGGAAAACCGCTGCCGCCGACGCTAGGCCGAAGGGCATCCTGAGAAACTTATAACACCCAAATGGTGTGATGAATGACGTCAGATGATTGCAGGTGTCGTGCAATGCAATTTGGTGGTACGCTGAGGTCAGGTCTATGGTGGAGAACCACTTGACTCCCTTGGTCATTGCCAACATCTCATTTATCCTAGGCAGCGGGAATTTGTCTACTAGAATGTTCTTATTGAGCTCCCTCAGGTCCACACATAGCTGAACCTTCCCGTTAGGTTTCTGGGCTACCACCAATGGCGCCAGCCATTCTGCGCTCTCAATCGCTTCTATGACTCCGTTTGCTTCCAACCGTCTCAATTCTTCTTGGACTGCCTCCCTGCTTCTGAAGGGAATATTTCGGACTTTGTGGCTCACCGGTTTAGCTCCTTCCTTGAGTCGTATTTTGTGTGTGAATTTTGTCAGCTTCCCAATGATTCCCTTGAACACCTCGGGATATTCTTCCATCCACTTGCCCCCTTCTTTCTGTTGATTTGTTTCTATTAGCAGTACTTGTTTGGGGCTCCCTGGGTTGAGCTGTATTCCCAAGTTCCCTTGGTCCATCCACCCCAGTACGGATGGTCCTTTCTCTGCCACATACAGCTTCCCTTCTGCTCTGCGTCCTTTGAACTCGAACATCAACTTATGATATCCTACCATGGGTATGGGTTCTCCGGTGAATGTGACCGGATGAATGTCGGTGGGTAGTAGATTAGCCCCGACTTGGGAACCAAATTCGTTTTCCCATATGGCTCTCTGGATGATCGTATACGGGGAGCCTGAGTCCGCCACTATATGCACTTGTACCCCGCCTATCTTCATCTGTAGCACCGGTTTCTTGGTTCGTGTACAATTCACTCCAAGCACTTGATCGTCGATGCATAAGACTTCATCCTCTTCGTCCTCTTCTCCTTGGGGTTCCTCTTCCCCTTCGGGTTCTTGTGCTACGTATTTCACGTCCGCCCTGCTGAGCTTGCGCCGGCATACTTTTTCGTAGTGCCCCATTATTTTGCAGTATGCACACTTGGCGCAAAACGCTGGACAAACTTTGTCATTGCCTTGGTGCGATTGGCTGCCGCACCTGTAGCACCCATTTTTCCGTTCTCCTTGTGGCTTCTGGTTCTTCATGGTCTTCTGAGGGAACCTCTTCTGATACCTCATACCGCTTGGCATCAGCGGTTTCGGAGCATCTGATCTGTCTCCGTCTGTTACCCTGCAGACTGGCGTACGTTCATTGCCCTCTCTTTTGGCCGCTTCTGCACACCGTTTAGATAGTTCTGCCTTCTTCACCAACGCCACCACTTCCTTTAACGGAGCGTCCCCATTGACCCCCAGTTTCTCCTGTATGGCCGTGTTGGTTGTGTGCATAATGATCTGGTCCCTGATGAGTTTGTCGTGAAGTGCGCCGAACTTGCAGGTTACCGCCATCTTCTGTAACGCTGCGACATACTCATCTACGGACTCTCCCTTGTTCTGTTTTCTCTGGAAGAAATTGCATCTGTCTATGGCCGTGCACACCACTGGCCTGTAGTGAGCGTCTAGGTCTTCCAGCGCATGTCGAAACACTTCTGTGTCCGCCGCTGGTCTGGTCTCCTTCACCAAACTGTCGTATACCCTGATGCCCTCTGGGCCCAGGTTGTGCAGTAGTATTTTCTTTTTCCTTGCACTTGAGAACTCCCCTTCGCCTTCTTCTTCTAAGGCTTCAATATAGTTCAGGAA
Organism: Triturus cristatus; assembly: GCF_964204655.1. Classification (NCBI taxonomy): domain Eukaryota; kingdom Metazoa; phylum Chordata; class Amphibia; order Caudata; family Salamandridae; genus Triturus; species Triturus cristatus. The sequence continues at coordinate 40,783,593 of NC_140589.1, forward strand.
ATACCGTTTCCAGTCCTCCCAGGGCATCGCCGGGTTTCCTCTTTTGGGTAGGAAGGGCACTAAGTTGGTGAGTGACATCGTTTGCGCGCACATCCTGCCCCTGCCGTCTTGGGCTGCACTCCTCCTGTCGTCTGTCGCTGGTGGGCTCCCTGGAGCTTGTCTCTCTCCTGAGCTGGTTGCTGGCGTGGGTGAAAGGCTGCCTTGCCCCCTCCTCGATGGCCCTGGGGTCGCCAGGTCTGTCGCTAGCTTCTGAAGGGAATATTTGGACCTGGTTCGCTCCTGGTGGCACTCTGTGCTGTGGCCTCTATCCTTCCTCCTGCTTCCCTTGTCGCTAGAGCGCTGCGGCGCTGTTGGCCTCTGCTCAGCCAGGTGATGACTCTACCAGGTGTGGGCCCTCCCTGTGGGTGTGCCCCGTGCCGGTCGGTGTGCTGTCTCCGCTTACCCTGCCAGGCCTCCTGTGCGTGAGGTCCCTGCCTGTGGCTCTCTCACTTTCCACGTGTTCGGCTGCACTGCCCGTCGCTCCTTCTGCACGCTGCACCTCCGGGATGCCAGTGATGCTCCTGGCTGTTCTCCCTGCGCCACGGCGATGACGGTGTTCCTCTGCCACGCTCGGTCGTCCTCACGGGGTGCCTGGGCTCTGTGCAGGTCTCATCCCATCCTCGTCGCCATTTGTAGAGATAGTGGTTACACAAATGACCCTGGCACCGTCGTTGGTTGTGCAATCTTATTTATTAAGGTATAACTTGTACCGAGCGCCGGGAACACTCCCGTCTCCGGCTCTCTGCGCGCTCTCTCTCTGTTCGCGCTCTTCGCGCGAAGCCACGCCCCTTCCCAGCATGCACTCGGGCGCTAAACACTAGCGCCTAACACTACAAGCGTCCCTGCAAAATTCTGCTTCAAGGGCTTAGTGCGATGGCGAGATCCGGAAGTAGAACGGCATCTGTCCTGCGTTGGACGCCATACCGAACCTGAGTCTGCCTGCCATGAATCAGGGTACCGGTACGCTCCTTTACTCAATAAAAGTGCCGGTACTGAGGGCTAGAAATTTTGAAAGTGCCGGTACTCAGTACCGGTGAGTACCGGCCCATTTAAAGCACTGATGACAACCCTCCCCATTCCGGCGGGAGACCACTGATTACACGGCGGGTCTCCTGACCGCTCTATTCATGCAAGCAAAACCCAATTCCTTGGGCGTTTCAGCTGACAGGGCTTGTTCTTGTGTAACTTGCTACTGCTTCAAGCAATATCCGTGTAGCGATGCAGGGGGTTCTAGAAAGGATGAGGGGGGTGTATGCCCTGCCAGCCAGCCACCCGCCAGGCCGGTAGGTAACACCCGTGTCACCCTCTCTCTAATTGCTATTGCATTACATAATGTTGCTGACAAGTGCCTCTACGCCCCCGTGAGCAAATTACTCCAGCCAGTGTAAGAAATAGCGCCAATCCCTGCTTTCTGGAAAACAATGTTTGTAATTATAGCTATTGCTATGTAAACTCTCCTTGCCGATACGAGGATGGGTCCTAAACCCCGTCTGAAGGCAGAAGACCGTCAATAACTATCCATAAATGAACTTCGTGCGTACTCATTCGTGAACTACGTGAATTCCCAAGCGAAAGAACCTAATTTATTTTTAAGCGACCAGTCCCTTCCTATCTGTCAACAGCCTCCCCCTGCTAGGCCTGCTTCCCCGCCTTACCCCGTAAGCCCACCTTTTGCTGCCCATCCTTACGCCCTCACCCCCGCGCACCTCGGCGCTCCTTTGCCTCAGGCCTTGCAGCGCCACCATGCCCCTCCCCTCCCCGTTCTCCCCGCCGAATTCCTCTCCTTCGATACTGCCGGTGATCAACAATGCGCCCAGGATCACATGCTGAGATCAAAATTTATGCCCGGCCTCGTCAACTGGCCCCCGACCCATTCCTGCACCAGCCATGAGGCACCTCCTTGGCATTTTTGCAGTGAGAGCGTTTTCAAAATCAGGGCTAAGTATACTTCTGTGTGTATGGCCGCAATGCATTTGTGCGTACTTAATGTCTTTTCCGTATGTAACTCGGGTAACGTTTCTCTCTCAATTGTGTAAAGCAGTCCGATTACCAGTTTACCTTCGGGTCGAGTTCGCGCTATACAAAAAAAAAAAAAACCTCTAACAATAAATTCATAATAAGCAATTCAATAAATAAAAGTAAAAGCAATTTGTGTTCCTGATTCTGAATTTGAACGTGTTTTCACAAGCCTGTATTGGACCCAACCTTAGTAATGGCGCACCCAAGCGCTCCCCACCCCACACCCCGACCAGGGCCGGTGCCCCCCTCCCTCAACCCCCCCAACTGCCTGCCTCCCCGCAACAGCACTCCCCAGGACTGCGAAGGCCACCTCTGGACACAGCTGGAGGCCGCCTGTCCGCACCCAACCAGTGCCGCCCCACACACCCAGACCAGTGCCGCCGCCACCCCACATCTCCGCAGCATACAAATAACCTGGGCAATTCCTTGTTTGCAATTATTGACAACCTTCGCAGATGCCAAAGAGCCCCCTAAGTCCAAATTAACCTTTACTAATCACCTCCGAAATCGTTCACCCTTAAAGGAATCGTGCTATCATACGGATGACGCAGAACCCCTTGTTCTGGGTGGCGCTCCCTTGGTGCCTGGCAGAGCACCCACCCCTCCCCCCCTCCACCGGACCCGACCTGACGGCCCACCCAATTGACATCCACCGCCCGCCCCACAGTCCCAGCCCTGCTCACCCTTCCCCTAACACCGCCCCTCATACCCTGCATCCAGCACATCGTGGTCACGACACGTGATCCCCTCCCCTCCTGGATGCTGTACCATCACCAAGGAGGGGTTATAGTATATCTGTTGCAGCACCTCTCATCGAGAGAATCTGTATTTGTCCCACTCGTAGCTGTACCATGCATCCCATATCCTCTTCCTTTAATGAATATATAACGCTGTGCCTGGTACCCATAAGAGCGCTGTACACCGCATGAACTCTTTGCCTCGACACCACTAACGACTTTCATTCACTTTCCATGCAAAAGTTACACTGCCGATCAATTGCCAAAACATAGCGGTTCAATGTACCAATAACCTACATCCCAAATGTTTCCTGTATTTACTGACCCCACCCCATCCCCCCTGCCCATGGCACCCGGGTGCCCCGCCGAAACTGTGCTCCTCCCATCCGGCCTCCGACCGGCCCACCGCCAACGGCCGCCTCGGTCCCCAATGCCACGGGCGAAGCCGGGGTGCAACAGTAATCCGCAGGTCAGCCACTACCATCAGCACTCAACCCCCGCCCTCTCCAGCATTACTCCCTCTACCGTGCCCCTCATCCCTCCCCAGACAGCGCTTTACCCTCGCCCCACGGTCTCCTCTGCACCACCGTGGCCCTGCAGCTGTCTGCACCTCTATGCCACCCTACTCAACCACAACCGTCCCTCGACCTACCGCTCCCCCAGCCCCCCTCCCACCCTCACCTCAAAGCATGTAGCAGCAGCGCCTCTCTTCTCTGGGCCTTCTCTTTAGAAATTTCCCAGGAGAAAGATGGCCTTGTGCCCGGTGCCCACCTTTAAATACCCCTGCCTCCATAACACATTCCTACCCTAGATTTATGGCTGATCTGGGCCAGCCCTACTACCAGCCCTATCCTCTGGTGTTCTCGCATCCTTCTCTCCCCTCCCTTATTTCTACCCAATCCGGTCCTTGGTGTTCGGGCTCTTCTCCCCGGGGGTGGCCTCCACTGAGGCCCCCGGTCCCGCCACTATCCCCCTCCCCCTGGGGAGTGGGGGGGCCGAACCAAGGGGCAGAGTGATGTTGCTGCTGTGTTTGAGTAGCAATAAAGGTACTATGCATAATATTGGCCTCCGGGCCTTGCCATAAAATAATCAGTCCACTTATAGTGTTACGAGGTCCTACCCTGCAAATGCAAAATACTTTGACTGTCTGTGCAAGTCATTCAGTGTATTAAAGGCAGTAAAAGATAGTGTCGGTAACAGTGTCACACATTTTCCTGTAGAATGTCACTCCTACGTTCATATAAATTGTGGAAATGGTTCTCTCCAGATTGGACTACTGCAATTCTCTTCTTACTGGCCTCCCCAAATCCCATCTGTCCCCCCTGAAGTCTGTTCTCCATTCAGCAGCTCGTTTCATATATGGGGCCAAAAGAAGCGACCACATCACACCCATTTTATCCACCCTCCGTTGGCTTCCCATGGAGGCAAGATCTATCTACAAGACTGCCTGTATCACCCACAAAGCCTTGCACTCCTGGAGGCTCCAGACCATCACGTAATGCAGAAAATGTATTGCTTGAACCTCCCACTTTTAAGAAGGAAAGATCGATGGCCCAATCCTTTTCAGGCAACTCGGTGAGAATCTGGAACTCACTTCCGCCTCAGCTCCGGACCACCACCTCTTCTGTGGTAAATATTTCATTACCGGTACTATTTTTTATGCGGTAAAGTCTAGTAAGAATAACTCAGTAAATATAAGAGGCAGAATCCGTGGTATTAGAGGTTCTAAAAGGCTTTATTCCTCTACAAAGGAAATTACAGTTCGAACTGCAGGCTTCAAATTCCATCACCACGAAAGTTCAGGAAGGGAAGGCAATACATTATTGACAAGTAATGATATTTATATGAAAAGTATTACATTAAGACAGATGCAAGAGGCGTAACAGCTGATAATACAGATATGATACACATACGTAATGAAAAAAGGCGTGAACATAGGCGTAACTAAATACGTCATTAAACATGATGTCACAAGTGGGTGGATCCATAAGAGAATCCTGCAATGTCAGCAGAAATATTTGGCAGAGATGCGCGCGCAGCCGCATGACGTGTGATTGACGTGCAACTAGAGGGTGAAGGGGACTTGACATTTAGCTCTACATGTGGAGACAGAAGTCTGGGGGGGTCATGTCAACCTAATCCCAAATCATATCTAATATCTTATGTTTGAAGAACTGTATTATCCAAAAGGAAAGGTCTCTATGATGGAATCTATTCTATACTGACTGTTAGTGCGTGTACAAGCGTCTAAGTGTCTACATGAAATGCGAGGGGGCAGGAATTTTCCATGGTAACAGGGGCTATGAATTACTTGCATGAGGACAGTGAGGCCTGGCCGTTTGCACGGTAGCTAGAGGAATGTTTACCTAAACTACTAGACAGGAATGCATCGGATGAGGAGCGGAGCAGATAATCTTGAAGGTGAAATACAGTTTTTGGCAGGCAACAGGCTGGATCAGACATCGTTAGCCGCGCAGGGAGTGGGACAAAGTTCATGGATACAGATGCAGGCTCGGACTGGAGCTTTCAGAGGCAGAAGGCAGGAAAAGGCTTGATGGCAGAATTCAGGGCCTACTCGCCTGAATCTGTAAAATGTGGAAAGTGAACCACATAAAGTCGGTGGCCTTTCATACTTAGGAATGGAATATCTGACCCATTCATGGCGGATCTGAAAGAGGACATGTTGACGGTGGACGCACATGTATTTGCGTCTTCATAACTGGAACTGGAGGGAACATACATGTACTTATAGCATGCACATGGAGCCGTTGGGGTCTACGATAGGGGACATAACTGATCACAAAATTCATATTTCCTCATTCCCTCCTTGTCCCCTACGGACCCTCAGGAGATATCGATCTTCATCAATCCATCGATCTGTTCATATAGCATCATTTGTTCTTCTTTCTTCTTCCGGGATCTTGAACGAAAACTTGGATGTGGGATACACGATGTGGCACACAGACCACAAATCGCTGGCCCACATTGTAGACATAAGCAGCAACTGAATAGTATGAGAAAGCCAATACCTAGGAAGGATAGGATCCTCCATCCCCAGGCTGACAACACGCTCCAGAACCAACCGGACCAAGTCCAGGTGCCTGGACTCTGGTGTATCTGGCTTATAATCTTATGAAGGCGGGTTATGGCTTTATATACTGACGGCGAATTTTCTGGTATGAAAACACAGCAACTTGATCCGATGACCCTACAAGCTCCGCCCCTATCGGCCAGGATGACGTCAAGGACAAGACGATTTTGAAGCACAACAATCCGCATAGCAGACTGCTCTTCTGTTAAATTGCCTAAGGCGGAAGTAGTCTCGTTCACTACTGCTTCAAGGGTTCTAGTTAATCTACGTATCAGCTTACTATTAGTGACTGTACCTATATAAGGAAAGAAACCTTTATTGAAATCTGTGTATTGCTCCCATGTCGTTTCAGTGTAATCGACAATCGGGAGATCTCTCTGCTGTCTATTGTGTACTAAATGGGTATTTCTGTGATAATCAGGAGGAGCTAGGAAAACAGGTGGCAGAAGGAATGCTATGTAACAGGTACCATCCCAATCTAGAGGTAGACGTATATATGCGGTCTGGCCACATATGAAGTAGGAATGACGGGAAGCTCTAAATGTAGACTTGCCTTGATCACTGAATTTTATCACAGTGGTGCATTTACTATGGCCCATGTGTATGGAACCATTCTTTCTTACACATAATTCCCCTTTAACTGGGAATACTGACATAGCGGGCAAGATTGGTGTGGCTTCGGATTCAACATTCAGGATCATGAGGTTAAGTGTAAAATTACCCAATCCATATACTTCATTTTCTAGATCAGTTCCTGTTCTTTTGGGAAGTCCCTCCTTGTTAGGGTAGCAGACTTTAAGCAAAACTAGGTTCAGGTTTCCCCATACCCAGTTGTCTTGATAAACTGCGGAATTTGAATCTAGGGAATTAATCAAACTAAACCATGCTCCACAGGAGCCATTGTGTGTGAACGGATACGGAAAGAGGGGCAAAACTCCCTTATAGTTCTGATAGGGAGGGAGTCGGCCACATATCCAACAATTGGTAGCATTGCTGGTCTGATGGGAATGATGTAACATACTAATAAAAGTGTTGTTGCGCAGCGCAAATCTATAAGACAACTCATGCGGAGGTAATTCACTAAAAGAATGTTCAGCAGTAACATTGTAAGCACGCTTAGAAATAGGGTAATACATATGAAGCAATACACTAGTTATAATGATCAGAAAACTTAGAAAAAACAAAATTAATAATGTTACTGTGCAATGACTACGAAGTGATTTACAATACGCATGCTTTTTAAGCTGCATCTGTCGATTTCTTTCTCTATTCCGGTCTAGAGGATACATGTCAAAGACAAATTCAACCGATTCACCTTGGAGAGGACTTAAACAATCAAATTGTCTGACTTGCTAGACCTTAATTTCAGTTTATAAAGTTCAGTTTCCGTGGGTTCAACCAAGGGGAGCTTTAAATCAGTCTGTGAAGGAATGCAAGGCTGAGTGTCCACATCGGACGGTAGTCCATAAAATTTCTTGATATGGCTCGAGTGCAACCACCCTTTACGTCCCTCGATCTTCACGGCTGTCCTTGTTGTTAGTAGAACGAGTTTAGGCGATTTCCACCTAGGCTCCAGTTGGGTCTTCCGGTCGAAATTCCGCACCAGAACCAGGTCACCTGGAACCACGTCATGGGGCTTTACCTCTGTGTTATCGGGAAAGGCTGCAGCTACCTGTGAACGACAAGATTGTAGTGCAGACATCAAGGAAGCCAGGTAATCTGTCAGCATATTACAGTCAACATCAGTGATTTTGCGAGGTATAGGCGTCCCCCACATATTTGGTGGTCTACCGAAGATCACCTCGTACGGGGATAGCCCTGTTCGAGAATGTGCTACCATTCTCATATAAAAGAGTGCAACTGGTAAGGCTACTACCCAATCAACACCTTTTTCTCTACATATTTTGGACAATCTGATTTTCAGAGTTTGATTATGGCGTTCCACGAGACCTGCTGCCTCGGGATGTCGGACACAGTGGAATTTCCATTGGTAGCCTAACAAAAGGGAAACGTGTTTCATTAGTTCGGATGAGAATGGCTGGCCGTTATCTGAGTAGACAACACGTGGTAAACCGTACCGTGGGAAGAATTCTCGAACTAACTGTTTGGCAGTAGTCGGGGCAGTGTAATCTGAAACCGGGTAGGCTTCTGTCCAACGGGAAAGAGCACAGACAACTACGAGAACATATTTGAATCCTCGACATCGTTCCATCTGGATATAATCCATCTGGAGGACTTCAAAAGCATGATCGGGAGGTTGAAATCCACCCTGCTCTACGGGGATGCTTTTACCTGGATTGAACTGACAACATATCATACAGGTACGTACTTTCTGTTTGGCTGCTGCTCGTAAGTGTTTGTTGAACCAAATGTGTTGAATACTGTCTAGCATAGCTTTTTCTCCTAGGTGCGCTGGACTATGTATTGTGTTAATGATGACTTGAACCATGGAGTCGGGAAGAAACCATATAGATTTTTCCTTCGTCATCCATCCTTGATCCGTTTGGATCCCTCCTAATTCAGTCCATTTCGTTATTTCTTCTGGTGTAGCATGTGTCTGTATGTCAATTACATCAAGGGCGGGATCCTTAACTGTCATGCAATGTGTTGGTGTCGGAACTATTGTCTTTGTCGCGTCAGTTGTATGAGTCTGGTTCTGAGCAGTCTGTTTAGCTGTTCTGTCAGCTAGGTCATTACCCTGAGAAATGATATCGGTAACTTTTGTATGAGCTTTGCATTTCATAATCGATATTGCAGTAGGTAGATGAATCGCGTCTAATAGGGCTTGAATGAGGGGTCCGTGTTGGATGTGGGCACCGTGAGAAGTTAAATAACCTCTCTCTCGCCACAGTACACCGAAGTCATGGACGACTCCGAATGCATAACATGAATCTGTGTATACGTTGACTTTCTTATTTGTGGCTTGAATACAGGCTTGTGTCAGAGCGATGAGCTCGGCTGCTTGAGCTGACAGAGTGTTAATACAATTTGTTTCAATGACTTCAGTGTCTGTTGTGACTGCGTAAGCGGCCACTAACTCTCCTGTACTTGTTCTCATACATGAACCATCTACATACAATCTCAGGTCTGGATCTGATAAAGGGATGTCTGTCAAGTCTTGTCTGGGTTTCGTCATGATAGTAATGACTTCAACACAATCATGTGCCAATGGATCTGTTCCATTTACTGGCAACAGTGTGGCAGGATTTAACGTGTTACAACGTCTGATTTCTATATGTGGCTGAAACAATGTTAATTCATAACCGGTGAGTCTCGCTATAGTCAAGTGTTGTGTTTGTGTGTGGTTCAAGAGAACCTCTACTGCGTGTGGTACTTGTACTATCAATTGATGTCCTAACACTATGGCATCGCTTTGTCTGATTGCTAAAGCTGTTGCTGCCACCGATTTCAGGCACGCAGGAAGAGCCTGAGCTACTGGATCTAATGTACTAGAGAAATAAGCACATGGTTTGTGTGATCCTGCTTGTTCCTGAGTGAGTACTGACAAGGCAGTACCGTCGCGTTCTGTAACAAAGAGTGTAAACTGTTTACTGTAACATGGTGTTGCTAAAACAGGTGCTTGGCATAAAGCTTTCTTTAAGCTTTCAAAGGCATGTGTATGTTCTTGAGTCCAAGGGAGGACAGTCGATGTGGCTGCCTCCTGTGTTGTCAACTGGATGAGTGGTTTTGCTAGAAATGCATATTGAGGGATCCACTGCCTACAGTATGAAGTGAGACCTATAAAAGCCCGCACCTCCTTTTGTGTCTTGGGTGGTGGCATGTTAGCGATTAACTGGATGCGATCAGGTGTAAGCTGTCTTCCCTCCTTGGACAGCGAGTGCCCAAGGTAAACAACTTGCTGGACACAGAATTGCAGCTTAGAAGGGGACACTTTGTGCCCCTTGTCGGCCAGAAATCTTAAAACCGTCAGTGACGCTTTTTCACATTCAGGTTCGTTTCGGGCGGTGATCAGCAGATCATCGACATATTGAAGCAAGGCAGTGTTAACTGGCATGTGGATACTGTCAAGTTCTCTTTTCAGTGCTTGGCTATAGATGCTGGGGCTTTCTGTGAATCCTTGAGGAGCGCGTGTGAATTTAAAACTTCGTCCATTTAAACTGAATCCGAACAAATATTGACTTTCCGGATCTATTGGGACGCTAAAGAAAGCATTCTTGAGATCAATTACAGTGAAGAACGTTGCTTCTGAGTCAATAGCTGTTAGTAATGAAGAGATATCTGGGACCACAGGGTATTGTGGTACAATACATTTATTTAATTCGCGCAGATCAATAACTAATCGATATACTGGTGATGCTTTTGGATCCGTTCTTTTAAGAATCAGAATTATCGGGGAATTGCATACATTGGAGTCGGTTTCGACAACCACTCCTTGTGCAATGAGCTCGTCAATGATTTGCAGCAAAGCCACAACAGCATCTGGTGGTAACTTGTATTGTCGCATTCGTGGTAGTACTACTCCTGTTTTTAGTGTGACTCGATATGGTGTAATGTTCATGCAAACAACATCAGTGGGGCCTTGTGCCCATAAATGTGTAGGTAAACTCTGCAGCCGGTGGTCCATGTCTCTGGACACATAGTGACCTTTGAAGTCACGTAGGAATAGTCGTACTCCTTCCGGAGAACAACATATTATAGCTCCTAGAGCTTTCAATGTTTTTATACCTAACAAGTTTTCTGGACATGATTTAGTAAGCAATAAATCTGTAGTACGTGTCAATGGACCAACCGTAAGTGGAAGGGGTTGCGTTACTTCATTAATGATAGGTTTTCCTGAGAATCCAAGGGAAATATTCTGTGAGCCTGAGAGGGGTGCCCCTGGAACTTCACTGCGTCGTATAGTTGTTCTGCTTGCCCCTGTATCAAGTAAAAACTTTCTGTCTTCCCCTAATAGTTCACTATGTACATAAGGTCCCTCTTGATCTACAGGAACCTCAATAAGGGGTAAGCCAACTTCCCTCTCTAGGCTATTTCATGTGTATCGCTGATAATCGGGATAATCTGCTTGTGCATACTGATACATCTGTTGCGTTGTTGCTTGTGTGGCAGCAATAGGCTGTGCTTGTGGTGGTGCTACCATCTGTTGTGGAGCTGCCTGTTGCGGAGCTAGTTGTTGCGGAGCTGACCTATGTTGTGCATGCTGAGGGATTTGTTGTTGATTCTGATCCTGTCTAGGTGGACGTGGTCTTTCCTGGGTTCTACCTGTGGCAATATTATGTTTCTAATTGTTCTGATTCTTGCTCCTCCTCTCCCTCTGATTCAATTCTGTCTGCTTCTCGTCTTTCTTTATGTATTCGTTCTACTTCCTTGCGGATCTTTCGGTACATGGCGATTATACACGCCTGTCTATCATGTTTCTCGTCTGATATGTTCTGACCCCATTTGGCAAGTTTTTGCATAGTATCATGATCTGCCTCAGGCCTGTCTTGGTTCCTGATCACGCAGTTTATGAAAAAACGTAGTAGTTGTCTTTGTACATCCACTTTCTGGTATTCCATAGCTTCGTTAATACTTTCTGGGCCTCGTCCTGTTTGGACAAAGTGATATATATTGTCTAGGTGTTCAACCATTCCTGGTATCGTCATTAAATACAATGTAGCTCGTCGTATACGTAGTGATGATAGTAGCAGTCTGTCCTGCTTACCTGGCACTGGGTCATATCTACAATCCACAAGATGTTCTTTAAACATATTGGATGTCGCTAGTTGGGGTGTACGTTGGAGTGCTAAATCTCTAAGGGTCTGTTTATTTCGCGGCGGTGTGGCAAATATGTCTGTCGTACCTCCTGTAGCATCATCTGAGGTGCTGGGAAAGAAAGGATTCGTTGGACGTAAGATAGAAATTGTAGATGCGGGAAAAACAGTAGAAACGGACGGACCTGTTGGAACTTGTGTAGGAGTTTGTTGTTGCGGAGATACAGACGGATGCTCTTGATGTTGAACACCATCGGCAAGCGGTGTGTGTGGGGTGGAGTTAGCATACTCGGGAGCTACGTCATCTAAATAGGAGGAAAGGAAAACGTCCTTTGCTGTTTTAGGATGTGTTTTGGGATGTACTTTATCGGGAGCAATGGAGGAGTCAAGTCTTTTGGTATTTCCGGGGTAGCCTTAGGTAACCCTTCGGCCAGAAGAGGATACATACCATTCATAAGAGTGTTTCTTTGTCTATCTACTTGTTCTGATTTTACTCGGGTACCTTCCTCAATTAATAGATTTTCTCGGGCTTTATTTGAATTCTCCCTACCTTTCTCTTCCTGTCTGAGCGCTTTTTCTATACGTCTATATGATTCTTTACGCCATAATTCAATGGCATCTTTCTGTGACTGTCTGGCTTTCTTTTTCCATAATTCTTCTTCTACGCTCATGATGCAATCTGCATCCCAGGTCCCAGCTGCGGGCCATCTCTGACTTTCTGGCAAATCCTTGGTGTAGTCCACCCATAAATCAAGAAATAATACGGCATCTAGGCCATGTTTATGATACATGAAGTATCCTGGAGTGTCCCTAGGTGGAATGGGAACAGCTTCTTCGAGTACCCCTTTTCTAGTTTTGATCTGTCTTAATTTCGAAAAGAGCGGCATTTTTAGATCTGGTTACTTAACCTTGAACACACTTAATACAATAAACACAATAATGAACAGTCATTCACACCACAATGTATAGAACGTATTAAAACATTTAACACTTAACAGTTTAACGAACGATGATAACTAATAGAAAACTAGTTACTGACATAATACTGACACTAGATAATACTTAATTATATGCAAGACATACTAGATATACTGCTAAACAGTACAGATACACTGCTGAAACAGTGCAGACCGGATTTGTGTACCCAAACCCGTCTTGACCGGCACAGACTATGTGCACGTTTAAATGCCTCCCCGGCAATGGTACTCACCGGGTAGCTCGGAACGGAAGGCCTCGGAACTGAACTGAAACTGGACCGGACTGGACTCGACTCGACTGGATTCGGAACTTCGGAACCTGGTGGGCCTCTGTATACCTCGGATCTTGCTCTCTCAGCTAGGCTCTGGTCGGGATACTTCGCACTTCTCACCGCCTCGTCTGGGTGTCGATCGCAGCCTCAGTAACCCCCGCTTGGCCGGAGGGAGATACAGGAAATCCTGCAGGTACGCGTTTTTGTCCGTTCAGCTGTGGCAGGAGACCGGGCCTGCAACGCACCTCCGGCGCGTGAGATGAGAAAGTGTCCCTATTCGGGCGCCAATTTATGTGGTAAATATTTCATTACCGGTACTATTTTTTATGCGGTAAAGTCTAGTAAGAATAACTCAGTAAATATAAGAGGCAGAATCCGTGGTATTAGAGGTTCTAAAAGGCTTTATTCCTCTACAAAGGAAATTACAGTTCGAACTGCAGGCTTCAAATTCCATCACCACGAAAGTTCAGGAAGGGAAGGCAATACATTATTGACAAGTAATGATATTTATATGAAAAGTATTACATTAAGACAGATGCAAGAGGCGTAACAGCTGATAATACAGATATGATACACATACGTAATGAAAAAAGGCGTGAACATAGGCGTAACTAAATACGTCATTAAACATGATGTCACAAGTGGGTGGATCCATAAGAGAATCCTGCAATGTCAGCAGAAATATTTGGCAGAGATGCGCGCGCAGCCGCATGACGTGTGATTGACGTGCAACTAGAGGGTGAAGGGGACTTGACATTTAGCTCTACATGTGGAGACAGAAGTCTGGGGGGGTCATGTCAACCTAATCCCAAATCATATCTAATATCTTATGTTTGAAGAACTGTATTATCCAAAAGGAAAGGTCTCTATGATGGAATCTATTCTATACTGACTGTTAGTGCGTGTACAAGCGTCTAAGTGTCTACATGAAATGCGAGGGGGCAGGAATTTTCCATGGTAACAGGGGCTATGAATTACTTGCATGAGGACAGTGAGGCCTGGCCCTTTGCACGGTAGCTAGAGGAATGTTTACCTAAACTACTAGACAGGAATGCATCGGATGAGGAGCGGAGCAGATAATCTTGAAGGTGAAATACAGTTTTTGGCAGGCAACAGGCTGGATCAGACATCGTTAGCCGCGCAGGGAGTGGGACAAAGTTCATGGATACAGATGCAGGCTCGGACTGGAGCTTTCAGAGGCAGAAGGCAGGAAAAGGCTTGATGGCAGAATTCAGGGCCTACTCGCCTGAATCTGTAAAAGGTGGAAAGTGAACCACATAAAGTCGGTGGCCTTTCATACTTAGGAATGGAATATCTGACCCATTCATGGCGGATCTGAAAGAGGACATGTTGACGGTGGACGCACATGTATTTGCGTCTTCATAACTGGAACTGGAGGGAACATACATGTACTTATAGCATGCACATGGAGCCGTTGGGGTCTACGATAGGGGACATAACTGATCACAAAATTCATATTTCCTCACTTCCCAGGCCTTCAAAACTGACCTCAAAGCTCTCCTCCTTCAAAGACACTTCCAAATTTAATTCACACCCTCTATTTTCTGAAGGAAGTCCTTCCATTATAGGAAATTCTGTACTCCATGCCTATAGAAGTGCCTTCCCAGTGTGTTTTTGTGTTTTCAGTGTCTGCCATTTAGTGCAGTATTATACCTCTACTTGTACTTTGTACTCTTTTGTAACATGCACACGTCACCTCTCCTTTTGTAACATATCGTTTGCTACCTCTTGCATTTTGTTTGCTTTTGATACATGCACAACGGCCACCACTGCCTCATGTAACGTAACTTCTGTTTTAGTGTTTTGAGTGTCTGCCATTTACCTCTAAGTGTACTTTGTATGCTCTTGTAACCTGCACACGTCACTTTTTCCTTTTGTAACGTATCGTTTGCTACCTCTTGTATTTTGTTTGCTCTTGATACTTGCACAATTGTCACTATTGTCTCATGTAACGTACCGTTTGATTCTGTAACATACTCACTTGTAAGTTTTCTCCTTATGTATCATTACTGTTCCTATTGTGAAGCGATCTGACACCTTCGGGAAAAGTCCGCGCTATATAAAAACGCATCAAATAAAATAAATAAATAAATATAAATAAAACATTTTGCACCTACACCTCCTTCAGAAGCTACAAGCTCCTGCAGCTCAAGCAATAGGTGCAAGAACGCGATGGGCCAATCAGAGGCTGCTCTGACCCGATGGCGCTGCTTGAAGGCAGAAAGCTGGAACAGGTGCGCATGCGCAGAGGTTTGACACCGTCCAACCGGAAAAGCGTAATCTCCCTGTGCCCTTAGACACCGGTACTGAAAGTAAACCGCCCCGGAAGAGCTGATTAGGATCCGGGCCGGGGAAGGCGAAGCCGGACCCGATCGAGGCCCGGGTAAAACGCCGGCCGGCGGCGGGACCCCCCCACGCCACGCCCCCCGCAATTAAAAGACCCGGCTAGGCCGGGGAGGGCAGGGATAGGCCCGAAAACAAAGGAAGCTCCCCCCCCCAATCAGGGGGCGAGAAAGATAGGCAAGGGGGGGGTTAAGAAGGGCCAACGGCCCGGGAAACCTCATTTCGAATTTCCCCCCCCGCAAAAGAAGAAGAGAAGCAGAGAACCTTTCGCGCCAACGACCGGCCGGACAAAGGCCCCTGCAGGCGACAGGCTCCAGGCGACGGGATGATCCAAGCTGAAGAGGCAGAAAGGAAAGCCGGGGAAGCTGACGGACCGGACCGGAGAAGGGGATGCAAGGACGCTACACGGCATTTCGCGCCGTTTGGTCGGAAGGAAAATATGCGGCCATTCACCCCTGCCCCATCTGTCGGCGAGGGTACGGGCAGGGTCCACCACAGACGCAGGCTCAAGGGCACTTGGAGCCAATACGGCGGTGCCCGGAGCAACAGGAGCAGATTGTGAGCAGGCAACTGGCGTACACGAACCACGCGGGGGTCGGTGCGGGCGGCGGTGCCCCCGAACGGAGAAAGACGGGTGCGGGCGGCAGTGCCCCCTTAGCGAGCCCGGAAGCAAGATTAAAAAGAAAAGGTAAGGAGCGGGGCTGCGCGAAGCAGGGGTACGGCCGATTCAATTTGGGAAGAAAGGGTTAGATTACCGGGGTGATCAGAGGTGGCCAACAAGCGCGCGGTGCCTTTCCGCGGGCCTGTCCTCATCGCGAGCCAGCGTTAATGATCTTCCCGTCCTGCATCGCGGCCCCAGATGAATTTTAATTGAACGCAGCATTTCTTCCTGGGGAAGGCGCCCCGCTATTTACTGGTGCGCTACTCCCCCACATACCGATAGAAAAAGACGGGGCGAGATCAGTATTCGTCAGCAGGCAGCCGTGGTATTATTCTTCAGCAGGCAGCCGTGGTTTAAAGCGGGGCACGTACAACAATGCTGCCCCAATTACGTGCTGAAACGTGACTAGAGTTCAGTTTATCGCATCAGTAGCAAGGCGTATCAGCTCAGTCAAGCCTAGCAGATCAATGCAAAACGAAAGGTACACGGGGGTTCAAACGGTGAGGGAGCAGCCAGGCAAAGATTTTCTCGTGTGCCACACGAGCGCACATTTAAAGAGCAGCGCCGGTAACACGAAAGCGTAACGTTTTAGAAAATCCATATTCCGTTCTGAATGTATTCTCTATCAAGAAAAAGCTCATAACGAATCTGATATTGAACGCCGCCAAGGGCACTACTTACACGTTCATTTCTATCAGGAAGCAAACACAGTCCAAAGATCCAGATGGCCTGTATTTAACATGAAGAGGGTCTGGCGTAAGTCGAGGTCTATACTGGAATCTACGCATTATCAAACTCAGTGAGTCCCTAAAATTCACGAAAGTCGATAGCTCACGATTCTTTATGGGGACTTTAAGTTAGGCAGTATAGTTTAAGAGCGCTTGGTGTGGAGAAGCATACACACAGAGCCGGACAAACGGCATAAGTTGAGAGTTTTGTACTGAATAATAAGAATGGATTTCTAGCCAATGTAACCTTAACTCTGGCGCTTGTAATATTATTAACCAAGGATAATACTGTAACTTCAAATCTCAGAATTCGAAATAAAAATGGGACTGGATCTGGGGGACGTGGCAGTTATGATTTCCAGAAAGCCAGCTGTCACATACTCCGATATATGCCGGTTCCCACGAACATGAATATAGGGCCCCCTTTGAGTAAGAGTTATTCTGTCCCCTGAAGTCACCCTGGCCTGTAAGTTCAGAAGTGCCTGGCCTACTGCATTGGGCCCTAGATTGGGCTGAAGGTGTCTGGTGGTCGGTGCCTTGCCCTTCCACTCGGATGGGGTGGCTTCTGCAATGTGTAGAGTCACCTCCCTTCAAGTCATCTTCTGGGGGGCGATGTCAAGTGTGGAATCAGTGACGTCAGGTCCGGGCCACGATCGCAGGAATAAAATGCCGGTTCCCACGAACATGAATATAGGGCCCCTTTGAGTAAGAGTTATCCTGTCCCCTGAAGTCACCCTGGCCTGTAAGTTCAGAAGTGCCTGGCCTACTGCAGATTTTCAGCAAATCCACTGGCTATGTAAATGATTTCCGATTACATTTGCTGTATGCAAATTTCTTTTATGTGGACAGCAACAAAATGTTGAAGAGATCCAGCCCTTCTGGAACTATGTTGGACACCCACGGGGTCTAGCTGATCTTGCAACATCCATTAAACCAGTGCTTAATTTGAGCCGGCGGTTGCCAGTTTCGGCCACCTGCACTCGTTTTTGGGCATTTACAAAACCTAGAGAGGGAAAAACACACAAAACGGAAAGAGAAAGACTGAAAAAACGTAAAAAGGCAGGAAGCAGGAAACTGCAACAGTGAGATAAAGGAGCAGGGCATGGCTGGTGATGGATTAAAGAGGCAAGAGGTGGATTCAAGACTGCACAGCCTCTGTATTTGGTGCTCCGGCCTTCAATTGCACCAACTCCAGGCTTCTGAGCCGAGCCTTGGGCACCCGCACTCCTATTTACACAAGTTAGGGTTCTAGCCAATGTAACCCCAATTATCTATAGGTTGCGGTATGTATGCAGTTCCGGGATGAGAGTTAATAGCTCACTATTCTATATTGGGACTTTAAGTTATAAAGTCCAAGTAACAAAAGATGTCTCGTTTGAACACAGCAGTCCGCTGATCGGTTTACATCATATGCAGTCTGCAATCTACTTGGTACACGTGCTTTGCAGCAGGCATATTAGCCCTCTGCACTACCTTCACCTAAGTCAAATCCCGGCTTTACAAAGCACTGTTCTCTCGCCAAGAAGAGAATTAATCACACGATTTTTCTTGTCAATTACGTGAGGCCGGGTAATTGCCGGCGGGAAGAAACGCTGAGAAACACTGCAGCAGGTGCTTAAAAAGCTGAAACGTTCAAACACGGCGCCTTTAGGGTGCCAGCACCCGGTGGTATAGCGGTGGTATAGCAGTTACGAATAGCGGTCAGGAATGCTTTGTCAAAGGCTATCAAGCATAGGAGTAAATCCGCGTATAGGAAAGGACACATAGGCCAAGGGACGGAAAGGGCAGAAGTCACAGGTCATTCAGACCGGTAGGCAGTATAGTTTAAGAGGGCTCAGGGTGGAGAAGCACGCACGCAGAGGCGGAAAAGAAACAGCATAGGCGGGAGCTTTTCTTTAAAGATAAGAATCGATCTATAGCCAAAATAAACCCTGTTGCAACATTAAGGGTTTGCGATAATAAGGTAAATATGGCGGGGGTCATGCAGTTCTGGGAGGAAAATTAATAGCTCGCTATGCCACATGGGGACTTTAAGGTTAAATCGCAAGTAACAAAAGGATGTATCTTTCGAAAGCAGTAATCTGCGGATCCGTTTACATCATACACAGTCTGTAATGTACTGGGTAAACGCGCTTTGCAGCAGGCATATTAACCCGCTGCGCAGTTAGCCCAGTAAGCTAAAGTGAGGAGGGTTGGGCACCACGCACGGACGCACGGGGAGGCAAGCATGTGTCACAAACAGAGGGTGACGCAGTCAGGAGCGGAGGGCCCGTAACTTGGATAATCATAGAAACCGCTTCCACAATGTTATGAGGAGACAACCAGAGCCGGGGCGGTGAATAATCTGCTTCAGCCGAGCCTCAGTCGGGGACACGCCTGTGAAACTAATTTGGGTACATTGGGGACAAACATTCCCAAGCAGAGGCAAGTCTAGTGGCTCCGTGCATGGGGATTGAAAACTAAAGACTGGGTCTTGCTGTGACAGGCTAGCGCCCAGAATCAAGAGTCTTTATGGCGGCATTATGCCGCAAGGTGCCCACCCTGTTGGGCCCCACCGGAGGGGCAAGGCCAATCCAAGCCATCCACCGCCAGCAGATAGATAGCGGTGTTCAACGGTTGGCTCGCTTAACAAGGTCAGCGTTAAAGCACCTGGTGGTGAAGCTTGACAACAAATTCGATGCTGGTTTGACACAGCAGGACAAATGACCCAACTACCTCACAAGTCCCAGTACCTGACAAAATACCATTCAGAAAAGAAACAACCTGTACCGCCGGTTTAAGTTACCAAACCATCAGCGATAAACACACTTACATGGTGGACCCGGGGGGGGGTTGGCTCTTGAGAGACCTTCCGTAGCTAGAACTAACCAGAGGGCACCCAGGAGCAAAATGGCCAACCTCAGGAACGCCCGACTGAACTAGGGAGAAAAGCAGGGCGGAGGTGGTAAAGGGAGCAAAAGTTGACCATACAGCTCCAAATACCGCGTAAACGGACGGGAAGTGGGGTATACGTCCTTCCTAGTGGCGGAAGGGTAGTAGAGACGTGCTTGGAGACAGAATACAGGTGCGGCCCCAGCGAGCAAGGGAACAATTAGGCTGCATAGTGAGGGATTTCTGCGAATTGAGGCAGGGAAGCCCTGCCCGCGAGAGGCACGACCATCTGCTTGCGGTCAACGGCACAACGACATGTTCCTTCAATTTGCGCTGAGGCGCACACCACCAATCAACCAGCCTGGTGGCAAAAAAAATGGGTAATCCAATTCCCCTAGTGTCAATTACGAAAAGCTAGTCCAGTATACCTGCTCCACACACCGAGCATAGTGGAGAAGGTGAAGCTAGAAGGCATAGAAAAATCCAGAAGAGAGCTACACAACACCAGGGCCAAAGCATGCAAGGCCCGGGGGTGGACGTCAGGCAGCATCGGCTGAAAACTGGTAGTTGCGGTAACACCTGGAGGAGGGGGTACACCACTCGGGGATAGGATTAGACAAGTTCACGCGGAACATCGCGGGCATATTCGAACTAGGAGGGGGCAAGGAGGTCGCGAGGCTAGGTCGAGCTAAGGGGGGAGCTCCCTCCGATCGAAAAACCGTAGGGAGCGTGGCGGAGCTGACACGAGGAACCTAGTAGAGAACAAAATTACTAGGAGATAGATGAAAGGCTCGCATGGTGTCCTTGTCATGACTCACGGCAGGGGCACTGGGGGAGCCATTGGGCGGCGTGCCGCCAGACAAAGAACAAAGATGACACTCCCGCAGTACCCCGGGGATGCCTTACGGCAGGGGTACAGACGGAGAAGATGACGAGGACCCCGCCGCAGGAAAATAGAGTAGATGCTCAAGTAAGGTCCTTGGGATGCCAAACGGCAGAGACCGCTGGGAGAAGGGAGGGCCCCTGAAAGGATACAGGACGAGCGGGACGGCACTTGCAGCCCGGGCATGCCCAGAAAGGGACACCCTCCAAATCGGTAGCAAGTTGAAGCCTAGACCCGTGAATCGAAACACAGGGATTGGGGCCCCTCTCTCCTCTCCCAGGCAATTGAGGCGGCTGGGTCCAGAATGCGAATAGAAAATGATGAACAATGGATAAAAATGAAACATGGTCATTGAAGGACTATAATAAGACCATGAGTGTTGAAATTTGAAACATGAAGATTTCCTGTTAACAAAATGTTTGTTGTGAAAATAAAACTGCGACCTTTTCAGGCACCAAAAAGTGGTCAAGTGCTAATTAAGGGAAAAGCGCGCAGCGATGGCAACAAACATGGGGGAGTGGGGAGGGAGTGCTCGCCGCCTGGACGGGGTTAGGACCCGGGCCGGGGAAGGCGAAGCCGGACCCGATCGAGGCCCGGGTAAAACGCCGGCCGGCGGCGGGACCCCCCCACGCCACGCCCCCCGCAATTAAAAGACCCGGCTAGGCCGGGGAGGGCAGGGATAGGCCCGAAAACAAAGGAAGCTCCCCCCCCCAATCAGGGGGCGAGAAAGATAGGCAAGGGGGGGGTTAAGAAGGGCCAACGGCCCGGGAAACCTCATTTCGAATTTCCCCCCCCGCAAAAGAAGAAGAGAAGCAGAGAACCTTTCGCGCCAACGACCGGCCGGACAAAGGCCCCTGCAGGCGACAGGCTCCAGGCGACGGGATGATCCAAGCTGAAGAGGCAGAAAGGAAAGCCGGGGAAGCTGACGGACCGGACCGGAGAAGGGGATGCAAGGACGCTACACGGCATTTCGCGCCGTTTGGTCGGAAGGAAAATATGCGGCCATTCACCCCTGCCCCATCTGTCGGCGAGGGTACGGGCAGGGTCCACCACAGACGCAGGCTCAAGGGCACTTGGAGCCAATACGGCGGTGCCCGGAGCAACAGGAGCAGATTGTGAGCAGGCAACTGGCGTACACGAACCACGCGGGGGTCGGTGCGGGCGGCGGTGCCCCCGAACGGAGAAAGACGGGTGCGGGCGGCAGTGCCCCCTTAGCGAGCCCGGAAGCAAGATTAAAAAGAAAAGGTAAGGAGCGGGGCTGCGCGAAGCAGGGGTACGGCCGATTCAATTTGGGAAGAAAGGGTTAGATTACCGGGGTGATCAGAGGTGGCCAACAAGCGCGCGGTGCCTTTCCGCGGGCCTGTCCTCATCGCGAGCCAGCGTTAATGATCTTCCCGTCCTGCATCGCGGCCCCAGATGAATTTTAATTGAACGCAGCATTTCTTCCTGGGGAAGGCGCCCCGCTATTTACTGGTGCGCTACTCCCCCACATACCGATAGAAAAAGACGGGGCGAGATCAGTATTCGTCAGCAGGCAGCCGTGGTATTATTCTTCAGCAGGCAGCCGTGGTTTAAAGCGGGGCACGTACAACAATGCTGCCCCAATTACGTGCTGAAACGTGACTAGAGTTCAGTTTATCGCATCAGTAGCAAGGCGTATCAGCTCAGTCAAGCCTAGCAGATCAATGCAAAACGAAAGGTACACGGGGGTTCAAACGGTGAGGGAGCAGCCAGGCAAAGATTTTCTCGTGTGCCACACGAGCGCACATTTAAAGAGCAGCGCCGGTAACACGAAAGCGTAACGTTTTAGAAAATCCATATTCCGTTCTGAATGTATTCTCTATCAAGAAAAAGCTCATAACGAATCTGATATTGAACGCCGCCAAGGGCACTACTTACACGTTCATTTCTATCAGGAAGCAAACACAGTCCAAAGATCCAGATGGCCTGTATTTAACATGAAGAGGGTCTGGCGTAAGTCGAGGTCTATACTGGAATCTACGCATTATCAAACTCAGTGAGTCCCTAAAATTCACGAAAGTCGATAGCTCACGATTCTTTATGGGGACTTTAAGTTAGGCAGTATAGTTTTTCGAATTTCCCCCCCCGCAAAAGAAGAAGAGAAGCAGAGAACCTTTCGCGCCAACGACCGGCCGGACAAAGGCCCCTGCAGGCGACAGGCTCCAGGCGACGGGATGATCCAAGCTGAAGAGGCAGAAAGGAAAGCCGGGGAAGCTGACGGACCGGACCGGAGAAGGGGATGCAAGGACGCTACACGGCATTTCGCGCCGTTTGGTCGGAAGGAAAATATGCGGCCATTCACCCCTGCCCCATCTGTCGGCGAGGGTACGGGCAGGGTCCACCACAGACGCAGGCTCAAGGGCACTTGGAGCCAATACGGCGGTGCCCGGAGCAACAGGAGCAGATTGTGAGCAGGCAACTGGCGTACACGAACCACACGGGGGTCGGTGCGGGCGGCGGTGCCCCCGAACGGAGAAAGACGGGTGCGGGCGGCAGTGCCCCCTTAGCGAGCCCGGAAGCAAGATTAAAAAGAAAAGGTAAGGAGCGGGGCTGCGCGAAGCAGGGGTACGGCCGATTCAATTTGGGAAGAAAGGGTTAGATTACCGGGGTGATCAGAGGTGGCCAACAAGCGCGCGGTGCCTTTCCGCGGGCCTGTCCTCATCGCGAGCCAGCGTTAATGATCTTCCCGTCCTGCATCGCGGCCCCAGATGAATTTTAATTGAACGCAGCATTTCTTCCTGGGGAAGGCGCCCCGCTATTTACTGGTGCGCTACTCCCCCACATACCGATAGAAAAAGACGGGGCGAGATCAGTATTCGTCAGCAGGCAGCCGTGGTATTATTCTTCAGCAGGCAGCCGTGGTTTAAAGCGGGGCACGTACAACAATGCTGCCCCAATTACGTGCTGAAACGTGACTAGAGTTCAGTTTATCGCATCAGTAGCAAGGCGTATCAGCTCAGTCAAGCCTAGCAGATCAATGCAAAACGAAAGGTACACGGGGGTTCAAACGGTGAGGGAGCAGCCAGGCAAAGATTTTCTCGTGTGCCACACGAGCGCACATTTAAAGAGCAGCGCCGGTAACACGAAAGCGTAACGTTTTAGAAAATCCATATTCCGTTCTGAATGTATTCTCTATCAAGAAAAAACTCATAACGAATCTGATATTGAACGCCGCCAAGGGCACTACTTACACGTTCATTTCTATCAGGAAGCAAACACAGTCCAAAGATCCAGATGGCCTGTATTTAACATGAAGAGGGTCTGCTGGCGCAGTTTTATTTTCACAACAAACATTTTGTTAACAGGAAATCTTCATGTTTCAAATTTCAACACTCATGGTCTTATTATAGTCCTTCAATGACCATGTTTCATTTTTATCCATTGTTCATCATTTTCTATTCGCATTCTGGACCCAGCCGCCTCAATTGCCTGGGAGAGGAGAGAGGGGCCCCAATCCCTGTGTTTCGATTCACGGGTCTAGGCTTCAACTTGCTACCGATTGGAGGGTGTCCCTTTCTGGGCATGCCCGGGCTGCAAGTGCCGTCCCGCTCGTCCTGTATCCTTTCAGGGGCCCTCCCTTCTCCCAGCGGTCTCTGCCGTTTGGCATCCCAAGGACCTTGAAAAGAAAAGCGTAATCTCCCTGTGCCCTTAGACACCGGTACTGAAAGTAAACCGCCCCGGAAGAGCTGATTAGACACCGGTACTGAAAGTTAACCGCCCCGGAAGAGCTGATCGTTGTGTCATCAGCACGTGTTCTGATGGAAGTTTCTTCAGGCGGGTAAGGACCCCCTCGCGCCGCACCCTCCACCGATATTACTGCCTTCTGACCCTGCACACACAGGTGAGCTGTAGCTAGATCTGTGAGTACATTTATTATTTATTGACACCGCAATGCTTTCCCATTTTCAGTGGCACCCGTGAAACCCATCATGAGGCTGGTGCGACGGGGGGTATGGGGTCCTTCTGAGCTCAGGACATTTCTTTCTAACCCGGTCCCGTCCCCCTTCGTTATTTCAAGAGACGAGCACCCCTTGCAGCAGCATGCACTAGCAGAGCTCTCAGGTTTTCCAGGGAGTGGACAGCTCAGCCGGTGAAAGGGTTTTATTCAATTTTAGGAATTGCAGGCCAGTTCTATATGAGTTAAACAAGAATGCAAATCTCAGTATGGAACAAAACACGTCGGAGTAGAGGTGAGCTACTTTTTTAATTGAACAGTGTAAGTAGAGAATACTGATTTTAACGAGCGTTTTCTAAAAACACTGTATTTGATGATCAAGTTAGTCAGGTCCGGTTGTGACTAGAAGAGTGGGTAGTGAGTGTTTGGCTGCATGTGGCCAGATGCAACGTTTCAGGACTTTTACTTTGGACTGTCTCATCTTTTAAAGTGACTCCACTGTATTGATGAAGCGTTACATGGATGTTTCTACATCAAAATAACCGCTAGTGAGAATATTACTAGAATACTGCTAAACTCTATGAGTAGGGACAAGGCTAACGGTTGGATTAAGAAATATTCTTGGTGTTAGGGTAAGAGATGTCATATTTAGGGTCTGGTGTAGAGTTAGGGTATAGGGTTACTGAAGTGAGGTTCTGGGGTATAGTTAGGGTATAGGGTTACTGAAGTAAATCACAAAGGCGTCGGTTCACCAAAGGTTGTTTATTTTGGATCGGCTGTAAATGGGGAGCTTCCTCGCCTTCCCATCCGTAACTGCTGTCACGGCCCGTTCGACTTAGTGACCTGACAAGAGCTCTCCTAAACCTGATTAGATGTGGTCAGACCATACCAATAGTAAGGGCTCGGACGGTACAATCTTTACATTAGAAACGATTTGATCTAAAATATGTCCAGCCTGGTGAGTGGGCCTATACATCTGTTGGACAAGGCCATGAGAGGACAAAGCGTATGTAAAAGAGGCTACCTCCGGGTCTAGAGGCTCGTCCATATGAAGGTTAAAATCACCTAACTCTAAAAAAAATGTGCATATTTAAGCGACTAAGTAGCCAGAATATCGCTCAGTTATCTCAGAAAGGGGCCATCATGATCCTGAGGTCTGTAAATCAAAACCCCTGCAATAGACTGATGGGAAGATAGAGAGCAACAAAAGCCTATCCTTTCAGCTCCATCTAGTTCCTCCAGAGGGATACAAACATTCATGCTTGCGTTTTATGTATTATGGCCACCCCTCTGCCTCTATCTTTAAGGCGGTCCTTCCTGAGGATTTATGTCCAAGAGGAATGGCTGTAGATAAGATTGGATTAGAGAATTTAGTGAGCCATGCTTCAGTTAAACAGTCTGGCTTTTCTTCATCTAGTAGCTCCGAAATATGCATTTCAGGCTTCTGCAAGGAGCGGACGTTTTAAAGCGCAGTCGTTAATTCTTCTAAGACTGAGCTAATTTCTAGGGCAGAAGTGGTTGATTCACTCCTGGCTGAGACATTTGGGATCCATTAGCAGTGTGCGTGCAAAAAGTCAGGATTCAGAATGTTAGGTTGACAGTGAGGTGCACAGGGTGACTTGGGGCTAAGCTGCGTAGGGCAGGACTGTTATTGTAAACCAGAGACCTATATTGTGTATCAAAACTGGCAGAGTGACTGGTGCTGGCGCGTGCAGACAAGCTAATGCCTTTGGCACACCCACTGCATGCGTCTGCGCACTACCTCTACTTAAATGCATGTGGCCAGGGACTAGAGCGCACACTACTCAGTATGGTTGGTGCCTCTTCGTGTCCCAAAGCAGAAAAAATGGCCAAAAAACGATCAGTATATCCCCAAATAATTTTTTGCTGCTCCCACCTCCCTGAAGCCCTTCAAATTACAGTTGGCATGTAAAATAACAGAGCATGTTCCAAATTACATAAAGATTAGAACACACTTAGAGCGAACTTAAGTGCCATCAGAATCAAACAACTGGATGGCACCTTTCCCAGGATTTTATAATCCAGGTTTAGTAAAAATAGAGATCTATGTGAACTCGCCAAAAGGAGGGGGGGGTTCCCTCCTCTGCTTGGTCATGGTGAGGGGAAGCATGGAGGCAAGCTCATTCAATTGCAAGCCCTACACCCATGACTGTAGAACAGCGGGCACCATGCACATATGCCACATGTCTTCCATAGCTCAACAGCCAAGCAATGAAAAGGATATGAGCATAGAGCGTCAGTGTACCCTGCCCACCGTCATTGGAGTGACATCAGGCCCCTGACAGAGTTCCAGTTTGAGCTGTCACCTTTTTCTCGTCTACATCATACTGAGAGTCTGTGTCACTTTGCATCTAGTCATTACCCAGGCCAGCACGCTGTTCTATCTCTTTCATAACCAAAGCTGACCCCCTAGCAGCTTGTTCATGGAATGGGTGGATCTGTAACTTCCAGTTACTCCTTTGCCATTGTGCTGGTGCTTACTTTGTGCATTCCCATTATTGCAATGGCAAAACATAGATGCATCTTGATACTAATTGCAGATAGGACGCCACACTCCTTTTACACCCCCTCCTTAATTATGATTCAGAATTGGTCGCACTTCCCCTTTTGCGATTCAGAAAGTTTTCAGGATCACAAATTGGTTTCAGTATGTCGCTAAGAAAAAGATTTTGCAGTCCCAGTTGCTGTGATTTTGCAAATTACATTGTTTGCAACTGCAGAATAGTTTTACAAACTGGTTCTAAATGAACATTTACCTTCCCTACAAGGGAATAGACTAGAAAGAGCTCCAAGTCACCTTTTGGGCTGCTGACTTTGGTGAGCCTTGTGAAGTATTTCAGCTAGGGTAGTTATCTAACCTTTGACTCCTGCGGGGCAGCTATTTGTTGTTTGGGAAGCCATTCAACTGGGATCTCCTGTTTTGTTTGCAGTTCCTGTGGTGTTCTTGAACAAATGTCTGAGCTCTGTTTAGCCTGGAGGTCATGGTCCTGGACAATAGATGCATCAAGAATGTCGAGTGGACCTTAGGTGATAATTAAGTGAATCGAGTTGTAAGATTTTTCTGGCTGCAGTGTTTGCTGCCATGTGGATAGTCTTGGAGTGTGTATGTGTGAGGAGAATGGCCGGTCCAGATGCTTGATGCTACTAGATGGGGAGAAATTGTACCTCCATGCTGATAAATTTTTAGGTCGAGCCTAGCAGCAGCGTGCATTCGCTGCTCGCTCTGCGAGGCATGCTGTACTCGGGTATGCAGTGGAAGCCCCGCCCACTCTCCACCCATATTTGTCGTTGGCTTGTGTTGTTGTCCTTCGTAAATGCTGGCTTCTGATTCGTTATTAGGCTTGTTAGCCCCTCCGTAATACCGCATTCTTAATTTGTAACCTCCCATGGCGACGCATCCTTTTATTCCAGTTGTTACACGGTACTGTTCTTTAAGTCTGTCAGCACTCTTTTCTTTATAGAGTTTCTCTAACTGCCAGCAAGACGTGCGTTGTTTACATTCAGCGCCCCATATGTGCTTTCACTTTTCAAGCATCCGGGACACAGACTCGAACTTATCTCCCCCAGCTCCAAAGTCGGTAGTTCTGGCCCTAAGGCCACCACCTCTTTTGCGCTTCATGCCGCACTAAGGCTCTTTTTCAGTGCTGTAAATATCCAGCGTTACTATCACCCAATTTAATACATTTATTTTAAAGCACTCTAACCACTTTGAGTAATATCCACGCTATTTATTTTTCACATTTATAAAGCGCACTGTTACCCGGAGGTGTCCTGGCGCTGATTGTCAAAGAGTGTGTGTGCAGAGGGATTAATGTGTGAAGAGCCACGTCTTCAGTGCTCTCCTAAAGGACAGGAGGTCCGGCAATTGTCTGAGGTTCAGCGGCAGTGCGTTCCATGCCTTTGCTGCACCCAGGGAAAAGCTCCTACCTCCCCAGCGAGCTTTCCTAACTCTGGGGACAACAACCAAGCCCTGCTCAGCTGATCTTAGCTATCTTGTCGGTCTGTACCATTGGAAAAGTCGGTTCATGCAGTGGGGCCCTAGGCCATACAGAGCCTTAAAAGTTACGCATAGTGATTTTGAAAATGATTCTTTTACGAACTGGTAGCCAATGTAGCTTTGCCAGATCCCGTGACACCGAGGCAAATTTAGGTGTGCCTGTGATCAGGCGGGCTGCTGCATTCTGCAGAGTTTGAAGTTTATTGAGGAGCCCCTGTTGGGCATTCAGCAGTAGACTGTTACAATAGTCCAGTCGGGACATCCCCAATCCTGTTACCACTGTCTTCTTGTGCTCGTCGGCAAGAAACGGCAGAACTTTCCGAATGGTTTTTAGGATGAAGTGGGTTGCTGAGGTAAGTGCATTAATTTGAGGCCTGAAGGACAGCGAGTCGTCCATCAGTACACCCAAGTTTTTGACCTTCGAGACCGGAGATGGGGGTGTGCCCATTTCCTCTGGCCACCAGCGTGGGGACCAGAAGTTGTCTCTGGACCCGAACAGCAACACCTCAGTTTTAGCTGAATTTAGCTTGAGACAGTTTGCTGCCATCCAGTTACTGACCTCCCGCGTGCAGCCTCTGAACCTTTCTGCAGTGCTGTCTGTTTCCCCCGGTAGCAGTGACACCACTATCTGAGTGTCATCTGCGTACGATGTTAAGTTGAAACCAAAGGATCTAATAATTGGTGCCAGGGTGGAGACATACACATTAAAAAGAGTAGGACTCAAGGAGGACCCCTGAGGGACTCCGCAGGGGAGCATAAAAGGGTCTGATTCAAAGTCCCCTAGTGCCACCTTCTGAGTCCTGCTGGAAAGGAAGGCATGCAGGATTTTAAGTGCCATTCCTTGAATCCCGCTAGCCCTTAGCCGGTCCACTAGTATCTTGTAGTGGACCGTATCAAAGGCCGCGGACAAATCCAGCAGAATCAGGGCGGCTCTGCCCCCTGCATCCATCACTGTTCTCAAATCTTCTGCTGATTTAATCAGTGCCGATTCGGTACTGTGCCCTGCCCGGAATCCATGTTGAGATAGGTCCAGACTCTGGGCTGCCTCCAGGAAGGCGCCCAGCTGAGTGTTTAAGATGCCCTCCAAGATTTTCGCCGGAAGGGGGAGCCTGGCAATTGGCCGAAAATTGTTCAGGTCCGTCACATCTAGATTCGGTTTCTTCAGCAAGGGTAGAATGGAAGTTTGTTTCCAGCGCGAGGGAAACTCCCCACTGTCCAACATAGCATTGAACAGTGGGGTGAGTCCTGCGGCCATGGCCGAAGAGGCTAGTATGGCCACGCTGGCCGGACAGGGGTCATTAGGGGAGACAGATTTTATCCGTTGTAATCGGTTCTCCACCTCCTCCTCCCTAATGGGGGAGAAATTGAGTAGCCTCGGTTGGTTACTGTCAGCCTCTAGGTTAGTTTCTGGAGCAGCGAACTTGACTTGAGTGTCTAACGAGAGGAAGATGTTTTCTACCTTTTCCTGGAAGAATTTCGCCAGATCTTCGCATAATTTGCGACTTGGTGGTATCTCTGCTGGTTTAGGGGCAGCCAGGGACGATACTGTGCGAAATAGTTCCTTGGAGGAATTACTAGCATCCTTGATGCGTTTCGTATAAAACTCATGTTTGGCCTCTTGGATCGCGTGTTTATACCTTTTCAACTCTGCGTTGAGAATCTTTCTGTCCTCCTCTTTGTAATTTTTTCGCCAGATTCTTTCCAGCTTTTTGCAGAGCATTTTATGGTCCCTGATTTGTTCTGAGAACCAGGGGGCAGAGGGGCTGGATCGTGTGGAATGATACGTTTTAGGAGGGGCTAGGTTGAGGCAGGCTGCCTCCAGCCAGTTCGTATATGAGGTGGCTGCATCTTCCACATTGACTGGGAGGGGCCCCATAGAGGTTCTAAGCAAGCTCTCTAGAGCCTCTCCTTCTATATTTTTCCACTTCCTGATTGTTCTGGGCGGGTTCTTGACCTTGCTTAGTCTGGGAGGCGGGGCCAGGCTAATTTCAAATTGAACTGCCGCGTGGTCAGTCCAGGAGACCGGTTGAACTGCGGTGACTTCTAGATTGGGAAGATTGGAAAAAATCCCATCTAGAGTGTGTCCTGCTCTGTGGGTCGGGCCATTGACCTTTTGGTTTAGCTCAACCCCGTGCAACAGTTCTATGAGATCCCGCGTATCCGGCTCCGAGTCACACTCCAGATGAAAGTTAAAATCTCCCAGCACTGTGAACGTCTTGGCGCAGAGCGCTTCTTCTAGTAGGCAACTGAGTGCTGGGAGAAACGGGGCTTTAGGCCCGGGGGGCCTGTAAATAAGGCCACCCTTAAGGGTATGATGGTTGGATAGGGTGAAGTTATAAATAAGTGCTTTAAAAAGGTCGGTGGTACCCGACTGGAAGGATCCTCTGACCGAGTTATGGTAGATTATGGCAAGACCTCCTCCCCTCTTATTTACTCTGTTCTGGACAAAACACTCGTACTCAGGGGGGGTGGCTTTGACAATATCTGGACCTGAGGCTGCATCTGTCCAGGATTCCGTTACAAATGCTATCAAAGCTTTGGTTTCCAGTATAAGGTCCGCTAGCTCTATACTGTGTCTCACCAGAGATCTGGCGTTAAGTAGCAGGCATTTGACTACCGTAAGTTCTTTCCTCTCCCTAGGCTTAAATAAAGCCGTGAGAAGATTACTGGTTTGCCAACATAGCGTGGGAAGAGCCTGCATACAATTTGTGCAGAGCTGGGGGGGGGCAGCAAATCCTCCTGCATTTCCATGATAACGCAGTCCGGGCTCTTGCATTTGTAACAAAGGGCCAGAAGAGTGTTACGGCTGTAGGAGTGACGACTCGAGTTTCTCCCTAACCCCGGACCAGGGATCCTGGCTCTAGGCGCGGAACCGGCGCGGACGGGCGCAGACGGGCGCGCCCGCTGCGCTCGTCCGCTGCGCCTCCTAAAGGAGGAGGCCATTTATGCAGATCTGGTCGTGAGGGGCGGAGCACTAGTCTGCTCGTCCCGCTCCTCACTGAAGAGGGCAGGACAACGGGCGACTAATCACGGGTTCGAGCCCCGAATGTGCAAGAAGTGCAAATTTAAGAAATACAGGTAAAAGAATAAAAACGGGTGTTTTAAAATCAAGCGGCAGGTTCTGTAGGCAATTAAAACCACATACCAAACAGCAGTCTCATGGAACTTCAAGTCCTGGCTTCCGCCTCAGGACCTTTCTCTCACATACACACACTAGCAATCTATAGCTATATAAAAATGACAATAAATAAATGTTGACGCACGTTACATATATCTTTAATTGGGTTATGAATGGGTGGATGAATTCCTTTTAGTAAACGCCTCGGATAAGTGATGGCAAATGCGACAATGAAAGGCGCGCACATCGCGTGTTTAATAATGGTGTTCCGTATTTATCCCACCTCCACTGGTCACTGCTGGCCTGCCTCGTGCGCGTGTATACACAGGTCACATATCAGACAAAGCGCGAGGAAGGATCCTGCCCTCCGTGATGCCTTCTGTGTCCCATTAGTTGAAAGTACACCGGGTGGGAGGGGCACAGCTCTGAAAAGCAACCCTCCCACCCCCTCTAAGGAGGCAGTCAGAGCAGACCGCTTGTCAAGGAGTTTTTGGCAGCCCGGCTGTAGGAGGTGAGTACAGTCAGTATATTTTTTTCCTTGCATAAAGTTAATGTTACATGCATTTTTATGGCGGTTTGACCCGAAGCCCAAACAAGCTGGTGAGGTCCTACGGCTAGGAGGAAGGAGGCAATTGAGGAGGGTGACGCTGCTCATTAACCTACTGGGGTAGGGAAATATATGGTGCTTCTGTGTATCACTGATGTTACTAGAGAATTACATGTCGGGGACACCTTGTTTCTTCTTCGGGCCATCAATTTAGCAGATCGGTGCATTATGGGGGCTGTTGTTTTGTTTCAGTCCAATTAAACAGTTGATTAATACAGCCAACGCCATGATTTGCACAAGGCAGGTGCAGGACTCGAAAAGCAATGCCCCGGTAGAACAGAATCATCCAGAAACCCGAAAAGCCACGGATGCTTCCTGTGTTTTACTCAAATAGGCTCCTGTTCATCACTGCACACATTCGTGATCATCTGTCTGATATGCCTACATATGGAGCCATTCTCCTGTTCACCAGTACATAGTACTGTTTGATGGATGTAATATACAGCTAGGCCCCTGTTTATTCTGCACACATGGAAGATCTGTCACTGATTATCGCACCAAGGTCGTTTCCGAGTTGTGTAATATCAACACCCATAAGTAATTACTTACCACACCAGGGTATTGTGTGATCTGTGTCATGTGCAGTCTTTCATCACTTCAGGGGTATTTAAGTGGTCCTGACGAAAGCCTGTTGTTGGCTAATGGGAGCAGCTCACACCTCCAGGACATGTTCAACACTGCATTTTTAGGTCTCGCCTGGCGAACGCAGCGCGAAGCGCTGTCGCCAGCGAGATCTATTGTTGCTGACTTGCCTCGGAAGTGGGACAGGAGATGGGCACGCGCATGGTCTCGGCGGATTTGAGTTGGTTTACGCGCCTACAGCCACGCGGCGTGCACATCTCCTGTCTCTCTTCCCTCAGCAAGCCAGTATGCAGTTTCACTTTCGTCCTCACCAGTCTCTGTGAACGCTCATACATACGCCCCAGCATCCAGTGATTCACATCAGCGTCTGCTTAGCTGACTCTTCGCGCCACGTTAATTGGCTTCCTGCGTTGCTACACGATTAGCATAGCTCCAACTCGTAGCAAAACCTTTGGCAGCCGTCTAACTGGCGCCATAGTTTTCTTAAGGAACGGAAGGGGACTAAATGACAAATTATTTGTTTTTATCTCATTGCTAAGTTTGGCTTTTTTTTTCCCCTTTCAGCCTTATAGGAACTGCTTTTGTGATATGCGTTGGATGTCCGATGTGCTTTGTTGTATTAAACATTCATTGGCCATCTAATTTTATTCATTATGTTATCGTAGACAACCAGCATACAAGCTCATGTTCCTACGAAAACATGAACTTCTTTAGCGATTCTGTGCGCTATATTCAATGCCATTATCACCGCTGTAAGAGCAGTTGTCTACTGATCAAACTATAATAATTTTTAGCATACCTTGTAAATATGCTCAATAGTATTCTGCTTAATATATACTCTATAGTATTTTGCTTAACATCTAATATTGTTGCCTGGTCCTTCGTGCTACGAAAGGGGGGACACTACTATACGCTTTTGCTGTTTTTGGGGCATGACGGCCTTTACACACTGTGCACAGAGTATTGGCCTCATTTATAAAATGCACCAGCGTTTTTGTTAAAAGCAGTCCGCCCATATTAGTGGTACTGCACACAAACATATAGTCCACCTCATGTTCGCAGTCGTATCTCATATTGTCATCTAATCCTTTGTGGCATCAAAGAAGAAATACTACTATAATCCTTTACTGCATATTGGGATTTGGCAGCGTTTGATATTGTCCTTTTTTATAAAATAGAACTAAGTTTTAATGGAAAAGAATACGTTCATATTAGTGGTACTGCAAACAAACTTATAGTTTAGCTGGTGTTCACATTCGTCGTGTTTTTATCGTTCTTGCATACCTTATATATTTTCTTTACTACTAGATGCATTTAGCTGAAATATGCGCTTTTGATGTTACACCGTGTAAGAACTCGTTCTCCACATTTACAATGCCCACATGCTGTTTGTAGCACCTGCCTATCTTCACACCATCGCCATGCCTCTGCTTAGCTGACTCTTTGCGCCACGTTAATTGGCTTCCTGCGTTGGCATTGCTCATGACATTATTTTTGCTTATGTTTTTTGTTTTTAATACATGTAAAGAAACGGCATTGTCACCGTGCAGCAGACGTGGCGCAAGGGGCATGACCTTACAGACACGCGCGGGTCCTGTGTTCTATAAAGGCAACCTGAGGGCCGCCCACGCTTGTAATCGAGTGGATCCCGTTCGTGGCAGGAAGGATCCCGCGCTCTTGTGCCCCTCGCCCCCGCCCCTCAAGCACTTCACTCCTATCGCACTATCTATCGGTAATAGGAACAGAAGCAGTGTTAATGGTTTTCAATTTGTGTTCTTTCTGGCATTAAATATTTATGGCGAACGATCGCCGGGTTCAAGGTTTTACAGGCGTCTTAACACATCTCAAGGCAGGAGTCCTCGGTGGGTTATTTAGATAGCTAACTTCTAAGCCTTTGTGTGCGGTTTATCGACCCCTCCGCCCACAATTCGTGTCCAGGACGCGCGGCTAATAGACACACTGCTGCACGCCACACACTGCTGCACGCCACACACTGCTGCACGCCACACACTGCTGCACGCCACACACTGCTGCACGCCACACACTGCTGCATTACGCACTGCTGCACGCCTCGCACTGCTGCACGCCTCGCACTGCTGCACGCCTCGCACTGCTGCACGCCTCGCACTGCTGCACGCCTCGCACTGCTGCACGCCTCGCACTGCTGCACGCCACACACTGCTGCACGCCGCACACTGCTGCACGCCGCACACTGCTGCACGCCGCACACTGCTGCACGCCGCACACTGCTGCATGCCGCACACTGCTGCACGCCGCACACTGCTGCACGCCGCACACTGCTGCGCACACTGCTGCATTACACACTGCTGCACGCCGCACACTGCTGCACACCGCACACTGCTGCATTACACGCCGCTGCACGCCGCACACCGCTGCACGCCGCACACCGCTGCACGCCGCACACCGCTGCACGCCGCACACCGCTGCACGCCGCACACTGCTGCATTAGACACTGCTGCATTAGACACTGCTGCATTAGACACTGCTGCATTAGACACTGCTGCATTAGACACTGCTGCATTAGACACTGCTGCATTAGACACTGCTGCACGCCGCACACTGCTGCACGCCGCACACTGCTGCACGCCGCACAATGCTACACAAAACACTGCTGCACGCTGCACAATGCTACACGAAACACTGCTGCACGCCACACACTGCTGCATGCCGCACACTGCTGCACACTGATGCATTACTCACTGCTGCACGACACTGCTGCATGCCGCACACTGCTGCACGTCGCACACTGCTGCACGTCGCACACTGCTGCACGTCGCACACTGCTGCACGTCGCACACTGCTGCACGTCGCTCACTGCTGCATGTTGCACAAAGCTGCATGCCGCACACTCCTGCACGCCACACACTACCGCACGCCACACACTGCTGCACACACTGCTGCCCGCCCCACACTGCTGCCCGCCCCACACTGCTGCCCGCCCCACACTGCTGCACGCCGCTGCACGCCGCACACTGCTGCACGCTGCACAATGCTACACGAAACACTGCTGCACACCGCACACTGCTGCACGTCACACAGTGCTGCACACTGCTGCATTACTCACTGCTGCACGCCGCACACTGCTGCACGCCGCACACTGCTGCACGCCGCACACTGCTGCACGCCACACACTGCTGCACGCCGCACAATGTTGCACACCGCACACTGCTGCACTCCGTACACTGCTTTTATGCGAGTTTATGCTACGGACATTGTAAATGACAATGCCTTTTATTTGTTTTAAAACCAAAACATAAATAAAAGGCATTGTAATTTTACAATGCCAATAGCTCAAACTCTTATAAATGCGAGACCTATTGCATTGCAAATGCTTGTTACATGTCCTATTCCTAAACACAATGCATGACATGTCGCATTTTACAGTTAAAACATGTGCCTCTGTGCTACACATCGCTGGGCTGCTGTCACTTCATAGAGTGCAAAAGAAACAATTGATGGACGGAATGCTGGACAATGTAACATTCACCCCCCAGTCACAAGGATCTGGGTTTAATCCATCATTCTTTTGCTCACCACACCACCCCAGTTTGGACCTAGCCATATGCAGATCAGTCTTAACCCTGTTCCTTGTGGGAACAGTCCAGCCGAACTGCCAAGCCAGGTCCTCCCTGGACTGGAAACAAGCATCTTAGGACCGCTTTCAGGGCATCACCCTTCTTCAGCCAGGCTAGCTTGAATCCAGTGGTGTGATGAGCACGGGACCCACATCTGGGCATAGCCTTCCCACTTAGGGCGACATATGCAAAAGAAACAATTGATGGACGGAATGCTGGACAATGCAAACATTCACTCCCAGTCACAAGGATCTGGGTTTAATCCATCATTCTTTTGCTCACCATTCCATTTCACCCCAGTTTGGACCCAGCCATATGCAAATCAGTCTTAACCTTGTTCCTTGTGGGAACAGTCCAGCCCGAACTGCCAAACCAGGTCCTCCCTGGACCGGAAACAAGCATCCTAGAACCGGTTTCAGGGCATCACCCTTCAGCCAGCCTGGGTCCAAACTGGAATGGCATAGTGAGCAAAAAACGATGGATTTAGGCCCAGATTTCTGTACTGGGGTGAATGTATGACATTGTTCTACATTCTGTCCATCATTTGTTCTTTTTGCATTTGTTACCCTGAGTGGGACGGGTATGCCCAGACGTGGGTCCCATGCTCTCCATGCCACTGGAGTCCAGCTATCCTGTCTGATGAGGGCTGAAAGCCCGAAACCTTTCCTAGGATGCTTGTTTCCAGTCCAGGAAGGGCCTGGCATTTCGGGCTGGAATGTTCCCATTGGGCACAGGGACAAGACTGACTTGCATATGGCTGGGTCCAAACTGGAATGGCATGGTGAGCAAATAAACAATGGATTTAGGCCCAGCTCTCTGTACTGGGGTGAATGTATGACATTGTTCTGCAATCTGTCCATCGTTTGTATTCTGTCCATCGTTTTGTTCTTTTTGCATTTGTCACTTCATAGAGTGGCACAATATATGTTGCAGCCCACTGGTTAAATGTAAAGTAGTTGCAGGTAAGCTGAATATGCCAATTACGAGTATGTCCGTTTCATCACGTTTGAAAGAGGGAGCACAGGCATCTTTCCATTAGTTAGCAGGGAGACTTCTTCCACCAGCAAAAACGACCATGGCATAAATGTGGGAGGATATCACACAAAAGCTGGTCAATTCCAACAGTCAAGCACATGAAAAGATATGGGAGGAAAGTCAAACCACTGGAATCGCTCTGCTTAGTGTTCCAACCCATTGTGTTTTTTTTGTGTCCGAAATGCCACCTTGATTTAGACCCAGTCATATGCAAATTAGTCTTGATTGTGCTCCAATGGGAATTGTCCCATCCTAACACCCAGGTCAGGTCCACCCCAGACTGGAACAAAAGCAATTCGATACTGATTCCCCCTTGATTGAGGCTAGTCAGTTGGGTGTAGCTTGGTTCCAGCAGCACAGGGAGAACAGGGCCCGAGTCTGGGCATACATACCCCTGCCACCATAATTTCCAAGAGTCACCCACCCGTGTAGTCTTATTTTGAAGGTGATTTGTTGGGTAGCAGGGGTGGGGCACAAAGGGGTTAGACACTTGACCACAGTGCACATGAACTGTAAATTCTCAACTAGAAAAAAATATTTCTTGTACTTAGTGGATATCACCTATCTTGGATGTAGATCGGTGTTAGCACACCCCATGTGCTCAGCAGGCAGACCTGAGTGCAAGTGGTGGGCATTGGACCGAGAGAGGCACAGCTTAGACTAGGAATCTCAGCTTTCCAATCAATACTTATTTTTCTTTTGGACAGAAATGATCCCTGGTGTCAAAGTACACCAAGTATCTGGTTGTTCCAGTTAAGTTTTGTGAGGAAATAGTCTTTTATTCAGTTTTACCCCCACTTTATGCCACCATTTGAGTACTAGGTGCTGGTTTAATGACTCTGAAATGCCCTGATCACTGCTTAACAGGACACTGTGCATGTGCACCTGCCTTTTTAATGATGCCTATTGAAC
Source organism: Triturus cristatus (assembly GCF_964204655.1). Lineage (NCBI taxonomy): Eukaryota > Metazoa > Chordata > Amphibia > Caudata > Salamandridae > Triturus > Triturus cristatus. Next base: position 40,821,733 of record NC_140589.1, read on the forward strand.
TGGCTAGTCCCCAATTGGCATAGCCTAACTTACTTTTAAGTCCCTAGTATATGGTACCAGGGCCCCCCAGGACCTGCACGTTGGTTTTCCCCCAGGGACTGCAGCACTTGTTGTTCCACCCTTAGTGGGACAAGGTTAAACCTGCTCCCAGTCTGCCACTGCAGTTTTAAACTCCTAACTAGATTGCCGTTTAAGGTAAGCCCAGTCTTCCCTTTTTATGTCTAGCTTCAGGACTCGAAAAATGCACTCGCCTCCTCGCGCTTGCAAGTCCGATTCAGTAAGGACGAGCTATCTTTAGGTCCTACTCGCCCTTTCTGGCGAGTAGGAAGACAAACTGACACTTGACCTCTGCCTCTGAAAGCAGAGCAAATGTGACAAGATAGCAAGATTTAAAGGCATCTTTATTGCTCACAAAGTGAATGAGCAATAAAAATGCTTTAAATCTTGTTAACGTGTCACATTTGCTCAGCTTTCAGACACAGAGGTCAAGTGCATTTTAGTTAGGTCAAGTAGATGTTTCATGTTACTAGACCTACAGGTCTAGTGACATTTTTATGATTTTTTGAGCCTTTAGCTTAGGCAGATATGCTCTGTCTCTTCAAGACCTGTTGTAATCATTTTGTGGTCTTGCAGCCGGCCCCATGGCTTTATTGGTTTGTTTTACTGTCATTGAAAATCGCTTGCTTGCTAGTGGGTTATTTCTTTGTTCCTCCTTTTAGTAGCCGCTTGGATGTGCCCAATTGTGCAGGGACTAACTACTGGGATGTTTCCATTTGTGCATTTTTAACTCCTTTATTCCCCCCGTGTTAATTTTTGATGTGCGTTTGCACGACTTGTTCAGTCTCCTTTCTTCAGGGTTAATGCGCTGATCTGCCACAAATAATTCAGTGCTCTGCCCAAGTTAGTTTGCGGGTAGAATTCACTTCTTTCCCCGAGCCTCATATACATTAACGTACCGCTGTTTTTTTTTTAATGATTTCATTCTTAATATCAGCTTAGCTTTGTGTTGCTGCCTCACATGCCCGTCATTTAAGTTCTTCACTTCGAAGCAATTGCCTCATTATGCAGTTTGATCAATCCCTCCTTCCCGGGCTGCAACAGGCTGCTGTTCCCATCGTTTGATGGAGTACTTGGCTGAGCCCCTGATGGCAGTGGTGCTCATCAGTGCAGGGTTCTCACGCTAATCAGCGACCAAAAATTCAGTGTTTTTCCCAAGCTAATGTGCAAGCGGAATTCGCTTTTTGCCCAAGCCTGCATCCTGTCTGGTTTATTTTTTCAAGCTCTGAACTAATTCCTCGTTTAAAAAAAAAGAAAAAAAAAAGAGGTCCTTAAGAATACTTTCATCTTCCAACATGGTCGATAAGAGCATTGATCTAGTTGTTGCCATGCACTCGCCACCCTTTTCCAGGTTAGATATAGATAATCTAATGCGACACGTTCAATTGTACATCACTGAAGTCATGATAATAAACCCCAGATTTAGTTGATAAATAGGTGAATGAATCCCTCAAGTCCTGATTATAGTTCACCATTAAATAACCAGCCAGTCCTGTAATTAACTTTACCATAACACATTTGTATTCCGATCTCCTCTATTCAGTTAAATACCAATAAGGCTATTTACATGTTTGCAACTCGATGTGAGTGCTATTTTCTTTACCCTTTGAGGTTTACTCGCATTAAGACTTTTGCCCCACAGATTTAGATTTACAAATACTACTTAGATTGTGTGATTCACTCCTACTTTTTAGATCTTCCTAGCCAGCGCATGCGCTGTGTGTTTCAGACATGTTGTATCTCATCTATGGGTTTCAAACATGCCCACCATTTTTCATTGGTTCTTTTTTCTGCTTCTTGGAAACTCTTTCTTTATAGTGGGGCACTGGTGTAATTTGTCCCTCCTTCTCGTGTTTGGCTTCCTCCAATGGAGGCTGGCCCTTTATGTGCCTTTTCCCTGCTGTCTTTTTGTTTCGGCACACTATTTTTCCTGGTCTCGGCTCCTCCTTTCGGAATGTTGTGTTTTTTTTTTTTTTTTTTTTTGCTCTCGCATTTTGAATTTTCTCTTTCCAATCCCCTGGTCTTAAACGCTCCAAACTTGCGGCACAGTTAACATCAACTCCTCCCGCTTCACTGGATTTACAAAAGAGGTCTAGGATATAGGTACAGCACTTATCCCTGTCTCGGGAATGTCAGTAAATTTATGGTGCAAGGATCAGAGAAGCAAGACCCCTCCGCTTCCCAAAAAGTGAAAGAAAACTTTCACTTCAAAGCAATATAAAAGATTTTGATCCGCACTCATACGCAAAATACAAGTCCATCCAATTTGTTTGTTTTAAGATTGTTCTTTATTCTTTCTTCTAGTAGCCAACGCGTTTCGTCCTGTTAAAGGACTTCTTCAGGGCTCAGCAGTTGATTTCCTTATCAGTGTTTAAATGATTTTCAGTACGTTGGTTCTACCTCGCTTTTCTTTCTTGAGACCTGTTCGGTGGTATTATTAAATCCGTGTTGGAATTGGTGATTTTCCTATATATCCCATACGTGGGGGGATGTATCCTTTAATAGCTTTTAGGTCATCGCTATTTTCTGGATCGTACGTCTAGTCCTTTGGGAGCCGGTACTCCATCATCCTAATGCACGCGCAAAACTGTTGCTTGCTTATTAAAATGCATTCAGCCAATAGACCGTTTTTCAACACATCAAAATTTGCTTTTTTTTTCACATCACCCACAGGTGAATTAAACGTTCAGGTGTTTTTTGTATTCCGTAGTTCCACGACACACAATTAAATCTATACATTTCCAAAGCACACCACATAATTCCACACCAAACTGCATATTTCAACTACACAACAGTTCCACAACACAGCATACCTTCAATACACACCACACCTCCAATACACACCACAGATTTGAACATCCTGCCACAAAATCTAACAGGATAAACTAATGAATTGTTGTACGCGCACAACCAATGATACTATTGTTGTAATACTGTTGAAAGTTCCTGTTGTGCACCTGGGGTAACATGCTCCGGTCCTGCACGTTATGTCATGCTACTTAGCTGCGAATCCTATGATAGGATGCGTCCCCCTAGGGCACTAACGAAGACCGGTGGTGGGTTTCAACCTTTGAAGCTTAAGCATGCACTTACTTGGTTCGCGCTTAGCGTTTCATAATTTTTGTACGTTAGGGCATCGAAGCTCGCTCAATCATTCGGTTAATGAACACCTTGTTCATGTCCAACGTTTTTTAGTCTAAGTATTTACGCTACAGTTTAGACACTCAATATTTGTTCACGCATTTAGTCAACGGACGCATTACATCGTTCACGCACCCCGTTTATTTTTTTCCGGCAACTACCTGCACGAGAACGCCCTACTCAGACTTCATAGTGATAATGATAAGTCAGGCACTTGCACGCGTACACGTTCTTTTATATCATGCTATTCAGATTATGCATGCATCACCACAGAACAGAATTCACAGCTGGGACCTGAGAATAATATACTTTCATCAAGCATGATCACGTTCACATCAACTGCAAGACTAATTAGCATTATGATTAACTGGATGGAAAGCAATCTTGTTAGTTTTGGACATTGACTTAAGGCAGTCTCCTCCTAGTATTTTGTTATGATTACAGCTTCTGTTCCCTGATGAAGGGTATTGCACCCGAAATGCATTGGAACGTCAATGGAATAGTCACATTTTTTTATATATCAAGACCATGTATGAATAAATAATACATACACAGTCGATTAAAAATCAGAATGATTACAAACCATTTGGAATAATACTGGTTCTTACTACGTTGGATATTAAAGCGTCAATGGGTAACCCACCACGGGCTTCATTAGTGCCCTAGGGGGACGCATCCTACCATAGGATACGCAGCTAAGTAATACAAAATCTAACAGCACATCACAGAATTCAACTCCACAACATGCCACTCCACAATACGATTACACATAATTACCTCCGTAACGCACAATCTTGCGCTACACAAGGATGTGCCACAGCCAGGCCCTCCTCAAAGTTCTGTAAGGACTCTAGGTATAAAATTTGACTGTACCCTCTCCTTCCAACCACAGATACAAGTGTTGATTTTTTTTTCCTGTTTCCGAACTCCGCATGCTGAAAAGATTGCTACCTCTCCTGTCTGAGTCAGCCAGGAAAAAGGTCATCCAGGCTCTGATCACCATGAGACTGGATCATGGGAACACCCTTTACCTCAGACTCCCCGAGTACCTCCTTAGTATTGTATTGTATTGTATGAGATATTTATATCGCGCAACTATCACCCCACGGGTATCCTGGCGCATAGAGACCATGATGACATAAGGCAACCAATCGATTCGGCCACTAGACGGGAACCTACTAGCTGTTTCTGGCAAATAGCCATGTCTTAAGGTTTTTCCTAAATGACAGTAAAGAGTCTACTTGTCTAAGGCTTAGGGGAATTTCATTCCATAGACAGGCTGCTGCCAGGCCGAAAGCTCTGCCCCCTAGCTTTGTCGAGTTAACTCTGGCAACAGACGCCAGGCTTTGGCTGGCGGACCGAAGAAGTCTTTTGGGCGCATACCAGGTAAGCCGTTCTTGTAAGGAGAGCGGACCTGAATCATGGAGCGCTCTAAAGACAAGACCTAAAGATTTAAAACTGACTCTGTCCTTGATAGGAAGCCAGTGTAAATCCCTCAGTGCCTGCGTCGCGGAGGAATTACGCTGTCTCTTAAGGGCCAGTTTAGCTGCCATAGACTGGACTCTTTGCAACCCCTGTAGAATGTACTTGGGAGCACCCAGATACAGGGAGTTGCAATAGTCCAGTCTACTCATGATGATACTACGGACCACCAAAGGCCTCACTTCACTAGATAGTAGAGGAAGGATCTGACGGAGGGCTCTCAATAGTGCAAAACCTATGCCGATTGTTTTATTGGCCTGGGTTTTCATTTGAAGGTCTTCATCAAACATGACTCCCAGGTTATGCACCGTCCTGGATGCCTCTATAAGGGCATCCTCTGGTCTGAGCCTGAATTCACCTATCAGTTGTCTGGACAGTCTCGCTGCACCACAGTACAGCAGCTCTGTTTTCCCCGCATTGAGCTGGAGAGAATTAACTCCAAGCCAGTCTGAGATCTGCCCCATACACGCCTGAAAGGAACTCATGGATACTGCATGCTTTCCTTGGATGGAAAAAGACAATTGAATGTCATCGGCATAGTTGATAACATCAATCCCAAAGGATTTTATGATGGGGATCAAAGGGCTTAGATAGACATTAAAAAGAATCGGGCTGATTGCTGAGCCCTGGGGTACTCCAGAGCATACTGGAGACCATGAGGAGACATAAGGCACCATACTGACCGCCTGCTGTCGACCTGACAGATATGATTGAAACCATTTCAGGGCACATCCCCTCACTCCAATACTCTCTAGTCTTGCCATCAGTACTGCGTGGTTGACCGTGTCGAATGCGGCCGACATATCCAGTAGGACCAACACTGAAGAGGTCCCACTGTCGGCTCGCATTCTCAACTTATCCATCATTGTGATCAGAGCGGTCTCCGTCCCATGCCCTGGCCGGAACCCAAACTTAGTAGACTTCTGGTGGTACAGAACTCTGCAGCCATACTTTTACTCAATCTCCCCCCTAGGTACCACATGCCCTCCCATCTGAAGGCCCTTCACTGGCTTCCCATAAAAAACAGGGTGCAATTAAAGGCCATGGTACTAGAGCAGAAGGCCTTGCATGATTGAGGAGCAGGGCATCTCAAAGAGAGGATTCATGAATACATTCCAGATCGCACTTTGCATTCTTCCTCTGCGTACCTGGCAAGAGTTCCTCAGATCCATCAACTTAGATCCTTTTCATATCTAGGGTCCTCAATTGGAATAACCTACAGAGAAACCTTAACCTAACCAGTGATCTCCCTGCTTTCAAAAAGAAACTGAAAACCTGGCTTTTCACTTATTCAGACTAGGTTTTTACTTTGGTGCCCTTAAGCCTTGAGCACTCTGAGTAGCTGTGCGCTGTACAAATTGTCAGAACATAATTCCACAACAGTTAATACCATTTAATTACTATCCACCTAATTCCACTGCACACCATGCCACATATTTCCATTACATAACTCCACCCCACACAATTCCACTACAAACAATTCCAATACAACCCATCTCTACATCACACTTCCACAAACTGTCATCACTCCCCCCACACACCCACTGCCCGTCCTCTCCCTCACACTACCCCTTTCTCATCTCACAATTCCACTGCTCCCTCTCATCACTCCCTATCTCTTCTCTAAACTGCTTGCTCACACATGCTACCTTCCTGTACTTCCTTGCATTGTGCACTGGTCCACCTCTCACCTCATCCCCCTGCATGCCCTCCCCCTGGGGTGCCCTTTCCACTTGTCCCTCTCTCTCTCTCTCTCTCTCTCTCTCACACACTTCTCTTGCTCTTACATGGACTCTTCCCACCTCTCTCATATTGGTTCACTTCAGCTCTTCGAGCACAGTTTCTTTCCTGTGCCTTTTCAAGATTTCTGTCCATCAACCACACTCTCCTCATATTGGGGTGTCTTCTGTGTACACAGGTGCTCCCTCTTTATTTTTCTCACACACTCGCTCTGCTCCTCTGTCTGCACAAACTAGCTATTCCTCTATCTTTTTTTTCTGCTGTGCTGGTCTCACCTCTATCTATTCACCATTCAGTATAATTCCTCTACACAAATACACTTTTCACCACACAATTCTACCCCACACAGTTTCACAACTAACAATTCCAATTTAAGCCACATGCATCCACTCCAAACCAAAACACATGGGTAAAATACATTGTCATTTAGAACGCCAATGCCTCTAACTTTCGTAAATGCGACACCGATTGCATTGCAAATGGTTGTTAATATATGTAAACCACCCCAAGGTAAGCCTAACAAGCCCTAAGGCAGGGTGCTGTATGTTACCAATACTAGCATGTACTTTTACATGCGCCATCAGTGAAAACCCTACATTTTCTCAAGACATGAGACCATATTGACCTGCACAGGGGAGAGTAGTTGCTTTTCCCCTGCCGGAAGCCACCCGGTGTTAGCTCAAAAGGTGAGCTTCAAAGCTGAAGCTGCCTTTGTAGGGCAAATGGGGGAAACGTGGAAGAGGGGCTGCTCTATTGTTGAGGTAGACACAGGCGCAGGGGACAGGAAAGGTAAAACCAGTCTGATATCAACAGGACTGGAAGATGGACTTCCCGCTGCACCATGGAACCGGCAAAGAGATTGCCCCAGCGTGGACTGCACCTGTTGAACTTGGTGGCTATCAAAGAAGAGGAACTCTGCCTCCTATGACCTGCTTGGGAAGAAGTAGTCTCCAGTGCCTGGTCAAAGCCAAGAGACTCCAAGAGTCTTTGTGCTGGTCTCCTGTTCACAGCACAGACACAGCAGCTGGGAAGCCTGCTTGGGTAAGCTAGTAACTCTGAATCTTCAACCCGTCGTCGTGCAGCACCAGGGACCATGACCCGATGCACAAACTTGCACCAGAGTTTGCTGACCTGGGAGTGTTGTCGGAGTGTAGCTGGGATCTCCAGAGGATGAGTTGTTTCCTCAGGAAGTATTAGCCTGTAATCGCAATACTGGTAGTCCGGTGGCAACTGGAGTACTGCCAGCACTTAGAGTATTTTGATATACTTTGACCAGGATGGCCTCACCCCCTTCTTGGACCAAGGATTAGTTGCAACAAGACACCTGTGGACTCCCATCACACCCACAGCATCCTTTGAGCATCTTTAGCATCCTTCATCCTTTGCATCCGGACTGCTTTCATAGGAAATCCCTGCAAATGATGTGTCTGGAACCAACTGAGGACCGCTTCACCTGCTGAGGAAACTGCTTCTGAAGACCTGGCTGGTTCCGCTGACTGGCTCCCAACTGGAGTTGGTCACCTAAAGTGACTGCATTACAACTAACCCAAACTTTTTAGTGAAACGGTTTCTAAGTGTCAAATTCATTCAATTTGCCAATGCGTGTTCGCAGTTGAGTGAAAATACCTGATTTACTATATCGTGTAAATTCTATGTCCCCGGAACCCACTGGTGGATCTTTTTCATAATGGTGTAGAAAAATACAGTCTATTGTTATAAATTGGTGTCAGATTTCTTTGGTGTACAAAAAAAAAGTGTGTATATATGTATATGTGTGTGTGTATATGTATATATCACAAAGGGGAGCGGTTTTCAACTCACCTGCACCTCGTTGAACACCACAGAGAGCGCGAAGACCCAGGAACAGGCACTGATGAGAGCCATTGGAGGCTTGAAACGCGTCTGCCTTAGCGTTTGTTGGGACTGCTGCACTACGCGCATTTTATTTCAATAAAGTCCTTGCCTCGAATTCCGGAGTGTGCTGTGCTTTTTCCTGAGTTGGAGGAGGCGTTGGACTCATGTTTTGTCAGCAGCAGGTCGCTGACTAACAGCACACCCTCTCGGTCTGGTGCACCGTGTTAAGACCAGCAACTCTCTTGGAATTATTGCACGAACTGCAAAAACACGGAGCCCCCCCGACCAGTTTTGACTGCCTACATGGTGTGATACACTGCATTTGGGGAGAGAGGAGGTGATATTTTCGCCTGAATAAGGAGTCGGGTGTAAGGCTTTTGGTCATCCTGCAGGGCTCTTGATCTGGAGTGTGGCCCTGATCCAGTATTTTGGGACATCACTTGGTGGTGGAGTGTTTCTGTTACTGAACAAACACCCCTCAGGACTGCATGTACCAGCATGCTTCAGTCAGGCAGGCTGAAAGCGCGACTCACCCATTGGAGGAGAAGTTAATGACATCACAAAAGGGAGCGGTTTTCAACTCACCTGCACCTCGTTGAACACCACAGAGAGCGCGAAGACCCAGGAACAGGCACTGATGAGAGCCATTGGAGGCTTGAAACGCGTCTGCCTTAGCGTTTGTTGGGACTGCTGCACTACGCGCATTTTATTTCAATAAAGTCCTTGCCTCGAATTCCGGAGTGTGCTGTGCTTTTTCCTGAGTTGGAGGAGGCGTTGGACTCATGTTTTGTCAGCAGCAGGTCGCTGACTAACAGCACACCCTCTCGGTCTGGTGCACCGTGTTAAGACCAGCAACTCTCTTGGAATTATTGCACGAACTGCAAAAACACGGAGCCCCCCCGACCAGTTTTGACTGCCTACATGGTGTGATACACTGCATTTGGGGAGAGAGGAGGTGATATTTTCGCCTGAATAAGGAGTCGGGTGTAAGGCTTTTGGTCATCCTGCAGGGCTCTTGATCTGGAGTGTGGCCCTGATCCAGTATTTTGGGACATCACTTGGTGGTGGAGTGTTTCTGTTACTGAACAAACACCCCTCAGGACTGCATGTACCAGCATGCTTCAGTCAGGCAGGCTGAAAGCGCGACTCACCCATTGGAGGAGAAGTTAATGACATCACAAAGGGGAGCGGTTTTCAACTCACCTGCACCTCGTTGAACACCACAGAGAGCGCGAAGACCCAGGAACAGGCACTGATGAGAGCCATTGGAGGCTTGAAACGCGTCTGCCTTAGCGTTTGTTGGGACTGCTGCACTACGCGCATTTTATTTCAATAAAGTCCTTGCCTCGAATTCCGGAGTGTGCTGTGCTTTTTCCTGAGTTGGAGGAGGCGTTGGACTCATGTATGTATGTATATATATATATATATATAATTGTTTTGGTGCTGTTTAAATGCTTTACACTTGTTCCTCTGTGTAAGCCTTGCTGCTCCGAGCCACAGCTACCCAGAGTTACGTTTGCAGTTAGGCAGACGAAACCTAAGGGTCATAAAGGGGCTGGTAAGTATATTACACTGTGAGGTCATCCAACCACACCATATAATATGGCCCATTTTCTCACAAGGCTCCAGCTGGTTCCGGTGCCATTTGCAATGATGTCTGCAATTTGGAGCTCCCTGAAAATGGAAAAAGTCTGGTTGTGATGGAAGCTTTTCCTGTACAGCCATGTAGGGCACACAGGAATATTTAGTGCAAACATCATAGTGTTCTTGGCCGTGCATAAGAGGGCATAAACCTCCTGTCCTTTGCACTCCGGATGTATTGCAGAGGAGGTGGGGGAGGGTTCACGTCTGTGCTCCTAAAAAGGTCAAAAGACAGGTGGCCATGTTTGCCTACTCCTTATATCCACTTTAACCAATTTTTGTAGATTGCCTTAACATTGAAGTTAAGCCAGGTTCACCCACTGATCCATGCCCCGACTGGCATGATACAGGATTATTTCTTCTTTCATTTGCCCTTGGTTTCAGAAACTGTTTAAAATATTTCTGGCATTCAGTGTAGTCCTGTTCTAAATACATTTGACACAGTCCTGGTAAAACATCAACTGGATTTGCCTATCCCTTCTTGTTGCCACTCAATCTTTCTTTCTACTTCTTCCCAAAATGCTGGAAAGAAGTATTACACTTCAAATCCAGAATTATTTGGTATCCATGGATAGTCTTGACTACTGCCAGGCTGATTTAAAACGCATAAAGAGTGAAATCTCCTTCTATCAGTCCTTGGTGATGTACATATTATAATTCATAGCCCTCGTCTTACTCTACCCATTGTCTGCTTTTTCCACCAGCATCTGAAAGTACTCCTCTTCATATCCACCTTATTTACTTGTATGTTCTAAAGGGTTATCTGGCAAAAAATAGCATTCTGTATGTGCACTTAATTGTACTGTTGCCCAGTTTAGCGAGCTGTGATGTATTTTTGATAGCAGAGCCCCTGCCCAGTGCATCTTCGGGAACCACTCCTATTGGGGTCCTGGCACATGCAAGACTAGTATTGCAGAGATGGCCCTAAATTGCTGCTGACTCACCTTCGACTCTGGACCAGAAATAGTAAAATGTCAGAATTGAATAGAAATTATACAAATAACATAAGAAGCATACTCCTCTAACACATGAGGGGGCATTAGTAAGAGGTGTCCTGGATGGACCCTCCACTCCCAAAAAGCTGTAAGTGTCCCCCTACCCCCACCATGTCTTATCTCACCAGTGTCTAAATCCTTGTTCTCATCTTGCCAAAATGAAATCACTGTTGGACTGTCGCAGGGGCTTTTCCTTTATTGTCCTTTATTGATTAATGTATAAATGCAACCTTTTGATGCCCTTGTCTACTTTCTTCATGTAAGATGACAAACCTATAATAGTTCTCCTATAGAGGGCCAGAAAGTGCCAAGAACTGCTTAGCAGTGGAATACCCTTAATTGGCTGAAGTTCAATTAAATTAAAACAGATCATCTGGTGTTCGGTTTTAGGTTTAAATCTTTTTATTGACCACAGACCTGGGAGGGGCAGTGTGAAGACTAGAAAGTCGTATAACTCAAGTAGCCCATGATAATTTGTAAACTATTTTTAAAATGGGTTTGACACAAAACATTACAGCAGTAAACTTTAATAAACAAAATGCATTGGCTTAGGATGAGCTCAAAGGAGGCACAATAAGGATAGTGGTGAGGTATTGCATCAGAAAATCTTCAAACAATAAAGCGGATCCCACCTATACCATCACCAGTAAAGTTAATCCCGGTTTCTTTTACTCCTTCACTAGCCTCACTAGCTGATTCAAAAATGCTGCAGTCCCCTCCGCTTATACAACAGCATATATCTACCCTTCAAGGGCCAATTTAGTTTCACTGAATATCCAAACAAGGTCTTCATATCTCTGACATTCTGGTAAGTGGTATGCGCCAAGAAAGTCCTGTTCCTTTCCAGGGTGTCCAGTAGTAGGCCTTGGAAGAGATTGGTTTATACAATTTCATTAAGGTATACATTACATAATCCATGAATTACTTTCTTTGTTTTTACATATAATGGATTCATAAAATAAATACTCAATAGATGCTCATAGACAAATTAAAGGTGCTAGTGCAGTATACATTTCTTATATGCTGCAAGAAGTAGTGTACTTGTAGCCCATTACTGATCACCCCTGTCAAATATTTTCCCCCTGTCAACGTCTTCTATAGCTTTGAGTTTATACAGAGACATTTCCATGTTATAAACTGCGAGAAGCCTAGACCTCCACATATCAAAGTTGGGTTAATCTGATTTTAGCCAATCTGACGCAACGCATAGTCTAGCTACAGCCATCGCCATAAAATTTAGATAGTTGATTTTTTTTTTAACTTGTTTTTTTATTTAGTCACTGCTTCTAATGTATCCAAAACAAGGATATACATGCACATTTTCAGAGATTATAGCGTAACATACATCCAGCGCTATTAACATGGCATCCCTTGTTTGTGCCCAGACTCACTACTCGTGAGCCGAGTTTCTCCCATTCGTAGCAGCAGTACAGTTTTATTAACGATAGGACCAGCATACTAAAAGATATATGAACAATAATAAACACAACAGGGAATCTAGATTACCCCCCCCTAAAACCCAACCCCTATCCCCCTCTCTCCGCCCACATGACAGTGACAGACATTGGCCTAGTACCTCTGACTTAGGTGGGAAACTAGCGGTGTACTCATAACTTGTGTGTAGGTCATGTATTCATGGTGCGGGTGACAGCATTGCCTCGGAGGTGTTAGTGGGCCCGTCACTCTGCAAGCTATCTGCACTCTCATTCTCACCCTCATTCATAGCTGTGGACACTTCGGACAGCATTTGCCCCCATTCTAGGAGATCGCTCTCTGCATTATCATCCGTCTGTACTGCTCTGAGGCGGCATTCCTCCGCTATCCATATCTAGTTTTACTATATACAGTTTGGCTTTGCTCCGCTTTCCAGCCCAGACCAGGGAGGTCAGGAGACTGTTCAGCATATTGCATGTCGACTTCGGGATTTTGCAAAAGGAGTTCTGGAGCACATAGAGGCAGTGAGGCAACAGTACCATTTTCAACACTGATACCTTTCCCATTACTGAAAGTGGTAACTTGTTTTTAAGACCATTTTCATGTTCTAGTACCCCCAGCAGCATCATCGTCCTCATCAATGGGGTGATTCTGACTGGCACCTTAATGATGTTACTCAAGAATCCACCTATCCCCTGTATTAAACGTGTCAATTTCGTGTCACCACTTTCTTATGAATCTCATTATGTAGTCCTGTTTGACTGGTTCAACAGAATTTAAGACCATCAGTACCGTTCCGTTCTAGCACGTTGATTTGCTTTGTACGTAGCCAGTTCCCCTTGCAGACTACATTATTGTTCTTGTGATCCAGGGACCCGGTAAGCCTTTACCGTCTTCAACATCGCTGTAATGAGTGGCATCTTGGCATTCAATAAAGTAACCCCTGGCACCCAAAGACGAGGATACCTCTGCACAGATTTAGTGACTTTTTTTTTTGCAGAGTTTTATATAGCGCGAACTTGACCCAGTATCGGGTATCCGAGCGCTTTACATAGCACCAGTTACATTACATGAGGACACACATTCATTTTTGTTAGACTTGATTTTTGATTCAGAGTGCTATTTGTGATTCCATTTCTCTTTTTTGTGTTTCCTTTCTAAAATAATGTTTTGTCCCTCTTGGCCAATGTGATTCCCGAGATTGCAAAATTTGGTGGCTCAGTAATGGCAGGCCGGTGGTGTGCAACGGTTACCTAGAACCTTGGAGATATTTGCCAATCTTGGGTCTAGATAAAGTCCTCCCGCTCATCCTCGCTCTTATTTTTGAGGACAGTTTCTCTTTCTCTCCTCCTCCACCTAATGGAATTACTTCTGCTTTTTTATGATCATCTGCAATGAAAATCTTTCATGTAGTGTGTCTTTTCATTGGACATTAATTTGCGACAACATGCTCCAGTTCAGAACGGAGAAAATGTTGATAAATGGGGATAATAGTTGTTTATTATGTGTGTATTTCTCATTGTGCAAACAGACTGTGAAAACCCAGCTTCTAGGCACTAATCTACTCCTGTTTAACAAACAAGCATACTTTCTAAAATCTTTTTTTTTTTCAGTGTTTCATAAAACAATACAGCAAACTTTGCATTAGGGCGCTGAACGTGCACCAAATAAAGACTGAACAATTACGGAAGCTCACGCATACCCATGCACACCCAACAAGCAAGCAAATTTAAGTCAATCAGTAAAATATGTTAACCATGTCCCCTTAAAAATAATTAATACGATCGATCACAAAGGTAGAAAACTGTTTCAAGTCCCAAATTCAGATCGGGCTTTAAATCTACATTTAAACATAGAAAACATTTGTCCCTCACAGCAGTCTGGTAATAATCTCACTGTGAAGAACCTACCACTACAAATTGTCCTCCAAAGCTGATTGATCAGCATTTTTGGAATTTAAATTTTAAGATCCATTGAAGACCATAAGAATCATTGTGATATTGCAAATTGAAAATAGCTAGACTGGCATTTTAGTAATGTAGGGCCCTCTAAAATATTAATAGTTTGAAATATGGTCAAATTTGGAAAGACCGTAAATGACTTGAATGATATTTTTCGGGCTGCCTGTATTCTGATCCTGGATGGTGAGGGATTAGGATAGGCAGGTAAATATTTGAATGGCTTAGAAACAAGCATTGGCATAGCCAATAGGTCTCGCCTTTGGGACCTTATAAGTGTTTAGTTATTCAGCACAATATCCTTGGTGCAACATCATAAACTGTTGCATGGCTAAACACTTACAAGGTTCCAAAGGCGAGACCTATTGGCTATGCCAATGCTTTTTTTTTGGTGTGCCTGGGCCGATTTTTGATCCCAATCCGACCCTGCAGAGGAACCCGCATTCTCCCACACCTCGCTTGAGCCTTGCTTTGGGCACACAAACTGCGAAGAATATAGGACACGTTTTTGCATAGTGACAAACTTTGGGCACGTGGACAGGTGAAGAGCTTTGGGCACATTGGGGGCGTGAGAACCTTTGGGTATATAGCCAGTCAGAGAGGGGCTTGGGACACTAAACCAGTGGGGGGGGGGGGGGGGTTTGTGGAGTATGGACAGAATGAAGCCCTGATGCCACATTGATAGTCTGGGGAGTCTGGGGCATACTACACGTCAGTAAGCGGGACCAATATAATGTGGGGCATCTTGGAGACCGAAGAGGTGCCTGTGTCAGGTTGCAGTGCCACTTAGGTACAGCTCAGCGAGCTTGGGGTCACGTGGCTAGGGTGAGGCGCTTGGGGCACGTGGGACGTGTGAAAAGCTTGGAGAGGGCACAAGTGGGAGACTCTGACTGGAAAAGAATGTGAGCAACTGGTGCTATCATGGCGATATAGCCCCCAGCACCCTCAGTGCGTCACCTGATATGATCAACCTAATCCAAAGCGCCTCGCAGCGGCGCTACTTGCAACATAAAGTCTCTGTATTGTAAGGAAGGTGTCTATGCTGTGCGAAAGAACACTAACCTGTCGCTTAAAGCGCTATGTATATAACTCGATAGATATACTCCCAATGTCCCACGCACCTTCCGAACCCCCGGCGGGTGGTGTGCCTGTCTCCTTAAGATGCAGACTTTCCCCCAAAGCTTGTAATAGCAGCACCTGCTGCTGCAGACTGCTAATCATCCTATCTCCAGGGTGACATCTGCACCTACCGTGATTACAGGGCTCGCGCACAGACTGTGAGGAACAGATGTTTCCGGCCTGGTCCCTGTTGAAGGGGGGGAGAGAGATGGAGGCGTCGGGGGAGGTGGCAAAGGGCCCTGCTGGGGCCAGTCTGAAGAACACACGACTGCTTCCAAAATGCAGGACCCGACGGGACAGCAGGTCCTGCCAGTTTGTACATTCCCCGTCTGCGATGTAAAAATGAACACGCGCCGACCAAAGTGAAGCACTATGTAACAAGCACGCGAGTGGTGCGTGGCGTGCTAATTAAAACAGATGGTAGAACAGATGGCCCCTGCTCGTAGCCGCAAGCGGTAGGCCGTTGGCAGATACATGCAGACGCCTTTGCCCAATTGCGTGATGTCTTTTTGAAAAAGACACACGCAAAGACCAGTGAAAACAATGCAAAAACAAAAACACATGCACAAGCGTGTGGAAAGCCCAGGGCGATTCCAAGAAGTAGATTTCCTTGGGCAGCGCATGCGTGCTGCGCTAGGCTCGACCTAAAAACGATTGCCTTAACTAATAGAATTCTATCTAGGGTGTCTAATAAAGAACTAACCTTAGAAAGGTGGTGTAGATGCACATATGCTGCTTTTGGTAACAGGAGCTTTCAGATGAAAATGATGATTGTCTGTCTATAAGGCTCTAAAATTACGCACCACAAATGCAGTTGTGTGCGGGCTCTTAAAGCTTCCGGCCACCAGGGAAACCTGGAAAGAGGCCTGAAATGAAAGATCTTGATCTGGGCCATATTGGAATCAACAGTGATAGGATGACCAGGGCTCGACAAATCATTAAAAATTCACAAGACCTGCAGGTCTAGTAACCCACAAAATCTCCTCGACCCAACTGAAATGCACTTGACCTCTAAATGGCAAGGAGTGGTAGCTACTTATATCTTTTTTTAATTTTCATATTTTTATTTTATGAAGCATTCAGTGTAGCACTCGTTGAGGCAGGTTTATACAAATTCATTAAGGTAAATATTACATAATCCTTAAATTACTTTAATTGTTTTTACATATAATGGATTCATAAAATAAAAACTCACTAGATGCTCATAGACAAGTTAAAGGTGCTAGTGCTGTATACATTTCTTATATGCTGCAAGAAGTGGTGTACTTGTAGCCCATTACTGATCACGCCTGTCAAATATTTTCCCCCTGTCGACGTCTTCTATATCTTTGAGTTTACACAGAGACATTTCCATGTTCTAAACTGCAAGAAGCCTAGACCTCCACATATCAAAGCTAGGTCCATCTGATAGCCAATATGATGATAGTCTAGCTACAGCCATTGCCATAAAATGTAGATATTGTTGATTTTTTAAGATCATTTTCATATTCTACTACCCCCACCATCATCATCATCAATGGGGTGATTCTGACTGGCACCTTAATGTTCCTCAGGAATCCACCTATCTTGTGTATAAACGTGTCAATTTTTGACATAAAACGTGCATAATATCCAGCTGCTCTGTACCACATCTTTTACATTTCCCATCACAGTGATTTCTCCATTTGGACATTCTTGCAGGGGTATAATATAGGTTAAAATATGACGTTTTCAGTTTTGTCGTGAAAATGATGTTATCAGCTCGAGCTAAGGACTCTTGGAGATGACACCTTCACATTCAGTATCTCCAAGCCATTATTTTGCGTTTGGTTTAGCAGCACGTATATAGGTCCTATTCTATATTTATGCTCTATAGCCTCGATTAGTGGGATCTTCATCATATAATTCAAGTCTCCTATATTTTGGTATAAAAAATCTCGCATTTGTAAATATTTATAAAACTTAATTTGTATATTAAAAAATCTCTGAAGTGAAGGCGTGCATGATCATAAAAATCCCCTAGTTTCATAATTCCTTTTAGTCTCCATTCTGCCTTCACTGTCCCTCTGAAAATAAAGGGAGAGTAGAGGCTGAGGTGGGTTTATAAAAACAGCGATTATTAAGCTCTATTCGTCTTTTAACCTTGGTCCATACCCTTAGTGCGGCCTTCAAGATTTTGCTTTTTGTTTTTGTTTGATAACTTGGTTCAATGCTCCATTACCGCATTATTTTCAGCCTCTTTTCCCAGCAGCATTTCATACATTGTTGAGGTCTCAGCCATATCTAAATCCTGTGGCCTGCCTGTTATTAAAAATGGCAAATTTTGTAAAACGAACCAGTAATAGAATGTAAAACTAGGTGCGGCCATCCCTCCCTGGGACATGGGTAGAGTCATATATTTACCTGCCGTCTGTATCTCCACAAAAATCTAAAGCATGTAGGTTCTAACTTTGTCAACCGTTCTTTATCGATCCACAGTTGCATGGAGCCAAATAGATACATAACTTTGGGGAGAACATTTATCTTCAATACATTGCATCTCCCTTAGAATGGGAGATGCAGATGATTAATCCTGTCTAGTTCAGACCGCACTTTATCAATCGCCAGCCTTAAATTCAATTCAATTTAAAGCTTTTATTCGATTTGTACATACAAATCATACAAGCAAAAAAAAAATACATAATAAAATGTTTAAAATCACCATATGACCACTTATATAAAACGATGATAAGACGTTGTGCAAAAGTCTGAAGTGCAACAATTAAGGAGTAATCTTGCCAGTTTGGGTCAACGTACTATTATAAAAGCAAAACGTACATGGATGAACAGACAGGAGATCAGTAGGAATTACTCAATGGGCCTTTCCTGGCAGCTGTACATCAAAATTTATAAATAATCATAATATACTGTGGACATCAACAAAATAAAAATAATACTTTAGTTACAAAAATAGTATAAAACTTGAAGACGTATATATACAGACAAAAATGTAAACAGTAATAGCAGCGTAATACAGTACCTGGCAGCTGTATAACATAGGTACAGACAGGTAAGTATAAAAATATTATAGTACAATACTTTTCCTGACAGCTGTACACTTCAGAATAAAAGTAGCCAGGAAAAAACAGATCTCCTCGTTCTCTAATGAGGATAAAAGTATCAGTGCTGTTTCTGTAGTACGAATATTATATTTAATAAAAATTGGCTTAAGGTATTTTAACCTGAGAGAATGATAAAATTTACAGAGAAGTAAAAAGTGGCAACTATTCTGCCGGGAAATACTGTCACACGGACAGGGTATATCTGAACTGGTTCTTGTGTTTGGAAATGCAACCAGATGGTGAACAATACCCAATCTGACACGTGTTAAAACATACTGATGGGAGGGACGGGTCACATACACAAGATAGGATTGGAACCCCGAAGTTAAATTTAAATCTTTATAAAATTTCACGGTAATAAGATTACCAGAAATTTTATCTCGCTCTGCCTTTCGGAAGTTTAAGAACGTTGTCTTAATTTCTTTTTTTGAAATAGAAACAACCTCTTCTGGCTCGCGGAATACATCAATATTAAAAAGAAGGAGATACCAGCGGTGGATGTATCTCAACCACTGTATGCGTGAGGAGTGGTCCAAGCCTATACAATCAAGAATGATATCCTGAGTAAATCGAGTCTCTGGTTTAGCCCAAATAGAACGCCACAATAAAAGTGGCCGGACTGCTGCTAAATCAGAAATAAACTCGATCCCAACTTCTTCATGGATCAGCAGAATGGAAGCAGAAGGGGGGACACATAACAACCTCCTTAAAAACTTATTTTCCTCCTTCTGCAGGGATGTACCCACACTATGGCCCCATACACCTGCCCCATACAGTGCAGAGGGGACACAACAAACATTGTATATGTTCATCATGTCTAAAATGCTTCGTGAGCCGAGTTTAGAGGCAAAACGAAAAATACTGCCAGTAGACCGCAGCATTTTTAGTCTGATGGAATCAAATTCCGAGGTCCAAGACCCGCTATCGTTAAATGTAATTCCTAGATAACAAAAGGACTTGACAGGAGTCAACTTTTCCTTATCCAGAAAAAAGGTATGCTTTACCTGCTTAGCTGCCCGTCCACATGTCATAACATACGTCTTAGTTTTGTTCACGCGGAGCCGCCTAACTTGAATAAACTGCATAAAATTATCGATTAGGCGCTGAAGGCCCATCTGTGTGCGGGATATGAGAACAGCGTCGTCCGCGTAAAGTAACAGCGGAACAGGTTTACCACCAATCAAGGGGGCATCTGCTGGGATGTCAACCAAGGAACGGTCGACGTCATTAATAAAGAGGGAAAATAACAACGGGGCCAAAACGCATCCCTGGCGTATGCCCCGAGACACTTTGAAAAACGGGGTACATTCTCCAAAGGTGCCATAGCGGACCTTACAAGAAAGTTTTTCGTAAAGTCTAGCTAAAAAATGGACTATTTCCCTCGGTGCCCCTGCGTCTAGCAAAACCTCCCAAAGAATAGTGTGGTTAACCAAATCAAAAGCACTGCTCAAATCAGCAAAACATAAAAAAAGGTTGCCATTTTTAGCCACAGTATATTTGTTAATTAAAAGGTCCAAATTTACACATTGGTCCAATGTGCCCAGGCCTTTCCGAAAGCCATATTGGACTCTAGTTAAGATATTAAAATCAGCTGCCCAATCTTCCAGCCTCCTGAGCAAAATCCTACTCATCACCTTCACAGAGGCGTCCAATAATGAAATTGGACGGTAGTTAGAGGCCTCTGATTTATCACCTTTCTTATGTAGAGGGATAATGACCGATTGACCCCAAGTAGACGGGAAATTAGTTTCTGCCGCACAATTGAATATCCTCGCCAGGATGGGAGCCCATAAAGCTGGTTCATCTTTGTATAAATCCAGCGGAACCCCATCGGGGCCAGGGGCCTTACCTCCTTTGCTTAAGGAAATTGCTTCATGGCTTTCTTCTAATGTAATTCCCAACGGAAGGGGTAGCCATGAGATAGACTCAGGTAACATTGACTCAAGAGATAACCCTTCTGGATTGAAAATTTTGGAAAAGTGACTGACCCAATCGCTACATGCCACATAAGATGTTAATTCTGGTACATCTTCTTTATTGAGAAACGGGCTGTTAATTGTTTCCCAATACAGTTTGCAGTTTTTGGTCTCGGCTGCTTCCTTCAACTTATCCCACGCCTCGGTCTGTAATACCCTTTTCCTAGTATTGATTGCTATTTTATATCTTGCCCTAAAAAATTGTATATCCGTCTTAACGCGTGGATTAGTGCCCAAAGCATTCTTTAAATAATGGAGGGCGACTATACAGGTCTTATCAAACCACCCCTGCTTCGGACCGCTATTAGATTGCGAGGCCTTAGTAAAAATACCATCAATAATACTATTCATGGAGACAAAGTGAGCTAATAGGCAGCCTAAGTCACAGTCATCATCCAAACAGAAACTAATTTGGTTCTTACATCTGGTAAGAACCTCCTTCTGCTTAACCTTAGAATTTAATCCAGTCCATTTAATCCTTAGACCCTTTGGTCTAATAGGTACTAAGTCAGTAGAACATTTCCCATCTGAAACCGTCGAGGTACCATGCCCCAGAAGGGTAACACGAAGGCTGTTATGGTCGCTGAGGCTTTCTTCATTTACATACAGATCGGTAAAGTCTCCACTGCTAGACAACAGAATATGATCTATAAATGATCCTGCATCTCTGCCTGTAAATGTAGGGCATATTATTGCCTGGTTGTTTGTGTTACAGTTTAACAGGGTCATGTCTAGTGTGACTAGCATATTATTTAATGTGGAGCCATAACTGCAGTGTTGGAAGTGAGGAGAATCCTCCCTCACACCCAAACCCCCCCAATGACTACTCATTGCTGCGCCAAAACCGCAGATGTTCCCGTTGGACAAATGGCAGGGCTGCAGGTTAAAATCCCCTGCCCAGACAACCTCGGCCTTTCTTTTCGAAATACCAAGGGCTTTAGTTATTTCCCTTTCTAGAGGCGGTAGGATATCCCCTCTAGTTGCATCAAAGAGATTGTTGTAAAAATTTATCACAACTAAATCAATATTCTTCCTGCACTCCACCCTTATAACTTGACTATGGGTCCCAACTGTCGTGCTGTATTTAACCATACAATCGCACAGCTTGGTAGATAAAAGCAACAAAAGGCCCCCCTTGGCCCTACCCGAGCTTGATTTGGTGGCTCTGAGACAGTAGGATGCGTACCCTTCGATGTTAATGGGGTCCAGACACCAAGTTTCCTGTAACAAAATTAGGTCCAATCCCTCCCCCAAAAAACTGGCCCAGAAGGGTGTACCTAATTTGCTGGCAAGGCCAGCAATGTTCCAGGAAACAAGAGAGAGTCCTGCTGGTTTGCCAGAATCACCAACTACAGATGACTCTGGCTGAGTTGCTCGTAATAAGGTAGGACCATCTTCCCGAGAGATGATATCTGGGCTTAATCTGGGAGTAACAGTAGCTGTACATGCATCAAAGCTATCCCTGTTTTCTAAACGCGAGAGGGGTATTAACGACGACACCATTGGGGGTTCGGGGAGTGCGGCTAAAGGTGTGACAGGAGGAGCACTCGCCATATCTAAATAGGACAAAGAGATGTTTAAATCCAAAGCTTCAGTAGAGCTCAGTCAATCTACCTCGTCCAACACAGCATATCTGTTAGGATGAGCAAGTTGTGAGTACAGGCAGTCTTGGGAAGGGGGCAAGTCCTGCCATGTTTGTTGCCACTGGGGTTTAACTGGTTGGAGTGGCTGAAAGGGTTGCTGCCACTGATGGGCAGACTGAAATAAGGGTGGTGGAAAATGGGGAGGATGTGACCAATGAGGATTAACATGGTGCAGGGGAAAAGATGGAGCATGTAATGGCTGCTGGTGAAAATTAACATAATGTGGAGAAAAAGAAGAAGGGTGTGGTGGTTGCTGCCAGGGTTTAGTAGCATGTTGCGGGGAGTACACAAATCCTCTATTACTTTGAAAGGTGGAACAAGGAGGGTTTGGTCTTGAAGGCATCGGTAAGAAATAAGACAAGGGGAGTGGGTTAATTTGAGTCGCGGGACCACTATTGGGTACATTACATATATAACTAACTACCCCTGTATCTCTAAAATTAACTGTAATAACATCCCCTACTATTGTTTTCTTGCTTCTACCCACCCAGTCCCCTCTACGTACAGTAAGAATTTCACCGTTCATACTGTTGGGCAGAGGTTTATGTAAGTGGAACCATTGAGCACATTTATTTCTTAGCTCAACGTGAGTTTCTTTTACTCCCTCCTTCAACGGGGGGACTGCTGTCAACACGACCACAAAAGGGGAAACCTCTGGTGGTAAATTAATTGACCTAAAACGTGCCTGCTTTGGCTTAAGACCTTCAGGTTTGTTCGTAGAAAGAGGTGCTAGAGGGGTATTAGATTTCCCTACAACATCTTTTACTTGAATAGTGGTGGTATTATTACTAACAACAGAGTGTTGGGGAGTCAGAATAGAACCCACCACCTTCGGAGTGGGTATAGATGTGGATTGAACAGAATTACTCCCAGTTTGCAACAAATGAGGTATAACTGGATTCCCGGGGGCTACGGTTACTTGAACGTTATTTAATACATCTTTAGGGGGCTGGATACATGGTGAACATTTAGGGGCTAGTTCTGTAATCCCTTGTGGCTGATCAGGCCCTTGCCCATTCGTTTTATGTGGCCATTTCGAATGTATTAAAGACGTAAGCCTATCCAATTTGGAAATTAGAGGCTTGATTTGTGCTGCTATTGTGGCTTCAAGGTCCAGTTTTAAATCTGTTACCATGTTTTGCACCCAACAAGGAATACCTGATGTCATTTGTGGGTTGGGGGAAATCAAATTATGATTCCTAACTGTAACTTTAGCTTTGTTTTTACTCTTAGATATAGCCTTTGGGAGATTGGTAACCCTTCCCCGAGAAGCTATAGGTACAGGAGCTGTTACCACATCATTAAACCCGCTCAGACATGGAGCCGCTTTGCCAGAAGACTGACAGGCCTCTAGGTCTGGTGTTATCTCCAGATCCACAAAAGACGGGTCCGAGCCTGATAGGGCAACCGATAAATCAACAGTATTTGGTACAATCGGAGCACTATTAGTGGGCATGGTTAAGGGTAGGGAACAAATATTCGAAGACTGCAAAGCGGGTGATTTGGCATTAGCAAGAGAACCCAAGGATGAGCGCTTGGCATTTGCAAGATCCGTGGAGACTCTTTTTCCAGTAAAACAATGCTTTGATCAATAGTCTCGTTTACACGGGAAATGAAGAGATCTATAGGTCCTGTCACCTGTGCTACCACCGTAGCTTTTTTCGCACAACTTCTAGTTCTATTGCGCATGGCCGACATCTAAAAACAGAGTCAATAGAGAATGGTGAAATAGCTGGAGGGCGGCCGTTGATGTTGTTATATGAAAATACAGGACACAGATCCGCCTACCTTAGACGTTTAATGATGATTAAGGGCGACAGGGCAGGGGTTCAGGGCCAGGGCCGTCCTTGAACGGCCTTAAACGGCCCGCTCTTTGCCCGGTCTTCGCCCCGGGCTGCGTCCCGCGCGCGTCCCGCGTTGCGCGGTCCAGAGCGCGCTCTTTAAAGGGTAGTAGATTGTAGGGGCGTGTCGCTGTGAGGGGGCGCGGCTCACGCGGGAAGAGGACCAGCTGGAGCTGGGGAATGCTGGTCCTCGCAGTCCCGGGGCCTGCGCCTCACCCTCCTCTGCTGCTATGCAGTTAGTGCCGGCGTCCCAGCGGCTCCTCAGGCACAGGGTGGATTGGTTGTGCTACTCCTGTAGCGTGGTGAGAACAGCAGCGAAGAGACAGACTGAAACGAGTGGCCTTAAATTGATTTTGACAATGTGGTCTAGAGCGGCAGTAACTTTTATCCCGAGATTTAGTGCGGTCTAGAGCGGCAGTAACTTATATCCGGAGATAGGTTGCCTCTGCAATCACCCGTTGATCTTCAGTATGGGTTTGTTCTGTGCAGATTAGCTGCGTCTTGGCACTATTCAGTTCATATCCTGAATATTTTCCAAACTGTTCAGCTAGATTTTCTATTTCTGGTAGTGATGCCGTTAGATCTTGAATTATCACTGCCACATCATCTACATAAGCAAAGACCTTGTACTCTATTCCATCTTGAGTTACTGGTTTAATAATCACAATCTTCTCCAGTTGAATCAAAAATAAATTCATATAAAGTGCAAATAATGGGCAACAAGGACATCCTTGTCTTGTTCCCCTAGAGATAGCCATCATATTTAATCCGTATTATTTATTCTTCTCCTGGCAGAGAGAGTTTTTTATAGGCCCTTGAGTGCTTGAATAAACCCATCCCCGTAGCCGTTCTCTTTTAAAACTGCTTACAGATAAATACACGGCTCTCTGTCAAATGCTTTTTTATGCGTCTAGCAGTATAAGTCCGAGTAGCATCTGCTGAATCAAAAAGTGTGACCGTTCTCCTTGTATGATCCAACGTTACCCTTCCTGGAATAAACCCATGCTGTTTAAGGGAAACCAGCGAGGTTATGACTCTGCTCATTCTATTTGCCAAAACTTTAGCATATATTTTGCTATCACAATTTAGTACATTGGCCTATATGAACTGGGAAGCAAGGGAGGCTTCTCTTTCTTAACAACAACTACTATGCTTGCTTCTTTCCTAGAATGTGGAATAAAGCCCCTTTGTACCTCCCTGAATATCAATAGAGTATCATTACTCAGTTCAGAAAAGAATGCTTTAAAGAAAGCTTTAAACACGTCTACCTGGAGGGTATCGGGCCCTGCAGCTTTTTTCCCCAGAGGCCATAGATCTTATGGCATCTACTATTTCTTGCAAATATATCGGAAGACCTAAAGCTGTCTGAACTTCCTTACAACGCTTGCATTCCCCCTGCCCATAATCTGGGCATAGATTGGCAGAGGTGTCTACTTCTCCTGTATATAGCTTTGTAAAGTAACCCTCAAAGATTTGAACAATCTCTGCTGGCGTTTCTACAATTTCATCTTCTATATTTTTATGGCTTTTATGCATCCTCTTCCTCCCTTAGCACTAATTTGCTTTGGCAATAGCCTACCCGTGGCTCTCCCATATTCATAACATTGTGTTTTAGAAGTGTGATATTTCAGCAGCACTTCTCTGCCAAAATACTGATTAATTTTGGCTTTCGTTGGTCAGCAAATGTGCCGAGGTTGACTGACTGGTGCTGTCTTGCTGAGAAAGTAATATACGAAAGTAGGTGCTGTCCCAAGATTTGGAAAAAAACCTGAAGCCCTTGGGAAACCTATCGCTCATGAAGGGAGGGTGGGCTGAGCTGGGGCGGAGGGACGGTGGGAGGATCCTGGATACTATGCATGGGAAGTGAAGCAATGTATTGAAAGAATATAAATTCCATTCCTGTAATTGCCCAAAATGGTTTTGCTTAATATCTATTGTCTGTACTGATGGATTGACCTGTTTTAATAAAAAGTTTAAAAAACCATTTTGGCTTTCGTTTTTAGCTATTTCCTTTTGTATTTCCTAAAGATCTTGCTTTTTTCCTATTTTTTTTTAGCTAGTTCTTCTTCTGCCTACTTCTTACACAAATCTTGTATCTCCTCCTTTTACACCCTCTGTAGATGTAAATTAAAACTAAGACTTTCTCCCTGAACCCTGCCTTTAACATTTCCCAAACTATACTCCTGGGGGCTGTACCCATATTGATCTCTAAAAATTAGTGTATCCAAGTTTTCATATGCTCTACACATAATGAATTTGCCAGAAGCTTCCTATTGAAGGTATGTACCCCCCTTTGTCTACCTATGTGCCCTACGGGTTTCGTGAGGGTTAATGGATTATGATCAGATATGACATAGGGAGAAATCTCAATTGTCATTGTGCTGGCTTCGCTAGCCGTCATAAAAAAAAAAAAAAAAAATAATCTAGCCGTATCATCTTTTGCGGATGGGAATAAAATGTAAAGCTCTGGTTGGGGCCATATGCTTATCCCATAGATCTACCAAATCATGATCTTCAGCCAATCGTGCCAAAGCCCTATACACCTTCGGTTTTCGACCCGATATGCCAGTTCTTTAAAATGCGTATAGTTCACACTTAAGTGAATATTAAGATCCCCACAAGCCATCAATGGAGTAGGCATGTGGCCAGCTCTATATTCAACTCATTAAAATGTTTGCCTCCTCCAAGTTAGCTCCATCAAATTGAGCCTATGTAAAACGTATCCCACCTACTCTCATTCTACGATTACCCAAAGTCTTTGATTATCTACAATTTGGCGGGGTGTGACTGAGAGATAGTATTTTGCAAGAATCGCAAGCTTCTCTCCCCCCCCCCCCCCCCTCCCTCCTTCCCCCCCACTTCCCCAGCGGTCACACTCTTTTAGCAGTTCTTTCTTTCCAAATCGCATATGTCTCTCTTGGATGCAGATTATATTGGCCCTCAATATCCTTAAGACCAGGGCTGCTCTGGCTCTTTGGTGCCTGTTTTTTAACCACAAATATTTATAGAGCAAATACGTAACTTATCAAATTGATTTTGCCCTCTTTTATCTGCCATTATTGGTTGTTTTCTTCCTTATTTTTCCCCCACATACATATTCAATCCTGCCCCATTGTCTCATCAATGTTCCTCTTACCATCTGCCGTTCGTACTTCAGCCAGTGGGGGTATTCGACTCTCTCTAAATCGCCACATGGAGTTGCCTTAATCGGCATCTTCGTTAAGGCATTTTTGTTTTTTTTTGCCCTCTGCCCAATTAACATGGGTCCCCGTGGACTGATAGCATGCTTCTTAGGAGCTGATTTCCTCACTGCCGTCTCAGCCCCTGCAGCTACTTGTGCTACTTTCTGTGCTACCTGCGCACTGCCGCGAGGTTTCCCTCCCCTCGCGGGCTTAGGCGGCATGGTCTTCAGTCGGCTCAGGACACACAGACAACGGCGTCGGAGATCCAGCAGCATCCACTGCACACAGCGTACCATGGTCAGAAGCCTCGCTGACGACCGACTATACCGATCGTCGCTGGGCCATAATCTCCTGTAAAAATACACGGCCGGCAGGCAGTTTATTGCATTCTCTATTAGGGGTTAACTTGAAGATGTCTAGCATCCTCTGCAGGGTAGTTTTGATGAGGTGCTCACAACCGCTGAGTCGGGGCCCCCATCTTGCCCCTGAAGTAGCTACTAATATCTAATGTATCAATATCCACACTTTCTTTTATAAGAGGAGTAACGATAGGTTGTTTACCTCATTTATGGAGAACTCCCTTTGAAGAGATGCAATCGCTATAATTGCAATATCTTCCGCAAAAAAAGACAGCTATTGTGTTTTGACAGTTTACCTGGAATTATGTTCTGATTGGAAGTCAAAGGGTTTAACCTCGAAACTTTCAACCAGTTCACTAGTGGAAACTTAAGAAAAAGAATGAAACATTTTACATTGGGCATTCTGTTTATCATCCTAATATTGTGAGTTGACATTGACTCGGAGATAATTTTTTTCCTTAGGTCGGTAATCTGACAAAAAATAAAAATAGAGTTGCTGAATGTTTAAGCAGCCAAATGCCATAGCCACAGCAACAGTTGTCCTCTCTCAATAGATCTTGAATAATTCCTTTGAAGTTTTAGCAGAGAAAGTTAACTACCAAAATATAAAACATATTTACGTTTGCGCCGCTAATTGATTTTATTTTGGGGTTTCAAGAGGCAAGTGGTGCGTTCGCACCTAATTTACAGCTATTTAAAACCTGACCAGAAGTACAACTCCACAAGAAGAAAAACTTGTTTTAATCCTGCATGAATTCTGGCAAGGGGGCCAAAATACCAAAAGAAGAAATATCTTACTTCCAGTAGTTTGCTGAATGTGGTATAGAGGTGACCATGTAGACATGGAATCGTTACAGGGATGAAAGTTCTCTTGTGAAAATGAATCATATTTCCCACAAAGGCCTTTTTCATTGAATGGAAGCACCAGTTGGTGCAGGTTCTAAATGGGGTAATACATTAAATGTGTCAGCTGCTTGGTAAAAATGATCTATGTGGCATTGAACAATCTACTAAAATCCAGGGTATTTTACTTCTTGCCATTCTGGAATCGCTTTTCGGGGATTTGTAGAGGGAGTGTTAACAATTAAGAAGCTATCCAATCACCAGGATGTTCACATAAGTCTTTTGCATTACCTATGATAGTTGTGATCGAGGATGGATTACCTACATTGCACCCTGAGTGTGTGCTATAGATTGGGATATTATTTTGACCCAAAACTTCTCCCTCACAAGGTATTCATGCCCCAACATTTAAGAAAACCGCCTCTTTTTGTTGATACATACAGGTTTACAGGTAGCACGTGTCTGTCTGTCTGTACCAGGTGCGAGGCAGAACTGCTCAAGGTTACTTTTTTGTATTTTCTTTTTTTAAGCTTTGCAGTGTCAGATTTCCTTTCTCTTCTCATACTGAGGGAGTGTATAGTAAATGAAAGAAATAAGCATATACACTTTGTAGGTATTGTCGCAATACCTACAATGTAATTCCATATCACTCTGGATAAATGAATATGTAAGTAGAAAGCTTTTTCTAAATGAGAATAAATATATATCCAAACAAAACCCACTGGGACTATTTCTTGACCATATGAAAATTATATATCCACAAAGGAGTACATGCTCATTTCTTTCTGCACTATTAAAATATGTGGCTGGTAAGGTCCAGTGCCTTGAGTTAATCTGCTCCATTAATTTCAATCAAATTGGGCAACACCATCCAGGAACGGGATTCCTGGACCTTTCTTCACACTGGGAACAGTGTATAGTAAATGTATAAAAGAAAATCATGATTTACATAGTTTCTCTGCTTACTAGTGTGGAATCCAAATTCATTCTTTCTTCAAATCATTGCACGGGAAAGATGTACGAACACAAATTGATAATGCCATATTACTTATATTCCTTAGGCAATTAAAATGTTTTCAAGGTTTTGTTTATCTCCACTTCACACTCAGTCTGTTCTATTTTTGTTTAATGTATTTTGGAATTAAGCTTTAAGGCATATACGTTTATGCGAATGGAATTCTAATTTTGGGTACTTTTTCCATCTAACCAGGTGCTTGACATACAAGAAGTAAGGAATACATGATTGTCTTTTGAAAATCGTTTTGACATACAAACCAGCTATGAAATAACTGTCCAGAGCAACATCTTCGCATGCCAGCTAACTTTCTTCTAAACAAAAAAAGTTTTTTTGCGTATTGGACAATCGGAACGTTACTTGATGAAACTAGTACCAGGAAAAAGGAAACCTTTATATTCACCTATGGAGTAAGGTCCATCAGTGTTACTGATGTGAAAATAGGTTAGAACGCAAAGAGTCATGTGCACAACATAAGCTCACATGGAAGGGCAATATGAATATACCCAATGGATGACCATGTCTTAAGTAAACTGAATCAACTGGAGAGTTACATCCGAGAGCATCAAGTCTTGTGACTTCATAATCAACCCTGATTAAAATGCCTTCACTGTCGCTATATCAGAAAACTCAGCCACGTGATATCACTCCTCAGAAAGACTACTTAAACATGCAGGCTGTCATGTACCTATTTATACGGATTTCCCACTGAGTGATCAGAAGAATTGTGCATAGCAGAAACCTACAAATGCTATTATTGTGCAAACAATTCAATTAGATCTGTTTGAAAACGGGAAAGTGCACATTATGGATACACTTTATAGATGTAATGATTGCGATCAGGCTTTCATCACAGAGAAGCTTTTAATACAACACCAGGTAAGACATACTTCGGAAGCGCCATATTTATCTGCTGAATGTGATAAGGATTTCAAAACAAAACAACATCTAGCAGTACTTCAGCGATATCGCACTGATGAAAAACCTCATATATGTACTGAATGTTTCAAGGCTTTTATCACAAAGCGCCAGTTAAGACGACATCTGAAAACCCATACGGATGAACGACCATATAAATGTACTGAATGTGGTAAGGCTTTCAGAACTAAAGTACAGATAATACAACATCAGATAACACATACTGTTGAAAGGCCATATAAATGTATAGATTGTAAAAAGGCTTTTAAATCAAAACCAGTACTAGTAAAACATAGGAGTATTCATACGGGGGAAAGGCCATACAACTGTACCGAATGTGACAAAGCTTTTAGAACGGAGAAACAGATAACGGTACATCGGAGAACCCACAGTATTGAACCACCATTTAAATGCATTGAATGTGGCAAGGGCTTCAAAGCGAAAGGAGACCTAATACGCCATCAGAGAACACACTCTGGGGAAAAACCATATAAATGTATTGAATGTGATAAGGCTTTCAAAACAAAAAGAGATATAATACAACATCAGATAACCCATACTGATGAAAAACCATATCAATGTATAGAATGTGGAAAGGCTTTCAAGTCAAAAGCAGTACTAATAAGACATCGGAGCACCCACTCCGAGGAAAGGCCATACAAATGTACAGAATGTGAAAAGACTTTTAGGACAAAGGAACGGATAATGCTACATCAGAGAACCCACAGTAGTGAACAACCATATAAATGTACTGAATGTGACAAAACCTGTAAAGTAAAAGGAGATCTAATACGCCATCGGAGAATCCACTCTGGGGAAAAACCATATAAATGTACTGAATGTGACAAGGCTTTCACACAAAAAGCATCACTAACAGCCCATCATATGACTCACACTGGTGAAAAACCATTTAAGTGCACACAATGTGACAAGGCTTTTAAGACCAATAAAGATCTAACACTACATGAGAGTGTCCACTTTGAAAAAAGACCATATTATTGTACTGAATGCTCAAAGGATTTCAAAACAAAGAGATATCTACTTCTGCATCAGAGAACACACACTGGTGAAAAACCACATAAATGTACTGAATGTGTCAAGGCTTTTAGGACAAAAAGAGAACAAAGTGTACATCGGAGAACTCATTCTGGCGATAAACCATATACATGTACTGAATGTGACAAGGCATTCAGGACAAAAGGAGTTCTAATGTTACATAAGAGCATTCACTCTGAGGAAAGACCCTACAAATGTTCGGAATGTGATAGGGCTTTCAAGTTAAAACCAGTGCTAATGCTACATCAGAGAATTCACACTGGTGAAAAACCACATAAGTGTATAGAATGTCACAAGGCTTTTGTAACGAAAGGACATCTGATACGACATCGTACAACCCATACTGGTGAAAGGCCATATAAATGTACTGAATGTGACAAGGCTTTCAGGACAAAACAATGGCTAATGCTACATCGGAGAATCCATACTGGTGAAAGACCATTTAAATGTACTGAATGCGACAAAGCGTATATAAAAAAAGAAAATCTAGTGGTGCATAATAGATCACACACTGGTGAAAGACCATATGAATGTACTGAATGCAACAGGGGATTTATAAGAAATGGAGAACTAACACGACATCAGAGAATTCACAATGGTGAAAAACCGTATAAGTGTAAAAAGTGCGTCAAGGCTTTCATGTCTAAAGGAGAGCTGATACGACATCGGAGAAGACACATTGGGAAATTACATAAATGTAAGAGAACTTTAAAGGCAAAAGGAGAGCTAATGCTAGATCAGAAAATCCCCTCAGAGGAAAAACCATATATGTACTCCATTGAATATGAGATGGCATACAATGCCAGAGAACAGACTCTGAAAATCCAATAAATGTACTGAATACATCTTTTTGCTACTTTTGATTCTGTGGTCCACCACACCAGACGTATTCTCCTTCTAAACATTGCAGGGATAAGAATGTTTGTACTTTGATGGTTTTCATAATTTCTAGAAAACTGTTTTTTCCGTGTTATGATTAACATGTGACTCTGATGCCTCAAGTATAGAATGCAGGGTTCCTTGCGGATCTAGCTTTCCACTTATCTTTTTAACACATCTCTGAGATCTTTTACTAAGTAAGATCAGGTGGTGTAACCAGTGATTTCAGTTCTGAGTAGATGACGATTATGTGCTGATGGAAGTTCAAACGTTTACTTCTCTGAACAGCTTGATGGGGTTTCAGAAGAATCCGAAGTTTGTTCCGTTTAAATGGAGCAGAAATGGAGTTGATCTTAATTGATAGAAAAACTGATCAGTAGAAGAGTGTGGGAAAATCCACCTTGTTTCTTAGCTAAGCTCTGCATTTGGAATAAATATCCCAATACTGGGCCACTCAAGAGGCACATTGTGATGGTTTTCCTGGCTAGTTCACATCTTGGCTATTCTAATAGTCCGTTTCCCATAACAGCACAATAAGATGTATAATTGGACTATCAAAATGTGCCAATTTACTGAAATATTGCTGAAACCTCTACTAGCTTAAAGTGCAAGAAATAACATGGCTCAATATTTTATAGAGCATCCATTAAAGGATTTTTGTTAGGGAGGTTACAGTCCAACTATGCAACTGACTCTGTCCAACAAAAACCACCTTCTTGCTCCTAGATGCCAGTACCAGTATTCATAAAGTGGAATTCTCTTAACACTCTTTGCAAATTACACATTTATTCTATTAAACCATATGCTGGCACAGGAGAGTAAATTGAATATTGTTAATGGATGGTATCTGTAATCAATGCTTCCCAAATGTCTTAGAACCAGACACATTTCTTATGATGATAAACTTTCGCGACCCACCTAGCTTTAGCAGACATGAGGCAGGGATGATCCTTTTGATGTGCTAGACGTGCTTCCAAAGTGCTGTGAATTGCCAAAATAGACTCTCTACATTTTTTATTTCTGCATTCCTTTCTAAAAGTAAATGTAATGACCTTTACCACTCCCTTCGATATATATTTTGGTCCCTGTCCGAAGATATTTAACTGTCCATAAAATTGGCAGTTTATGAACTGCACTGCAGCAAGAATAATTTTCAGAGTGGGGTGCTGACCTGTGGCATCTGTTCACTATGATAACCAGGCTTCTGAAAAACCTTGGTGTTGATACTAGTGATTTTTAACGAATTTAGGGAAAACGAACATCTGCGGCAGAGTATGGGCAGTTGGGGTGTGTGTGTATATGTGTACATACACATACATACACATACACCACACCAACAAGTTCCCTCACCAGGGATTTCACGCACTCTTCGGTTAAAAAAACTTCCATTTATTTTGGTAAACACGTTTAAGTGATTTCTGCCTTTCTCAATGCCATATTGCAAAACGTTTAGCATCCCACTTAATATAATGCTTTGTCACTTTGTTACTACAATGAAGGAAATGTAGTTACTTAACTGGCTCCTATGATCACTTAACCTGTTGCAGGTCAGAGTGTGGCAGGGTGAGGTACATATTCTTGAATATACTACCGAAGCATGGCACAGTAGCGCACTGTTATTTTCAGGCACCCCATTTTCTATTGATGGTCATTCACTATTTTCCAGAGCTACAGCAACACCCGGTGGATTGTAAGTTCTCTGACTGACCCCAGGGAGCTTGCAAAGGAGGCAGACCTGGGTGAGTTCCAGAGTGTCTGGGATGGCTTTGGGGAGTTATTTAAAGGACAGTGTCTCTGGTTTTCCCATCAGTGAGGGGGAGGGTCACAGTGATCTAGACAGGTCTTGGTATAATAGGGGATGAAAGGGGTGTCCCATGTCGTCCCTTCCAAGAGTGAGAGGAGAGTAGAGGTGGGGTTTGGCGGAGGCACAGGGTGCCTTATTTCTAGCTCCATACGTTTGATTATTCCCAGAGAGAGCACAAGCAGTGGAACCTGGTCTGAATGGCGAGACATCCACTGATGGGAGCTCTCCACTGGGTTAGGGGAGCGGAGTGTGGCGGTTGCCCCAGGCGCCCTCCCATTTCTGGTTTCTGGGGGTACAGTTTCATAGCGGATGGTACAGAGGCCCAGATGGAGGGGAAAGAGGTGGAAGCAGTCCACAGTGGGTGGACCGGTAGGTGCGGTGTTGCCAGCTGTGAGATCAGATGACCCCTAAGACTGACCCTGTGAGGCCCCTTCTGGCTAGGGGGGGAACTCAATGGGCAGAGGGCTGGAAACCTGGACCAGGCAGTTTCTTGCACTACACAGTGTGTTTCCCTCGGGGGTAGGGGTACTCCCCTAGAAGTCCCAACTTGCCAGGCACATGTTCAGCTGAAGGGTACAGACTACCCGTAGGCTTACCCAACCCTACTTGAATAACCAGTGTCGGGCTACCATCCCTAAACTGGTGGGAGGAAGAGTGGAAGAAGGGTGCAAGTCACCTGGGGCTACAGCCCCCCTTCACTCTGAGAGCCCACAGAGTCCGAAGACCCCCTGGATGGCCTGGGTGTTGACACTGACCACGGTCAGTGGACTTTCTTGGTTGTTGTCCTTGTGGGCAGAGTTTTCCCTCGGATGGGGACAGAAGTTGGACCCAAGGAGTGGAATGGGCAACACCACTTTGTTGGCCATGGTGGTACTATCTGCCTACTGGGATGCATCTGTGAGCAAATGAAGGTTAGGTTTTGCACAGATGGGGTCTGTAGATAAGGAGAAGGTTCCCCAGATGAAGAGAAGGTTCCCCGTGAGTCGGTTCAGTGACTCAGTACAGTGTAGACAGAGGGATCCAACTGAGTTCAGTGAAATAACTCTTTCTGCAGGGTCTCCTCCAAACATTTTGCATTCCTTCTTCCCTTCCTTCTTCCCTTTGTGCTGAATTAGTTTTTGTTGGCTTTAGGGTTCTGGGCACTTTACCACTGCTAACCAGTGCTACTTTTAAGTTTTACATGACCAGGTAGTAAAAAAACTATCAAAATTGTTTTTCGGTACTGCAAGGACACTCACTCCTATAGATTAACATTGGTATTACCTTATTGCAAGTTATAAGTGTAATTCTGAATTGGGAAAATAGATATTTCGAGGTTGGCGTCTCTGGACTTGCAATTTAAAATCACAACCTAAGGTAAAGTTGGGTTTTAAATTGCAAGCCTGAAAATGCCCCTTTAAACAGTTGGCATTTTTTTACTTAACCGTTCTGTGCCTTCTGTCTGTTTCTGAATACATGTCTCGGGTGGGTAACAGCTGGGCCTTGTGCATTCCATCTAGACCTCCACATACAATGGGAGCTTAGGTGTGACTTGATGGGCCATTAACTGGCTTGATGGGGAGGGGTGGAGCTAAGCATAGCCCCACTTGCACCTGACTAGACTGTGCCCTGCCTCCATACAACAGCCCTAATGACACTGTATTGATTGAAGCCAGGGGAGGAATGGGGTTTCCTGCAATTCAAAGTCGCTGTCTAGAAGCTTCTCCAACCTTCTAGAACCAGGGCACCAAAGTATAAATACTGTACCTCCGACACCACCACTTCAGTGCACTTCTGAACTTATGGTTACTCTACCAGGAAGAAGGGCTGCTGTGCGGCTGAAAGAAAGGCCACCCTGCTGGATTCCTGCTTTGCTGACCTGTGCCCGCTGCCCTCTTGCCTGGGAGTGAGAAGAACTAAACATGCATCTCTACAACCCAGACCCCTGAGTGACTCTAAAGGCCTGCTAACTGACCTCTTGTTTTCTGAAGTCTTAAACAAGACTTTTAACCAACCTTCCGAACTCTGCCATCTCTGAGTATGCCCTGCCAAGTGGTACCAGCCCAGTCCTGGAACCTTGGAAGTGTGCCTTAGGTGCTCTACCCTCTGTGGTCTTCCTCGGAACTGCTGCGAACACCCTGTGAATCAACGCAGACCGAGACAGGATTTAATGTACTGTGTTCAGCAGGCCCAAGTGGGTTCCTGTAGCTGGCCCACTCTCCATCACAGTAGGCCTGAACTTGTGACATTGTCTTAATCTGGGACGACCAGATAACCTCTGTTGGCGTGTCATAGTTTCTACTTTCTCAGTAGGACCTGTGCGTTTGTTGGACAACATAAACCTTGGTATTATACCAGACTGATTCTGTGCACGCACTCAGGATATGCTTGCCTGTAGTACTACTAACTTACTCTTAAACCAAAGAAGGTAACAAATGGATTGTGCAGCCTCTGAACATGACAAACCTGGCTCCCCAAGGAATAGTGGTAACATAGCTAGAACCTTTTTGCTCAGTCACTCTCGCATACCCAAAGAGAGCAAGCATATTGTTAGAATACGAGCAAGCATATTTTTAGAATACTTTGTATTTCCTGGGGTCTCGTATGGGGAAACACTTCTTCAAGCGGGTTTGTTTTTATGCAGTCCAGAACTGAATTTTCTCCTATCTGATGGGAACCTTACCCATGACTGCATTTATCGTTTGTTGGTTGATGCCTGTTGTAGCGAATTGTGATTGAGCAGCCCTCGCTGGATTTATTGTTAATGTTCGCTCAACAAACTATCAAACATCTATGTATTGTTACTGGACTGTTGTACAATCTACATATTTGTGCTGTCATATTATCGACATCAGGATGTGGTGTGTAACCGGCTAAGACTGGCCATGTTGCTTCCTCATTGCTAAGGCGACTTCATTTGTTGTGTGTGGTAGGGCTCCTTCAAGCCAATTTTGAGGTTCTTGGTATGTTAATGGTATTTCTAATTCTTCGTAAGCTGTTTAGTTATTTGGAACTTTAGGCGCAGTGTAAGTGTGAAACACCTTTGTGTTGTCTGCTGCTTGGAATGTAACCCCTGAATAGAATATCTCGGTCCCAAAAGCTTTGTGAGCCTCAACCATGAAGGTAACATCCCCACCCATAAGTGCGAGACCCTGTAGTAGCAGTTTTTTAGTAACCACATGTTTGCAGTTCTCCACTATAAGTTAAGCTAGAAGAATAAGTGGAATTCAGAGAGGGTATCAGAATAGGATACTCCTTTGAAAGGTTCAATCTTGAACAGCCTATACATAGGGGGTTTCCTACTCTGCTGAGGAGTATAGTCCCTACCACTATGGATATCTCTGGTTAATGGATGAGTAGAGGTCTTTGGGTATACAAAAGAGAACTACTCAGGCGATCCATTAATAAAGAACCCAAGCTACTAAGGGTGGCGCCGTGTCTCAAGCTTCTACTGTTTCAGTAGGAACTGTGCAATTGTTGGACAACTTAAATATTGGTATTGTACCAGACTGATTCTGTGTACACCCTCAGGATATGTTGGCCTATAGGCATGCAAGCTCATAGTGCACCATATAAACCCCTAAACCTAGCGAGGTAACAAATGGATTGTGCAACCTCAGAACATGACAACCCTGACTACCCCTCCCCCCCAACCCCCCAAGGAATCGTGGTAACCGATCTAGAACCTTTTTGTTCAGTTGCTCTGGCATACCCAAAGAGAGATGCAAGAAATACACTACGTGTTTCAATATTTATTGAAGCATTGTGATTCTTATATAGATTATGTGCACTGCAATTATCTACAGAAAGAAACAAGATAGCGTGATTAGCATTATAAGAATAGTGAAAAAGATTAAAAATTCCACTGTAGTGCAAGGGCAGTGTATATATGTGGGCATATAAGTACTGTGTATAGTGATCTCCTATGTGCCCCCTAACCTTGTTGCCTAGGGCGGGTGATCTGCTAAAATCCCTTACTAAATGATCTATCTCTCCATTACCTGTGGGTAAGTGTGCTTAGGTCCACGTCTTGGTCACAAGTTGGACATTCCTGGTCACAGAAGGAAAACGGTAATCAGCTGGGCTGGAATTCCAGCGTGCAGCAACCTTGCAGTGACCGCGTTCTCTTTTGATTTGAACATGGAAATGCTTGTGTGTGTATAATAAACCGCATCCATGCTACCTTGCTGAGACCCCAGTCAGCCTGTCGTTATTTTTCATCTTATGATAACTATGGGGCTGATTAGGATGGCGGTCTCGGTTTCGGTCTCACTGCCATCCTAGGCATGTTTTTGGCCCGCCTCATTAGGATGGCGGGCAGTTTGGTGGTGGTTGGCAAGACAGACCGCCACTTATCTGACGGGCTCCTGTAGCCCACCGGTGCGGGGGAGGCAGAGTAATGCCTACAATGGAGGCAGGGCCTGCCAGGCAATGCAAATAGGCATTACGATGTGCCTTTCTGCCAGTCCTTTCATGGTGGAAAGGGACATTTGGGGCCCCCAGACTCGTGAACTGGGGGGGGGAGGGGAATCTATGGTGCCCCCTACATATCCCTGCACCATGTGGCAGGCACTGCATGGTGCCTGCCACGTAATGCAGGGATGTGTACCGTGTCCCTTTTTTGCATTGCGGCGGGTGCTGTTGCCAGCAGCACCCGCCGCAATTTAAAGTATAGGCATAGTAACCGCTGTAGTTGTGATCTCATCAAAGTGCCTACTGTGGGACTGCCGACTGCATGTGGGGTGGTCCCAGTCCCCAATAGGGTCTGCCCACCATCGTTATCGGGCCCTATGTCGCCTTCAGGACACTCAAAAATATTTGCGCAGTGAACTTTATCCCTTGTACTAAAGGTTCAGGGTGTTGTGATAGTGTACCTACGAAGTCGAAATATAAGCAAATGTGTAGTATCCTGTTCAAGGTAATGTTATTCCATTTTCACCATCTACTCAGCCAGTGGAATGTTGCAGTGATGATGCGCTTAGGAATGTTGGGAGCCTGTGAGGAGAAGTCACAGTTGAGGGTGGGCTGAGCAGCATTCTGGCTGCTCCTGGTGGGGCTGATCTACATATCTTGTAATCTACTACAATAAATCATCCTGAATTACATCAACCTGCTTGGACCTCGTTACTATAATTATTTGGCGACGAGTTGGTGACTACCTACGCGATACATGCGGATCTCTGGGACCTGTAAATCAACAGAGGACCCAAAGATGAAACTAACTCCAAAAGGGACAGTCACAACCATGAGGTATCCACAGAAAACCATAAGCGAGAAACCAAGATGTTCTTCAGTATAACAAAGACGACAAGAAGATAGCAAGACGTTTCTGTCAGAACATATATGTTAACAAGAAACCAGTTAAAATGAAGCACAATGCACAGCAGCCCCACCAGTGTCCTCGTCATCTGACAGCCCTAGTCCAAGCGTGCTGTGCTCATTTGTAAGTTTTACTTGGGTTTTCTTTTCAACTTGTCTTGTTGCTGCACGTTCTTGTCAAAATGGACGGAGGTGCATTTGAAAGGAGGAGTTCAATCACCTGATTTCTTCTTCAGGCACTACAGGTCAAGCAACACAGGGCTAGCCAATTCTATCTGCATTTATGTGTCTTTTTTCATGCTTGGACTGGCCTCTACGGTGCTTCAATCTCTGAGGAGATGTGGTGGTCTCATCTAGATTACCCATTTTGGACTGCCTGTTTCACCGTATAGTTACTTCTGCGTGTCAAGAGGTTAGTGTTTTAGAAGTTGTATAGCACAAGAACCGGCTGCTGTTGGTCCTCATTCTGTGTGCTAGTTTGAGAGGCTATTTGGTTTGGTCCAGCCCCTCTGTCCCTTTGCCCTTGCAAAACCAGGAGCTCTCTTATTGCCCGGCTAACTTTGAGTACGTTGCTTCAATTTTGGATTCACTACAATGTGGTTGGTTTTTCCTAAAGTGGTGCCCCGTTTTTACAGTGTGTGATGAATGTTTGTTTGACTCTTTAAACCAGCTGCGAGGCGACATCGTGGGAGTTGGCCAATTTTACAGTTAAGACAGCTCATCTTTATTTAAAAGGGCCGCGTCACACAAGTTTAAATTACTCTTGCGCCACTTACTGTTTCTTGTGGTCACGTGAAGGGCTTGCTGTAGCTGCTGCTGTCATGTCATAAAATGCGAAAATTCCTGCAAGGACGTTTTGGTGCAAGGACGCACCAAAAGCCACTCTGCATGTACGTTGTCAGCGTTCTGCCATATTCCGGCTGGAGACTCCTCGCAAGCCAGGGAATTTTAAATTCCCACACTGTCTCTTCTCGCGTTATGCCAACCACTTTTCTGTTAATAAACGCTTATTATTATTATTATTAATGGCATTTATTAAGCGCATGGTTGCACAAGGAACAGTGCGTCCCCGCGCTGACAATCCCACTAACCTCTCACGAGCGTCGCTCACGGAGGTGGAGTACTTGGGCAGGAGAAACTAAAGTGAATTATGTCTTGGGGGGGAAAGATGGGTTTTCAACCCTTGCCTAAACCTAATTTCGGACGGTTCCATCCTCAATTCGATGGGTAGGTCATTCCAGCCTTTACTGGCAAGGTGTCTGAAGGACCGTCCTCCCATCCTTGCTCTGTGGATCCGTGGAACTACTAATAACATGTTGCCCATCGATCTAAGAGGGCGAGAAGGTCGATAAACAGGAAGCAATTTCTGGAGATAAGAAGGTGCTTTTAAATGAGCAATGCGATGGGTAATGCACATCGTTTTGAATGTGATTCGTTCCATTATTGGGAGCCAATGCAGGGAACGCAAAGCATTTTTCCCAGAGGCCCTCCTGGGGAGGTTCAGGACGAGCCTAGCAGCTGCATTTTGGACGCGTTGCAACTGCATTAGACCTTTTTTACTGAGTCCGCATAGGAGGGAATTCCCATAGTCTAAATGGGAGGTAACCAAGGCATGTACCATTGTTTTTCTGGTGCTAGGCGGCAGTAGGTCCAGGACCTTCCTCAGGACCTTCAAAATGCCATAGCATTTACCAGCAACATTACCCACATGATTAGTGTTGGCTAGATTAGAATCGAGGAGTATGCCGAGGTTTTTGACTGTGTCTACCGGGACAGGGACAGAGCCCAGTTCTATGGGCCACCAGGCAGATGTCCAGATGGAAGGACAGGGGCCAACAATAAGAACTTCTGTCTTATTACCATTGAGGCGGAGATAGTTCTGCTTCATCCACCCATCAAGTGCCACCAGGCAGGCCGAGAATTTCTCAGCCTCCACAACTGGATCACGAGACAAGTTGATCACCAATTGTGTATCGTCTGCGTAAGAGACTATGGCAACACCATATGACTCCACCAGTATGGCAAGGGGTTCCATGTACAGATTGAATAACGTGGGGCTCAAAATCGAGCCTTGTGGAACCCCTTGTCTAAGACATCTTATACTGGATTTGCATGGTAGACAATGCACTTGAAATCTCCTGTTATTAAGAAAGGACACCAACCACTCATGGGCAGGCCCGGTTATGCCCTTCTCACTCAGACGGTCCAATAATACGGAGTGTGATACGGTGTCAAACGCCACACTTAAGTCCAATAGGACCAGTGCGGCCGTGTGACCCTCATCCGCCTGACACCGCAACAGTTCCGTAGAAAGAAGGAAAGCGGTCTCCGTCGAATGTTTGGCTCTAAATCCCGACTGAGACGAGTGGAGGAGCTTATTTTCCTCCACAAAGCTCACCAGCTGTCGGTTAACCAATTTCGCACAATAGGGGAGGAGCGAGATAGGTCTCAGATTGTCTAGTTGTGATATGCTAATATGGGCTTTCTTTTTTATCGGGACAACTTGGGCCAATTTCCAGTCGTCCGGAACTAGACATTCTTGAAAGGAAAGAGAGGCCAAGTTACCTATGTGTTCCGCTACCTGGGGGAGATGACTTCGAAGAATCCTCGCTGGAACCGCATCTAAGTGAGAGCCAATTCAAACTTGAAGGAGCCAAGGTGTTTGTCTGTGTTGGTACACGTTAGATCTACTCCTTGTGTACCTGCTCAATGCTACGAGAATTTGAAGATGACCAGGCACATCGCAAGTTCCAAGGGTACAGTTGCTTTCCTCAAGCAATGGAATGGTTGGGTGAAGCTGCAGTGTCTCGGGGTCAACATTTTTTTTATAATATGGACTGTGGATTTCTTTGAATCAGTTACACTCTTGTGAGGCAATTTTTCAAGTTTGCTGCCTGTAGTGCATGTGGGCCCCTCAGTCTTCTTTTTTCTAGCTCAATGTTATAGAAGCTTGATTTTGCTAGGTTATATTCTATGTGGGGTCATAACTCTCATGAACTTGTTCTTTGCATGGATGTCATGGCAGAGTATAATTTGACACTTTACGTT
The DNA here is from genome assembly GCF_964204655.1 of Triturus cristatus. Lineage (NCBI taxonomy): Eukaryota > Metazoa > Chordata > Amphibia > Caudata > Salamandridae > Triturus > Triturus cristatus. The sequence goes on from NC_140589.1 coordinate 40,864,096, forward strand.
GTATTTACTCTGTTTTTATGTTGATGTTTACATATTCCTCACTACAAGGATTGTATTAAGAGTCGTTTCTGGCCCAAGTTTGCATGTTTTCACTAAGGTGTCATGCTTGCTATTCATCGTACATTTGTGGTTACACCTCTACATTTTATGTTACATCCCTTACACGTGGAATTGTCATGGGTTTAGTTCCCCCCCCCCTTTTTTTTTTTAAGTAAGCATAGTTACCCTTATACAAGGGATGTTCTATTCAAGTACTACTGGGGTGAGAGGTCGCTCACCGGCGAAGTTCCAAAGTTACTGTTTTTCTCCACTTTTATCCTTCACAGGATTGTATGGTGGGTTTTGTTGAGCCCAACATTTTATGTACATGGACTCTGCGTTCACCCCTTCAGGGGTTCATTATTTTTATTTTACATGCATGCAGTCTACATTTTATTTTCTACATAGGGATGGTAATGGGTTCTAGTCCCATTTGCTCACAATACACTTGCCTTCATTATCTACCTACGGTTCCTTCCCTCTTTCAGGGTATCTATGCACAGGTGTTAGTCCTTTTTGCATTAGTTAACCATCCCTATTTTTAGGGACAGGTATTGGGTTCAGACCCATATACATTAGTTAACGTTTTCTAACCTCCCTTTTGTCTTAGGGTAGGTCAGGGGTTTCAGTCCCATGTTCTCTTACTTGTGTTGTATGGGTTCTAGTCCCATTACTTCACTGCACAGTATGTGACCTCTACATGGTGTTGTCTTTACAAGGGCTATCATTTCATGGGTTTTAGTCCCGTTCTAAATAGTTTCTGAACCCTTTTCCTCCTAGTAGGGATTAGTCATGGGTTTTAGTCCTCCCATTCTCACATACGTTGGGTTCATCTTTACCCCTTCATAGGGTGTGTTTCATGGGTTTCAGAACCATTTGTTATTTTCTCAACATTATATATTTTTTTTATTATTGCATTGTCAATTTTGCAATGTTATGTTTATATTAAATTACTTTGTCAATATAGTAATGGGGTTTGGATGAGGGATCATATTGTATTTTCCACTCCTCTTCCCTGTTTCTTTTGTGTGTTCAGTTTTCCTCGTGATGTCTTTTCTTGTCATCTGTGGATTCTGAACTTCATCTTTGTCACTTTCTTTGTCCTCTGTCTTTCTCTTATTGTAGTGTTTTTATTTGTTCTTCCTTCTGCTTGAGGTTACTCTTCCTTCTCCAGTGTGTGTGTGTGTGTGTCTGGTTGTAGTCCAGTGTTTTGTTATGTTGTGTTATTCCTTGCTTTCTCGCCTGCCTGCCTCGCCAGTAGGTTTCTGAGGGGTAGTCATTGGTGCTTTCATGTTTTGTTTTTCCTCGTTTTGTTTTGCTGGGTTTTCCTTCTCTTTTCAGTTTTTGTTTATAGAAGGAAGGGTGGGTTTTATTTATCGGTTTGTTGTTTCCTCTTTTCTACTTTCACCTCTTTTTTTTTTTTTTTGTGTTCCCACTTTGTTGTTCACTACTTTGCATCGTTTATGCTGTTTCTGTATTCCTCTTTTTTCTTTCCTCATTTTTGGTCTTCCCTTTTCAGTTTACTTTCTTAATTGCTTTTGTTATGTAAGAAAGGGGGATATGTAGTATCCTAGTATCCTGTTCATGGTAATGTTATACCATTTTCACCATCTACTCAGCCAGTGGAATGTTGCAGTGATGATGTGCTTAGGAATGTTGGGAGCCTGTAAGGAGAAGTCACAGTTGAGAGTGGGCTGAGCAGCATGCTGGCTGCTCCTGGTGGGACTGATCTACCTATCCTGTAACTTTCTTCAATAAATCATCCTCAATTACATCAACCTGCTTGGACCTCGTTACTACAAAATGTTTTCTAAGAACCCTATCCTGCACAGTCACGCAAGCAAATGTGTGTCAAAAGTCAATGTGCAAGAAAGAAGGCAACTTAAACGTGTGAATGTAAAATTGCAGTTTCTTCCTGAGCCTAGCCCAGCCAACTGACACCCACTCTTCGGGCTTGAGTCAACTAAGCTATCTAAAAGCAACTTGCATACACGGATCACGTGCCTGGTCTCCCTCGAATTCTGAACCTGTGTTTAAATACTGACTACCGGGGTAGTCGGCAACACACCTTTCCACGTATGCCTGATGGCTGGTTGCACCCATTGGTCACAGGACCATTACCCCCACAACACTTGCTTCAACTCCCCCGGCATTCCTCCATCCATCCATAAACACTTATAAAGTGCTTGGCTACCACCAACAGCGAAGTCCCCGCGCTAGAAATAGCAGCGTGATCAGACCGGGCAAAGGGCCTAGCTAGGGCAACTCAAACAGCCATGTTTTCAATGCCTTCCTGAAAGTGGATTCCGATTCTGCTTTGAGCAGGTGATCAGGCATAGAATTCCAAAGAACGGCTGTTCTTACTGCGAAGACTCGCCCACCAATCCTGGCTTTGACAAAGCGAGGCGTGTGGAGAAGCACCTGAGAGATGGATCGCAAGGTCCTAGTCTGGTTATATTTGTGAAGCTTCTGTTTCAGGTGTCCTGGATCTTTATCTCTTGAGGCTCTATAGACAAGTGACAGTGCCTTAAATTTAATTCTCTGTTTCACTGGGAGCCATTGAAGGCTGCGCAAATGAGAAGAAATGTGGTTTCGGAGGGGCACATTTCTGATTAACCTCGCTGTGGCGTTTTGGACTCTGCAATCTCTGGGTAAGATAAGCAGGGAGAACCAGGTACAAGCTGTTAGCATAGTCCAGCAGAGATGTAATAAGGGCATGAACTATTATAGCCCGACAGTCCATCGGCAACAGGTGGAGGAATCTTCGCAAGGTTTTAAGTTTTCAAAAACAAGCTCTGGAGACTTGACCAATCTGGGCCTGGCCTGCCAATTTGGAATCGAATTTAAAGCCTACGTTTGTGACAGAGGTAACAGGGAGAGGGTGGGGGGGTTCAGCTGCGTCGGCCACCAGCGATCTGCCCGTGGGGGTGAAGGTTGGTTAAAGAACATCACCTCCGTTTTGTCAGCATTTAATTTCAGGCAATTGTCTGTCATCCAGAAGGCAATCTTGGTGAGGCAATGCCTGAAGCTGTCAAACGCGGCCTTTGCAGTGTCTTTGAATGAGAACACGAGCGGTGTGTCAGCGTATGAGATCATTCTCACTCCACAGTGTTCCACTACAGTTGCCAAAGGAGCAAGATTAAACAGGGTGGGGCTCAACACCGAGCCCTGAGGTACTACACATACCATGGAGCAGAAAGAAGAGACCTGAGGGGGCGGAAAGACCTGCTGAGACCATGCATCCAGAAATGAGCAGAACCAGTTCCAGATAATTCCCGAGTCCTGGACATATGATTTGTTTTTAGGTTCTTTTTCTCTATTTGTGTGCTTACATTAGTCACATTACTGGTTGTATTCAGGTTCCTTTCCCCTATGTATGCTCTCATTGATCACTTGACCGTCGGGAAAAGACTTACATGACTGTCTTCTGGGCACCTAATGATAGATTGTAGCACCTTTGACTACATGCACTTGCATTTTCTTTTAATTTGTTTCTATATTTTATTTTTCTATATTTTGGTGAGACACCGTGTTAATGTATTTTTAAGGGATGAAAAAAAAAATTGTTGGACCCATGAGGTTTGTTTTCCTATTATTGATAGCATGCATTATGTAAAGTGCTAAAGTCTTTTTCCTATGTTTCTAGTTAATGCAACAGTGTCTCTCTGGAGTATATGGAGCACACTGTCGCAATGTTTTCCTAGCTTTGACCGAGACCGTTTGTTTGAAATGCCAGCAGTGAATAAAGAATCTTTTGGACCAACCTGGAGTGCGGGCTCTCCTTGCAGCGCGATGGCTTTAGCAGGGGATTTCGGTATGCTTGATGGGTCCTGCGCCTATCTGCCCAGCACCGACCTCGAGAGGTTGATGTTTATCGGATCAAAGCAGGAATTTTCTTTCGCTGAGGTATCCGATTTCTGATTCCCGCCGCCTTTGGAGAACTGACGCTGATCTAGCTTCAGAAGCACGCATCAACTGGAGAGTTGATACTGTTCCGCGTCTCATCTCGGAGACAAGCGGCGGCTTGCAGCACACCGGGAAATGCATCCGACGCTTTATCTATCTTTCGCTGTTTCCTGTCACGGCAGAGGTTCCATCCGCAGTGTGGAATCCACTATGCGATTGAGGCGGCAGGTATTTGTCCTCGCTTCTGTGAACCAGCACGCTTGTTTGGGACATTGAAACATTGTTTTTTACGTGCCTGGAGAGGAACGTAGTGCATCCATTTCCAAAGAGGGTGCCGGCATAAGTGGAGCACTTCGCGATGTGCGAGGCCGTACGCAAGCGACTGGCCGTCGCAAAATACCTATTTAATGAGAAGGAAGATGTGAGGGGGCGAATATCACCAGCTGAAGCAGCGGGTAATCGCAATGGCAATAAAACTTTGAAACAAACACTGGGGGCTTATGAGAAGCTTCGCAAAATAAAAAAATTAATCGCAGCTGGGAAGTGATTTCTCTTGACAACTACATAGAAGTGGGAAGAGTCTCAAGAGAGCTGTGCATCCTGATCACACCAGCATATCAGGACCCACATCCAAGGCTTTTGGAAGAATGGTCAGCTCTGATGGCCTCTACATGCTAACAGATGCTGGGCCTGCTCTCAAAATATGCGGCCATGGAATTGGAGCAGGTGACGGAGGATTTAAAGAACATGAAGGAAATGCTGGACAAACATCCATAGCAGAAGGATATACAGAACTTCTACAAAAAGATGAAGGGGAGACTCGCCAAGTACGAGGAGGAAATAAAGCCAAAAAAGAAATGGAAATTTACACGAGACAAGATAAATTATGCCTCAGGTCGCATCCTGACTTTTGGCAGAAAGTATGACGTTGCCAGAAAAGAATTCAGGCGCACATATGCCCTCAGACCGCAAGAGGCAGCAACATCAGAGTCTAGCTCCGATATCTTGGATTTGGACGAAAGGTAAATTGCATCTGGGAGTGGCCCCGCTCCATTTACAGCATTGGAGGAATATCGTTTTTTACGACAGAACCAGGGACCAAGACGAAAACTCCCAAAAGAAGAAAACAACGCAAAAGGAAAACCTGGAGGGGCAGAGGAGAAGAAGGAAACCGAGAAGCCGAGTGGGAAAGGAGTTCAGTACAGAAAGAGAAACAAGTGATGGGTGAGGCAACTTTTACAGTTATCAATTTATCCTCCCATACTCTTAACCTGATGAACAATCACTGCTGGAATTAGGTCTCTCTTTCTGCCCTACGAACAATCTTGACTACTCATGAACCCGCATAGACATGTTTTTGTTTGCTAGGAAACTCAAATTCCTAATAATCCATACTTTGGAAGGGTCCAGGGGGATGCAAGAGAGCACTCTGATGGAGTATATCCCTACCCAATCTGACACGCCCTCTAATCTCCTATCCATTGGAGATATTGTGGGCTTCGCTTCCCTAAGGGAATTGGAACTAGACAATAGGGATTGGGCCTCTGAGCGGGAACTCTTAAATATCCTGGACCTAGAGACTGACGGGAGAAGTTGTGATTTTAAACCGAAATCCAGATTTAAACCCAACACCCCCCATGACAACATTGACTCTTTCCATGAGGCGGTGGTACGTGACATTTGAACTGGAAGATAGAAATACAAATCGTGCTGCTGCAAATCTTCCTAAAAGCCAACAAACAGCACTGGAATCCCTGAAACAAGCTACCTTTGTAATTAAGCCTTCCGACAAAAGGGGGAATGTAGTGCTGTGGGATGGCAAGAAATATATGGCTGAAGCCAAGAGACAGCTTGATTTTTCCAGCAGCTACACTAAGACCAATGCCGGCCAATCAGTTTCCACTATTGATTGTTTTCACAATAGGCTTTCCAAATGGCACACCCTTGGGCTTTTGAGTCATGATGAACGACTGTTTTTAACAGTTAAGAAATCTGTCACTCCCTGTTATTATATGTTGCCCAAAGTCCATAAACACTGCACCAACCCACCAGGCAGGCTAATCATCTCAGCTAATGGCAGTCTCTTGGAGAATGCCTCAATTTATCTAGACTACTTCCTATTCCTTTGTTTGCAGCTTACTCTATTACTGCCGCGACAGTATGGGTTTTATATCCAAGGTCTCGGGCATCCCATGGCAATCAAACTAGATCTTTTCCACAGTGGATGTCTTCTCACTGTACACGTGCATCCAGAACGATCTGGGCATTAAGGCTTGCAAACATTTCTTTAGGGACAGACCCATAGCTACGTATGACCACACTAACATTTTACTTTAGGTGCTCCAGTTCTGTCTGGAAAACAACTATTTCCTGTTTGGCAAGCAGTGGTATAGGCAACTCACCAGGGCAGTTGCTTCGCGCCGAGCTACGTCTGTATGTTCATGGATTGTTGGGAATCAGAATGTCTGATCTGAGGGTTTTGATAAATGCACAAAACCTCTGGTCCTTTGGACCAGATACATTGATGATATTTTTCTCATTTGGGATGGCCCTCATCTAGTCTTAGATGAGTTCCTGGATGCTATATCCGTCAATGATCTGAACCTTAAGTTCGCGATAAAACCAACACCAACAGGATTGATTTCCTGGATGTAGCAGTGGAAGTGCTTAATGACACCAAACAGACGAGCTTACAGAGAAAGAAGACTGCCGGCAACAGTATCCTTCATGCTAGAAGCCACCACCCGCCCAAACTTAAATGCAGCATCCCCTATGGGGAACTCCTTAGAGCTAGGAGAAACTGTAGCACTTTGGAAGCTTGGAGGGGAGGATGGTAGGGAAATTCCAGCAGAGCGGTTACACACGCAAAGTATTGTAAGATGCCAGACGTAAAGTTAGTAGAATGCAGAGATAAACCTTGCTTAAACAGCTTCTATTTTAGAAGTTTTACCTTTGTAAGGCGTTTTCTGTTTTTCTAGTCGCTCATTTGATTTTTCTATGTCTTATAAGTGTAATTAATTAGAGTTATTGAAGAAAATTGACCCCACCCCCTTTTTTGTTTTCTAGCATTTCTTGTGCATCCTGTTTCTCAAATGACCAATATATTGTCTTTATTCACTAGGTAAGTGTTTGACCTCGGTTGCACTTATCTGATATACAGTGTTTGTTCTGATTTATGTTTTTTATACAAATCACTGACTCAAGTTACGTACACATGCACATTGCCTTGTAAACAGTTAAAGTTAATTGTCTGATGCTGTGTTCCTTAGTTTCCTTTCAGTTTTGTGGATACCCTTCCATCGGTTTTGATAAATATTCTGTTTTCTCTGTAGATTATCATGAAGAAGGTTAGGGTAGCACATTACTTGGCACCTAAGTGCCTGCAGTGCATTATTATCCAACTCATTTAAACAGTCACTATTTCATCACAGGGAGCCGTCACTCATTGTCCAAGATGCACTGCGTACTGTACTACCCGTCCACCAAAAGCACTTCATCACCTCATCTGGGTTAAGAAGCACTCTATAAGTAAAATTGACTTGGTGAGCCTCTGAGACCGCAGCCAACACCATCACACAATCACAGGAACACTGCAACAACTCACACCCACACCAACCGACCACGAAAGAAACTCGGAACCATTCTGGACAACAGGCTCCATATGACCGCACAAGTCAAGACAATCCGTTCCTCCTGCTTCCATATTCTCTGCGTACTTTGCAAGGTCTTCAAATGGCTACCCCTCAACACCAGACGCCCCATCACACAAGCAGTTTGGGGTATGGCAACTCGCTGTACGCCTGTATCTCCAACCATCTCCTCCACCAACTCCAGGCCATCCAGAACACCGCATCAAGACTTATCCTTGACCACCCACGATGCACCCACATCTCCGAGACCTCCACTTGCTCCCCATCCACAAACACAGTCTAGTCAAACTCCTCACGCTTGCATACAAGGCACTGTAAAACATCAGACCAACATACCTGAACAATCACCTTCACTAACCCACCAGACCCCTACACTCAGTCTCACTCGCGCACACCCCGTGCATCAACAAAAGCAGAACGGGAGAACGAGCATTGTCCATCATCACACCTAAGACTGGGAACAACATTCCTCAACACATAAGGGACTCCTCCTGGCTTACTGAATTCCACAAGAAACTGAAGACCTGGCTCTACTACTAACTGCGGGGCGGCTACCCAACACTTTCAGTCTTATACCTACACCCCTGCTCTAGTGCCTGGATACCCTCACTAGTGATTAGTTGTGCTATACAAATCTACATAACATAACAGTGAGCCGAAACACATTGATGCTGCTTTATGCATAATTATGTGGTTATGTTGATAAACTAGTATTTGGTGAAGCTTATTCCACCCTTGCATGCTGATATGGATGCGTTGATATTTTCTCAGTCGACCTTGAATGTTGTTTTGTTCATATAATTAAACATAGTATGTGAAACTTTGTTTTTTCACTTATTAAATATTGATTAGCTGCTGTTGTTTAGTCAGTAAAGATAGGGAAGCATAATCCAAAGCCTTCCTGTAAAGTAAGAAAATGGATCCAAACGAACAGAAGAGGCTGACAGGAGAGATTTATTATCCAGAACAGCAAATCACTGGAGTGTGTCCTTCCTCCAAGAAGTACAGCCTGCAAATGACTATTGGACATAGACGTACTTTGGCGATGAGGGAGTGCATGAGAAATGCACCTTCAAACATAAACATGCTTGAAGGGCGCATGCCAAAGAAGAATTCAGAACATAGAATATAAGCATGTAATGTAACACTTTTACATAGCAACAAGAAACGTAACAATATCAGGTAAGTATCATTACATCCTCTCCCTCCCATAAGAAAAGAAAGAAAAGTTAATACAGGTAAAAATCTCTAAATTGTGTGGGCACAGAACAATTACGATTTGTAGTAAGAGAAACTCCATTTAAATTATTTTGTTGAGAAGATGTAACTCCTTGACAGTTAGATTCACTAGAACAAAAAGAATTGGTGGAAGAAAATAAAGGAACAATATTGTGAGCAAGTTGAGAACCTTTGGATGTATTTGAAGCTTCAAATGATGAAGTGCCCAGAGGGAAATGTGATATATCCAAATTATACTCAATAAAGCTATTTTTAGAAATTAAAATCTTTGAAGCCTGTTCAGGGGATAACCTGACCACAAACATTTACAACGCATGCCTTTACAACTCCGTTTTTACATCGCAATATCCATTACAACACATTTATTTATTTATTTATTTGTGGGTTTGTATAGCGCTAGAATCGACTCCAGCTGGAGTATCTCTGCGCTTTGTGGAGCCGGTAAAACAGAGGAATAAAGGAGCTAGATCTCATTTCTGAACAACACAGTCTTCAGGAGTTTCCTGAAAGTGAGATGTTCTTTGCACTGTCTCAGATAAAGGGGAAGTCTGTTCCATAGGGTAGGGCCTACGATAGATAGTGCTTTACTACCGTGTCTAGATTTCTTTGCACGGGGAGTCACCAGAAGAAGACAGTTACTGGACCTAAGTGAACGACTTGGGACATAAGGAACAAATTTGTTCTGAAGATAAGTAGGCCCCGTGTCCATTTAAACATTTATGAATCAAGCAGCATATCTTGAACTTAGATCTCTGGCGAATGGAAAGCCAGTGCAATTTCTCCAGAAGAGGTTTGGACGCAGTTCTTGGAGGAACATTAAGGACAAGACGAGCCGCGGTGTTTTGAATGACCTGAAGCTTGGCCAGCACGTTTTCGTTGGCAGAAAGCAACAGGCCATTACAGTAGTCAATACGACTCAGAACCAATGTTTGGACCAGAGTTCTCCTAAAAGAGTCCGGTAGTAAGGGAAAAACTCTGCGTAGCAGGCCAATGGTATGGAAGCAAATTCCAGCAGTGTGGTTAACATGCTGTCCAAATGACAGGTCTTGATCCAGCCGAATCCCTAAACTCTTCACAACCTGTTTGGATTCCGGAGCTACTCCCAAATCGGGAGGCCACCAATCAGGGGTCCACAATAGTTTGGCTTCTCCAAACAACATTAGTTCCGTCTTGCTGACATTGCATTGAAGGAAGTTGGAAGACATCCAATGAGCCACCGCCTTCATGCCCGCAGAAAAGGAGTTTTTAATTTCGGCGGACATGGTCTTAAAAGGGAAGAGGAGCTGGGTATCATCAGCATAGGATACTGGGATGAATCCATAGCTGCGCATCACTCTTGCCAGGGGTGCCACATAGATGTTAAATAAGGTAGGGCTTAAACAAGAGCCCTGTGGCACCCCTTTAGATATCTCCACCTCCGCTGATCGATACGTGTCCATGATCACTCTCTGGGAACGCCCAGATAGGAAGCTCTTTAGCCAGTCAATGGCTTTATCCTCAATGCCAGCGTTCGACAACCGGTCAATAAGAATGGTATGGGACACGGTGTCGAACGCTGCTGAAAGATCTAAAAGAACTAGGATTACTGAGAAACCTTTGTCCTGGTACATATGTAAGTCATCCATAACAGACAGCAGGGTAGACTCCGTGCTGTGTTTCGGCCTGAACCCTGATTGTGAATAGTCCAGGCCGCCAACAAGTTCAATGTGATTGGACAGATGACAGTTAACATATTTTTCGATCAGTTTCCCTAAGAATAGTAATAGGGATATGGGCCTGAGATTTGTTAGATCGGACCATGGGATAGCAGTATTCTTCCTAATAGGCCTGATAAGAGCACGTTTCCACTCTCTTGGGACAGTGCCTGAGCCCAGAGAGAGATTCACCAACCTTTGGATCATGGGGCACAGCTCGTCAGTCAGGACAGGCATAATCCTGGCTGGGATGATATCGTCAGGACTGCCACTTTTAATCCGTGATATTAGTGCAGATGTCTCTTGTAAAGAAATGGGTGGAAAAAAGCTTAACGTAAATTTATGCAGTTTGGGGTCAGCATCTATTTCCAGAGGTGCCATATCTGTGGTCAGTTTGTTATTAGTGCAAACTATTTTGTCATAGATTGTATCTATTTTGTTTGTAAAAAAGCAAGAGATGTCGTCACACAGCTGTTGGGATGCAAGATCCGAAGATTCACATGCTGCCGGTTTAACAAAGGATTGTAGAACTTGGTACAAAATCCTTGAAGAGTTTCCTGCAGCTGTAATTTGCGATGCAATGTGAGTTTTGCGGGCAACACGAATGGCTTTATGGTATATAGATAGTGAGTCCCAATATTTATTTTTGTCCTCGATCAAATGAGAGGTTCTCCATCTCTTTTCAAGTTTCCTGGCATGTAATTTTAACGTCCTAAGTTGATCAGTAAACCAAATTTCTTGTTTCTTTGTTGGTCTGGGTTTAAATTGTTTAAGAGGGGCAATCTTGTCAATAGTTTCCACAATAGCTTTTTCACAATTTTTAACGGCCATATCAATATTTTCGTGAGGAACAAAAGGTGGGCAATAAAAATTATTTTTAAAAATAGTGTCGGTAATTTTGTGCCACTGTCTACGTATCCTCGGTAATTGTTTAGTTCGAGAGGAGATACGTTTCGGGTAGGGAGTAAGGAATTCCACAACATAGTGGTCTGTCCAGTTAACCTGCCTTGCTGGTGGACAAGAGACCAGCATAAAATTGGAAAATACCAAGTCAAGGGTATGGCCCGCCTAATGTGTGGGCCCAGAATTACGTTTCATAAGGCCTAATGAGGACAGGTCAAGTAGTAGGGATTGGGCCTCGCAACAGTCCGACTTATCACAGTGTACATTAAAATCTCCGACTAAAAAAAAATCGCTGTCACTATTGACATATGGGGCAAGTAGCTCAGTCAATAAGCTAGAGAAATTATTGTACGATCCAGGGGGTCGATATACTAATGCATCCATTTGAGTATCATTTGATGGCAGTATTATTTTAAAAATTAGTAATTCAATTTCTGGGGAACTTATTTCGTCTAAAACAGATATACTAATTTCCTGTTTATGTACAATTGCGATCCCCCCACCAGTTTTAGTGGGGCGATCCAGCCTAACTATTTTATAGTCACTAGGGACTCCCAAGGTTATGGCAGGAGTGGAATGTGGTTTCAACCACGTTTCTGTGAGGTAGCATGAATCTGGTTGTTTGGAAGAGATTAAGTCCCAAACTTCAGCACTGTGTTTCGAGAGCGACCTAATGTTACACACGATGTTTTTCCTCCCAAATAGGGTATGGTTGCTTCCTGTAGCCCCACTGATATCTGGGTCGACTAAAATAGAACAATCAATATCAGGCGGATCTTGTGAAAAAATGGTGCTCTTAGTGCGCCGTTGTTTGCATGGCAGAAGCCCATCTACCTCAGGGTGTTCATTTACCCTGCCACCCTTTAACGATTGTATGTTATATCCCTTCAATACCTGTGAGCTATAAGTGAGCCTCACCGAAGGATGCCTTTGTGTGTAGGTCTTGGCAGTCCCCATGGCCCCTGGCCCCGTCCTGTCGCGGACGGGCGCAGACGGGCAGGTCTTTGGCCATGATTTTACATCGCATGCCATCACAACGCATTTTTTTAAAACTACATTTCCAACGCATTCCATTGCAACACATTCCATTGCAACACATTCCAATACAATGCATTCCATTACAATGCATACCATTACAACGCATATTACTTTTAGGGCAACAGTAGGGTAAGTGTTGGATAGTGTAGGGGTAAAATGACTATTCCCACTCCAGTGAGTGCAACAGTAGGGTAACTGTTGGATAGTGTAGGGGTAAAAATTACTATTCCCACTCCAGTGAGTGCAACAGTAGAGTAAGTGTTGGATAGTGTAGGGGTAAAAATTACTACTCCCCATTACTTACCTTATAATGGCATGCGTTGTAGTGACATGCGATGTAGTGGCTGCGTTGTAATGGCATGCAATGTAAAGGATGTTGCGTTGTAATGACTGCATTGTAAAGGTAGTGCGTTGTAATGACTGCATTGTAAAGGTTGTCTCCCCCTGACCACAACCTTTTGTTCCTCCACCCTTTTTTGTCTAAAAAGAGTGCACCCTTAGCAGTTTTGAGAACTCGAACTGGCAATGAGAATTTAGAGGCACCTTTTTTTTAACTCTGTTAGGATTTTTCACCATGACCCAATCACCAACTTCAAAAACATGCAAAACATTAGGAAATGTATAGTCAACATTTTTCTTTTGAATATTTTGTTGGATTAAAACATTTTTCTGCATGTTCAGTTTGTCTTGACCCACCAGACAAGACTTCTCATCTTTCTTCAACATTTGTATCCAATTGGGACACAACTTACCATTAGGATCTCTTTTTTTAAAAAGTCTGAAAGGAGAAATCTCAGTTGTTGAATGAGGGGTAATGATATATGACCATGTTTTCTTTTTGAGAAAATCATCTACTGCAAGATTGCAAGCCAAAGCAGATTGTATACCTTCTTTTATGAACCTATTCATCCATTCAACAAGCCCGTTGGAAGAAGGAGAAAACAAAGCAATGTTTTATGTCATGTGATTTTAAAACTTCTTGCATTAGTGAAGAGGTGAAATGTGTGCCATTGTCAGTGATAATTTCTTTTGGAGAACCTTCAGACTCAAAAACTCTGCTCAGAAACCTAATCAGAATTCAAAATCGACCCATTTTGAGTAATAATCAATTAATACAATGATGTAACGTTTATCAGAGAGAAGTAAATCAAATGGGCCAGCAAAGTCAAGGGCGAACTTGGACCATGCATCTTCAGGAACAGGTACACAATGCAGAGGACGTTTGGTGGTTTTCCAGTGTTTGTCTGAAAGTGAACAAGTTTGACACTTGTCTATCCATTGTGAGACATATTTATCTAAACCTGGCCACAAAAAATGCTCTTTTAATATTCTAGAAGTGGCTCCAACCCCTAGATGACCCTCATGAGCATTCTTAAAATGTTTGAAACGAAGAGAAACAGGAGGAACACATTGATACCCTCGAATGAGAATATCATCTACAATAGAGAGTTCATCTGAGACTTGTGCAAAAGATTTAAGTGGGGCAGGTAAAGAACGTTCTTTTGGCCAACCTGAAACAACCATATTTTTAGCAGCTTTAAGAATGGAATCCTCTTTGGAGGCCTGAACCCAATCATTGTGAGTGAAAATAAATGAAGAACTGAGCATGTTTTCAACTGAAGCGACAACACATTCAATGTCATCAAACTTAGTATTAGAACAACTGTCTTCCAAAGGTAATCTTGAAAGACAATCAGCTCTGATGTTGCGTCCTCCAGGAATGTACTTTATGACACAATTGTATTCATGTAACCTTGAAAGGATGCGAACCAACCTAGCCGAAGCTTTCCCAGTTCCATTTCCACTCAAGTGTAATAACGGTTTGTGAACAGAATACAAATCACATTCAGTGTCCCAAAGGAAAGTCTTGAATTTTTCGAAAGCTCTGGTACAAGCAAGAGCTTCTCTCTATAGTACTGTATTTGGATTCTGAAAGAGAAAGTGCTCTTGAGGCAAAACCAATTGTGTGTTCTTTCCCACCAGTCCATTGACAAAGAACCGCCCCCAGACCAAATTGACTTGCGTCTACTGAAGTTGAGCATCTTTGACCCGGTGAGAAAGAAGACAAAGCAGGTGCTGCTGTGATCAAACCTTTTATGGAATCAAAAGCATGATTAACATCCTGAAACCAAATAAAACTTGAGTTCTTTTTAAGAGAGCACGTAAAGGTTGTACAATTTGTGCATACCCTGCAATGAATCTTGACTAGTACTCTCATACCCAAGAATGACTTCAATGCATCTTTGTCCTTAGGAATGGCAACTTTAGAAATGGCTTGAGTAAGAGAGAGTTTTGGTTTGATCCCAAAAGAGGAAATGGAATGACCAAAATAATCTATTGAGTTAGCAAAAAATCTGCATTTGTCTTTGCCTAAGGTGATTCCTACTTCTTTAAACTTGTTGAGAACTTTTTTCAAAGTGGCTATGTGTTGCTCCTTGTCGTTAGAGAAAATTAATACGTCATCTTGATAAGCTTGCACAGATTCAATTCCTTGCAAGATATGCTCCATTAATTTTTGAAAAACACTGGCCGCTGAGGCCAGGCCGAAAGGTAATCTTAAATATTTAAATGCTTCAAAAAGAGTTATGAAGGTAGTTTAAATCAGTGCAAGAAGATGAAAGGGGAATTTGGTGGTAAGCTGAGTGAAGATCTAGCAAGGTGAAAAACTTGGACCCACTGATGCCAGTTAGAAGGTCTTGTATCTTAGGCAGGGGATGGCAGTC
Source organism: Triturus cristatus (assembly GCF_964204655.1). Taxonomy (NCBI): domain Eukaryota; kingdom Metazoa; phylum Chordata; class Amphibia; order Caudata; family Salamandridae; genus Triturus; species Triturus cristatus. Next base: position 40,879,288 of record NC_140589.1, read on the forward strand.
CACTAAAATATTTTTGTTAAGAGAGCGAAGGTCAGCACATAAACGGATACTGCCATCCTTTTTTCTCACTATGACAATCGGACTGACCCATTGAGAGGAATCTGTGGGAGCAATAATCTCTAGAAAAACCATTGTATCAAGTAATTTCTTGAGGTCATGTCTAACACTCAAAGGAATTGACCTGAGGTGGTGTGCTATGGGAATGGCATTGGGCTTTAACTTAATGAGATGTTCAAATTTAGAAATTCTACCTATTGATGTGCTAGAAACTTCAGGAAACTCCAAAGTAATCTTTTGAATGTAAGTATCACAACTTTCGGACACCATGACAACAGAGACATCATTGATTTGAACTGGGCTGTCAGAACCTTGAACTAGTTTGGGACCCATTCTAGCAAGGTCTTGCCAGCCAACGATGTTTTTTTCCTTTTAATGCAACATACATTTTTGTAAAAAAGATTCTTCCTAAGCAAGTTACATTTCCATAAAAGAAGCCAAGCATATCAATTACATTATCACCATATGCCTTTGGAATTTTGTCTGTAGCTTCTAAAGAGATGTATGATGTCCAATGATTTTTAAAAAGAACATCAGAAATGATAGTCACTGGAGCACCTGAGTCTGCCATCATGTCAATGGTAAGGTTACCAATCATTACCTGACAAGTAGGATCCTTCACATGGTCATTGAGAATAGTCTTGGAGTTAGTGTCAATAGAAAGAATAATTTTTTGTGAAACAGATTGTAAAGGCACTTCTACAGTGTTAATATTAAGACTTTGTAAAGGTATAACAACAGATTTAGCATTATAATCATCACACTCTTGAGGAATAACAGAACTAACCTGAACCACTTGTTTGCTTCTGCAAACCGAGTGAAAATTACCAATTTTGAGACAATTCCCACACTTTTTACCTGTTGCAGGACAAATGGGACTATTCCCTAGATGAGATCTTGAACCACACCTGTAGCATATAGTGTTGAACTTTCTGGGAAGAGGCTTTGAAAATGTGTTTTTAAGGGTAACATCATTAACTGAAGGAACATTCTGTACAACATTTACAGATTAAATATTATCATTTGAAATACATTTAGAAGAAATAATAGCTCTTTCAATACTCTTTGCCATATCTATTACTTCTGATAATGACGGATCCCTGCAGCTCAAAATTCTTTCTTTAATCTGTAGGTGAAATCAACTATAGACAAACTGATCTCTAATGTAGGTTTCCAAAGAGAGGCCACAGGTACACTCAGATGCCAAATTTCTTAAAGCCGAAATGTATTCTTCCACTGTTTTGTTGGGATCTTGCTTCCTCTTCATAAAATTGAACCTCTCCAAAATGACACTTGGTTGTTCAAGAAACTTCTTAAGTCTTGAAATAGTGTCAGTGTAAACATTCCATCCATCACCATTGTCAGATGGAGGGAGAGAAGGTGGAAGATTATCAAACATTTGCTGACCAGCACTACCTAAATGACCAAAAAGAATTACCAACTTGCGCCTGGGTGAGTATTCTTCAGCGTCAATAGCTACAAGATGATTCTCAAAACTACAAACCAAATTTTCCAAGTTTCCTTCGGTTTGGCAGGTGAAGGTAAAAAGTGGTTCAAATCTACTATTTGGTTGGTTGACATGACTTTGAAGAGTTAATGCAGGAACAATAAAATCCAGAAAAAGCCAAGTATAATCTTATTTTAAATGTCACCTTTAAATTGTAGTAAATACCAAGTTTAAATTATTCTGTTCAATAAATAAAGTTCAAATGTTTAAATACCTCACGTAGAGAATGCAGTCACTTAACAGTTGCTCCGTGTGGAGATGGTTGAAATTGACGAATTGAACCTTGAAAAGATTGTTGCAGTCGAGAGCTCTTGCTCTGGGTGTAATTGTCATTAGGAAAGTTTATTGTGAAAGACTAGTATGTTTGCACATCCTCAAATTAAAGATGGCTGCCAAAACGTGGAAAGGGTGATGATATGAGCTCTGCTGAAGTATAAGAATATCTTCACAAATTGAGAACAAGTGGCAGTGGTGATAAAGACCAGGTCAGCACCTCCACAGTGTCTTCCAATGAGTTTAAGTATATAAGCCAAAGTGTGCTCAATGTAAAACACTGTGCCACTTAACCAGTGTTATCCTGTATAGAAAAAATCCTTCTCTTTACATTTACAAACAAAACATATAGTACAGAGCACAGCAACAAATTAGTTTAGCAACCGACCTAGTTGTCAGTTGGTTTTAAGGAACATAGCACCATGCAATGTGTACAATAGATCATACAGCAGACAGCTGATGCGTGTTTCGTAGTGTAGACGACCTTTTCAAGGCTTAGCAGCAAAGTAGTAAAAAACACTGGGTAAATTCAAAGATTCCCTTTGTTGTACGGAAAATAACAACAGCAGTGGCAGTAGTCCAAACTTCCAATTTATGTATAATAACAATGCTTCGGAACAATTTCAATAATTGTAGTGCTATATAAGCGGCGCAATTTGAAAGATGTGAAGTTCGTATGTGTGATGGAGCAGGAAAAACAATTTTTTTTATACCTCCTCTGCATGAAATAAATTACGTAATCATTTTAAGTATTAACTTGTACTAACTAGTGTGAAATGGCATGACTAATCAACGTTTGCACCTTAATAAACATGAGATTCACGTGGGACTAAAATGCTAATTGCATGGCAAACAAATGATTAACTGTGGTAAGCAAACTAACCTTAGAATGTGGTGAAATAGAGAAATGCATGATTCATGTTGCTTTTGTGATGGTTTGTGCTTCCAGCGCTGCAGAATGGTGAGTATTATTGCTTTAAATGTTGCTACAAGCTAGGAAGATACTAATGTATATTGGGATTAGCGTGGGTTTAAGCATTAGAATCTTCATTTCTATATTTTAATTACCGTTATGTTTGTTTTTGCTTAAGTTGGCATTCGGGCCTACTAGGCCGCAGTACTTAAGATGGAGTTCTGAAGATGCCACTGTCATGTGAGCGCGATGTCTACTGTGCAGAATCGGATGGCTCTGGAGATCTCCAAGCGACCTCCAACACGAACCAGAGTGTTCCTTGTCAAGGATGGGAACATGGGGGACGGCCAAAACGAAGAATGGTGCGAATGATCAAGGGGACAATGAAGGACCTGTACAAGAAGGCTTGCATGTTGTTACTTCGAAACTTTTGCCTGTGAATTACCAAAAAGAATACAATTGAGAAATGTCATGCCCGGTCTCATGAGAAACAGGCAAACCTGGGAACATTTGGGAAACTTGCAAGTTGAAATTAGTTTAGCCACTCAGAACACTTTCTACCCCTAAATTGTTGCACATTGACCTTAAAGTAAAGAGAAAAAAAGGTATAAAAATTCCAGGATCTGGCAGAGGGGGGTTTGTTCATTCTTTGGTTGGTTCGCTAGAATGACTATCTTTGGCATTGGGACTGCGCCGAACTGAAGGAGATTTCCTGGTTTACCTGGGTTTTCTTTGAATGCAAGAGGACGATTCCATTGGAAGGGTTTTGATTATTGCTGTGGGTTGACGGGTTCCTCTGGAGATTGTAGCAGAGACTGGAATAATATTCGGGGTGGGCGGAAGGTCGCCAATATTCAAAATTCGGTAAATATAAATGTTATGAACATTTTATGCTAAAGATCAAAAGATTGGAGGTCTCCTAAATAGATGAATTAATTGAACTGTAACCCTGAATCTGCTAATGCAGATTGAATTAAATTAGATAAACTAAAATTGGATTATTAAGAAATGAGTTTGTGATTCTTAAATAAGGTATTGAAAGGTTTCCGAAGCTTTAATCGTGTTTTAGCTGGTTCTAAATTACCATCAACCAGTCCAACTAATTGGTCCATCGACCAAGTGGTGGAGTGCCTTGATGTCAAAGTCAGGATTCTAAAGGTGCTAATGCATATAATGTGTTTAATGTAAAGGAATTATACTCAATAGATAACAAGGTACCACACATGTCCAGCGCTTTTTTCTCCTGTGCACAGATTCGAGTGAGACGTATGAGTGTTGGTGTTATGGGCCCCACCAATGTATAATGATAATAATAATAATACAGCATTTCCTAGAGCGCAAACAGCTACCTCACAAGGAGGTGTCCCAGCGCTGGAGCGGCATAGACACAGAGACCAATTTTATGTAGCTAGCGCGGTTGAGAGAAGAGCCACGTTTTCAGCAGCTGTTTAAAACAGGATTCAGAGGGGGCTTGCTGAGGCGCCGGAGGAAGGGAATTCCATAGCGCCGCCACCTTGGCCGAAAAGGTTCTTCCTCCTAGCCGGGCCCTTTTTATTCGTGGAACTGCCAGTTGAACACGGCAGTTGGAGCGAAGAGAGCGAGCCTGAGTATATCTCGGTAGCCGAGCTCTCAGGTAGTTCGGGCAAGTGCCATACAGAGATCTAAAAACCAGCATAAGAGCCTTAAATTTGATCCTGCTGGCTACTGGTAGCCAGTGGAGAGAACGAAGGTGCGGAGAGACTGAATGCTTAAATGGAATACGCATTAACAGTCTCGCAGCCGCATTCTGGACCAATTGAAGTCGCTGGATTAGGTACTTTGGCAAGCCCAGATAGAGGCCGTTAGCGTAATCTAATCTTGACGTTACCGTGGCATGAATTACTGTTTTTCGGCAGCTCTCAGGTAGAAGTCGCAGAATCTTCCGTAGGTTCCTCAGCTTTCCAAGACAGCATCCAGCTACCTGTTGGATATGTGAAGTTATGAATGAGTTAGCGTGGTGACAAGTCTGTGACATAGGGGGAATATGTAAATCTGCCCTTTTCCGCTGGAGCAGTTTTCTGGTAGCAGAAAACTGGTTATGTTTGGCTAGTTTAGATATTATTAGTTTATGTTTTAACACTTTATGTTGAGTCATGTTGCGTTTTATGGTGTCAAATTGTTTGGAAGCCTCCCGGGAAGTGGGACGTTGGTTGCCCTGTATGTAGACGGGGAAATGTGTGGCAAGTGAAGTCGCACAACGCATTGTCTGGTTTCAAGTGGATAACATCGGCGTGTGTTATCGGTAGGGACATTTCCGTGTCAATGTGTATGGGTGAAATAGCAACAGGTTCTCTCGTGAAACTCTGGCTTTAATTCTCAGGAGCATTGTAGTCTCCACATGTGTTTTATCCCCAGAGAAAGGGTTAGCCTTTTTGCCTGTTAGAAGGGTAAGGTAGAGGGAAGTGCTACTTTATCGGCGAAACAGAATTATTCTGTAGTAGGGTAGAGGTAAGTGCTGCCTACTGGAAATACATAATTCTTGTGTAAATGAATAAAACTATCTCTTTGGTCTAGCGAAACAGGCAATGGTGGTGTTTTTATGTTGATTTGATTGAAAGAAACGTAAGAAAAGTTTGCCGATAAAATTTGTAAAGGAGGGTCAGCCGAAGCAGGAGTAGCGAGAAAAAGCTGACTTCAGAAAGACCGCATCGGGATTGGCCAGCCGTAGAGAGATGAAGCTTTCACTGATAGGTGTGTTAGTGTGAGCCGCACTAGGAGTGGAGATTTGCCGGTGTGACGTAGACGCCCAGGATTGGTGCGCTAGTGTGTGTCGCGCTGGGATTGGACAGAATACGAGACAGCCGTAAAGGAAGTGACTTGCAAAAGCTTAGGGATTCAGAACTTTGAAATATTAAAAATGATGTACTACGATCCACCTGAAAAGGAGAAAAAATCATGGTTTAAGAAGATTAAAAATCGATTGAAAAAGGATAAGCCGATTGTGACTAGGGAAGGACAGATACTTCCTCCACCAAAATCGGCTGCATCTTTTATGGTAGCGAGATATGGGTACCATACATGTATTTGGTTTGAGAATTGGGCAAAGTATACAAAAGAGGATGGAGTGCTAGCGTTTCCAGAAAGTGGTTCGTTTAGTATGGCTGTATTAAGAAACTTAAGAGAAAGAATGATGAGGTTAGAACCGAGAACTAGACCTACTCAGTTTGAGGCTTTGACGGAGTGGGAAGAAGAGATGTATGAAAGGGAATGGCATCGGAGTGGAAGAAGGTATAATTACATGTTTGGTAGATAGTGTGGATTTCATGCGGAATCTTAAATTAAAGTAAATAGCTCAAAATAACAAGAGGCAGAATCCGTGGTATAAGAGTTTTTCTAATGGGCTTTATTCCATTCAAAATGGCCGACTCGAGTCGCGGCCCTCAGGTTCCGTCACCACGAAGGTTCAGGAAGTGAAGTACAATAATTCATTAACAGACATGTATTTTTATAATAAGTACACTACAATGAAACGAATGTAGAAGGCGTAACATTTGATAAGAAAAATGACGTGACAGTGACATAATCGAAACTAGGCGTAATAAGGAATAAAAGAAACATGATTGGTTAGGATTATCAGACATAGGTGGATCTATAAGATAATACTTGGCATAGATGCGCGCGCGGCAGCATGACGTGTAATTGACGTGCAACTAGGGGGTGAAGGGGACTTGACATTTAGCTCTACATGTGGAGACGAGAAGTCTGGGGTCAAGTCATCCTAATCCCAAATCATATCTAACATCCTATGTTTAAAGAACTATGTTATCCACAAGGAAGGACTCTCGGACAGAATCTATTCTATACTGACTGTGTGCGTGTACAAGCGTCTAAGTGTCTATATGAGATGCGAGGGATAGAAAACTTTCCATGGCAACAGGGCTATGAATCACTTGCAGGAGGACGGAAAGGCTGAGTCCTTTGCTTGTGAGCTAAAGGAAATGTTTACCTAAATCACTGGACAGGAATGCATCGGCTGGAGAGCAAAATAGATAATTCGAAGGTGAAATACAACTTCTTGGCAGACAGGCGAAAACTGGCCGAGGCAGGCACCGTTAGCTGCACAGGGAGTAGGACAAAGTTCATGGATACAGATGCGAGCTCAAGCTGAAGCTGTCAGAGACAGAGAGCAGGGAAAGGCTTTGAGGACAGAATCGGGCCTACTCGCCTGAACTGTAAAAATGGAGTAACTTAGCCATATAAAGTCGGTGGCCTTTCATACTTAGGAATCGAATATCCAGCCCTGTGATGGCGGATCTGACAGAGAACATGTTGACGGTAGACACACATATGTTTGCGTCTTAGAAACTGGAACTGGAGGGAACATACATGTACTTGTAACATGCATACAGAACCGTTGGGGTCCAAGATAGGGGACATAACTGATCAGGAAAATCCACATTTCCACATTCCCTCCTTGTCCCCTTCTTGCCCTTCACGAGACATCAATCTTCATCATTCCATTGATTTGCTCATGGAGCATCATTTCTTCTTCCTTCTTCTTCCGGGATTTTGAGCGAAAACCTTGATGTGGAATACATGATGTGGCACACAGACCACAAATCGCTGGTCCACATTGTAGGCATAAACAACAACTGAAGAGCATAAGAAGGCCAATACCTAGGAAGGATAGAACTCTCCATCCCCAGGCTGATATCACACTCCAAAACCACCCGGACCACGTCCAAGTGCCTGGATTCTCGTGTATCTGGCTTACAATCTTATGAAGGCGTGTTATAGCTTTATATACAGATGGCGAATTTTCTGGTATGAATATGCAGCAGCTGGATCCGATGACCCTACAAGCTCCGCCCCTATCGGCCAGGATGACGTCAAGGACAAGACGATTCTGGAGAACAACAATTCTCATCACTGATTGTTCCTCTGTCAGATTGCCTAGGGCGGCTATAGTCTCATTCACTACAGCTTCAAGAGTCTTGGTGAGTCTGCGTATCAGCTTACTATTTGATATAGTACCTATATAGGGAAAGATACCTTTATTGAAATCTACATACTTGTCCCATGCTGTCTCAGTATAATCGACAACTGGGAGATCTCTTCGCTCTCTATTGTGTACTAAATGAACATCTCGATAATAATCAGGGGGAGCTAGGAAAACAGGTGGCAAAAGGAATGCGATGTAACAGGTACCATCCCAATCTAGAGGCAGACGCATATATGCCGTCTGACCACATATGAAGTAGGAATGGCGAGAAGCTCTAAATGAAGATTTCCCTTGATCACTATATTCTACTGTAGTAACGCATTGGCTATGGCCCATGTGTTTGGAACCAACTTTTCTTACACATAATTCACCCTTAACTGGAAATACTGACATAGTGGGCAGAATTAGTTCAACTTCGGATTTGACATTCAGAATCATAAGATTAGGCGTAAAATTACCTAATTTATACACTTCATTTTCTAAATCAGTTCCTGTTCTACTGGGGTGACCCTCCTTATTAGGGTGACAGACTTTGAATAAAACTAGATTCAGATTTCCCCATATCCAATGTTGTTGATAAACTGCTGTGTCTGGGTCTATGGAATTTAATAAACTAAACCATGCTCCACAGGAGCCATTGTGTGTGAATGGATGTGGAAAGAAAGGCAGAACTCCTTTGTTATTCTGATAGGGAGGGAGTCGGCCACACACCCAACAATTGGTGGCATTACTAGTCTGATGGGAATGATGTAACATACTAATGAATGTGTTATTGCGCAGCGCAAGTCTATAAGATAATTCATGTGGCGGTAGGTCACTAAAAGAATGTTCATCAGTTATATTGAAAACACGTTTAGAAACAGGATAATACATATGCAACAATATACTTGCAGTAACTATTAAAAAACTCAATAAAAACAAAATTAATAAAGTCACAATACAGTGGTTACGCAGTAATTTACAATAAGCATGTCGTTTCATTATGATTCTGGACTCTACGTGATTCAGACCTAAGGGGTACATGTCGGGACAGATTCAACCGCTTCACCTTGGAGAGGACTTAAACAATCAAATCGTCCGACAGTTTAGATCTGGACCTGAGTTTCTGTTTATAGCACTGAGAGTCATTCTGTTCAACAAAAGGAAGTTTTGAATCAGTCTGTGAGGGAGTGCAGGGCACAGTGTCTATATCTGAAGGTAGTCCATGAAATTTTTTGACGTGACTGGAATGAATCCACCCTTTTCGTCCCTCCATCTTCACGGCTGTTCTTGTGGTCAACAGGACCAACTTGGGTGCTTTCCACCTGGGCTCCAATTGACTTTTCCTGTCAAAATTTCTCACAAAGACAAGATTACCCGGAACAACGTCATGGGGTTTCGCCTCAGTGTTGTCGGGAAAGGCTGCAGCTACCTGTGAACGAGAAGATTGTAGTGCAGACATCAAGGAAGCCAGGTAATCTGTCAGCATATTACAGTCAACATCAGTTATTTTACGTGGTATAGGCGTCCCCCACATATTCGGTGGTCTACCAAAGATCACCTCATACGGGGATAGCCCTGTTCTAGAGTGTGCTACCATTCTCATGTAAAAGAGTGCAACTGGTAATGCTACTATCCAGTCGACACCTTTCTCTCTACATATTTTGGACAATCTGATTTTCAGTGTCTGGTTATGTCTTTCTACGAGACCTGCTGCCTCGGGATGTCGGACACAGTGGAATTTCCACTGATATCCCAACAAGAGTGAGACATGTTTCATTAATTCGGATGAGAAAGGCTGACCGTTATCTGAATATACAACACGTGGTAAACCGTACCGTGGGAAGAATTCTCGAACTAGCTGCTTGGCAGTAGTCGGGGCAGTGTAATCTGATACGGGATACGCCTCTGTCCAACGGGAGAGAGCGCAGACAACTACGAGGACATATTTGAATCCTCGACAACGTTCCATCTGAATATAATCCATCTGGAGGACTTCAAAAGGATGGTCAGGAGGCTGAAATCCACCCTGCTCTACGGGAACACTCTTTCCTGGATTAAACTGACAACATATCATACAGGTACGAACTTTTTGTTTAGCTGCTGCTCGTAAATGTTTGTTGAACCAAATGTGCTGAATGCTGTCTAGCATAGCCTTCTCTCCTAAATGTGCTGGACTGTGAACTGTAGCTATAATGGCTTGAACCATGGAATCAGGGAGAAACCATACAGATTTCTCCTTCGTCATCCATCCTTGATCTGTCTGGATCCCTCCTAGTTCAGTCCACTTCTTTATTTCTTCTGCTGTGGCATGTGTCTGTATGTCAATTACGTCAAGTGTGGGATCCTTAATTGTCATACACTGTGTTGGTGTCTGAACTATTGGCTTTGTCATGTCTAATGTGCGATTCTGAGCAGTCTGTTTAGCTGTTCTGTCAGCTAAATCATTGCCTTGAGAAATGGTATCAGTAACCTTCGTGTGTGCTTTACATTTCATAATCGATATAGCAGTGGGTAGATGTATTGCGTCTAACAAAGCATGAATGAGGGGCCCGTGCTGAATGTGGGCACCATGGGACGTTAAATAACCTCTCTCTCGCCATAGCACGCCGAAGTCGTGTACAACTCCGAATGCATAACGTGAGTCAGTGTATACATTAACTTTCTTATTTGTGGCTTGAATACAGGCTTGCGTTAGAGCAATAAGTTCTGCTGCTTGGGCTGACAGAGTATCTATACAATGTGCCTCAATAACTTCAGTGTCTGTTGTGACTGCATACGCGGCCACTAAATCTCCTTTACTTGTTCTCATGCATGATCCGTCTACATACAACGTCAGGTCTGGATCTAACAATGGAACGTCTGTCAAGTCTTGTCTAGGTTTCGTCTTTATTTCAATGATTTCAACACAATCATGAGCTAGTGGGTCTGTTCCAATTACAGGTAATAGTGTAGCAGGATTCAATGTATTACACCGTCGGATCTCTATGTGTGGTTGAAACAATGTCAGTTCATAACCGGTAAGTCTTGCTATGGTCAAGTGTTGTGTTTGTGTTCGGTTCACAAGAACCTCTACTGCATGTGGTACTTGAACTGTCAATGGGTGTCCTAATACTATGGCATCGCTTTGTCTGATTGCTAAAGCTGTCGCTGCCACTGATTTCAGGCATGCAGGCAAAGCCTGAGCTACGGGATCTAATGTACTGGAAAAATAAGCACATGGCTTGCGTGATCCTGCTTGATCCTGAGTGAGTACTGACAAGGCAGTACCTTCGCGTTCTGTAACAAAGAGTGTAAAAGGTTTGCTATAACATGGTGTTGCTAAAACAGGTGCTTGACATAAAGCTTCCTTTAGGCTTTCAAAAGCTTGTGTATGTTCCTGAGTCCAAGGGAGAACAGTCGATGTGGCTGCCTCCTGTGTGGTTAACTGAATGAGTGGTTTTGCTAGAAATGCGTACTGAGGGATCCACTGCCTACAATATGAAGTGAGGCCTATGAAAGCCCGCACCTCCTTTTGTGTCTGGGGTATTGACATGTTAGCAATTAACTGGATGCGATCTGGTGTAAGCTGCCTTCCCTCCTTGGACAGCGAGTGACCAAGATAAATAACTCGCTGAACACAGAATTGCAGCTTAGAAGGGGACACCTTGTGCCCCTTGTCGGCTAGGAAATGTAAAACTGTCAGAGAAGCTTTTTCACATTCTGGCTCGCTTCTCGCGGTGATCAGCAGATCATCGACATATTGAAGCAGTGCTGTATTGACTGGCATGTGTATACTGTCAAGTTCTCGTTTCAGTGCTTGGCTGTAGATGCTGGGGCTTTCTGTAAATCCTTGAGGAGCGCGTGAGAATTTAAAGCTGCGCCCATTTAAACTGAATCCGAACAAGTATTGGCTTTCCGGATCTATTGGGACGCTGAAAAAGGCATTCTTGAGATCAATAACAGTAAAAAATGTTGCTTCGGAATCAATTGCTGTCAACAATGATGATATATCAGGGACCACGGGGAATTGTGGTACAATACACTTGTTTAGTTCACGCAAATCAATAACCAATCGGTACACTGGTGGAGCAGTAGGATCAGTTCGTTTAAGAATCGGAATTATCGGTGAATTACATACATTGGAGTCTGTTTCTACAACTACTCCCTGGGCAATTAGCTCATCAATGATTTTCAACAAAGCCACTACAGCATCATGCGGTAACTTGTATTGTCGCATTCGTGGTAGTACCACTCCTGCTTTCAATGTAACTCGATAGGGTGTAATGTTCATGCAGCCAACATCCGTAGGGCCTTGTGCCCATAGATGTACTGGTAAAGTCTGTAGTCGGGGATCCATGTCTCTAGACACATAGTGACCTTTAAAATCACGCAAAAACAACCTTACTCCTTCCGGAGAACAACATATTATGGCTCCTAGTGCTTTCAGAGTTTTAATTCCTAACAGATTTTCTGGGCATGATTTAGTAAGCAATAAATCTGTAGTTCTTGTCAAAGGTCCTATCGTAAGTGGTAGAGGCTGTGATACTTCATTAACAATAGGTTTTCCTGAAAAACCAAGGGAAACATTTTGAGAGCCTGAGAGGGGTGCCCCTGGAACTTCACTACGTTTTATTGTTGTTCGACTTGCCCCTGTATCGAGTAAGAATTTTCTATCTTGACCTAATAATTCACTATGTACATAAGGTCCTTCTTGATCTACCGGAATCTCGATAAGCGGTAAGTCAACTTCCCTCTCTAGGCTGGTTCATGCGTAACGCTGATACTCAGGGTATTCATACTGTGCAGTCTGATACATTTGTTGTGTTGTGGTTTGTGTGGCAGTAGCAGGCAACGGTGGTGCAGCTGGCACAAACTGTATGGGTTGCTGTGAGGCTGGCATAGACTGTTGCTGAACTGGCACGGACTGTCCATGCTGCATAGCTCCTTGTTCATTCTGATCTTGTCTAACTAATCGTGGTCTCTCTTTTGCAATACCTGTAGCTATATTTCGTTTCAGGACTTGACAATCATGTACATAATGGCCTAGTTGTTTACAGTAATTGCAGGTTCCTTTTACAGGAACTGCAGAATCACCAGAATGTGTCACACCCTTTTTGTGACCATCTGCTGGTACTGTCTGAGAAACTAGCATTTTCATTTTTGTATCCTTCATGCGTTTATGCTCGTGTTCTTGTTCATCCCTAATTCTATTGTGATGATACTGTAACATTTGTAACATTTGCGACGGAGTGTTACTTTGCCAGGTACTCTCGAATTTCAATATTCTATTCTTCACTGGAGGCAATGCATTTTCCACTAATTTTGTCACAAATAAATGTGGATATGAGTCACTACTTGCTTTTATACCACTATTTATACCAAAACATTTTTCAAATCGAGCATAATAATCGCTCGTGTCTTCATCTTGTTTTTGTTTACAGGCTGTGATTGCACCCCAATCTTCCTTTTTTGTAGTTAATAAACGTGGCAGTACCTGTACTAGTAAACCTGGTAATAGTTTAACTTTATCCCCGAGCCCTGAACCTGCGGCTCGGCCTCTTTCTTCCTCTGCTAATGCTGTCCAGTCTATCTTTTGGTCTCCCACTTCCCACTCTTTTTCTTTCAGTTTTTCATATATGCCAGCAGGCAAAAGCACCTTTAATATCGTCATAATATCAGGAAAGGTGTACTCTCCCATCAGTAACATGTCTTTAATTTCTCGGTGGAAACCCGCTGGGTCTTTGTCATGACTAGGTACTACTTTCTTCATTTCTAATAATTCCATTTTTGATATGGGTGTGTAAACAAATACACGGTGAAACTCATTGTCTTCGCCTTTTATTGGGTGCACTTCCCGTAAAGGATTTTGTCTATCCATGTAGTACGGTGCTCTTTCTCTGGGGGCCAGCGAAAGAGAATCTGGATTTACAAAAAGGACGTACTGCTTACGTGACACTAATATCTCTTTAATTAACTTGTTACTAGAACCTCTCCATCTGTACGTAAGTAGTTCCGTTAATATATCAGGTAAAGGACCAGGGTCAGCATGTTGGCTCTTATATAATATGAGGAGTTGCTGAATCATATAGATTCCAGCTAAACGTTGTTCATCTGTACTGAGGTTGAGAAACGTGTGTGCTACGGTCTCATCACCGTATTTTTCAGGACTAACAATCCAGTGAACGGCTGATCTGGCTAATTCTTGCTCATCCATGGAATCGAGGAGGTGGTAACCTCTTCGTTCTCGTAGAATTTTATCTGCGGCTTGAAACGAATGTTCAGGAGACTTCAGATTTATTACAGGCGTCGGATACGTTCTGCTATTATTTGGACATACAGAGTGTATGGGATCAGAAAAACATCTAGTATTTTCACAAGACCTTCCTCTGCCTACATAGGCTATGGTCTCTGACTGTCTTGCGGAATTCCCTGATTCGGACACTTCATCTTGCTCAAACTCGTCTGTTCCCAATCTCTCTTCATGAATACGCTCTATTTCTTTACGGATTTTTCGGCACATGGCTATTATACAATTTTGCTTATCGTGTCTCCCTTCTGATATATTCTGACTCCATCTTGTAAGAATAAGCATTGCATTCCGGTCTACCCCCGGACGATCTTGATTTCTGATCACACAGTTTATGAGGAAACGTAACAGTTCCCCCTGTATCTCTACTTTCTGGAATTCCATAGCTCTGTTAATACATCCTGGATCTCGTCCTGTTTGAACAAAATGATATATGTTATCTAGATGCGTAGTCATTCCTGGTAACCTTGCTAAATACTCTGCGGCTCGTCTGATACGTAATGATGCCAGGACCATTTCGTCCTCTTTACCAACCACGGGGTCATATCTACAATTTACAAGGAGTTCCTTAAGCGTACGTTCATTTACGAACTTAGGTGTACGTGAATGTGCTGACTCTTGAAAAACAAGTTTATTTATTCTAGGTGGTGTAAAAGTACTGCTAGCACCTCCCGTGGCCCCATCTGGGGCGTCGGGTGTGAATGGATTCGTTGAACGTGACACAGCAACTATGGGTGTCGATACCCCTGTAGAGTCGACTGCGGAGACAGATGCGGAAACAGATGTGCTTGCCGAAGCTTGTGTCGGAACTTGCTGTTGCACGGGGACAGATACCTGATCCTGACGTTGAACCCCTCCGCCAGACGGTCTATGTGGTGTGGCGTTAGCATACTCGGGAGCTGCATCGTCTAGATATGAGGAAAGAAAAACATCTTCTGCGGTTCTGGGAAGCCCCTTTGGATGTACCTTAATTGGAAATAATGGGGGTGGCAAATCTTTTGGCATCTCTGTAACAGCCTTAGGTAGTCCTTCGGCTAGAAGGGGATACATACCATTCATAAGAGCATTTCTTTGTCTATTCACTTGTTCTGATTTCATTCGGATACCTTCCTCAATTAATAGATTTTCTTGAACTTTATTTGAACTTTCTTTACTCCTCTCTTCTTGTCTACGTGCTTTTTCTGTTCGTCTATGAGATTCTTTACGCCATAACTCAACAGCGTCTTTCTGTGACTGTCTGACCTTTCTTTTCCATAACTCTTCCTCCACTTTCATGATGCACTCTGCATCCCAGGTTCCCGCTATGGGCCACCTTTGACTTTCCGGTAATCCTTTGGTATAATCTACCCATAGATCAAGAAACAATATGGCATCTAAGCCATGTTTATGGTACATGAAATGTCCTGGAGTGTCTCTAGGAGGAATAGGAACTGCTTCTTCAAGCACCCCTTTTCTGGTAGTAATCTGTCTTAACTTCGAGAAGAGCGGCATATTGACAACTGACCTGATACTTACTCTTGAACTTGCTTAATACGAGAAACACAATAATGAACAGTGAACAATGAACAGTCATTCATACCACAATATGCAAGACATTTCTGAATACTTTAAACATTAAACATTAAACATTATAACAATGATCGACAATGATGACAGTCTGCCTAACTAATCACCACGCTGAATTCTTGACAGTAACTGAATACTTCGGAATACTTGATATACTGCTAAACAGTACATATACACTGCTAAACAGTGCAGACCGGATTTGTGTACCCAAATCCGTCTTGACCGGCACAACCTATGTGCGCGTCAACATGCCTCCCCGGCGATGGTACTCACCGAGTAGCTCCTTGAAACGGAAGGCCTCAGAGAATGGACAGGACTCGATAACTGCGGACATCGGACCCTCTGGACGTCGGAATTTCGGAAAACCTGGTGGGCCTCTGTATACCTCGGATCTTGCTCTCTCAGCTAGGCTCTGGTCGGGATACTTCGCACTTCTCACCGCCTCGTCTGGGTTGATCGCAGCCTCAGTCGCCCCCGCTTGACCGGAGGGAGCTTTACAGGAAATCCTGCTGGTACGCGTTTATGGTCCGTCCAGCTGTGGCAGGAGACCGGGCCTGCAACGCACCGCCGGCGCGTGAGATGAGAAAGTGTCCCTATTCGGGCGCCATTATGTGGTAAATAAAATAAATATTACCGGACTGAATTTCATGCGGAATCTTAAATTAAAGTAAATAGCTCAAAATAACAAGAGGCAGAATCCGTGGTATAAGAGTTTTTCTAATGGGCTTTATTCCATTCAAAATGGCCGACTCGAGTCGCGGCCCTCAGGTTCCGTCACCACGAAGGTTCAGGAAGTGAAGTACAATAATTCATTAACAGACATGTATTTTTATAATAAGTACACTACAATGAAACGAATGTAGAAGGCGTAACATTTGATAAGAAAAATGACGTGACAGTGACATAATCGAAACTAGGCGTAATAAGGAATAAAAGAAACATGATTGGTTAGGATTATCAGACATAGGTGGATCTATAAGATAATACTTGGCATAGATGCGCGCGCGGCAGCATGACGTGTAATTGACGTGCAACTAGGGGGTGAAGGGGACTTGACATTTAGCTCTACATGTGGAGACGAGAAGTCTGGGGTCAAGTCATCCTAATCCCAAATCATATCTAACATCCTATGTTTAAAGAACTATGTTATCCACAAGGAAGGACTCTCGGACAGAATCTATTCTATACTGACTGTGTGCGTGTACAAGCGTCTAAGTGTCTATATGAGATGCGAGGGATAGAAAACTTTCCATGGCAACAGGGCTATGAATCACTTGCAGGAGGACGGAAAGGCTGAGTCCTTTGCTTGTGAGCTAAAGGAAATGTTTACCTAAATCACTGGACAGGAATGCATCGGCTGGAGAGCAAAATAGATAATTCGAAGGTGAAATACAACTTCTTGGCAGACAGGCGAAAACTGGCCGAGGCAGGCACCGTTAGCTGCACAGGGAGTAGGACAAAGTTCATGGATACAGATGCGAGCTCAAGCTGAAGCTGTCAGAGACAGAGAGCAGGGAAAGGCTTTGAGGACAGAATCGGGCCTACTCGCCTGAACTGTAAAAATGGAGTAACTTAGCCATATAAAGTCGGTGGCCTTTCATACTTAGGAATCGAATATCCAGCCCTGTGATGGCGGATCTGACAGAGAACATGTTGACGGTAGACACACATATGTTTGCGTCTTAGAAACTGGAACTGGAGGGAACATACATGTACTTGTAACATGCATACAGAACCGTTGGGGTCCAAGATAGGGGACATAACTGATCAGGAAAATCCACATTTCCACAGCTAGAATGACTATCTTTGGCATTGGGACTGCGCCGAACTGAAGGAGATTTCCTGGTTTACCTGGGTTTTCTTTGAATGCAAGAGGACGATTCCATTGGAAGGGTTTTGATTATTGCTGTGGGTTGACGGGTTCCTCTGGAGATTGTAGCAGAGACTGGAATAATATTCGGGGTGGGCGGAAGGTCGCCAATATTCAAAATTCGGTAAATATAAATGTTATGAACATTTTATGCTAAAGATCAAAAGATTGGAGGTCTCCTAAATAGATGAATTAATTGAACTGTAACCCTGAATCTGCTAATGCAGATTGAATTAAATTAGATAAACTAAAATTGGATTATTAAGAAATGAGTTTGTGATTCTTAAATAAGGTATTGAAAGGTTTCCGAAGCTTTAATCGTGTTTTAGCTGGTTCTAAATTACCATCAACCAGTCCAACTAATTGGTCCATCGACCAAGTGGTGGAGTGCCTTGATGTCAAAGTCAGGATTCTAAAGGTGCTAATGCATATAATGTGTTTAATGTAAAGGAATTATACTCAATAGATAACAAGGTACCACACATGTCCAGCGCTTTTTTCTCCTGTGCACAGATTCGAGTGAGACGTATGAGTGTTGGTGTTATGGGCCCCACCAATGTATAATGATAATAATAATAATACAGCATTTCCTAGAGCGCAAACAGCTACCTCACAAGGAGGTGTCCCAGCGCTGGAGCGGCATAGACACAGAGACCAATTTTATGTAGCTAGCGCGGTTGAGAGAAGAGCCACGTTTTCAGCAGCTGTTTAAAACAGGATTCAGAGGGGGCTTGCTGAGGCGCCGGAGGAAGGGAATTCCATAGCGCCGCCACCTTGGCCGAAAAGGTTCTTCCTCCTAGCCGGGCCCTTTTTATTCGTGGAACTGCCAGTTGAACACGGCAGTTGGAGCGAAGAGAGCGAGCCTGAGTATATCTCGGTAGCCGAGCTCTCAGGTAGTTCGGGCAAGTGCCATACAGAGATCTAAAAACCAGCATAAGAGCCTTAAATTTGATCCTGCTGGCTACTGGTAGCCAGTGGAGAGAACGAAGGTGCGGAGAGACTGAATGCTTAAATGGAATACGCATTAACAGTCTCGCAGCCGCATTCTGGACCAATTGAAGTCGCTGGATTAGGTACTTTGGCAAGCCCAGATAGAGGCCGTTAGCGTAATCTAATCTTGACGTTACCGTGGCATGAATTACTGTTTTTCGGCAGCTCTCAGGTAGAAGTCGCAGAATCTTCCGTAGGTTCCTCAGCTTTCCAAGACAGCATCCAGCTACCTGTTGGATATGTGAAGTTATGAATGAGTTAGCGTGGTGACAAGTCTGTGACATAGGGGGAATATGTAAATCTGCCCTTTTCCGCTGGAGCAGTTTTCTGGTAGCAGAAAACTGGTTATGTTTGGCTAGTTTAGATATTATTAGTTTATGTTTTAACACTTTATGTTGAGTCATGTTGCGTTTTATGGTGTCAAATTGTTTGGAAGCCTCCCGGGAAGTGGGACGTTGGTTGCCCTGTATGTAGACGGGGAAATGTGTGGCAAGTGAAGTCGCACAACGCATTGTCTGGTTTCAAGTGGATAACATCGGCGTGTGTTATCGGTAGGGACATTTCCGTGTCAATGTGTATGGGTGAAATAGCAACAGGTTCTCTCGTGAAACTCTGGCTTTAATTCTCAGGAGCATTGTAGTCTCCACATGTGTTTTATCCCCAGAGAAAGGGTTAGCCTTTTTGCCTGTTAGAAGGGTAAGGTAGAGGGAAGTGCTACTTTATCGGCGAAACAGAATTATTCTGTAGTAGGGTAGAGGTAAGTGCTGCCTACTGGAAATACATAATTCTTGTGTAAATGAATAAAACTATCTCTTTGGTCTAGCGAAACAGGCAATGGTGGTGTTTTTATGTTGATTTGATTGAAAGAAACGTAAGAAAAGTTTGCCGATAAAATTTGTAAAGGAGGGTCAGCCGAAGCAGGAGTAGCGAGAAAAAGCTGACTTCAGAAAGACCGCATCGGGATTGGCCAGCCGTAGAGAGATGAAGCTTTCACTGATAGGTGTGTTAGTGTGAGCCGCACTAGGAGTGGAGATTTGCCGGTGTGACGTAGACGCCCAGGATTGGTGCGCTAGTGTGTGTCGCGCTGGGATTGGACAGAATACGAGACAGCCGTAAAGGAAGTGACTTGCAAAAGCTTAGGGATTCAGAACTTTGAAATATTAAAAATGATGTACTACGATCCACCTGAAAAGGAGAAAAAATCATGGTTTAAGAAGATTAAAAATCGATTGAAAAAGGATAAGCCGATTGTGACTAGGGAAGGACAGATACTTCCTCCACCAAAATCGGCTGCATCTTTTATGGTAGCGAGATATGGGTACCATACATGTATTTGGTTTGAGAATTGGGCAAAGTATACAAAAGAGGATGGAGTGCTAGCGTTTCCAGAAAGTGGTTCGTTTAGTATGGCTGTATTAAGAAACTTAAGAGAAAGAATGATGAGGTTAGAACCGAGAACTAGACCTACTCAGTTTGAGGCTTTGACGGAGTGGGAAGAAGAGATGTATGAAAGGGAATGGCATCGGAGTGGAAGAAGGTATAATTACATGTTTGGTAGATAGTGTGGGCAGGAAAGTCATGATGACAAAATGAGAAGATGGCAGAATGCGAGAATGACTGATGGTATGTTTCCTCTGAGAAATATTGAAGAGACAAGTGGCAGAAAGTGTACAGAAAAGAGGAACAATACAGGGTCAGAAGGCTATAAATATGGTGTGAGTGAATCGGAGGATGAAGTGCTAGAGGACATGTTTTATAAAAATCCTCCCCCGTATCAACCAAATTCTACGTTGCTGATGCCGAGTGCGTCGGTAAAAGAAACCATGCTAAATAAAAATCTTGAGCAAACGCCACCCGATTTGGGAAAATGTAATCCATTTAGAGACTCTGGAATGCCACAACCCGCTAGGACTGGAAATGAAAATTCAGTTGAACTAGCTAGAACTACTCTAAAATTAACTGAGACAATTAGAGAATTAACCAAAAATATGGAAGCAGTGACCGTACCTGTAACTATAGGGCCGGTGATGCATGTCTTTGATAAACAGAAAGATAGTGAGCATTGTTTAACAGTTCCCTACAATTGCGGTAGACAAATCGAGACAGAAAGAAGTGGATCTGGAGGAAATGCATGGAAAAATATGGCAGGAACATCAGGTTTAAGTACTCCTAAAAATTTGACTGTAAATCAAAGTCCAGCAAGTTAGACACTGATGACAACAGAATCGGCAACCGAAACCCCAGAGAGAAATACTGATAGAATAAGAAGTGAAACGACTCCTGTGGGTCCCACTTCTGAAGAATTAAGTGATTGGTTAAGAAGTTTACAGCGAAAATATACAGAACCTCAACCTTTAGATGTGGCAGAATTAAAGGTAACTTTGGAAGAATTAATAGTAGGGACTATTCCAACTGAAAAATTAAAAATCTATCAGGATGAGGAGCTAATATTCCTCTGCAAAAGTATAACTTGGAGAGCAAGGAGTTTGCATGAGAAACTGGAAGAGACAGCGAGTTAAATGGGTATTTACTTTGAGAATATAAGATCATTACAGAAACCATATAGGGTAGATTTTTCTGAAAAGTATATTGATAATCTGAATACTGCGGGGAGATTGATTCAATTTACAGAACTGATTGCCTTGTTAAGGAAATGGGGTGATGTAGACAGGTGGAAAAGTAGATGGTTCTGAAAGAGAGAGGATACGACAGATAAGGCTTTTTCGGCATTTCCAGTAAGAGAAAAGGAGCCAGTGGTAACTGAATATCCCATGAAGGAGATCCCAGGAGGGGGTTATGTACATGTTCCCTGGACTAGGCAGGATATTCTGTCATTTACCAATGATTTTCCGAGGTTAAGAGAAAAACTAGTTGAATGGTACCGACAGGTAGACAGATTTGTTAAACTGTCGAAAGTGTTGTGAATAGATCTGAATGGCCTTTTTGATATAATTGTACCTGCAGATTTATGGGCAGAATATAAAATTACAATAGGTTGGCAAACTCAAGAGTACCCTAGGGATCCTAAGACGGGAGCCCCTGATCCGGAGGTAATGAGGAAATATGAACTGGTAATTACCTTTTTGAAAAATAAAGTGCTGCCAAAAGAAACTGACTGGGTAAAAATTGACAGAACTCACCAAGAGGTTAAGGAATCTGTTCATGCTTACTATGAAAGGTTACTGTTAGCCTTTAAACAATACAGTGGACATGAGAAATTAAGTGAGAAGGATTTAAGTCATTTTGTATATCGATTTGTCTACGGTTTAAGACCTGAGGTTAGTGAAATGATCAAACAACATACAGTGGATTGGCAGAATAAAAAGATAGATGAAGTGTTACGACATGCAAAATATTGTAGTGATGAAATCGGAGCGAAACAACGTAAACTGAAAGAGAAGGCAATGTGGGCACAAGTTAAGGTAGCGGAGAGACAAGAAGCCCAGCTGATTGAGCAAGCTAATGGCATGGGCCAAGCAAGACAAAAACCTAATATTGGAAAAGGAAAGGGGCAAATTAGCCTAGAGGAAACTGAAAAGAAATGGCCATGTCATAATTGCGGAAAATTAGGGCATTGCAAATCCGAATGTAAATTGCCCCCAAGTGCTAATGGTGATAATGCATCATTGAATCCGCAGGTGCAGAATGAGGGGAGTCGTCAACCGCCGCAACAGCAGCAGGTTGTTACCCAACAGTGTAAGGTGCCAAAGCCACCTTTTCCACAGAGTGTAAATCCTCAGAGATACAATAATGAGACAGGATTCTACACCGAGCAACAGGTAACGAAGCTACCGCGCGCTAGTGCTGTTTCGCAGTATTGGCTGCAGCGTGATGAGAGTGAGTCAGAAGAGAGTTATTGACGGTGCCTAGGAGAGGAAGAGGAGTGCGTACTTGGCGCAACTCTATAGGTAGACCAGACAGGAACTTTTGTGGATGGAAAGGTAAATGATGAAAATGTTACTTTCCTAGTGGATACTGGTGCTACTCGTTCAACTGTTAGATCAGCTGACGTTAAAAATCTTCCTCTCTCTGGTGACACAATCCAAGTAGTTGGAGTTTCAAATAGAGAGATAAAAACATATCTTACTGATCCTGTTAAAGTTAAAATAGGGAAATTCACCGACATGTATCGATTTGTCGTGTGTGACACTAGCCCCGTGAATTTGTTAGGGAGAGATTTGCTGTGCAAAATTAATTGCACTATTTTCTGTACCCCTGATGGCATAGCTTTTGAAACTCCTGATGAGGATGTACTGTATAGAATGACAATGGCAAATTTAGAACCTGAAACTACTGAGTCATTTGTTGTATTTGATCTGGAGGAATTGCCTCAGGAATTGAAGAAGACAGTGAAACCCGAGGTAGGGGATTTCACAGGAGAAGATATGGGATTGATGAAAAGAGTAGATCCTGTGAAAATAAGTGTAAAAGAAGGAGTAAACTACCCGAATATTCCTCAGTATAAACTGACACCAGAAATAATTGCAGGAGTAATGCCTGTAATAGACAAGATGATTGAACAAGGAATTTTGAGAGAAATAATGAGTAGTCCATGTAATTCTCTGATCATGGGTTTAAAGAGGCCAAATGGGACTTTCAGGATAGTGCAAGATTTGAGAAAAGTGAATAAAATCGTTGTTCCCTGCTGTCCCATTGTACCAAACCCTTCGGTAATCCTATATCCGATTCCCCATGATGCGAAATGGTACACAGTCATCGACCTGTGTTATGCTTTTTTTCTCTATCCCATTGCACCCCGATAGCCAACACATTTGTACGTTCCGGTTTGGCAAACGTACTTTGGCATGGTGCCATATCCCACAGGGGTATACAGAAAGTCCATCAATATTTAATCAGATTCTAAAGAAGTCCCTAGAAAATTTGAAGATGCCCGAAAGTTCAGTGCTCGTGCAATACATCGATGACCTATTGGTGGCATCGAAGACGCGAGAGGCATGTGTGGTGGACACAGTTGCACTGTTGAATCATTTGGCAGATGGAGGACTCAAAGTATCCCCATAAAAATTACAATTTTGTAAGAAGGAAGTACAATACTTAGGTCATAAGATTGAAAAAGGCCTGAGGAAAGTGACTGCAGACAGGGTCAGAATAATAAAAGGAATGAGAGCACCAATGACTCAGAGAGAAGTGAGAATGTTTCTTGGAATGGTGGGATATTGTCGCCAGTGGATCAGCAACTTTTCGCTGATTGCGAAACCCTTGGTACGCTTGACAAAAAGTGATGTGAAAGACCCCCTTGAACTGAATAAAGAGGAGGTGAAGGCTTGCAAGTTGGGAACGAATCTACGAGTCACTGTGGTTACTGATAGTCAGTATGGAATTGGAGTGGTGCATGATTTTGGACAGATCTGGTCCCAAAGAGGTTTCCTGACGTCGAGTGGAACTCCAATCAGAAATGCTGAAGTGGTTGGAAAATTGCTTGAGGCGATACAGCTGCCAAAGCAAATCGCAGTTATAAAATGTTCGGCATATTCTAAGGGCACAGACTACGTGTCAGCGGGCAACGAATTTGCAAATGACATAGTGCAGTATTGTGCGTGGAACCAAAATTCCTTAAACCGGAATCGGGACAAGGAAACTAACTCCTGTCCCTTGCTTTTTACTAACACTGTGAGTACATGGGATGAGGTGAGGCAGTTACAGGAAGAGGCAGGAGAAGAAGAAAAGAAACAGTGGATAAAATCAGGATGTGCACCATGCGAGGTAGACAGGGTTTGGGTTTATCGTGATGGAAGAGCAGTAATGCCTGATAGCATGATCTCTACCATGGCACGGATGTACCATGGGCAGGCACATATAGGTAGGGATGCCATGATTAGACTTTTCAAACAGACCTGGTATAACGCCAAGTTCCGGCTTGTAGCTGAAAGCCTTTGTCAAAGATGCCTTATATGCCAGCAATATAATCCAGGAAGAAAAACAGTGGTGACTTTGGGAACCATAGGACGGGAGGGAGGTCCTTTCACTAGAATGCAGATTGATTTCATTGAAATCCCCCATGTATTCGGCTAAGATAAGTCCTAGTAATTGTCTGCCTGCTTTCACGTTGGGTGGAGGCTTACCCGACCAGAAGGAGAGATGGAGTTACTGTAGCGAAACTTCTATTGAGAGAGTTCATTCCTAGGTTTGGTTTCCCAGGAACGATTAAATCAGATAGAGGAAAGCATTTCCAGAATGAAATTATAAAATTGAATTGTGAAGCATTGAATGTACAACAGAAACTACATTGTGCCTATCGCCCAGAGGCTTCTGGAGTAGTAGAACAAATGAATGGCACCATTAAGAACAGATTGGGAAAAATGTGTTTGGCCACAGGTCTAAAATGGCCAGATGTCTTGCCTCTTGTGCTCATGACTATTAGGTTGATTCCTGATAGGAGCACTGGTCTGAGCCCCCATGAAATTATTATGGTTAGAGCGATGAGACATGTTTTCAGTCAATCAATCAATCAATCAAAAATAGCTTTATTTCGATATCCAATATCTTAAAAGCATTTCCATGATTACATCCTTCAATTTATATGAACCATAACAATTTAAAACATCAATTTAAAAATATAAAATACAATCAGACATTAAATTAATCAAATTCTAATTGGCCACAATATTAGATAATATAGTTGTGGCAAAATTAATCTAATCTTGGGTCAATATTTATAAAGTTCATTTCAAGCCCTTCTACACATAGAGGCCTTTTGCCCCTTTAAATTATTCTTGGTTTGTTTCCCGGGAATAAAGTGGCAGTGCAATATATCGTGTGCAAATCGTAAGACTAGAAATATGAACATAATTCATTGCAAGTCTTCACGCAAAAATTTGAACCTTACAGTCCAAGCACAGCCAAGATATTTGGCTACACCACAAGCAAAGAGAGTCTGCGGGTCAGCCTTTAAGATACGTAAAGCAGTGCAATATTCGTGCGTACTCAACTCCCTGCAGATGGGTTTAAGCCATTCCTTTCTTGCACTTTTGTAAGCAGGGCAGGCAAACATAAGGCGGGCTATGCTCTCTGTCGGTGCTTTACAACAGGGGCACCCTAAAGGCGTCTGATGTAGGGTGCTCCATTTCGCGGTTAGCTCTCTGACCGGCAGTGAACCTACCCTGAACTGGATATAGAGCGCTCTTATCACGTGGTGTTTTTATAAAATCTAGATATGGTTCTAAAAATGTGTGTTGCTTATGGAGATAAAACTCTTCCGTCAGCCTCCCTGCTCTTAGGTTATTATGCTCTTGGGCATCAACCCAAGCCCAATAGCGTCTTTTGAGATCAGCCTTACTAGGAGGGGTTTGCATGTCCCATTCCTCCTTGAAGCCTAATGCAACAAGAGATTTTTTAAGATTAACTAGCCAGCTAATTCTTTGGTTTACATCTAGAGCCATGATTTCTATCAACGCGGCAGCATAGTTGGTTAGATCAGGGGTCCGACATAAGCGGGCCCAAAATAACAGGGGTCGTAGCCTTGCTAAATCTTTAAAAGAGTGCCTACCCATATCTTTTAACAGCGGTTTCAATGGCAAACTTCTGGGTAACGTCACTAAATCTCGTGAACGTGTGTTCAGACCTGCAAATGCTTTCAGTATTCTCAAAACCCCACAGTTCGGCTCCATAAAGAGCTGAACTGACCGCTTTAGCTGCATAGATTGTAAGGGCAGGAGCAACAGGTCTGCTCAACGATGTGCGATGTTCTTTAATTAGTATGCCCGTGACACGCTTATGGTTTAGGAGCATTTTGTCAATGTGATGCCTCCATCGCATTTTATCATCTAATCTTATTCCCAAATAGTCGAACGTTGGGACTTTATCCAAGCGTGTTCCATCTAAGCTAAAATTATCTCTATACGGCTTATAAGGATTAAATGCCATAAGCTTAGTCTTAGAGGTGTTCACAATCAAGCCCCTAGATTCGCAAAAAGTATAATCTGTCTAGGAGCTTTTGGAGCCCTACTGGCGTTTTAGAGATAACCAATGTATTGTCTGCAAAAAGTAAAGTGGGAACCCTATCTCCTGCCAGGGCTGGTGCATCGGATGGAAACTCCTGCAAATAGCTCACCACTCAGTTCATATATAGGGAGAACAGAGTGGGAGCCAGAACACAGCCCTGGCGAACTCCTCTATTTACTGGGATCCTGTTTGTTTTTTGTTCCTGGGACCCCCACCTCACTTGGGCATAATTGCCTTCATGTAGACGAATCAAGATGTTCAGTAATAACGGAGACATCCCAATTTCTTCCAATAAGTGCTGTTAGACCTGGCACCTTGGCGTGATTTCCCTTCCACTTTTTGCTGATGTGCCTCATGTGTTTTGTTGGTGTTAGCTGCTCAGGGCACTGTGCCACTGCCAATCAGTGCCACAGTGCAAGTGCTCCTTATGAAAAGTGTATACATTGATTGGTGTCCATGTTTGGCTTATTTGGTTTACTATCAGCCCCTAGTAAAGTGCACCAGGAGTGCCAGGGTTTGTAAATACAAATGCTGCTGGTGGGCTTGCAGCACTGGTTGTGCCACCCACAGAAGCGGCCTAGTAAAATGTATCTAGGGTCTGCCATTGCAGAACCTGCGTGCAGTCTGGTACTGTCATGCTGACTGCGCAAGTGCACCTACTTGCCAGTCCCTAAACCTTCCCTTAACTACATATTAGTCACCCCTCTGGTAGGCCCAAGGGCAGGGTGCATTGTAGGCATAAGGTAGGACATGCCCTGTTGTGTGTGGCATGTCCTAATAGTGAATTACAGCCGTTTCGTTTTTCACTATTGCAAGGCTACCTGCTCTCCATAGGCCAGAATGGGCTGCTGGAATTATTACACTCTATAATCCCAGCGGACTCAGAGAGCATGGTAGAAAGTCAAGTTTAGTATGCCTGAACTCAGAATAATAAAATACTTCTTTTAGTAAAGTTTATTTTAATATCATGTGTTTGTAAATACTACTTTTAGAAAGTTAGTATTTACTTGCTTAGCCATCTCAGTCCGCCTCTGCTTTGTGTGTGTGTATGCTGCCTAGTTTCAGTGAGGGGCAGGGCTGGGGAATTCCAGGAGACAGGCTGGCTGCCAGGTGGTGGGTAGAGAGATTACACCAGGATGGGTGGGAGGAGTACACCTTGACTCTAAATAGACCTGTGCTCTGCCACCACAATGCTGGCTCCGCCCCCTGTGGAGCGGCTGATGTCTCTGCCCTGTGAGCTGAAAGGAAAGAGCAGAGTCACCACAACAAAGTGCTCCAAAACTGGACTGAGCCAGGCACAGGCCCCATGGTGACAAAGAACAAAAGAAACTGTGTATAAAAGAAGGAGCCCTGCTCCTAAGAAATCAGATCCTGTTTACGCCAAGAAGAAACTCTGCCTGAAGAGGAGGAGCTGGGAAAGCTACATGGAGGACTACTGTCTCTAAGCCTGAGAGACTGGCCTGTGGTGGGTGCCTTGCTGCAAGAAGGAGAGGAAAAGACTGAGAAAGACTTTTGAATCAACTTGTGCTGTGTGAACAATCTCCAAGGGCTTGCTGGTGAACTTGCCCCCTGAACTGTGCCCCAGGAACAGTGGGCGCTACCCCCTCCCTGGAAGAAAGGAAGCTGCTGCTGGTGAATTGCAACCGCTGACCCCAGAGAACTTGTGGGCCCCATCTCGCCGTGCAACGTGACCTCTGCCCGAGAGTGCTGCTGTGAGCACCGTGACGGCCTGCCCCGCCTGGCCTGAACAAAGTGAACTGCTGCCCCCCTCGAGCCGGAGATCGCACCATAAGGAGAGACTGTCGTATTCCAAGCCCCGAGCCTCTGTGGCCCGAGCCGTAGAGACCACTGCGAGGATCGACGACCCTCAAGTTCGCCCCTTCTGGATGACGCCGACAGCGCTGCGCCGTTGAAATCACCCCCGAGCTGCCCCTCCTTCTTCCCCCCTCAAGGCGAGCTGTGAAAGTCCCGAGGCGCCCCCCCCAGCACCGTGGTTCTCTACAAGTGAAGACTACAAGGCGACGTGGGACGCCCCCCCTGTGACTGCCGAGGCCGCGCGAACTCTCCCTCAAGATCTAAGATACTGTGTGCCTCAAACTCCCCGGTACGACGCGTACCTTCAACTGTGCGGCCCGGACTAGCTTTCCCGTACGCTGACCCCCGCAGGAAGCGTGAGTTATTGCAAGGGAAGCGGCCCTGAGTGTACGGTGCGTACGGACATCTGTACGACGCGTACCTTCAAGTGTGCGGCCCGGACTAGCTTACCCGTACGCTGACCCCCGCAGGAAGCACGAGTTATTGCAAGGGAAGCGGCCCTGAGTGTACGGCGCGTACGGACATCTGTACGATACGATCCCTCGTCTGTACGGCCTTGTCCGTGTACGCTTACTCACGCCGGAAGCATGAGCAATCGCAGTGAGGTGTCCCGAAGAGTGTACGGTCCGTACGAAGAGTGGTACGACGCGTACCAACACCCGTACGACCCGTACAAGCGGCGATTCGCCGCGCACAGGCCCCTAAGAAGGTGTCGATTACCACCAAAGTGTGCCTTGTGAAGAACTGTGGCCTCTGAAAGTATACCAAGTAACTGGAATCATATCTAAAGCTTAAAAAGACTGTGTTTGAAAGCCGACCTGAAGAGTTTATATTAAGAATTATATTTTTACAAATACAGTCTGGTGTGTCTGTGTGGTGGGTTGGTGATTGTTGTGGGATACCTTAAATGCTTAACCTCATGCCCTCTGGAATCTAGCCGGACTGCTCGCGCCACGTTACCTAGAGGGTGAGCAGGGGTAATTTTTCAAGAGTGATCCCTTGCCCTGACTTAGAGGAAAGGGTCCCTGCTTGTCGCAAGTGCATACCTGCGCCAACCAGAGACCCCGGATTCTAACATTGGTGGCAGCGGTGAGGATCTACGGATTTGCATTTGTGGTGTCTGCGCAGTGATTACTAGCCATTGCACAGTGAGGACAGTCCAGTAGCTTGAGCCACAGACTTTTAATTTTTGCTGGCCAAGAAAGAAGATCCCTTGTGTTTGTAGTCATGCCTGGCCCAAACAGCATTGAGAAAACGACCTCTGAAACCTCTGAAGTAGGAGGGATTGAATGGGATGAGTCAAAACTGGACAGCTACAAGACATCAGAACTCAAGCACTTCTGCAAGAAGTTCAAGGTTCCACATGCAGGATGCAGGATCAAGGCAGATCTCTACAAGGTGCTGAAAGCCTGGATTGAATCAAGGGGTGCAGCTGATGAGGTTGCACCATTGGAACCAGCAGAGAGCGTCCACAGTTTTGGCAGAGGCCTGTCACCAGAGGAGCTGGCAGACAGACAGGCCACCAGGGATCATGAAATGAAGCTGGCAGAGCTGAAATTAAATGGCCAATTGGAGCTAGAAAGCAAGAAGATGCCTCTGGAAGAAAGAAAAATTCAGATGGAGCACGAAATGAAAATGAGGGAGCTGGAGCTGAAAGCCAAAAGTTTGGAAAACCCTCCCTCTGGTGGCAGCGCAACGCCGGTGCAGGTAGAGTCAAGGGTGTACATGCCAAAAGATGTAGTGAAAGAGTATTTTAAGAATGACGACATAGGGCAATGGTTCAAGGCCTATGAGGTAGCCATGTCTTCCCACCGGGTCCCTGAGAGAGATTGGGAAGCGGGTTGTGGGGGTGATTCCTCAGTGAGGGGCGGGACACACTCTTAGATTTGCCCTCTGAAGTCTGTAACTCTTACCCCCACATGAAGGAAGCTTTAATGACCAGATATGGGCTAACTCCTAAATTATATAGACAGAGGTTCAGGGGGTGTACCAAGATTGTTGGGAGTACGTATGTGGAGTATGTAACCTTTTTCTGCGGAGCACTGGATGGCTGGGTGAAGGGTAGCAAAGTGAATGATTACCAAGGTCTCTTTGATTTAATTGCATGGGAGCACTTGTCCCTTAATTGCTTTCCTGAGCTACGCCAACACCTGATATATAGCAAGCTGACTAACCCTAGGAAGCTTGCTGAAGAGGTGGACCGCTGGGTCAGCACCAGGGTCCACAAGGGTCAAGTGGGAGACTCCGCCAAGGGTGGGCAGGGTCCCCAGCAGAAGAGTGGGGGGGACAGCGGAAAACAGAAAGGGTTCCCAAAAGGCCCCCAAAGTAATACCCAAGGGAACCAGCAGAAAGGTTCTCAGCCTCCCCCACCCCCGAAGCAGACAGGGGCCCAACAGTTAAACCTGTTCCCAAGGGGCCCCCTCAGTATTATAAATGTGGTGAGCTGGGTCACTTTGCCAGTGATCCCAAGTGCCGCCAGTATGTAAAACCAGCACCCTCTGGTGCT
Source organism: Triturus cristatus (assembly GCF_964204655.1). NCBI lineage: Eukaryota > Metazoa > Chordata > Amphibia > Caudata > Salamandridae > Triturus > Triturus cristatus. The sequence continues at coordinate 40,909,996 of NC_140589.1, forward strand.
CTACCCAGGCAAGTGGCTACAGTAGCCTTTGGGGAAGAGGTAGACGTCCAAGGTGGGTGGGACCCCGTTCAGATGACCCTAGTCTCATTGGGAGACAGTGAAATGGTCCCTAAAACCGACTTGCCCTCTAACACTAAGAAATATGGGCAAGTGGTGACCGTCAATGGGAGGAAGGTAGAGGCTCTTCGAGACACAGGCGCCAGTGTGACTGCAGTGCGGCAGCACCTGGTATCTCAAGAGCAGGTTGTACCCCATGCCTATTGTCGGGTTGTCAATGCTGACAACACAGAGAGTCATTATCAAATGGCTCAAGTTCCCTTTGATTGGGGGGGTTCTCTGGTACTCTGCAAGTAGCTGTGAGAACTGCCATGCCTGTAGTCTGTCTCCTAGGAAATGATTTGGAGAGCTCCCCTTGGGAAAAGGTGGAGAAGACAGCTCACCTGCGGATGGTGGGTTTACCTGACTGGGCGTGCGTGACCACCCGGTCAATAGCAGCCAGTAGGGGTGTTCAAGAGATCCTGGAGCCTGAGGGGGAGGCCCAGGAACCGGCCTTAGGGAGAGGGCGCAGGAGGCGCGGGAAACCGGCCCCTACAGTTCCCACGGCCCAGGAGGAAGCAGACCTTGAGGGGGATGCCCTGGAGCCTACCGGGGAACAGATAGCCGAACTGGGGGACCTGCCTGAGCTGACCCATTGGCAGCAAGAAGGAGGCCCCTCCAGGGAGGAATTCTGCAGGGAGCAGAAAGAATGCCCCTCTCTCGTGGGTATGTGGCAGCAGGCTGCAGCCCAGACCAATGGTGATCAGTCCAGTACACATTTAATCTACTGGGATAATAACCTCCTATACTCTGAGCCTAAGGTTGCTGAACCTGGGTCAGCCCGTGCGCTGGTGGTACCCCAGAAGTTCAGAGCCTTCCTACTGGGGCTGGCTCACGATGTGCCATTAGCAGGGCATTTGGGGCAGGACAAGACCTATGAGAGGCTTGTCACCCACTTTTATTGGCCTCAAATGCACAGGAGCTCAGATGCTCATTGTAGGACCTCCGAGACTTGCCAGGCAAGTGGTAAGAGTGGAAGGAAGAAAAAGGCTCCACTCCAACCTTTCCCTGTGGTCAGTACCCCATTCCAGCGAGTGGGGATTGACATTGTGGGGCCACTGGACACCAAGACAGCCATGGGCAACAGGTTCATCCTGGTCTTGGTGGACCATGCCACCCGGTACCCTGAAGCCATCCCTCTGAGGACAGTGACGGCCCCCGTGGTGGGACGGGCACTGATGGGAATTTTCTCATCAGTAGGATTTCCTCTAGAGGTGGTGTCTGACAGGGGCACCAATTTCATATCGAAATATATGAAATCCCTTTGGCAAGAGTGTGGTGTAACCTACAAGTTCACCACCCCTTACCATCCCCAAGGAAACGGGTTGGTTGAGAGATTCAACCGAACCCTAAAGGGCATGATTATGGGTCTTGAGGAACCCATGAGGCGTAAGTGGGACGTCCTCTTACCATGCCTTCTCTTTGCGTACCGTGAGGTGCCACAAAAGTCTCTAGGGTTCAGTCCCTTTGAGCTTCTGTATGGCCACCCAGTACGAGGACCTCTTAGTCTGGTCAAGGAAGGCTGGGAGCAATCTCCCAGGAAACCTCCCCAGAATGTATATAGTTACATGCTGGCCTTCAGGAACCAGACTAGGCGTTTCAGGCAACTTGCTGAGGCAAATCTGGAAGCCAGCCAGGAAGAAATGAAGCGGTGGTACGACCAGAATGCCACTCTGGATGAGCTTCAACCTGGGCAAAAGGTATAGGTCCTGGCCCCTGTGGAGCCTTGTGCACTCCAAGACAAGTGGACCGGACCCTTTGAGATTGTGGAGCGCAAGAGTCCTGTCACCTATTTGGTGAACTTGCAGTCTCCCAGGAACCCCTTGAGGGTCCTACATGTCAATCGACTAAAGCCCCACTTGGAGAGGTCCGAAGTGGGCATGCTCTTGGCCACAGATGGAGTCTGAGCCTCTTCCTGACCTCCTGATAGCCTCAGAGCGAGACGGGTCAGTGGATGGAGTTAACCTCTCACCCACCCTGACCCCTGAGCAACAGGATGACTGCTGGGGCAGTTTCCTGACCTTTTCTCCCTGGTTCCTGGTGTCACAGATTGGTGCGTCCATGATGTGGACACAGGAGACAGCTTGCCTGTGAAGCACAAGGCTTACAGAGTAACTGACAGGGTCAGAGCCTGCATCAAAGAGGAGGTCTCAAAGATGCTTGCTCTAGGGGTGGTTGAGTCCTCCAGCAGTCCTTGGGCCAGCCCAGTGGTCTTGGTCCCAAAGGCTGCAGCGCCGGGTGCCACACCCGAACTCCGTTTCTGTGTGGACTACAGAGGACTCAATTCAGTCACGAAGACTGACGCGCACCCCATCCCCAGAGCTGATGAGCTCATCGATCGGTTAGGGGCTGCACGGTACCTCAGCACGTTTGATTTAACGTCTGGGTACTGGCAGATAGCCTTGACTGATGGGGCCAAAGAGAGGTCCGCATTCTCCACACCAGATGGGCATTTCCAGTTCCGGATTATGCCATTTGGGATGAAGAATGCCCCTGCCACCTTCCAGAGGTTGGTCAACCAGGTGTTGGCTGGGCTGACCGAGTTCAGCGCCGCCTACCTGGACGACATCGCAGTGTTCAGTGGCACATGGAAAGAACACCTGCACCACCTCTGGGAAGTGTTGATGGCACTGCGCAAGGCAGGCCTCACGATCAAGGCAAGCAAGTGTCAGATCGGGCAGGGTTCCGTGGTGTACTTGGGACACCAAGTGGGGAGCGGCCAGGTGGTGTCAGAGACTGCAGAACTCCTCAGGATCCGGTTGGTGATATAGAGGTCCACCTCCAGATCTCCCCAGACTCCAACCAGAAGGTTACAGAGCCCAGAGGTGATCCGGTGAGGGAAAGGCTAGGGGAAGGGGTCAGCAGGGATTTGATTCTGAAACGAGAAAAACAACAACAAACAGTACTGTAACAACAATCTACTCTCTTTCGGTCTCACTAATGCAGGAGGCTACCAAAGGTATACTTGCATGAACATCACATCCCTTGAGGATACACACAATGTCCCCCCCACATGTGACTCGCCACATCCCTCTGTTAGAGCCCACCAGTGAAGCACATTCCTATCCTGCCTGCGTGTCCCTTTGGTTGGTCCTCCAAGGATCCACTCCCGATTCTTGATTCCCTTACTTATGGGCCAAGTCGCGTTTTTACTGAGTATCGGCTTCCACGGTGAAGACACCGCCGCCGGGAGTCCCTACGTTGTAGCACTCCTTCACTCCGGTGATATCAACACGCTAGTGTCGGTGATCTTTCCACCTTCCTTGAGCTTCGCTAAGTAACTAAAGTCTCGTTCTCCCTTAACTGGCTGACATGCGCTCTCCTAGCGCTTATAAACAATGTAATAGCTCCTCTGAACTTTGAATAAACCACAGCTAGCTCCTTTGAGCCAAAAACAAAACCTCGCGCCTCAGAGCGTGAACCTCCAACGGTTGGCCCAAGCAAGCTCTTCTGAGCATTAATTTCCAGACGCTCCTTCGAGCGCGATATGTCACGGCTTCCCTGAGCCCCTGGGAGTCTTCCGAAACACAGGAAGGCTGGTCTCGAGGTCCGCACAGGGAGACTCCCGTGGTAGCTCAGCCTAGCTCCGACCCTCTCACCTGCTTCCCTGTTAGGTGACTCCGACTTCGGCAACGCCTCTCCCCACCTGGTTGCCAAGCTCCGAGGGACGGGGAAAGTGTAGTTCTCGGTTTCTTTCCAGATGCGCAGCAAACCCCCTGTCTCGCCGGGACGCCGAGCTCCGAACGGCGAAAAAGGGTTCTCCTCGAATTCAAAATAACGCACGTCTCCTGACGTGCGTGACGGCCTTAAGTAGCCGTCCACTTCCTGGTTGCTGGGTCTTTGGGACTTGTAGTCCTGAGACGCTGGGTAGGCGCCGTGGGTCCCGATTCCTCACAGGTGGCGCCCCTCCAACCCAAGATTGAAACCATCCTGGCTTGGGAGCCCCCAAAGACCCAGACAGAGGTGAGGGCCTTTTTAGGACTCACAGGGTACTACAGGAGGTTTGTCAAGGGGTATGGCAGCATTGTTGCTCCCTTGACAGAGCTGACTTCGAAGAAGCAGCCCAGGAAAATGATCTGGACTGACACCTGTCAGAAGGCTTTTGACACCCTGAAGACTGCCATGTGCACGGCGCCCGTGCTCTTGGCTCCTGACTTCTCCAAAGAATTCCTAGTGCAGACAGACGCATCAGAACATGGTGTAGGGGCTGTTCTCTCACAGATGACTGAGGAGGGCTGGGACCAACCTGTAGCCTTCATTAGTAGGAGGTTACTTCCACGGGAACAAAGGTGGAGTGCAATCGAGCGAGAGAAGCATTTGCTGTGGTCTGGGCACGAAGAAGCTAAGACCCTACTTTTTTGGGTCTCACTTCCGGGTTCAGACAGACCACAGGCCCCTCAGATGGTTGATGCAAATGAGGGGTGAGAACCCAAAACTGTTGAGGTGGTCCATCTCCCTACAGGGTATGGACTTTACGGTGGAGCATCACCCTGGCACAGATCACGCCAATGCTGACGGTCTGTCCAGGTTTTTCCGCCTTAGTGAAGAGGAACACACTGGGGTAGGGTAGTTCCCCCCACATTACAGCTGGAGGGGACACGTGTTAGACCTGGCACCTTGGCGTGAGTTTCCCTTCAACTTTTTGCTGATGTGCCTCATGTGTTTTGTTGGTGTTAGCTGCTCAGGGCACTGTGCCACTGCCAATCAGTGCCACAGTGCAAGTGCTCCCTATGAAAAGTGTATACATTGATTGGTGTTCATGTTTGGCTTATTTGGTTTACTATCAGCCCCTAGTAAAGTGCACCAGGAGTGCCAGGGCTTGTAAATACAAATGCTACTGGTGGGCTTGCAGCACTGGTTGTGCCACCCACAGAAGCGGCCTAGTAAAATGTATCTAGGGTCTGCCATTGCAGAACCTGCGTGCAGTCTGGTACTGTCATGCTGACTGCGCAAGTGCACCTACTTGCCAGTCCCTAAACCTTCCCTTAACTACATATTAGTCATCCCTCTGGTAGGCCCAAGGGCAGGGTGCATTGTAGGCATAAGGTAGGACATGCCCTGATGTGTGTGGCATGTCCTAATAGTGAATTACAGCCATTTTCGTTTTTCACTATTGCAAGGCTACCTGCTCTCCATAGGCCAGAATGGGCTGCTGGAATTATTACACTCTATAATCCCAGCGGACTCAGAGAGCATGGTAGAAAGTCAAGTTTAGTATCCCTGAACTCAGAATAATAAAATACTTCTTTTAGTAAAGTTTATTTTAATATCCTGTGTTTGTAAATACTACTTTTAGAAAGTTAGTATTTACTTGCTTAGCCATCTCAGTCCGCCTCTGCTTTGTGTGTGTGTGTGTATGCTGCCTAGTTTCAGTGAGGGGCAGGGCTGGGGAATTCCAGGAGACAGGCTGGCTGCCAGGTGGTGGGTAGAGAGATTACACCAGGATGGGTGGGAGGAGTACACCTTGACTCTGAATAGACCTGTGCTCTGCCACCACAATGCTGGCTCCGCCCCCTGTGGAACGGCTGATGTCTCTGCCCTGTGAGCTGAAAGGAAAGAGCAGTCTCACCACAACAAAGTGCTCCAAAACCGGACTGACCCAGGCACAGGCCCCCTGGCCACAAAGAACAAAAGAAACTGTGTATAAAAGAAGGAGCCCTGCTCCTAAGAAATGAGATCCTGTTTACGCCAGGGAGAAACTCTGCCTGACGAGGAGGATCTGGGAAAGCTACATGGAGGACTACTGTCTCTAAGCCTGAGAGACTGGCCTGTGGTGGGTGCCTTGCTGCAAGAAGGAGAGAAAAAGACTGAGAAAGACTTTTGAATCAACTTGTGCTGTGTGAACAATCTCCAAGGGCTTGCTGGTAAACGTGCCCCCTGAACTGCGCCCCAGGAACAGTGGGCGCTACCCCTCCCTGGAAGAAAGGAAGCTGCTGCTGGTGAATTGCAACCGCTGACCCCAGAGAACTTGTAGGCCCCCATCTCGCCGAGCAACGTGACCTCTGCCCGACTGTGCTGCTCTGAGCACCGTGACGGCCTGCCCCGCCTGGCCTGAACAAAGTGAACTGCTGCCCCCCTTGAGCTGGAGCTCGCACCGTAAGGAGAGACTGTCGTATTCCAAGCCCCGAGCCTCTGTGGCCCGAGCCGTAGAGACCACTGCGAGGATCGACGACCCTCAAGTTCGCCCCTTCTGGATGACGCCGACAGCGCTGTGCCGCTGAAATCACCCCCGAGCCGCCCCTCCTTCTTCCCCCCTCAAGGCGAGCTGTGGAAGTCCCGAGGCGCGCCCCCCCCCAAGCACCGTGGTTCTCTACAAGTGAAGACTACAACGCGACGTGGGACGCCCCCCCCTGTGACTGCCGAGGCCACCGCGAACTCTCCCTCAAGATCTAAGGTACTGTGCACCTCAAACTCCCCGGTACGACACGTACCTTCAACTGTGCGGCCCGGACTAGCTTTCCCGTACGCTGACCCCCGCAGGAAGCGTGAGTTGTTGCAAGGGAAGCGGCCCTGAGTGTACGGCGCATACGGACATCTGTACGACATGTACCTTCAACTGTGTGGCCCGGACTAACTTTCCCGTACGCTGACCCCCGCAGGAAGCGTGAGTTATTGCAAGGGAAGCGGCCCTGAGTGTACGGCGCTTACGGACATCTGTACGACACGATCCCTCGTCTGTACGGCCCGTACGGCCTTGTCCGCGTACGCTTACTCACGCCGGAAGCGTGAGCAATCGCAGTGAGGTGTCCCGAAGAGTGTACGGTCTGTACGAAGAGTGGTACGACGCATACAAACACCCGTACGACCCGTACAGGCGGCGCTTCGCCGCGCACAGGCCCCAAGAAGGTGTCTATTACCCCCAAAGTGTGCCTTGTGAAGAACTGTGGCCTCTGAAAGTATACCAAGTAACTGGAATCATATCTAAAGCTTAAAAAGACTGTGTTTGAAAGCCGACCTGAAGAGTTTATATAAAGAATTATATTTTTACAAATACAGTCTGGTGTCTCTGTGTGGTGGGTTGGTGATTGTTGTGGGATACCTTAAATGCTTAACCTCATGCCCTCTGGAATCTAGCCGGACTGCTCGCGCCACGTTACCTAGAGGGTGAGCAGGGGTTATTTTTCAAGAGTGATCCCTTGCCCTGACTTAGAGGAAAGGTTCCCTGCTTGTCGCAAGTGCATACCTGCGCCAAACAGAGACCCCGGATTCTAACAGGTGCCATAGCCGATCACGGGGAACTAAGTCAAAGGCAGTCTTTAAGTCAATAAATGCCAAATAAAGGCTGCCCTTACCAATCAAAACCACCTTCCAATATATTAAAAACAACCTAAAAGCTTGGTCCACCGTCCCTGTACATGCCCTAAATCCAGCTTGGTATTGGGAGAGTATATTTTCTTCCTCCACCCATTGATGGATTCTCTGTAGTAACACCCTACCAACTACTTTCTGCATGGCATCTATCAAACTAATTGGGAGGTAGTTGGCGGGATCATCCCTTTCACGTTTTTTAAAAATGGGTACCACCTCTGCCCCTTTCCATGATTCTGGTACTGCACTCCCTCTTGCAATTGAATTAATTAGAAGCATAGCATAATTTGCCGAGTTCCGAGGGTCTGCAAGAAAAAGATCTCCTGGAAGACCATCAGGTCCTGGGGCTTTTGCTGGGACTATTTTCTTTATAGCCATCTCGATTTCTTCTAATGTGAAGAAATCAGTGAGATTTGAGATAGTATAGAGGTTTGTTTGTTCGTGTATCCCCCCTCGATGAGTAGGATCTAATTCAGAATAAAGGCTCTCAAAATGATTATACCTATCTTGGCATGTGATATGGTTAGGAATCGCGTCAGGGTCTTTATTACCGTCCCGTCTGGCCTTATTCCAAAAAAGCTTGGGATCTCTGGCTATACTTGCGTCTTTTAGATCTTGCCAATATAACTCATCCCAGTCTAGTTTCGCTTGATAAATTGCAATTTTATAGGGCTTTCTGGCTTCTCTAATTAAAAGACAGTTTTTACTTTTTATTACTAAAATCAAGGCCTTTTTTTTTGTCTGCAGTCCCCATTGAACCAAGTATGGCACTTTTTGGCTCTTCTAGTTGGTTTACCTGTATTACCTACTATAAAATATGCTCCTATCTGAGCTGTCATGCTGTCATACAAATCTGGTATTTTTGTTAGTCCCCCTGGTTCCTCATTGGCCTCTAGTAATAAACGAGTGTTTTCGCTCAAAGCTTGACTTATGCCAGCTGTCAATGGTTCTTGGGCAAGATCTTTGGGCCATTTGAGGGTCCTTCTGGAATTTGAGGGTACTAACTCTTTTGTGATCATAAGGGGTTCTAAAAACTGGTTACAGGAAGGGAGAGAGACCCAAGGATTGGCTATAGTACTTAATGTGTTGTGGTCACTGTCAGTGGAAGGGAGAACTTCCATATCCAGTATCTTTTTCCATAACCTCACATCTACTAATATGTAGTCGATTTGTGAAGGGCAATTAATTCTATTGAATGTATTGGCTCCTGTGACATCAGAAGGGGTTCTTCCATTCGCAGCCCTTAATCCAAATTCCAATGTGAGTGCATTAATCTGGATTGCAATTTGAGACCGTTTTTTGATGGGGGGTAAATTTAATGTTGGGACGCCCCATTGGGGAATCTACTTCATCTAACCCCATCAAATCCTCTGAGTCTAGTGGCTCAAAAGTGCAATTAAAATCGCCTGCAATCATGATACATGAGTTTGGTGCACTTTTGGCTAGCTCCTGTTCTAAGGACAGTACAATATTTGACGGTTTGCCCCCAGGTGTGCCTCTTATGTATACATTAAACAACTCCACGATTTTACCACATCTATGTCCCTTAATTGTGAGCCGCATGATATCTAGGTTATCACAATGATGTTCAATAATTTGGCAGACCATATCAGTCTTAATCCAAACAATGAGGCCTCCGGAAGGCCTTCCCCCTCCCCTTGGAAACAGCAGATTTAAAATAACAAACATAGCCAGATTTGTATAATGGGACTAGGCTCCATGTTTCTTGGAACATGCAGATATGATGTTCCTCGATCAAGTCATTCCAGTCAGGTAGGGACATTTTCCTATAAAGGCCTGCAATGTTCTATGAGAGAATCTTAAACTGCGATAATGAAGTTTTATTACAAGAAAAGTTTTGACATTTCAATTGAGATTGGGCCGGTGACTGGGCGAGAATATTATTAGATGTTACCACCCCCTGATCTCTTGGGCCATTGGTCAAATTATTGCTATGGATACTAAATTTTGGGGAAGTTTGAGAGCCATCAGGGGTGACATTCATTCCAAGATTACCAAGGACATTTAAAGTATTGGGGGTTGTAATGGGTTGTGACTTCTGTCTAAACTAAACGGGCTGCCCTAGTCAATCCACGGCCTCAAGCAGGGACCCACTAGGAATGGATGATAACTGCGAACTATCGTTGGCCCTAGTTGTAGCAATTGTGGGAAAGCGCCTAACCTGGATAGATGAAAAATCAGGAGAGCAGGTTCTATACTCCAATGCCAAGAGATTTTCCGCTAGGTCAGAGTTAATCAGGGTAAGCTCGATACAATCCGATAGTTGACTAATGGACGTACGTCTCCTTGCTCTAACTATGTCTTCCCTGATCAACGAGCGGCAACCCCTAACGTGTCACAGCCTATGAATGGACTTTGGGGGCGTGGCCTGCTGCGCAGCGAGATGGCCGCTCTCTGGGTGAGCTCTGCTGGCCGGAAAACAATTCTGACATTATCCTGCACTTCGGGGTGAGACCGAGCTGCCCGGACCGGTAGAAATAGCAGATGGGGCGGTGTGGCATCTGCGGAGGTGCATAATTCCCGTCCTGTCTTGGTCTGTCGGGTGCTGCTGCCCGCTGAACTCGGGGGCGGTGCTCGCCGGCGGTGTCTGCTGGAGCACAACCTGGGGAGGCGGCTACTCGAGCCCGAGACGGACCTGCCAGACGCGGCCTGTGCCAAGAAAAGAGCAGCGTGGACTAGTGGGGCTTAATCCTGGTTGCTGCTGGCGGCGGATGTCTTTCCCCCGCAGGTGGTGAAGGGCAGTGGCGTGTGCTGTGCTTGGCGCCTGCTGGGATGTGAGACGAAGGGGCTGCGGAGAGGAGATCAAGTCTCTGCGATCCAGCTGCCATTGTTGGGTGCGACACAGAGTTTGGCGGGCCCGAGATCTGCTGCACGGAGACGCCCGGAACTCGGGATATATGGAACAGATATGATCGCCGGCGGCTGGCGCGGGCCTCGAAGCACGGACACGGTCAGTAGATTAAGGAATGTGAGACCGCCATTTTGAATCTTGCGGCTGGCGTGCTGGGAAGTGTTGGGACGACTTGGGCGCCTGAGAACGGTGTGGTCACCCGATGAGCCGTCGTAATACCGCATCGCTGCGGCCAGGGACACTGAGGGTGTGATAGCTGTTGCCCGTGTGGAGAGGTGCGGGCCGGCCTGGGGGTGGGTCCGATCGTCCTGAAGACCAGTCATAACTTTGGAGCTGTGTGCCTTGGCTGGGGGACGCTGCCGCTACGACACTGGGAGCATCGGGGGGCGCCTGGAGATCTGCGCTGTCCGCAGTGACGGAGCTACGTCTGGGGCTGCGTATGGTCTGCAGATGCAGAGGAAGCAGGTACATGGATGAGAACTGCCGTGGACCTAACTGCTGGTTGGCGACTGTGTGAGGGTGCTGTGCTGTCAACCCCCTGCGCTGCCTGTGCTACAACAAGGCATTGTTTGGGGATCGCCTGCTGGGGTAGTTGGCCCACGCGCCCCTCTGCAACGTGTATTATAGCGCGGATGTGGCCTGTGCCTCACGACTTCATAGCCGGAACCGGTTAGTGGGTGCGCTACCGGTAGTGTGGGGGTGCCCTGCTGAGGAATATCCGTTCAACATCCGATACGGTTGTGGCTGGGGGGCCCCTGCTGCTGGTTCTCCGAAAGATATAGAGACGCTACACTGACAATGGGAAAGCAGGACGCTAAACAGCCGAAGCTGACCTTCGACCAGAAGCGCTCCACGAGGCAGGTGGAGTTGGAGCCGGAATCCCAAGCAGAGGTGAGGCGTGAACAAGCGGCGGATGATCATGGCGAGGACTTGCGCACACTAATGCTTGAGATGCGTTCAAGCCTAAGAAATATTGACACCAAACTTGACAACCTTACCTGTCAATTAGACTCTGTGAAAACTCAGGTAGCGATGCACGAGACGCGTCTGGATACTCTTGAAACTCGACAATCGGAATTTCATGAGTTCCAAGTTGAAACGAAAGACCAGCTATTGCATATGGACAAATTGCTAGGCGTTATCCGAGCTAAGAACGAGGACCTAGAAGCGAGGTCACGACGCAATAACCTCCGCGTCACGGGCATTCCAGAGACAACGGCAATCTCCAAAATGGAAACCTACATAACTGAGCTCTTGCACGAACTGTTTGACCCTCACCTGTCCGCGGTGTTTGTGGTGGAGAGAGCGCACAGGTCCCTGGGCCAGAGACCTCCTGTTGGGGCGCCGCCTCGGCCTATTATTGCGAGGCTTTTGAACTACCAGGATCGTGATCTCATCCTAAAACTGGCCAGGGAAAGGGGGAACATCACGCATAAAGGTAATAATATCTCGTTCTACCCAGACTTCACCCCGGCGGTCCAGGCTGCCCGCCGTGAATTTCTTCCAGCAAAGCGGGTCCTCCTCCAGGCACAGATTCCGTACTCTCTCCTCTACCCTGCTAAACTGAAGGTGTCATTTGAGGGAACTGCCCATATATTTACTGACGCTAAGGCGGCAATGAAGTTCGCCAAACATGTGGGAGGGAGATCCACAAAACGGCTCCGTGGTGGGGCGGAGGCGGCTGAAGGCAGACTGAGTGATAATGATTAAACATGTGTATTATATTGTGCATCAACGGAGCCGCGAATATTGGTCAACTGGGAGCTACGATATGATGTAGTGGGGTGTGAATTTGTGTATCCCCGGGTTTCGTTTCATGATATCTGTTATAATGTGTTGCTCCCAGTAACTAGGTCTTGGGCGGTTCGTACCCCCTGCAGATCTTCTGGCCACCCTGTCACGTACAGGGTTGTAGCCGGCATAGCTATACCCCCTCGGGAATGCTCCCTTGCTCGATTCATGACTGTTTGGTTTTTTTTGGGGGGATGGATATTCTACAACCCGGTTGGGGGGTTGGAGTGGGTGGGGGTGGGACAGTTGGTTTTGGGTTATGGTTACTTGCCAGGATCTTTATAATATGATGTATGTCTGGTGTCCTCTACTTACGTGCAGGTCCCTGTCAAATTGGTCTTTTTACACTTTAAAAACTACAGAGGGAAATGCACAGGGTAGATAAAACATTGAACTGTCTGACCTGGAATGTTCGGGGGCTAAACGACCATAGGAAGGCACGGTTAGTGCATGCATACCTGGTGTGTCATTGTGTAGATGTCTGCCTATTGCTGGAGACGCACGTGAATGCTGCGCCGGCCCAGAGGCTGCGTCATAATAGGTGGGGACATGTCTACTCAGCTATCTATTCCAACTACGCCCGTGGGGTGGCAGTACTGATCCGACGCGGGCTAGACTGGAGGGAGGGTTCAGTGCCGAGCGATCCGGAGGGTAGGTATGTTTTGATACAGGGCCTGATATGTGGCATTTCGGTGGTGATTGTGGCTGTGTATGGTCCCAACATTGATTCCCCCATGTTCTTCCATAAACTTTGGGGGCAGGTGAAGGCTACAGGTTGCAGTACGATTCTGTGGGGGGGAGATTTCAACGCGGTGCTTGATGACAAAACAGACAGAAAGGGGGCGGCCCGAGCACTAAACCCATCGGCGGGTACTGCGTTGCGAGAGATAATTGTTGATGGCGCGCTTGTTAATATTTGGCGGAGCAGACATGAGGCTGTGAGGGAGGGAACCTGTATATCGGCCCACTGCAGCGCCTGGTCCCGCCTGGATTACTGGCTGGTGTCGCGAGACATTGCCCTGTGGACCGTGGGGGTGGAGCATATGCCCCGTTCCTTGTCTGACCACGCCCCTTGCCTGTTGAGATTGTTGATCCCGGGCAGTTCGTGGCGTCTCCCGCCTCACGCTCTACTAGACGATGCATTTAAAGAAGAGATCAGGACGGATATCACTGACTATTTTGAGCTTAATGCGGGATCGGTAGACACTCAGGCATCTTTGTGGGAAGCCTTTAAGGTTGTCATTAGGGGCTAGTGCATTGCCCGGCAGGCCGGGGTGTTGAAGGTGATACGAGGCTCCCTTGCAGCGCTGGAAACTGATATAAAACAACTCGAACGGACTTTCTTTGATACTGGAGGGGTGGAGGAGGCGGGACTGATGAAAACCAAGTTATTGGCATACGAAGAGGAGGCGTTGCGGGAGGTAAAATTTTTAGGGAAATATGCAGAGGCTAGACGATATGGTGAGGCTGGGAGACCGGGGAAGGCCTTGGCAGGCATGTTAAGAACACCGCAAGCCGCGACATACATTCATGAAATGCGCACAAAAGCTGACGATCTACTTCATGACCGGGGGGAGATCATGGGGACATTCTCTGATTTTTACTATATACCAGCACCCAAGATACATGTCCGGAGGGACTGGAATCCTTTCTGGATTCAATTGCATTGGTGTGGTTTAATAATAAACATAGGGAATATATGGACCTTCCGATAGATGCTGGAGATGTGGCGCAGGTCATTAAGAGCCTACCGTCTGATAAAGCGCCTGGGCCGGATGGTCTGACCACGGCTTTCTATAAGGCATACGCGGACGAGTTGTCGCCCAGGTTACTGGCAGTCTATGAAGAAGCCTTAGAGAAGGGAGTGCTGCCTGCAACTATGCGTGAGGCGCTGATCATCACACTGCTAAAGCCAGATAAGCCGGCAGACGACCTAGACTCCTATCGGCCCCTCTCCCTGATTAATGTGGATGTGAAGATCCTGGCTAAGTTGATTGCGAACCGGGTGCAGCCCATGCTGCCTATAATAGCACTCCCCGACCAATCGGGATTCATTCCGGGTAGATCAACCTCACATAATATACGTACGATCTTCTCCGCCCTACACTACTTACACCCTGATGTCAGGGCTGCGGTGGTGTTTCTGGACGCCACAAAGGCCTTTGACACGCTTGAGTGGCCCTATTTATTTACTATTCTGAGCAGAATGGGTTTTAGTACGCTTCTCCTCAGGAAGATCCGTTTGCTCTACACTTTACCCAAAGCCAGGGTGCGGGTGAAAGGCCTGGTGTCTGAACCTTTCTCCATCTCGCGGGGTACGAGACAAGGTTGTCCTCTCTCCCCGCTGCTATTCGCTATAGCTATGGAACCGCTAGCGGCCAGAATTCGACAACATCACACGGCAAGGGGTATAGGCTTCAGTTCTAGAAATCTCCTAATATCGCTGTACGCGGACGATGTGACCCTTTATATTATCAATCCTGAAGAAAATTTGAATCCTCTACTGCGAGAATTTGTCCGCATTGAAGGCCTTGCAGGCATTTCCGTCAATTGGTCTAAGTCGGTAATTTTCCCCCTGACCGATAATACCACAGAGGTGTCCTCCGAATACCCCCTGCGCTGGGAGGCAGATGAGGTCAAATACCTGGGGATCTGGATAAGTCGGAGCCTTCAGGCGATCTGGAATCTAAACTATGGTAGAGCGATGATGTGGTTGGGTGAGAAGGTGAAGCTCTGGACTTCACTGCCCCTGTCCCTCACAGGGCGGATTGCGTTGGCCAAAATGATTATACCACCCAAATTCCTCTACCTATTTGCCAATATACCTATACCACTTACGTCGCATTTCTTTGCTACCCTAAGATCCAATCTGGTGCAGCTGGCGTGGGCAGGCGGGCAAGCTAGGGTGGCATGGGACATACTGTCGCTGCCAATGAGACAGGGCGTCCTGGGAGCCCCGGATGTGAAGCTGTATGCCCTCTGCGCTCAGGCTCAATTTTTACATTTCTGGACCCACCCGACTCCATTTGTCCTCATGTGGCAGTGGAGCGGGATGCTGTGGCGCCCCTTCCGCTAAATGTGGCGATATGTGCAACGGCGAAACGCCCTAGAGCTGATGTGTGTCAGGACTCCAAGGTTACAGATAGGTTTGATAGCGCATCGAAAGGTCAAAGCTTTCACTCCCCGTGCTATGGAAGATACATGGATGGAGCTAACTCGGAAATGGCACCTAAAAAGGCCACCGGAACCGAGTAGCGGTTAGAGTTCTAGTGTCTAGTAGAGAACGCGCTGGAATTCCAGGTGAGGCTCGCGCTGCTTGTGAACTGCGCACTTCACCGAGAATTCCAGGGAGTCAGGAGAGCACTTCAGAGTGCGATAGCGAAATAGTCATAGTGTTGTTTTTTCTGAGAGAATATCGTTATCAGGGCAGAGAAAGGTATTCGGGAGTCTGCTGGTTATGAGTCCACGAACCCGAGTTCAAAGAAGTTTAGCGGTTTGTGAGGCATTAGTACCGTGTAGAGAGAGAGAGACGGAGCAGCGTCGCACCGAAGCATCTGAAAAAGAAGAAGAAAACGAAGCTAAGTTATCAAAAGCGTATTTTTACAATCTGTGAATAGAAATACATTTGCTGATAACAAAATAAGTAAAACGAACTTACTGTGAAGAAAAACGGCATTTCTGTAACCCAGCACTGAAGTCAAGTGCTGAATCGGCAAGACCTGTAACATGAGCAAGGTGTAAATAGTTAAAACAAGAGAAACAATACTCACCAGAGAGATAAAAGACGTCAGTTGGTAGCTGGGAAACCGAGAGCTATAAGATAAAGCCTAAAAGGAAAGGTAGAGAAAATACATTATAAAAAGATGATTAATTACCAATAGGAAAAGACCTTAAACACAGTAAGTAGAATTCTAATTGAATACAATAATACAGAGTCAAGAGGAGAGTAGAGGTCCTTAACAAATAAATGTAAATATATTGCAGGTGTGCTAAAAGAAAGAAACTGCGAATAGAGGCAGACAGCAAGGAAGATTAAAATAGATGAGAGTGACAGAAAATAGAGAAGTAAGTAAAAATACACAGGGAGAAAGAGTAGCACGAAGAGGATAAACATTTGGTTAAAGATGTCTTTCTATTGCAGACAAAGAATTCAATTAAGGATGAAAAGAGCACACACAGAAAAGACTACATAAAAATAGAAGAGGAGCTGTGTTCTGGGATTAGCAGGGTAAGGAAGCGAGATAACAGGGTTTAAAGAATAAAGACAGGTTTAAGGACAAAAAGGGTTTATGATAACATTAACTTCTGTCTGCAGGTTTACCTCATCAACAACAGAAGTCTGCAGGACGGACTACTGGAGAAACCAGCCAGAACAGTCTCTTCTCTCTTTTGTTATTTTATCCACTTTTCCCCCTTCCCCCATGAAAGCCTCTCTAGAGACTTGTTACACTAAGCTCTAGGTTGTTGTCGGGGTGGATTCGGGAGCTAGCATCTCTGTTCCTGTGTAGTAGCGTACAGTGATTTAAATCTGACAATGTGGACACGGCTGGGACACTACAATAGGTCTGGGAGGAGTTGCGAAAAAGAGCGGGGGATCCAATGCTCTATGCCCCCTCGCTCCTCCTGATGCATAACCCGTTGCTGTTGTGTGTTGCGGATGGCGTTGCTAAGCGCCTAGTGGAAAAATTGCATCTTCGTACCTTTGCTGACCTCTTCCCCAACGACAGGTTCCTATCCCCCCCGGTAGCTGAGGGGGACTGCACGGTGCCCTTCTCTGAACTATTTTTGTATCATAAATTGCGGGTGGCATGCCGCGCGCTCAGCGGGGACTTTCCTGAGGCCCCGCCGACCTTTGCTGCTCTTGAGGCAGTGGTGGGTTCCCCGTCCTCACGCAAGTTAGTCACTCGTATATACAGGCAAATGCAAAACACGGCGCCGGTGGCAAAGCCTAAGTCCCTTCAGTATTGGAATGAGGAGCTCCAATCCCCGCAGTCCGAAGACCAATGGGAGTTCTGCTGTGGGCAGCTAACTGAGCTGTCACCCAACTATAAGCTACGACTAATACACTTTAAATACTTACACAGATTCTAAAGAACCCCTATCAGTCTGAAAAAAATGGGGCTTCGGGAGACTGATGAGTGTTGGAGATGCAGGTGTTCCCCGGCTTCCTTTTTACACATAGCGTGGTCCTGCCCGAGGTTGGAGAGGTATTGGTCTCAGATTTTTAATTTGCTTAACCAAATTGTTGGTCTCTCAGATGTCCCGTCCCCTGCGCTTGGGATATTGGGTTATGTCAGAGACACTCCACCAACATCGTGCAAACTGCATGCGCTGCTCCTGTTATTTGCTAAAAGACAAGTAGCGCTTCATTGGGGCAGATGTAGGGTGCCCACAGTGAAGGGTTGGTTGGCTGCCGTGACATATGGGTATACACAGCTGAACACGTTCTGGGAGATGATGCCGTCTGCGTCCCGGCCCCGCGATATTTGGGAACCATTTGTAAGTTGGGCCCGGGAGCGTCAAGGCATGGAGTCAGAGGGTACTATCTTGAATGAGTGAGCTCTATGGGATGGGGTGGGGTGGATGGGAGGACGCTCCGTATGTAGAGATGACACGCTGTTTACTCCCTATGCTGTGAGTGAAACTGTAGCAATGTACCAGCTCCGATTATTGCCTGTGCAGTCCTTTACAATTGTCTTTCCAGGCGATTATGCTGCAAACTGAGGCCCCCGGAGCTCCTAGATCCAGTTTGGTATTCTGCATTGCCTCCTTTGAAATTGACGGGCGAGTATTGCACTTTGTTCATTTATGTATGACACCTGTAAACATACTGTATATAGATGTACCACAATGCTGGCTGGTTGATTCTGTTGGTTGTATTAATTTTGTCAACATAGCAGAAATGTTTAATAAAATTTAAAAAAAAAAAAAAAAAAATGAATGGACTTGTTTATCAGGGATTCGGTGTTCTCATTTTTAGTACCTATTTTGGGAACATTGACCATATAAACTGTCTGAGCATGACTAGTAAAGCAAGGTGATTCTGCATTTTTTCGGAGAGATGTATTACCACCCAAAGAAGGAATAAATGGGGCGTTGCTTAATCTTCTACAGTTTGCTACTGCTTGTGAGTAGGATTGTTTTTGCAGAGTATTAGGAGGGGGGAGTCCAGGAGGACCTAAAGGCAAAGTAGATTGAGTCTTAATAGTACGCTGTGAGTGGACGACGGAAGCTGGTGGCGCAACACTGTCTATTTGATCTCCTAGCGGTGATATGAGATGCAAGTTGGATAAAGCACGAATGGCTGAAGTATGCGATACGTTATTAGAAACTAGGAGCTTGACAGTAGCCACTAACTCCTCAATTGTTGCTTTCAAGGACCCAACCTCCTCCCTAAGCAGCTTGACCGTGTGGAAAAGGATCTGTGGGGATAGAGGGCCTGTGTTATCTGTCTCGTTTTGGCTCCTCTTCGAAGTTATAGTGGGATGTGAGGGTTGTACTTCCTCATGGGGATCAGACTTCCCAGCCAAAGCTGCAAACCGATTTGTACAGGTGATTAGAGGGTCTATATGGCACGCTACATCCTGGGCAGGAAGGATAGACAGTTGGAGAGGAAAATCAGGCGTCTGAAAAGCTGACTCTGGTTGTGTTATCTCTCGACAAACAACTGTTTCCTTACGTTGTACTTTCTGGAACATTGATGGAACAATAGTAGGGCGTGGAGGGGTAGGGTCTTTTGGAGATGTCAAGTTAGCAGAGTCGGTGGCAACCGGGAGATCAACTCCCAATATCCCCTCGCATTCTATAATAAGATGATCACTTCTGTCCATAACACAGTTGTTATTCGTGGCTACTTTCTTGGCTAGTTTCCTAGCCTTTTTCTCTTTTCCTACCCCACCAGTAGAACCACTTGCCCCCCCCCCCCCCCCCCCGAACTCTGGCGCTTTTGAGCGCGAGGCTGATCTGGTCCGTCCCTCCAGGGAGCAAGGCACTCTGGGACTAGAAGTCCCCACTAGCAGCAGGCAAGCAGCCTCTGGTGTAAGGAACGTCCCGCGGGGAAAGGAAACTAACTCCTGTCCCTTGCTTTTCACTAACACTGTGAGTACATGGGATGAGGTGAGGCAGTTACAGGAAGAGGCAGGAGAAGAAGAAAAGAAACAGTGGATAAAATCAGGATGTGCACCATGGGAGGTAGACAGGGTTTTGGTTTATCGTGATGGAAGAGCAGTAATGCCTGATAGCATGATCTCTACCATGGCACGGATGTACCATGGGCAGGCACATATAGATAGGGATGCCATGATTAGACTTTTCAAACAGACCTGGTATAACGCCAAGTTCCGGCTTGTAGCTGAAAGCCTTTGTCAAAGATGCCTTATATGCCAGCAATATAATCCAGGAAGAAAAACAGTGGTGAGTTTGGGAACCATAGGACGGGAGGGAGGTCCTTTCACCAGAATGCAGATTGATCTCATTGAAATGCCCCATGTAATCGGCTAAGATAAGTCCTAGTAATTGTCTGCCTGCTTTCACGTTGGCTGGAGGCTTACCCGACCAGAAGGAGAGATGGAGTTACTGTAGCGAAACTTCTATTGAGAGAGTTCATTCCTAGGTTTGGTTTCCCAGGAACGATTAAATCAGATAGAGGAAAGCATTTCCAGAATGAAATTATAAAATTGAATTGTGAAGCATTGAATGTACAACAGAAACTACATTGTGCCTATCGCCCAGAGGCTTCTGGAGTAGTAGAACAAATGAATGGCACCATTAAGAACAGATTGGGAAAAATGTGTTTGGCCACAGGTCTAAAATGGCCAGATGTCTTGCCTCTTGTGCTCATGACTATTAGGTTGATTCCTGATAGGAGCACTGGTCTGAGCCCCCATGAAATTATTATGGTTAGAGCGATGAGACATGATTTCATTCCTGTCAACAAACTACTGCCTATATCTGATGACTTCGTTTTGGATTATTGCAAGGGGTTGGCTGATACCGTTCGTTCTGTGTTTCATCAGGTTGGACCAGATGCAACCACCGTTGAAAAGAAGCCAGCTCATGATTTGAGTCCTGGACACTGGGTACGAATCAAAGTACATAGAAGGAGAAATTGTCTGGTCCCACGCTGGGGGAAATCACGTCAAGTGAATCTGACTACAACGACTGCTGTGAAGTGTGCCAAGGTAAAGAATTGGATTCATGCTAGTCACACTCTTCGAGTTCCTGGTCCTATAAATAGATCTGAAGAAGAGTATTTGGAAGAGTCTGATACCAGTTCTGAGTCAGAATCAGAAGAAACAAGAACAAGACAAAGCCCAAGAATGGGAGAAGCGGATTTGAGCCAAGTTGCGGAGGCGGAGAATATACCACTAAGGAGACGACTGGAAATTTCTGACACTAGCTCCGAATGAGAGACTGAACAGGTGGGAATACAAGAAAGGAACAAAGAAAATATTGAAGAAACTGAACAAGAAATTTTTGATAAAGAAGCACCAAGTACAAGCACAAGAGAAATTCCGCCTGAAATCATAGAAATAGTGAGGAATTAGATACAGAGAGTGAGGGTAAGATTATTGCGGAAGACCCCCGAGGAGGTGTAGGGACGACACACATCCAGGTAGAAAAAGGGACAGTTAGTCAGCAGGAAGATTGCATGGAAGAAACACGAGGAGAGTTAAACGTAGATAGTGAACCTGAGGTCCTGAGAACAAAATCCAAAGAAAGTAAAAGTCAAACTGATACAGAATCTGAATAGAGTGAAGAAGAAAGCCAAGGGGGAAGAACTTTGAGGAAAAGAGCTTGGAAGACGGAGCGAGGTGAGAAGGAAAAAAAGTTGAAGAGGTCGTCGAGAGCGGAAATTTGGCCTAATAAACTTAAAAGATTGAGATACCGACTAACGAGAATAAAATCTTCTAACGCTGAACAAGTGAATGAAGTGTCTAGTCAAGAGAAATCAGAAGACACTGATCAGGCACACTTGAAAGGAGCAAAGAGGATAAAGAAATCAAAACAGAAGTACAAGTCACCAGAGTGGACATATGTGGCACTTCCTGATATACAAGAGGAAGCAGATAGCCAAGAAAGTCTAGGAGTGACTGTGCAGGAAGTGGTTGAAAAAGAAGATTCGGAAATCCTGAGAGTTATCTTATCTGATATCAGAGAAGAGACGGATGATCAGGAAGTTCTGAACCAAGATTGTGAAAACAGAGACAAAGACGATCCATGCACGGATTGAAATGACAAAGAAAGGCACAAGCAATTACAACGTCGGACAAGACACGTAACTGGAAGAACCAAGTAGGCAATCAAAGCCTTAGGTTTAGACAAAAATAAATTGTGAATGAAAAGAGGCTAAGTCAAAAGACACTGATCATTTCCGAAATGGCAAACACAGAAGGTAGAAAACCTACATGTGGGTTTCTCCGAAGATGGTGTAAAATGTGTTTTTGTTGTACAGGATTACTAATGCTTGTATGGATCATATTAGCAATGATGGTTTCATTTAGAGTAACATTTGAAGAGGTAGAAAACCAGACCAAGAACGGGACTAATAGAGGAGAGATTTATGATACTCATGTTACTAAACTGGTAGACGGAACAGATTTTCATAAGGATAAGTCTATAAATGATTTCTCTAATAATGTTTTTTCAAAGTTGCTGTACGAATATGTAAAGACTATGGAAGTTAGAGATTGTTATGTTTGTATGCAGTTACCTGCATCTGTGTCAGAAGGTGTCACCTATCATCACCTTCCTTTGACATATGGGATAACTTGTAGTGTGTTAGCAAGTTTGTTCTATAGAACAGGGAAATTAGAATACTATTATACTGATGTAGATAATGTTTTCTCACAGATACCTGTAGGCCCCGAACTAAACAAGGTGATTCCTGGTAGAATTGTAGGTGCATTTTTCTTAGAAACAAGAGAATTAACTTTAGAAGAAGTGTTTAAGAATAATCATACTTGTAGTATGAGAAAAGAAGAAAAAACATTCCTGAACATGGTAGAGGAGAGGAGAATTAAGATGCAAAGAAAATAGTCTGGGGAAAAGATGGAAACAACATTTTGGTATGCTGAAAGGAAAACCATTTAAAGGGAGAAACAAATCCCGCAATAGCTTTAGATTGGCCTCAGAGAGGGAAATTGTGCATCAGTAAAGATAACACTGCTTATGATAATTACTTTGTAGGTGCAAGTGAATGCCATGACTTATATAAAATCAAGGGAGGATGGGGATTTAAAGGAGGAAATGATCCGGTAGTCCCTGCAATATATTACATCTGTGGGAACAGGGCTTATTATAGGTTACCGGACCACTGGTACGGTACATGCTACCTAGGCCTTATTTTCCCAAAAATATTTAATGTGGGAAGGGGAGAGGACGGTTTGCATGAAATAGGTAGACAACTAACACGTAGAAGGAGGGGGAGTTGGTCATAAATTATAGGCGATATATTGGAGCACTGATACCAGCCGTTGGAATATCTCTGAATACACATAAAATTAGAAAATTGTCTACAGTTGTGGATCACTTATCGACAAGCACAGCTGGAGGGTTCTTAATGGTGAATACAGAATTGGTTGCCATGAGAGCGATGATTATGTAAAGTTGCAAAATCGACTTGCCATTGATATTATATTGGCCAAAGAGGGAGGAGTCTTTGGAATGCTGAAGGTACAACATTGCTGTACTTACATTCCTGACAAAAGTCAAAATTTTAAGAAATACATTAAGAATATAACTGATTTGCATGAAGAAATTGTTTCACTGGAGGTTGAAAGTGTTTGGGAGAAACTTGGTAAAAGTGTTTCTACTATAAAGAGTTTATTAACAAAATTAGGTAGTTCATTTGTGAGTAAAATACTAATACCAGTGACTTGTGTGATAATGCTGATACTGATATTAAGACTAGGGTGTGTATGTATAAAAAGAAGAAAGTTACAAAATAAAATAAAAGGAGAGATTGAGAAAAGAAAGGAGAAAGAAATAGGAGAAAGAGAAATAGGAGATATAGAACTAGAAAAATGCAAAGAAAACATGTACAAGAAAACAAGAGAAGATGAGATGGGAAATACTATGATGTAACATAATAAATGCAAGGGAACTGAGTAAACATTTCCGTAGAAAATTTGACATTTTATTGTGATTTGTGGTGATGTTAAACATCGCCAAAGGGGGGATTGATGGAGCAGGTAAAACAACATTTTGTATACCTCCTCTATTTTGCATGAAATTAATTACGTAATCATTTTAAGTATTAACTTGTATTACCTAGTGTAATAAACACAAGATTCACGTGGGACTAAAATGCTATTGCATGGCAAACAATTAAATGATTAACTGTGGTACGCAAACTAACCTTAGAATGTGGTGAAATAGAGAATTGCATGATTCATGTTGCTTTTGTGATGGTTTGTGCTTCCAGTGCTGCAGAATGGTGAGTATTATTGCTTTAAATGTTGCTACAAGCTAGAAAGATACTGATATATATTGGGATTAGCGTGGGTTTAAACATTAGAATCTTAAGTTCTATATTTTAATTACCGTTATGTTTGTCTTTGCTTAAGTTGGCATTTGGGCTTACTAGACCGCAGTACTTAAGATGGAGTTCTGAAGATGCCACCGTCATGTGAGCGCGATGTCTACTGCACAGAATCGGATGGCTCTGGAGATCTCCAAGCGACCTCCGACACGAACCAGAGTGTTCCTTGTCAAGGATAGGAACATGGAGGACTGCCAAAACGAAGAATGGTGCGAATGATCGAGGGGACAATGAAGGACCTGTACAAAAAGGCTTGCATGTTGTTACTTCTGAACTTTTGCCTGTGAATTACCAAAAAGAATACAATTGAGAAATGTCATGCCCGGTCTCATGGTAAACAGGCAAACCTGGGAACATTTGGGAGACTTGCAAGTTGAAATTGGTTTAGCCAATCAGAACACATTCTACCCCTAAATTATTGCACATTGACATAAAAATTAAGGAGAAAAAAAGGTATAAAAAGTCCAGGATCGTTCATTCTTTGCTTGATTCGTTGGTTTGCTAGAATGACCATCTTTGGCTTTGGGACTGCGCCAAACTGAAGGAGATTTCCTGGTTTACTTGGGTTTTCTTTGAATGCAAGAGGATGATTCCATCGGAAGTGTTTTGATTATTACTGTGGGTTGACGGGTTCCTCTGGAGATTGTCGCAGAGACTGGAATAATATTCGGGGTGGTCGGAAGGTCGCCAATATTCAAAATTCGGTAAATATAAATGTTATGAAAATGTTATGATAAAGATCAAAAGATAGGAGGTCTCCTAAATAGATGAATTATTTGAACTGTAACCCTGAATATGCTAATGCAGAGCGAACTAAATTAGATAAACTAAAATTGGATTAATAAGAAATTAGTTTGTGATTCTTAAATAAGGTATTGAAAGTTAACCGCAGGTTTCCGATCCTTTAATCGTGTTTTAGCTGGTTCTAAATCACTATCAACCAGTCCAACTAATTGGTCCATCGACCAAGTGGTGGAGTGCCTTGATGTCAAAGTTAGGATTCTATAGGTGCTAATGTATATAATGTGTTTAATGTAAAGGAATTATACTCGATAGATAACAAGGTACCCCACATGTCCAGCGCTTCTTTTTTCTCCTGTGCACAGATTCGAGTGAGACGTATGAGTGTTGGTGTTATGGGCCCCACCAATGAATGAATGAGTTAGCGTGGTGATGAGTCTGTGACATAGGGGAAATATGTAAATCTGCCCTTTTCCGCTGGAGCATGTGCATCCAATTTTCAAAGAGCACAAGCAAAAGTAATCCTGTAAGGTGTAAAAAAAACAGTCTGTTCGTTATGATAAACGAAGCCTCAAAATAAAGACTATGAGCCTAATGATACAGCATCCATATTAACGGCTGTAAAAGACCTATTGTATAGCAACGCGTGCCGCTTCATGTGGAGAAGTCTTTGCATTTACCCAGCGTTTTTTACTACTTTGCTACTAAGCCTTGAAAAAGTCGTCTACACGACGAAACACGTGTCTGCTTTCTGCGTCTACGCTGCATACTTCGCGTCAACACAATCAAGATTTTTTCTTGTCTACTTTATTAGGATTGTTGTATGATCTATTGTACACATTGTATGGTTCTATATTCATTAAAACCAACTGACAACTAGGTTGATTGCTAAACTAATTTGCTGCTGTGCTCTGTACTATATGTTTTATAAGAATATCTTGTTGAAGTGCTGCTCACCTAAGATGGCCGCCGTGAGTTAGTAGCGTGATGATGTCATCATGTTTTTTGCATATGAGTCACGAGAGCATGCACGGGAAGTAGTACCGACGGATGATGTATTCTCCTAAATGAGAATACATCGTATTTTATGGCAAGGCCTGGAGGCCAATATTATGCATAATACCTTTATTGCTCCTCAAACATAGCAGCAACATCACTTAGAATTAGAATACAAAAACACTCTAGAACACTGAACATGCTTATAAACCCAAGACAGTCAGCCATTTTCCTCTTTTGTTGCTGCTCGAACACAAGATAAGTACATACATATGTATTGTCTTAACTTAACCCCTTCAGCGCTGCGCGGATTCCCGCGCGGTGCTGAAGGTTCTGAGCGCAGGCGGGGCCATGACGGAACGGTTCCGTCATAAGCACAGCCCAACCGACGTGCATGACGGAACCGTTCCGTCACAAGCGTCGAAGGGGTTAATTTAAATAGAGTATTAGTATAACTGATGGTATTGAAGTTTATTAGTATAACTGATGGTATTGAAGTTTATTGAATTAGGTAGGAGATTTAAATATGAGAAAGGTTTTACGGTTTTAAAAATGATTTTTGCTCATTAAATTGCGTTAAAATAAGTTAAAAGATTAATTTATACTGTTGGAAGGTCTCTCTGTTGAGATTTTTATGGGGAAGAGTTTTGGTGTGTTTTGAAGAAAAATTAAGGATCGGCAGTTTAAACGCGCTGGATGGTTGCGCATGAGGGTTTACCTTTGAATGAGGTCTCGTGGTTTTGGAGCGCGAGGGCAGACTTGGTAGCGCGTGCAGGTCCGCGCTAGAGCAGGAATCTGGACGCGCTCAAGCGCTTAGTAGAAGTGCGCTCGAGCGGAGAGTATGACGCGTTCAAGCGCATTGTTTGAAGTTTAATGGGCTTGACGAGATGTTTGGAATAAATGAGCCGCCGTACTCACGCAACGTACGGCGGTCATTTTAGAAGCTTGGGAAAGATCATATTTGTTAATAAAGGGTATTGTGTCGGCCATATTTTGGGAAAGAAGAGTTATTCGAGGCGTTGTCAGTTTCAGTCAGAAACTAATCGTTTTTACTCGGAGAGGTCGGATTTTGGTCAGAAGGTGTCACTATTCGCTGGTTTTGTAGTTTTAAGATGAGTTATTTGTAGAAAGGTAGGAGTTAGGTGAATTGGATAGGAAAATGTATAATAAGTTTGGAAAGGGTTGGATAAAAGAATTTTATTTTTGCTATAAAATGGAAAATTGTGAGACAAGTTTTGAGGAGAAGATGAAGACATATATGGAGAAAATGTTTAAAGGATTATCAGCATCTATTGATAAAAAGATTGAAAATACTTTTGAAAAAAGTATGAAGAAAAAAGAGTGTAGACAGAGGTCTGGTGAGGAAGAAAGTTTTTGGACTACCGAGGAGGTTGGGGTAGTGGCAGGAGTGTCTGGAGAAGGAGCTAAAAGGAAAGAAAAAAGGAAAAATGTTTTTAAAGGGAAAAACATGAGGGATGATGAACGTAAGGTTCAGAAAGGGAAGGCTATAAAGGCCAAAAATAGCGCTATAAAGGCGCATAAGAGAAAACATAGTGCAGTATCATGTGATTCAAGTTCATCCTCAGGAGATGTTGAGTTAACATGTAGCTAAAGCCTGGAAGAGTCGGCTATTGAGGAGGTACCTAAGAAAAAGAGGAAAATAGATGAAAAGGAAATTAAATTGGAGGTTGGGGATTTTGTAGATCCTCAAGGAGAGGATATGTTTGATCTGTTACTGATACAACATCCATTGTCACCACAATGGACTCCGGACGATCATGTAGCCAGATATATAAGATATTGGATAAGGAGGGAAATCCCTAAAGATGTAAGAACAAGGCTACGTTCGGAATGTCCAAGACCTAGTCTTAATAGTAAGGTGGCATACACACCAGAGCTAGATCAAAAGATGCTAGCGTTCATACATAAAGGTGGTAAAGACCCGAGAAGGGGTCTAGACAAAGGATTGAAGGGTTGTCAAGACAGGCTTTTGGACGTCTTGGGACCGCTTACAAATTTTTTTGATATGTGTGAAGAGGCACACAGTAACATTACTGGTGTAGATGTAGTTGAGATGCGCCAGTGGATACAAAGAGCGATATGTCTCCTTGGGAATGCCAGTGCGGCCTTGTGCATCGAAAGAAGGAAGAGTATTCTCTTCAAAATTTATCCCAAACTTGCAGAACTGGCTACTAAGGAGTTAGGCGAAGAGAGCGAAGGTCTTCTTTTCTGGGATGACTTCGTTAAAGATATGGCCAGATATGTTGGGACATTCAACAGTTTACAAAAAGTACAGAAAGATATAAGAAAGGTTTTTGGTTCGGCCCGGCAATCACAGGGTCGGTTTCCTGGCCGAGGTCAAGGCTTTACCAGAAGCAATTTTGGGAGAGGATCTAGACCCTACGGGACAAGTTATGGAGGAGGATATGTATTTACAAGATCGGATCAGGGAAGTTTCTTTCCGCAAAGGCAAAGAGGAGGAGCAAGGGGCTCTCGTGCAGAAAGGAGGCCTAGAGGAGTTTCAGGTGAGATCGCTAGCAGACCATTCATTTACTCAAATAAAATTGGGCGGCAGACTAGCCATTTTGTTTCGAGATGGCAGGAAATTCCTCAAGACCCGTGGGTGTTGGAAACAGTGACTGGTTACAGGATAGATTTTATCAGTACTCCTGTTTAGGAGAGAGTACCAAAGATTTTAAGGTTCTCAAGAGAGATGGAATTATTAGTGACAAAGGAGGTGATAGCTTTGGAGGAGAAAGGTGCAATAGAGGCTGCAAGAGAGGTTCCAGGTTGTTTCACAAGCAATTTGTTTTTAGTAGAGAAAAAGAAAAGGGAATGAGACCAGTAATAAATCTAAAGGAATTAAACGATTGGGTTGGTTACAATCACTTCAAGATGGAAGGGATTCATATGTTGAGAGATCTGTTTAGGAGAGGAGATTGGTTGCCAATATACCTATACCACTTACGTCGCATTTCTTTGCTACCCTAAGATCCAATCTGGTGCAGCTGGCGTGGGCAGGTGGGCAAGCTAGGGTGGCATGGGACATACTGTCGCTGCCAATGAGACAGGGCGGCCTGGGAGCCCCGGATATGAAGCTGTATGCCCTCTGCGCTCAGGCTCAATTTTTACATTTCTGGACCCACCCGACTCCCTTTCAGCCTCATGTGGCAGTGGAGCGGGATGCTGTGGCGCCCCTTCCGCTAAATGTGGCGATATGTGCAACGGCGAAACGCCCTAGAGCTGATGTGTGTCAGGACTCCAAGGTTACAGATAGGTTTGATAGCGCATCGAAAGGTCAAAGCTTTCACTCCCCGTGCTATGGAAGATACATGGATGGAGCTAACTCGGAAATGACACCTAAAAAGGCCACCGGAACCGAGTAGCGGTTAGAGTTCTAGTGTCTAGTAGAGAACGTCCTGGAATTCCAGGTGAGGCTCGCGCTGCTTGTGAACTGCGCACTTCACCGAGAATTCCAGGGAGTCAGGAGAGCACTTCAGAGTGCGATAGCGAAATAGTCATAGTGTTGTTTTTTCTGAGAGAATATCGTTATCAGGGCAGAGAAAGGTATTCGGGAGTCTGCTGGTTATGAGTCCGCGAACCCGAGTTCAAAGAAGTTTTGCGGTTTGTGAGGAAAGCGGCAGGTCTCCGTGTTGTGAGGCATTAGTACCGTGTAGAGAGAGAGAGAGACGAAGCAGCGTCGCACCGAAGCATCTGAAAAAGAAGAAGAAAACGAAGCTAAGTTATCAAAAGCGTATTTTTACAATCTGTGAATAGAAATACATTTGCTGATAACAAAATAAGTAAAACGAACTTACTGTGAAGAAAAACGGCATTTCTGTAACCCAGCACTGAAGTCAAGTGCTGAATCGGCAAGACCTGTAACAATGAAGTGGTTGTTAGAATTACATGTTAGAAAAACATGAGCAAGGTGTAAATAGTTAAAACAAGAGAAACAATACTCACCAGAGAGATAAAAGACGTCAGTTGGTAGCTGGGAAACCGAGAGCTATAAGATAAAGCCTAAAAGGAAAGGAAGAGAAAATACATTATAAAAAGATGATTAATTACCAATAGGAAAAGACCTTAAACACAGTAAGTAGAATTCTAATTGAATACAATAATACAGAGTCAAGAGGAGAGTAGAGGTCCTTAACAAATAAATGTAAATATATTGCAAGTGTGCTAAAAGAAAGAAACTGCGAATAGAGGCAGACAGCAAGGAAGATTAAAATAGATGAGAGTGACATAATATAGAGAAGTAAGTAAAAATACACAGGGAGAAAGAGTAGCACGAAGAGGATAAACATTTGGTTAAAGATGTCTTTCTATTGCAGACAAAGAATTCAATTAAGGAATAAAAGAGCACACACAGAAAAGACTACATAAAAATAGAAGAGGAGCTGTGTTCTGGGATTAGCAGGGTAAGGAAGCGAGATAACAGGGTTTAAAGAATAAAGACAGGTTTAAGGACAAAAAGGGTTTATGATAACATTAACTTCTGTCTGCAGGTTTACCTCATCAACAACAGAAGTCTGCAGGACGGACTACTGGAGAAACCAGCCAGAACAGTCTCTTCTCTCTTTTGTTATTTTATCCACTTTTCCCCCTTCCCCCATGAAAGCCTCTCTAGAGACTTGTTACACTAAGCTCTAGGTTGCTGTCGGGGTGGATTCGGGAGCTAGCATCTCTGTTCCTGTGTAGTAGCGTACAGTAATTTACATCTGACAGAGTGAAGTGCCCAAGTTACATTTTACACCCGAACAGAGATGGCTGAGGGAATAGACTTACAAGGGTTAGGAACCATATTAGATACCATACAAAAAGAGTTAAGTGCAGTCCGAGAGAAAAACCAGAGCCTTAGAGTAGAAGTAGTAAACTCTAGAAAAGAGACCGCAGAATTGGCGCAAAGGTTTAGACAACCTTTTGGTTCTGGGTCGGACGCTCAAGCCTCATTACCAGAAGGGACTAATAGGATGACTACTCAGGTGATTCACTCCCTCTCACCCGTCATTCCATTAGCGGCACCAGAGCGTTTTAGTGGGGATCCACAGATGGCTCAAATATTCATTACGCAGTGTTCGTTACATTTCATGTGCCGCCCTTCCATTTTTCCTGATGCTCAATCTCGAGTAACCTTCGTGTTATCATACCTAAGTGGGGATGCAGCATCCTGGTCTTTGCCTCTGATTTCGAAGGACGATCCCATATTGCGGAATAATGAGAACTTCAAAGAAGAGTTTCTTCGAATATTTGACAGAAGGCGGATATCCCAAGCCGTAGACAATGAGCTACTTGACCTGAAACAGGGGAATCGCGATGTGGTCTCTTATTTGGCTCAATTCAATAAACTAGTGGTGGAAACCAACTGGCCTGAGAGTAAGAGAGCGGCGGTGTTCTATCGTGGTTTAAAGGATGAGTTAAAAGATGCATTGGCTGGAATACCCAATAGACCCACAGAAATCTCAGCGTTGGTAGACTTGGTGTTGGAAATCGATTTCCGTCAAGGGGAAAGAAAAGGTGAAAAATGAAAAGAATTCAAGTCGGTGGTTCCAAGATTTGATCGAGTCAGGTCGGAAGGAGGACGAAGTTATGAAGGTCAGAAGAGCATCGAACCTATGCAGATTGGTACAAAACGGGGTCCTCTTTCCAAAGAAGAGAAGGAAAAAAGAAGAGCCAGCAATCTTTGTATGTACTGTGCATTGGGAGGCCATTTTGTGCGTGCTTGTCCAAAGAAACCCAAGGGAAGTTTCAAGCCGAAGGAAAACTAAAGGCACCATCTGTTGGAGGAGTTGAACAGGTGGATGCAATTTTAGATCAGACTCCAAAAGAACATAGAGTGGCCAATACTCTACAGTCTGCAGCGCCACATCTAATTTTATCGATGGAAATCAGATTCCGACAGGTGACGCTGATTGGAGTCTCAGTGATGATCGACTCGGGAGCCACCGGAAATTTTTGTGACTTAAGGTTTGCAAGCAAGGTGGGAATCGAGGCCATCAAAAAGTGAGCCCGTTAGAGCTGTGGATGGAACCAATCTGTCCTCAGGTCCAATAGTCAGCCACACGGAACTAATACATCTGATCTCGAATGACGGACATGAGGAGAAGATCTAGTTTAACTTGATCGATGCCCCCCAATTCCAATTGATCCTTGGACCTCCCTGGCTTACTGAACATAACTCAACAGTCAACTAGAGTACCAGAGCCATTAATATGGAATCAGATTATTGTTTAGGAAATTGTTTTGGAGGTCAGCAAATGGAGCAAGAGGTTAATCCTGCACATTCGTTGTGTCAGACTGGGGAATCAATTTGTGTAATTTATTTTATTTATTTATTTTTATTTTAGCGATTTATAAAGCGCCTGGTGACCCGGAGGCATCCCCGCGCTATGAAATCAGTGGAGACCTGAGGGGAGGGGGAGGGATACTATTTGGGGAAAAGGAGGGTTTTCAATCTTTTACGAAAGAGGAGGTGGCAGGATTCCAGACACAGTAATCCATGTACAAGACATACCAGAGGAATATCAAGATTTTGAAGATGTATTCAACGAAGTGGAAGCTGAACAATTACCACCACACAAACCTTATGATTGTAAAATTGAGATTGAACCAGGTTCAAATCTACCTTGTAGTCGTGTGTATGCCCTTACGGAAAAAGAACACCGTCACCTAAGGGAATATTTGGATAAGTATCTAGCAAATGGCTTCATTCGTCCCCCGCAGTCCCCAGTCTCCTTTTTTGTGCCGAAGAAAGAAGGGGATTTGAGGACATGCATCGACTACAGAGCCATCAATAAGATTACAAAGAAAAACCGTTATCCATTGCCATTGATATCTGTTTTGTTAGATCAAGTGAAAGGAGCAACAATTTACACGAAGTTGGATTTGAGAGGAGCGTATCATCTGGTGAGAATGAAGGAGGGCGATGAGTGGAAGACAGCTTTCAGAACGAGATTCGGCCTATTTGAATATCAGGTTATGCCCTATGGGCTATGTAACGCTCCAGCAGCCTTCCAACACTTCATTAACGATGTATTGAAGGAATTCATCGACCAGTGTGCGATAGTGTACATTGATGACATCCTTATCTACTCTGAGGACAAGGAAAAACATCAGGATCAGGTTAGAGGGGTTTTACAGAAGTTGAGAGAAAACAGACTGTTTGTAAAACTAGAGAAGTGTGCTTTCAGTGTCTCTCAGGTTGAATTTTTGGGTTTCGTAATTTCACCAACAGGCATTCTTATGGACCGCAAAAAGATCGAAGCAGTAATAAACTGGAAGTCCCCCGAGAGCGTCAAAGAAGTACAAAGCTTTATTGGCTTTGCCAATTTTTACCGGAGATTCATTAGTGAATTTTCACATAAGATTTTACCACTCACCCGTCTATTAAAGAAAGGGCTCAAATTTGAATGGACAACTGAAGCTGAAGAAGCTTTCCGATCTCTAAAAGAAAGTTTTACGTCAGCCCCAATTCTGCAGCATGCGGATCCGACTGAACCTTTTTATGTGGAGACTGATGCCTCAGATCAGGCCGTGGGAGGAGTTTTGTCCCAACGAAGTAAGCTAACGGGGCAGTTGCATCCAGTCGCCTATAGGTCAAGAAAATTAACCCCGGCGGAAATAAACTATACAATCACAGAGAAGGAGCTATTGGCCATAAAAGACGCATTCAAGGATTGGAGGCATCACTTAATGGGGGCACAGCATCAAGTTACGGTATACACAGACCACAGAAATTTAAAATTTCTGAAGACGGCCAGAACCCTAACACCAAGACAATTGCGATGGTCGCTATACTTTGCTGATTATGATTTTGTCATCACTTATCGGCCAGGAGCCCAGAACGGGAAAGCAGATGCCTTGTCCAGGATTGACACGGAAAATCAAAAGACACCTCTAGGAAATCAATCCATTATCCCAAGTGAAAAAATTATTGGAGCAATTACTTCAATTGATCTAGAACATGGCATCTCAGACGCAATGGATGAAAAGACCTTGGAAGAGTGGGTGAAGAAAGAAGGAAGGGAAGTCCGTAATCAGTTGCCCTACTACCAAGGAGCCCTGTATATTCCCACTAAAGAGTTGCAGCAACAGATCATCAAGGAATGCCATGATGCGAAGTTGGCAGGACATAAGGGGGAGGCAAAGACCAGAGAACTGATCCAGCGACACTACTGGTGGCCTGAAATGTCGAAGAGCATAGAGCAGTATGTCAAGACTTGCGAGATTTGCGCTCAGGGAAAATCCGAAAGGCAGGCCCCAAAAGGTTTACTTATGCCCTTACCCACTCCACCTTATCCTTGGCACACCATTACATTAGACCTCATTACTGACTTACCCCTTAGTCAGGGCTTCAATACCATCTTAGTAGTGGTAGATTCCCTTTCTAAAATGGCTCATTTCACAGCTCTGAAGGGAGTGCCAACGGCTAAGCAGTTGGCGACTCATTTTAGTGCTCAAATAGTGAAAATACATGGGATTCCTAAAATAGTAATCACTGATAGAGATCCACAGTTCATTTCCCACTTTTGGAAATCTTTCATGGAAGGTTTGGGTACAGAAGTCCGTTTTTCCACCAGTTATCACCCAGAAACTGACGGTCAAACCGAGAGGGTGAATCAAGAACTTGAACAGTATTTGAGATTGTTTATTTTGCAACAAGAAGGAAATTGGTCGGACTATCTATGGGCTGCAGAGTTTGCCCATAATAATGCAAAAAAAAATTCCACCGGGTTTTCCCCCTTCTATATGAATTATGGAAGACATCCAAACTCAACCCTCAGGCAAACAGAAATCTCAGTTCCAGCGGTGGAGGAGATCGTAACACAGTTAGAACAGGTGCATAAGACTGCAATTGAAAATCTTAAACTAGCTAAAGAAAAGTATAAGACTTATGCCGACAGAAAGAGACGAGTAGGCCCTCCATTGGAAATAGGAGATAAGGTTTGGTTAAGTACCAAGAATTTGAGACTAAAAGGAAATCGGAAGTTCCAACCGAGATTTATTGGTCCATATCTGGTAGAGGAGAAAATAAATCAGGTGACTTACCGAATACAATTACCACCTAGGTTGAAAATACACCCAGTTTTCCACATATCGCTGTTAAAGAAGGCTCCATAAAACTTACGAAAAGACCTGCCACCAAAGCCTCTTCAACTAGAGACTGGTACAGAATTTGAAGGCAAAGAAATTCTAGACTCCAAAATGCAAAAAGGGGAGCTATACTATTTGGTGGACTGGAAGGGTTATGGGCCTGAGGAAAGATCTTGGGAACGAGATGAAGATGTCCATGCTCCAAGATTAGTTAAGGCCTTTCACCGACGATTTCCAACTAAACCCCAGAGGAGAGAACCTACCTTGTTGGAGGGTACTGTAAGGACTCCAAAGTTACAGATAGGTTTGATAGCGCATCGAAAGGTCAAAGCTTTCACTCCCCGTGCTATGGAAGATACATGGATGGAGCTAACACGGAAATGGCACCTAAAAAGGCCACCGGAACCGAGTAGCGGTTAGCGTTCTAGTGTCTAGTAGAGAACGCGCTGGAATTCCAGGTGAGGCTCGCGCTGCTTGTGAACTGCGCACTTCACCGAGAATTCCAGGGAGTCAGGAGCGCACTTCAGAGTGCGATAGCGAAATAGTCATAGTGTTATTTTTTCTGAGAGAATATCGTTATCAGGGCAGAGAAAGGTATTCGGGAGTCTGCTGGTTATGAGTCCGCGAACCCGAGTTCAAAGAAGTTTAGCGGTTTGTGAGGAGAACGGCAGGTCTCCGTGTTGTGAGGCATTAGTACCGTGTAGAGAGAGAGAGACGAAGCAGCGTCGCACCGAAGCATCTGAAAAAGAAGAAGAAAACGAAGCTAAGTTATCAAAAGCGTATTTTTACAATCTGTGAATAGAAATACATTTGCTGATAACAAAATAAGCAAGACGAACTTACTGTGAAGAAAAACGGCATTTCTGTAACCCAGCACTGAAGTCAAGTGCTGAATCGGCAAGACCTGTAACAATGAAGTGGTTGTTAGAATTACATGTTAGAAAAACATGAGCAAGGTGTAAATAGTTAAAACAAAAGAAACAATACTCACCAGAGAGATAAAAGACGTCAGTTGGTAGCTGGGAAACCGAGAACTATAAGATAAAGCCTAAAAGGAAAGGAAGAGAAAATACATTATAAAAAGATGATTAATTACCAATAGGAAAAGACCTTAAACACAGTAAGTAGAATTCTAATTGAATACAATAATACAGAGTCAAGAGGAGAGTAGAGGTCCTTAACAAATAAATGTAAATATATTGCAGGTGTGCTAAAAGAAAGAAACTGCGAATAGAGGCAGACAGCAAGGAAGATTAAAATAGATGAGAGTGACAGAAAATAGAGAAGTAAGTAAAAATGCACAGGGAGAAAGAGTAGCACGAAGAGGATAAACATTTGGTTAAAGATGTCTTTCTATTGCAGACAAAGAATTCAATTAAGGATGAAAAGAGCACACACAGAAAAGACTACATAAAAATAGAAGAGGAGCTGTGTTCTGGGATTAGCAGGGTAAGGAAGCGAGATAACAGGGTTTAAAGAATAAAGACAGGTTTAAGGACAAAAAGGGTTTATGATAACATTAACTTCTGTCTGCAGGTTTACCTCATCAACAACAGAAGTCTGCAGGACGGACTACTGGAGAAACCAGCCAGAACAGTCTCTTCTCTCTTTTGTTATTTTATCCACTTTTCCCCCTTCCCCCATGAAAGCCTCTCTAGAGACTTGTTACACTAAGCTCTAGGTTGCTGTCGGGGTGGATTCGGGAACTAGCATCTCTGTTCCTGTGTAGTAGCGTACAGTGATTTAAATCTGACAATGTGGACACGGCTGGGACACTACAATGGGTGTGGGAGGAGTTGCGGAAAAGAGCGGGGGATCCAATGCTCTATGCCCCCTCGCTCCCCCTGATGCATAACCCGTTGCTGTCGTGTGTTGCGGATGGCGTTGCTAAGCGCCTAGTGGAAAAATTGCATCTTCGTACCTTTGCTGACCTCTTCCCCAACGACAGGTTCCTATCCCCCCCCGGTAGCTGAGGGGGACTGCACGGTGCCCTTCTCTGAACTATTTTTGTATCATAAATTGCGGGCGGCATGCCGCGCGCTCAGCGGGGACTTTCCTGAGGCCCCGCCGACCTTTGCTGCACTGGAGGCAGTGGTGGGTTCCCCGTCCTCACGCAAGTTAGTCACTCGTATATACAGGCAAATGCAAAACACGGCGCCGGTGGCAAAGCCTAAGTCCCTTCAGTATTGGAATGAGGAGCTCCAATCCCCGCAGTCCGAAGACCAATGGGAGTTCTGCTGTGAGCAGCTAACTGAGCTGTCGCCCAACTATAAGCTACGACTAATACACTTTAAATACTTACACAGATTCTAAAGAACCCCTATCAGTCTGAAAAAAATGGGGCTTCGGGAGACTGATGAGTGTTGGAGATGCAGGTGTTCCCCGGCTTCCTTTTTACACATAGCGTGGTCCTGCCCGAGGTTGGAGAGGTATTGGTCTCAGATTTTTAATTTGCTTAACCAAATTGTTGGTCTCTCAGATGTCCCGTCCCCTGCGCTTGGGATATTGGGTTATGTCAGAGACACTCCACCAACATCGCGCAAACTGCATGCGCTGCTCCTGTTATTTGCTAAAAGACAAGTAGCGCTTCATTGGGGCAGATGTAGGGTGCCCACAGTGAAGGGTTGGTTGGCTGCCGTGACATATGGGTATACACAGCTGAACACGTTCTGGGAGTTGATGCCGTCTGCGTCCCGGCCCCGCGATATTTGGGAACCATTTGTAAGTTGGGCCCGGGAGCGTCAAGGCATGGAGTCAGAGGGTACTATCTTGAATGAGTGAGCTCTATGGGATGGGGTGGGGTGGATGGGAGGACGCTCCGTATGTAGAGATGACACGCTGTTTACTCCCTATGCTGTGAGTGAAACTGTAGCAATGTACCAGCTCCGATTATTGCCTGTGCAGTCCTTTACAATTGTCTTTCCAGGCGATTATGCTGCGAACTGAGGCCCCCGGAGCTCCTAGATCCAGTTTGGTATTCTGCATTGCCTCCTTTGAAATTGACGGGCGAGTATTGCACTTTGTTCATTTATGTATGACACCTGTAAACATACTGTATATGGATGTACCACAATGCTGGCTGGTTGATTCTGTTGGTTGTATTAATTTTGTCAACATAGCAGAAATGTTTAATAAAATAAAAAAAATAAAAAATGAATGGACTTGTTTATCAGGGATTCGGTGCTCTCATTTTTTGAACCTATTTTGGGAACATTGACCATATAAACTGTCTGAGCATGACTAGTAAAGCAAGGTGATTCTGCATTTTTTCGGAGAGATGTATTACCACCCAAAGAAGGAATAAATGGGGCGTTGCTTAATCTTCTACAGTTTGCTACTGCTTGTGAGTAGGATTGTTTTTGCAGAGTATTAGGAGGGGGGAGTCCAGGAGGACCTAAAGGCAAAGTAGATTGAGTCTTAATAGTACGCTGTGAGTGGACGACGGAAGCTGGTGGCGCAACACTGTCTATTTGATCTCCTAGCGGTGATATGAGATGCAAGTTGGATAAAGCACGAATGGCTGAAGTATGCGATACAGTATTAGAAACTAGGAGTTTGACAGTAGCCACTACCTCCTCAATTGTTGCTTTCAAGGACCCAACCTCCTCCCTAAGCAGCTTGACCGTGTGGAAAAGGATCTGTGGGGATAGAGGGCCTGTGTTATCTGTCTCGTTTTGGCTCCTCTTCGAAGTTATAGTGGGATGTGAGGGTTGTACTTCCTCATGGGGATCAGACTTCCCAGCCAAAGCTGCAAACCGATTTGTACAGGTGATTAGAGGGTCTATATGGCACGCTACATCCTGGGCAGGAAGGATAGACAGTTGGAGAGGAAAATCAGGCGTCTGAAAAGCTGACTCTGGTTGTGTTATCTCTCGACAAACAACTGTTTCCTTACGTTGTACTTTCTAGAACATTGATGGAACAATAGTAGGGCGTGGAGGGGTATGGTCTTTTGGAGATGTCAAGTTAGCAGAGTCGGTGGCAACCGGGAGATCAACTCCCAATATCCCCTCGCATTCTATAATAAGATGATCACTTCTGTCCATAACACAGTTGTTATTCGTGGCTACTTTCTTGGCTAGTTTCCTAGCCTTTTTCTGTTTTCCTACCCCACCAGTAGAACCACTTGCCCCCCCCCCCCCCCCCCCCCCAAACTCTGGCGCTTTTGAGCGCGAGGCTGATCTGGTCCGTCCCTCCAGGGAGCAAGGCACTCTGGGACTAGAAGTCCCCACTAGCAGCAGGCAAGCAGCCTCTGGTGTAAGGAACGTCCCGCGGGAAAAGGAAACTAACTCCTGTCCCTTGCTTTTCACTAACAGTGTGAGTACATGGGATGAGGTGAGGCAGTTACAGGAAGAGGCAGGAGAAGAAGAAAAGAAACAGTGGATAAAATCAGGATGTGCACCATGGGAGGTAGACAGGGTTTTGGTTTATCGTGATGGAAGAGCAGTAATGCCTGATAGCATGATCTCTACCATGGCACGGATGTACCATGGGCAGGCACATAAAGGTAGGGATGCCATGATTAGACTTTTCAAAAAGACCTGGTATAATGCCAAGTTCCGGCTTGTAGCTGAAAGCCTTTGTCAAAGATGCCTTATCTGCCAGCAATATTATCCAGGAAGAAAAACAGTGGTGAGTTTGGGAACCATAGGACGGGAGGGAGGTCCTTTCACCAGAATGTAGATTGATCTCATTGAAATGCCCCCACGTAATCGGCTTAGATAAGTCCTAGAAATTGTCTGCCTGTTTTCACGTTGGGTGGAGGCTTACCCGACCAGAAGGAGAGATGGAGTTACTGTAGCGAAAATTCTATTGAGAGAGTTCATGCCTAGGTTTGGTTTCCCAGGAACGATTGAATCAGTTAGAGGAAAGCATTTCCAGAATGAAATTATAAAATTGATTTGTGAAGCATTGAATGTACAACAGAAACTACATTGTGCCTATCGCCCAGAGGCTTCTGGAGTAGTAGAACAAATGAATGGCACCATGAAGAACAGATTGGGAAAAATGTGTTTGGCCACAGGTCTAAAATGGCCAGATGTCTTGCCTCTTGTGCTCATGACTATTAGGTCGATTCCTGATAGGAGCACTGGTCTGAGCCCCCATGAAATTATTATGGTTAGAGCGATGAGACATGATTTCATTCCTGTCAACAAACTACTGCCTATATCTGATGACTTCGTTTTGGATTATTGCAAGGGGTTGGCTGATACCGTTCGTTCTGTGTTTCATCAGGTTGGACCAGATGCAACCACCGTTGAAAAGAAGCCAGCTCATGATTTGAGTCCTGGACACTGGGTACGAATCAAAGTACATAGAAGGAGAAATTGTCTGGTCCCACGCTGGGGGAAATCACGTCAAGTGATTCTGACTACAACGATTGCTGTGAAGTGTGCCAAGGTAAAGAATTGGATTCATGCTAGTCACACTCTTCGAGTTCCTGGTCCTATAAATAGATCTGAAGAAGAGTATTTGGAAGAGTCTGATACCAGTTCTGAGTCAGAATCAGAAGAAACAAGAACAAGACAAAGCCCAAGAATGGGAGAAGCGGATTTGAGCCAAGTTGCGGAGGCGGAGAATATACCACTAAGGAGACGACTGGAAATTTCTGACACTAGCTCCGAATGAGAGACTGAACAGGTGGGAATACAAGAAAGGAACAAAGAAAATATTGAAGAAACTGAACAAGAAATTTTTGATAAAGAAGCACCAAGTACAAGCACAAGAGAAATTCCGCCTGAAATCATAGAAATAGTGAGGAATTAGATACAGAGAGTGAGGGTAAGATTATTGCGGAAGACCCCCGAGGAGGTGTAGGGACGACACACATCCAGGTAGAAAAAGGGACAGTTAGTCAGCAGGAAGATTGCATGGAAGAAACACGAGGAGAGTTAAACGTAGATAGTGAACCTGAGGTCCTGAGAACAAAATCCAAAGAAAGTAAAAGTCAAACTGATACAGAATCTGAATAGAGTGAAGAAGAAAGCCAAGGGGGAAGAACTTTGAGGAAAAGAGCTTGGAAGACGGAGCGAGGTGAGAAGGAAAAAAAGTTGAAGAGGTCGTCGAGAGCGGAAATTTGGCCTAATAAACTTAAAAGATTGAGATACCGACTAACGAGAATAAAATCTTCTAACGCTGAACAAGTGAATGAAGTGTCTAGTCAAGAGAAATCAGAAGACACTGATCAGGCACACTTGAAAGGAGCAAAGAGGATAAAGAAATCAAAACAGAAGTACAAGTCACCAGAGTGGACATATGTGGCACTTCCTGATATACAAGAGGAAGCAGATAGCCAAGAAAGTCTAGGAGTGACTGTGCAGGAAGTGGTTGAAGAAGAAGATTCGGAAATCCTGAGAGTTATCTTATCTGATATCAGAGAAGAGACGGATGATCAGGAAGTTCTGAACCAAGATTGTGAAAACAGAGACAAAGACGATCCATGCACGGATTGAAATGACAAAGAAAGGCACAAGCAATTACAACGTCGGACAAGACACGTAACTGGAAGAACCAAGTAGGCAATCAAAGCCTTAGGTTTAGACAAAAATAAATTGTGAATGAAAAGAGGCTAAGTCAAAAGACACTGATCATTTCCGAAATTACAAACACAGAAGGTAGAAAACCTACATGTGGGTTTCTCCGAAGATGGTGTAAAATGTGTTTTTGTTGTACAGGATTACTAATGCTTGTATGGATCATATTAGCAATGATGGTTTCATTTAGAGTAACATTTGAAGAGGTTGAAAACCAGACCAAGAACGGGACTAATAGAGGAGAGATTTATGATACTCATGTTACTAAACTGGTAGACGGAACAGATTTTCATAAGGATAAGTCTATAAATGATTTCTCTAATAATGTTTTTTCAAAGTTGCTGTACGAATATGTAAAGACTATGGAAGTTAGAGATTGTTATGTTTGTATGCAGTTACCTGCATCTGTGTCAGAAGGTGTCACCTATCATCACCTTCCTTTGACATATGGGATAACTTGTAGTGTGTTAGCAAGTTTGTTCTATAGAACAGGGAAATTAGAATACTATTACACTGATGTAGATAATGTTTTCTCACAGATACCTGTAGGCCCCGAACTAAACAAGGTGATTCCTGGTAGAATTGTAGGTGCATTTTTCTTAGAAACAAGAGAATTAACTTTAGAAGAAGTGTTTAAGAATAATCATACTTGTAGTATGAGAAAAGAAGAAAAAACATTCCTGAACATGGTAGAGGAGAGGAGAATTAAGATGCAAAGAAAATAGTCTGGGGAAAAGATGGAAACAACATTTTGGTATGCTGAAAGGAAAACCATTTAAAGGGAGAAACAAATCCCGCAATAGCTTTAGATTGGCCTCAGAGAGGGAAATTGTGCATCAGTAGAGATAACACTGCTTATGATAATTACTTTGTAGGTGCAAGTGAATGCCATGACTTATATAAAATCAAGGGAGGATGGGGATTTAAAGGAGGAAATGATCCGGTAGTCCCTGCAATATATTACATCTGTGGGAACAGGGCTTATTATAGGTTACCGGACCACTGGTACGGTACATGCTACCTAGGCCTTATTTTCCCAAAAATATTTAATGTGGGAAGGGGAGAGGACGGTTTGCATGAAATAGGTAGACAACTAACACGTAGAAGGAGGGGGAGTTGGTCATAAATTATAGGCGATATATTGGAGCACTGATACCAGCCGTTGGAATATCTCTGAATACACATAAAATTAGAAAATTGTCTACAGTTGTGGATCACTTATCGACAAGCACAGCTGGAGGGTTCTTAATGGTGAATACAGAATTGGTTGCCATGAGAGCGATGATTATGTAAAGTTGCAAAATCGACTTGCCATTGATATTATATTGGCCAAAGAGGGAGGAGTCTTTGGAATGCTGAAGGTACAACATTGCTGTACTTACATTCCTGACAAAAGTCAAAATTTTAAGAAATATATTAAGAATATAACTGATTTGCATGAAGAAATTGTTTCACTGGAGGTTGAAAGTGTTTGGGAGAAACTTGGTAAAAGTTTTTCTACTATAAAGAGTTTATTAACAAAATTAGGTAGTTCATTTGTGAGTAAAATACTAATACCAGTGACTTGTATGATAATGCTGATACTGATATTAAGACTAGGGTGTGTATGTATAAAAAGAAGAAAGTTACAAAATAAAATAAAAGGAGAGATTGAGAAAAGAAAGGAGAAAGAAATAGGAGAAAGAGAAATAGGAGATATAGAACTAGAAGAATGGAAAGAAAACATGTACAAGAAAACAAGAGAAGATGAGATGGGAAATACTATGATGTAACGTAATAAATGCAAGGGAACTGAGTAAACATTTCCGTAGAAAATTTGACATTTTATTGTGATTTGTGGTGATGTTAAACATCACCAAAGGGGGGATTGATGGAGCAGGTAAAACAAAATTTTGTATACCTCCTCTATTTTGCATGAAATTAATTACGTAATCATTTTAAGTATTAACTTGTATTACCTAGTGTAATAAACACGAGATTCACGTGGGACTAAAATGCTATTGCATGGCAAACAATTAAATGATTAACTGTGGTACGCAAACTAACCTTAGAATGTGGTGAAATAGAGAATTGCATGATTCATGTTGCTTTTGTGATGGTTTGTGCTTCCAGTGCTGCAGAATGGTGAGTATTATTGCTTTAAATGTTGCTACAAGCTAGAAAGATACTGATATATATTGGGATTAGCGTGGGTTTAAACATTAGAATCTTAATTTCTATATTTTAATTACCGTTATGTTTGTCTTTGCTTAAGTTGGCATTTGGGCTTACTAGACCGCAGTACTTAAGATGGAGTTCTGAAGATGCCACCGTCATGTGAGCGCGATGTCTACTGCACAGAATCGGATGGCTCTGGAGATCTCCAAGCGACCTCCGACACGAACCAGAGTGTTCCTTGTCAAGGATAGGAACATGGAGGACTGCCAAAACGAGAGAATGGTGCGAATGATCGAGGGGACAATGAAGGACCTGTACAAAAAGGCTTGCATGTTGTTACTTCTGAACTTTTGCCTGTGAATTACCAAAAAGAATACAATTGAGAAATGTCATGCCCGGTCTCATGGTAAACAGGCAAACCTGGGAACATTTGGGAGACTTGCAAGTTGAAATTGGTTTAGCCAATCAGAACACATTCTACCCCTAAATTATTGCACATTGACATAAAAATTAAGGAGAAAAAAAGGTATAAAAAGTCCAGGATCGTTCATTCTTTGCTTGATTCGTTGGTTTGCTAGAATGACCATCTTTGGCTTTGGGACTGTGCCAAACTGAAGGAGATTTCCTGGTTTACTTGGGTTTTCTTTGAATGCAAGAGGACGATTCCATCGGAAGTGTTTTGATTATTACTGTGGGTTGACGGGTTCCTCTGGAGATTGTCGCAGAGACTGGAATAATATTCGGGGTGGTCGGAAGGTCGCCAATATTCAAAATTCGGTAAATATAAATGTTATGAAAATGTTATGATAAAGATCAAAAGATAGGAGATCTCCTAAATAGATGAATTATTTGAACTGTAACCCTGAATATGCTAATGCAGAGCGAACTAAATTAGATAAACTAAAATTGGATTAATAAGAAATTAGTTTGTGATTCTTAAATAAGGTATTGAAAGTTAACCGCAGGTTTCCGATCCTTTAATCGTGTTTTAGCTGGTTCTAAATCACTATCAACCAATCCAACTAATTGGTCCATCGACCAAGTGGTGGAGTGCCTTGATGTCAAAGTTAGGATTCTATAGGTGCTAATGTATATAATGTGTTTAATGTAAAGTAATTATACTCGATAGATAACAAGGTACCCCACATGTCCAGCGCTTCTTTTTTCTCCTGTGCACAGATTCGAGTGAGACGTATGAGTGTTGGTGTTATGGGCCCCACCAATGAATGAATGAATGAGTTAGCGTGGTGATGAGTCTGTGACATAGGGGAAATATGTAAATCTGCCCTTTTCCGCTGGAGCATGTGCATCCAATTTTCAAAGAGCACAAGCAAAAGTAATCCTGTAAGGTGTAAAAAAAACAGTCTGTTCGTTATGATAAACGAAGCCTCAAAATAAAGACTATGAGCCTAATGATACAGCATCCATATTAACGGCTATAAAAGACCTATTGTATAGCAACGCGTGCCGCTTCATGTGGAGAAGTCTTTGCATTTACCCAGCGTTTTTTACTACTTTGCTACTAAGCCTTGAAAAAGTCGTCTACACGACGAAACACGTGTCTGCTTTCTGCGTCTACGCTGCATACTTCGTGTCAACACAATCAAGATTTTTTCTTGTCTACTTTATTAGGATTGTTGTATGATCTATTGTACACATTGTATGGTTCTATATTCATTAAAACCAACTGACAACTAGGTTGGTTGCTAAACTAATTTGCT
Organism: Triturus cristatus; assembly: GCF_964204655.1. NCBI lineage: Eukaryota > Metazoa > Chordata > Amphibia > Caudata > Salamandridae > Triturus > Triturus cristatus. Next base: position 40,954,849 of record NC_140589.1, read on the forward strand.
GCTGTGCTCTGTACTATATGTTTTATAAGAATATCTTGTTGAAGTGCTGCTCACCTAAGATGGCCGCCGTGAGTTAGTAGCGTGATGATGTCATCACGTTTTTTGCATATGAGTCACGAGAGCATGCGCGGGAAGTAGTACCGACGGATGACGTATTCTCCTAAATGAGAATACATCGTATTTTATGGCAAGGCCTGGAGGCCAATATTATGCATAATACCTTTATTGCTCCTCAAACATAGCAGCAACATCACTTAGAATTAGAATACAAAAACACTCTAGAACACTGAACATGCTTATAAACCCAAGACAGTCAGCCATTTTCCTCTTTTGTTGCTGCTCGAACACAAGATAAGTACATACATATGTATTGTCTTAACTTAATTTAAATAGAGTATTACTATAACTGATTTTATTGAAGTTTATTAGTATAACTGATGGTATTGAAGTTTATTGAATTAGGTAGGAGATTTAAATATGAGAAAGGTTTTACGGTTTTAAAAATGATTTTTGCTCATTAAATTGCGTTAAAATAAGTTAAAAGATTAATTGATACTGTTGGAAGGTCTCTCTGTTGAGATTTTTATGGGGAAGAGTTTTGGTGTGTTTTGAAGAAAAATTAAGGATCGGCAGTTTAAACGCGCTGGATGATTGCGCGTGAGGGTTTACCTTTGAATGAGGTCTCGTAGTTTTGGAGCGCGAGGGCAGACTTGGTAGCGCGTGCAGGTCCGCGCTAGAGCAGGAATCTGGACGCGCTCAAGCGCTTAGTAGAAGTGCGCTCGAGCGGAGAGTATGACGCGTTCAAGCGCATTGTTTGAAGTTTAATGGGCTTGACGAGATGTTTGGAATAAATGAGCCGCCGTACTCACGCAACGTACGGCGGTCATTTTAGAAGCTTGGGAAAGATCATATTTGTTAATAAAGGGTATTGTGTCGGCCATATTTTGGGAAAGAAGAGTTATTCGAGGCGTTGTCAGTTTCAGTCAGAAACTAATCGTTTTTACTCGGAGAGGTCGGATTTTGGTCAGAAGGTGTCACTATTCGCTGGTTTTGTAGTTTTAAGATGAGTTATTTGTAGAAAGGTAGGAGTTAGGTGAATTGGATAGGAAAATGTATAATAAGTTTGGAAAGGGTTGGATAAAAGAATTTTATTTTTGCTATAAAATGGAAAATTGTGAGACAAGTTTTGAGGAGAAGATGAAGACATATATGGAGAAAATGTTTGAAGGATTATCAGCATCTATTGATAAAAAGATTGAAAATACTTTTGAAAAAAGTATGAAGAAAAAAGAGTGTAGACAGAGGTCTGGTGAGGAAGAAAGTTTTTGGACTACCGAGGAGGTTGGGGTAGTGGCAGGAGTGTCTGGAGAAGGAGCTAAAAGGAAAGAAAAAAGGAAAAATGTTTTTAAAGGGAAAAACATGAGGGATGATGAACGTAAGGTTCAGAAAGGGAAGGCTATAAAGGCCAAAAATAGCGCTATAAAGGCGCATAAGAGAAAACATAGTGCAGTATCATGTGATTCAAGTTCATCCTCAGGAGATGTTGAGTTAACATGTAGCTAAAGCCTGGAAGAGTCGGCTATTGAGGAGGTACCTAAGAAAAAGAGGAAAATAGATGAAAAGGAAATTAAATTGGAGGTTGGGGATTTTGTAGATCCTCAAGGAGAGGATATGTTTGATCTGTTACTGATACAACATCCATTGTCACCACAATGGACTCCGGACGATCATGTAGCCAGATATATAAGATATTGGATAAGTAGGGAAATCCCTAAAGATGTAAGAACAAGGCTACGTTCGGAATGTCCAAGACCTAGTCTTAATAGTAAGGTGGCATACACACCAGAGCTAGATCAAAAGATGCTAGCGTTCATACATAAAGGTGGTAAAGACCCGAGAAGGGGTCTAGACAAAGGATTGAAGGGTTGTCAAGACAGGCTTTTGGACGTCTTGGGACCGCTTACAAATTTTTTTGATATGTGTGAAGAGGCACACAGTAACATTACTGGTGTAGATGTAGTTGAGATGCGCCAGTGGATACAAAGAGCGATATGTCTCCTTGGGAATGCCAGTGCGGCCTTGTGCATCGAAAGAAGGAAGAGTATTCTCTTCAAAATTGATCCCAAACTTGCAGAACTGGCTACTAAGGAGTTAGGCGAAGAGAGCGAAGGTCTTCTTTTCGGGGATGACTTCGTTAAAGATATGGCCAGATATGTTGGGACATTCAACAGTTTACAAAAAGTACAGAAAAATATAAGAAAGGTTTTTGGTTCGGCCCGGCGATCACAGGGTCGGTTTCCTGGCCGAGGTCAAGGCTTTACCAGAAGCAATTTTGGGAGAGGATCTAGACCCTACGGGACAAGTTATGGAGGAGGATATGTATTTACAAGATCGGATCAGGGAAGTTTCTTTCCGCAAAGGCAAAGAGGAGGAGCAAGGGGCTCTCGTGCAGAAAGGAGGCCTAGAGGAGTTTCAGGTGAGATCGCTAGCAGACCATTCATTTACTCAAATAAAATTGGGCGGCAGACTAGCCATTTTGTTTCGAGATGGCAGGAAATTCCTCAAGACCCGTGGGTGTTGAAAACAGTGACTGGTTACAGGATAGATTTTATCAGTACTCCTGTTTAGGAGAGAGTACCAAAGATTTTAAGGTTCTCAAGAGAGATGGAATTATTAGTGACAAAGGAGGTGATAGCTTTGGAGGAGAAAGGTGCAATAGAGGCTGCAAGAGAGGTTCCAGGTTGTTTCACAAGCAATTTGTTTTTAGTAGAGAAAAAAGAAAAGGGAATGAGACCAGTAATAAATCTAAAGGAATTAAACGATTGGGTTGGTTACAATCACTTCAAGATGGAAGGGATTCATATGTTGAGAGATCTGTTTAGGAGAGGAGATTGGTTGACGAGGTTAGATTTGAAGGATGCTTATCTGACGATTCCTATGTGTCAGGAGCAAAGGGACTTTCTGCAATTCAGATGGAAGGGAAAGAGATGGAGATTCAAGAGTCTTCCATTCGGACTAACATCGGCCCCTTGGTGCTTTACCAAAGTGATGAGAACAGTGGTAGCTTGGTTGAGATCCAGGGGGATTCGTCTGATTGTTTATCTGGACGATATATTGATTATGGCAGAGGAGAGAATTTTAGCAAAGGAGCAAACAGAATTTGCGGTGAAAGTAATAGAGGATCTAGGATTTGTGGTGAACAAGGAGAAGTCTTGTGTAGACCCGAAACAGGAAATGAAGTTTTTAGGCTTTCAGATACTGACGTTGGAATGTGTATTGAAATTGCCAATGGAGAAAGTAAGAAGAATCAGGAAGGAGGTGAAGAGGGTCAGGAGTGCAGAATGGATCACTCTGAGACAGTTGGCTCGTTTGCTGGGTCTTCTTTCATCATCGATTCAGGTGATTTTCCCGGCACCTCTTCATTATCGGGCTTTACAGAGACTGAAGGCCTTTCATTTAAGGAAAGATGCAAGATATTCTCAGAAAGTGAGAATGAATCAGGAAACTCTGGAGGAGTTAGATTGGTGGATGATGAGTTTAGAGGCGTGGAATGGAAGGGCAATTTTTGGAGAGATGCCAGAAATAGAGATAGAGTCGGATATGAGTATGCACGGATGGGGTGCAAGGTGTGGAATGGTTTCAACAGGGGGGCAATGGTCAAAGGAAGAAGGAAAGATGCACGTAAATTGTTTGGAGCTCCTGGCAGGAAAAAGTTTTGTGAAGGATCGAGTGAAGTGCTTTGTACTTTTGAAAATGGACAATTTATCAGCAGTTCGGTATGTGAACAAGATGGGAGGAGCTCGGTCAAGAGGATTAGCGGAGCTGGCAAAGGAGTTTTGGGAGTTTTGCTTGGCAAGGGAAATAAGGGTGCAAGCTCAGTATATACCGGGGTTGAACAACGTAGAAGCGGATTGGTATTCAAGATACCTGAGGGATATAAGCAATTGGAGATTGAAGAGGGAAGTTTTTCTGAGTTTAGAGAGTATGTGGGGTTCATTGAAGGTGGATCTTTTTGCGGACAGATTGAACGCTCAGTTGAAGGATTTCTACAGTTGGAGACCAGATCCAGAGGCGAAGGGAGTAGACGCATTCCTACAGATGTGGAAGGAGGGGAGGATTTATGCTTTCCCTCCATTCTCAATGATCCAGAGGGTACTGAACAAGGTCAGGAGAGATCAAGCGGAGTTAGTTCTGATAACCCCATTTTGGAGGGCTCAGGTGTGGTTTCCAGACTTAATGAATCTATTAGTGGAGGACCCGGTCATTTTGCCGAATTTAAGGGAAATTCTGCTGGATGTTCAGGGGAATGTTCACGATTTGGTGGTGTCAGGGCAGTTAAGGTTAATAGCTTGGTTGATTTCAGGAGAGTATGGCAGATGCATGGATTATCAAAGAAAACGGAGGACCTTGTGTCTAAATCCTGGTCAGGAGGAACTTCTAGGGCCTATGGTTCAGCATGGAGAAAATGGAATGATTGGTGTATTGAGAGGGGTTTGGATCCCATATCGGCACCTGTGGTAGAGGTCGCAAATTATTTGTCAGAGCAATTTGAAGGGGGTTTGACGTATAGTACTGTTAATACATGTAGGTCAGTGATTTCGGCTGGGCATATTTTAGTTGATGGAATTCCAGTTGGTCAACATGCTTTGATTAAAAGATTGGTGAAAAGTGTACGTATTGTGCTTCCTCCAAGAGCAAAATATACTTCCCCGTGGGACGTTTCTATGGTTTTAAAAGAGTTGGAGAGTTGGGGAACAAATTCAGGTTTAGATCTGAAATTCTTATCTTGGAAATTAGCTATGCTCTTGTGTCTAGTATCTTTTAGGAGGGTGTCGGATATAAGAGCTTTAGAAGTGAATTCAAGGTTTTTTCAACCAGAAGGGGTGTGTTTGGAAATAAGGAGAAGGACAAAGACTATGTCTAGGATGATTTTCTATCCAGGTTTTGAAGGGGATAACGTTTTATGTGTAGTTGGTTGTTTGAAAGAGTATGAAAAAAGGACTTTAGGATTGAGACCGGACAGTTGTACTCAATTGTTAATTTCATATGTGAAACCATATAAAGCAGTTTCAGCTCCCACCTTAGCAAGATGGATAAGGGGTGTGATGATTAAGGCAGTTGTGGATGTTAGTGTTTTTGGGGCACATTCAGTAAGAGGGGCAATGGCAAGTAAAGCCTTCATGAAAGGGTTTAGTTTGAATGGAATTATGAAAGCTGCAGATTGGTCTAATGATAATACTTTTAGAAGGTTTTACTTTAAACCTGTGGAAAATGTGTTGGAAACCGTTTTGGGTGAACTTTGAACATGCATAATATTGGCCTCCGGGCCTTGCCATAAAATGCAGATTTTCCACAGTTTTAATGTATAGAAAATCATGATTTTATTAAAGGCACGGAGGCTAATATTATCCCTCCACTATACCCACCCATTTTTATCGATAAATTTGTTTTGTTTTATAGGTTAAAAGAAGATGAGGAGGATTGGAGGAAATATGAAGAAAGAAGTTTATGAAGACAAATGGATGTTTTAATTTAGGACTTGTTCTTCGCAGCGGAAAAGAGGAAAATGGCTGACTGTCTTGGGTTTATAAGCATGTTCAGTGTTCTAGAGTGTTTTTGTATTCTAAATCTAAGTGATGTTGCTGCTGTGTTTGAGGAGCAATAAAGGTATTATGCATAAAATTAGCCTCCGTGCCTTTAATAAAATCATGATTTTCTATACATTAAAACTGTGGAAAATCTGCATTTCAATGCCTACACCACGATGAAGTTGATGAGGCGTAAACAGCGTTGTCTGATTCAGTCGTCGTAAAGAAACAGGCTTTGACATCTGGAAAAACCTCTTGAAAACACAAAAATGGTGTAAATGCTGTTCATAAATCGTCGCCAAATGTAAAGTAAGAAAATGGATCCAAATGAACAGAAGAGGCTGACAGGAGAGGTATCCTTAAGAGATTTATTCTCCAGAACAGCAAATCACTGGAGTGCGTCCTTCCTCCACGAAGTTCAGCCTGCCAATGTCTCTTTGACATAAACGTACTTCGCCTATGAAGGAGTGCACGAGCAATGCACCTTCAAACATAAACATGCTACGCATGCCAAAGAGGAATTCAGAACATAGAATATAAACAAGTCATGTAACACTTTTACATAGCAACAAGAAACGTAACAATATCAGGTAGGTATCATTACACTCCGTCTCCTGGCATAGAATCCTTGTTGGAGGCGTCCGGAATAATGCAGATTTTCCACAGTTTTAATGTATAGAAAATCATGATTTTATTAAAGGCACAGAGGCTAATATTATGCATAGTACCTTTATTGCTACTCAAACACAGCAGCAACATCACTCAGAATTAGAATACAAAAACACTCTAGAACACTGAACATGCTTATAATCCCAGAACAGGCAGCCATCTTCCTCTTTGTAGAAGTGAAAACCAAGTCCCAGTATAAAAACATCCTTCCGTCTTCAATACTCTTCCATCTTCAATTTTCTCCAACTCTCTTCTTCTTTTGTTAACCTATAAAATAAACACATTTATTTATAATAATGGGTGAGCACAGTGGAGGGATAATATTAGCCTCTGTGCCTTTAATAAAATCATGATTTTCTATACATTAAAACTGTGGAAAATCTGCACTTTATGGCAAGGCCCGGAGGCCAATATTATGCATGTTCAAAGTTCTTCTAAAACTGACTCCAACACATTTTCCACAGGTTTAAAGTAAAACCTTCTAAAGGTATTATCACTAGACCAATCTGCCGCTTTCATAATTCCATTCAAACTAAATCCTCTCATGTAAGCTTTACTCGCCATTGCTCCTCTTACCGAATGTGCTCCAAAAACACTAATATCCACACCAGCCTCAATCATTACACCTCTTATCCACCTCGCTAATGTGGGAGTTGAAACTGCCTTATATGGTTTCACATAAGAAATTAACAATTGTGTGCAACTTTCTGATCTCAAACCTAAAGTTCTTTTCTTCATACTCCTTTAAACAACTAACCACACATAAAACCTCAACACCCTCAAAAAGTGGGTAAAAAATTGATTTGGACATAGTCTTTGTACTTCTCCTAATTTCAAAACAAACCCCCTCTGGCTGAAAAAACCTTGAATTTACCTCTAGAGCCTTAACATCCGAAACCCTCCTAAAAGAAACTAGACACAAAAGCATAGCTAATTTCCATGATAAAAGTTTCAGGTCTAAACCAGAATTCGCTCCCCAACTTTCCAATTCTTTTAATACCACTGAAACATCCCATAGGGATGAGTACTTTGCTATTGGTGGGTCCTCAATACGTACACTTTTAACCAATCTTCTAATCAAAGCATGTTGACCAACTGGGAGTCCTTCAACCAAAACATGACCTGCCGAAATCGCTGACCTACTAGAATTAACTGTACTATACGCCAAACCCTCTTCAAATTGTTCTGACAAGTAATTCGCAACCTCTACCACAGGTGCCGATATGGGATCCAAACCCCCTCTTAATACACCAATCATCCCATTTTCTCCATGCTGAACCATACGCCCTTGAAGTAGCTCTTGACCAGGATTTAGACACAAGATCCTCCGCTCTCTTTGATAATCCATGCATCTGCCATACTCTCCTGAAATCAACCAAGCTATTAACCTTAACTGCCCTGACACCACCGTTTCGTGAACGTTCCCTTGAACATCTTTTAGAATTTCCCTTATATTCGGCAAGACCACCGAATCCTCCACCAAAAGGTTCATTAAGTCCGGAAACCACACCTGAGCTCTCCAAAAAGGGGTTATCAGCACTAACTCCGCTTGTTCCCTCCTGACCTTGTTCAGAACTCTCTGGCTCATTGAAAACGGAGGAAAAGCATAATTCCTCCCCTCCTTCCATATCTGTAGGAATGCATCTACCCCTTTCGCCTCTGGATCCGGTCTCCAACTGTAGAAATCTTTCAACTGAGCATTCAGTCTGTCTGCAAAAAGATACACCTTCAACGGACCCCACATCCTCTCTAAACTCAGAAAAACTTCCCTCTTCAGTCTCCAATTGCTTACATCCCTCAGGTATCTTGAATACCAATCCGCTTCTATGTTGTTCAACACTGGTATATACTGAGCTTGAACCTTTATCTCCCTTGCCAAGCAAAACTCCCAAAACTCCTTGGCTAGCTCCGCCAACCCTCTTGACCGAGCACCTCCCATCTTGTTCACATACCGAACCGCTGACAAATTGTCCATTTTCAAAAGTACACAACATTTCACCCGATCCTTCACAAAACTCTTTATCACAAATGACCCCGCCAGAAGTTCCAAATAGTTTATGTGCATCTTTCTCTCTTTCTTCGACCATTGTCCCCCTGTTGCAACAATTCCACACCTTGCACCCCATCCGTGCATACTCGCATCCGACTCTATCTCTATTTCTGGCATCTCTCCAAAAATCGCCCTTCCATTCCATGCCTCTAAACTCATCATCCACCAATCTAACTCCTCTTGAGTTTCCTGATTCATTCTCACTTTCTGTAAATATCTTGCATCCTTCTTTAAATAAATGCCTTCAATCTCTGTAAAGCTCGATAATGAAGAGGTGCTGGGAAAATCGCCTGAATCGATGATGATAGAAGGCCTAGCAAATGAACCAACTGTCTCAGAGTAATCCACTCCGCATTCCTGACTCTCCTCACCTCCTTCTAGATTTTCCTTACCTTCTCCATCGGCAATTTCAATACACATTCCAATGTCAATATCTGAAAAACTAAAAATGTAATTTCCTGTTTCGGAACTATACAAGACTTCTCCTTGTTCACTACAAAACCTAGATCCTCTATGACTTTCACTGCAAATTCTGTTTATTCCTTTGCTAGAATCCTCTCCTCTGCCATAATCAGGATATCGTCCAGATATACAATCAGACGAATCCCTCTTGATCTCAACCAGGCTACCACAGGTCTCATCACTTTTGTAAAGCACCAAGGAGCCGATGTAAGCCCGAACGGAAGACTCTTGAATCTCCATCTCCTCCCTTTCCACCTGAATTGCAAAAGGTCTCTTTGCTCTTGACACATTGGAATCGTTAGATAAGCATACTTCAAGTCTAACCTCGTCATCCAATCTCCTTTCCTCAACAGGTCTCTCAACATATGAATCCCTTCCATCTTGAAGTGATTGTAACCAACCCAATCGCTTAACTCCCTTCGATTTATTACTGGTCTCATTCCTTTCTCTTTTTTCTCCACCAAAAACAAATTGCTTATGAATCAACCTTGAACCTCTCTTGCAGGCTCTATTGCACCTTTCTCCTCCAAAGCTAACACCTCCTCTGTCACAAACAATTGCATCTCTCTTGTGAACCTTAAAATCTTTGGTACTCTCTCCTGAACTGGAGTACTGATAAAATCTATCCTGTAACCAGCTACAGTTTCCAACACCCATGGGTCTTGAGTAATTTCCTCCCAACGTGAAACAAACTGGGCTAGTCTGCCGCCCAATTTTATTCGAGTAACAGAATGGTCTGCTAGAGGTCTTACCTGAAACTCCTCTAGGCCTTCGTTCTGCACGCGAGCCCCTTGCTCTTCCTCTTTGCCTTTGTGGGAAGAAACTTCCCTAGTCTGATCTCGAGAACACATAACCTCCTCCAAAACTTGCTCCATAGGGTCTTGAACCTCTTCCAAAATTGCTTCTGGTAAAGCCTTGCCCTCGGCCGGGAAACCGACCCCGCGTTCGCCCGGCCGTACCAAAAACCTTTCTTATGTCTTTTTGAACTTTTTGTAAACTGTTGAATGTCCCTACATATCTGGCCATGTCTTTAACGAAGTCATCTCCGAAAAGAAGACGATCGCTTTCTTCGCCCAACTCCTTGCCAGCCAATTCTGCAAGCTTTGGGTCAATTTTGAAGAGAGTACTCTTCCTTCTTTCTATGCACAAAGCTGCATTTGCGTTCCCAAGTAAACATATTGCCCTTTGCAGCCACTGGCGCATCTCAATCACATCTACACCAGTATTACTGCTATGAGCTTCCTCACACATATCAAAGACTTTTGTAAGCGGACCCAAGACGTCCAAAAGCCTGTCTTGACAACCCTTTAGACCTTTGTCTAGGCCTCTTCTCGGATCCCTACCACCTTTATTTATGAAGGCTAACATCTTCTGATCTAGTTCAGGTGTGTATGCCACCTTACTATTGAGACACTCCGAACGGAGCCTCGTTCTTACATCTTTAGGGATCTCCCTCCTAATCCAAAATCTTATATATTTGGCTACATGATCAGCCGGAGTCCATTGTGGTGATAACGGATGTTGTATCAATAACGGATCAAACATATCCTCTCCTTGAGGATCTACAAAATCCCCTATTTCCAATTTGATCTCCTTATTCTATTTTCCTTTTCTTTTTTGGGACCTCTTCAACATCAGAGTCCTCCAGGCTAGAACTACATGTCAGTTCAACATCACCTGAGGATGAACTTGAATCACACGATACTGCACTTTGTTTTCTCTTTTGCGCCTTTATAGCGCTAATTTTGTCCTTAATAGCCTTTCCTTTCTGAACCTTACGTTCATCATCCATCATCTTTTTCCCTTTTTCAACATTCTTTCTTTTCTCTTTCCTTTTTTGACCTACACCAGATACTCCTGCCACCACATCAACCTCGTCTGAAGTCCAATAACTTTCATCCTCACCACTTCTTTGCCTATTGTCTCTTTTCTTCATACTTTTCTCAAAAGTATTTTCAATTTTTTTATCAATCGAAGCTGATAAGCCTTCAAACGCAACCCTTCCCTTTCACTCCGGGCAAGCCTCTGCTTCCAGCCCGACTGGGTAACCTTTTACTTCCGGTTGCCACACACTCCTTGGGTAAGCGTCTGCTTCCAACCCAACCGGATGACCCTTTGCCTTCCGGTGCCCACACACTCCCGGGTAACCAGCTGGTTCCCACCCAGCCGGGTGACCTTTCACTTCCGTTGTCCACACGTTTCCTTCCGGGTAAGCGTTTGTTCCCCGCCCAAACCTGTGCTTCTTCAGTCCCGGTGCGTACCCTCTTTGTTACCTGGGCAAGCCAATGTGCTTCCCGCCCGCCAACCTGGTTGACTGTTCCCATACCCCTCTCTGCGAAGAACCTTTTACTTCCGGTTGCCACACACTCCTTGGGTAAGCGTCTGCTTCCAACCCAACCGGATGACCCTTTGCCTTCCGGTGCCCACACACTCCCGGGTAACCAGCCGGTTCCCACCCGGCCAGGTGACCTTTCACTTCCGGTGTCCACACGTTTCCTTCCGGGTAAGCGTTTGTTCCCAGCCCAACCCTGTGCTTCTTCAGTCCCGGTGCATACCCTCTTTGTTACCTGGGCAGGCCAATGTGCTTCCCGCCCGCCTACCTGGTTGACTGTTTCCATACCCCTCTCTGCGAAGAACCGTTTACTTCTGGTTGCCACACACTCCTTGGGTAAGCGTCTGCTTCCAACCCAACCGGATGACCCTTTGCCTTCCGGTGCCCACACACTCCCGGGTAACCAGCCGGTTCCCACCCGGCCGGGTGACCTTTCACTTCCGGTGTCCACACGTTTCCTTCCAGGTAAGCGTTTGTTCCCAGCCCAACCCTGTGCTTCTTCAGTCCCGGTGCGTACCCTCTTTGTTACCTGGGCAAGCCAATGTGCTTCCCGCCCGCCAACCTGGTTGACTGTTCCCATACACCTCTCTGCAAAGAACCTTTTACTTCCGGTTGCCACACACTCCTTGGGTAAGCGTCTGCTTCCAACCCAACCAGATGACCCTTTGCCTTCCGGTGCCCACACACTCCCGGGTAACCAGCCGGTTCCCACCCGGCAGGATGACCTTTCACTTCCGGTGTCCACACGTTTCCTTCCGGGTAAGCGTTTGTTCTCAGCCCAACCCTGTGCTTCTTCAGTCCCGGTGCGTACCCTCTTTGTTACCTGGGCAAGCCAATGTGCTTCCCGCCCGCCAACCTGGTTGACTGTTCCCATACCCCTCTCTGCGAAGAACCTTTTACTTCCGGTTGCCACACACTCCTTGGGTAAGCGTCTGCTTCCAACCCAACCGGATGACCCTTTGCCTTCCGGTGCCCACACACTCCCGGGTAACCAGCCGGTTCCCACCCGGCAGGGTGACCTTTCACTTCCGGTGTCCACACGTTTCCTTCCGGGTAAGCGTTTGTTCTCAGCCCAACCCTGTGCTTCTTCAGTCCCGGTGCGTACCCTCTTTGTTACCTGGACAAGCCAATGTGCTTCCCACCCACCAACCTGGTTGACTGTTCCCATACCCCTCTCTGCGAAGGTGACCCGGTAACCGTTACCCCACTTCTTCCATGCCACAGGCTCTGACCTCCGTTGCGTAATTAATTGTTTACTTCCGGTTCACCAGAACAAAGGGGCTTGAGGAGCTTGCCAGTGCCCACTGGGTCCTGACTACCCCGTTTTGGTCTGTGCCCCCTTCCCAGCCTGTTTCTTGATTCCTCTTGGATCGCTTTGTAAGTAATGCCATGCCTCGCTGGGAGCTATCACTGCCAGAGAGGCCCCCCCATGCCCTCCTGCGGCCCAATTGTTGAGAACTACCAACAGCCCCTTGCATTCAATGCCGCTAGCATATTCCGTAGCAGGACATCTGTTCCAGTGTCTGACAGGTACACCCCATCTGCCCTGTAATAGTGCGGCTGCCGCAAGTTAATCAGGGTGTGCCTAATGCTGCCTAAACCTGCACCCCCTAGAAATTTGGCCATGAGGCTGTTAAGCCTCTTCCTTGACAACTCCATGCCCTTTTGGGAGCGCGCACCAACCCATACCCTTCTGGGAATGATCTCGGACCACACCACCTCCGTGTTATCCATGCTCCTGGCTAAATTGGTGAGCTCCTTCTTTAACATGTGAAGTAGTGTTTTCCTCCCTATCACCGGAAGGTCATTTCCCCCTAGATGAATTACTACAATATCCGGGTCCTTTGAGCGGGAGCAGAAATCTGCAATGACGCTCCCCAAGTCTCTCCAGTGCGACCCCGGCTTCCCAAACCATCGCACCATTGTTCGTTGAAAGGGGAACGTTGCATCCCACCCCACGGCGTGGGCTCTGTAAGCAGCCATGGATACGTAAGATAGCCCGATGACCCACATTGTTTTGCGTTCTGTGGAGTAGAACAGAAAAACAGAAATGTTGAGTTCAGTCTTCAACAAGCCTTTTATTATAGGTGTAACCTGGTGTACATAAGTGTATAAAGATCCCGACCCGAACCCTCGCAAACCCCTGCCTGTTTAATCCTTTAACTGCTGGGTGTTGGGCGAATGTAAACCTGGAACCTGTCTGATTCCCATCTTCCTAATCGTTTTATTGCTGTTGCCGACATACCCTCCTGGAACGCTGTTGTGGCTGCCCCAATGCGGAAGGAATGTGTAGTGTAGTGATGCCCCTGGAGCCCAGCCATTTGGACCGTTGCTGCTAACACCCTTTTAAACTGATAAAGCGTTACTGGGCTCCCGTCTTCGTGGGTGAGAAGGTAGTTGTCGCCGTTGACACCCTCCCGTTCCTTGATGTACCCTGCTAAAAGCTTAACTGGGCAATATGAGCTGTGCCCCCCCATCCTCTTCAGTGTAATGTACTGTCCCCTTCCCACTTGATCTGTCTTAGAGTGTCGCACCCGTAAAGTTGCCTGGTGTGTGCCCAGGGATAGATCTTTAACCAGCAGGGCCCTGCTGCTTTTGTCCCCTTTTGCTCTCGCTACTAGTTCGCTAATGCGAAAGGCCCCAAAGAAGGCCAAGGAAAAGGTCACTTGAAACAGCATACTTTCAAATTCCGAGTGGCAAACCAAAGGGAGGTGGTCCATTAGAATTTTTAGTGTGTTAAAATCAATTGGGGACCTGTGATCCTGTTTTTTGCTTTCAACTTTGGCCCAACCTTTCAAGGCTTCCCTAAGAACAAAACCTTTAGTGGGATCGTCCAAACCCTTTAGCTTAGCATGGTATGCTATAGCTGAAAGGTGCTCTATAACCCATGACCTAGATTTACCGGCTCCCCCGGCCCACACCACGAACTGTTTGACCCTCCATCCCAGTTGTTGGATATTGTCTGTAAGCTCGGAAACATCCGCTGTAAAGTTCCGAAAAGTGTCCACACAACGCCGATACCGCTGTCTTGTTCCCACCGCTAGAGCCTCTTTAGCCATACGCTGTAGTTGACCTTCTAATGCATTAGCTTCCAATATTCCTCTTTGAAGGGCGTCATTTCCTGCTGCGTCTCTGGACATTCTGCTCGGAATCTTTCCCACTGCAAGCGAGAAAGAGCATCAGCTGCCTTGTTCTTAAACCTTGCACATGCTTTGCTGTTATCTGGATATTATACTGGAGACACCCCCTCACCAAATGTCTTAGTAAACCTAATACTATGGGACATGACGCCGCCTGATTATTAATTGCCTGGACGGCTGCCATGTTGTCTGACCGGATGACCAGATTCTTGTTAGCCAAGGTGTCAGACCACAGTGACAATGCCAAAACAATGGGAAAAAGCTCTAGCGCTGTGACATTGATGGTGAGGCCACGTTGTTGCCATCCTGTTGGCCACCCTTTGGCACACCACTCGGAACCCAATATTGCCCCAAAGCCCCCTTGCCGGGAAGAATCTATGTACAGTTGCATCCTCTTATCGGCTGTCCGTAGCGAAGTCCATATTCTAACCCCATTGAAACCTTGGAGAAAAGACAACCACATGTGCAAGTCCTGCTTCAGCCCCTTATTCAACCTTACAATGTGATGTTTCTATGTAATGCCCGCTGTAGCCACTGCCAGTCTTCTTGAAAAAACTCTCCCCACCTGAATGACCCTGGACGCAAAATTGAGCTTACCCATTAACTCCTGTATATCCCGTAATGTTGCCTTCTGTTTTGACAATACCTTTACAATTGCTGCTGCAAAGTCGTGTACATTTTCCACTGGGAGGCGTGACACCCCTTCCACAGAAACCAACTCTATTCCCAAAAAAGTCAGCTTTGTTGTGGGGCCCTCCGTTTTTTCTACCGCCAATGGAACACCCAAACCCTGCGTCACTACTGTGAAGGCTGCCAATGCACGGGCACAATCTGGGGAGTTTGCCCTGCCTACAAATAAGAAGTCATCCAGGTAATGGAGCTTTCCACCTACTGGCTGCACCTTGTTTGTTGCCCATTCCAAGAAGGAACTAAATGCCTCAAAATAAGCACATGAAATTGAACATCCCATGGGCATACACCTGTCATAGTACAGCTTATCCCTGAACTGGAACCCCAGCAAATGAAAACTGTCCAGATGCACTGGTAACAGTCTGAAAGCTGATTCAACATCAGCCTTCGCCATGAGGGCTCCCGTCCCCGCCTGCCTTACCAACTCGATGGCTTCATCAAATGTTGCATACGAGACGGTACAAACCTTCTGGCTTAGCCAGTCATTTACTTAGTTGCCTTTGGGATAGGAGAGGTGGTGGATCATCCTGTACTTGCCTGCTTCCTTTTTTAGAACGATCCCTAGTGGAGAGATAATAAAATTGCCTAATGGGGGGGGTCAAACGGTCCTGCTATTCTTCGTAGCTGCAGCTCTTTTTGTATCTTTTCTGCAACTACTTCCGGCAATTCCTCCGCTCAGCGAAGGTTCTTAGACGACCTGCCTGCTAAAGGGCCACAGTAGGGTATTTTAAACCCTTCTTTGAAACCCCCAAAAAGTAGTTCCCTTTCCTCTTCTTTTGGGTAATGATTCAAAAGTGTTGCTAGTAATTCAAAGGTTATTGGGTATGGGCCTTTGGTTACCCGGCCTGGACTATGGCTGACCCATGAAGGTGGCTACTGGTGTACTTCTAACGAGGGCTTTGCATGCCACAACGGGATGGTCTCCGCCACACCGTGAGCACCCATGTCGGAACCTGCACTGAACCCCCCAGGAGCAACTGCCTGCATTGAACAGGCGACAGGTATTGTCCCTCTGTTTCCGCTGCAGCAGCTGCTTGAATTCGTCTGCCACTTTTGGCGCTCGAAATACCTGCAGTTGGTCCTGGAGCGGCTGCTGGTGCCTCCCCATGATCTGTCCCTGGCCTAGAGCTGATCCTGGAGGAGTGTGGGTTGTTGCCATGCCGCCCTGACCTTGTAACCCTGTTGTCATCTGCACCACACCCGTTGGGAACCCCACCGAAGTCAAGGGCTGATGACCCCTGCCCCCGTTGAATTGTGCACTTGACAGCCCATTGTTGGCCTGTGGTAGCTGCCCCCCGGCCTGCATGTTGGAATTTGGAAAAACCGTGCCCGACTGCTGGCCATGCCCCACCTGTGTGAACTGTGGTAATACTGCTCCCAATTGCTGGTGTAGCGTTTGTCCTCCACTTGCCTGTTGCTGCATGTGACCTATCCAAGTCTGCTGATGCCTCCCACCAACCAGAGAGGACTGCTGTCCCGACCCATCCCCGCTCCTTGATGCTGTGCCCCTCCCATCATCCCATTCCCCGCATAGGTGATCCTGGGTTGAAATGGCAACTGTCCCACTTGCTGCTGAGGGAAACTTGCCACCAACTGTTGGCTCACCCTCGTTTGCGCATTCTCCCCAGGATGTGCCTGTGTGTTTGCCTGCCAACCTTGCCCTGTCGGTGGTGCGCTCCACTGCTGTACCGCACTCCCTGCCCCCCCTAATCCTAACCCAAAACTTGCCTTAGACTCCATCTGGTCCATCCATTCACTCGCCTCCCTTTGATCCCAAGACATCGTAGGTGACTCTTCCATATGTTGGCGGAAGCTTCGATCATATTGCAGCCACCCCATGCCCCCGTAGCGCCTGAACCTGTCCAGGATAGCTTGGTTGTACCCATTCAATGCCGGACCTTGCTCTGGAAATTTCTCCAACATTATGGCTGCCAGTAATGCAAAGGCGTCCAACCAGTTGTTAATATTTTCCTCAGGCCTGACCCTCTTTCTATCCTTGCTGTCTTTGCTGGGCCCAGCTATCCGTAATGTGTCTGCCCCCCTGCGCACATGCTCCACTAGTGAAAATATCCAGGAATTCCCTCCTCCAAACTCTCTCTTTCACCTCCAGTGGGATATGCCATGCTTCTGACCGTGTCCCATTCAGCCCCCTGCCCCTACCCTACTGGACAGTGTTGTATTTGTATCACTGGCTTGGTTTACCTTTGGCAAGGGAGCTTTTTCATAAGCAATAGCGTCACCTTTCCCCGACTGAGCCGAAGCTTTCCTTCCCGCCCCCTCTTGGGCCCTTTGCTCTCTACACCCCCCTTCCCAGACTTGTACTGGGGACCCCTCCTGTGTAACGTCCAACTTAATCCCTTTATCTCCCCCTACCGCCTTCCCATTGTTTTCGCCATTGTGTTTATGCCAATTATTGACCAGTTTTTTAATGACTTCCGTCAACTCACCCAAGGAACCAACTTCTGCTGTTAAAGCCACTTCTTTGCTTGACTGGGCTTTGTCCTCTCCCATTAGCCTACTTGGCACAACTGCCCGCAACACTGCTCCCGCTACCTGTGCGTGTTCCCCCGTTATTTCCTTTGTTATGTCCTTTGGTGGCATCCTTGCCTTTTTTGCTCCTGCGACAGAACCGCCCTTCCCCCACGCCTTCTTTTCCACACCCCGCTTTTCACCCCGTGTCGCTGCATAAGTATGGCCATTAATTGTAAAGCCTTCCCCTTGCAAGTCTTCCATGTCCTTGCCTCGTCCATCTCCTTCAGGGGCGGATGATTGCATTTGCGCCATTGCCAGCTCCCACCCTTCCCAATTCTTGGCCTTTGCTGTTGCTGCAAAGCAGGCCCAAAGCTGCTGAACTTCTTGGCCGCCGCAGTACTCCATTCCTGGGATCACCCCGCTAGATCCTGCTTCTTCGTTCGCCGCTAGTTCCAGGATGCCGCCTTGAGACAGTCCCTCCTCTCCCATCATGCTCTGGCGCGTACAGGAGCACTCCTTTTTCAGGGCTGACCTAAAATTGAAAATGATGTTAACTTTGCTAGCGGTGGCTGTGAGTACCTTAGTGTGTGGATACCTATTAACTCAACTATGGGCCCCGGCCTAGCGGTGCCTACACCGGGTACCGCACCCCCCCACCCCCCAGCGCTGTCTTGCGGTGTTCCGTATCGTTGATGCGTGCCGCCCCTCCTATCATTAGTAACTCACCTTGAGGTCCGGTCACAACCCCTTATGCTTGTTCTGGCTCCCTTTGCCTATTCCGTGACCCACGCCACCACTGACACCACTTTGCCCCGTTCACTCAGCCCCTCCGTAGTTCGATGTACTTATTCCTTGCTCAAATCTACAATAGAAACCAAACGTTAGACTTCCTAAACGCACCACATGCACCCCAACTGCTGTAGTACCACCCTTGCCCGCCTTACATCCTCCATGTTACCCCCAACACCCATGTGGCACCGCTCCTCCGTGTGTTCCCACACATGCTCTATCATCCGCTTTCGCCATTTACCAGTCACTCCACCCTTGTACTCCCCCCACCCCACCCCTCCGGCATTGCCAGAGGCATGCTCGGGAAGGGGGCGGAAGATATTAGGAGCTCCCCGTCTCCCAAACCCCTCCACCCCAAACCCCTGGCATGCGCCTTGCCCACTCTCCCCAAGGCCGGTAGGGCGTTCAACTGGACCACCTACCCTCTCCAGGAACACTGTTCTCACCCGGACCCCTATCGTAATGCCACACAACAGTTTACTCGTCGCTGAAAAGGAAACCCTCCTGCGGGCAACACCAGTCGTTACTGGCGTACCTTCTCGACTTCCTTGCTTGTACCAGTATCAAAGCGCATGGCATGTGCACGCACTGTGTTCGTACCGCCACAAGTACCCAAAACCGCCCATATATTTACCCGACCTATCTCTAACCCAACCAAACAATAACTTCCTATGTCACTCTGGCTCTAACTTGAATTGGAACCAGCCCTAGCCAGTGAGCAACATTATCACCATGCCATATCCCCTTCTTGTCCCCCTAACTCCCTGCATTGTGTTAGATTGCATTCCCCCTCCCTTTGGCAGCTTGCACCTAAATTTAGTCTCCACATGCACCCAAATGTTCGAATATATATATCTATAAATTATTATTATTATTTTTTTTTTGGATCCCTGCCACACAATGTGGCCCACACCACGTTTGCTGCTTATTTCTCTTCTGCAACTAACAACCATTGAACCCCAGCCTCTAGACTTGACTCGTTGTCAGTGTGCTGCTACACCCTGTATCTCTATCTGAATGCATTGACAGAGGCCGCAAAGACAAGTCCTGTGTCTTTTTTTTTTTGTGTGTGGTATGTGTTTACTGGCAAAATGAGCTCAAGCCGAGGTGGCGGAGCAGCGCATGCCGCCCTCGGGCTAACCGCGGACACTGGTAGCTCTTATGCAGAGTGCAGCAGTAACCCTGACTGACCTAGCGTTTTGCTTTTGTAAACGCTCACTTGGCCTTACTGTTCCTATTGCGAGGCGCTCTGACTCCCCCCACTTGGAGCTGCTTGCCACAACTGCCCAACTGTAACCCTCCTCGCAACTGCCCCTCCCCGTGGCGCCCCCCCCATCTTCCTCCCTTCGAGCTGCAAATATTTCTGCTGGAATCCTGGCCCAGTATATTAGCGTGACGTGTGTCTGCCCTCCCCAAAGCCCATGAATAACTGGGGACGCTGTGGTGTTGCGGTCTAGTCCGCGGCTCGCACGATGTGCGACGTCACCGGACTTCCGGCGGCGGCCATCTTGGATTCGGCACTAGCGCGCCGATTCGAAAGGGGATCGGAGCTCCGTACCGGCGCTCCTGCTGATGATTATATCTTGTAATAAATACCCCTCAACTCCACCACCACGACTCCTGTATTCTGTGGGGGACTTCACCTGGTGTAAGGGGCACAACATTACAATGGCGACGAGGAGGTGAAACGGCCCTGCGCTGCCTCCAGGGTGAGTGCCACGTGGTGAGCACGCTGTCCACACCCACGGTCATCAACCCAAACCGGCAGGAGCGCGGCAGTGTCACGGAGAACGGCAGAGGGCGTGCATCAGGACGGAAGGGTCCCATCCGAGCCTGGTTCAGGACAGCAGCAGCCCGGTGGTAAGGAACAGCGCCAGGGGGAGTGCACGTGGCCAGGCAACTCCACGCACCATGGCGGGGGTCACAGGAAGACACGCGGGAAGCGGAAAATCCGACCGAGACGACGACCCAGGCGAAGGGAGCTCCGACGGCACCGTAGCGTCGAGAAGTTCGAGCCCAAGGACGCGGCGGACGGAGGCGGGGAGTAAGATGAGTGCCACATCGACCGGGTTGCCTAACCCAGTACCCTTCCTAACGAAGGCGGGGGTCCCGGAGATGCCGTGGGAGGACTGGAAGCGGTATTTCTTGAATTACCTGTTCGCTTTAGAGGAGGAAGGCGGCGCAGTGTTCTCGAGCACACGCAGGAAGAGGATACTCTTACACCATTTGGGCCCAGCAGGTCAGAGAGTGTACGACGATCTGGTGAAGGTAGTGCGGCCCACGGACGACGACGATGTGTTTCAGCACGCGATCGACGATATGGATGCCCACTACCGCCCGACCGTGTGTGTAGCTGTCGACAGGTACAACTTCTACCACAGAGCGCAACATAAAGGGGAAACGATCGACCAGTATGTGGCGGCGTTACAGAAGCTGGCCCTAACGTGCAAACTTGGGACCTTCAAGGAAGAGTTGATCAGGGACCAAATAGTAATGCATGCGGTGAACACGTCCATCCAAGACAAGCTGTGGGCCAATGGCGACGAACCCCTCAAGACAGTGGTGGTGTCAAGAATTCCTGTCATGCGAGGGGAGGAAAACGGTAACCAGCGAAAACGGACTACATCTCCCAGGATGCTTAGCGGTTGAGAGGTTATGTAAACAGGAGAGCTGTTACATAACTCAAGGAAAACACGCCCTTATGTAAACAGGAGAGCTGTTACATAACTCAAGGAAAACACGCCCTTATGTAAACAGGATAGCTGTTACATAACTCAAGGAAAACACGCCCTTATGTAAACAGGAGAGCTGTTACATAACTCAAGGAAAACACGCCCTTTTGTAAACAGGAGAGCTGTTACATAACTCAAGGAAAACACGCCCTATAAAGGGAGGAACCAGGAGGTACAACGCTGTCGGATATTGTGTTTACACCGACGTACCTGCTTAGTGAAGAGCAGTGTTCCGGAGTGGTGCTCCAGTAAGGCAAGAACGGAGGTAGGTCGAGTCGTTACTCCCTGGGCCGTGTCTTGCCCCATCGTCACCTGTGAAGGACCCGGAAGCTCTACCGGATAACCATTGAGCTTCGCTTTTTGACTCGGCTGAGTCAAAGCGCAGTGGCGCTTTTGCTGGTTGGAGTCGTAACTCCCAGCCCGACCAGAGATACAGGGACTGCCAGCTGTAACGCACACCAGGAGGTGTTTGCCGCGTTACAGACTCGGAAGTCCACGGGATCGATCGAGCGGCTGCTCTCGGTTCAGTCTTCTTTGCTTGTGATTGGGGTATCGGTGACGCATCACCAGGAGGTGACTCCGCGTCCCGGTGCAGTCTGAGGAAGAGGTTGAGCGGCTGCTCCCTTCAGGTAGAGACCCCGGCTGGGTGTTTCCCTGACTCCTCGATTCTCCCCAACACTCTTCGTGCCCCTCACAGCCTACCGATTGGCATTGTCGGCCATTTCATTTCTGCCCTCTATTGGCATACGCCGGGATCGGCGTATATGCAGAGGACGGTTAGGACCATCCGTGCTGTGGGCTGGTAACGTACTTAGCCTGGAGGATTCCAGTGACTATAACCTTTGTTTATTCCTTGTATTATTTTTGCCTTCATTAAAATAACTAAACCTTCACAAGTGGTTGCGTTCTCATTATCGTGTCTGTTAAACGATCCTGAGACGTTCAGGGCGTTACAGGTGGCCATGGTAAAGAAAGCCGAATTGTCCAAGAGGTGTGCAGAGGTGGCGAAGAAAGACCGTCTCCCAGAACAAGCGGTGTGCAGGATAGAGGAACGGAAGAACCGCGAGGGCCAAGCAGCGACGGAACAACACAGCATGCGACCATACAGGAAGTCCACGACCAAGGGCGCAAAACAGCAAGTACAGGGACAAGGGAGCACCAACACGTGCTACAGATGCGGCAGCAATAGACACGCCGCCAACGACAAAGGGTGCCCAGCGTTCCGGGCCAAATGCACGTACTGTGGCCTGATGGGCCATTACGAAAGGGTATGCCGAAGGAAAGCGCCGAGGCAGCAAGTGAAGTACGTGGCACAGGAAACGGGCAAGGAGGAAGAAGCGGAAAGCCAGGAGGACGAAGAAGAGATCCTGATGATAGAGGATCAGATATTAGGGATTGACGGGGCGGTCGACAAGAAACCCAGATGCGACATGAACATCGGAGGAGTGGGAGTTACAATGGTCGCAGACTCGGGTTCCCCCTACACGATCATAAGAAGGAAGATATGGGAGGAGGACTTCGAACCAGTTACAACACACCAACTGCGTCCCACAGACATCCATCCCGTGACATTCACCGGGGAACCCATACCGATGGTCGGGTATTGCCCTCTAACCTTCGAGTTCAAGGGTAGAACGTGCGAAGGGAAACTATACGTGGCAGAAAAAGGGCCATCAGTATTAGGATGGAGGGACCAAGGGAAGCTTGGGATAAAATTGAACCCGGGAGGTCGTGTTCAAGTGCTCATGATGGAGGAAGACACTGGAGTGGGAGCAAGGCAGTGGAAGGAGGAGTTTCCCGAAGTCTTCAGGGATGATATAGGGAAGTTAACCAAATTCACGCACCGAATAAACCTGAAGGAAGGAGCCCGACCGGTGTCACACAAAGTGCGGAACATTCCGTTCCGCACCAGAGAGGCAGTACAAGAGGAACTGCGGAGGCTGGAGGACAACGGGATCATCGAAGCCATCGACAATGCGGAATGGTTAGCCCCCTTAGTAGTAGCACAGAAGCCGAACGGGAAGGTGAGGTTGTGTGTGGACCTCAGGGAGCTCAACAAAAACATCGTGGTGGACAAGTTCCCTCTTCCCCGCATCAACGAGATGCTGGCCAAGACCAAGGGCGCCAAGTGGTTTTCCACGGTAGACTTAACGTCCGCATACCACCAGATCGCGCTCCACAAATCATGCAACCATCTCACATCGTTCATAACGCTGTTTGGCTGCTACAAGTTCCTACGGATGCCGTTTGGGTTGGCCTCTGCTGCAGCAGTGTTCCAAAAATTGATGTACCGCCTGTTCAACAAGATGGAAGGAATCCAGTACTTCCAGGACGACATCTTAGTGATGGGAGCCTCCAGGGAAGAACATGACCGGAAGCTGGCGGACGTACTGGCAGTACTCAAGCATAATGGTCTCACAGCCCAGTGGGACAAATGCAGGTTCGGAATGGAGAGTGTCACGTACCTGGGGCATGAAATCGGCCAGGACGGCATAAAACCCAAGGCGTCAAACGTGGCGGCTATCAGGAACGCACCCGCACCATCGAACAAGTAGGAGGTACGGATGTTCTTAGGAATGGCTGAATTCTACAGCAAGTTCGTATCCCACTTCGCGTCAAAGACACACCACCTGAGGTCGATCTTGAAGGACAAGACGGCGTTTGCATGGAAGGAAGAACAACAGCAGGAATTCGAGAGGATGAAGGAGGAAATATGCGGTGCGGTGCCCATTCAAGGATTCGACCCAACCGCTCCCACGATCCTGACCACAGACGCGAGCGACCAAGGCCTAGGCGCAGTACTAACTCAACAGTCAGCACAAGGAGCGGCAGCCACGATCAGCTTCGCATCCCGCACGTTGGCGGACAATGAATGCAAATTCAGCGTGATTGAAAAAGAGATGCTGGCCGTGGTGTGGGCGGTAGAGAGGTTCCGACAGTTCCTGTGAGGAGGCAGATTCCTGTTGCGAACAGATCACAAACCGCTGGTAAAAGTCCTCACGTCCAACGGCCATGAGCACGCAACACCGAGGATCGCAAAAATGACGCTACGACTCCTCGACTACGTGTACGACGTGGAGTACATACCAGGCACCAGGAACAGAGTAGCAGACTACCTAAGCAGAGCAGCAGCGAAGGAATCGGCAGAGACACAAGGCACAGAAAAGTGGGCAGAGTATGCGGTGGCATTCATGGGCGATCACGAGAAAGCCATCAGCAGGCAAGAGTGGGAAGAAGAGTATGAGGCTGACGAGAAGGTGAAGGCCGTCAAAACGTATGTGACGCAAGGGTGGCCGGAGAAGAAGCTACTCGGAGAAGAACTCAAACAGTACAGGGAAATCAGAGAAGAACTGTCGTTGGGAGACGACCCAGGTTTCCTGTTCCGGGGCAACAAGGTAGTTCCTCCGATGGCGTTGAGACCTAGAGTGGTGGCCTTGGCCCACGAAGGGCATTTGGGAATCGTGAAAACGAAGGGCAGAGTGAAGGAGGACTACTGGTGGCCAGGGTTGGACCTCGCGGTGGAACGACACGTCAGGGCGTGCGAACAGTGCAGCAATGCAGACAAGACACAAAGGATGCTGCGTCCACCACTGGGACGTTTTGAGTGTCCGGAAAATCCGTGGGAAGAAACCTCAATAGACGTCCTAGGCCCCATACAGGACGCCAGTGGCAACCAGAAGTACCTCACCGTAGTCGTGGACCGGTACTCGAAGTGGCCAGAAATCCATGTAGATGAGAACGCGGAGACAGACACCATCATAGGATTCCTTACGGACATATTCATCAGGGAAGGAATCCCCAAGGGAATCCTAAGCGACAACGGCCCGCAGTTCACGTCGACCAAATGGGAGGCCTTCATGGACAGAAATGGGATAACGGTCAGACGCACCCCCGTCTATCACCCCGCGGGGAATGGAGCTGTGGAGAGATTCAATAGAGTAATCATGGGGTCGGTGCAAGCGGCAATCGGACAAGGGGCAAGCTGGGAGAAGGAACTTAAGCGCTTGCTATGGGCTTACAGGATAACTCCCTCTTCCACAGGCTACAGCCCGTTCCGAATACTGAGAGGGAGAGAACCGTTCACCCGAGACAACGTGGCATGGAAGAGGCTCACCGTGCAGAGCCATTGGTCACCGGCGGTGGTGCGCAAGAACTTGGAGAAGGCGCAAGCCGTGTACACTAACTACTATGACCAAAGGCACAACACTAAGGAAGTCGCACTGGAAAAAGGAGAGTGGGTTAGGGTGAAGCTCCCAACACCCGGGAGAAAGGGGGACAGCAAATTCACGCCCCCATTCCAAGTTGTGGAACCCTACTCCTCATCGGCCTTACTGAGCGACGGGAAGATATGGGCCCAAGATCGTATGGCAAGATGTACCAGGGCCGAGGAGACAGAGCACAGAACGGAACTGAACAACATGGACAAAACCAGGTCCACACCGGCGACAAAGGGAGATAGGAGAAGACTGGAAGAAGAAGCGGGAGGCTTCCCTCAAGAGGCCTGGAGTCCGAGAGGAGGGGGAGTAGAGACACCAGGACTTAGAGACCAAGAGACAGCGACAGAGACAGAGTTGGGTGGTCCTGAACTCGATGAAGCGAGTGGAGCAGCATCCCCGAGTGGGGGGGGCACCACTCCAGCCGCGAGCACAGGAGGTAGGAGAACACGCTGCGGGAGGAGAGTAATGCTGCCACGAAGATTCGAAGAGTTCAGCCTGGACCACAAGTAAGACTGTGCACGGGCATGGGGGGAACATGGAACGTTGTGTTTATAAAGGAGGGAGATGTGGTGTTGCGGTCTAGTCCGCGGCTCGCACGATGTGCGACGTCACCGGACTTCCGGCGGCGGCCATCTTGGATTCGGCACTAGCGCGCCGATTCGAAAGGGGATCGGAGCTCCGTACCGGCGCTCCTGCTGATGATTATATCTTGTAATAAATACCCCTCAACTCCACCACCACGACTCCTGTATTCTGTGGGGGACTTCACCTGGTGTAAGGGGCACAACATTACAGACGCTATCAACTATTTAACCAATACTGCACCGCAATTGTGTGTTTCGTCATTTTTACTTTTTTTTTTTTTAGGAACACCCCTGTCCATGGAAAGTTACCCAAGCTGTGATGTCACATTATTATTTATATATATATATATATTTTGGGGCCATCCAGCAGAGATACGGCCCGCCTTGTACCTTTATTTCTCTGTTAATATACCGTGCTGTAATAGGGAGTCTGCGTATTAATTATGGCTTTCCCCATTCATGCATGGCTGCCTTATTGCTTGACCTACGTGTATTAACGCTGAATCTGTATGAGCCTCACCTAGACTCACTGTACGCGCATATCTCCCTAGTGGGCCTCCTGAAACTTTGCCAGCACCCTGCCCTCCCGGAGCAACCCACGGCATCCCAACCAACACCCCAAGATGCAAGCATAACTTACAGCAGAAATTCCTAAGTGTATATTTTTCAACATCGTTTGGAATTATCCATTCATTTCGTATTTCTGACGCAGCCAGGTGAACTTGGGGGGGAGGGGATGCATTCCCCCAAAGCGCGCCACTGTACGGACCACGGAATTGTACATACTCTCCGTCCAACCATACCAGCTCCCCCCCGCCATGCCCCCTGCCCTTCCCATTAGAAGGCGACCCTCCGCTCTGCACCACCTGCGCAAACCACTCTTGGCCCTCCCTGCACTTTTCACCTCAAATACTCACCTGATCCAATGACGGCAGGTCCAAGCCTTGCCCCCCCCTCCTTATATCTTGCCCCTCACCGCCACTGATTTGCGCAACCACCATGGGCTCCGGCGCCCGATACCAAACCGCACGTTCCCAAACTGGGCTTTCTGCAGCCACCTCGCTGCATCCCATCCCCCCGCGCCATGCACTGCCAAAGGGCACCTCTCTGTTATTTCGGGGGCTTGTGAGAGTGACGTAGTTTCTTTATTCAAGCTTGCGTTATCACCCTTCTTAGGAAACGGAATAGCGCTTATTTATTGAAGCTTTACCATTTGGAACGTCCAAGAGCTAATAGCTAAAATATGTTTTTGTGAAAATCTCACAGTATTTTTTTTACATGCCAATAATTCCTTCATGTGCTTAAATTACCACTTCGCAAGGTACCCACTTGACCACATGGTCACACTCCCGCTGCAGAAGGCGCTGTAGGTGGACCACCGATGAACTCCTCCCACCCACACTCCGGCGCTGCATGCCGATGAATGATCACACCTCACCCTGCGCCCGAGATGCCCCGCAATGTACATGCCAACCGAGCCCATCGCCACTGCACTCGCCGTTGATAACCTCATCAAACCCTCCTGTGCCCGTGATGCGCCCTTGCTGCCCCTGGGCAAGGCTCCACTGTACCTGCCGCTGCACGTGGGCCGCTGATGACATCCTCGCACCTTCACCCCTGATGCGCCTGCGCCATACCCGCACAACTCCCGAGCCCCTCTACCCTCCCCCCGCCCGCCTCCGGCCTCAATGCGCCTCCTTGAGCACCCATTGCGTCACACCAGGACTCAATGTTCTCTCCCAGCAGCAAGTTGTTACCGCATACCTACCGCAAGTCTTAAAGGGTTTTATAATAGTACTTGACCTCGGCACGGGTAAGAACTGCCTCACGAACCCTCAGCATAGTCGTTTCGTGCTGTAAAATGGGCTAAGTGGACATTCCATTCTTTTTTTTTTTTTTTTTGGGTGGTATGTGTTAACTGAAAAATTCGCTCGAGCCGAGGTCGTAGAAGCAGAGCAGTGCATGCCACCCTCGGACCAACAGCGGACACTGGTAGCCCTCATGCAGAGTGCAGGAGGAAGCAGTGCAGCACTCGCTCTCACTAACTTCCGGCAGCTGCCACCTCTTTTGTCTCCCCCTGCACCCAATGAGCTGCATTAAACCGCATAACTTATTCTCTTTTGGCGCCTATTACCCAAGCCATAGCTGCTGCTTAGCTATCTTCTGCAACTAACCACTATTGATAAAGCCAATAGGCCCGACTTATTAACCGTATGCTGCTACTTTTTGTATCACATATCTGGATGCCCTGACAAACCGCAAAAATACCAGCTACGCTAGGCACCGATTTTTCCGCCACAAATTAATTGAGCCCCCACAGCTGGCGTTCTCCTTTCCATCCAATTTTTTCTGCTGTACTGCCCCTCACACCTCATGAAATGCAGTCGTTATGGGGGGGGGGGGGGGGGGCTGCGAAGGCAGAGAGCTTCTAAACTCCCATGGACACCGCTCCAGGCAGTATGTGAGGAGGCCGCCTGTGGGGGGGGTGGGGAAGGGGCGTTCTTTGCAAGGCCCAGATGGCATTAGTGCAGACATGACAACCAGTGCTTTAAATGGAAATAAAATAAATAATAATAATAAGTGCAGGTACTCATTAAAATGAGCTAGAGGTGTGGCCAGTGGGCGGTGCTAGGGGCGGGGCTAAGGGCAAGACATGGTGATACATAATGCCCCGATTACTTACCGGTAATCTTCATTACTCCGAGTCCTAGTCTTCCTCGCCACAGTATTCACACATGAGCCTCCGGCTCCACACAGAACTCCAAGTAAACTTAAAAGAGCAGCGCTCTAGTCTCCCCTCCCTCCTCCAATATGGCCCCCAGTGGCTTCAGCCAATCCCATAAAAGGATACATACCAACCATCTCGACCTGAGAAACAAAGCCGCAGACATGAAGCCACCACCAGGGCCGGGAGGGAAGGGAAACTATACTGTGGCGAGGAAGACTAGGACTCGGAGTAATGAAGATTACCGGTAAGTAATCGGGGCATTACCTCCTCGTCCAGTCTTCCTCGCCACAGTATTCACACATGAGCCGATACCAAAGCAATCAGCTTCATGCAAGGAAAATGAGCACACCAAAAGTGCAGTGAAAAACAAAATGTAATATACAGAGGTACAGCCATCAAAGATAACCGCACAAGGCATCCCCGCAGTCAGGACAGAAGATGCAAATGAAACAGAACCCCCACCTCCAACCTGGAGGCGGTAATGGGACATGAATGTATGAGGTGAAGACCCAGTAGCAGCCCGGCAAACATCCTCCATGGACACCCCATTGAAGGAGGCCCAAGACACAGCAACAGGGCGGGTGGAACGACCCCGAACAGGAAGAGAGGGAACCTCAGAAACCGAAGCATACGCCAACAAAATGGCCTCCTAAATCCAGCGACTGATCGACGAGAGGGAGGGTTTCAGTCCCTGACTCGACAACCATAAGTGACAAACAAGTTGTCCACTTTGCCAAAGGAAGACGTGCGCGATAAATATATCAATAAAGCACGACGAACATCCAAGAGGTGCAACAGGGATTCCTCATCCGAGGAAGGATCAGGACAAAGACATGGAAACACCACCTCAGAAGACCCGTGAAAATAAGAATCCACTTTCGGAATGAACGTAGGATGAGGGCGCCATACCACACGGTCCGACAAAACCAACAAAAAAGGAGCAGAACGAAGGAAGGCACCCAACTCACCCATACGTCTGGCAGAAGCAATCGCCATAAGAAACACCACCATGAGTGTTTAAAAAACTTCAACCCCACCGACTCCAAAGGCTCGAATGGAGCCAATTGCAAGGAGCGCAAAACCAAAGGCAGGTCCCAAGGTGGAGGACACATGATAGGACGGGGGCGCCGGAAAGAGAGAGACTGAAAAATCCTAGCAACCAATGGCGAAACAGAAATCAAAGGGAGGACATGGAACGCCTGAATCGCAGCCCACTGAGCCCGAAGAGTCGAAATGGCCAAGCCCAGCACAAATCCATCATCCAAAAAACCAAAATGCGAGCCAGGTCCAAAGAAGCCACCGACAGATCGCGACACAGACACCAAGAAACAAAAATTATCCCATTGCTACGCATAGGACTTAAGAGTAGAAGGTCTCCTGGAAGGCTGAATGACCCCAGCCACAGCCAATGAACAGCCAGTGCGCATCAACGAATCCCTCTCAAGAGCCAGGCCCGCAGACCCAAGGAATGGAACACAGGCAGAGGAAGAAGAGTACCCAACAGAGGATAAGGAATGAACGGCAAGGCTCACCCCGGAGACACCGCCAATTCCAATAGCAGGGGATACCAAGGTCGACGCATCCAACCCGGAGCAAGTATCAGCACAAACGACCCCTCCCACTCGATCTTCTGCAAGACCGCCGGAATCAGGGAAACAGGGGGAAAGGCATACAAGAGACCCGTCGGCCAAGGGAACTACAGGGCATCCACTCTCCAGGCATCCCGGCAAGGCA
Organism: Triturus cristatus; assembly: GCF_964204655.1. Taxonomy (NCBI): domain Eukaryota; kingdom Metazoa; phylum Chordata; class Amphibia; order Caudata; family Salamandridae; genus Triturus; species Triturus cristatus. Next base: position 40,985,036 of record NC_140589.1, read on the forward strand.
TAACCGTGCACGTAACACAAACATTACCATTTGCGAAATCACATAGTTCATGTGACAATCGAAGCGTCTGCCAGTGAGCAGCCATCTGAGACTGGGACACATTTCCCAACCATACTGAAGGAAATACCATTGCCTAAACTGTAGGCCGAGCAAACAGAGAATGACCAGGGAATGAACACCTAAACTTCAGATTAAGAGTCTAAGACCTTACCCAATAGGCCATAGTGACTCTGTTTACCACAGGGCCCTGGAAGCCAAGCATGGGCAGCAGGAGAACACACCCAAACACCAAGGCACAGCGCCCCAAAACCGTGGCAGCAAGCCACCCCTCCGTGCAACAAAACACCAGAGACGGTGCCACAGAGAGGAAGGAAGGGAACACCCTACCACCTCACCAGATCAACCGAATGAAATCAAGTCAACAACGGGCGAAGAACTCCCCACACAAACAGAATCCCCCAACAACCTCGCGAAGGTGACACTAGAAAAAGAGGGTAACACAAAACCTCGAGGAGCAAGAAGCACCAACCACTAGGCCACAGCGAAACACGCACAAGGGAAGGCCCAACCAGGGCCCCACAAAACGCCAAAAAAACACACATGGCCATACCGCGAGACGGAAGCACCCCCCGGGATTAAGGGGATCCTGTGCCGCAAACCTTATAAAGCAGATTGTGCAAATCCGCCATCCCAGGACACCTAGACAGCATCAGCAGGAGACCAACCCCTGCCCAACCAGACACATGTCCCACACAGGCACATGACCAACCCTAGAGCCATAGCTCGTGGTACCCAAAGACATAAGAAAAATCCACCCCCACCAGGGCGGACAACAACAACAAAACATCCAAACGAAGAGAAGCAATGGGAATTGAACCAGTAACCGTGAGATTAAGAGCCTCAGACTTGAACCAATAGGCCACTGAGACTAATGGAACCTTGAGTGCCCGTAGGAGACTCGGCGCTGAACAACAGACGTCCATTGACACCCAACCCAGCGACACTCACGAAATCGACCCCAGGAGGACGAAAGGCCAAAGTGGACCCGCTGGGAGGGCCAACCCGGAACTATGAGTGCAAACAGAGGGTCCCACAACGGAAGCAGTAGCGCACAAAGACAAGCAGCAGGGCAGAACCGCAACAAAAGCAGTACACAGAAACCCAACAAACAAAGCACAAACAAGCAAACCGTCAGGACCGACTACAAAAGGGTAAAATGGGGGAAATCAATCAACGAAAGGTGTCAGGCAAATACCACAGTAACAGGTGCCCAAAACCCCCCAGGAATGCAAATATGCAAAGCAACAGAAGAACACTCACCCAGAGGACGCAGGTCCCGTGGCACAGCACAACGAGACGGCAGAGTCAAAAAAACGACAGGCAGCAGAAGTGCCCAGTCAAACAACACACGCACACAGACGTAAAGCACGAGTCTGTGTCGTAGCGTGATAGAATGGAGCGCGCAAGCGTGCGTGCAAGACACAACAAACGAAAAACACGGCCAGACAGCGATGTGGGAAATGAAAGTTTTAGAGTGTGAGTGTTCGCCATCTTATGACACATTAACAGCATAAGCGGGACTTGAACCCATGTCCTGTGAGACCCAATGTAACCAGAGGTACAAGACTTACCGTTGAGCTGTAGCTCCAGGTCAATACCGAAAGAAACCCACAAGGACATGAGCCAAAAAAAGAGTTGAAGCACACGCTAATAAAGTAAATGCATAATTGCAAAAGAGTCAGATGCAGCACACAGCTTCTATTCTACTTAATTAATTAGCTAAGTACTTCCACTCCCAACGCTGTGAATCTGGTGTACATGCGTTTGAATGTGTGCAATTTTGTTGTTAGCGCCATTTGCCACACACACCCTGTGAGTCGCTGTGTAAGGACATGAGCCACTCCAGGGTCACAAATACTGTACAGAACCACGTCCTCCAAGCGCGCGCCCCTGAACCCAGGAACGGGCGAGCGGGCAGCAACATTGGGACCGGGAACGCCAGAGGCAAACATAGCAGCGCGCGGCACCCGGGAGGGAGCGCGCGCCCACCCGGGCCCGGGGGAGCCATATGGAAAACCAGCCCCCGGCGCCTGCCGGGTCAGGTTTCAGGTCAACAAAAGCCAAAGCAAACGTAGCACCAATACACACCAGGGATAATTGGAGCCCCGCAGCTGCCAGCGCCGGCCCCATGGAAGCAGCAGTGAATGTAGGCCAGGAGGCAGCCGTGGAACCAGCAAGACAGGCAGCGCGGCTTCCGGGGCAGTAAAGGAGAAGCCTCGCCGGACACAAGAAAGATCTGAAGCAAGCCGGTGCAGCCGTGGTCGCCAGGAATGCAAAGATGTAGCAAGGCACAACAACAGAGAAGCCAGAGGTGCAGCACACAGTAACCAAACAAATACGCTGCCCACATGGACAAGGGGACATGCAGACCCCTTTGTCCAGCCTCCTGTACACCCAGGGCTTGCTAAAGCAGAACCCAACCGGTCCAGACCAGACACCGGGGGAAGGAAGGAGGACGGCCCAGAGCACCAACACGGCCTTGGCAGCAGGTAGGAATGTGACCGGGAGCCTCCGGCCCCCAGAACAAACGGACCCGGCCGCGCTACGTCCGCTCAGCAGGACGCGCGGTCAGGAAAGGATACAAATACCCCCCAGCAGGTATGAAATACCAACCGCGACAGCGGTAGCAGGACTCGCACACCACTGGAAAACGCCCCGGCGCGCTCCCACAACATACATAGACGAAATCCCAAACACAAACGCCACGAAAGTCCGCTGAAGCAGGACCAGAGGCGTGAAGGCAGAAGAAGGGGGAAAAGAAAAACCAAGAACAATATATATAAACAACTACTTCCCCCAAACTTAATACCCAAGGGCAAAAACGGGTCTGCTCAGGCAGGACCCCAGCCCCACTCACCTGACCAGCAGGTAACACAGCACTCGGAGAAGTGCAGAAAAAAAGAACAGGTCGAGATGGTTGGTATGTATCCTTTTATGGGATTGGCTGAAGCCACTGGGGGCCATATTGGAGGAGGGAGGGGAGACTAGAGCGCTGCTCTTTTAAGTTTACTTGGAGTTCTGTGTGGAGCCGGAGGCTCATGTGTGAATACTGTGGCGAGGAAGACTGGACGAGGAGGTAATGACTTCTATACCAGTTGCAGCACATATTAAAACAGGAGAAATGTGTTTATGTAAACAAAACAGGTTTACTCATTACACAAGATGAAAGCCAAACAGGATGATATGTTAACACTTCCATATATATATATATATATATATATATATATATATATATATATATATATATATATATATATATATATATATATATATATATATATATATATATATATATATATATATATATAATATCCACCTCGAGTTGGCTCGCTTTCCTGGAAAGCCACTCTGTGACTATGCTGTTTTGGCTATGGGAGAGCAAAGCCCTTTGTAAATACACTAATTTCCCCAACAGGAGAAGTCCCAAAAGCACTCATGGATATAATCAGTGTCCAATTCAGTTTATTTTCCTGGCAACAACATAGCTGGGGCACCACAGCACAGCCCAACGCGCGTCAGCCTTACAAAGACCTCGCTCACGTATTTCAACATGATTACATCACTTTATTTTTGGTTACAAACTTTGCATTGTGGGCTATGTAGTGTGAAATGTGGAAAATATCTCGTTTTGCTGGTTCCACCACATTTTGTGTAGAATTTAGTGCATTTCAAACAATTATGTTTTACACAAGTGACATTTCTCGTTTTAGTGATCTCATTCAACATATAAATTGAATGCATATGCATAACGCATTGTTTCTAATGGTAAAAGTGTGGCCAGTTTTTCACAATATATGTAAACAAACGTATCTTGATGAACTGCAACAAATTTAGAGGGGCGCCTCTGGACTTTAGCAGCGTTGTAGAGATAGTGGTTACACAAATGACCCTGGCACCGTCGTTGGTTGCGCAATCTTATTTATTAAGGTATAACTTGTACCGAGCGCCGGGAACACTCCCGTCTCCGGCTCTCTGCGCGCTCTCTCTCTGTTCGCGCTCTTTGCGCGAAACCACGCCCCTTCCCAGCATGCACTCGGGCGCTAAACACTAGCGCGTAACACTACATATCTCCCCCTTTTAATGCTTTCACCAAAACAAAAGTGGCCCCCCCTTAGTTCAGTCTTACTTGGTGTGCGTTTCATAGTCCTCAAACTTTCTTGGCATCTTGACCTCTCTGCCCGATCTCGTACAGTTCTGTCTTTTCTCTGGAGCCACCTTTACCCCTCTAGTCGGGGATTCTCCTCCGGTCGCAACCTCTTCTTGTCCCTCTTCTTCTTGCACCTGATTCTCTACTTCCATAAAGCGATCTGTTCTATTTCCTCCTACAGTCTTCTGGCTCTGAATCTCTCCCCTTTTCCCGGGGAATGTTGGGGTTGGCTCTTCCACCGCTTGATTCTCCTCTCCACCCGGCTCGCCCTCCGATGCTTGGCTCGGTGTTCTACTGTCCTCCGGGTCTTCCCACTTCACAATTCTATTGCATTTCGCCATTCTGTCCTGTGACCACACCTTCCCGTGGCTCAATAAGGCTGACCTGGTGTATGTTTCTATGACCTGCAGCGGTGGGCTGAATTTACTTTCTCCTTTTCTTTTCAGCGTGGCATGTTTTACTCTTACCCACTCTCCTTTCTCCAGGGTCACCCCTTTGGTATTACGGCGTTTGTTATAATACTCTGTATATATTGCCTATGCTTTGTCCAGGTTACGCCTCACCACCGCCGGCGACCATTTGCTCTGTACCAGAAGGTGTTTCCACGCTACATTGTCCTTCGTAAAAGGTTCTCGCCCCCTTAAATTCTTGAACGGACTGTACCCAGTGGCGGTTGGAGTGATTCGGTACGCCCAGAGCATGCGTTGGAGTTCCTTCTCCCACTGTTGCCCTGCACTGATAGCCGCTTGTATGGATCCCATTATCACTCGATTAAACCTTTCCGCAAGTCCATTCCCCGCCGGGTGGTAGATTGGGGTGTGCTTGACTTCGATTCCATTCCTGGTCATGAAGGCGTTCCATCGTTCTGAAACAAATTGTGGGCCATTATCACACGTTATAATCTTGGGTATTCCTTCTCTCAGGAACGTGGCAGTGAGGAATGCTAACACCGTCTCAGTGTCGGCACTTTCACACACATCTACCTCTGGCCATTTAGAGTATCTGTCCACTGCCACTATGATGTACTTGGGTACTCCTTCCGCATTCAGGACTGGACCCAGGATGTCCACTGACAGCATTTCCCAGGGACTTGACAATCCTGTGAATTTTCCCAGTGGTGGGCGTAGTAAGGTTTGCGTCTTATCCGCTCTGTTACATTGTTCACACGTCCTGACGTGTCTTTCTACCTGAGCGTCCATGGCTGGCCAGTATGCCTGCTTTGCTCTCGCCTTAGTTTTCTTGATCCCCAGGTGTCCCTCGTGTAGGATGGTTAAGAGACGGCCCACCAGTGAGGTCAGAGGGACCACCTTGTCCCCTCTCAGAAGAAACACTGGGTTGTCTCCTAAGGACAGCTCTTCTCGGATTTCCCAATACTTCCTCAGCTCGCAATCTAGGTGCCTTTTGTCCGGCCACCCTTGTGTCACATAGCTTTTCACTGTGTTCATCGTTTCGTCCCCTGTGCACGCTTCTTCCCATTCTTGTATGCTGACCGCACCCTTGTGGTCCTGCGTGACTGCTACCATGTACTCTTCCCATTCCGAAGGTTCTCGACCTCTTGCGGGCTCCATGGCGGCTGCCCTGCTTAAGAAGTCTGCCACCTTGTTTTTGGACCCGGGGATGTACTCCACATCATATACGTAGTCCAACAGCCTCAAGCTCATCCTTGCAATGCGAGGTGTCGTATGCGCATGTCCACTCGAGGTCAATACTTTCACCAGCGGCTTGTGGTCGGTACGGAGTAGAAACTTCGAGCCCCACAAGTACTGTCTGAACCGTTCCATTGCCCACACTGTCGCTAGCATCTCCTTCTCTATAACGCTGAATTTTTCTTCGTTCGCCGCTAAGGCTCTTGAAGCGAAGCTGACGGTAGTGATTTCTCCGCCTCGGGCTTTCTGCATCAGGACCGCCCCCAGGCCCTTGTCACTGGTGTCGGTGGTCAGGATGGACAAAGCTCCTTGATCGAACCCTTCCAGGGGGATAGCTGTGCAGATGTCTTGTTTTATGCTCTCGAATTCATCTTGCTCCTCCTGCGTCCACCTGAACACACTCTTTTCCTTCAAGGGTTGTCTTATGTGGTGCGTTTTAGTCGCGAAATGCGGAACAAACTTGCTGTAGAATTCAGCCATGCCCAGGAAGGAGCGGACATCTTCCTTCCTTGTCGGTGTGGGCGCGTCCTTTATGGCCGCCATGTTCGCTCTCTTCGGTTCTATACCCCTTCCGCTGATCTCGTGGCCCAGGTAGGTCACCGAGTTGACTCCGAACCTGCACTTTTGCCATTCCGCTGTGAGTCCATTTTGGGCTAAGATCGCCAGCACTGTGTGTAGTTTCTTGTCATGATCTTCCTGGGATTTCCCCATTACTAGGATGTCATCCTGGAAGTACTGGACCCCTTCTACCCTTTGGAACAACCTGTGCATCAGCTTTTGGAAAACCGCTGCCGCCGACGCTAGGCCGAAGGGCATCCTGAGAAACTTATAACACCCAAATGGTGTGATGAATGACGTCAGATGATTGCAGGTGTCGTGCAATGCAATTTGGTGGTACGCTGAGGTCAGGTCTATGGTGGAGAACCACTTGACTCCCTTGGTCATTGCCAACATCTCATTTATCCTAGGCAGCGGGAATTTGTCTACTAGAATGTTCTTATTGAGCTCCCTCAGGTCCACACATAGCTGAACCTTCCCGTTAGGTTTCTGGGCTACCACCAATGGCGCCAGCCATTCTGCGCTCTCAATCGCTTCTATGACTCCGTTTGCTTCCAACCGTCTCAATTCTTCTTGGACTGCCTCCCTGCTTCTGAAGGGAATATTTCGGACTTTGTGGCTCACCGGTTTAGCTCCTTCCTTGAGTCGTATTTTGTGTGTGAATTTTGTCATCTTCCCAATGATTCCCTTGAACACCTCGGGATATTCTTCCATCCACTTGCCCCCTTCTTTCTGTTGATTTGTTTCTATTAGCAGTACTTGTTTGGGGCTCCCTGGGTTGAGCTGTATTCCCAAGTTCCCTTGGTCCATCCACCCCAGTACGGATGGTCCTTTCTCTGCCACATACAGCTTCCCTTCTGCTCTGCGTCCTTTGAACTCGAACATCAACTTATGATATCCTACCATGGGTATGGGTTCTCCGGTGAATGTACCCGGATGAATGTCGGTGGGTAGTAGATTAGCCCCGACTTGGGAACCAAATTCGTTTTCCCATATGGCTCTCTGGATGATCGTATACGGGGAGCCTGAGTCCGCCACTATATGCACTTGTACCCCGCCTATCTTCATCTGTAGCACCGGTTTCTTGGTTCGTGTACAATTCACTCCAAGCACTTGATCGTCGATGCATAAGACTTCATCCTCTTCGTCCTCTTCTCCTTGGGGTTCCTCTTCCCCTTCGGGTTCTTGTGCTACGTATTTCACGTCCGCCCTGCTGAGCTTGCGCCTGCATACTTTTTCGTAGTGCCCCATTATTTTGCAGTATGCACACTTGGCGCAAAACGCTGGACAAACTTTGTCATTGCCTTGGTGCGATTGGCTGCCGCACCTGTAGCACCCATTTTTCCGTTCTCCTTGTGGCTTCTGGTTCTTCATGGTCTTCTGAGGGAACCTCTTCTGATACCTCATACCGCTTGGCATCAGCGGTTTCGGAGCATCTGATCTGTCTCCGTCTGTTACCCTGCAGACTGGCGTACGTTCATTGCCCTCTCTTTTGGCCGCTTCTGCACACCGTTTAGATAGTTCTGCCTTCTTCACCAACGCCACCACTTCCTTTAACGGAGCGTCCCCATTGACCCCCAGTTTCTCCTGTATGGCCGTGTTGGTTGTGTGCATAATGATCTGGTCCCTGATGAGTTTGTCGTGAAGTGCGCCGAACTTGCAGGTTACCGCCATCTTCTGTAACGCTGCGACATACTCATCTACGGACTCTCCCTTGTTCTGTTTTCTCTGGAAGAAATTGCATCTGTCTATGGCCGTGCACACCACTGGCCTGTAGTGAGCGTCTAGGTCTTCCAGCGCATGTCGAAACACTTCTGTGTCCGCCACTGGTCTGGTCTCCTTCACCAAACTGTCGTATACCCTGATGCCCTCTGGGCCCAGGTTGTGCAGTAGTATTTTCTTTTTCCTTGCACTTGAGAACTCCCCTTCGCCTTCTTCTTCTAAGGCTTCAATATAGTTCAGGAAATACCGTTTCCAGTCCTCCCAGGGCATCGCCGGGTTTCCTCTTTTGGGTAGGAAGGGCACTAAGTTGGTGAGTGACATCGTTTGCGCGCACATCCTGCCCCTGCCGTCTTGGGCTGCACTCCTCCTGTCGTCTGTCGCTGGTGGGCTCCCTGGAGCTTGTCTCTCTCCTGAGCTGGTTGCTGGCGTGGGTGAAAGGCTGCCTTGCCCCCTCCTCGATGGCCCTGGGGTCGCCAGGTCTGTCGCTAGCTTCTGAAGGGAATATTTGGACCTGGTTCGCTCCTGGTGGCACTCTGTGCTGTGGCCTCTATCCTTCCTCCTGCTTCCCTTGTCGCTAGAGCGCTGCGGCGCTGTTGGCCTCTGCTCAGCCAGGTGATGACTCTACCAGGTGTGGGCCCTCCCTGTGGGTGTGCCCCGTGCCGGTCGGTGTGCTGCCTCCGCTTACCCTGCCAGGCCTCCTGTGCGTGAGGTCCCTGCCTGTGGCTCTCTCACTTTCCACGTGTTCGGCTGCACTGCCCGTCGCTCCTTCTGCACGCTGCACCTTCGGGATGCCAGTGATGCTCCTGGCTGTTCTCCCTGCGCCACGGCGATGACGGTGTTCTTCTGCCACGCTCGGTCGTCCTCACGGGGTGCCTGGGCTCTGTGCAGGTCTCATCCCATCCTCGTCGCCATTTGTAGAGATAGTGGTTACACAAATGACCCTGGCACCGTCGTTGGTTGTGCAATCTTATTTATTAAGGTATAACTTGTACCGAGCGCCGGGAACACTCCCGTCTCCGGATCTCTGCGCGCTCTCTCTCTGTTCGCGCTCTTCGCGCGAAGCCACGCCCCTTCCCAGCATGCACTCGGGCGCTAAACACTAGCGCCTAACACTACAAGCGTCCCTGCAAAATTCTGCTTCAAGGGCTTAGTGCGATGGCGAGATCCGGAAGTAGAACGGCATCTGTCCTGCGTTGGACGCCATACCGAACCTGAGTCTGCCTGCCATGAATCAGGGTACCGGTACGCTCCTTTACTCAATAAAAGTGCCGGTACTGAGGGCTAGAAATTTTGAAAGTGCCGGTACTCAGTACCGGTGAGTACCGGCCCATTTAAAGCACTGATGACAACCCTCCCCATTCCGGCGGGAGACCACTGATTACACGGCGGGTCTCCTGACCGCTCTATTCATGCAAGCAAAACCCAATTCCTTGGGCGTTTCAGCTGACAGGGCTTGTTCTTGTGTAACTTGCTACTGCTTCAAGCAATATCCGTGTAGCGATGCAGGGGGTTCTAGAAAGGATGAGGGGGGTGTATGCCCTGCCAGCCAGCCACCCGCCAGGCCGGTAGGTAACACCCGTGTCACCCTCTCTCTAATTGCTATTGCATTACATAATGTTGCTGACAAGTGCCTCTACGCCCCCGTGAGCAAATTACTCCAGCCAGTGTAAGAAATAGCGCCAATCCCTGCTTTCTGGAAAACAATGTTTGTAATTATAGCTATTGCTATGTAAACTCTCCTTGCCGATACGAGGATGGGTCCTAAACCCCGTCTGAAGGCAGAAGACCGTCAATAACTATCCATAAATGAACTTCGTGCGTACTCATTCGTGAACTACGTGAATTCCCAAGCGAAAGAACCTAATTTATTTTTAAGCGACCAGTCCCTTCCTATCTGTCAACAGCCTCCCCCTGCTAGGCCTGCTTCCCCGCCTTACCCCGTAAGCCCACCTTTTGCTGCCCATCCTTACGCCCTCACCCCCGCGCACCTCGGCGCTCCTTTGCCTCAGGCCTTGCAGCGCCACCATGCCCCTCCCCTCCCCGTTCTCCCCGCCGAATTCCTCTCCTTCGATACTGCTGGTGATCAACAATGCGCCCAGGATCACATGCTGAGATCAAAATTTATGCCCGGCCTCGTCAACTGGCCCCCGACCCATTCCTGCACCAGCCATGAGGCACCTCCTTGGCATTTTTGCAGTGAGAGCGTTTTCAAAATCAGGGCTAAGTATACTTCTGTGTGTATGGCCGCAATGCATTTGTGCGTACTTAATGTCTTTTCCGTATGTAACTCGGGTAACGTTTCTCTCTCAATTGTGTAAAGCAGTCCGATTACCAGTTTACCTTCGGGTCGAGTTCGCGCTATACAAAAAAAAAAAAAAACCTCTAACAATAAATTCATAATAAGCAATTCAATAAATAAAAGTAAAAGCAATTTGTGTTCCTGATTCTGAATTTGAACGTGTTTTCACAAGCCTGTATTGGACCCAACCTTAGTAATGGCGCACCCAAGCGCTCCCCACCCCACACCCCGACCAGGGCCGGTGCCCCCCTCCCTCAACCCCCCCAACTGCCTGCCTCCCCGCAACAGCACTCCCCAGGACTGCGAAGGCCACCTCTGGACACAGCTGGAGGCCGCCTGTCCGCACCCAACCAGTGCCGCCCCACACACCCAGACCAGTGCCGCCGCCACCCCACATCTCCGCAGCATACAAATAACCTGGGCAATTCCTTGTTTGCAATTATTGACAACCTTCGCAGATGCCAAAGAGCCCCCTAAGTCCAAATTAACCTTTACTAATCACCTCCGAAATCGTTCACCCTTAAAGGAATCGTGCTATCATACGGATGGCGCAGAACCCCTTGTTCTGGGTGGCGCTCCCTTGGTGCCTGGCAGAGCACCCACCCCTCCCCCCCTCCACCGGACCCGACCTGACGGCCCACCCAATTGACATCCACCGCCCGCCCCACAGTCCCAGCCCTGCTCACCCTTCCCCTAACACCGCCCCTCATACCCTGCATCCAGCACATCGTGGTCACGACACGTGATCCCCTCCCCTCCTGGATGCTGTACCATCACCAAGGAGGGGTTATAGTATATCTGTTGCAGCACCTCTCATCGAGAGAATCTGTATTTGTCCCACTCGTAGCTGTACCATGCATCCCATATCCTCTTCCTTTAATGAATATATAACGCTGTGCCTGGTACCCATAAGAGCGCTGTACACCGCATGAACTCTTTGCCTCGACACCACTAACGACTTTCATTCACTTTCCATGCAAAAGTTACACTGCCGATCAATTGCCAAAACATAGCGGTTCAATGTACCAATAACCTACATCCCAAATGTTTCCTGTATTTACTGACCCCACCCCATCCCCCCTGCCCATGGCACCCGGGTGCCCCGCCGAAACTGTGCTCCTCCCATCCGGCCTCCGACCGGCCCACCGCCAACGGCCGCCTCGGTCCCCAATGCCACGGGCGAAGCCGGGGTGCAACAGTAATCCGCAGGTCAGCCACTACCATCAGCACTCAACCCCCGCCCTCTCCAGCATTACTCCCTCTACCGTGCCCCTCATCCCTCCCCAGACAGCGCTTTACCCTCGCCCCACGGTCTCCTCTGCACCACCGTGGCCCTGCAGCTGTCTGCACCTCTATGCCACCCTACTCAACCACAACCGTCCCTCGACCTACCGCTCCCCCAGCCCCCCTCCCACCCTCACCTCAAAGCATGTAGCAGCAGCGCCTCTCTTCTCTGGGCCTTCTCTTTAGAAATTTCCCAGGAGAAAGATGGCCTTGTGCCCGGTGCCCACCTTTAAATACCCCTGCCTCCATAACACATTCCTACCCTAGATTTATGGCTGATCTGGGCCAGCCCTACTACCAGCCCTATCCTCTGGTGTTCTCGCATCCTTCTCTCCCCTCCCTTATTTCTACCCAATCCGGTCCTTGGTGTTCGGGCTCTTCTCCCCGGGGGTGGCCTCCACTGAGGCCCCCGGTCCCGCCACTATCCCCCTCCCCCTGGGGAGTGGGGGGGCCGAACCAAGGGGCAGAGTGATGTTGCTGCTGTGTTTGAGTAGCAATAAAGGTACTATGCATAATATTGGCCTCCGGGCCTTGCCATAAAATAATCAGTCCACTTATAGTGTTACGAGGTCCTACCCTGCAAATGCAAAATACTTTGACTGTCTGTGCAAGTCATTCAGTGTATTAAAGGCAGTAAAAGATAGTGTCGGTAACAGTGTCACACATTTTCCTGTAGAATGTCACTCCTACGTTCATATAAATTGTGGAAATGGTTCTCTCCAGATTGGACTACTGCAATTCTCTTCTTACTGGCCTCCCCAAATCCCATCTGTCCCCCCTGAAGTCTGTTCTCCATTCAGCAGCTCGTTTCATATATGGGGCCAAAAGAAGCGACCACATCACACCCATTTTATCCACCCTCCGTTGGCTTCCCATGGAGGCAAGATCTATCTACAAGACTGCCTGTATCACCCACAAAGCCTTGCACTCCTGGAGGCTCCAGACCATCACGTAATGCAGAAAATGTATTGCTTGAACCTCCCACTTTTAAGAAGGAAAGATCGATGGCCCAATCCTTTTCAGGCAACTCGGTGAGAATCTGGAACTCACTTCCGCCTCAGCTCCGGACCACCACCTCTTCTGTGGTAAATATTTCATTACCGGTACTATTTTTTATGCGGTAAAGTCTAGTAAGAATAACTCAGTAAATATAAGAGGCAGAATCCGTGGTATTAGAGGTTCTAAAAGGCTTTATTCCTCTACAAAGGAAATTACAGTTCGAACTGCAGGCTTCAAATTCCATCACCACGAAAGTTCAGGAAGGGAAGGCAATACATTATTGACAAGTAATGATATTTATATGAAAAGTATTACATTAAGACAGATGCAAGAGGCGTAACAGCTGATAATACAGATATGATACACATACGTAATGAAAAAAGGCGTGAACATAGGCGTAACTAAATACGTCATTAAACATGATGTCACAAGTGGGTGGATCCATAAGAGAATCCTGCAATGTCAGCAGAAATATTTGGCAGAGATGCGCGCGCAGCCGCATGACGTGTGATTGACGTGCAACTAGAGGGTGAAGGGGACTTGACATTTAGCTCTACATGTGGAGACAGAAGTCTGGGGGGGTCATGTCAACCTAATCCCAAATCATATCTAATATCTTATGTTTGAAGAACTGTATTATCCAAAAGGAAAGGTCTCTATGATGGAATCTATTCTATACTGACTGTTAGTGCGTGTACAAGCGTCTAAGTGTCTACATGAAATGCGAGGGGGCAGGAATTTTCCATGGTAACAGGGGCTATGAATTACTTGCATGAGGACAGTGAGGCCTGGCCGTTTGCACGGTAGCTAGAGGAATGTTTACCTAAACTACTAGACAGGAATGCATCGGATGAGGAGCGGAGCAGATAATCTTGAAGGTGAAATACAGTTTTTGGCAGGCAACAGGCTGGATCAGACATCGTTAGCCGCGCAGGGAGTGGGACAAAGTTCATGGATACAGATGCAGGCTCGGACTGGAGCTTTCAGAGGCAGAAGGCAGGAAAAGGCTTGATGGCAGAATTCAGGGCCTACTCGCCTGAATCTGTAAAATGTGGAAAGTGAACCACATAAAGTCGGTGGCCTTTCATACTTAGGAATGGAATATCTGACCCATTCATGGCGGATCTGAAAGAGGACATGTTGACGGTGGACGCACATGTATTTGCGTCTTCATAACTGGAACTGGAGGGAACATACATGTACTTATAGCATGCACATGGAGCCGTTGGGGTCTACGATAGGGGACATAACTGATCACAAAATTCATATTTCCTCATTCCCTCCTTGTCCCCTACGGACCCTCAGGAGATATCGATCTTCATCAATCCATCGATCTGTTCATATAGCATCATTTGTTCTTCTTTCTTCTTCCGGGATTTTGAACGAAAACTTGGATGTGGGATACACGATGTGGCACACAGACCACAAATCGCTGGCCCACATTGTAGACATAAGCAGCAACTGAATAGTATGAGAAAGCCAATACCTAGGAAGGATAGGATCCTCCATCCCCAGGCTGACAACACGCTCCAGAACCAACCGGACCAAGTCCAGGTGCCTGGACTCTGGTGTATCTGGCTTATAATCTTATGAAGGCGGGTTATGGCTTTATATACTGACGGCGAATTTTCTGGTATGAAAACACAGCAACTTGATCCGATGACCCTACAAGCTCCGCCCCTATCGGCCAGGATGACGTCAAGGACAAGACGATTTTGAAGCACAACAATCCGCATAGCAGACTGCTCTTCTGTTAAATTGCCTAAGGCGGAAGTAGTCTCGTTCACTACTGCTTCAAGGGTTCTAGTTAATCTACGTATCAGCTTACTATTAGTGACTGTACCTATATAAGGAAAGAAACCTTTATTGAAATCTGTGTATTGCTCCCATGTCGTTTCAGTGTAATCGACAATCGGGAGATCTCTCTGCTGTCTATTGTGTACTAAATGGGTATTTCTGTGATAATCAGGAGGAGCTAGGAAAACAGGTGGCAGAAGGAATGCTATGTAACAGGTACCATCCCAATCTAGAGGTAGACGTATATATGCGGTCTGGCCACATATGAAGTAGGAATGACGGGAAGCTCTAAATGTAGACTTGCCTTGATCACTGAATTTTATCACAGTGGTGCATTTACTATGGCCCATGTGTATGGAACCATTCTTTCTTACACATAATTCCCCTTTAACTGGGAATACTGACATAGCGGGCAAGATTGGTGTGGCTTCGGATTCAACATTCAGGATCATGAGGTTAAGTGTAAAATTACCCAATCCATATACTTCATTTTCTAGATCAGTTCCTGTTCTTTTGGGAAGTCCCTCCTTGTTAGGGTAGCAGACTTTAAGCAAAACTAGGTTCAGGTTTCCCCATACCCAGTTGTCTTGATAAACTGCGGAATTTGAATCTAGGGAATTAATCAAACTAAACCATGCTCCACAGGAGCCATTGTGTGTGAACGGATACGGAAAGAGGGGCAAAACTCCCTTATAGTTCTGATAGGGAGGGAGTCGGCCACATATCCAACAATTGGTAGCATTGCTGGTCTGATGGGAATGATGTAACATACTAATAAAAGTGTTGTTGCGCAGCGCAAATCTATAAGACAACTCATGCGGAGGTAATTCACTAAAAGAATGTTCAGCAGTAACATTGTAAGCACGCTTAGAAATAGGGTAATACATATGAAGCAATACACTAGTTATAATGATCAGAAAACTTAGAAAAAACAAAATTAATAATGTTACTGTGCAATGACTACGAAGTGATTTACAATACGCATGCTTTTTAAGCTGCATCTGTCGATTTCTTTCTCTATTCCGGTCTAGAGGATACATGTCAAAGACAAATTCAACCGATTCACCTTGGAGAGGACTTAAACAATCAAATTGTCTGACTTGCTAGACCTTAATTTCAGTTTATAAAGTTCAGTTTCCGTGGGTTCAACCAAGGGGAGCTTTAAATCAGTCTGTGAAGGAATGCAAGGCTGAGTGTCCACATCGGACGGTAGTCCATAAAATTTCTTGATATGGCTCGAGTGCAACCACCCTTTACGTCCCTCGATCTTCACGGCTGTCCTTGTTGTTAGTAGAACGAGTTTAGGCGATTTCCACCTAGGCTCCAGTTGGGTCTTCCGGTCGAAATTCCGCACCAGAACCAGGTCACCTGGAACCACGTCATGGGGCTTTACCTCTGTGTTATCGGGAAAGGCTGCAGCTACCTGTGAACGACAAGATTGTAGTGCAGACATCAAGGAAGCCAGGTAATCTGTCAGCATATTACAGTCAACATCAGTGATTTTGCGAGGTATAGGCGTCCCCCACATATTTGGTGGTCTACCGAAGATCACCTCGTACGGGGATAGCCCTGTTCGAGAATGTGCTACCATTCTCATATAAAAGAGTGCAACTGGTAAGGCTACTACCCAATCAACACCTTTTTCTCTACATATTTTGGACAATCTGATTTTCAGAGTTTGATTATGGCGTTCCACGAGACCTGCTGCCTCGGGATGTCGGACACAGTGGAATTTCCATTGGTAGCCTAACAAAAGGGAAACGTGTTTCATTAGTTCGGATGAGAATGGCTGGCCGTTATCTGAGTAGACAACACGTGGTAAACCGTACCGTGGGAAGAATTCTCGAACTAACTGTTTGGCAGTAGTCGGGGCAGTGTAATCTGAAACCGGGTAGGCTTCTGTCCAACGGGAAAGAGCACAGACAACTACGAGAACATATTTGAATCCTCGACATCGTTCCATCTGGATATAATCCATCTGGAGGACTTCAAAAGCATGATCGGGAGGTTGAAATCCACCCTGCTCTACGGGGATGCTTTTACCTGGATTGAACTGACAACATATCATACAGGTACGTACTTTCTGTTTGGCTGCTGCTCGTAAGTGTTTGTTGAACCAAATGTGTTGAATACTGTCTAGCATAGCTTTTTCTCCTAGGTGCGCTGGACTATGTATTGTGTTAATGATGACTTGAACCATGGAGTCGGGAAGAAACCATATAGATTTTTCCTTCGTCATCCATCCTTGATCCGTTTGGATCCCTCCTAATTCAGTCCATTTCGTTATTTCTTCTGGTGTAGCATGTGTCTGTATGTCAATTACATCAAGGGCGGGATCCTTAACTGTCATGCAATGTGTTGGTGTCGGAACTATTGTCTTTGTCGCGTCAGTTGTATGAGTCTGGTTCTGAGCAGTCTGTTTAGCTGTTCTGTCAGCTAGGTCATTACCCTGAGAAATGATATCGGTAACTTTTGTATGAGCTTTGCATTTCATAATCGATATTGCAGTAGGTAGATGAATCGCGTCTAATAGGGCTTGAATGAGGGGTCCGTGTTGGATGTGGGCACCGTGAGAAGTTAAATAACCTCTCTCTCGCCACAGTACACCGAAGTCATGGACGACTCCGAATGCATAACGTGAATCTGTGTATACGTTGACTTTCTTATTTGTGGCTTGAATACAGGCTTGTGTCAGAGCGATGAGCTCGGCTGCTTGAGCTGACAGAGTGTTAATACAATTTGTTTCAATGACTTCAGTGTCTGTTGTGACTGCGTAAGCGGCCACTAACTCTCCTGTACTTGTTCTCATACATGAACCATCTACATACAATGTCAGGTCTGGATCTGATAAAGGGATGTCTGTCAAGTCTTGTCTGGGTTTCGTCATGATAGTAATGACTTCAACACAATCATGTGCCAATGGATCTGTTCCATTTACTGGCAACAGTGTGGCAGGATTTAACGTGTTACAACGTCTGATTTCTATATGTGGCTGAAACAATGTTAATTCATAACCGGTGAGTCTCGCTATAGTCAAGTGTTGTGTTTGTGTGTGGTTCAAGAGAACCTCTACTGCGTGTGGTACTTGTACTATCAATTGATGTCCTAACACTATGGCATCGCTTTGTCTGATTGCTAAAGCTGTTGCTGCCACCGATTTCAGGCACGCAGGAAGAGCCTGAGCTACTGGATCTAATGTACTAAAGAAATAAGCACATGGTTTGTGTGATCCTGCTTGTTCCTGAGTGAGTACTGACAAGGCAGTACCGTCGCGTTCTGTAACAAAGAGTGTAAACTGTTTACTGTAACATGGTGTTGCTAAAACAGGTGCTTGGCATAAAGCTTTCTTTAAGCTTTCAAAGGCATGTGTATGTTCTTGAGTCCAAGGGAGGACAGTCGATGTGGCTGCCTCCTGTGTTGTCAACTGGATGAGTGGTTTTGCTAGAAATGCATATTGAGGGATCCACTGCCTACAGTATGAAGTGAGACCTATAAAAGCCCGCACCTCCTTTTGTGTCTTGGGTGGTGGCATGTTAGCGATTAACTGGATGCGATCAGGTGTAAGCTGTCTTCCCTCCTTGGACAGCGAGTGCCCAAGGTAAACAACTTGCTGGACACAGAATTGCAGCTTAGAAGGGGACACTTTGTGCCCCTTGTCGGCCAGAAATCTTAAAACCGTCAGTGACGCTTTTTCACATTCAGGTTCGTTTCGGGCGGTGATCAGCAGATCATCGACATATTGAAGCAAGGCAGTGTTAACTGGCATGTGGATACTGTCAAGTTCTCTTTTCAGTGCTTGGCTATAGATGCTGGGGCTTTCTGTGAATCCTTGAGGAGCGCGTGTGAATTTAAAACTTCGTCCATTTAAACTGAATCCGAACAAATATTGACTTTCCGGATCTATTGGGACGCTAAAGAAAGCATTCTTGAGATCAATTACAGTGAAGAACGTTGCTTCTGAGTCAATAGCTGTTAGTAATGAAGAGATATCTGGGACCACAGGGTATTGTGGTACAATACATTTATTTAATTCGCGCAGATCAATAACTAATCGATATACTGGTGATGCTTTTGGATCCGTTCTTTTAAGAATCAGAATTATCGGGGAATTGCATACATTGGAGTCGGTTTCGACAACCACTCCTTGTGCAATGAGCTCGTCAATGATTTGCAGCAAAGCCACAACAGCATCTGGTGGTAACTTGTATTGTCGCATTCGTGGTAGTACTACTCCTGTTTTTAGTGTGACTCGATATGGTGTAATGTTCATGCAAACAACATCAGTGGGGCCTTGTGCCCATAAATGTGTAGGTAAACTCTGCAGCCGGTGGTCCATGTCTCTGGACACATAGTGACCTTTGAAGTCACGTAGGAATAGTCGTACTCCTTCCGGAGAACAACATATTATAGCTCCTAGAGCTTTCAATGTTTTTATACCTAACAAGTTTTCTGGACATGATTTAGTAAGCAATAAATCTGTAGTACGTGTCAATGGACCAACCGTAAGTGGAAGGGGTTGCGTTACTTCATTAATGATAGGTTTTCCTGAGAATCCAAGGGAAATATTCTGTGAGCCTGAGAGGGGTGCCCCTGGAACTTCACTGCGTCGTATAGTTGTTCTGCTTGCCCCTGTATCAAGTAAAAACTTTCTGTCTTCCCCTAATAGTTCACTATGTACATAAGGTCCCTCTTGATCTACAGGAACCTCAATAAGGGGTAAGCCAACTTCCCTCTCTAGGCTATTTCATGTGTATCGCTGATAATCGGGATAATCTGCTTGTGCATACTGATACATCTGTTGCGTTGTTGCTTGTGTGGCAGCAATAGGCTGTGCTTGTGGTGGTGCTACCATCTGTTGTGGAGCTGCCTGTTGCGGAGCTAGTTGTTGCGGAGCTGACCTATGTTGTGCATGCTGAGGGATTTGTTGTTGATTCTGATCCTGTCTAGGTGGACGTGGTCTTTCCTGGGTTCTACCTGTGGCAATATTATGTTTCTAATTGTTCTGATTCTTGCTCCTCCTCTCCCTCTGATTCAATTCTGTCTGCTTCTCGTCTTTCTTTATGTATTCGTTCTACTTCCTTGCGGATCTTTCGGTACATGGCGATTATACACGCCTGTCTATCATGTTTCTCGTCTGATATGTTCTGACCCCATTTGGCAAGTTTTTGCATAGTATCATGATCTGCCTCAGGCCTGTCTTGGTTCCTGATCACGCAGTTTATGAAAAAACGTAGTAGTTGTCTTTGTACATCCACTTTCTGGTATTCCATAGCTTCGTTAATACTTTCTGGGCCTCGTCCTGTTTGGACAAAGTGATATATATTGTCTAGGTGTTCAACCATTCCTGGTATCGTCATTAAATACAATGTAGCTCGTCGTATACGTAGTGATGATAGTAGCAGTCTGTCCTGCTTACCTGGCACTGGGTCATATCTACAATCCACAAGATGTTCTTTAAACATATCGGATGTCGCTAGTTGGGGTGTACGTTGGAGTGCTAAATCTCTAAGGGTCTGTTTATTTCGCGGCGGTGTGGCAAATATGTCTGTCGTACCTCCTGTAGCATCATCTGAGGTGCTGGGAAAGAAAGGATTCGTTGGACGTAAGATAGAAATTGTAGATGCGGGAAAAACAGTAGAAACGGACGGACCTGTTGGAACTTGTGTAGGAGTTTGTTGTTGCGGAGATACAGACGGATGCTCTTGATGTTGAACACCATCGGCAAGCGGTGTGTGTGGGGTGGAGTTAGCATACTCGGGAGCTACGTCATCTAAATAGGGGGAAAGGAAAACGTCCTTTGCTGTTTTAGGATGTGTTTTGGGATGTACTTTATCGGGAGCAATGGAGGAGTCAAGTCTTTTGGTATTTCCGGGGTAGCCTTAGGTAACCCTTCGGCCAGAAGAGGATACATACCATTCATAAGAGTGTTTCTTTGTCTATCTACTTGTTCTGATTTTACTCGGGTACCTTCCTCAATTAATAGATTTTCTCGGGCTTTATTTGAATTCTCCCTACCTTTCTCTTCCTGTCTGAGCGCTTTTTCTATACGTCTATATGATTCTTTACGCCATAATTCAATGGCATCTTTCTGTGACTGTCTGGCTTTCTTTTTCCATAATTCTTCTTCTACTCTCATGATGCAATCTGCATCCCAGGTCCCAGCTGCGGGCCATCTCTGACTTTCTGGCAAATCCTTGGTGTAGTCCACCCATAAATCAAGAAATAATACGGCATCTAGGCCATGTTTATGATACATGAAGTATCCTGGAGTGTCCCTAGGTGGAATGGGAACAGCTTCTTCGAGTACCCCTTTTCTAGTTTTGATCTGTCTTAATTTCGAAAAGAGCGGCATTTTTAGATCTGGTTACTTAACCTTGAACACACTTAATACAATAAACACAATAATGAACAGTCATTCACACCACAATGTATAGAACGTATTAAAACATTTAACACTTAACAGTTTAACGAACGATGATAACTAATAGAAAACTAGTTACTGACATAATACTGACACTAGATAATACTTAATTATATGCAAGACATACTAGATATACTGCTAAACAGTACAGATACACTGCTGAAACAGTGCAGACCGGATTTGTGTACCCAAACCCGTCTTGACCGGCACAGACTATGTGCACGTTTAAATGCCTCCCCGGCAATGGTACTCACCGGGTAGCTCGGAACGGAAGGCCTCGGAACTGAACTGAAACTGGACCGGACTCGACTCGACTGGATTCGGAACTTCGGAACCTGGTGGGCCTCTGTATACCTCGGATCTTGCTCTCTCAGCTAGGCTCTGGTCGGGATACTTCGCACTTCTCACCGCCTCGTCTGGGTGTCGATCGCAGCCTCAGTAACCCCCGCTTGGCCGGAGGGAGATACAGGAAATCCTGCAGGTACGCGTTTTTGTCCGTTCAGCTGTGGCAGGAGACCGGGCCTGCAACGCACCTCCGGCGCGTGAGATGAGAAAGTGTCCCTATTCGGGCGCCAATTTATGTGGTAAATATTTCATTACCGGTACTATTTTTTATGCGGTAAAGTCTAGTAAGAATAACTCAGTAAATATAAGAGGCAGAATCCGTGGTATTAGAGGTTCTAAAAGGCTTTATTCCTCTACAAAGGAAATTACAGTTCGAACTGCAGGCTTCAAATTCCATCACCACGAAAGTTCAGGAAGGGAAGGCAATACATTATTGACAAGTAATGATATTTATATGAAAAGTATTACATTAAGACAGATGCAAGAGGCGTAACAGCTGATAATACAGATATGATACACATACGTAATGAAAAAAGGCGTGAACATAGGCGTAACTAAATACGTCATTAAACATGATGTCACAAGTGGGTGGATCCATAAGAGAATCCTGCAATGTCAGCAGAAATATTTGGCAGAGATGCGCGCGCAGCCGCATGACGTGTGATTGACGTGCAACTAGAGGGTGAAGGGGACTTGACATTTAGCTCTACATGTGGAGACAGAAGTCTGGGGGGGTCATGTCAACCTAATCCCAAATCATATCTAATATCTTATGTTTGAAGAACTGTATTATCCAAAAGGAAAGGTCTCTATGATGGAATCTATTCTATACTGACTGTTAGTGCGTGTACAAGCGTCTAAGTGTCTACATGAAATGCGAGGGGGCAGGAATTTTCCATGGTAACAGGGGCTATGAATTACTTGCATGAGGACAGTGAGGCCTGGCCCTTTGCACGGTAGCTAGAGTAATGTTTACCTAAACTACTAGACAGGAATGCATCGGATGAGGAGCGGAGCAGATAATCTTGAAGGTGAAATACAGTTTTTGGCAGGCAACAGGCTGGATCAGACATCGTTAGCCGCGCAGGGAGTGGGACAAAGTTCATGGATACAGATGCAGGCTCGGACTGGAGCTTTCAGAGGCAGAAGGCAGGAAAAGGCTTGATGGCAGAATTCAGGGCCTACTCGCCTGAATCTGTAAAAGGTGGAAAGTGAACCACATAAAGTCGGTGGCCTTTCATACTTAGGAATGGAATATCTGACCCATTCATGGCGGATCTGAAAGAGGACATGTTGACGGTGGACGCACATGTATTTGCGTCTTCATAACTGGAACTGGAGGGAACATACATGTACTTATAGCATGCACATGGAGCCGTTGGGGTCTACGATAGGGGACATAACTGATCACAAAATTCATATTTCCTCACTTCCCAGGCCTTCAAAACTGACCTCAAAGCTCTCCTCCTTCAAAGACACTTCCAAATTTAATTCACACCCTCTATTTTCTGAAGGAAGTCCTTCCATTATAGGAAATTATGTACTCCATGCCTATAGAAGTGCCTTCCCAGTGTGTTTTTGTGTTTTCAGTGTCTGCCATTTAGTGCAGTATTATACCTCTACTTGTACTTTGTACTCTTTTGTAACATGCACACGTCACCTCTCCTTTTGTAACATATCGTTTGCTACCTCTTGCATTTTGTTTGCTTTTGATACATGCACAACGGCCACCACTGCCTCATGTAACGTAACTTCTGTTTTAGTGTTTTGAGTGTCTGCCATTTACCTCTAAGTGTACTTTGTATGCTCTTGTAACCTGCACACGTCACTTTTTCCTTTTGTAACGTATCGTTTGCTACCTCTTGTATTTTGTTTGCTCTTGATACTTGCACAATTGTCACTATTGTCTCATGTAACGTACCGTTTGATTCTGTAACATACTCACTTGTAAGTTTTCTCCTTATGTATCATTACTGTTCCTATTGTGAAGCGATCTGACACCTTCGGGAAAAGTCCGCGCTATATAAAAACGCATCAAATAAAATAAATAAATAAATATAAATAAAACATTTTGCACCTACACCTCCTTCAGAAGCTACAAGCTCCTGCAGCTCAAGCAATAGGTGCAAGAACGCGATGGGCCAATCAGAGGCTGCTCTGACCCGATGGCGCTGCTTGAAGGCAGAAAGCTGGAACAGGTGCGCATGCGCAGAGGTTTGACACCTTCCAACCGGAAAAGCGTAATCTCCCTGTGCCCTTAGACACCGGTACTGAAAGTAAACCGCCCCGGAAGAGCTGATTAGACACCGGTACTGAAAGTTAACCGCCCCGGAAGAGCTGATCGTTGTGTCATCAGCACGTGTTCTGATGGAAGTTTCTTCAGGCGGGTAAGGACCCCCTCGCGCCGCACCCTCCACCGATATTACTGCCTTCTGACCCTGCACACACAGGTGAGCTGTAGCTAGATCTGTGAGTACATTTATTATTTATTGACACCGCAATGCTTTCCCATTTTCAGTGGCACCCGTGAAACCCATCATGAGGCTGGTGCGACGGGGGGTATGGGGTCCTTCTGAGCTCAGGACATTTCTTTCTAACCCGGTCCCGTCCCCCTTCGTTATTTCAAGAGACGAGCACCCCTTGCAGCAGCATGCACTAGCAGAGCTCTCAGGTTTTCCAGGGAGTGGACAGCTCAGCCGGTGAAAGGGTTTTATTCAATTTTAGGAATTGCAGGCCAGTTCTATATGAGTTAAACAAGAATGCAAATCTCAGTATGGAACAAAACACGTCGGAGTAGAGGTGAGCTACTTTTTTAATTGAACAGTGTAAGTAGAGAATACTGATTTTAACGAGCGTTTTCTAAAAACACTGTATTTGATGATCAAGTTAGTCAGGTCCGGTTGTGACTAGAAGAGTGGGTAGTGAGTGTTTGGCTGCATGTGGCCAGATGCAACGTTTCAGGACTTTTACTTTGGACTGTCTCATCTTTTAAAGTGACTCCACTGTATTGATGAAGCGTTACATGGATGTTTCTACATCGAAATAACCGCTAGTGAGAATATTACTAGAATACTGCTAAACTCTATGAGTAGGGACAAGGCTAACGGTTGGATTAAGAAATATTCTTGGTGTTAGGGTAAGAGATGTCATATTTAGGGTCTGGTGTAGAGTTAGGGTATAGGGTTACTGAAGTGAGGTTCTGGGGTATAGTTAGGGTATAGGGTTACTGAAGTAAATCACAAAGTCGTCGGTTCACCAAAGGTTGTTTATTTTGGATCGGCTGTAAATGGGGAGCTTCCTCGCCTTCCCATCCGTAACTGCTGTCACGGCCCGTTCGACTTAGTGACCTGACAAGAGCTCTCCTAAACCTGATTAGATGTGGTCAGACCATACCAATAGTAAGGGCTCGGACGGTACAATCTTTACATTAGAAACGATTTGATCTAAAATATGTCCAGCCTGGTGAGTGGGCCTATACATCTGTTGGACAAGGCCATGAGAGGACAAAGCGTATGTAAAAGAGGCTACCTCCGGGTCTAGAGGCTCGTCCATATGAAGGTTAAAATCACCTAACTCTAAAAAAAATGTGCATATTTAAGCGACTAAGTAGCCAGAATATCGCTCAGTTATCTCAGAAAGGGGCCATCATGATCCTGAGGTCTGTAAATCAAAACCCCTGCAATAGACTGATGGGAAGATAGAGAGCAACAAAAGCCTATCCTTTCAGCTCCATCTAGTTCCTCCAGAGGGATACAAACATTCATGCTTGCGTTTTATGTATTATGGCCACCCCTCTGCCTCTATCTTTAAGGCGGTCCTTCCTGAGGATTTATGTCCAAGAGGAATGGCTGTAGATAAGATTGGATTAGAGAATTTAGTGAGCCATGCTTCAGTTAAACAGTCTGGCTTTTCTTCATCTAGTAGCTCCGAAATATGCATTTCAGGCTTCTGCAAGGAGCGGACGTTTTAAAGCGCAGTCGTTAATTCTTCTAAGACTGAGCTAATTTCTAGGGCATAAGTGGTTGATTCACTCCTGGCTGAGACATTTGGGATCCATTAGCAGTGTGCGTGCAAAAAGTCAGGATTCAGAATGTTAGGTTGACAGTGAGGTGCACAGGGTGACTTGGGGCTAAGCTGCGTAGGGCAGGACTGTTATTGTAAACCAGAGACCTATATTGTGTATCAAAACTGGCAGAGTGACTGGTGCTGGCGCGTGCAGACAAGCTTAATGCCTTTGGCACACCCACTGCATGCGTCTGCGCACTACCTCTACTTAAATGCATGTGGCCAGGGACTAGAGCGCACACTACTCAGTATGGTGCCTCTTCGTGTCCCAAAGCAGAAAAAATGGCCAAAAAACGATCAGTATATCCCCAAATAATTTTTTGCTGCTCCCACCTCCCTGAAGCCCTTCAAATTACAGTTGGCATGTAAAATAACAGAGCATGTTCCAAATTACATAAAGATTAGAACACACTTAGAGCGAACTTAAGTGCCATCAGAATCAAACAACTGGATGGCACCTTTCCCAGGATTTTATAATCCAGGTTTAGTAAAAATAGAGATCTATGTGAACTCGCCAAAAGGAGGGGGGGGTTCCCTCCTCTGCTTGGTCATGGTGAGGGGAAGCATGGAGGCAAGCTCATTCAATTGCAAGCCCTACACCCATGACTGTAGAACAGCGGGCACCATGCACATATGCCACATGTCTTCCATAGCTCAACAGCCAAGCAATGAAAAGGATATGAGCATAGAGCGTCAGTGTACCCTGCCCACCGTCATTGGAGTGACATCAGGCCCCTGACAGAGTTCCAGTTTGAGCTGTCACCTTTTTCTCGTCTACATCATACTGAGAGTCTGTGTCACTTTGCATCTAGTCATTACCCAGGCCAGCACGCTGTTCTATCTCTTTCATAACCAAAGCTGACCCCCTAGCAGCTTGTTCATGGAATGGGTGGATCTGTAACTTCCAGTTACTCCTTTGCCATTGTGCTGGTGCTTACTTTGTGCATTCCCATTATTGCGATGGCAAAACATAGATGCATCTTGATACTAATTGCAGATAGGACGCCACACTCCTTTTACACCCCCTCCTTAATTATGATTCAGAATTGGTCGCACTTCCCCTTTTGCGATTCAGAAAGTTTTCAGGATCACAAATTGGTTTCAGTATGTCGCTAAGAAACATTTTGCTGTCCCAGTTGCTGTGATTTTGCAAATTACATTGTTTGCAACTGCAGAATAGTTTTACAAACTGGTTCTAAATGAACATTTACCTTCCCTACAAGGGAATAGACTAGAAAGAGCTCCAAGTCACCTTTTGGGCTGCTGACTTTGGTGAGCCTTGTGAAGTATTTCAGCTAGGGTAGTTATCTAACCTTTGACTCCTGCGGGGCAGCTATTTGTTGTTTGGGAAGCCATTCAACTGGGATCTCCTGTTTTGTTTGCAGTTCCTGTGGTGTTCTTGAACAAATGTCTGAGCTCTGTTTAGCCTGGAGGTCATGGTCCTGGACAATAGATGCATCAAGAATGTCGAGTGGACCTTAGGTGATAATTAAGTGAATCGAGTTGTAAGATTTTTCTGGCTGCAGTGTTTGCTGCCATGTGGATAGTCTTGGAGTGTGTATGTGTGAGGAGAATGGCCGGTCCAGATGCTTGATGCTACTAGATGGGGAGAAATTGTACCTCCATGCTGATAAATTTTTAGGTCGAGCCTAGCAGCAGCGTGCATTCGCTGCTCGCTCTGCGAGGCATGCTGTACTCGGGTATGCAGTGGAAGCCCCGCCCACTCTCCACCCATATTTGTCGTTGGCTTGTGTTGTTGTCCTTCGTAAATGCTGGCTTCTGATTCGTTATTAGGCTTGTTAGCCCCTCCGTAATACCGCATTCTTAATTTGTAACCTCCCATGGCGACGCCCTTTTATTCCAGTTGTTACACGGTACTGTTCTTTAAGTCTGTCAGCACTCTTTTCTTTATAGAGTTTCTCTAACTGCCAGCAAGACGTGCGTTGTTTACATTCAGCGCCCCATATGTGCTTTCACTTTTCAAGCATCCGGGACACAGACTCGAACTTATCTCCCCCAGCTCCAAAGTCGGTAGTTCTGGCCCTAAGGCCACCACCTCTTTTGCGCTTCATGCCGCACTAAGGCTCTTTTTCAGTGCTGTAAATATCCAGCGTTACTATCACCCAATTTAATACATTTATTTTAAAGCACTCTAACCACTTTGAGTAATATCCACGCTATTTATTTTTCACATTTATAAAGCGCACTGTTACCCGGAGGTGTCCTGGCGCTGATTGTCAAAGAGTGTGTGTGCAGAGGGATTAATGTGTGAAGAGCCACGTCTTCAGTGCTCTCCTAAAGGACAGGAGGTCCGGCAATTGTCTGAGGTTCAGCGGCAGTGCGTTCCATGCCTTTGCTGCACCCAGGGAAAAGCTCCTACCTCCCCAGCGAGCTTTCCTAACTCTGGGGACAACAACCAAGCCCTGCTCAGCTGATCTTAGCTATCTTGTCGGTCTGTACCATTGGAAAAGTCGGTTCATGCAGTGGGGCCCTAGGCCATACAGAGCCTTAAAAGTTACGCATAGTGATTTGAAAATGATTCTTTTACGAACTGGTAGCCAATGTAGCTTTGCCAGATCCCGTGACACCGAGGCAAATTTAGGTGTGCCTGTGATCAGGCGGGCTGCTGCATTCTGCAGAGTTTGAAGTTTATTGAGGAGCCCCTGTTGGGCATTCAGCAGTAGACTGTTACAATAGTCCAGTCGGGACATCACCAATCCTGTTACCACTGTCTTCTTGTGCTCGTCGGCAAGAAACGGCAGAACTTTCCGAATGGTTTTTAGGATGAAGTGGGTTGCTGAGGTAAGTGCATTAATTTGAGGCCTGAAGGACAGCGAGTCGTCCATCAGTACACCCAAGTTTTTGACCTTCGAGACCGGAGATGGGGGTGTGCCCATTTCCTCTGGCCACCAGCGTGGGGACCAGAAGTTGTCTCTGGACCCGAACAGCAACACCTCAGTTTTAGCTGAATTTAGCTTGAGACAGTTTGCTGCCATCCAGTTACTGACCTCCCGCGTGCAGCCTCTGAACCTTTCTGCAGTGCTGTCTGTTTCCCCCGGTAGCAGTGACACCACTATCTGAGTGTCATCTGCGTACGATGTTAAGTTGAAACCAAAGGATCTAATAATTGGTGCCAGGGTGGAGACATACACATTAAAAAGAGTAGGACTCAAGGAGGACCCCTGAGGGACTCCGCAGGGGAGCATAAAAGGGTCTGATTCAAAGTCCCCTAGTGCCACCTTCTGAGTCCTGCTGGAAAGGAAGGCATGCAGGATTTTAAGTGCCATTCCTTGAATCCCGCTAGCCCTTAGCCGGTCCACTAGTATCTTGTAGTGGACCGTATCAAAGGCCGCGGACAAATCCAGCAGAATCAGGGCGGCTCTGCCCCCTGCATCCATCACTGTTCTCAAATCTTCTGCTGATTTAATCAGTGCCGATTCGGTACTGTGCCCTGCCCGGAATCCATGTTGAGATAGGTCCAGACTCTGGGCTGCCTCCAGGAAGGCGCCCAGCTGAGTGTTTAAGATGCCCTCCAAGATTTTCGCCGGAAGGGGGAGCCTGGCAATTGGCCGAAAATTGTTCAGGTCCGTCACATCTAGATTCGGTTTCTTCAGCAAGGGTAGAATGGAAGTTTGTTTCCAGCGCGAGGGAAACTCCCCACTGTCCAACATAGCATTGAACAGTGGGGTGAGTCCTGCGGCCATGGCCGAAGAGGCTAGTATGGCCACGCTGGCCGGACAGGGGTCATTAGGGGAGACAGATTTTATCCGTTGTAATCGGTTCTCCACCTCCTCCTCCCTAATGGGGGAGAAATTGAGTAGCCTCGGTTGGTTACTGTCAGCCTCTAGGTTAGTTTCTGGAGCAGCGAACTTGACTTGAGTGTCTAACGAGAGGAAGATGTTTTCTACCTTTTCCTGGAAGAATTTCGCCAGATCTTCGCATAATTTGCGACTTGGTGGTATCTCTGCTGGTTTAGGGGCAGCCAGGGACGATACTGTGCGAAATAGTTCCTTGGAGGAATTACTAGCATCCTTGATGCGTTTCGTATAAAACTCATGTTTGGCCTCTTGGATCGCGTGTTTATACCTTTTCAACTCTGCGTTGAGAATCTTTCTGTCCTCCTCTTTGTAATTTTTTCGCCAGATTCTTTCCAGCTTTTTGCAGAGCATTTTATGGTCCCTGATTTGTTCTGAGAACCAGGGGGCAGAGGGGCTGGATCGTGTGGAATGATACGTTTTAGGAGGGGCTAGGTTGAGGCAGGCTGCCTCCAGCCAGTTCGTATATGAGGTGGCTGCATCTTCCACATTGACTGGGAGGGGCCCCATAGAGGTTCTAAGCAAGCTCTCTAGAGCCTCTCCTTCTATATTTTTCCACTTCCTGATTGTTCTGGGCGGGTTCTTGACCTTGCTTAGTCTGGGAGGCGGGGCCAGGCTAATTTCAAATTGAACTGCCGCGTGGTCAGTCCAGGAGACCGGTTGAACTGCGGTGACTTCTAGATTGGGAAGATTGGAAAAAATCCCATCTAGAGTGTGTCCTGCTCTGTGGGTCGGGCCATTGACCTTTTGGTTTAGCTCAACCCCGTGCAACAGTTCTATGAGATCCCGCGTATCCGGCTCCGAGTCACACTCCAGATGAAAGTTAAAATCTCCCAGCACTGTGAACGTCTTGGCGCAGAGCGCTTCTTCTAGTAGGCAACTGAGTGCTGGGAGAAACGGGGCTTTAGGCCCGGGGGGCCTGTAAATAAGGCCACCCTTAAGGGTATGATGGTTGGATAGGGTGAAGTTATAAATAAGTGCTTTAAAAAGGTCGGTGGTACCCGACTGGAAGGATCCTCTGACCGAGTTATGGTAGATTATGGCAAGACCTCCTCCCCTCTTATTTACTCTGTTCTGGACAAAACACTCGTACTCAGGGGGGGTGGCTTTGACAATATCTGGACCTGAGGCTGCATCTGTCCAGGATTCCGTTACAAATGCTATCAAAGCTTTGGTTTCCAGTATAAGGTCCGCTAGCTCTATACTGTGTCTCACCAGAGATCTGGCGTTAAGTAGCAGGCATTTGACTACCGTAAGTTCTTTCCTCTCCCTAGGCTTAAATAAAGCCGTGAGAAGATTACTGGTTTGCCAACATAGCGTGGGAAGAGCCTGCATACAATTTGTGCAGAGCTGGGGGGGGGCAGCAAATCCTCCTGCATTTCCATGATAACGCAGTCCGGGCTCTTGCATTTGTAACAAAGGGCCAGAAGAGTGTTACGGCTGTAGGAGTGACGACTCGAGTTTCTCCCTAACCCCGGACCAGGGATCCTGGCTCTAGGCGCGGAACCGGCGCGGACGGGCGCAGACGGGCGCGCCCGCTGCGCTCGTCCGCTGCGCCTCCTAAAGGAGGAGGCCATTTATGCAGATCTGGTCGTGAGGGGCGGAGCACTAGTCTGCTCGTCCCGCTCCTCACTGAAGAGGGCAGGACAACGGGCGACTAATCACGGGTTCGAGCCCCGAATGTGCAAGAAGTGCAAATTTAAGAAATACAGGTAAAAGAATAAAAATGGGTGTTTTAAAATCAAGCGGCAGGTTCTGTAGGCAATTAAAACCACATACCAAACAGCAGTCTCATGGAACTTCAAGTCCTGGCTTCCGCCTCAGGACCTTTCTCTCACATACACACACTAGCAATCTATAGCTATATAAAAATGACAATAAATAAATGTTGACGCACGTTACATATATCTTTAATTGGGTTATGAATGGGTGGATGAATTCCTTTTAGTAAACGCCTCGGATAAGTGATGGCAAATGCGACAATGAAAGGCGCGCACATCGCGTGTTTAATAATGGTGTTCCGTATTTATCCCACCTCCACTGGTCACTGCTGGCCTGCCTCGTGCGCGTGTATACACAGGTCACATATCAGACAAAGCGCGAGGAAGGATCCTGCCCTCCGTGATGCCTTCTGTGTCCCATTAGTTGAAAGTACACCGGGTGGGAGGGGCACAGCTCTGAAAAGCAACCCTCCCAACCCCTCTAAGGAGGCAGTCAGAGCAGACCGCTTGTCAAGGAGTTTTTGGCAGCCCGGCTGTAGGAGGTGAGTACAGTCAGTATATTTTTTTCCTTGCATAAAGTTAATGTTACATGCATTTTTATGGCGGTTTGACCCGAAGCCCAAACAAGCTGGTGAGGTCCTACGGCTAGGAGGAAGGAGGCAATTGAGGAGGGTGACGCTGCTCATTAACCTACTGGGGTAGGGAAATATATGGTGCTTCTGTGTATCACTGATGTTACTAGAGAATTACATGTCGGGGACACCTTGTTTCTTCTTCGGGCCATCAATTTAGCAGATCGGTGCATTATGGGGGCTGTTGTTTTGTTTCAGTCCAATTAAACAGTTGATTAATACAGCCAACGCCATGATTTGCACAAGGCAGGTGCAGGACTCGAAAAGCAATGCCCCGGTAGAACAGAATCATCCAGAAACCCGAAAAGCCACGGATGCTTCCTGTGTTTTACTCAAATAGGCTCCTGTTCATCACTGCACACATTCGTGATCATCTGTCTGATATGCCTACATATGGAGCCATTCTCCTGTTCACCAGTACATAGTACTGTTTGATGGATGTAATATACAGCTAGGCCCCTGTTTATTCTGCACACATGGAAGATCTGTCACTGATTATCGCACCAAGGTCGTTTCCGAGTTGTGTAATATCAACACCCATAAGTAATTACTTACCACACCAGGGTATTGTGTGATCTGTGTCATGTGCAGTCTTTCATCACTTCAGGGGTATTTAAGTGGTCCTGACGAAAGCCTGTTGTTGGCTAATGGGAGCAGCTCACACCTCCAGGACATGTTCAACACTGCATTTTTAGGTCTCGCCTGGCGAACGCAGCGCGAAGCGCTGTCGCCAGCGAGATCTATTGTTGCTGACTTGCCTCGGAAGTGGGACAGGAGATGGGCACGCGCATGGTCTCGGCGGATTTGAGTTGGTTTACGCGCCTACAGCCACGCGGCGTGCACATCTCCTGTCTCTCTTCCCTCAGCAAGCCAGTATGCAGTTTCACTTTCGTCCTCACCAGTCTCTGTGAACGCTCATACATACGCCCCAGCATCCAGTGATTCACATCAGCGTCTGCTTAGCTGACTCTTCGCGCCACGTTAATTGGCTTCCTGCGTTGCTACACGATTAGCATAGCTCCAACTCGTAGCAAAACCTTTGGCAGCCGTCTAACTGGCGCCATAGTTTTCTTAAGGAACGGAAGGGGACTAAATGACAAATTATTTGTTTTTATCTCATTGCTAAGTTTGGCTTTTTTTTTCCCCTTTCAGCCTTATAGGAACTGCTTTTGTGATATGCGTTGGATGTCCGATGTGCTTTGTTGTATTAAACATTCATTGGCCATCTAATTTTATTCATTATGTTATCGTAGACAACCAGCATACAAGCTCATGTTCCTACGAAAACATGAACTTCTTTAGCGATTCTGTGCGCTATATTCAATGCCATTATCACCGCTGTAAGAGCAGTTGTCTACTGATCAAACTATAATAATTTTTAGCATACCTTGTAAATATGCTCAATAGTATTCTGCTTAATATATACTCTATAGTATTTTGCTTAACATCTAATATTGTTGCCTGGTCCTTCGTGCTACGAAAGGGGGGACACTACTATACGCTTTTGCTGTTTTTGGGGCATGACGGCCTTTACACACTGTGCACAGAGTATTGGCCTCATTTATAAAATGCACCAGCGTTTTTGTTAAAAGCAGTCCGCCCATATTAGTGGTACTGCACACAAACATATAGTCCACCTCATGTTCGCAGTCGTATCTCATATTGTCATCTAATCCTTTGTGGCATCAAAGAAGAAATACTACTATAATCCTTTACTGCATATTGGGATTTGGCAGCGTTTGATATTGTCCTTTTTTATAAAATAGAACTAAGTTTTAATGGAAAAGAATACGTTCATATTAGTGGTACTGCAAACAAACTTATAGTTTAGCTGGTGTTCACATTCGTCGTGTTTTTATCGTTCTTGCATACCTTATATATTTTCTTTACTACTAGATGCATTTAGCTGAAATATGCGCTTTTGATGTTACACCGTGTAAGAACTCGTTCTCCACATTTACAATGCCCACATGCTGTTTGTAGCACCTGCCTATCTTCACACCATCGCCATGCCTCTGCTTAGCTGACTCTTTGCGCCACGTTAATTGACTTCCTGCGTTGGCATTGCTCATGACATTATTTTTGCTTATGTTTTTTGTTTTTAATACATGTAAAGAAACGGCATTGTCACCGTGCAGCAGACGTGGCGCAAGGGGCATGACCTTACAGACACGCGCGGGTCCTGTGTTCTATAAAGGCAACCTGAGGGCCGCCCACGCTTGTAATCGAGTGGATCCCGTTCGTGGCAGGAAGGATCCCGCGCTCTTGTGCCCCTCGCCCCCGCCCCTCAAGCACTTCACTCCTATCGCACTATCTATCGGTAATAGGAACAGAAGCAGTGTTAATGGTTTTCAATTTGTGTTCTTTCTGGCATTAAATATTTATGGCGAACGATCGCCGGGTTCAAGGTTTTACAGGCGTCTTAACACATCTCAAGGCAGGAGTCCTCGGTGGGTTATTTAGATAGCTAACTTCTAAGCCTTTGTGTGCGGTTTATCGACCCCTCCGCCCACAATTCGTGTCCAGGACGCGCGGCTAATAGACACACTGCTGCACGCCACACACTGCTGCACGCCACACACTGCTGCACGCCACACACTGCTGCACGCCACACACTGCTGCACGCCTCACACTGCTGCATTACGCACTGCTGCACGCCTCGCACTGCTGCACGCCTCGCACTGCTGCACGCCTCGCACTGCTGCACGCCTCGCACTGCTGCACGCCTCGCACTGCTGCACGCCACACACTGCTGCACGCCACACACTGCTGCACGCCGCACACTGCTGCACGCCGCACACTGCTGCACGCCGCACACTGCTGCACGCCGCACACTGCTGCACGCCGCACACTGCTGCACGCCGCACACTGCTGCACACCGCACACTGCTGCGCACACTGCTGCATTACACGCCGCTGCACGCCGCACACCGTTGCACGCCGCACACCGCTGCACGCCGCACACTGCTGCATTAGACACTGCTGCATTAGACACTGCTGCATTAGACACTGCTGCATTAGACACTGCTGCATTAGACACTGCTGCACGCCGCACACTGCTGCACGCCGCACACTGCTGCACGCCGCACACTGCTGCACGCCGCACACTGCTGCACGCCGCACACTGCTGCACGCCGCACACTGCTGCACGCCGCACACTGCTGCACGCCGCACACTGCTACACAAAACACTGCTGCACGCTGCACAATGCTACACGAAACACTGCTGCACGCCACACACTGCTGCATGCCGCACACTGCTGCACACTGATGCATTACTCACTGCTGCACGACACTGCTGCATGCCGCACACTGCTGCACGTCGCACACTGCTGCACGTCGCACACTGCTGCACGTCGCACACTGCTGCACGTCGCTCACTGCTGCATGTCGCACAAAGCTGCATGCCGCACACTCCTGCACGCCACACACTACCGCACGCCACACACTGCTGCACACACTGCTGCCCGCCCCACACTGCTGCCCGCCCCACACTGCTGCCCGCCCCACACTGCTGCCCGCCGCTGCACGCCGCACACTGCTGCACGCCGCACAATGCTACACGAAACACTGCTGCACACCGCACACTGCTGCACGTCACACAGTGCTGCACACTGCTGCATTACTCACTGCTGCACGCCGCACACTGCTGCACGCCGCACACTGCTGCACGCCGCACACTGCTGCACGCCGCACAATGTTGCACACCGCACACTGCTGCACTCCATACACTGCTTTTATGCGAGTTTATGCTACGGACATTGTAAATGACAATGCCTTTTATTTGTTTTAAAACCAAAACATAAATAAAAGGCATTGTAATTTTACAATGCCAATAGCTCAAACTCTTATAAATGCGAGACCTATTGCATTGCAAATGCTTGTTACATGTCCTATTCCTAAACACAATGCATGACATGTCGCATTTTACAGTTAAAACATGTGCCTCTGTGCTACACATCGCTGGGCTGCTGTCACTTCATAGAGTGCAAAAGAAACAATTGATGGACGGAATGCTGGACAATGTAACATTCACCCCCCAGTCACAAGGATCTGGGTTTAATCCATCATTCTTTTGCTCACCACACCACCCCAGTTTGGACCTAGCCATATGCAGATCAGTCTTAACCCTGTTCCTTGTGGGAACAGTCCAGCCGAACTGCCAAGCCAGGTCCTCCCTGGACTGGAAACAAGCATCTTAGGACCGCTTTCAGGGCATCACCCTTCTTCAGCCAGGCTAGCTTGAATCCAGTGGTGTGATGAGCACGGGACCCACATCTGGGCATAGCCTTCCCACTTAGGGCGACATATGCAAAAGAAACAATTGATGGACGGAATGCTGGACAATGCAAACATTCACTCCCAGTCACAAGGATCTGGGTTTAATCCATCATTCTTTTGCTCACCATTCCATTTCACCCCAGTTTGGACCCAGCCATATGCAAATCAGTCTTAACCTTGTTCCTTGTGGGAACAGTCCAGCCCGAACTGCCAAACCAGGTCCTCCCTGGACCGGAAACAAGCATCCTAGAACCGGTTTCAGGGCATCACCCTTCAGCCAGCCTGGGTCCAAACTGGAATGGCATAGTGAGCAAAAAACGATGGATTTAGGCCCAGATTTCTGTACTGGGGTGAATGTATGACATTGTTCTACATTCTGTCCATCATTTGTTCTTTTTGCATTTGTCACCCTGAGTGGGACGGGTATGCCCAGACGTGGGTCCCATGCTCTCCATGCCACTGGAGTCCAGCTATCCTGTCTGATGAGGGCTGAAAGCCCGAAACCTTTCCTAGGATGCTTGTTTCCAGTCCAGGAAGGGCCTGGCATTTCGGGCTGGAATGTTCCCATTGGGCACAGGGACAAGACTGACTTGCATATGGCTGGGTCCAAACTGGAATGGCATGGTGAGCAAATAAACAATGGATTTAGGCCCAGCTCTCTGTACTGGGGTGAATGTATGACATTGTTCTGCAATCTGTCCATCGTTTGTATTCTGTCCATCGTTTTGTTCTTTTTGCATTTGTCACTTCATAGAGTGGCACAATATATGTTGCAGCCCACTGGTTAAATGTAAAGTAGTTGCAGGTAAGCTGAATATGCCAATTACGAGTATGTCCGTTTCATCACGTTTGAAAGAGGGAGCACAGGCATCTTTCCATTAGTTAGCAGGGAGACTTCTTCCACCAGCAAAAACGACCATGGCATAAATGTGGGAGGATATCACACAAAAGCTGGTCAATTCCAACAGTCAAGCACATGAAAAGATATGGGAGGAAAGTCAAACCACTGGAATCGCTCTGCTTAGTGTTCCAACCCATTGTGTTTTTTTTGTGTCCGAAATGCCACCTTGATTTAGACCCAGTCATATGCAAATTAGTCTTGATTGTGCTCCAATGGGAATTGTCCCATCCTAACACCCAGGTCAGGTCCACCCCAGACTGGAACAAAAGCAATTCGATACTGATTCCCCCTTGATTGAGGCTAGTCAGTTGGGTGTAGCTTGGTTCCAGCAGCACAGGGAGAACAGGGCCCGAGTCTGGGCATACATACCCCTGCCACCATAATTTCCAAGAGTCACCCACCCGTGTAGTCTTATTTTGAAGGTGATTTGTTGGGTAGCAGGGGTGGGGCACAAAGGGGTTAGACACTTGACCACAGTGCACATGAACTGTAAATTCTCAACTAGAAAAAAATATTTCTTGTACTTAGTGGATATCACCTATCTTGGATGTAGATCGGTGTTAGCACACCCCATGTGCTCAGCAGGCAGACCTGAGTGCAAGTGGTGGGCATTGGACTGAGAGAGGCACTGCTTAGACTAGGAATCTCAGCTTTCCAATCAATACTTTTTTTTTCTCTTGAACAGAAATGATCCCTGGTGTCAAAGTACACCAAGTATCTGGTTGTTCCAGTTAAGTTTTGTGAGGAAATAGTCTTTTATTCAGTTTTACCCCCACTTTATGCCACCATTTGAGTACTAGGTGCTGGTTTAATGACTCTGAAATGCCCTGATCACTGCTTAACAGGACACTGTGCATGTGCACCTGCCTTTTTAATGATGCCTATTGAACTGGCTAGTCCCCAATTGGCATAGCCTAACTTACTTGTAAGTCCCTAGTATATGGTACAAGGGGCCCCCAGGACCTGCACGTTGGTTTTCCCCCAGGGACTGCAGCACTTGTTGTTCCACCCTTAGTGGGACAAGGTTAAACCTGCTCCCAGTCTGCCACTGCAGTTTTAAACTCCTAACTAGATTGCCGTTTAAGGTAAGCCCAGTCTTCCCTTTTTATGTCTAGCTTCAGGACTCGAAAAATGCACTCG
This sequence comes from Triturus cristatus, assembly GCF_964204655.1. Lineage (NCBI taxonomy): Eukaryota > Metazoa > Chordata > Amphibia > Caudata > Salamandridae > Triturus > Triturus cristatus. Next base: position 41,022,867 of record NC_140589.1, read on the forward strand.
CCTCCTCGCGCTTGCAAGTCCGATTCAGTAAGGACGAGCTATCTTTAGGTCCTACTCGCCCTTTCTGGCGAGTAGGAAGACAAACTGACACTTGACCTCTGCCTCTGAAAGCAGAGCAAATGTGACAAGATAGCAAGATTTAAAGGCATCTTTATTGCTCACAAAGTGAATGAGCAATAAAAATGCTTTAAATCTTGTTAACGTGTCACATTTGCTCAGCTTTCAGACACAGAGGTCAAGTGCATTTTAGTTAGGTCAAGTAGATGTTTCATGTTACTAGACCTACAGGTCTAGTGACATTTTTATGATTTTTTGAGCCTTTAGCTTAGGCAGATATGCTCTGTCTCTTCAAGACCTGTTGTAATCATTTTGTGGTCTTGCAGCCGGCCCCATGGCTTTATTGGTTTGTTTTACTGTCATTGAAAATCGCTTGCTTGCTAGTGGGTTATTTCTTTGTTCCTCCTTTTAGTAGCCGCTTGGATGTGCCCAATTGTGCAGGGACTAACTACTGGGATGTTTACATTTGTGCATTTTTAACTCCTTTATTCCCCCCCGTGTTAATTTTTGATGTGCGTTTGCACGACTTGTTCAGTCTCCTTTCTTCAGGGTTAATGCGCTGATCTGCCACAAATAATTCAGTGCTCTGCCCAAGTTAGTTTGCGGGTAGAATTCACTTCTTTCCCCGAGCCTCATATACATTAACGTACCGCTGTTTTTTTTTTTTTTTTTTTAATGATTTCATTCTTAATATCAGCTTACCTTTGTGTTGCTGCCTCACATGCCCGTCATTGAAGTTCTTCACTTCGAAGCAGTTGCCTCATTATGCAGTTTGATCAATCCCTCCTTCCCGGGCTGCAACAGGCTGCTGTTCCCATCGTTTGATGGAGTACTTGGCTGAGCCCCTGATGGTGATGGTGCTCATCAGTGCAGGGTTCACACTCTGATCAGCGACCAAAAATTCAGTGTTTTTCCCAAGCTAATTTGCAAGCGGAATTCGCTTTTTGCCCGAGCCTGCATCCTGTCTGGTTTATTTTTTAAAGCTCTGAACTAATTCATTGTTTAAAAAAATAAAAAAGAGGTCCTTAAGAATACTTTCATCTTCCAACATGGTCGATAAGAGCATTGATCTAGTTGTTGCCATGCACTCGCCACCCTTTTCCAGGTTAGATATAGATAATCTAACGCGACACGTTCAATTGTACATCACTGAAGTCATGATAATAAACCCCTGATTGAGTTGATAAATAGGTGAATGAATCCCTTAAGTCCTGATTATAGTTTACCATTAAATAACCAGCCAGTCCTGTAATTAACTTTACCATAATACATTTGTATTCCGATCTCCTCTATTCAGTTAAATGCCAATAAGGCTAATTACATGTTTGCAACTCGATGTGAGTGCTATTTTCTTTATCCTTTGAGGTTTAATCGCATTAAGATTTTTGCCCCACAGATTTAGATTTACAAATACTACTTAGATTGTGTGATTCACTCCTACTTTTTAGATCTTCCTAGCCAGCGCATGCACTGTCTTTCAGACATGTTGTATCTCATCTATGGGTTTCAAACATGCCCACCATTTTTCATTGGTTCTTTTTTCTGCTTCTTGGAAACCCTTTCTTTATAGTGGGGCACTGGTGTAATTTGTCCCTCCTTCTCGTGTTTGGCTCCCTCCAATGGAGACTGGCCCTATATGTGCCTTTTCCCTGCTGTCTTTTTGTTTCGGCACACTATTTTTTTTTTTTTTTTTTTTTGCTCTGTTTTTTTAATTTTCTCTTTCCAATCCCCAGGTCTTAAACGCTCCAAACTTGCGGCACGGTTAACATCAACACCTCCCGCTTCACTGTTGCTTGCTTATTAAAACGCATTCAGCCAATAGACCGTTTTTCAACACATCAAAAGTTGCATTTTTCTTTTTTTTTCACATCACACACAGGTGAATTAAAACAAGTTCTGGTGTTTTTTTGTATTCCGCAGTTCCACGCCACACAATTCAATCTACACATTTCCAAAGCACACCACATAATTCCACACCAAACTGCATATTTCAACTGCACAACAGTTCCACAACACAGCATACCTTCAATACACACCACACCTCCAATACACACCACAGATTTGAACATCATGCCACAAAATCTAACAGGATAAATAAATGAATTGTTGTACGCGCACAACCAATGATACTATTGTTGTAATACTGTTGAAAGTTCCTGATGTGCACCTGGGGTAACGTGCTCCGGTCCTACACATTATGTCCTACTACTTAGCTGCGAATCCTGTGATAGGATGCGTCCCCCTAGGGCACTAACGAAGACCGGTGGTGGGTTTCAACCTTTTGAAACGGGAAACATCCTTTACCACGAACCCATTACAACGCGGTATGATTACATCGTGGTTTTAACAACGAAAGTCGTTACACCGACTTGCACTGGAGGGCGCTCTAGACTAAGGAATAGTGTGAATTACTATTCCAACACCTTCCCTACTGTACGTAGACTGGAGTTGGAATAGTAATTCACACTATTCCTAAATCCAGCGCCCTCCAACGCAAGTCGATGTAACGACTTGCGTTGTCAAAACCGCGATGTAACATACCGCGTTGTGATGGTACGCGTTGTATCATCATACATCCTTTTGAAACTTAAGCATGCACTTACTTGGTTCGCGCTTAGCGCTTCATAATTTTTGTACGTTAGGGCATCGAAGCTCGCTCACTCATTCGGTTAATGAACACCTTGCTCATGTCCAAGGTTTTTTAGTCTAAGTATTTACGCTACAGTTTAGACACTCAATATTTGTTCACGCATTTAGTCAACGGACGCAGTACATTGTTCACGCACCCTGTTTATTTTTTTCGGCAACTACCTGCACGAGAACGCCCTACTCAGACTTCATAGTGATAATGATAAATTGGGCACTTGCATGCGTACACGTTCTTTTATATCACGTTATTCAGATTATGCATGCATCACCACAGAACCGAATTCACAGCTGGGACCTGAGAATAATTTACTTTCATCAAGCATTGAAGAACCTGGCTATTTAAACCTGGCGGCGCAGGGTACGCCTGAAATCTTCTGAGTTCGCTTTCCAAATTACAGAGACACGGAACACTCTGTCTGGCATAGGAACTTCAATTTATTAGCTGCAGCTAGGTACAGTTGTCTTAGAAGTACATCAGTGGTAGGTTCTCAGGAGACTGCCACTTCAATCCGTGGCTCACAGTCTTTTGTAGCGCTTGAATCCCCTAAAGCAACAACCCCCTCCATGTGCAATAAAAATACAAATCATCCACAAGGAAACATTCTTTGTACAGGATAATGGGCAATAGAAATTCCTTCCCTAAGGTCGTGTTCTCTACCCGACCCTATAGGTCAGGGGGCATTGCCATTCCTGGGTTAAATCAATTTACGACAGGACGTGTTTGCGTGTTGAAGATGGTGATTCGTAAAACAACTGGAGAGGCCGAGAGCAGTCACCAAAGGTCAATAGATGGTTATCTGGGGAATTACTTGCTTCGAGCCGGGTCTCAGAATGGACTTAGTTCAGGGAAACAGGAAAGGTCGTGTAATATGTGCAACAGTATAGAACGTGAAAGAAACGCTATGGAGGTTGAAGGGGCCTGAGTGAGGGCAACAACGTAATGGTGTTACAAGAAAAGATGGGGCCATATTTGAATTTCCTCAGACCCTCCTTTTGCCAGTACTCAGGCAAAGAATCCAGAGGCTTTTGTTAATCTGAATCGACTTCAGTAGCCATGAAATCTACAAGCTGTTGTTGCAACATTACTTTTGTGCCCGCTGCTTTCTGTGCCACCGGATTTGGAACACACAGGGTGGCGCAGAGCCCGCATATAGCTGGACCACATTGTAGGCAAAGGCAACATGAGCAGAGAATAGCCAAAGTCGCTCCGACAAAGGTAAGAATCTTCCATCCCCATGTAGACAGTAGTCCCCCAGACCATCCCATCAGAGACCAATTCCCTTCATCCTGGTGAACGGACTCAGCGATCTTATGTAGCTTAGAGATGGCTTGGTATACTGTAGGGGCGTTGTCTGGAATAAAAACGCAGCAGCTAGATCCGATCAATCTGCATACGCCCCCACGGTCAGCAAGGATGATATCTAATACCATCCTGTTCTGAAGCGTGACAAGGCGGTCAGCAGCGAGTTCTGCAGTGATGTTACTCAAAGCTCCAGCTGTGTCATTGACAGTGGCTTCTATGGCTCAAATTAGTTGTCTTATGTCTCTACTGTTGGCTATTGAGCCCCAGAATGGAAAGAGTCCTTTCAAGACATCCCCCGACTTCTTGTCCTGACATATCCTGGCCAGACGCCACCCCTCTTTTCTGTAAATGATGCTTGGCATCTGCTATATGTAGGGGGCAACAACCAAGCGATATAACCAGTGCCTCTCCAATTACCAGGTAGAGAAGTGTAAGCCTTATTTCCATACACGAAGTATGTATTACGTGAGGGAACCATACGAGGCCAATCTGTCCCATTCAATGTCACAATATGTTGGCAATCGCTTGTACCTTTATATTCTAACCCTCCTTTCCTAATACAGAATGGTGCTTGACCAGGTACCACTAGAAAGGTTATTCCTTTTCGAGAGGTTCTATTAGAGGGCAGAAAATACAAATCCGTAGATTTGGTTTGGCGATCAGCATATTCTGACTTCTCACTATCCGTCCCATATATCCTTTTTCTGTCTCGCCAACATAAATGGTATAGATGTACTCCCAAGCTCCTTACTTCTCGAGTATCCCCTTCTCCAGAAAATACCCAACTGGCGCTCAACTCCCACCATGCACTACAAGAGCCATTAAATGGAAAAGGAAGGGTAATGTATGGCATTCCAGTATTCACCGAACTTGGCAGAAGACCACAAACCCAACAGTTCGTCGCATTCTTGGCCAATTGATGTTGGTGTAGCATGGAAACAAATGTGTTGTTGTGGAATTCACTCCTCCTTGACTCAACATGAGGTGGTAGAGTGCCATGTGTATACATTTCAACCGTAACTTTGGGAGTAGGTTGTGAAAAAACTACGTGTAGTCCCCATCCTATACAAGACAATATAATACATATCAAAATCAATATCCTTAAAACCACTATAAAACGTTATGCAATAATTTACAATGCTTTGTGCTCCTAGTTTGTGTTTTGTCCATTCCCTTGTAAGTCATTTCCAGCTCTAAATATTGCCCGTGACGGGAGGTTGCTTCACTCAGCTGTGATTGTCTGTAGTTCTTTATACTTTCCTACAAGTCCCACAGGCCTAGAGCCACATCTTGGGTCACAAGTCTGAGACTTACGATCACGGCCCTGCAATCATGTGGAAATCGGGATAAAGACAAAGTCAGTGAAGCACTATTGAGGCATTTTGTTCAGTCTGGGCCTCAAATCGTACCTCCGGGAACCAGGTACAGTTTGCTCTTGGAAAAGGAGTTGTGGTTTAGTAGTGTCCAATTTCACTGCCGGTGGTATAGCTGTCTTGAGGACCTCGTCGTCGTCTTGTCCTGCTCCGGCAAAGTCTAGGCGCGCATCGCTGAATAGTCCAAATCTTGGTACTCTTCCGGTTTCAGAGTCACTAATTCTTTTATGAACCCATTGATCATAAGGCAATGGTAGGGGCACTTTCTTGCAATGTACCCCATGTACCCAGTTCTTTTTGCCGACCACCTTTACTGCAGTACACGTCGTCAGTAGCACCTGACGAAGTTCTCGCCAGCGAGGTTCCAAGTTCTTTGACCTCTGGAAGTTTTTGACGCAGACCAGTCTCCCGGCCGTATGGTGTGACCAGGATCCGTTGAAGCCTGGGGCAAAGTATCTAGTACCTGTTGGTGAAGGACACGTAACTTCGTGGTTAGATCATGTAAATAGTCAATTAACAATGGATGTTCTATCTCTGAGTATTTCTTTGGCCTTGGAACTCCCCAAACATTTGCAGGGTGTCCAAAGACAACCTCATAAGGACTAAGCCCCATACAGGAATGGGTGGTTGTTCTGGTGGATAAGAGAGCCAAGGGCAAGGCATCAGGCCAGGCAAGATCCGTGCTGGCTTGTATTTTCGCCAGTTTAAGCTTAAGGGTGCCATTATAGCATTCCACCAAACCTGCTGATTGAGGATGGTTTGCTGCGTGGAATTTTTGCTGAATGCCAAGGTCTGTACATACTTTCTGCATGATCTGACCCACAAATTCACTCCAGTTGTCACTCCAAATAATTCTGGGTAACCCAAATCTTGGCAGAAACTCCTTTAAAAGGACTTTTGCCGTGGATAGAGCAGTATTATCTTTCAGTGGATAGGCCTCTACCCTTCGGGAGAAGGCACATACCACAACATGAACGTACTTCAGATTGTTACATCGTTCGTTCCATGTGAATGTAATCTATTTGTAAAACCTCAAAAGGGTAAGTTGGGGGAGCAAAGTGTCCTGCTGTTGTTGGTGTTCCCTTCCCAGGGTTATGCATCAAGCATACAATACAATGCTTAACTAGATTGTCTGCACATTTAGGGATCCCCACATTCTTCCATACCGGAGCCAGAAGCTTACATATACCTTTAGCGCTAATATGGGCTGGACCATGTGCCATGGTAACTACTGGGAGTACATAAGCATCTGGTAACAACCAGCGTTGATGTTCTGACAAGTCTGTCCAGCACCCTGCCACATCCAATCTTCCTATACTTTCTTTCCACATACTCAATTCTTTCTCTGTGGCCTCTGCCTGGATCGTTTTCACACTGTCCACAGTATTCTCACACATCCCTCTTTGTGCAACCCATCTAGCAGAGCCCACAACATACATGCGGCTTGTAGTGTCTCTAGCTGTCTCTCTTTCGCTATGTGGTCTGCGAAAGCATTTCCTTGACCTACATCGTCAGTGATCTTCTTATGTGCACTACACTTCACAATCGCTATCTGAGTGGGCAAGGTGAGTGATTCAAGGAGATCATTTACCAATTGGCCATGCTGTATCTTAGTGCCATGGGATGTGAGAAACCCTCTTTCCTTCCATAGGCATCCAAAACTATGGGCCACTCCAAACGCATACTGACTATCAGTATACACATTCACCCTTTTTCCTTCAGTCAACACACAAGCTCTAGTCAGTGCTATCAATTCAGCTGCCTGGGCTGAGTTATGTATAATACGCGCTGTTTCTACAACAGTGTATAAGGTAGTGACTGCATAGGCTGAGGTCGTTTCATCATTGGGAAGCTTAAAACAAGAACCGTCCACCCATAAGGTCCCATCCGGGTCCGGGAGTGGAGTATCCTTTAAATCAACTCTGCCTTTTGTCTCTTCCTCCGTGCGGAGGAAGCAGTCGTGTTGCTCCTGAGTGTCATTTTCTACTGGAATTGGCAGCAATGTTGCCGGGTTCAAGGTATTACATCGCTTAATGTGTACGTGGCTAGCCAAGAGCGTCAATTCGTACCCCGAAAGGCGTTCACTCGTGAGATGTTGGGTCTTGGTTCTATTTAGGAGGGTGTCTACAGCATGCGGTACCATGACCATAAGGGTATTATCTAATGCCAATCCAGCAGACTGGCGAATGGAAACTGCTGCTGCTGCTGCTGTAGCCCTCAAACAACTAGGTAATACCTTGGCCACTGGATCTAACGTGGCCGAAAAATAGGCACAGGGGCGTTGCTTGTCCCCAAATTGTTGCGTTAAAACTGCTAACGCGCAACCTTCTTTCTCATGAACATAGAGTGTGAAAGGCTTACTGTAATCGGGAGTACCTAACACAGGGGCAGAGCACAAGGCAGTGCGTAAATCAGTGAAACTTTTCTGACATTCCGCAGTCCATGGAAGCGGGTGGGGTGTATCTTTAAGAGTAAGTGCCAACAAGGGTTTCGCCAGAAGGGAAAAATTGGGGATCCATTGTCTACAATAAGAGGTAATACCTAAAAAGGCACGCACCTCTTTTTGCGTACATGGAATAGGCATTTGGGCAAATGCTGGGATACGTTCTGGGGTCAATCGCCGTCCCTCCTTTGACAAGAGATGACCTAGGTAGGTAACCTCTTGGCAGCAATATTGCAATTTTGATGGTGAAACCTTGTGGTTATGGTCAGATAAGTGGCGTAACAGTGAAATGGTAGCCTTTTTGCAAGTGTCTTCAGAATCTGCTGCAACCAACAGGTCATCCACTTATTGAATGAGTGTGGCCCCAGGTGGTAAACACAAAGTATCAAGCTGTGATTTTAATGCTTGACTATAAATGGAGGGGCTCTCGCAATAGCCTTGAGGAGCTCGCTTGAACCGGAAGCTTCGTCCTGCTAAGGAGAAGCCAAAAATATCCCTACTTTCCTCCGCAATGGGAATGCTGAAGAAAGCATTCTTGAGGTCAATGACAGAAAACCAGGAAGCTGAGTCTGGTATCATTGTCAGCAGGGCATTAATATCCGGGACAACAGGGAATTGAGGTATCACAATCTTGTTGACATCTGAGATCAATCACAAAACGATAGACAGGTGGCTGGGAAGGGTTGTTTCGTTTAAAAACAGGCAGAACAGGGCTATTGCATACATTTCCCCTAGTCTCTTCGACTACATCGTTTTGTACCCAATCATGAACTATAGTCAAAAGAGCTTTTTCGCCGTCACAGGAAATGTTATACTGTGGAATGCGAGGAATTTTAGCATTGGGCTTGAGTGTTACAATGTAGGGAGGAATCCGCAAGAGGCCCACATCATTGGGGCCGGTGGCCCAGAGGATGGCTGGAAGAGATTGTAATTCAGGGGGAAGCTGATCTTTAGACAAGTACATCAGTGAGGTCAATTTCTTACCTAAGGTAAGACGTACACCAGAAGGGGAACAATGTAATGTTGCATACAATCTCTTCAATAAATCCAAGCCCAACAAATTTCCACCACAACCAGTTGTTAAAAGGAGCGGTGCCTCCAATTTGTAAGGACCAATTGAAATGGGCAAAGGGCATGAAATTGGGTTTTGAACTGGGGCGCCAGAAAAACCTACAGAAACATTTATCCGATTGGCCGCACTCTGCTAGTCCTACCAGCGTGTTACCCCAAAGAATTGTGGTCCATGAAGTAGCGTCGGAGGGTACGCCTATACCAAAAGTTTAAAATGAAAAAGAGTGTCGCGTTAGCCATCCCTGGACACGTGTTTCGAGGTAGTTGCCTCTCGTCAGCAGGGAGTAGGTGTGTGTGAAGGGTTGCTGCGTAGGCTGCCAAAAAATATTCTCAGGTAAAGTACCACTCAAGGCGCGCAGGTGCGTAGCCATGGGCTCGTCAGCCCCACCGGCTCAAGGGAGCCTGAATATAAACAAAAATCCGATTGGCCGCACTCTGCTAGTCCTACCAGCGTGTTACCCCAAAGAATTGTGGGCCATGAAGTAGCGTCGGCGGGTACGCCTATGCCAAAAGTTTAAAATGAAAAGGAGTGTCGCGTTAGCCATCCCTGGACACATGTTTCGAGGTAGTTGCCTCTCGTCAGCAGGGAGTAGGTGTGTGTGAAGGGTTGCTGCGTAGGCTGCCAAAAAATATTCTCAGGACCATAGTTCCTTGGGGCAACTTGTTGGTAGACGAGCAGAGTGCGGCCAATTGGATTTGTTGTATTTAAGGCTCCCTTGAGCCATTGGGCCGACGGGCCTTGGACCAGCACCTGCGCGCCATGAGTGGTACGTCACCGGTTAATACGTTTTTGGCAGTCTACGCGGCACCCCCTTACACTCACCTACTCCCTGCTGACGAGAGGCAACTACCTTGAAACACGTGTCCAGGGATGGCTAATGCGACACTTACTTTTTTCTAACACTGCGGCACAGGCGTACTCGCCGTCGCCACTACATGGACCATAGTTCCTTGGGGCAACTTGCTGGTAGACGAGCAGAGTGCGGCCAATTGGATTTGCTACAGAAACATTTGTACAGCCAGGCAAAGGACCCCCAGGGAGTTTATAGTGAATCGTAGAGCTCTTTGTTGCACCAGTGTCTAATAGGAATGGCTCTGTAACACCTAGTGCTTCCACGTCAACATAAGGCCCGCTCTGGTCCACTGGAACTGATACTACTCCCTTACTTTGTCCATGGCTGTCCTAGCTAGGTTGGGAATTCTGACTCTCATCCTCAGTATAGTAATCACTGTTGTAATAGTTGGTAGACTGAACATTTTGCTCATCGAAATAATTTGTGGTGTTTCCAGGGGGCATGGAACGTTGGTATTAGGCTGCGTACCTCGTCCTCTACCTCTTGGTGCTGACTGATAACCACCCTGGCCTCGTGACGCGGGAATACCGCTCGTGCGCTGTAACAAAACCGGGCAATTATACTTTAAATGGCCTTCTTCTTTACAGTAGGCGCATTGATTTTGGCCCCGTGGGGGTTGGGGAACGAAAGGCCCAGGCCTCTGCAACTGTCTCTGGAATTGTGGAGACGGTTGATATTCACGTTGGGCAGGGCGAGAAGGATAAGCTTGTTGTAAAAGAACTTTTGTTTTCAACTCTTTGGTCTTTTTATCAAGTTTCTCTCTTTCCTCTTTGTCCCTATTTTCATAATACTGGGCAGTAGCCAATATCTGGGCCGAAGAGGAGACCGCCCACGCGCTTTCGGAATTCTTCAACTTATTAGATCTTTCCGGAACCAAATTTGACACAAATTTGTCTACAATCAATCGTTGGCCACCCTCCGTGATCATATCCTGACCACTATGATTGATGAACGTCTCCTCGAAACGAGTGAAGAAATCCGAGACGTTTTCATCCGCTTTCTGCTTACAAGCTGGTAACTTATCCCAATTAACTCGCAGAGGGGGCATCCTAGTTTTCAGTAAGGTAATGATTCTAGCTGGGAGTTCTGTAATTAGAGGCTCAGGTTTGGCACCACCCACTTGGAGTCTGTCCGCGGGGAGTATGGCAGCCCAATCACCCCCCAGTTCCCCCACATGGTCCTCCTGCCAAATCCTAGCCCATAACGGTTGTGGGACCACATTACCCATTAGCATGTCTATATCGGCCAAATTCATAATACATGCATCGACAGTTTGGGACAACTCTTTGTAATACCCAGCAGGATTTTTACGGGGTCCGGTAACGACTGTTTAAGAGCCAATACCTCAGATCGTTTCCACGGAACGTGTACCCACACGCGTTGAAAGTGAGCAGGTATAATAGGATTAGCGCCCTGAGCTGCAACCTCCTCTCTCCACACTGGGGGAACCTCTCGCATGGGATAGTGTTTTAATTTTCGCCTGACGGAGGAATCGCGTTTTGGCAAGGACCAGCAGTCAAGCATCATTCTAAAAGTGACAAGCGTTCCTACCGTGTCCTCAACCTCTGCGCCCACAATCAGCCCTTTATAAAACTCTGCTTGTACATCGAGCAGGCCCTGAGGGGCTGGTCCCAATCCCATATCCTCCCATTCTTGACTTAAAATATTACACATAGTATCAAAAACATATCTCTGCGTTGGTACCTCCCATTGCTGAAAGGTGACCATAATATCTTGCACCCTATACTGGGGGCCATTCGTGACCCACCTTCGGGCTTGAAAATCTAGCACTTCCCGTTCCTCCGGACCTGGTAGCTGACTACGAGTTTGTCTACGAGGAGGAACAGGGGTAATTTTAAATGTCCCAAAGAGAGGGGACAAAAGGCCAGAAACGGTATCTATCATTCACCTCCGAGCGGAGGGAGAATTTGTCATTGGGACAGGAGACAGAATATTAGGCGGGGCAGAAGAGGAAGTAACATTTACGGAGGGAGCCGAAGGTAAGGGAGAGCTCGCCAATGTCGGAGAAAGCTGTGGTGGGGGTGCAGGAACCGGTTGGGGAGCGACAGGTGGGACAACAGGCGGAACAGGCGGGGCAGGTGCTAACAATAAAGGTGCATTCGCGCCGGGGGCAGGCGGTAATCCAAAAGGTACATTGGCTCCCTGCGCATAGGGCGGGGGTAATCTCAACAGATGGGACATTAAAGGATCCTTCTCAGGGTCTACATCTTTCTCCGTAGGGGAAGTTGGCAACACTGGATAACATTTATCTACCGCCATACGATGTTGCCTATCTGAGACCTCAATCGCATGATCGGTTTCATTATTTTTAAACTGTTGCACAGCTTGCAAAATAGACATATCCCTCCTATCTCTTTTAGCTTGTTTTATTTCTTTCTGTTTGGCCTCCTTACGCCATAGGCGAAAAGAGTCAAACCTAGCCGGCCGGGCTTTTCGCTTAAACAAGGTGTTCTCCAAATTATCTAAAATATTGAGCTCAAAACTGCCGTTCTGTGGCCATCGTAAAACACCATCCTTCCTAGTATAGCGAACCCATGCCTCATTAAAAGCTATGGGACCAATACCATGTTTAGAATATACTTCATAAGTGGGAGTTCCGGCCGGAGGAATTGGACAAGAGTCCTCCAGTCGGGAAGCCCTATCGCGATTACAACAAAACCATTTTCCAAACTTACTGAAACTAGGCATCGCTACCACAATAGTTTCTTTACAAACTTCAAGGGGTTAATTAGTCACTTTATAGTACAAAAAAACTACACTCACCCCTCGGTTTCGGCTTTTGCAAAAGTCGAACAAAGACAAAGGAGTGGCCACTATACTTAACTTAACCAGATGGTTCCGTCCGCCAACAGAGGTCAGTCTGTCTCGCGATACAAATTACCAAAGGGAGCCAAAGCGTGGCCGCAGTCAGGGCAGCAGGTCTTCGCAGCCGTTGGAAGGGAGAAGCCACACGGTAAAAAACCTCCGGTCCACTTACGACATGCAGGGGTAGATCACGTGGTGCGCGTCCTCCGGAATTTCCTTGCGGGGCTCCTCACGATCCTCGGGCTGGACCCACGACCTCTGAAGCGGCCTCACAGAGGGCACCAAATTGAAGAACCTGGCTATTTAAGCCTGGCGGCGCAGGGTACGCCTGAAATCTTCTGAATTCGCCTTCCAAATTACAGAGACACGGAACACTCTGTCTGGCATAGGAACTTCAATTTATTAGCTGCAGCTAGGTACAGTTGTCCTAGAAGTACATCAGTGGTAGGTTCTCAGGAGACTGCCACTTCAATCCGTGGCTCACAGTCTTTTGCAGCGCTTAAATCCCCTAAAGCAACAACCCCCTCCATGTGCAATAAAAATACAAATCATCCACAAGAAAACATTCTTTGTACAAGATACAGGATAATGGGCAATAGAAATTCCTTCCCTAAGGTAGTGTTCTCTACCCGACCCTATAGGTCAGGTGGCATTGCCATTCCTGAGTTAAATCAATTTACGACAGGACGTGTTTGCGTGTTGAAGATGGTGATTCGTAAAACAACTGGAGAGGCCGAGAGCAGTCCCCAAAGGTCAATAGATGGTTATCTGGGGAATTAGTTGCTTCGAGCCGGGTCTCAGAATGGACTTAGTTCAGGGAAACAGGAAAGGTCGTGTAATATGTGCAACAGTACAGAACGTGAAAGAAACGCTATGGAGGTTGAAGGGGCCTGAGTGAGGGCAACAACGTAATGGTGTTACAAGAAAAGATGGGGCCGTATTTGAATTTCCTCAGCATGATCACGTGCACATCAACTGCAAGACTAATTAGCATTATGATTAACTGGATGGAAAGCAATCTTGTTAGTTTTGGACATTGACTTAAGGCAGTCTCCTCCTAGTATTTTCTTATGATTACAGCTTCTGTTCCCTGTTGAAGGGTATTGCACCCGAAATGCATTGGAACGTCGATGGAATAGCCACAAACAAAATGTATATATCAAGACCACGTATGAATAAATAATACATACACAGTGGATTAAAAATCAGAATGATTACAAACCATTTGGAATAATACTGGTTCTTACTACGTTGGATATTGAAGCATCAATAACTGGGTAACCCACTGCGGGCTTCATTAGTGCCCTAGGGGGACGCATCCTATCATAGGATACGCAGCTAAGTAGTACAAAATCTAACAGCACATCACAGAATTTAACTCCACAACATGCCACTCCACAATACGATTACACATAATTACCTCCGTAAAACACAATCTTGCGCTACACAAGGATGTGCCGCAGCCAGGCGCTCCTCAAAGTTCTGTAAGGACTCTAGGTATAAAATTTGACTGTATCCTCTCCTTGCAACCACAGATACAAGTGTTGATTTTTTTTTTTTTTCCTGTTTCCGAACTCCGCATGCTGAAAAGATTCCTACCTCTCCTGTCCTGAGTCAACCAGGAAAAAGGTCATCCAGGCTCTGATCACCATGAGACTGGATTATGGGAACGGCCTTTACCTCAGACTCCCCGAGTACCTCCTTAGTAGACTTCTGGTGGTACAGAACTCTGCAGCCATACTTTTACTCAATCTCCCCCCTAGGTACCAGATGTCCGCCCCTCTGAAGGCCCTTCACTGGCTTCCTGTAAAAAAACAGGGTGCAATTAAAGGCCATGGTACTAGTGCAGAAGGCCTTGCATGATTCAGGAGCAGGGCATCTCAAAGAGAGAATTCATGAGTACATTCCAGATCGCACCTTGCATTCTTCCTCTGTGTACCTGGCAAGAGTTCCTCAGATCCATCAACTTAGAATGGACGGCAGATTCTTTTCATATCTAGGGTCCCTCAATTGGAATAAACTTCAGAGAAACCTTAACCTAACCAGTGATCTCCCTGCTTTCAAAAAGAAACTGAAAACCTGGCTTTTCACTTATTAAGACAAGGTTTTTACTTTGGTGCCCTTAAGCCTTGAGCACTCTTGAGTAGCTGTGCGCTGTACAAATTGTCAGAACATAATTCCACAACAGTTAATACCATTTAATTACTATCCACCTAATTCCACTGCACACCATGACACATTTCCATTACCAAACTCCACCCCACACAATTCCACTACAAACAATTCCAATACAACCCATCTCTACATCACACTTCCACAAACTGTCATCACTCCCCCCACACACCCACTGCCCGTCCTCTCCCTCACACTACCCCTTTCTCATCTCACAATTCCACTGCTCCCTCTCATCACTCCCTATCTCTTCTCTAAACTGCTTGCTCACACATGCTACCTTCCTGTACTTCCTTGCATTGTGCACTGGTCCACCTCTTGCCTCATCCCCCTGCATGCCCTCCCCCTGCGGTGCCCTTTCCACTTGTCCCTCGCTCTCTCACACTTCTCTCTTGCTCTTACAAGGACTCTTCCCACCTCTCTCATATTGGTTCAGTTCAGGTAATCAAGCACAGTTTCGTTCCTGTGCCTTTTCAAGATGTCTGTCCATTAACCTCACTCTCCTCATATTGGGGTGTCTTCTGTGTACACAGGTGCTCCCTCTTTATTTTTCTCACACACTCGCTCTGCTCCTCTGTCTGCACAAACTAGCTATTCCTCTATCTTTTTTTTTTCTGCTGTGCTGGTCTCACCTCTATCTATTCACCATTCAGTATAATTCCAGTACACAAATACACTCTTCACCACACAATTCTACCCCACACAGTTCCACAACTAACAATTCCAATTCAAGCCAAATACGTCCACTCCAAAACAAAACACATGGGTAAAATACATTGTCATTTACAACGCCAATACCTCTAACATTCGTAAATGCGACACCGATTGCATTGCAAATGGTTGTTAATATATGTAAACCACCCCCAAGGTAGGCCTAACAAGCCCTAAGGCAGGGTGCTGTATGTTACAAATACTAGCATGTACTTTTACATGCGCCATCAGTGAAAACCCTACATTTTCTCAAGACATGAGACCATATTGACCTGCACATGCAAGAGTAGTTGCTTTTCAGCTGCCGGAAGCCACCCGGTGTTAGCTCAAAAGGTGAGCTTCAAAGCTGAAGCTGCCTTTGTAGGGCAAATGGGGGAAACGTGGAAAAGGGGCTGCTCTATTGTTGAGGTAGACACAGGCGCAGGGGACAGGAAAGGTAAAACCAGTCTGATATCAACAGGACTGGAAGATGGACTTCCCGCTGCACCATGGAACCGGCATAGAGATTGCCCCAGCGTGCACTGCACCTGTTGAACTTGGTGGCTATCAAAGAAGAGGGACTCTGCCTCCTATGTCCTGCTTGGGAAGAAGTAGTCTCCAGTGCCTGGTCAAAGCCAAGAGACTCCAAGAGTCTTTGTGCTGGTCTCCTGTTCACAGCACAGACACAGCAGCTGGGAAGCCTGCTTGGGTAAGCTAGTAACTCTGAATCTTCAACCCGCCGTCGTGCAGCACCAGGGACCATGACCCGATGCACAAACTTGCACCAGTATTTGCTGACCTGGGAGTGTTGTCAGAGTGTAGCTGGGATCTCCAGAGGATGAGTGGTTTCCTCCGGAAGTATTAGCCTGTAATCGCGATACTGGTAGTCCGGTGGCAACTGGACTACTGCCAGCACTTTGAGTATTTTGATATACTTTGACCAGGATGGCCTCACCCCCTTCTTGGACCAAGGATTAGTTGCATCAAGACACCTGTCGACTCAATAACACCCACAGCATCCTTTGAGCATCTTTAGCATCCTTCATCCTTTGCATCCGGACTGCTTTCATAGGAAATCCCTGCAAATGATGTGTCTGGAACCAACTGAGGACTGCTTCACCTGCTGAGGTAACTGCTTCTGAAGACCTGGCTGGTTCCGCTGACTGGCTCCCAACTGGAGTTGGTCACCTAAAGTGACTGCATTACAACTAACCCAAACTTTTTAGTGAAACGGTTTCTAAGTGTCAAATTCATTCAATTTGCCAATGCGTGTTCGCAGTTAAGTGAAAATACCTGATTTACTATATCGTGTAAATTCTATGTCCCCGGAACCCACTGGTGGATCTTTTTCATAATGGTTTAGAAAAATAGTCTATTTTTATAAATTGGTGTCAGATTTCTTTGGTTTATTTCCAATATAAAAAGTGTGTGTGTGTGTATGTATATATGTACATATGTGTGTGTGTGTGTGTGTGTGTATGTATATATATATATATATATATATATATATATATATATATATATATATATATATATTGTTTTGGTGCTGTTTAAATGCTTTACACAGCTACCCAGAGTTACGTTTGCAGTTAGGCAGATGAAACCTAAGGGTCATAAAGGGGCTGGTAAGTATATTACACTATGGGGTCATCCAACCACACCATATAATATGGCCCATTTTCTCACAAGGCTCCAGCTGGTTCCGGTGCCATTTGCAATGATGTCTGCAATTTGGAGCTCCCTGAAAATGGAAAAAGTATGGTTGTGATGGAAGCTTTTCCTGTACAGCCATGTAGGGCACACAGGAATATTTAGTGCAAACATCATAGTGTTCTTGGCCGTGCATAAGAGGGCATAAACCTCCGGATGTATTGCAGAGGAGGTGGGGGAGGGTTCACGTCTGTGCTCCTAAAAAGGTCAAAAGACAGGTGGCCATGTTTGCCTACTCCTTATATCCACTTTAACCAATTTTTGTAGATTGCCTTAACATTGAAGTAAAGCCAGGTTCACCCACTGATCCATGCCCCGACTGGCATGATACAGGATTATTTCTTCTTTCATTTGCCCTTGGTTTCAGAAACTGTTTAAAATATTTCTGCCATTCGGTGTAGTCCTGTTCTAAATAAATTTGCCACAGTCCTGGTAAAACATCAACTGGATTTGCCTATCCCTTCTTGTTGCCACTCAATCTTTCTTTCTACTTCTTCCCAAAATGCTGGAAAGAAGTATTACACTTCAAATCCAGAATTATTTGGTATCCTTGGATAGTCTTGACTACTGCCAGGCTGATTTAAAACGCATAAAGAGTGAAATCTCCTTCTATCAGTCCTTGATGATGTACATATTATAATTCATAGCCCTCGTCTTACTCTACCCATTGTCTGCTTTTTCCACCAGCATCTGAAATTACTCCTCTTCATATCCACCTTATTTACTTGTATGTTCTAAAGGGTCATCTGGCAAAAAATAGCATTCTGTATGTCCACTTAATTGTACTGTTGCCCAGTTTAGCGGGCTGTGATTTGTTTTTAATAGCAGAGCCCCTGCCCAGTGCATCTTCGGGAACCACTCCTATTGGGGTCCTGGCACATGCAAGACTAGTATTGCAGAGATGGCCCTAAATTGCTGCTGACTCGCCTTCGACTCTGGACCAGAAATAGTAAAATGTCAGAATTGAATAGAAATTCTACAAATAACATAAGAAACATACTCCTCTAACACATGAGGGGGCATTAGTAAGAGGTGTCGTGGATGGACCCTCCACTCCCAAAAAGCTGTAAGTGTCCCCCCTCCCCCACCATGTCTTATCTCACCCTTGTCTAAATCCTTGTTCTCATCTTGCCAAAATGAAATCACTGTTGGACTGTCGCAGGGGCTTTACCTTTATTGTCCTTTTTTGATTAATGTATAAATGCAACCTTTTGCTGCCCTTGTCTACTTTCTTCATATAAGATGACAAACCTATAATAGTTCTCCTATAGAGGGCCAGAAAGTGCCAAGAACTGCTTAGTAGTGGAATACCCTTAATTGGCTGAAGTTCAATTCCATTAAAACAGATCATCCGGTGTTCGGTTTTAGGTTTAAATCTTTTTTATTGACCACAGGCCTGGGAGGGGCAGTGTGAAGTTTAGAAAGTCGTATAACTCAAGTAGCCCATGATAATTTGTAAACTATTTTTAAAATGGGTTTGACACAAAACATTACAGCAGTAAACTTTACTAAACAAAATGCATTGGCTTAGGATGAGCTCAAAGGAGGCACAATAAGGATAGTGGTGAGGTATTGCATCAGAAAATCTTCAAACAATAAAGCGGATCCCACCTCTACCATCACCAGTAAAGTTAATCCCGGTTTCTTTCACTCCTTCACTAGCCTCACTAGCTGATTCAAAAATGCTGCAGTCCCCTCCGCTTATACAACAGCATATTTCTACCCTTCAAGGGCCAATTTAGTTTCACTGAATATCCAAACAAGGTCTTCATATCTCCGACATTCTGGTAAGTGGTATGCGCCAAGAAAGTCCTGTTCCTTTCCAGGGTATCCAGTAGTAGGCCTTGGAAGAGATTGGTTTATACAATTTCATTAAGGTATATATTACATAATCCATGAATTACTTTTTTGTTTTTACATATCAAGGATTCATAAAATAAAGACTCAATAGATGCTCATAGACAAGTTAAAGGTACTAGTGCAGTATACGTTTCTTATATGCTGCAAGAAGTAGTGGACTTGTAGTCCATTACTGATCACCCCTCTCAAATATTTTCCCCCTGTCAACGTCTTCTATAGCTTCGAGTTTATACAGAGACATTTCCATGTTCTAAACTGCGAGAAGCCTAGACCTCCACATATCAAAGTTGGGTTAATCTGATTTTAGCCAATCTGATGCAACGCATAGTCTAGCTACAGCCATCGCCATAACATTTAGATAGTTGATTTTTTTTTTAACTTGTTTTTTTATTTAGTCACTGCTTCTAATGTATCCAAAACAAGGATATACATGCACATTTTCAGAGATTATAGCGTAACATACATCCAGCGCTATTAACATGGCATCCCTTGTTTGTGCCCAGACTCACTGCTCGTGAGCCGAGTTTCTCCCATTCGTAGCAGCAGTACAGTTTTATTAACGATAGGACCAGCATACTAAAAGATATATGAACAATAATAAACACAACAGGGAATCTAGATTACCCCCCTAAAACCCAACCCCTACCCCCCTCTCTCCGCCCACATGGCAGTGACAGACATTGGCCTAGTACCTCTGACTTAGGTGGGAAACTAGCGGTGTACTCATAACTTGTGTGTAGGTCATGTATTCATGGTGCGGGTGACAGCATTGCCTCGGAAGTGTTAGTGGACCCGTCACTCTGCGAGCTATCTGCACTCTCATTCTCACCCTCATTCCTAGCTGTGGACACTTCGGACAACATTTGCCCCCATTCTAGGAGATTGCTCTCTGCATATCATCCGTCTGTACTGCTCTGAGGCGGCATTCCTCAGCTATCCATATCTAGTTTTAATATATCCAGTTTGGCTTTGCTCCGCTTTCCAGCCCAGACCAGGGAGGTCAGGAGACTGTTCAGCATATTGAATGTCGACTTCGGGATTTTGCAAAAGGAGTTCTGGAGCACATAGAGGCAGTGAGGCAACAGTACCATTTTCAACACTGATACCCTTCCCATTACTGAAAGTGGTAACTTGTTTTTAAGACCATTTTCATGTTCTAGTACCCCCAGCAGCATCATCGTCCTCATCAATGGGGTGATTCTGACTGGCACCTTAATGATGTTACTCAAGAATCCACCTATCCCCTGTATTAAACGTGTCAATTTCGTGTCACCACTTTCTTATGAATCTCATTATGTCGTCCTGTTTGACTGGTTCAACAGAATTTAAGACCATCAGTACCGTTCCGTTCTAGCACGTTGATTTGCTTTGTAGGTAGCCAGTTCCCCTTGCAGACTACATTAATGTTCTTGTGATCCAGGGACCCGGTAGGCCTTCACCGTCTTAAACATCGCTGTAATGAGTGGCATCTTGGCATTCAATAAAGTAACCCCTGGCACCCAAAGACGAGGATACCTCTGCACAGATTTAGTGACTTTTTTTTTTGCAGAGTTTTATATAGCGCGAACTTGACCCGGTATCGGGTATCCGAGCGCTTTACATAGCACCAGTTACATTACATGAGGACACATATTCATTTTTGTTAGACTTGATTTTTGATTCAGAGTGCTATTTGTGATTCCATTTTTCTTTTTTGTGTTTCCTTTCTAAAATAATGTTTTGTCCCTCTTAGCTAATGTGATTCCCGAGATTGCAAAGTTTGGTGGCTCAGTAATGGCAGGCCGGTGGTGTGCAACGGTTACCTAGAACCTTGGAGATATTTGCCAATCTTGGGTCTAGATAAAGTCCTCCCGCTCATCCTCGCTCTTATTTTTGAGTACAGTTTCTCTTTCTCACCTCCTCCCTCCTCTACCGAATGGAATTACTTCTGCTTTTTTATGATCATCTGCAATGAAAATCTTTCATGTAGTGTTTTTATTCATTGGACATTAATTTGCGACAACATGCTCCAGTTCAGAACGGAGAAAATGTTGATAAATGGGGATAATAGTTGTTTATTATGTGTGTATTTCTCGTTGTGCAAACAGACTGTGAAAACCCAGCTTCTAGGTACTAATCTACTCCTGTTTAACAAACAAGCATACTTTCTAAAATCTTTTTTTTTCAGTGTTTCATAAAACAATACAGCAAACTTTGCATTAGGGCGCTGAACGTGCACCAAATAAATACTGAACAATAAAGAAAGCTCACGCATACCCATGCACACCCAACAAGCAAGCAAATTTAAGTCAATCAGTAAAATATGTTAACCATGTCCCCTTAAAAATAATTAATACTATCTATCACAAAGGTAGAAAACTGTTTCAAGTCCCAAATTCAGATCGGGCTTTAAATCTACATTTAAACATGGAAAACATTTGTCCCTCACAGCAGTCTGGTAATAATCTCACTGTGAAGAACCTACCACTGCAAATTGGTGTCCTCCAAAGCTGATTGATCAGCATTTTGGAATTTAAATTTTAAGATCCATTGAAGACCATAAGAATCATTGTGATATTGCAAATTGAAAATACCTAGACTGGCATTTTAGTAATGTAGGGCCCTCTAAAATATTAATAGTTTGAAATATGGTCAAATTTGGAAAGACCGTAAATGACTTGAATGCTATTTTTCGGGCTGCCTGTATTCTGATCCTGGATGGTGAGGGGTTAGGATAGGCAGGTAAATATTTTAATGGCTTAGAAACCAGCATTGGCATAGCCAATAGGTCTCGGCTTTGTGACCTTATAAGTGTTTAGTTATCCAGCACAATATCCTTGGTGCAACATCATCAACTGTTGCATGGCTAAACACTTACAAGGTCCCAAAGGCGAGACCTATTGGCTATGCCAATGCTTTTTTTTGTTGTGCCTGGGCCGATTTTTTTATCCCAATCCAACCCTGCAGAGGAACCCGCATTCTCCCACACCTCACTTAAGCCTTGCTTTGGGCACACAAACTGCGAAGAATATAGGACACGTTTTTGCATAGTGACAAACTTTGGGCACGTGGACAGGTGAAGAGCTTTGGGCACATTGGGGGCGTGAGAACCTTTGGGTATATAGCCAGTTAGAGAGGGGCTTGGGACACTAAACCAGCGAGGGGGGGGGGGGGGGGGGTTTGTGGAGTATGGACAGAAGAAGCCCTGATGCCACATGGATAGTCTGGGGAGTCTGGGGCATACTACACGTCAGTAAGCGGGGCCAATATAATGTGGGGCATCTTGGAGACCGAAGAGGTGCCTGTGTCAGGTTGCAGTGCAACTTGGGTACAGCTCGGCGAGCTTGGGGTCACGTGGCTAGGGTGAGGCGCTTGTGGCACGTGGGACGTGTGAAAAGCTTGGAGAGGGCACAAGTGTGAGACTCTGTGTAACGCCCTGAACGTCTCAGGATCGTTTAACAGACACGACAATGAGGACGCAACCACTTGTGAAGGGTTAGTTCTTTTAATGAAGGCAAATAAAATACAAAGAACAAACAAAAGTTATAGTCACTGGAATCCTCCAGGCGAAGTACGTTACCAGCCCACAGCACGGATGGTCCTAACCGTCCTCTGCATATACGCCGATCCCGGCGTATGCCAACAGAGGGCAGAAATGAAATGGCCGACAATGCCAATCGGTAGGCTGTGAGGGGCACGAAGAGTGTTGGGGAGAATCGAGGAGTCAGGGAAACACCCAGCCGGGGTCTCTACCTGAAGGGAGCAGCCGCTCAACCTCTTCCTCAGACTGCACCGGGACGCGGAGTCACCTCCTAGTGATGCGTCACCGATACCCCAATCACAAGCAAGAAGACTGAACCGAGAGCAGCCGCTCGATCGATCCTGTGGACTTCCGAGTCTGTAACGCGGCAAACACCTCCTGGTGTGCGTTACAGCTGGCAGTCCCTGTGTCTCTGGTCGGGCTGGGAGTTACGACTCCAACCAGCAAAAGCGCCACTGCGCTTGGACTCAG
Source organism: Triturus cristatus (assembly GCF_964204655.1). Taxonomy (NCBI): domain Eukaryota; kingdom Metazoa; phylum Chordata; class Amphibia; order Caudata; family Salamandridae; genus Triturus; species Triturus cristatus. The sequence continues at coordinate 41,045,866 of NC_140589.1, forward strand.
CCGAGTCAAAAAGCGAAGCTCAATGGTTGACCGGTAGAGCTTCCGGGTCCTTCACAGGTGACGATGGGGCAAGACACGGCCCAGGGAGTAACGACTCGACCTACCTCCGTTCTTGCCTTACTGGAGCACCACTCCGGAACACTGCTCTTCACGAAGCAGGTACGTCGGTGTAAACACAATATCCGACAGCGTTGTACCTCCTGGTTCCTCCCTTTATAGGGCGTGTTTTCCTTGAGTTATGTAACAGCTCTCCTGTTTACATAAGGGCGTGTTTCCCTTGTATGACAGGAATTCTTGACAGTACATCCTCCCTCTCAGCGGCTCCCCACGGGTCCAGCGCTGGCAGGAAAACGCCGATGGAACAAGGAGACCAAGCGCGGAGCATGAACCCCTTCAGCCGGTTCCCATGAATGCTCCTCCGGGCCATAACCTTTCCACGCAACCAGGTACCACAGCTTCCCCCTGCGCCATTTGGACGCCCGTATGCCCGACACTTCATACTCCACCTCCGACTCCACGCATACCGGCCTAGGTGTCCCAGACGGCTTGGAGGGTGCTGGTTTGAGCAATGATACATGAAAGACAGGGTGTATCCGCAATGACTGGGGCAAGCACACCTTCACGTTCACGGGACCCATACACTTGGTAATTCGATAGGGGCCCATGTACTTGGGATGGAACACACTGTTCTTTCGAAACCTCATGTTTCTTGTGGATATCCAGACGTAGTCTCCAGTGCGGTACAGTGGCCCGGGCCTTCTCTTCCTATCTGCCGCAGCCTTGTATCTTCTCTTGGCCTCTATTAGGACAGCCCTTGAGCGCATCAACGTGTCTTTTATGTGTGCCACCCTGTCCGCTGTGGCGGGAATCCTGTCCTCTCTGAACGGATGTAGAAATGGCAAGAACCTGGGATGTTGGCCATAGTTGCTATAGAACGGAGATGACTGTGTGGAGCTGTGAGTGGCGTTGTTATAGGCTATCTCTGCAACCCATAGCAAGTCGACCCATTCTTCCCTGCCCTGGTCCACAAAACATCGCAGATACTGTTTGAGCGTTTGGTTCAGGCGCTCGGTTTGGCCGTCCGTTTGAGGGTGGTAGCTGGTGGACAGGGCGGTCTTAACATGCAGCGCAGTGCACCAAGTCTTCCAGAATTGCGCAGTAAACTGCGATCCCCGGTCCGACACGATCACCCCAGGTAATCCATGCAGTCGTACCACATTCTTTAGGAGTAGTGACACCAATTCCCCGGCCGTAGGGACTCTCTTGCAGGGGATGAAGTGCCCCATTTTCGTCAAGTAATCCACCACCACCAGTATTGCCGTCATCCCCTGGTCTACCGGTAGGCCCACCACGAAGTCCAGTGATATGCTATCCCGTGGTCTATCCGGTGTCGGAAGTGGATGTAAGAGCCCTTGGGTTCGGCCATGGTCGGCCTTCATGGTAGCACACGTAGGACACTCCTGTCCCCACCTCCTGACATCCACTCTCATGGTTGGCCACCAGAAATGCCGTCCCATGCTAGCCACCGTTTTTCAAAGCCCAAATGACCTGCGCATGGAGAGTCATGGCACCAGATGAATGCTTGTTTCCTTAGCCTAGGCGTGGGTATCAATAGGCACCTGCCCTTCAGGGGTATCCCGTCCTTCAGCTGCCATTCTCTGTGACTGAGGAGCCACCTCCGCCATGCGAATGACCTGATCCCTCTCTTTATTCCCCTCAGGAAAGTATCCGGTTGGATAACCCCCAATACCATCCTCGGGGAAATGATGGAACGCTCGGTTGCAGGCAATGGTTCCTTAACTGCAGATTGACGGGACAGGGCGTCCGCCTTCCGGTTTTCCGTCCCCGGCCGATATGTGATGCGGAAGTTGAACCCCGCAAAGAAGATCATCCACCGCAGCTGCCTGGGAGAAAGGAGTCTAGTGGCAGTCATGAACTGTAGGTTCCGATGGTCCGTGTACACCGATACCACATGTCTTGCCCCCATCAACCAATGCCTCCATTCGGTGAAGGCGTCCTTGATTGCGAGAAGCTCCTTCTCCGCAATATGGTAGTTGCGTTCGGCGTCGTTGAGTTTGCGGGACATGTACGCAACGGGATGAAGCACCCCTGTGTCGTGGTTGCGTTGGGACAAGATAGCCCCCAGCGCCACATCCGACGCGTCCGCTTCCACCACGTAGGGGAGATCCGGATCGGGGTGAGCCAACACCGGCGCCTTACCAAAGGCGCTTTTCAGGGCCTCAAAGGCTTTGTTCGCTTCAGGGGACCAGACAAACTCCTTGGACTTCCTCAGTAGCTGTGTGATTGGGGCCACCACTCCTGAAAATCCATCTATAAACCGCCTGTAAAAGTTGGCAAAGCCAATGAAACTTTGGACGTCCTTCACGCTTTGGGGCACCGGCCATTCTTTCACCGCCTTGATCTTTCGTTCTGCCATCTCCTGTCCCTCTGGACTCAGCATCACTCCGAGGAATTCCACGGATGTGACGTGGAAGTCACACTTGCTGAGTTTACAAAACAGCATGTTTTCCCTCAGCTTTTGGAGCACAGCTTTGACGTGGTGTACGTGCTCCTCCACACTGGACGAATAGATGAGGATGTCGTCGATATATACGACCACGTAGATATCCAACTCCTCTCTGAATACCTCATTCAAAAAGTACTGAAAGGCTGCCGGGGCGTTGCACAGACCGAACGGCATGACGAGGTACTCAAAAAGGCCGAACCTGGTCTTAAAGGCCGTCTTCCACTCGTCTCCGTCCCTCATGCGCACCAGATGGTATGCCCCTTTCAAATCCAACTTGGTGTAGATACGAGCTTTCTTGACCTGTTCCAGAAGTACACTGATGAGAGGCAAGGGGTACCGATTTTTTTATGGTTATCGCATTCAATGCCCTAAAGTCCACACAGGCTCTCAGCTCCCCATTAGCCTTCGGGATGAAGAAGAGTGGCGAGGCGGCCGGAGACTTGGACGGGCGGATGAATCCTAGCTTGAGGAGTTTATCCAGGTACCCCCGGAGATGCACGTTTTCAGGCTCCGTCAGGGCATACAGCCTGCCGCTGGGAACGCTGGCCCCTGGCACCAGGTCGATCTGGCAGTCAAACTGTCTATGTGGTGGTAGCACTTCCGCCTTCACCTCATCAAATACATCCTCAAAACTGTGATAAGCCTGGGGGAGAGCCACATCTTTTTCTGCCGCTGTAGCCACCGTCTGACTCCCGCTCTCATCTGCGTCAAGGGATTCCGTTCTTATTCCACAATGCAGGATGCAATACGGTGACGTCATTTCGATGCGATGTGTTGGCCAATCCACAAAGGGGTTGTGTTTCTGTAGCCACGGCAATCCCAATATGACGCCATATTGGGGCGCTCGGATGATGTTAAAATCGATTTGTTCCAAATGGTTCCTCCCATATCTCATCGGAAGGACCCCCGTGTGCTGTCCGATGGGCCCCGTCACCAATCGCCTTCCGTCTACCGCATAGACGTCTTCGGGTACTGCTTTGGGAAGAAGCACTAGCCCTAGCCTGCATGCCTCGTTGTGGTCCATAAACATGCCAGTGGCCCCTGAATCCACCATGGCCACAACGGGTATCCACTGGTCATGCACTCCCACGTGCACCGTGATAAACAGGTGTCGTTGTCCCTTAGTGACCGAGTTGGAAAGTGAAGGGATGGATGAGTGACTCCGAGATGCCCCTTCTCTGGTCTTGGAGTCCTCTAGTTTTCCGCCGGTATGTCCACCACGGCTGTTACCGACCGGTTGGCCCGATAACGTGACGTCTTCGGTTTGGCAGGGCATTCACGTACGTAGTGACCTTTTTTGCCACAATATAGGCACAATCCTTGTTTACGGCGTGACTCTTTCTCCGTGGCTGTGAGGCTCGCTCGTATTGCGCTGATGTCCATGGGTTCTCCCTTGGATGCGGTGGAAGTTTCAGGACTTCCCACCGTCACATAGGATGGAAGGGATTTTCCTTTTCTCCCATGATCCCCCTTTCTTTCACTTAGCCTATGTTCCAGCCGTAATACCAGGTTGATAAGGCCCTCGCATGTCTTGGGTTGAGGGTCAATATGAGCCACGGCGTCCTTGAGCTCATCGCACAGCCCTTGATGGAAGAGCGCCGTCTTTTTAGCAACAGGCCACTTGGTTTCCGCAACCAGCCTTCGGAACGCGTTGAGATACTGCACCAGGTCGTTGGATCCCTGTCTCAACTCAAGCATTTCACGGTCCGCCGTGTACGAGTCAGCCCTTCTGTCGAATACCTTCAGGAATTCCTCGCGAAAAGCACCCCAATCACATAAGAGGGGGTCGTCCCTGCTCACCAGAGGTACGGCCCATTGTGCCGCGTTTCCAGCCAAATAGGATATAAGGAAAGCCACACGAGCCTGACTCGTGGGGAACGCCTTTGGTTTGCACGATAAATGTAGCGCCACTTGTGTGAGGAATACCTGCACTGTGTTAGGATCCCCACTGTACCTCTCTGGTGTTGCCAAGGGGATGGCTACCGGCATTTCCACTACTACCGCAGGGGTCTGGTTCGTGAGGGAGGTGCTGGGCGTGAGCGGGTCCAATTGGATAGCATCCAGTCTGGCTTTTACATCGGCTGTTTCTTGCCTAGAGGCAGCCACTTCAACTTGCATGGCCGCTAAAGCAGCCAGCACATCATCAAGTGTTGCCATGTCTGTTATCGACCGGGAGACAGTTAGTGTTATTAAGGTCGGATATTTTGTAACGCCCTGAACGTCTCAGGATCGTTTAACAGACACGACAATGAGGACGCAACCACTTGTGAAGGGTTAGTTCTTTTAATGAAGGCAAATAAAATACAAAGAACAAACAAAAGTTATAGTCACTGGAATCCTCCAGGCTAAGTACGTTACCAGCCCACAGCACGGATGGTCCTAACCGTCCTCTGCATATACGCCGATCCCGGCGTATGCCAACAGAGGGCAGAAATTAAATGGCCGACAATGCCAATCGGTAGGCTGTGAGGGGCACGAAGAGTGTTGGGGAGAATCGAGGAGTCAGGGCAACACCCAGCCGGGGTCTCTACCTGAAGGGAGCAGCCGCTCAACCTCTTCCTCAGACTGCACCGGGACGCGGAGTCACCTCCTGGTGATGCGTCACCGATACCCCAATCACAAGCAAGAAGACTGAACCGAGAGCAGCCGCTCGATCGATCCTGTGGACTTCCGAGTCTGTAACGCGGCAAACACCTCCTGGTGTGCGTTACAGCTGGCAGTCCCTGTGTCTCTGGTCGGGCTGGGAGTTACGACTCCAACCAGCAAAAGCGCCACTGCGCTTGGACTCAGCCGAGTCAAAAAGCGAAGCTCAATGGTTGACCGGTAGAGCTTCCGGGTCCTTCACAGGTGACGATGGGGCAAGACACGGCCCAGGGAGTAACGACTCGACCTACCTCCGTTCTTGCCTTACTGGAGCACCACTCCGGAACACTGCTCTTCACGAAGCAGGTACGTCGGTGTAAACACAATATCCGACAGCCTTGTACCTCCCGGTTCCTCCCTTTATAGGGCGTGTTTTCCTTGAGTTATGTAACAGCTCTCCTGTTTACATAAGGGCGTGTTTCCCTTGAGTTATGTAACAGCTCTCCTGTTTACATAAGGGCGTGTTTCCCTTGTATGACAGGAATTCTTGACACTCTGACTGGAAAAGAATGTGAGCAACTGGTGCTATCATAGCGATATAGCCCCCAGCACCCTCAGTGCGTCACCGGATATGATCAACCTAATCCAAAGTGCCTCGCAGCGGCGCTACTTGCAACATAAAGTCTCTATTGTAAGGAAGGTGTCTATGCTGTGTGGAAGAACACTAACCCGTCGCTTAAAGCGCTATGTATATAACTCGATAGATATACTTCCAATGTCCCACGCACCTTCCGAACCCCCTGCGGGTGGTGTGCCTGTCTCCTTAAGATGCAGACTTTCCCCCAAAGCTTGTAATTGCAGCACCTGCTGCTGCAGGCGGCTAATCATCCTATCTCCAGGGTGACATCTGCACCTGCAGTGATTACAGGGCTTGCGCACAGACTGTGAGGAACAGAATGTTTCCGGCCTGGTCCCTGTTGACGGGGGGGAGGGGGAGAGATGGAGGCGTCGGGGGAGGTGACAAATTGCCCTGCTGGGGCCAGTCTGAAGAACACACGACTGCTTCCAAAACGCAGGACCCGAGGGTAGAGCAGGTCCTGCCAGTGTGTACATACCCCGTCTGCGATGTAAAAATGAACACGCGCCGACCAAAGTGAAGCACTATGTAACAAGCACGCGAGTGGTGCGTGGCGTGCTAATTAAAACAGATGGTAGAACAGATGGCCCCTGCTCGTAGCCGCAAGCGGTAGGCCGTGGGCGGATACATGCAGACGCCTTTGCCCAATTGCTTGATGTCTTTTTGAAAAAGACACACGCAAAGACCAGTGAAAACAATGCAAAAACACATGCACAAGCGTGTGGAAAGCCCAGGGCGATTCCAAGAAGTAGATTTCCTTGGGCAGCACATGCGCGCTGCGCTAGGCTCGACCTAAAAACGATTGCCTTAACTAATAGAATTCTATATAGGGTGTCTAATTAAGAACTAACCTTAGAAAGGTGGTGTAGATGCACATATGCTGCTTTTGGTAACGGGAGCTTTCAGATGAAAATGATGATTGTCTGTCTATAAGGCTCTAAAATTACGCACCACAAATGCAGTTGTGTGCGGGCTCTTAAAGCTTCCGGCCACCAGGGAAACCTGGAAAGAGGCCTGAAATGAAAGATCTTGATCTGGGCCATATTTGAATCAACAGTGATAGGATGACATCCTGGAATAAAGAAAACAGGCAGAAATTATGTTTAGCAGGAGAATTCCCAAGAATATCAGTGTCATCAGCTTAAAGTCAGCCCCTCCTACCATAGGGAAGGGCAGTGGGGATTATTTACAAAGTAGGAGCAGTAAGAAGGAGCAACCCTGCTCACAAAATAATTTTTGGAGGAGAAATGCCCTTCATAATCTGTTGCCTCTGATTAGTTGGGGCACAGCCAGTTCAAGGCACTCTCGCATACCCACACCATATGCTCAGCCATGGAAAGTGTTGCTCTTGATCAACAATGTCACGCACTGGTAAGAATGCCAAAATAATATAAGCAGCTGCTTAACCTCTACTCAAAGTTTCTAACAACTCCTTTTGAATAATGTGAGAACCTTTACTTCTACAAGACCTGAACCTCACTGGTACTCCAACAGCAGTGTCTCAGGGTTCAGGTCGATCTGAAGTTGGGATCTTACAAATGACTCCATTAGAAATGGCAAGGAGTCGTAGCTACTTGTATCTTTTTTTAATTTTGATATTTTTATTTTATGAAGCATTCAGTGTAGCACTCGTTGAGGTAGGTTTATGAAAATTCATTAAGGTAAATATTACATAATCCATAAATTACTTTAATCGTTTTTACATATAATGGATTCAAAAAATAAAGACTCACTAGATGGTCATAGACAAGTTAAAGGTGCTAGTGCTGTATACATTTCTTATATGCTGCAAGAAGTGGTGTACTTGTAGCCCATTACTGATCACCCCTGTCAAATATTTTCCCCCTGTCGACGTCTTCTACATCTTTGAGTTTATACAGAGACATTTCCATGTTCTAAACTGCAAGAAGCCTAGACCTCCACATATCAAAGCTAGGTCCATCTGTTTTTAGCCAATATGATGATAGTCTAGCTACAGCCATTGCCATAAAATGTAGATATTGTTGATTTTTAATATAATTTTCATATTCTACTACCCCCACCATCATCATCAATGGGGTGATTCTGACTGGCACCTTAATGTTCCTCAGGAATCCACCTATCTCGTGTATTAAACGTGTCAATTTTTGACATAAAACGTGCATAATATCCAGCTGCTCTGTACCACATCTTTTACATTTCCCATCACAGTGATTTCTCCATTTGGACATTCTTGCAGGGGTATAATATAGGTTAAAATATGACTTTTTCAGTTTTGTCGTGAAAATGATGTTATCAGCTCGAGCTAAGGACTCTTGGAGATGACACCTTCACATTCAGTATCTCCAAGCCATTATTTTGCGTTTGGTTTAGCAGCACGTATATAGGTCCTATTCTATATTTATGCTTTATAGCCTCGACTAGTGGGATCTTCATCATATAATTCAAGTCTCCTATATTTTGTTATAAAAAATCTCAAATTTGTAAATATTTATAAAACTTAATTTGTATATTAAAAAATCTCTGAAGTGAAGGCGTGCATGATCATAAAAATCCCCTAGTTTCATAATTCCTTTTAGTCTCCATTCTGCCTTCACTGTCCCTCTGAAAATAAAGGGAGAGTAGAGGCTGAGGTGGGGGTATAAAAACAGCGATTATTAAGCTCTATTAGTCTTTTAACCTTGGTCCATACCCTTAGTGCGGCCTTCAAGATTTTGCTTTTTGTTTTTGTTTGATAACTTGTTTCAGTGTTCATTACCGTATTATTTTCAGCCTCTTTTCCCAGCAGCATTTCACTCATTGTTGAGGTCTCCGCCATATCTAAATCCTGTGGCCTGCCTGTTATTAAAATTGGCATATTTTGTAAAACACAGAATCAGTAATAGAATGTAAAACTAGGTGCGGCCATCCCTCCCTGGGACATGGGTAGAGTCATATATTTACCTGCCCTCTGTATCCCCACAAAAATCGAAAGCATGTAGGTTCTAACTTTGTCAACCATTCTTTATCGATCCACAGTTGCATGGAGCCAAATAGATACAAAACTTTGGGGAGAACATTTATCTTCAATACATTGCATCTCCCATAGAATAGTTGAGACTGCACTTTATCAATCACCAGCCTTAAGTTGATGTTGACTATGTGGTCTAGAGCGGCAGTAACTTTTATCCCGAGATTTAGTGCGGTCTAGAGCGGCAGTAACTTGTATCCGGAGATAGGTTGCCTCTGCAATCACCCGTTGATCTTCAGTATGGGTTTGTTCTGTGCAGATTAGCTGCGTCTTGGCACTATTCAGTTCATATCCTGAATATTTTCCAAACTGTTAAGCTAGATTTTCTATTTCTGGTAGTGATGCCGTTAGATCTTGAATTATCACTGCCACATCATCTACATAAGCAAACACCTTGTACTCTATTCCATCTTGAGTTACTGGTTTAAAATGCACAATCTTCTCCAGTTGAATCAAAAATAAATTCATATAAAGTGGAAATAATGGGCAACAAGGACATCCTTGTCTTGTTCCCCTAGAGATAGCCTTCATATTGAATCCGTATTATTTATTCTTCTCCTGGCAGAGAGAGTTTTTTATAGGCCCTTGAGTGCTTGAATAAACTCATCCCCGTAGCCGTTCTTTTAAAACTGCTTACAGATAAATACACGGCTCTCTGTCAAATGCTTTTTTATGCGTCTAGCAGTATAAGTCCGAGTAGCATCTGCTGAATCAAAAAGTGTGACCGTTCTCCTTATATGATCCAACGTTACCCTTCCTGGAATAAACCCATTTTGTTTAGGGGAAACCAGGGAGGTTATGACTCTGCTCATTCTATTTGCCAAGACTTCAGCATATATTTTGCTATCACAATTTAGTAGATTGGCCTATATGAACTGGGAAGCAAGGAATGCTTATCTTTCTTAACAAAAACTACTATGCTTGCTTCTTTCCAAGAATGTGGAATAAAGCCCCTTTGTACCTCCCTGAAAATCAATAGAGTATCATTCCTCAGTTCAGAGAAGAAAGCTTTAAAGAAAGCTTTAAACACTTCTACCTGGAGGGTATCGGGCCCTGCAGCTTTTTTCCCCAGAGGCCATAGATCTTATGGCATCTACTATTTCTTGCAAATATATCGGAAGATCTAAAGCTGTCTGATCTTCCTTACAACGCTTGCATTCCCCCTGCCCATAATCTGGACATAGATTGGCAGAGGTGTCTACTTCTTCTGCATATAGCTTTGTAAAGTAACCCTCAAAGATTTAAACAATCTTTGCTGGCGTTTCTACAATTTAATCTTCTATATTTTTTATGGCTTTTATGCATCCTCTTCCTCCCTTAGCACTAATTTGCTTTGGCAATAGCCTACCCGTGGCTCTCCCATATTCATAACCTTGTGTTTTAGAAGTGTGTTATTTCAACAGCACTTCTCTGCCAAAATACTGATTTAATTTTGGCTTTCGTTGGTCAACAAATGTGCCAGGGTTGACTGACTGGGAAAAAGACCTGGACTGGTGCTGTCTTGCTGAGAAAGTAATATACGAAAGTAGGTGCTGTCCCAAGAAATGGAAAAAAACCTGGAGCCCTTGGGAAACCTATCGGTCATGAAGGGAGGGTGGGCTGAGCTGGGGCGGAGGGACGGTGGGAGGGTCCTGGATACTATGCATGGGAAGTGAAGCAATGTATTGAAAGAATATAAATTCCATTCTTGTAATTGCCCAAAATGGTTTTGCTTAATATCTATTGTCTGTACTGATGGATTGCACTGTTTTAATAAAAAGTTTAAAAAACAATTTTGGCTTTCGTTTTAGCTATTTCCTTTTGTATTTCCTAAAGATTTTGCTTTTTTCCTATTTTTTGTTTTTTTTAGCTAGTTCTTCTTCTGCCAGCTTCTTGCACAAATCTTGTATCTCCTCCTTTTTACACCCGCTGTAGATGTAAATTAAAACTAAGACTTTCTCCCTGATCCCTGCCTTTAACATTTCCCAAACTATACTCCTGGGGGCCGTACCCGTATTGATCTCTAAAAATTGGTGTATCCAAGTTTTCATATGCTCTACATATAATGAATTTGCCAGAAGCTTCCCATTGAATGTATGTACCCCCCTTTGTCTACCTATGTGCCCTACGGGTTTCGTGAGGGTTAATGGATTATGATCAGATATGACACTGGGAGAAATCTCAATGGTCATTGTGCTGGCTTCACTAGCCGTCATAAAAAAAAAAATCTAGCCATATCCTCTTTTGCGGATGGGAATAAAATGTAAAGCTCTGGTCCGGGGCCATATGCTTATCCCATAGATCTACCAAATCATGATCTTCAGCCAATCGTGCCAAAGCCCTATACACCTTCGGTTTTCGCCCCGATATGCCTGTTCTTTAAAATGCGTATAGTTCACACTTAAGTGAATATTAAGATCCCCACAAGCCATCAATGGAGTAGGTCATGTGGCCAGCTCTATATTCAACTCATTAAAAGGTTTGCCTCCTCCAAGTTAGCCCCATCAAATTGAGACTATGTAAAACGTATCCCACCTACTCTCATTCTACGATTACCCAAAGTCTTTGATTATCTACAATTTAGCGGGGTGTGACTGAGAGAGTTTTTTGCAAGCTTCTCCCCCCTTGCCCTCCCACTTCCCCAGCGGTCACACTCTGTCTAGTGCAGGCCAGAATATTTAGTCCTATTTCTTTTAGCAGCTCTTTCTTTCCAAATGGCATATGTGTCTCTTGGATGCAGATTATATTGGCCTTCAATATCCTTAAAACCAGGGCCGCTCTGGCTCTTTGGTGCCTGTTTTTTAAACCACAAATATTTATAGAGCAAATGCGTAACTTATCGAATTGATTTTGCCCTCTTTTATCTGCCATTATTGGTTTTTCTTCCTTATTTTTCCCCCATATACATATTAAATCATGCCCCATTGCCTCATCAATGTTCCTCTTACCATCTGCCGCCCGTACTTCAGCCAGTGGGGGTATTCGACTCTCTAAATCGCCACATGGAGTTGCCTTAATCTGCATCTTCGTTGAGGCATTTTTGTGTGTTTTTACCCTCTGCCCAATTAACATGGGGCTCAGTGGACTGATTGCATGCTTCCTTAGTGGCTGATTTCCTCACTGCCGTCTCTGCCCCTGCAGTACTTTCTGTGCTACCTGCACTGCCGCAAGGTTTCCCTCCCCTCGCGGGCTTAGGTGGCATGGTCTCTAGTCAGCTCAGGACACACAGACGATGGCGTCGGAGATCCAGCAGCAACCGCTGCACACGGCGTATCATGGTCAGAAGCCTTGCTGACGACAGACTATACCGATCATCGCTGGGCTAAAATCTCCTGTAAAAATACACGGCCGGCAGGCAGTTTATCTCTATTGGGGGTTAACTTGAAGATGTCTAGCATCCTCTGCAGGGTAGTTTTGATGAGGTGCTTACAACCGCTGAGTCGCGGCCACCATCTTGCCCCTCAAGTAGCTACTAATATCTACATTTTCTTTTATAAGAGGAGTAACAATAGGTTGTTTACCTCATTTATGAAGAACTCCGTTTGACGAGATTCAATTGTTATAATTGCAATATCTTCTGCAAAAAAAGACAGCTATTGTGTTTACCTGGAATTATGTTCTGATAGGAAGTCAAAGGGTTTAACCTCGAAACTTTCAACCAGATCACTAGTGGAAACTTAAGAAAAAGAATGAAACATTTTACATTGGGCATCCTAATATTGTGAGTTGACATTCACTCAGATTTGTTTTTCCTTAGGTCGATAATCTGACAAAAAATGAAATGAGTTGCAGAATGTTTAAGTAGCCAAATGCCATAGCCACAGCAACAGTTGTCCTCTCTCAATAGATATTGAATAATTCCTTTGAAGTGTTAGCAGAGAAAGTTAAGTACCAAAATATAAAACATATTTACGTTTGCGCCACTAATTGATTTTATTTTGGGGTTTCAAGAGAGGCAAGTGGTGCGTTCGCACCTAATTTACAGCTCTTTGAAACCTGACCAGAAGTACAACTCCACAAGAAGAAAAACTTGTTTTAATCCTGCATGAATTCTGGCAAAGTGGCCAAAATACCAAAAGAAGAAATGCCTTACTTCCAGTAGTTTGCTGAATGTTGTATAGAGGTGACCATGTAGACATGGAATCGTCACAGGGATGAAAGTTCTCTTGTGAAAAAGAAAATGAATCCTATTTCCCACAAAGGCCATTTTCATTGAATGGAAGCACTAGTTGGGGCAAGTTCTAAATGGCGTAATGCATAAAACGTGTCAGCTGCTTGGTAAAAATGATCTCTGTGGCATTGAACAATCTACTAAATCCAGGGTATTTTACTTCTTGCCATTTTGGAATCGCTTTTCGGGGATTTGTAGAGGGAGTGTTAACAATTAAGAAGCTATAAAACCACCAGGATGTTCACATAACAAAGTCTTTTGCATTCCTTACAGTTTGTTACCTATGATAGTTGTGATCGAGGATGGATTACCTACATTGCACCCTGAATGTGTGCTATAGATGGGGATATTATTTTGACCCAAAACTTCTCCCTCACAAGGTATTCCTGTCCCAACATTTAAGTTAACCACCTCTTTTTGTTGATACATACAAGTTTACAGGTAGCACGTGTCTGTCTGTACCAGGTGCGAGGCAGAACTGCTCAAGGTTACTTTTTTGTATTTTCTTTTTTTAAGCTTTGCAGTATCAGATTTCCCTTCTCTTCTCATACTGAGGGAGTGTATAGTAAATGAAAGAAATACGCATGTACACTTTGTAGGTATTGTCGCAATACCTACAATGTAATTCCATATCACTCTGGATAAATGAATATGTAAGTAGAAAGCTTTTTCTAAATGAGAATAAATAGATTTCCAAACAAAACCAACTGGGACTATTTCTTGATCATATGAAAATTATATATCAACAAAGGAGTACATGCTCCTTTCTTTCTGCACTGTCAAAATATGTGTCTGGTAAGGTCCAGTGCCTAGAGTTAATCTGCTCCATTCAATTCAATCAAATTGGGCAACACCATCAGGGAACGGGATCCCTGGACCTTTCTTCACACTGAGAACAGTGTATAGTAAATGTATAAAAGAAAATCATGATTTGCATAGTTTCTCTGCTTACTAGTGTGGAATCCATATTCATTCTTTCTTCAAATCATTGCATGGGAAAGATGTACGAACACAAAATTGATAATGCCATATTACTTGTATTCCTTAGGCAATTAATGTTTTCAAGGTTTTGTTTATCTCCACTTCACACTCAGTCTGTTTTATTTTTGTTTAACGTATATTGGAATTAAGCTTTAAGGTATATAAGTTTATGCGAATGGAATTCTAATTTTGGGTACTTTTTCCATCTAACAGGTGCTTGACATACAAGAAGTAAGGAATACATGATTGTCTTTTGAAAATCGTTTTGACATAAAAACCAGCTATGAAATACCTGTCCAGAGCAACATCTTCGCATGCCAGTTAACTTAACTCTAAACAAAAAAAGTTTTTTTGCGTATTGGACAATCAGAACGTTACTTGATGAAACTAGTACCAGGAAAAAGGAAACCTTTATGTTCACCTGTGGAGTAAGGTCCATCAGTGTTACTGATGTGGAAATTGTTTAGAACGCAAAGAGTCATGTGCACAACATAAGCTCACATGGAAGGGCAATATGGATATACCTAATAGATGACCATGTCTTCAGTAAACTGAATCAACTGGAGAGTTGCATCCGAGAGCATCAAGTCTTGTGACTTCATAATCAACCCTGATGAAAATGCCTTCACTGTCGCTATATCAGAAAACTCAGCCACGTGATATCACTCCTCAGAAAGACTACTTAAACATGCAGGCTGTCATGTACCTATTTATACGGATTTCCCACTGAGTGATCAGAAGAATTGTGCATAGCAGAAACCTACAAATGCTATCATTGTGCAAACAATTCAATTGGATCTGTTTGAACACAGGAAAGTGCACATAATGGATACACTTTATAGGTGTAATGATTGCGATCAGGCTTTTATCACAGAGATGCTTTTAATACAACATCAGGTAAGACATACTTCGGAAGCGCCATATTTATCTGCTGAATGTGATGAGGATTTCAAAACAACATCTAGCAGTACTTCAGCGATATCGCACTGATGAAAAACCTCATACATGTACTGAATGTTTCAAGGCTTTTATCACAAAGTGCCAGTTAAGACGACATCTGAAAACCCATACGGATGAACGACCATATAAATGTACTGAATGTGGTAAGGCTTTCAGAACTAAATTACAGATAATACAACATCAGATCACACATACTGTTGAAAGACCATATAAATGCATAGATTGTAAAAAGGCTTTTAAATCAAAAGCAGTACTAGTAAAACATAGGAGCATTCATTCTGGGCCATACAACTGTACCGAATGTGACCAAGCTTTTAGAACAGAGAAACAGATAACGGTACATCAGAGAATCCACAGTAGTGAACCACCATTTAAATGCATTGAATGTGCCAAGGGCTACAAAGCGAAAGGAGACCTAACACGCCATAGGAGAATCCACTCTGGGGAAAAACCGTATAAATGTACTGAATGTGACAAGGCTTTCAGACGAAAAGCATCACTAACAGTCCATCATATGACTCACACTGGTGAAAAACCATTTAAGTGCACCCAATGTGACAAGGCTTTTAAGACCAATAAAGATCTAACACTACATGAGAGTGTCCACTTTGAAAAAAGCCCATATTATTGTACTGAATGCTCAAAGGATTTCAAAAGAAAGCGATCTCTACTGCTGCATCAGAGAACACACACTGGTGAAAAACCACATAAATGTACTGAATGTGTCAAGGCTTTTAGGACAAAAAGTGAACCAAGTGTACATCGGAGAACTCATTCTTGTGATAAACCATATACATGTACTGAATGTGTCAAGGCTTTTAGGACAAAAAGTGATCTAAGTGTACATCGGAGAACTCATTCAGGTGAAAAACCATATACATGTACTGAATGTGACAAGGCATTCGGGACAAAAGGAGTTCTAATGTTACATCGGAGCATTCACTCTGAGGAAAGACCCTACAAATGTTCAGAATGTGATCGGGCTTTCAAGTTAAAACCAGGGCTAATGCTACATCAGAGAATTCACACTGGTGAAAAACCACATAAGTGTATAGAATGTCACAAGGCTTTTGCAACAAAAGGACAAATGATACTACATCGTACAACCCATACTGATGAGAGGCCATATAAATGTACTGAATGTGACAAGGCTTTCAGGACAAAACCAGGGCTAATACTACATTGGAGAATCCATACTGGTGAAAGACCATTTAAATGTACTGAATGCGACAAAGCTTATATAAAAAAAGAAAATCTAGTGGTGCATAATAGATCACACACTGGTGAAAGACCATATGAATGTACTGAATGCAACAGGGGATTTAGAAGCAATGGAGATCTAAAACGACATCAGAGAATTCACAATGGTGGAAAACCGTATGTGTAAAAATTGCGTCAAGGCTTTCATGTCTAAAGGAGAGCTGATACGACATCGGAGAAGCCACATTGGGAAATTACATAAATGTAAGAAGGCTTTAAAGGCAAAAGGAGAGCTAATGCTAGATCAGAAAATTCCCTCAGAGGAAAAACCATGTATGTACTCCATTGAATATGTGAAGGCATACAATGCCAGAGAACAGACTCTGAAAATCCAATAAATGTACTGAATACATCTTTTTGCTACTTTTGATTCTGTGGTCCACCACACCAGAAGTATTCTCCTTCTAAACATTGCAGGGATAAGAATGTTTGAACTTTGATGGTTTTCATAATTTCTAGAAAACTTTTTTCCGTGTTATGATTAACATGTGACTCTGATGCCTCAAATATAGAATGCAGGGTTCCTTACGTATCTAGCTTTCCACTTATCTTTTTAACATACCTCTGAGATCTTTTACTCAGTAAGATCAGGTGGTGGAACCAGTGATTTCAGTTCTGTGTAGATGACGATTATGTGTTGATGGAAGTTCAAACGTTTACTTCTCAGAACAGCTTGATGGGGTTTCAAAAGAATCCTAAGTTTGTTCTTGTTAAATGGAGCAGAAATGGAGTTGATCTTAATTGATAGAAAAACTGATCAGTATAAGAGTGTGGGAAAATCCACCTTGTTTCTTAGCTAAGCTCTGCATTTGGAATAAATATCACAATACTGGGCCACTCAAGAGGCACATTGTGATGGAATTCCTGGCTAGTTCACATCTTGACTATTCTAATAGTCCGTTTCCCATAATAGCACAATAAGATGTATAATTGGACTGTCAAATTTTGCCAATTTACTTAAATATTGCTGAAACCTCTACTAGCTTAAAGTGCAAGAAATACCACGGCTCAATATTTTATAGAGCATCCATTAAAGGATTGTTGTTAGGGAGGTTACAGTCCAACTATACAACTGACTGTCCAACAAAAACTACCTTCCTTCTCCTAGATGCCAGTGCCAGTGTTCATAAAGTGGAATTCTCTTAACACTCTTTGAAAATAACACATTTATTCTATTAAACCATATGCTGGCACAGGAGAGGAAATTAAACATTTTTAATGGATGGTATCTGTATATCAATGCTTCCCAAATGTCTTAGAACCAGACACATTTCTTATGATAAACTTTCGCGACCCACCTAGCTTTTGCAGACATGAGGCAGGGATGATCCTTTTGACGTGCTAGACATGCTGTGACTTGCCAAAATAGACTCTACATTTTTTATTTCTGCATTCCTTTCTAAAAGCAATTGTAAATGTAATGACCTTTACCACTCCCTTCGATATATATTTTGGTCACTGTCCCATAAATATATTTAACTGTCCATAAAAGTGGCAGTTTATGAACTGCACTGCAGCAAGAATAATTTTCAGAGTGGGGTGCTGGCCTGTGGCATCTGTTTACTATGATAATCAGGCTTCTGAAAAACCTTGGTGTTGATACTGGTGATTTTAACGAATTTGGAAACAAAATCTGCGGCAGAGTATGGGCAATTGGGGTGGGTGTGTGTGTGTGTGTGTGTGTGTGTATATGTGTACACACACATACACCAACAGATTCCCTCACCAGGGATTTCACGGAGCACTCTTCGGTTAAAAAAACTTCCATTTATTTTGGTAAACACGTTTCGGTGATTTCTGCCTTTCTCAATGCCATAGTGCAAAACTTTTAGCATCCCACTTAATATAATGCTTGTCACTTTGTTACTACAGTGAAGAAAATGTGGTTACTTAACTGGCTCCTATGAACACACAACCTGTTGCAGGTCAGAGTGGCAGGGTGAGGAACATATTCTTGAATACACTACCAAATCATGGCACAGTAGTGCACTGTTATTTTCAGGCACCCCATTTTCTGTTGATTGTCATTCACTATTTTCCAGAGCTAAAGCAACACATGGTGGATTGTAAGTTCTCTGACTGACCCCAGGGAGCTTGCAAAGGAGGCAGACCTGGGTGAGTTCCAGAGTGTCTGGGATGGCTTTAGGGAGTTATTTAAAGGACATTGTCTCAGGTTTTCCCATCAGAGTGAGGGGGAGGGTCACAGTGACCTAGACAGGTCTTGGTGTAATAGGGGATGAAAGGGGTGTCCCATGTCGTCCCTTCCAAGAGTGAGAGGAGAGTAGAGGTGTGGTTTGGCGGAGGCACAGGGTGCCTTATTTCTAGCCCCATACGTTGGATTATTCCCAGAGAAAGCACAAGCAGTGGAACCTGGTCTGAATGGTGAGACATCCACTGATGGGAGCTCTCCACTGGGTTAGGGGAGCGGAGTGTGGTGGTTGCCCCAGGCACCCTCCCATTTCTGGTTTCTGGGAGTACAGTTTCATAGCGGATGGTACAGAGGCCCAGATGGAGGGGAAAGAGGTGGAAGCAGTCCACAGTGGGTGGACCGGTAGGTCCAGGTGTTGCCAGCTGTGAGATCAGATGACCCCTAAGACTGATCCTGTGAGGCCCCCTCTGGCTAGGGGGAACTCAATGCACTGTCAGAGGGCTGGAAACCTGGGCCAGGCAGTTTCTTGCACTACACAGTGTGTTTCCCTTGGGGGTAGGGGTACTCCCCTAGAAGTCCCAACTTGCCAGGCACATGTTCAGCTGAAGGGTACAGACTACCCTTAGGCTTACCCTGCCCTACTTGAATAACCAGGGTCAGGCTACCACCCCTGAACTGGTGAGAGGAAGGGTGGAAGAAGGGTGCAAGTCACCTGGGGCTACAGCCCCCTCCTTCACTCTGAGATCCCACACAGTCTGAAGACCCCCTGGATGGCCTGGGTGTTGACACTGACCTCTGTCAGTGGACTTTCTTGTTTGTTGTGGGCAGAGTTTTCCCTTGGATGGGGACAGAAGTTGGACCCCAAGGGGTGGAATGGGCAGCACCACGTTGTTGGCCATGGTGGTAATATGTGCCTACTGGGATGCATCTGTGAGCAAATTAAGGTTAGGTTCTGCACAGATTGGGTCTGTAGATGAAGAGAAGGTTCCCCATGAGTCGGTTCAGTGACTCAGTAGAGTGTAGACAGAGGGATCCAACTGAGTTCAGTTAAATAACTTTCTGCAGGGTCTCCTCCAAACATTCGGCCTTCCTTCTTCCCTTCCTTCTTCCCTTTGTGCTGAATTAGTTTTTGTTGGCTTTAGGGCTCTGGGCACTTTACCCCTGCTAACCAGTGCTACTTTTAAGTTTTACATGACCAGGTAGTAAAAAACTATCAAAATAGTTTTTCGCTACTGCAAGGACACTTACTCCCATAGATTAGAGTTGGTATTACCTTATTGCAAGTTTTAAGTGTAATTCTGAATTGGGAAAATAGATATTTCGAGGTTGGCGTCTCTGGACTTGCAATTTTAAAATCACAACCTAAGGTAAAGTTGGATTTTAAATTGCAAGTCTGAAAATGCCCCTTTAAACAGTTGGCATTTTTTTACTTAACCGTTCTGTGCCTTTTGTCTGTTTCTGAATACATGTCTCGGGTGGGTAACAGCTGGGCCTTGTGCATTCCATCTAGACAGCCACATACAATGGAAGCTTAGGTGTGACTTGTTGGGCCATTAACTGGCTTGATGGGGAGAGGTGGAGCTAAGCATAGCCCTGCTTGCACCTGACTAGACTGTGCCCTGCCTCCATACAACAGCCCTAATGACCCTGTATTGATTGAAGCCAGGGGAGGAATGGGATTTCCTGCAATTCAAAGCCACTGTCTAGAAGCTTCTCCAACCTTCTAGAACCAGGGCACCAAAGTATAAATACTGTACCTCAGACACCACCACTTCAGGGCACTTCTGAACCTATGGTTAGTCTACTAGGAAGAAGGGCTGCTGTGCGGCTGAAAGAACTGCCACTATGCTAGACAGCCACCCTGCCGGATTCCTGCTTTGCTGACCTGTGCCCGCTGCCCTCTTGCCTGGGAGTGAGAAGAACTGAACATGCATCTCTTCAACACAGAACCCTGAGTGACTCCAATGGCCTGCTAACTGAGCTCTTGTTTTCTGAAGTCTTAAAGAAACAAGACTTTTGACCAACCTTCCGACCTCTGCCATCTGAGTCTGCCCTGCCAAGTGGTACCACCCCAGTCCTGGACCCTTGGAAAGTGTGCCTTAGGTGCTCTGCCCTCTGTGGTCTTCCTCGGAACTGCTGCGAACACCCTGCGAATCAACGCAGACCGAGCCAGGATTTCAGGTACTGTGTTCAGCAGGCCCAAGTGGGTTCCTGTAGCTGGCCCACTCTCCATCATAGTAGGCCTGAACTTGTGACATTGTCTTAATCCGGGGCGACCAGATATCCTTTGTTGGCGTATCATAGTTTCTACTTTCTCAGTAGGAGCTGTGCGTTTGTTGGACAACATAAACCTTGGTATTATACCAGACTGATTCTGTGCACGCACTCAGGATATGCTTGCCTGTAGTACTGCTAACTTACTCTTAAGCCGAAGGAGGTAACAAATGGATTGTGCAGCCTCTGAACATGACAAACCTGGCTCCCCAAGGACTAGTGGTAACATAGGTAGAACCTTTTTGCTCAGTCACTCGTGCATACCCAAAGAGAGCAAGCATATTGTTGGAATACTTTGTATTTCCTGGGGTCTCGTATGGGGAAACACTTCTTCAAGCTGGTTTGTTTTTATGCAATCCAGAACTGAATTTTCTCCTATCTGATGGGAACCTTACCCATGACTGCATTTATCGTTTGTTGGTTGATGCCTGTTGTAGCGAATTGTGATTGAGCAGTCCTCGCTGGATTTATTGTTCATGTTCGCTCAACAAACTGTCAAACATCTATGTATTGTTACTGGACTGTTGTACAATCTACATATTTGTGCTGTCATATTATCGACATCAGGATGTGGTGTGTAACCGGCTAAGACTGGCCATGTTTCTTCCTCATTGCTAAGGCAACTTCATTTGTTGTGTGTGGTAGGGCTCCTTCAAGCCAATTTTGAGGTTCTTGGTATGTTAATGGTATTTCTAATGCTTCGTAAGCTGTTTAGTTATTTGGAACTTTAGGTGCAGTGTAAGTGTGACACACCTTTGTGTTGTCTGCTGCTTGGAATGTAACCCCTGAATAGAATATCTCTGTCCTAAAAGCTTTGTGAGCCTCAACCACGAAGGTAACATCCCCACCCATAAGTGTGAGACCATGTTGTAGCAGTTTTTTTATAACCGCATGTTTGCAGTTCTCCACTATAAGTTAAGCTAGAAGAATAAGTGGAATTCAGAGAGGGTATCACAATAGGATACTCCTTTGAAAGGTTCAAGCTTGAACAGCCTATACATGGTTTCCTACTCTGCTGAGGAGGATAGTCCCTACCACTATGGATGTCTCTGGTTAATGTGTGAGTAGAGGTCTTTGGGTATACAAAAGAGAACTACTCAGGCGATCCATTAATAAAGAACCCAAGCTACTAACGGTGGCGCTATGTCTCAAGCTTCTACTGTCTCAGTAGGAGCTGTGCAATTGTTGGACAACATAAATATTGGTATTGTACCAGACTGATTCTGTGTACACCCTCAGGATATGTTGGCCTATGAGCATGCTAGCTCACCGTGCACCATATAAACCCCTAAACCTAGCGAGGTAACAAATGGATTGTGCAAACTCAACATGACAACCCTGACTCCCCTAAGTAATCGTGGTAACCGATCTAGGGACCTTTTCGTTCAGTCGCTCTGGCATACCCAAAGAGAGATGCAAGAAATACACTACGTGTTTCAATATTTATTGAAGCATTGTGATTCTTATATAGATTATGTGCACTGCAGTAATCAACAGAAAGAAGCAAAATAGCGTGATTAGCATTATAAGAATAGTGAAAAAGATTAAAAATTCCACTGTAGTGCAAGAGCAGTGTATATATGTGGGCATATAAGTAAAGTGTATAGTGATCGCCTATGCGCTCCCTAACCTTGTTGCCTCGGGCGTGTGATCTGCTATAATCACTTACTAAATGATCTATCTCCCCATTACCTGTGGGTAAGAGGGCTTAGGTCCACGTCTTGGTCACAAGTTGGACATTGCTGGTCACAGAAGGAAAACGGTAATCAGCTGGGCTGGAATTCCAGCATGCAGCAACCTTGCCGCGACCGCATTCTCTTTTGATTTGAACACGGAAATGCTTGTGTGTATATATATATATATATATATATATATATATATATATATATATATATATATATATATATATAATAACCGCATCCATGCTACCTTGCTGAGACCCCAGTCAGCCTGTCGTTATTTTTCCTCTTATGATAACTATGGGGCTGATTAGGATGGCGGTCTCAGTCTCCCTGCCTTCTTAGGCATGTTTTTTGCCCGCCTCATTAGGATGGCGGGCAGTTTGGTGGCGGTTAGCAAGACGGACCGCCACTTATCTGACGGGCTGCTGGAGCCCACCGGTGCTGGGGAGGCAGAGTAATCCCTACAATGGAGGCAGTGCCTGCCAGGCAATGCAAATAGGCATTACGATGTGCCTTTCTGCCAGCCCTTTCATGGCGGTGAACCCACCATGAAAAGTCTGGTGGAAAGGGACATTTGGGGCCCTCTTGGCCCCAAGACTCATGACCTGGGGGGAATCTATGGTGCCCCCTACATATCCCTGCACCATGTGGCAGGCACTGCATGGTGCCTGCCACGTAGTGCAGGGATGTGTACCGTGTCCCTTTTTTGCATTGTGGCGAGTGCTGTTGCCAGCAGCACCTGCCGCAATTTAAAGTATAGGCATAGCAACCGCTGTAGTGATCGCATCAAAATGCCTACTGCGGGACTGCCGACTGCATGTGGTGCGGTCTCAGTCCCCAATAGGGTCTGCCCACCATCGTTATCGGGCCCTATGTCGCCTTAAGGACAATCAAAAACATTTGCGCAGTGAGCTTTATCCCTTGTACTAAAGGGCCAGGGTGTTGTGATAGTATACCTACGAAGTCGAAATATAAGCAAATGTGTAGTATCCTGTTCAAGGTAATGTTATTCCATTTTCACCATCTACTCAGCCAGTGGAATGTTGCAGTGATGATGAGCTTAGGAATGTTGGGAGCCTGTGAGGAGAAGTCACAGTTGAGAGAGGGCTGAGCAGCATGCTGGCTGCTCCTGGTGGGGCTGATCTACATATCTTGTAATCTACTACAATAAATCATCCTGAATTACATCAACTTGCTTGGACCTCGCTACTACAAGTATTTGGCGACGAGTTGGTGACTACCTACGTGGTACATGCGGATCTCTGGGACCTGTAAGTCAACAGAGGACCAAAAGATGAAACTAACTCCAAAAGGGACAGTCACAAGCATGAGGTATCCATAGAAAACCATAAGCGAGAAACCAAGATGTTCTTCAGTATAACAAAGATGACGAAGATAGCAAGACGTTTCTGTCAGAACATATATGTTAACAAGAAACAAGTTAAAATGAAGCACAATGCACAGCAGCCCCACCAGTGTCCTCGTCATCTGACAGCCCTAGTCCAAGCGTGCTGTGCTCATTTGTAAGTTTTACTTGGGTTTTCTGTTCAACTTGTCTCGTTGCTACACGTTCTTGTCAAAATGGACGGAGGTGCATTTGAAAGGAGGAGTTGAATCACCTGATGTCTTCTTCAGGCACTACAGGGCAAGCGACACGGCTAGCCAATACTATCTGCATTTGTCTTTTTTCATGCTTGGACTGGCCTCTACGGTTCTTCAATCTCTGAGGAGATGTGGTGTTTTCATCTAGATTACCCATTTTGGACTGCCTGTTTCACCGTATAGTTACTCCTGCGTGTCAAGAGGTTAAGGTTTTAGAAGTTGTATAGCACAAGAACCAGCTGCTGTTGGACCTCGTTCTGTGTGTTCGTTTTGAGAGGCTATTTGGTTTGGTCCAGCCCCTGTGTCACTTTGCCCTTACAAAACAAGGAGCTCTCTTATGGCCCGGCTAACTTTGAGTACGTTGCTTCAATTTTGGATTCACTACAGTGTGTTTGGTTTTTCCTAAAGCGGTGCCCTGTTTTTACAGTGTGTGACGAACGTTTGTTTGACTCTTTAAACCAGCTGCGAGGCGACATCATGGGAGTTGGCCAATTTTACAGTTAAGACAGCTCATCTTTATTTAAAAGGGCCGCGTGACACAAGTTTAAATTACTCTTGGCCACTTACTGTTTCTTGTGGTCACGTGAAGGGCTTGCTGTAGCTGCTGCTGTCATGTCATAAAATGCAAAAATTCCTGCAAGGACGTTTTGGTGCAAGGACGCACCAAAAGCCACTCTGCATGTGCGTTGTCAGCGTTCTGCCATATTCCGGCTGGAGACTCCTCGCAAGCCAGGGAATTTTAAATTCCCACACTGTCTCTTCTCGCGTTATGCCAACCACTTTTCTGTTAATAAACGCTTAATTTAAACTTGAAGGAGCCACGGTGTTCGTCTGTGTTGGTACACGTTGGATCTACTCCTTGTGTACCTGCTTAATGCTTCACTGTGGGTTTCTTTGAATCAGTTACACTCTTGTGAGGCAATTTTTCAAGTTCTGCTGCCTGTAGTGCATGTGAGCCCCTCAATCTTCTTCTTTCTAGCTCAATGTTATAGAAGCTTGATTTTGCTAGGTTCTAGTCTGTGGGGTCATTACTCTCATGAACTTGTTCTTTGCATGGATGTCATGGCAGAGTATAATTTGACACTTTACGGTGTATTTACTCTGTTTTTACGTTGATGTTTACATGTTCCTCACTACAGGAATTGTATTAAGAGTCGTTTCTGGCCCAAGTTTGCATGTTTTCACTAAGGTGTCATGCTTGCTATTCATCGTACATTTGTGGTTACACCTCTACATTTTATGTTACATCCCTTACACATGGGATTGTGTCATGGGTTTAGTTCCCCCCCTTTTTTTTTTTTTTTTTTTTAAAGTAAGCATAGTTACCCTTAAGGGATGTTCTATTCAAGTACTACTAGGTCGCTCACCGGCGAAGTTCCAAAGTTACTGTTTTTCTCCACTTTTATCCTTCACAGGATTGTATGGTGGGTTTTGTTGAGCCCAAAATTTATGTACATGGACTCTGGGAACACCCCTTCAGGGGTTCATTATTTTCATTTTACTTGCATGCAGTCTACATTTTATTCTCTACATAGGGATGGCAATGGGTTCTAGTCCCATTTGCTCACAATACACTCGCCTTCATTGTCTACTTACGGTTCCTTCCCTCTTTCAGGGTATCTATGCACAGGTCCTTTTTGCATTAGTTAACCATCCCTATTTTTAGGGACAGGTGTTGGGTTCAAACCCATATACATTAGTTAACATTTTCTAACCTCCCTTTTGTCTTAGGGTAGGTCAGGGGTTTCAGTCCCATGTTCTCTTACTTGTGTTGTATGGGTTCTAGTCCCATTACTTCACTGCACAGTATGTGACCTCTACATGGTGTTGTCTTTACAAGGGCTATCATTTCATGGGTTTTAGTCCTGTTCTAAATAGTTTCTGACCCCTTTTCCTCGAAGTAGGGGTTGGTCATTGGTTTTAGTCCTCCCATTCTCACATATGTTGGGTTCATCTTTACCCCTTCATAGGGTGTGTTTCATGGGTTTCAGAACCATTTGTGTTATTTTCTCAACGTTATATATTTTTTTTATTAGTGCATTGTCAATTTTGCAACGTTGTGTTTATATTAAATTACTTTGTCAATATAGTAATGGGGTTTGGATGAGGCATCATATTGTATTTTCCTCATCTTACCTGTTTCTTTTGTGTGTTCCGTTTTCCTCGTGAGGTCTTTTCTTGTCATCTGTGGATTCTGAACTTTATCTTTGTCACTTTCTTTGTCCTCTGCCTTTCTCTTATTGCAGTGTGTTTTTATTGGTTCTTCCTTCTGCTGGAGGTTACTCTTCCTTCTCAAGTGTGTGTGTGTGTCTGGTTGTAGTCCAGTGTTTTGTTGTGTTGTGCTATACCTTGCTTTCTCGCCTGCCTGCCTCGCCAGTAGGTTTCTGAGGGGTAGTCATTGGTGCTTTCATGTTTTGTTTTTCCTCGTTGTTTTCTTTTGCTGGGTTTTCCTTCTCTTTTCTGTTGTTTATAGAAGGAAGGATGGGTTTTATTTATCTGTTTGTTGCTTCCTCTTTTTCTACTTCCACCTTTTTTTTGTTGTTCCCTCTTTGTTGTTTACTACTTTGCATCGTTTATGCTGTTTCTGTATTTCTCTTCTTTCTTCATTTTTGGTCTTCCCTTTTCAGTTTACTTTCTTAATTGCTTTTGTAGTATCCTAGTATCCTGTTCATGGTAATGTTATACCATTTTCACTATCTACTCAGCCAGTGGAATGTTGGGAGCCTGTGAGGAGAAGTCACAGTTGAGTGGGCTGAGCAGCATGCTGGCTGCTCCTGGTGGGACTGATCTACCTATCCTGTAACTTTCTTCAATAAATCAACCTGAATTACATCAACCTGCTTGGACCCCGTTACTACAAAATGTTGTTTCTAAGAACCCTATCCTGCACAGTCACGCAAGCAAATATGTGTCAAAAGTCAATGTGCAAGAAAGAAGGCAACTTAAACGTGTGAATGTATTATTGCAGTTTCTTCCTGGGCCTAGCCCAGCCAACTGACACCCACTCTTCGGGCTTGAGTCAACTAAGCTATCTAAAAGCAACTTGCATACACGGATCACGTGCCTGGTCTCCCTCGAATTCTAAACCTGTGTTTAAATACTGACTACTGGGGTAGTCGGCAACACACCTTTCCACGTATGCCTGATGGCTGGTTGCACCCATGCATCCATTGGACACAGGACCGTTACCACCACAACACTGGCTTTCACTCCCCCGGCATTCCTCCATCCATCAAACACTTATAAAGCGCTCGGCTACCACCAACGGCGGAGTCCCCGCCCTAGAAGTAGCAGCGTGATCGGACCGAGGAAAGGGCCTAGTTAGGGCAAATCAAACGGCCATGTTTTCAATGCCTTCCTGAAAGTGGATTCCGATTCTGCTTTGAGCAGATGATCAGGCATGGAATTCCAAAGAACGGCTGTTCTTACTACGAAGGCTCGCCCACCAATCCTGGCTTTGACAAAGCGAGGAGTGTGGAGAAGCATCTGAGAGATGGATCGCTAGGTCCTAGTCTGGTTATATTTCTGAAGCTTCTGTTTCAGGTATCCTGGACCTTTATCTCTTGAGGCTCTATAGGCAAGGGACAGTGCCTTAAATTTTGTTCTCCTTTTCACTGGGAGCCAATGAAGGCTGCGCAAATTAGGAGAAACGTGGTGTCGGAGCGGCACATTTCTGATGAACCTCGCTGTGGCGTTCTGTACTGTCTTCAATCTCTGGGTAAGATAAGCAGGGAGAACCAGGTACAAGCTGTTAGCATAGTCCAGCTGAGATGTAATAAGGGCATGGACTATTGTATCCCGACAGTCCATCGGCAACAGGTGGAGGAATCTTCGCAAGGTTTTAAGTTTCCAAAAGCAAGCTCTGGAGACTTTACCAATCGGGGCCTTGCATGCTAATTTGGAATCGAATTTAAAGGCTAGGTTTGTGACAGAGGTGACTGGGAGGGGGGTTCAGCTGCGTCGGCCGCCAGCGATCTGCCCGTGGGGGTGAAGGTTGGTTAAAGAACATCACCTCCGTTTTGTCAGCATTTAATTTCAGGCAATTGTCTGTCGTCCAGAAGGCAATCTTGGTGAGGCAATGCCTGAAGCTGTCAAACGCTGCCTTGGCAGTGTCTTTGAATGAGAACACGAGCTGCGTTCTCACTCCACAGTGTTCCACTACAGTTGCCAAAGGGGCAAGATAAACATTAAACAGGGTGGGGCTCCACACCGAGCCCTGAGGTACTCCACATGCCATGGAGCAGGAAGAGGGGACATGAGGGCGCAGAAAGACCTGCGGAGACTGTGCATCCAGAATGAGCAGAACCAGTTCAAGATCATTCCCGATTCCTGGACATAAGATTTGTTTTCAGGTTCCTTTTCTCGATTTGTGTGCTTACATAAGTCACATTACTGGTTGTATTCAGGTTCCTTTCCCCTATGTATGCTCTCATTGATCACTTGACCGTCGGGAAAAGACTTACATGACTGTGTTCTGGGCACCTAATGATAGATTGTAGCACCTTTGACTACATGCACTTGCATTTTCTTTTAATTGGTTTCTATATTTTATTTTTCTATATTTTGGTGAGACACCTTGTTAATTTATTTTTAAGGGATGAAAAAAAAATTGTTGGACCCATGATGTCTGTTTTCCTATTACTGATGAGCATGCATTATGTAAAGTGCTAAAGTCTTTTTCCTATGTTTATAGTTAATGCAACAGTTTCTCTCTGGAGTATATGGAGCACACTGTCACAATGTTTCCCTAGCTTTGACAGAGACCGTTTGGTTGAAATGTGTCTGCAGTGAATAAAGAATCTTTTGGACCAACCTGGAGTGCGGGCTCTCCTTGCAGCGCGGTGGCTTTAGCAGGGGATTTCGGTATGCTTGATGGGTCCTGCGCCTATCTGCCCAGCACCGACCTCGAGAGGTTGATGTTTATCGGATCAAAGCAGGAATTTTCTTTCGCTGAGGTATCCGATTTCTGATTCCCGCCGCCTTTGGAGAACTGACGCTGATCTAGCTTCAGAAGCACGCATCAACTGGAGAGTTGATACTGTTCCGCGTCTCATCTCGGAGACAAGCGGCGGCTTGCAGCACACCGGGAAATGCATCCGACGCTTTATCTATCTTTCGCTGTTTCCTGTCACGGCAGAGGTTCCATCCGCAGTGTGGAATCCACTATGCGATTGAGGCGGCAGGTATTTGTCCTCGCTTCTATGAACCAGCACGTTTGTTTGGGACATTGAAACATTGTTAGTTTTTTAACCCCTTCAGCGTGGCACGGATTACCGCGCTGTGCTGAAGGGTTCATGCGCGGGTGGGGCCGTGACGGAGTGGTTCCGTCATCCGCACAGCGCGACCGACGTGCATGACGGAACCACTTCGTCACGCGCATCGAAGGGGTTAAGTGCCCGGAGAGAAACGTAGTGCATCCATTTCCAAAGTGGGTGCCGGCATAAGTGGAGCACTTCACGATGTGCGAGGCCATACGCAAGCGACAAGGCATCGCAAAAGACCTATTTAATGAGAAGGAAGATGTGAGGGGGCGAATATCATCAGCTGAAGCGCGGGTAATCGCAATGGCAATAAACTTTGAAACAAACACTGGGGGCTTATGAGAAGCTTCGCCATAAAAAAAAAATTATCGCAGCTGGGAAGTAATTTCGCTTGACAACTGCATAGAAGTGGGAAAAGTCTCGAGAGCTGTGCATCCTGATCACACCAACATATCAGGACCCACATCCAAGGCTTTTGGAAGAATGGTCAGCTCTGATGGCCTCTACATGCAAACGGATGCTGGGCCTGATCTCAAAATATGTGGCCATGGATTTGGAGCAGGTGACTGAGGATTTAAAGAACATGAAGGAAATGCTGCACAAACATCCATAGCAGAAGGATATACAGAACTTCTACAAAAAGATGGAGGGGAGACTCGCCAAGTACGAGGAGGAAATAAAGACTAAAAAGAAATGGAAGTTTACACGAGACAAGATAAATTATGCCTCAGGTCGCATCCTGACTTTTGGCAAAAAGTATGACATTGCCAGAAAAGAATTCAGGCGCACATATGCCCTCAGACAAGAGGCAGCAACATCAGAGTCTAGCTCCGATATCTCGGATTTGGACGAAAAGTAAATTGCATCTGGGAGTGGCCTTGCTCCATTTACAGCATTGGAGGAATATCTGTTTTTACGACAGAACCAGGGACCAAGACGAAAACCCCCAAAAGAAAAGGAAAACACAAAAGGAAAACCTGGAGGGGCAGAGGAGAAAAAGGAAACCGAGAAGCCAAGTGGGAAAGGAGTTCAGTACAGAAAGAGAAACAAGTGATGGGTGAGGCAACTTTTACAGTTATGAATTTATCCTCCCATACTCTTACTCCTGATGAACAATCACTGCTGGAATTGGGTCTCTCTTTCTGCCCTACAAACAATATTGCCTACTCATGCACCCGCATAGACATGTTTTTGTTTGCTATGAAACTCAAATTCCTAAAAATCCATACTTTGGAAGGGTCCAGGGGGATGTAAGAGGGCACTCAGATGGAGAATATCCCTACCCAATCTGACACGCCCTCTAATCTCCTATCCATTGGAGATATTGTGGGCTTGGCTCCCCTAAGGGAATTGGAACTAGGCAATAGGGATTGGCCCTCTGAGCAGGAACTCTTAAATATCCTGGACCTAGAGACTGACAGGAGAAGTCATAGTGATTTTAAACCGAAATCCAGATTTACACCCAACACCCCCCATGACAACATTGACTCTTTCCATGAGGCGGCGGTCCGTGACATTTGAACTGGGAGCTAGAAATACAAATCGTGCTGCTGCGAATCTACCTAAAAGCCAACAAGCAGCACTGGAATCCCTGAAACAAGCGACCTTTGTGATTAAGCCTTCCGACAAAGGGGGGAATGTAGTGCTGTGGGATGGCAAGAAATATATGGCTGAAGCCAAGAGACAGCTTGATTTTTCCGGCAGCTACACTAAGACCAATGCCGGCCAATCTGTTTCCACTATTGATTGTTTTCACAATATGCTTTCCAAATGACACACCCTTAGGCTTTTGAATCATGATGAACAACTGTTTTAACAGTTAAGAAATCTGTCACTCCCTGTTTTTATATGTTGCCCAAAGTCCATAAACACTGCACCAACCCACCAGGCAGGCTAATCATCTCAGCTAACGGCAGTCTCTTGGAGAATGCCTCAATTTATCTAGACTACTTCCTATTCCTTTATGTTTGCAGCTTACTCTATTACTGCCACAACAGTATGGGTTTTATATCCAAGGTCTCGGGCATCCCATGGCAATCAAACTATATCTTTTCCACAGTGGATGTCTTCTCACTGTACACGTGCATCCAGAACGATCTGGGCATTAAGGCTTGCAAACGTTTCTTTAGGGACAGACTCATAGCTACGTACGACCACACTAACATTTTACTTAAGGTGCTCCAGTTCTGTTTGGAAAACAACTATTTCCTGTTTGACATGCAGTGGTATAGGCAACTCACCAGGACTGCTTTGGGCAGTTGCTTCGCGCCGAGCTACGTCTGTATGTTCATGAGTTGTTGGGATTCTGAATGTGTCTGATCTGAGGGTTTTGATAAATGCACAAAACCTCTGGTCCTTTGGACCAGATACATTGATGATATTTTCTCATTTGGGATGGCCCTCAACTAGTCTTAGATGAGTTCCTGGATGCTATATCCGTCAATGAACTGAACCTTAAGTTCACGATAAAACCAACACGATTGATTTCCTGGATGTAGTAGTGGAAGTGCTTAATGACACCAAACAGACGAGCTTACAGAGAAAGAAGACTGCCGGCAACAGTATCCTTCATGCTAGAAGCCACCACCCGCCCAAGCTTAAATGCAGCATCCCCTATGGGGAACTCCTTAGAGCTAGGAGAAACTGTAGCTCATTGGAAGCTTACAAACTATAGGAAGGAAGGATGGTAGGGAAATTCCTGCAGAGAGGTTACACACGCAAGGTATTGGAAGATGCCAGACGTAAAGTTAGTAGAGTGAAGAGATAAACCTTACTTAAACCCAAATACCATACAGACACCAAACCTGAGATCAGGCTCATCACCACCCATAACTCTAACTGCAGTGAGGTACAAGCGATAGTCAGGAAACATTGGCATTTGGTCGGATTGGACCCCACCATTGTCAAACTGGTCAGCCGGAGCCTACATATCGCAGAAGCAACTCACTGAGAGACATGCTGGTACTTCCCTTGATTGAACTAGGCCAGGTGCAAAGCAGTACATGGTTGAGGGAAACTCCCTGGGTTCCACGAATGTGGTAGATGCAAAGAGTGCACCCACAGCACCAATGTCAAGGTTGTTCCCTTGACTAATGGCAAACACAAGATTAGGCCTTTCATCAACTGCAATAGTCATTTTGTAGTTTGTTTTGATTTGTGTGTGTGGTCTGAGATATGTGGGAAGCACGATCTCCGGTTATGAAATGAGTCCTGGAGAATCTCAAGGCCATTAGGAATAATGATGCGGCATATTCCATTGCCAGGTATTGTAACACCTTACATGGTTCCATTGATACTGGAAGTCTTAAAATCTCCTTTTTTGGAATTGACAGGGTTCAGTCTAAGACTCGAGGTGGCGATAGAGAAAAGGCACTCAGAAGACTAAGTCCTGATGCATAATCAGTGTCAACAGCAAACACCTGGGAGGCCTCAACCAGGATGAGGAGCTCAATGTCCATTTAGGATAGCAACCTCGCTGTATCTTCTAAACCCCCCTCTGTTTCTTTCTCTGGCCCCTTCATCCAGCTATTCCCAATCACTCGCTGCATACCCTCGCATTTGTTCACCACTCTTGGGTCGGGAGTTCTGAGACACTTGAGTCTGGCCCTTGCATACACTGATCATGTGCCTGGTCTCCCTATAATTCTGAACCTGTGTATAAATATTGACCTCTAGGGTAGTCGGCATCACATCTTTCCATGTATGCCTGATGGCTGGTTGCCCCCCCATGCATCCATTGGTCACAGGACCGTTTCCACCACAACACTGGCATTCACTCCCCCGGCATTCCTGGACATAATAAGATTTGTTTTCAGGTTCCTTTTCCCCATTTGTGTGCTTACTTTAGGCACATGACTAGTTGTATTCGGGTTCCTTTCCCCTATGTATGCTCTCATTGGTCACTTGACCGTCCGGAAAAGACTTACATGACTGTCTTCTGGGCACCTACTGATAGATTGTAGCACCTTTGACTACATGCACTTGCATTTTCTTTTAATGTATTTCTATATTTTATTTTTCCATATTTTGGTGAGACACCTTGTTAATTTATTTTTAAGGGATGAAATATTTTCTTGTTGGACCCATGGTCTGTTTTCCTATTACTGATGAGCAGGCATTATGTAAAGTGCTAAAATCTTTTTCCTATGTTTATAGTTAATGCAACAGTGTCTCTGGAGTTTATAGGGCACACTGTCCCAATGTTTCTCTAGCTTTGACAAAGACTGTTTGGTTGAAACCCGTCAGCAGTGAATAAAGAATCTTTTGGACTAACCTGGAGTGTGGGCTATCCTTGCAGCGTGGCGGCTTTAGTAGGGGATTTCGATATATATATATATATATATATATATATATCTGCTGGCGGTTGCCAGTAGATAGTTATAGTTAGGACCGTATTTCCATAGGAAATCCGCAACATTCTATTTGGAATAACTTTGGCGCCGGTTGACGAATCCTCGCGAATTTTTCAAAACTAATGGGGCGCTACGCTCCGCTCCTACCCTGAAAGTCTCGGGGGGGATTCGTCAAGCGGGGGCTGAGAAAAAAGGGGGGTCCCAAAACGCGTTTTCCCCATGCATTTTCCCATAGGACCTTTAGTCCGAGCTACAGCCCGAACGGCTGAACAGAATTACTTGAAATTGGGCAGAGAGGTAGTCCTCAGGTCAGGGATGTGCCTTTTGCAGGTCTGGTGTAAATCTGTTCAGTAGGTCCTGAGAAAATAGCATTTAAATCAATATATATATCTGTAAGCGCGCTCCGTTCGCTTACGGTAGGCTTACCGTACGCGTACGGTGCCGTGCGCGAGCTCAATTCTGATTGGTGGTTACAGGACTGTAAACATTCGAATCGGTCGAAATCAGAAAGTATCGGCCGCCATTTTCTGTCTCTCGCACTGAAAAACAAAGGTTGATAACATGAAAAGGGGGCAACGAAGAGAGTTGCAGACCCCCTAGCGTTCGTCAGGGGGTTCACGAAGGACCAAAAAGTATGAAAAATAAATGTAATAATTTTTAAAAAAAATCGCGGAGTGCGCGTACGGTAAGCTTACCGTACGCGTACGGTAAAAAAAAAAAAAAAAAAAAAAAAATTAACAATCACATTTAATATATAAATCTAAGGACCCCCAAGGGAGAAAAAAACAATTGATATTTTGTAAAAAATGGAGAGGCGTGCACGGTACGAAATGCGCAACGTGGGCGCTCAGTGCGCGAAGCGCACCGAGTGCCGCACCGTACGCGCAAAAATTAATACATAACTTAGCATTTAAAAAACCGTACAAATTCACTGAAAAAACCATAGGTTTCACACACGTTATAGTTAGGAATTAGCATTTAAAAAAACTTGCAAATTCACTTAAAAAAACCATAGGTTTCACACAATTTATAGTTAGCTGTACATTTTACTCGTAAAAAACCAATTAAATTCCACGTTATAGTTAGATCAGGTAACTATAACTTGCGCGACCGCAATGCACAATGTGTCATTTCAGATGTCATCATTGATGTCATGAGTGATGTCACTGACCAAGTCATAAGTGATGTAATATGTGACGTCATCAGCAGTGCATTGCGGTCGCGCAAGTTATAGTTACCTGATCTAACTATAACGTGGAATTTCATTGGTTTTTTACGAGTGAAATGTACAGCTCACTATAACTTGTGTGAAACCTATGGTTTTTTAAGTGAATTTGCAAGGTTTTTTAAATGCTAATTCCTAACTATAACGTGTGTGGAACCTATGGTTTTTTCAGTGAGTATATATATATATATATATATATATATATATATATATATATTAAAAAGGCAAGTGTGTGAAGCTAAATGCTCTCAAAGCCAACATTGATAACTTTGTAAAAGCAATGCAATTTTAAAACAATTTAGGTTGTTTAAAAACAGACCAAATAAAAAAGTTTCCACCACTAGAAACTGCCAGATTGTTTGTGTTCCAAGAGGTAGATGACACTTTGCTGTTCACAGCAACTGCAGACAATACTCCCTGAGGCACACCTTAAAGCAGATCCATTTACTGAACATGTTCATGTCCATTCCTTTTAGCGGCTGCTGAAGGAGGAACTGAAGCCAGTTTGGAATTCGCAGAGCCCTGATCTTATTCACCAGGATCAGAAGCATCCCAGAAGGGCTAGTAAAATTCATTTGGGAGTAACAGCAAACTCTAGGTGCATCATTACAAGTGAGCTGTTAGAGGACCCACCAGCACTTACATGTCCAATAGTTGAATCTGTTGTGTTTCTAAGAGTATGTCCAGGGCACACTCAAAGGTGCACTGCAGACAGTGTAATATGGGCTGCATGCAGTGTAGCCAGACAGGCCAAAAGGACAAGAACCAATGTTCAGTTTCTGAAGTAAGGGTTCACCAAAACACTATCATACGTTCACGACACAGGAGCAGACGTGGCAGTGCTACATCCATTTTGCCTAGTGCTGGTATATCTATTGCAGAGCAGAAAAAGTAAAAACGGTTCTGACAATCAGAAGATGGACTATGTGTGAATGATGGGATCACTCCAAAGACTGTCTGTAAGGTACTTACCAAACCAGAGCCTATGTGTTTGAAAAAATGGCTGCTACCCCCCCACAGTATTAGACCAGTTAAAAATGCAGTGCACCAATTCTCCAAAATGTAGTGGGGAAATTAGTGCTGAGTAGAGACTATATCTCTTAAGAGGGTCTTGTAACTTGAAGAACAAACATCTCTTTTGCAGATGTTAAGGCCATAGTCTTCTGGAACAGTAAAGCTTTCAGTCTGCTCAAAGCATCAAAGTGCACATTTGAAAGCTTTATCGAAGGCCAAAGCATTGCTTCCTTAACCACAGGCAGGTGGAAACAGTACTTGTGTGCAACAAGTCACAACTGCAGAAACCGTTCCCTGATAGGTAATACTCATCCATACAGCTTAGAGCTTTATGCACCCCTTTTTCCAGAATTGGCCACATTCTCTCCCACTCTCACTATATCCAATTCTCGATCTCCCCAGGACACAACCAACAACCTTCATACCCCCTCCAACACTCACCCTAGACAGTTGCATACGGGAAGGTCCCCACCTGCTCCCGCTTTGACATTCAATCTCTGCAACCAATCCATATGATGCCCACCGCAAACCTTGTGACGAAGACCCTATCCTTAGACCATCATTGACTAATTACCCAACAGACACTCCACCCGACCCACCCCCCTTCCCAAGGCAAACTCTAAGCATTCCACCCAGACTGTCTTCAATCTTAGTCCTAATGACATAGTCCTCCCCCATAGCGCTGCAATCGCCTCTCCCTCATACACAGCTCCCACAGCATTTCCCCCCCCCACCCTCAATGCGGGATGCACAGCTAACTATCTTTCACTGATTCTGAACCGACTGGAGCGTAAAGTCAGCTCTCTTGCAACCGATTTAGCGCATCTTAGACTTGATCTCTCAAACCAGGCCATCCTTGCCTGCTCTCACACTTCTGGAAGTCCTCTTACAGGTTATCCGGCTACCGTGCAATGCTCCTCTGGCCTATATTCCTCTATGCTGGCTGACCCACAGGCCCCAATGCTCATACTTCCCTCTATCCACTCTGGAAGTTGAGGCTCTTGGTGAATCCTACCTCCCAAAGACCAAGGATTTGGCCCAAATTCCTCCCTCTGCAATCCCAGTAATAGTGGGCATAAATAGAACCCTTGTAAATTCTAACTCACCTAGACCTCCTGCTCAATACAGCACCATCCATACCATAAAATCTGCTGTGGATAATCCCTGCCCCCTATCTTGCATGCTCGTCAACTGTAGATCAGAAGCACAACACGCTACAGATATCGCCAAACCCATTCTCAGTGAGGAAATTGATATGGCTTTCCTTACTGAAATGTGGCTCAATGAACACTCTACTGCCATACTTGACCTACTTACTCCTCCTGGGTAGTCCATCATTAGACATGACAGGACTGAAATAACAGGTGGAGATCTAGCCATATTCCACAAAGCTATAATCCTTCTTTCCATCCTAAAGAATTCTTAGAACTCGACTTTTGAATACCTCGACGTTTAACTGAAAGATCAAGGCTTCCCACCTATCAAACTTCACACCATCTACCACCCGCCTGGTGACCCCACCCTCTTCGCTGATGAGTTATCTGACCTACTTACTCTGTTCTCCTCTACTGACACTAAGGATGTGTTTTTGGGCGATTTTAACAGTCACTGGAACAATGCAGAAGACCCCACTGTCGGGCACCTCATAAACCTTCTTTTGATGAATGACCAAAAATCACTCTGCAATGATCCAACCCACATCAAAGGTGCTACTCTAGATGCTATTATCACTAGTAATGAACTGGTCTCTTTCAGTGCCATCATACCCATTGACTGGTCTAACATTATCTGATGCTGTTCAACATCAAGACCAGCACCAAACCTCACTCAGTCTTAATTAACAATGCTAAGCAGTGGACCAGAAACCTCAAACAAATCTCCCCTACGGATCTTGAATTTAAGATTGGTGAACAACTTCTACGTCTCCTGCACACTCAAAACGTAAATGTGCTCACGGCCCACTTCGACATGGCAATATGGACGTTCTTGACCAAGTTGCACCGCTCAAATTAAACAGCCAAAATCAATCCAATCAAAATCATGTTTTAACTCTGATCTCAACAACAAAAGAAGACCACTCAGACTCGCAGAAAGGACATGGAGACAAAACCCCTCGCCATTACATGTAACTCTCCTCAGAACTGCTAGGTTAGCATACAAGAAGCACATTTTCAGAGAAAAAGCCTCTTTCTTCTGCATACAACTTGACTCTGCTAAGAATAGGCCCTGGGAGCTCTTTAACATTGTCAAACGACAAACCACGTCTTCCTCCCCACACCAAATAATAGCTTCTAAAGAATGATGTGAAGAAATTGCCAGCTTCTTCACGGATAAAATTACTAAAATTGAGATTCTTCTCTCAAGTCACAACCCTATCTCCCCTGCTAACTAACCTCAATGATACTCCTCCCTCCACTGAAGTCCGACATCCCTAACTTGTCAGTAATCCATTAACCTCCAAATGGAACATACGACAACCTTTTGAACACCCAATTGTAAAACAACGGCAAGTGATCCAATTTCAATCTCATGACTGAACTAGAAGTCTTTAATATTATTGTGATATTAAAGCCAACTTCACAATAAAGATCCTCTCCCTGCAAAAATAGTACATTACCTAAACCATATCATAGCCCTGTGTCGGACAAAAATCATATATACTTCCCTCACCTCGGGTGTGTAGCGGATTCCCTCCAACTAGGTCAAATCTCACAAACCCTAGGGCAGACCCTAACGATCTCAACAACCTAAGACTTATCTCTAACCTACCGTGCCTTACTAAAATGCGTCTTCCAAAAACTCAGCAGGCTCATAGGTGAATACAACCTTCTGGACTCCTTCCTATCTGGTTTCAGGAAAGGCTGCAGCACAGGAACCGCATTGCTCGATATTGCAGATGACATCCATTGATACTTAAAAGAAGGGAGATGCTTTCCTACTTGATCTCTCAGTGGCTTTTGATACAGTCAATCACCCATCCTTACTGGAGCCACTAAAGTCACACTCTGGTTTTAATGACACAGTTTTGACATGGTTCACATCTTACCTACAACACAGATCACAACAAATCATGATCATTTAGTCTTTATTCGATTAAAAATCATAAAAGACACAGCATCAACAAATGTATAGCCACATCAATAAATTACATAAAACAATATTAAATACACCAAGACTAGTATAATAACAGTAAAACAATACAACAAATATTCACTCATAAATCCCAATAATAGCTATTAAGTTTGCAGATATTTCCTTCTTATAACCCAGCACGTGGACCAGAACTTTGCCACGGCAACTACAATGACCTCCTTGGTGTCACACTTGAGGATACGCAGAGCTGTTTGCGCAGAACTTATGCCTAGCTGTTTACACAGGGGCTTGATCCACTTCATGCGGGGTGCTCTGTATGCTGGGCAAACAAATAACACATGTGAAATAGTCTCAGGGATCCCTGGGCAACAGCGGCAGGAAGTATCCGAATTTAGACCCTGATTTTTGCCCCAACTTTTAATAAACATTTTTAAGGGTAAGCATCCAACTCTGAATTGATGGTACAACTTCCTGTCACCAATTCCAATAATAATGTCCCAATAGGGTTCCAATGAATAATCGACCTTATGGTCCATAAAGAGATCAGTTAATGAATCCCTGGTAATCTGGGCGTGAGACTTAAATTGGGACATCTCAACATACAGTCTCTTAAGCTCACTCTTCGATGGGAAGGGAGTCCCTTCTGGATCTAACCAAAGATGACCTAGATTCATAGCCATAAGGACAGCTCTGATGTTGTAGAGCCAAGGGATTTACGGGACTTATCCACCCCTATAAGATGTTTAAGAGCCAGAGCGTAAGGTGCTAACTCTGGGGTGGTCCACAAGCGTCTCCAGTACGCCAATGGTCTAAACCCTGCTATCTCTTCAAAAGACACACACCCCAAATCATGCAGCAATGGTTTAAGGGGTGTAGATTGGGGTAAACCAGTGAGAGATCGCAAAAACTTATTTTGGGCAAGTACCAGTGGTCCCAAGTTTTCAAAACCCCAGAGTTCCGCACCGTAAAGTATTGACGCTCTAACCTTCCCATGATACAACTTCATTACTGGAGCTATGGGTTTAGTTAAAGAGGATCTGTGTTCTTTTAGAAGGACTCCCGCCAATTGATTATGTTTAATTACCGAGAGATCCAACTGATGATTCCAATTAAGTCTCCGTCCCAGAGTCACCCCTAAGTATGCAAAAAAATCAGTTTGTTCAATAGGGGCATTATTCATTCTAAGTGTAGTACTGATTTTTTTCCTCCTATGAAGGACCATAAATTTTGTCTTCCCAACGTTAACCTCAAACTCATTTTCGCTGCAAAAGAGTTGGAAGCGATCCAGAGCACGTTGGAGGCCAGATTTAGTTTTGGACAATAAAAGAGTATCGTCCGCAAACATTAAAATCGGAATTCTTAACCCATCAAGTGTGGGGGCATCCGTGGGATAATCAGTAAAATATGGGACGACATTGTTAATAAAAAGGGAGAATAAGGTGGGAGCTAGCACGCACCCCTGGCGCACACCTTTAGCCACTTTAAAACTATTAGTAATCTCCCCTTGCCCTCCCCATCTCACACAGGCAGAGTTATTTCCATGGAGCCTTACAATAAACGATAAAATCTCTAATGGCATCCCAGCCCTTTCCAGGGATTCCCAAAGCTTATTTCGTGGAACCAGGTCAAAGGCGGATTTAAGGTCCACAAAAGCTGCATATAGGACACCGCCGCCCAGCACTACTGTATTCCAATACAGCATCATAAATCTGAAAACCTGGTCAATAGTGCTGACATGGCTCCGGAAACCCGCCTGGAAATTAGATAGTATATCATTTTCATCTATCCACTCTAATACCCGATTAAGTACAATTTTGGCCACCAGCTTCTGAGTTGTGTCAATCAGGCTGATAGGCCTGTAATTCGCTGGCAAGGCCCGATCACCCTGATACTAATCATTAGGTCATGTTTTGTAGATTGTAGTTTTTTACTAGGTCCTGAAGAATCACAGTCATTGTACTAGAAGCGAGAAACATGTTGACCACACCATTTGCACTCTAGCCCTGGTCCATTCCGGGAAACCATAGTTCCCATGAGCACCGGCTATCCCTGATTTTACTTGTGGCAGAGGACCATCAGAATAAAAATTGCTTTCCGGTACCTTAGGCCACATTTTATCCTCACCCAAACTATCTACTCTGTCCTGGCCCCTCACCCCCACTTCACCCATAGGCAGTTGGATAAAAGATCTCCGATAAAGAGCCCCTCTTAGAGGTGTAAAGAGCCCCTCTTAGAGGTGAGCCCGTTGGGCATTGCACCGCCTGCCCAACGTGGAGCATTGCCGATGATGAAGCATGACACTCGCAAGGGTCTGTGAGGCCATTATATCCAACAAATTGGATACCCAGGGGTTGTCCTCCATTGAGCACTAACCCTTTTTTCCTAGTGATCCTTTCCTCTTTCCTTTCCTAAGGAAGAGCCCAGTCATCTCTTTTTGTTGCTTTCATATCTGGGGCTATGACTGTGGCCGGACCTTCCATTCCCTTCTCTTGTGAATGGTAATTAATGCCCTACTGGATCACAATTGATCCTTGTCTTCCCCTACCTATTGTTACACTCCCATAGATCTACCCTTATTTCTAGGTGCAGGGGTGGCCAGTTTCCCAAAAGACAGGAAACCTGGCCTAAAGCGCATTTCCCTTGCCCAGGGTTCTTGAAGCATTATTATATCAGCCTCTTCTATAAAGGAAGACCAATCTTCAGAGTCAACTTTGGATCCTGAACCCGCTATGTTCCATGAGAGTATTTTAAGTATGCTGGACACAAGTAGACTAGGTGACCCCGAGTTATTAGCTCTCTCGGCGACAAGAATAACACTAGAGTCGTCATTGTCAACAACCGGGATCTCAGTAGAATCTTCCAAGATGGAGGGAGGCAGTTTAAGCTTCACAACTCCCCGCCCCTCCTTCAAATGTCAGTCACAATCTTCAAGCCCTGATAGCAGAGCGAACCGGTTGGTGGTAGGTACCCCCTGGGATCCTACCTGTGACACCCCTCTAACTCTTGTAAAAACACCCTGCTTTCTATAACTGAGTGAGAGTTTACTAGGGGGATTATAAAATGAGCTTAAGGGGCAAACAATGATATTGGTAGGAAAACAGCTCCCTGTGTTTGAACTTAAATAGTCCAATATCATACTGGCTACTTCAGATTTATTGAAATTAGCCACAACACAGTCTCCACTCTCTGTTTTGGCTGTCGAGCCCAACCAAGAACATCGCCTTGCCATTATAAGGTACCCGCTTATATCCCACTCCGGGCTTACTCTTTTTTTCATTTGAGTGTTGAGCCAATGCATCACCTTCAGCATCAGCTGATCAGTCGTTTCGCTTTGACCCTCTTGCACTGGGGGCACTTGTCTAAGTATTACCACCAGCGGGGCTGCTGCCGGGGGCAAAGCGAGATCTCCCGGCGCACGCCCATAAACAGATCTAGCTTGGCCCAAATTATTAGACAAACTTTCTTGGGCAATGTTTCCCATTAACCGGGGATGCCTGGCCTCAAAATCTGTGATAGTCCCTCTTGGACGATCATCCACAATTTTGGGGGGGGAGCTAGAAATAAACAGCGCTGATTCCCCTGACAAATTTGCAGAATCCGAACCCTTGTCTTGAGTACAATGAGCCATAGGACACAAATTAGAACCCTCCACTAGGTTACTCGAAGATGAAGAAGCAATGGAAGGGAGCGGAACAGAAGGGTTAGGCAAGGCAATTCCACTAAGTGGACTGGAATTAGAGGCAAGGGGAAACTCGGCAATAGTTTGAAGGCCCACCAATTTAACAGCCCCAGATGCTATCTTAGCCTTAGCGCAATGGTCACAAAGCAAAAATTTCTGCTCAATCTGAGCCAATTTATCCAAAAACGGATTCAACATGAGGGTTAACATTTCCTTTAATTTCGGTAAGAGGTACTCCTCATACCCACTAGGCCGATTAGGACTCAACAAGGGGGGATCTGAACCAGTAGTGGTCACATGAGGACTATCAGTTACCAAAAGAGAGGGAGAAGGCAATATATTAACATCAATGATTTTTGCGGACCTAGACATTTTTGCGGATTTTCCTGAATGAAGCATCCCCCCTCGCTTCCTTTTAGCATTAACAGGGTCCTTACATGGATTAAGTGGCACTGGCTTTTTTGTTGACTTAGACCTCGAGGGCAACATTTGGGCAGATGGTAAATCAGAATTAATAGGTAATGGGAATCTTGCATTTGGGCTGGGAACAATGTCCACATCCCCCGCACCAAAACGAGGAGAGTGCAACATGGTAGGAACACTAACTCCTAGGGATTGAGAAGCGAATTCTTCATTAATGGCAAGCACCCTATCGGGGGTTGTAGCAGTCGCTAAGGGGCCCAGGGACGATCTTCTATTCCCTTGGGGATCCAAGGATAGCCGCCTCTCAGTTACAATAATTTCCCGTTCTAACAGGGAAGCTGCCCTAACGATGAAATTATCCAAAGTCCCTGTAACACTCCCTCCCGGATTACATTTTGTGGATCTGCCATCCCTCAAATTCATGATTAGCAGGAATTGTTTAGCCAAGACTGGATATACAACACAGTATGAGGGACAAGAAATAAACCTAATTAATGTATCAAATTAGGAAACCAATGTGTCAAGATCTAACAAAGCGTACCGGAGGAGCTCTCTAACCATTCACATGTACAAGGGGGGGCCCAGCCCAGCCTCTACCGGACTCAAACGGGCCCGCCCTTGGCCCGGGCTTTGCCCGGCGGGGACGCGCAGCGGGAGCTGCGAGGAGTTTTTAAAGAGCTTGCCCCGTGTCAGCTGCGGCCAATTTGCAGCCTTGCTAAGCCTCCTGGGCAACAAAGTCCTCAGCAGTAGGAAATGCAGGGTAACAGGTCCAGAAATCAACAAAGCGGCTCCCGCAAATCAAATCAAGTCTTGCCTCTTGAAACCAACACCTGTCACTCTCAAAATCGCACAGTGACATCCTACATCATTCAACCAATCTTGGTTTAACTTCAACCATCTTAAATTAAGCCCCATCAAAATGTAATTCTGTTCCCCCCCCTCAGCCCCCCCCCCCCCCCAAAGTCCAAGGTTGGATCAGCAACCTGACAGCCCTATATCCAACTCGCCTAAATCCCTAGGCTTCACCCTGGATGAAAATTTGTCAATAAAGGATCATATCATAAAACTCCGCCAAAGGAGTGCTTTACATACTAAAACACCTCAAAATTAAACCATTCACTCCATTGGACGATTTCAAATGGGATGTGCAATCTCTGGGCCTCTCCAAACTTGACTACGGGAATGCTATACTCACAGGGACCTCGAAATCTCACCACGCCCCCCTCACATCAGTACTGAAATGGCAGCCCAGTATGAACACATCACACCTGCCCTCAAGTCCCTAAACTGGCTTCCCATAGAAGGGAGATGCATCTACAAGACTGCCTGCATCACCCACAATGCACTTCATGCACACTCCCCTGACTATTTAGATACCAAACTCACAAAAGTTGGAAGAACCAGACCCTTGAGAAGCTCCACCTTTCTTCTTGTCCCTCCTTAATTAAAAAGGGTAACTACCCGGCCTCGCTCTTTTTCAGGTAATGCTCCCAGCATTTGGAACTCCCAAGGGACCAACGATGCAACTCCTCCTTCCCGAGCTTCAAAAGAGACTTCAAAAGCCATCTCCTCAACAAATACTGAAACTCTTGTGCAAAGTGAACTCGGTTCAAATAGGTTCTCCTGTTCATTTCTAACTATGTTGATCAGTTGGCTGTTTT
Source organism: Triturus cristatus (assembly GCF_964204655.1). Lineage (NCBI taxonomy): Eukaryota > Metazoa > Chordata > Amphibia > Caudata > Salamandridae > Triturus > Triturus cristatus. The sequence continues at coordinate 41,090,368 of NC_140589.1, forward strand.
TCTTTCTTTGTATTTGCCTCTATTGTTCTTGATGTCCTTCTCTCCTTGGTCTCTAAATGTTCGAATGGACCTCAATTCAGCAATTCCACCCTTGTGTCCAAACAATTTTTTTTATGTGTACATATTTTGGTGTGCTCCTCTCGCCCTGCCTAACTATACTTCCCTTGGTAATATGTTATGTTTACTTGAACCTATGATTATTGCACATGATATGCTCTGTGACTTATTATTGCCTTGTTCTCGACTCTGTAAAGCGCTCTGATACCTCATGGTCTAGCTAGCACTATATAAAACCTTAAATAAATAAATACTCTGTTTCATGCCGCAACAACCTTGATCGTTCAACATCAAATAACTCCCATTAGAGAGTAATCTGAAAGTCGGATGGATCACAGATGCTGGAGTACCATTCAAATAGAAGGATAAATTAGCCATTGACGCATTGCACACACAAGTGAACTTTCCCTACATACCACCGAATTACTCAAGGTACTTTAGCAGTCAGTACCGAAAAGAAAACTTTAGTCTCCTTATTCCTATTGCATTGTTCGCCATAAGTTGGCAGGGTATGCTCAGACGTGAGTCCCTTCCTCACTTTGCCACTGAATTCAAGCAAGCCTGGCTGAAGACGGCTGAAATGCCAGAAACCGGTCCTAGGAAGCTTGTTTCCGGTCTAGGGAAGACATGGCTTGGCAGTTCAGGCTGGACTGTTCCCATGAGGCACAGGGTCAGACTGATTTGCATATGGCCATGTCTGAACTGGGGTGGCAGAGTGGGCTAAAAAACGGTGATGGATTAAACCCAGATCAGTTGACTGGAGGTGAGTGCTTGCAATGTTCAACACTCCGTCCATCATTTCCTTTGGTTTTTGCTTTGTTCGCCCTAAGTTGGCAGGGTATGCTCAGACGTGAGTTCCTTGCTCACTTTGCCACTGGATTCAAGCAAGCCTGGCTGAAGACGGCTGAAATGCCAGAAACCGGTCCTAGGAAGCTTGTTTCCGGTCCATGGAAGACATGGCTTGGCAGTTCGGGCTGGACTGTTCCCATGAGGCACAGGGTCAGACTGATTTGCATATGCCCATGTCTGAACTGGGGTGGCAGAGTGGGCTAAAGAACGGTGATGGATTAAACCCAGATCAGTTGACTGGGGGTGAGTGCTTGCAATGTTCAACACTCCGTCCATCATTTCCTTTGGTTTTTCCTTATTCCTACATCAGAATTTCAAAGGTAAAACCCATTACTTGTGTACATACCCATCTTTTAGTGCTTCATATCTGCCTACCTAATGGATTTGTAAACAGTATTGATATCTGTTAGCATATTTTTCTTTGTGGGTGATGGTGCAAGCTTATAAGATACTGGGCCAGTTCTATCGTAAACAGAAAAATAAGCAAACTTCTGTGCAGATGTTTTGAACAACCCCGTGGTGGTGTAGTGCATGATTCCCATCTTGTGTAATTAAATCCTGCACATTGAGTACTTGCTTTATGAAAGAAATGGTGACCAGAATATTGAAAGCAAAACATTTCATCATAATTAGTCATGCCTTCATACATTTCATCTGAGGAAAAAACAGTAGAATGCTCTAGATCTTCTTGCATTTCATTCACTGTATCAGTGTCCCAATCATCAGAGGTAGTACTATGGGTGATAGTCACTCAGAGAAATGTGAAATACATATGGTATTTGCAAAGGTTTAGTAGGGCCAAATCTATCATACGGTAACATAGCCCAAACGATTCAGTCACAAACCCGAACAGCAGAAATGTTCCCCAGGGACAGGCCGTTTTGCACTTTGTGTAATGAAGAATGAGGTGTTAAAACCAACTTCACCTGATGCACAGCAGAGCGTTCTGGGAGATAGTGTCCATTCAGAAGCAAGAAAAAGACTGTTGCAAAATCAATCCAAAGGACCAGGAGAAGCAATGAAATTGTAATCCAAAGGTATACCCTTGGAGGAACAAAGTAAGTCTTCTTTGTCCTAATTGCTAGGACGGGTGTAGCTTTGCAGAGCTTGATAACAGTCCATGCTTTATTTATGGTTGAATTAGACTTAAGGGTGAATGAATCCAAATCCTTCATCATTCTAGCAGGAGCAGGTAAAAGCTCAAAATCCCCTCATTTCCATCTGGGAACATAGGAAATCGAGATAGTGGAATCCTTTCCATACCTGGGACTACTATTCGATAAAAATCACTCCTGCAAGAGCCCTAGGTCTGGAAAGAAGCCTTCAAGCCATAAAGGGCTTTGCTAAGAAGTTTGGTGCAGGCCCATTGGATCCCATCAAAAAGATTTACCTTGCAAAAGCAAAATCTGCAGCAAAATATGGGTCAGGAGTATGGGGCATGACTCAGATTGGGAAACTACAGAGAATAGAAGATACATTTTTCAAAAACAGGGTGTCGCTTCCTCAGTCTTTTTCTAACTATATATTACATAGCGAACTGGGTTCACCCTATATAGTAGATTCAATTAGACTGGCCCCACTCCTGCTATGGATCTCAATCTGGCGCAGAACGACCGTTGATTTAATGCAGAGTATAATCAGCGACTGTATGAAATTAGAGCACTATAACAGAAGTGGTTGGCTCAGATATGTGGAGGCTGCCTGAGTGCAATCGGACATAGTGATTTATTTAGGGAACCAGTATCTTGTTGAAGAGTCTCTAGGCAGAAAATAATTGACCTGTTCATGAAGAGGGCAAATTTCAACCACAGGGAAAAAAACGGGCACCAAAAAGCGTCACTTTCATATGACCTGATTCCACAAAGAGCAGAGAAAAGATTCTCATATTTATCCAGTATTCCACTTAGACAGCATAGATTTATCCTGCTCCGCTTTCGCATGAACCTAATTCCTTTGATGCTAGGTTTCCCAGAGAACCAATACAAGCATGCAGATCTGACACTATGTCCTTGTGACAATCAGTCCCCCCCCAGTCAGACCTCCACCTGGTATTTTTTTGTAAACTTTACCTTCGAGAAAGAGGGGCTTTCGTTCTCCCAGTTTTACGGCGTCATAACTTTAATTACTGTAGGGTGGCATTGTACTTTTAAAAGTTCCTCTCAGATCCTTTTGTCTGTTTTTCTGTAGCCTCATTCCTGTGGGCCTGTCTTGGAAAAAGAATAATTTATGGCAGCTTGAGAAGTTAATGGATTAATCTCTGTAATTTGGATTTTACTATGGGTAAATGAGGCGCATTGGGCATATTTTAATATATCAGTGTTTATTATGTCAGGAAGGTTTTCTATTTGATGCATAATACTGTTCTTATTTTCTATATAATATGTTTGTAATGAACTTGTGCTTTTATGATCTCTAATAAGTGATCGAATAAAGATTTTAAGTAATAAGTCTTCTTCAGCAAAAGATTGAAAACACACAGTCTCATCCGGAAAGGTGGAGGTGCAGGTGGATAAGATGAATCCGAAAAGAAGTTGTCAAAGTAGCCAGAGGTAGTCCAATCTATTTTTGGCAGCTCTGCAGGTTGTGTGGAATTGGGAGATGTCTCAGACTGTAGTACATTGATGTAGACACCATCTGTGTCGGGTTTCAGAATTGAAATCTGTGTTTCTGTGCAAGTCGATTTGTAGAGTAGTTGGAACAGGTAGAAGAGATACTTTTTTGTTAGTTACTATCCCCAGCCAGGGAGAAGAAGCTTAATGGAAACTTCCTGTATGGTAGTGAGAGAAGGCAGGTAACTACCTAGAGCCCCCGAGGCCTACTGTGCAAAATCAACCACATAATGTGGCTTGATGAGATCAATTGAGATGAATCTTTTATTCATGCAACCAGCAAGGGATGGGAGAAGTACAATTCTGGTGCCTTTAACAACCAGGATAGGTACAGGCATTCTGTAGGATGGCCCGAATTTTTACTTGTCCACGATTTTCTCCCTGACCAGATCTCCAATTTTAGGAATCCAACCAGGAGTTGCTGATGCTTCCTTCACTTCTTCAGTGGCGGTGCGTTTTACTTGAATGTTGCTTTGTGTCCCAGAAACTGTTCAGTTCCTGTAAAACAGCCAAACGTTCATTGATTTCAAATGGTGTTTCATCCACCACTGTACTGGGACTGTCAAGGTCTGGGACCCGCATCCTAACCCCAAACAGGATCTCGTAGGAAGTCTGACCACCCAGGGTAGATTGTTGAAGACTCTCCAGACCCTATCTAGGTGATGGAACAACTGCGACCTAAGCCTAATACCCTAACTGTTAGAGACTACTATAAGTCCCGGTTTTTCTCACCTCCAAATTTCCCTTGGGATGATAGTGTGAAGAATATTGCAAGGTCACACCCAAACTTCCCATGGCATCTTTGTAAGCTTTAGAGACAAACGCCGGATCCTGGTTGGAATGGAATATGCCAACTGCATATGTCTCGATAAAGACTTCCAGATCTTTTATAACAGTTTGGGCATTAGCCAACTGCTGTGTCCAGACCCATATGAATCTAGAGCAGGAATCTACTGCAACCAAGATTTACTTGTAATCCCCATCTGATATTAAGGGGGTACAATGGTCCAAATAAACACAAGCGAGAGGCTAGTTTGAAATGGGTAGAGGTGCCTGTGTGGGCATGCTACAGTGAAACCTTTTATCTGCGGAAAGACTGCACATTTAAGAACAAGGTCATTGGTCTGTTTGTAAAGACCTGGCCATCAATAGCATTGCTGTAATAGTGACATTGTAGGCACTGCCCCTACATGTGCAGATTCAAGACCCTTGTACTGCTAGGATAAGACCTAACGTGATCTGAATTTGGCATTACTTTATCCCCCACTATGGGAATATGAGCAAATTGTATATTTTGCACACTTAATTGGTAGGGGTGCTTGAGTTGACAGCCTTACGGCAGGTGAGTGCCATTGTGTGCAGCGTTGACAGCTGTCATGATGTCTCCATCTGTTCTCATCTGGAACAAGTAATTACAGCAACAGCAGCAGTTTGCACTGTTGCTTTTGCGGCTTCATCGTCCATGGAATTCCGTGCAACATGTACGCCTACATGTTGGAACCTCAATGTGTGTTACTTGAGTCCATGGCAAGCACTCTTTCAGCTTAGCCATTTGTCCCCAAAGCATATTATGCTTTATTGAGCACCCTTTTGAATCCGTTCTAGTACTGTTAGTATTAACTGTAAGATGGGACACAATAATATAAATCATACGCAATGAGTATGGGGAATCCCGGATCCATATTCTCTAGTGCCAGAATTAGAGCTTTGAGTTCCGCTAGCTGTGCTGTGTAGTCAACGAGTGACTGCGTACTGGTTTTTTCAGGGTGGAATTCTCTAGCCTGTGTGTGAGCCTTCACAGCAGTGCACACCGCAGAGTATTGGTGCTTTGTCCCTACAGCAGGCTGGGCAGAACCATCCGTATAGATGATGTAATCATACTGATCGAGAGGCATGACTTCATTAGGCAGAGTATTCATGTTCATATTGCAGAAAAGCTTGTATTTGTAATGTAGGGTCTAACCTGTAGTCTACATCTGTTGCGGTGAGTGAGTTAGCCCATTGTATCCATCTTGGCTTCAATGCCTTTGTGTTCGGAGCGCTTGCTCTTGTGACGCCTCTAAGTTCCGCATGGGGTCATGACCATTATTTTTTTCACCTGAGCCAATTCTCTCTCTCTCACCACAGCAGTCTGTACTACCGTCAGTGTTTTTTCTGTGGGTGCAATACTTATTTCAGCATTGGTGTATAAATGCGATTTATATGCAAAGGGTACAATGTCACCTTCATTGAATATTACATGTATAATGTGAATCACCTGCAATTATACGGATCACCAGGTTTGTTGTGTTGAACATGTGTGAGTATTTTGAAGCTAGCATGTCTGCTTGTACTGAGCGTAAAATTTGTGTATGCTGAGTGTTCCAGTGTGTGCTTGGAAAATGTGGATTGATCAAGTCATAGAACGGTTTAACCAGTTCTGCATGATCCGGAATGTAAATTCTGCCAAAATTTAGGAATCCCAAAATGGATTGTAATCTCTTCAACGGAGCTGGAGGCCAGAAATGTGTATTGAGGCTTTTGGCATCACTTGGCAGCTCATATCCCAGGGACAGGACATTGAGGTGGGCACTTTTTTGTTTTTGAATTTAAATTTTTAGCCCATGTGAGAAAAGCCCAATACTATGTGGTCTACTCTTGTCGAGCACACTGAAAGGTCATCATCCGTCAAATATATATATTCGACATAGGACAATGACTGGTCATCAAAATGTTGTAAACATTCCGATACCTGTGCTGCGAACAAGTAGAAGGATACTTCGTTGTTAATTACTGTGCCCAGCTGGGGAGAGCGACAGAACTGTTTTTGAGAGCCCCACGTGCTAACTAGGGTCAAGTACCTGCTTTCAGGGGCTATATTTTAGCAGACAAAATCCATTTGAGATGTCTAGTGTGGTCTTGTATTTTTTGCCCACTGTTATTCATTAGTGGTGCTCAATCTGTGTTTTGTGCTACAAATGTGTGAGTAGCTGTGCTCAAGTGTCTGTAATCTAACATTAAACGATACAAACAGGTTTCATTATTGGATAAGGGATTAATCATAGAAGATGTGCAACTTTCTATTGCACCCTGGTATTCAAATCAATCAGGGGTTTATAATGCACTTCTACTCGCCCGTGAGGGTCTCAAGGCTTAGGGGGCTGCCGGTCCTTCTGGATGTGGAGGATCATTCGAAGAGCCAGGTCTTGAGGTTCTTCTTGTATTGGGTCAGCGACGCAGATTGCCTGAGGTGGAGGGGCAAGCAGTGCAAGGTCTTGGCAGTGAGGTAGGAGAATGAGCTTCCTCCGTTCGGTTCTGGTCTTATGGATCCTGGGGACGTAGGCTAGGTCGTGTTGGGCGGAACGGAGTTGACTGGCAGGTACATGGAATGTGAGTTGATGGTTCAGGTATGCTGCTCCTATTGTTGTGGAGGGCTTTTTAGGCATGTGTGTACAAGCTTAATATTATTGTTGACCAGGAGCCAGTGGAGTTGTCAGAAGTGTTGTGCGATGTGACTTGCAGCAGGGGAAGTAGAGGACCAGTCTGGCAGCGGCGTTTTGAACGTTCTGTAGTTTCTTGAGTTGTTTCTGGGTGATGGCGGCTTAGGGTGTGTTGCTGTAGTAGAGTCTGCTGGTGATGAGTGCGTGGGTGACTGTTTCAGGATTCTGTGGGGATCCATCTCAAGGTCTTTTGAAGCAGGCAGTGTGTGTAGAAGCAGGCTGAGGAAACTGCATTGATTTGGCAGTTCATTGTGAGTGATGAGTCCAGTATGATGCCAAGGTTGCGTGCATGGTCCGTAGGTGTAGGAAGGGGGGTCCCAGAGCGGCTGGTCACCAGGAGTCGTCCCAGTCTGAAGGGGTGGGGCAGAGGATGAGTACTTTGGTCTGATCCGAGATGAGCTTGAGGCAGCTGTCTTTGATACAGGTGTCCTACCTTCATTCCGCTGTGGAAGTTGGTTCTGGCGGTTGTGGGTTCGTTAGTGAGGGAGGGGATCGCTGTGTGTCAACGGCATAGGAGACTATGTTGAGTCCGTGTCTTCTGATGGTGTCTGCGAGAGGGTGCCATTTAGACGCTGAAGAGGGTGGGGCTCAGAGAGGAACCCTGGAGCACTCTGCAGCTGATCTCTGTAGGTTGAGAGAGGAACGGGGGAGTCTAACTCCCTGAGTCCGGCCAGTGGTGAAGGAGTGGATCCAGTCCTGTGCCTTGTCACGGATGCCGGCATCGTGAAGTCTCGTGATTAGGGTGTGGTGGGAAACTGTGTCTAAGGCGGCTGAGTAGTCCAGTAGGATGAGGGCTGTGGTCTCGCTCCTGTCAAGGAGTGAGTGGATGTCATCGGTGGTGGCAAGAAGTGCAGTCTCTGTGTTGTGGTTGCTTCGGAAGCCGGATTGGGAAGTGTCCAGGACGTGGTTTACTTCGATGAACTCTGAGAGTTGGGTGTTAATGGTCTTTAGGAAGACCTTGGCTGTGAAAGGGAGGAAGGAGATGGGTCTGAAATTCTTGAGGCCTGTCGGGGGGAGCGATGAGGGTGGTGGTTTGCTGTGGGTGTGGCGAAGGTGAGGGTCAAGCAGTGGTGGTCTGTCCGGGGGAGTTCGGTGGTGTGGCTGTAGCTGATGTTCCCGCTGGTGGAGAAAACTGGGCCAAGCGTGTGTCCAGCTCTGGAGGTTGGTCCGTTGACTAGCTGCTTGAGTTCGATGTTGGAGAGGTTCTACAGTAGGGATGCAGTGTTCTTGTTGCTGAGGTCTTATGTGGAAGTTGAGGTCTCCGAGTAGGATGTAGTCAGTGGATGCCAGAGCTTGGGGTGCGATGAGGTCTATGATGGCGTCAGTCAATGCTGGGGTGAGGGCCTGTAGATGAGGGTGCCACGGAGGGTGGTTTTGGGGTTCTGGAGCTGGAAGTGGAGATGTTCCATGGTCATAGTTTGGTCGGTAGAGTACGTGGTTAGTTGGAGGTTGTTCTTGTGGGCGATGCCTCCTCCTGGGCGGTTTGGGCAAACTTTGCTGGTGATTTTGTAGCCATCTGGGATTGTGAAGGCTAGTCCGGAGCAGGGGTTGTTCCAGTGAAAAAAGCAATGTCAGGAGAGGTGGAGTAGAAGAGGTCCCAGATTTCTGTGGCATGTTTGTGGAGGGATCACACGTTGAGGATTTAGTTGGCCTGGTCAGGTACGCTGTTGGTTGGCTGGGCAGCAAGAGGGGCTGGCGTGTTGGAGTGGGTGAAGATGTGGTTTCAGTTCCGGCAGGTGAAGGGTCCATGGGTCTTCTTCGGTGATACAGGGTGGCAGGCGGCATGGCGTCCATGGGTTGAGGGCAAGAAGGGTGCTGGTGATGTGGCAGTAGAAGGTACGAGAACCAGGGTGCCTGGCGCTGTGCGAGGTCCAGGACAGACGGTCTCGCCTTTTGCATGCCAGCTGCGCATAGTGTTGTGGGGAGGGCTGGACAACTGGGAGGCGGGAAAATGCGGGAAGGGAAAGGACACTGGAGGAGAGTGGGGCCGTAGGGGATCGCAGCAGTGACGAAGGAGAAAGTGGAAAAAAGGACAGAAAGCAAAGCCCAAAAAGGGCAGAGGCAGTCAAAGATAAAGGAGAGAGAGAGAAAAGCAAAAGAAAGACAGAAGGGCAGTCAAGCAGCAGAGCAGTGGAGCTCTACCACTGTACCACCAGGGATGAGGCGCAGGTAGGAGCCTGTGGGTGGAGCAGTGCCTCAAACTCCTTACCTCTGGGTCAGCAGCGGGGACAGCAGCAGCTACCAGACAGAGCTGCACTGTGAAAGGAGCAAGTCCACTAAAGGGTTAGTGCGAGAATTTCTCTAACTTTCTGTTTAGCCTCATTCTTAATGATATATTGTTCTTGGTGTTGTTGGGTCTACCTCATGGGTATTCCCATGAGGTATAACACAGGAGCTTGTGCTAATGCCCACTCTTTAGCGTATTAATGTTTTACTGAATCTGGGACGAGGTTATAGAAGGCTGGTAAAATTACCATTTCTCCCTCTGGGCAGTCCATGACAAACTCTGGGGGCCAATCATATTTGGCCAAGAGAATGTCATAGCCAAATGACAAGTTCTCCCAAAAGAGAACTTTAGTGGGTCGCTGTATGTCCATATCCAGCTGGAGTTGCATCTTGTATAAACTGTATGAGACACTCGCCCCTGTATGCGGTGTTTCACCCTGTATAGTCACTCGGCACTATTGCTGCTAGATAATCCATCGGGTTCCGGCTAGCTATCATGACTTCTGCCGCGCTGTCTAGCAAGGTCCTACTCCCTGATCAGAAGCAGCGCTCTCAATATCCGTAGCGTGCTTGACTTAGAGTCCAGCTACTTCTTTTTTTAATTGAGGTTTAGATGATTTGTATTTATCTTCCTTTTTTATTTTGTAGATAGATGAACGTTGAGTCCTTTGGTTTCATTTACTCCTCTGATCTGCGCTCTGACCGTCCACCTCTATCTGAGTGTTTTTCAGATTCCTCCTGAAAGGAATGAGAGGAATGTGTATCAGTACCCTGATACCTGTTAGGCGCTTTAATATTATCACAGTTACGCAGATCATAGTGCTTTTCAGTGGCCTCCTGTTGAGACCTACCGGGCGATCTAGTCTTTTCTTCATTCTTCTTACTGTCCCATTTCTTCGTGGAAGATTCGGGTGCTTGCTTTGAGTTATACTTTTCTGAATTTCTCTTTATTTCTGGTTACCAGGTCTCGCTCCCAAATTATCCCGACCTAGTGTTGCATAGGTGTCTTCGATAATTTATGGTAATTTGCGCTTCTGTTGTCCTGGAGCCAAATCCTTTAGCCACTGGCATATAGCCAACGGTGCTGTCCCTTTAAGGTGAATTAACATAATGGTGGATACTGCTGTAAAATTGCCCATCAGTTTCATCCCCAAATCCAGGGCAGGGCAGGGCCTGTGCTGTACTCATTCTGAATCTGATCCATCACATCTGACAAAACCGCTAATGAGTATGTATCAGGTGTTCTGGCATATACTGCTGCAAAAACTGTACCCCCAGTGGTGTAGACCTCTACTAGGGGAGCCATCCCCATCGGCAAGCATATTAATGGAATCTTTTTTTTTTCCCGCTGGGGTCCAGTATGGGGAAACACTGCTTCAAGCTGGGTTTTTTTTGTGTGCAATCCAGAACGTAATTTCCTCCCGTTTGATGGGAACCTTAGTCATGACTGCATGTATCGTTTGTGGACTGATGCCTGTTGTAGCTAATTGTGGTTTTGCAGCTTGAGCAGCCCTCACAGGATTTATTGTTAATGTTTGCTTAATGAACTGTGTCAGGCACCTATATATTGTTACTAGACTTTTGAACAATCTACGTACTTGTGCTGTCATATCAACCGTCAGGATGTGGTGTGTAACTGACTAAGGTTGGCCACGTTGCTCCCTCATTGCTAAGTGGACTTCATTTGTTGTGGATGGTAGGGCTCCTTTAAGCCAATTTTGAGGTTACTGGTATGTTAGTGATATTTCTAATTCTTTGTAAGCTGTATAGCTATTTGGAACTTCAGCTGCAGTGTAAGTCCGAAACACCCTTGTTGTGTTGTCTGCTGCTGGGAATGTAATCCATGAATAGAATAACTCTGTCCTAAAAGCTTCGTGAGCCTCAACCATGGAGGTAACATCTCCCATAAGCGCAAGACCATATTGTAGCAGCTTTTTAGAAGGCAGATGTTTGCAATTCTCCGCTATAAGTTCAGCCATAAGAATAAGTGGAATTCAGAGATGGTATCACAATGGGATACTCCTTTGAAAGGTTAAAGCTTGAACAGCCTATACATAGGGGTTTCCTACTCGGCTGAGGAGGATATTCCCTACTACAACTGATTTCTCCTGTTAAGAGGTGTTAGAAATGGGATCTCTAGTTGGCTAAGGCTTGCGCCAAAGCCAGGCAGAGACCACCACTCTAGTCAGGGCAAAGGAGTTACACACCAAAGATCACCCCTGCTCACCCCCTTGGCAGCTTGGCACGAGCAGTCAGGCTTATCCCAGTGGCAATGTGTAAAGCGTTTGCGCAATACACAGACAGCAACAACATACTAGGCACACCACAAAAAGGAACTCCACACAAGGTTATATATAAAAATAGCCTTTGTATTGTCATAAAATACAATAGGATAGTAAACACACAATAAACACTGTGCCAACTGGCACTGGGCAATATTTACAGGGGACTGTATACACATGACAGGGCCACTTGGACCACTGTCAGAACCATCACTCAGTAAAGATAGTAAAATGTAGAACATATAATAAACGTAGAACACAGCCAGTATTTACTGGCAAACACTATACTCCGCATCATCCTGTAACATAAATCATATCATGCACAGTATCCTATCAGGCGAGAAATATATTCTGCGCCAACCTCACAAGCCTAAACATAGTAGACCATAACCTCCTAAGCATAACTCACATTAGGGGCATAACTCACAGCATACACCACTGTAGAGAATAACTCCAACATAAACACTGTATGTAAAACCTCATAATCATCAAACCACATCTAGAGGCATAAATCAGGGTGTGTAAATCATACTATATAAATTACATTTCCTAGCACCACATAAATCACATTCGGGCCTGGCGCCCTATTAACCTCACAGTCCCCCTGGCAAACTGGCCATCTCAAAAGGGGCTCAAATGCCTTATGTCCAAAGGTCCGGGCACGCTGCCAATGCAGCAGAAGTCAAGGGTGCGCAATTTGTGCAGACCTAAACGTTGCAGCTGCCCACTTCTTGCTGGGCAGCTGGGAATATCAAATGAGGGCATACACGGAGCAGCTGGCACTAAGTGCTGTGCAGCTGTGAATGAAGAAAAGGCCTGGGCACTCAATGTGCCCTCTGGACAAGTAGGTAGGAACGTTGCAGATGCCCGCGCTGGTGCGGCGCAGCTGGGAATAAAGCAAATGGGCCCTGGCACATCTGTGCCCTCGGGCTGGCACCACAACTGTGCCAAGAACCGTCCCCCAAACCCCATTCTGGGACTTCAAGTAAAAGTATGCTAATCGTTGCAGCTGCCCACTGTCTGGCGGGGCAGCTGAGAAACATGGCCCAAAATGGAGGAAGGTACGGGCAAGCAAGGGCCCCTCTGGGCCCTTTAACAATAATTATGTCCGAAAAAGAAATGGTCCCCTACGTTGGAGCAACCCTATCGGGCGGGGGCTGGTCAGGGAAAGGGATGCTGCTGCGCTTATGGGGCTCTCTCCACTCACCGGAGCCCCGCCTCACCATGTGCCATGCTTCACCCGGTCCCCCTCCTCAGGACCAGGACTTTGAGATCGAGTCCGCGAGGCTCCGGACGTCCCGTTTCTGGCTGCAGGCTCTGCCCCAGGTCAGGCAGATGTGCCTGACTTCCTGGTCGCCCTGCTGCAGCCGGGACAAGTTTCCTTTGGCGGCGATGAGGGATAGGCTCCCTCGAAATTCAACATACAAAGCGAGGTGGGCACCCGTAAAGAAAATAAATCAGAAATGCGGCAATACCGCAGGGTGGGCTCCCGCTGGAAATAATAAAGTAAATCAAATGCGGCCATGACGCGGGGTTGACACCCGCTATGAAATCAGCCGAAGCGGGGGAATCCCTACGTCGGGATTCCTTCAAAAATGATCGCAGCTCCGCGCTGCAGGCTGAAAAGAGAGGCGCTCGGTGAAATAAGGGAAGCGCTCTGTAATAAAAATAAAGCACTTCTCAGCAGATTACAGATATAGCGCTTTTAAGAAATAAGCAGAAAGCGCTCACAACGATAAAAGTACAACACTCCCAAAGCGCTAAAATCAAAGTCCATGGAAAAATAAAGCACTTCTTTAGAATCTTCTTCAGAATTAAGGCAAAGTTCCAGGGGGCGGGGCAGTGCAGGGCCCAGGGAGGCAGCACTCCTGGCCATTCCTCCTGGGCCCCAGCAGCAGCATAGCCCCAGCTAGGTCGGGAACAGCAACAGAGTACAGAACTGAACATTTTCATGGAGTCACAGCCCCTATATTTATACTAACATTTCCTTTGTGTCACAGCACAAGGCTTGGGGATACCAGTCAGGACTGGTTTAGGGGGGCTTTGGAGCACTGTGTTTTGCCAAGCTCCTCTTCCCCTTTGTCAGGTGGGGGCTCAGTGATCAGACACACCACAGGGGACGGAGCCAGCATTGTGGAGGGAAGGCACAGCCCTATTCAAGTCCCAGGTGCAACTCCCCCCTCCCATCTGCATGCAGATCTCTCTATCCATCACTGGGCTGACTCACTCTGTCTCCTGGAGCCCCCACACCCCTCAGCACCTGTCACTCACAAGCCAGACATAAAATTCACATCAGGCAGGCGGACACATAGCACACAGAAATGCCAACTTCTAAAAGTGGCATTTCTCCAACAGTCACCACGAATCTGCGCACATCATTGCGCAGCATTTATCCTCACGAGTTCATACATACTAAACTCGACCCTACACTCCTCTCATACCAGTAATTACCATGGACACACTTATCCCCCATGCATTCCTATGGGAGGGCAGGCCAATCTCACCACATGCACACAGAGAGCGCACACACTTTACACTGGGCCACAGTGCTAAAGTGCCCAGAGGCCTAAAACCACTACCACCATGTCAGAGCTTAAGGCAAAAAGTTCAGGGGTGAACCTGCCAAAGAGGGCCAAGTCCAACACAACCCCCTTCCAACCAAAACGCAGGGCAGACCAATCACCACTGTGATGGGCTTCCCTGCTTGGAGCGATGGAACACAGACGCGGGCCCGCACTGCAGGGACACCCTCCGGTTCTACGCCACTCTGAACCCACCTGGTTCCCTCTGAAAAAGAACTCTCGGGCCCAACTAGGCTACCTCACTGGTACTCCCTAGTTGTCCATGGCCAGGACCAAGCCCTAGGCCATCCAGATACCACTGGTCCTTGCCAATCCACAGAGTGGGGGGCAGTAACCCCTGGCATCCAATAGCCATTCTCCACTCTCCCTCTCAGTGTAGTTCCAAACTACCACTGATCCTTCAACCTAGGGTCCACACCCTCTGGCTGACCAGAGGTCACGAGCGAAGCGTCTCCTCACCCTACCTCTACTTCCGGGATTCTGCACCCTCGCAGGGGAAGCACCCACCAGAACACAACTCTCCCATCAGTTCAGGACCTCTCTCCATCAACTGGTCTACCACCTGGGATCCACACTCCCCAGATGCACCGGGGTCAGAGGAGAGAACTCTCTCCCTCTGCACCCCCTTCCAGAGTTCTGCACCCTCCCACTGTAGAGCAGGGTCCCTTCACTTAAGATGGGCCCCACCTGCTCTCAGGGTAGTACTACCACATTCAGCCAGGGACCCTAAAGATCACGGCTAGGCATGCACCCCCCTTCTGGGAAACACAGGGTCTCTTCACTTAAGGGGGGCCCCCCCTGTGTTCACAGGGGTACCCCTAGAAGGCAAACTGGCCAGGACACTGATTACAGCCGCCCTGCCGTCCAGGTCAGGAAACACCTGCTCCTGGCTCCTCAACCCTGGGACGCAACCCTTTGGTCAGATGCCTGGCGAAACAGGATTTCCTGAGGGTGACACATACCTAATGTATAGTGTGACAGTCTGCCTGGCGCAGAGCTCACAACCTCCTGTCCATCTGACAGTGCGTGAAGATGCCCCAGAGCAGAAGTGGCATCACCATGGCCAATCATTGGTTGCTCAGCCCTTCTGGCTGGCCCCTGACCCAATGGTTCTTCCACCAGGGACTCTTTCCTCCTCTCACCCCTCAATCTGGATTTCAGCACCCTCCACTTAGGAGTGGCATTGCCAGACACTAGAACTGATGGAGGCCTGATTACAGACACTCCCAGCTCACCTAACAAGGGAGATCCCCCTCGAAGAACGGTCCCACAGGACAGACCAGGCTCCTTACCTGGTGTTCCCTCTAAGAACCATTCAGTACTGGAGACTCGGGTGCGGGCACTTTGGGACACAGCCCAATCTCACTCCTTGTCCTGCAAGACAGGATGCAAGTCCCTACGACCTCCTCATTATAAGGTCACCTAGCTGGGCTACCCTGAACCACTTCCACCACTCTGGGTTGGAAGACACCTGCACCATTCTTCTAGTATCCCTCCCCAATGAAAGCTCCCTAGAATCAAAGAACTTACACACACTCCAACGGAAAACAATTACAGGGCAAATTCTCTCTCTCAAAACAGATTGAAGAGCCCTTTAACACCATTTACCGTGCTAACCAATCACCCAAACATCCAGTGCATCACAACATTCATCCACACTCCCCCCACAAGACTGGTGAGACAGCATCTTACTGCGCCTGAAACACAACCTGTCCCCCTCTTAACCGGGAACCAGGTACCATACTCTGGGAACTGGGAATGGAACTTCCTGCACTGGACTACATATTGCTGCTACCACTGGATCCCACCGTTACTGGGGATTCCACAAAACTAACACTGCACTTAGGGGATAATCTACCCTCCCGAGCTAGTTACTCTATGACAATTAAGTTACCACTGTAGGCCAACCCTAGAAATGGCAGACAGTACAGGGGCAGTACAAAGCTCCTTTAGCTTCAGGCCAACCCAAGTAATAGCAGACAGTGCAGGGGCAGTAACAACTCCTTTAGCTTGCGCTGCAGGTCAACCCCATAAGTAGCAGTCTGCACAAGGGCAGTACAATACTCCTTCAGCTTCAGGCCAACCCCATAAATAGCAGTCTGCACAAGGACAGTCACTCCTCCAGATTCTCTGGTTTCTGTCCTTGGCCGGACCCCCAACTCATTGTGCGACATAAAACACATTTAAAAAGAAATGCCATTTGAAACCAACTCGGAGACAATAATCCCCATCATGTGACTATCTAAAATGCAGAGCCTGTAGTGCAACCAGTTGTCGCTGCAGTATTGAGCAAACGCAAGTCCTATCCTCACCGCTGCCAACCAATGTTAGAAATGGGATCTCTGGTTGGCTAAGGCTTGCGCCAAAGCCAGGGAGAGACCACCACTCTAGTCAGGGCAAGGGAGTTACATGCCAAAGATAACCCCTGCTCACCCCCTTGGTAGCTTGGCACGAGCAGTCAGGCTTATCCCGTTGGCAATGTGTAAAGCGTTTGCACAACACACACACAGCAACAACATACTAGGCACACCACAAAAAGGAACTCCACACAAGGTTATATATAAAAATAGCCTTTGTATTATCATAAAATACGTTAGGATAGTAAACACACAATATACACTGTGCCAACTGGCACTGGGAAATATTTACAGGGGATTATATACACATGACAGGGCCACATGGACCACTGTCAGAACCATCACTTAGTAAAGATAGTAAAAGTAAGACATCGTAAACGTAGAACACAACCAGTAATTACTGGCAAACGCTATACTCAGCATCATCCTGTAACATAAATCATATCATGCACAGTATCCTATCAGGAGAGAAATATATTCTGCGCCAACCTCACAAGCCTAAACATAGTAGACCATAACCTCCTAAGCATAACTCACATTAGGGGCATAACTCACAGCATACACCACTGTAGAGAATAACTCCAACATAAACACTGTATGTAAAACCTCATAATCATCAAACCACATCTAGAGGCATAAATCAGGGTGCGTAAATCATACTATATAAATTACATTTCCTAGCACCACATAAATCACATTAGGGTCTGGCGCCCTATTAACCTCACAGTCCCCCTGGCCAACTAGCCATCTCAAAAGGGGCTCAAATGCCTTATGTCCAAAAGTCCGGGCGCGCTGCCAATGCAGCAGAAGTCAAAGGTGCGCAATTTGCGCAGACCTAAACGTTGCAGCTGCCCACTACTTGCTGGGCAGCTGGGAATATCAAATGAGGGCCTAAACGGAGCAGCTGGCACTAAGTGCTGCGCAGCTGTGAATGAAGGAAAATTCTGGGCACTCAATGTGCCCTCTGGACAAGTAGGTAGGAACGTTGCAGCTGCCCGTGCTGATGCGGCACTGTTGGGAATAAAGCAAATGGGCCCTGGCACATCTGTGCCCTCGGGCCGGCACCACAGCTGTGCCAAGAACTGTCCCCCAAGCCCCATTCTGGGACGTCAAGTTAAAGTATGCTAATCGTTGCAGCTGCCCATTGTCTGGCAGGCAGCTGAGAAACATGGCCCAAAATGGAGGAAGGTACGGGCAAGCACGGGCCCCTCTGGGCCCTTTAACAATAATTATGCCCGAAAAAGAAATGGTCCCTAACGTTGGAGCAGCACCCTATCAGGCGGGGGCCGCTCAGGGAAAGGGATCCACCACTGTGCCTCAAAAAAAGGCACCACCCACCTGGAGCCCTCACTCACCGGTTTACAGGCTCCCCGGCGTCTCTCCCTTGGATGCGATGGGGGCAGGCACAGACAATGTGCCTCGGACCCCCTCTGCTGGAAACACCACATGCTGCTGCGCTTGCAGGGCTCTCTCCACTCACGGGAGCCCCGCCTCACCATGCGCCATGCTCTACCTGGTCCCCCTCCTCCGGACCGGGACTTTGAGATCGAGTCCACGAGGCTCCGGACTTCCCATTTCCGGCCGCTGTTTCCGCCCCAGGTCAGGCAGTCGTGCCTGACTTCCTGGTCGCGCTGCTGTGGCCGGGACAAGATTCCTTCGGCAGTGATGAGGGGTAGGCTCCCTCGAAATTCAACATATAAAGCCGGGGAGGAGGGCACCCGTAAAGAAAATAAATCAGAAATGTGGCAATACCGCGGGGTGGGCTCCCACTGGAAATAATGAAGTAAATCAAATGCGGCCAGGACGCGGGGTGGGCACCCGCTATGAAATCAGCCGAAGCGGAGGAACCCCTACCTCGGAATTCCCTCAAAAATGATCGCAGCTCCGCGCTGCAGGCTGAAAAGAGAAGCGTTCGGTGAAATAAGGGAAGCGCTTTGTAATAAAAAATAAAGCGCTTCTCAGCAGATTACAGATATAGCGCTTTTAAGAAATAAGCAGAAAGCGCTCACAAGGATAAAAGTACAGAACTCCCAAAGCGCTATATTCCAAGTGCAGGGAAAAATAAAGCGCTTCTTTAGAATCTTCTTCAGAATGAAGGCAAAGTTCCAGGGGGCAATGCAGGGCCCAGGGAGGCAGCCATCATGGCCCTTCCTCCTGGGCCCCAGCAGCAGCACAGCCCCAGCAAGGTCAGGAACAGCAACAAAGAACTTAACATTTTCATGGGGTCACAGCCCCTATATTTATATTAACATTTCCTTTGTGTCACAGCACAGGGGATACCAGTCAGGACTGGTTTAGGGGGGCTTTTAAGCACTTTGTTTTGCCAAGCACCTCTTCCCTTTTGTCAGGTGGGGGCTCAGTGATCGGACACACCACAGGGGGTGGAGCCAGCATTCTGGAGGGAAGGCACAGCCCTATTCAGGTCCCAGGTGCAACTCCTCCCTCCCATCTGCATGCATATCTCTCTATCCATCAGTGGGCTGACTCATCCTGTCTCCTGGAGCCACCCACACCCCTCAGCACCTGTCACTCACAAGCTAGACATGCAATTCACATCGGGCAGACAGACACATAGCACACACAAATGCCAACTTCTAAAAGTGCCATTTCACCAGTCACCATAAATCTGCGCACACCATTGCGCAGCATTTATCTTCACGAGTTCATACATACTAAACTCGACCCTGCACTCCTTTCATACCAGGAATTACCATGGACACACTTATCCCCCATGCATTCCTATGGGAGGGCAGGCCAATCTCACCACACGCACTCAGAGAGCGCACACACTTTACACTGGGCCACAGTGCTAAAGTGCCCAGAGGCCTAAAACCACTACCACCATGTCAGAGCTTAAGACAAAAAGTTCAGGGGTGAACCTGCCAAAAAGGGCCAAATCCAACAAGAGGTGAGTAGAGGTCTTTGGGTATGCGAAAGAGAACTACTCAGGCGATTCATTAAGTAAGAACCCAAGCTACTAACTGTGGCGCCATGTCGTACGGCTTCTACTTTCTCATTTGTTGGACAACATAAACGTTGGGAATTGTACCAGACTGATTCTGTGCACGTTCTCAGGATATGGTGGCCTATAGTCGTGCTAGCTCTCAGTGTACCATATGAACCCCCTCAAACGAAAGAAGGTAACAAATGGATTGTGCAAACTCAGAACATGACAGCACTTACTCCCCACGGAATCATGGTAACAGATCTAGAACCTTTCCGGTCAGTCACTCGTGCATACACAAAGAGATGCAAGAAATACACTAGAAGGTGTTTCAATATTTATTGAAGCATTGTGATTCTTGTATAGAATATGTGCACTGCAATTATCAACCGAAGGAAAAGGAATGGTGTGATTAGCATTATAAGAATAGTGAAAAAAATTTTACAATTCCACCATGGTGCTAGAGCAGGGTATATATGCGGTCATATAAGTAATGTGTATAGTGAACTCCTACTATGCGCTCCCTAACCTAGTTCCCTGGGGTGGGTGAGCTGCCAAAATTCCTTACTGGATGATCGAGCTCCCCATTACCTGTGGGTAGGAGTTTTCAGGTCTCCGTCTGGTCACAAGTTGGACATCCCTCCTCACAGAGGGAAAATCAATTTTTATTTTATTTTGATATGGAACTCCAACGTTGGTCGACAAAAGAACACAAATAGATTAAAAAGATACTTTATATACAATACAAGATTCTTCAATTTTCAACCTTCAGATATTACAACGTACAAAATGGAATTAAAAATTACCTAATAGGGGAGGAGCCTAGCGCGCATCCAAGATGGTCGCGTGAGCACAGGGCTCCCCGGACCCTTGCTGCTCCTCGGAATTTATCCTGAGAATATCCTGATGTGGTTTATGGAATCTGGCAGATGAAGACCGGCTGAGCACGTATCTCTTTTCAGAACTCGAATCGGACCTGGGAATCCTGAGTTGTCGTCGTTCGAACTTTTGGGATCCACCCGACGGAGGTGCCCGGGGCGAAGGTGAACCGTGGAGCCGTGTCGTAATTGAACAACAGCGGCTGCAGTGCGGTGCCAGTGGCCGCTCTACCACTTTCGGTTTCACTTTCGGACTTCAGGGGGCTGGCCTGCGAATGTACTTGATGTGGCGGGGTGTTTCCTTGGCCTCTGCGCGAGGCCTTGTCTCCACCTGCCACTAGTGTGCCCATCGTCTTGGGTCCCCCCGCACCGCTATATTGTGGTCCCTGGTGAGGCGCTGGTCTGCGGTGCCGGTGCCCCTACGACTCTTGATCGGCGGTCCCCTTCGGTGTCCGTGACCACATGGGGGGCAAGGGGGGCCCCGAGGGGCGTAAGACTAAGGCCTCCCTCCGCGGGGGACCGGTCCAGGCCAACAACATGGACCGCTACACTCAGGGCAGAGGGTCCCCTGGAGCGATCGGCCCCCCCCCGGATGCCATCGGTGGTGGCACGACCGCCTCTCCGGACCTTTCCCTGCAGGACATCATGGGCGCCATTGATGGCATCAGGGAAACCATCGCCACGCAATACGAGGCCCTGGCCCGTAAAATCGACACGGTGGCAATCGATGTCACCTTAATTCGGGCAGATCTCTCCAAAACTAACGAGAGGGTTCAGGCTCTTGATGTGCGGACCTCCACCCTTGGTGCGGATGTGTCGGACCTGCAGGCCGCGCTTGGTGACATTAAGGCGGTCAACGATCAGATGGCCCGGCGGCTGGAGGACTTTGAGGGACGGGCCCGACGCAACAACATCCGTGTCATAGGCGTACCGGAGTCCTCCGACAACCGCCCGGTTGACCTCCTGGTCGAGGAACTCATCCTCCAACAGTTGGCCCCTGCAGGCCTAAGTAAGTTCTTTGCCGTGGAGCGGGCCCATCGAGTTCCGGGCGGTCGGCCACGGCCGGGGGCCCCCCCCGAGGCCTATCGTGGCCAAACTGTTCCACTATAGAGACCGAGATGCGATTCTGCAGGCCTCACGGGTCCACGGCCCGGTTCGTCATGAGAACTCATCCATTAACTTTTATCCGGACTTTACCCAACTTGTCCAGAAACAGCGGATGGGATTCCAGGGGGTGAAGCGTTGTCTCCGTGAACTGGGCCTAAAGTACTCTATGCTCTACCCTGCAAAACTCCGAGTGGAACATGAGGATCGGACTGCCTTTTTTGACTCTCCTGTGGCCGTGAGTGACTGGCTGGACTCGCTGCCGGACAGAGGTGACCGTCCCGGGCCCTCTGCAGGCGCCGAAGGTGACGGGTCCCCTTTGGAGTGACTTTTGGTCCTTGATTTTGCCATTTTGCATTGTTCAGCTGGGTTTTACTTCTTTTGTTCATTTTGTCTCACTAGGACCTGTGTGGGGGGCGGGCGGGGACGGGTCCCTTTCCTCCTCCGGGGTCTTTTCGTAGAATGGGGTTAGTAGGGCGACAGGCACACTGCAAGTTGGGGGGGTTTTCTGGCCCGCAGGGGTGCAGGGTGGGGGAGTTGGATTTGGGGGGGTTTGGGGGGAGGGAGGGGTTGTATTGCTGTGGGTTTTTTGTTCGCAGGGCGAGGTATTGATTTTTGTCCAGATTTGGGAACTGTGCTACTGACTGGGGGGCCTTTGATCTATTGGAGGGGATGGGGGGGGACGGGTTGAGACTGATGTCATGGAACGTCAATGGGTTGGGGGATCGTATCAAACGGGGTGTAGTACTGCAGTATTTGCGTCGTCTGACTCCTGATGTGGTGTTTATCCAGGAGACGCATCTGGTTGGCAATGTTTGTCATGCAATGAACAGGGGGGGATACCGCCTCGTGGCCCATTCTGGTTTCACAACTGGTTCCAGGGGGGCGGGCATTCTCCTGCGATCCTCACTTCCGTTGGATATCACTAGGGTAATCTCGGATGACAGAGGGCGCTATGTGTGTCTGACTGGGAGGTGGGAGGGGCAGCCCCTTTCCCTGGTCTCAGTTTACGTCCCCCCGGGCCTCCAGAACTCCACCTTCGCGGACTTGGGTCGAATGCTGCTTGAACTTCCGGATGGTCTTTTGCTTATGGGCGGGGACTTTAATTCGGTGGTTTCGGGTGACCTGGATCGTCACCCACCCAGGGCCCTCCCCGCTGCCCAGGCATGGCTTGGTGGCCTGCTGGAGACCTTCGGCCTGGTGGATAGTTGGAGATTAATGCATCCGACCCAATGTCAGTACACCTTTCACTCTGGGGCGCATGGGAGTCTTTCTAGGTTAGACTATTTCCTTATGCCCGCGGCACAGACTGGTCGGATTCGAGAGGTTAGGCACCTGGCGCGGGGTATTTCCGATCATTCCCCGCTGTGGCTGCTCTTTGACACCGAGTCGCGGTCTGCAGGGCGGATCGCTCCCATTAACCCGTGGTACCTGCGAGACCCTACGACTCGCGACAGCCTGGTTAAGGCTATGGACCAATACTTCCTTGAAAACGAGGGGTCGGTGTTGTCCGCAATGTCCCTGTGGGAAGCCTTTAAAACCGTAATCCGCGGACACGCCCTCTCCCAGATAGTGGTGGCTAAGAAGCTCAAGAGTGAGGCAGTGGTGAAGCTGGAGACTGACATCTCGGGGCTGGAGTCGGCCTTGGAGACGGGTGTCACTCCGGACGGGCTCCATGCCCTCAGCCTGAAACAGTTTGAATACAGGTCTCTTGTCACTGACGCTGCCAAAACGGTGTATAGGGAGCAGCAGGGTCGATTGTATGATGCCGGGGACAAGGCGGGAAAGTTGATTGCGTGGCTGGATAAGAAGGAGAGAGTGAATCGTGTGGTCCCGGAGCTGTGTGTCTCGGATGGAGTGTGTGTGACTGAGCCTGGTGAGATTGTGGAATGTTTCGCTGACCACCTCCGGGCCGTGTACTCCCCGGTGACTGATAGGGATGAAGAAGACTCTTGCCTTCTGCTGAGGGATATTGCTTTGCCCGGCCTGTCCGTCGAAGACCGTGAGCAGCTGGACGCCCCCTTGTCTGTAGATGAAATTGCAACTGCGATTCGGTCCCTTCGTTCGGGCAAGGCGATGGGTCCCAACGGGCTGCCTATTGAATTATATAAGTTGCGCCCGGATAAACTCGCGCCCTTCCTCCGTCGTATGTTTCAGGAGTCCCTTGAGGCAGGCTCCCTTCCTGACGACCAGCGTCTGGCTACGATAGTCGTGATCCCCAAGGACGGTAAGCCACGAGATCGCTGTGCCTCCTACAGGCCTATTTCACTGCTAAATGCAGAGCCTAAAATCCTGGCTAAAGTCCTTGCCAATCGTTTGTTGAGCGTCATCTGCGATTTGATTCATCCTGATCAATGCGGCTTCATCCCTCACCGTAACACCGCTCTTAACTTGCGGCGTCTTCACGGCGCCCTCGCCAGGGCGGAGTACCTCTCCGAACCAGCCGTGCTGGTTTCTTTAGACGCCACGATGGCCTTTGACACCATCGAGTGGCCATTCCTCTGGGCTGTCTTGACCAAATTCGGCTTTGGGGAGGGATTTCTTGGCTGGGTGAAGCTTCTTTACACGGGACCCATGGCTCAGGTGGTGGTTAATGGGCGGGTCTCTCGGCCCTTCGCTCTCGGTAGGGGTACGAGGCAGGGGTGCCCGTTGTCCCCTCTGCTCTTTGCTCTTGCCTTGGAGCCGCTCGCTGCTTGGCTCCGCTGGGAGCCCTCGATCAGAGGGATCCGGTGGGTCCCGGGCTTCGAGGATCGGGTCTCGTTGTATGCGGACGATATTCTCCTGTATCTCACCTCGCCGCGGCAGTCGCTTAATGTTCTCTTTGATGTTCTGACTTCCTTTGGGAGAAATTCGGGTCTAACGATCAACTGGTCTAAATCCTGTGTCTATCCTATCTCCGGTGACCCTCCTCTCTTGCCGCCTCGGCTTCCGATCCAATTATCTCTGTCCGGCTTTAAATACTTGGGAATATACGTCTCGATGGACCCGGTGGCTCGCTATGAGCAGAATCTCCTGCTTCCACTTCGGCGTTTGAGGGAGGACACGGCTCGGTGGTGTAAGCTGCCCTTGTCCCCGCTGGGTCGGGCAGCACTGTTTAAAATGATGTCCCTTTCCAGATTCCTCTATGCACTTCAGAACTCCTTCGATGTCATTCCTGTGTCCTACTTTCGGGAGGTGGAGAGCCTGCAGAGGAGACTGGTGTGGGACGGACGGGCGCGTATCGCTCTGGCAAAGCTTACTCTCCCCTGGTACGACGGGGGCATCGCGCTTCCCGACATTCGCAGGTATTATTGGGCCTCACAGCTATCGGCCATTAACCATGCCACGTATGCGCCTGGCTTGAATCCGGCGTATGAGATGGATAAATTCCTGCTTCCCGGCGGAAACTATAACAGGGCACTTTACTCCAGCTCGGCTGGACGGACCCTTACGGGCCCTACTAAGATTGCGGTACGGATCTGGAAAGCGGCCAATGTAGCCTTGGGCTGGAGTGCGCGATTAACATGTGCTACTCCTCTGTTTGCCTCCGACCGCCTGGGAAGCCTCTGGACAACGAAGGGGTTTGAACGTTGGGACACGATTGGTATTAGTAGAGTGGGAGACTTATGGATTAAGGGTGCGGTTAAAACATTCGCGGCGCTCCAGAGCGAATACGAACTTACGGAAAGGGAGTTCTTCCGCTACGCCCAGATTCGGCATGCCCTGCTCTCTGTTTTTGGGGAGGGGACCAAGATCCCGGCTTCTTCGCCCCTCGAGGACCGCATACTCGATGGTCATGTCCCCGACAGTACTATCTCATTAATTTATAAAAAACTTATCAATAATCGGGCTGACCTCTTGGTGCGCCTCCGGGAGGCGTGGACGGGGGATGGGGTGGAACTGGACGACGAGGACTGGCAGTCCGCACTGTCGTCCCCCAAGGAAGTGGCCATTCCAGCCCGTCTCCGCCTGGTCCAGCTTAAGATTCTCCACCGGGTGTATGTGACGGGTCCCCGTTTGGTCTCGATGGGATTTTCTGAAGACGGGCTCTGTAAGCGGGGATGTGGACTCAGTGCCACCTTTCTCCATATCCTTTGGGAGTGTCGCGAGGTGGCGGAATACTGGCGCCGGGTTCATGTGGTCATGGGACAAGTCACCGGGGTTGTGCTGCTGCCGGAGGTGCGTCGCTGTGTCCTGAATGTGTGGGAGCCCAATGATTATAACGCGGCTCAGACTCGGTGGGCGGCCCTGGGGAACATGATTGCCAAGAGAGATATAGCGCAGCTTTGGGGTTCCCAGCGGCCTCCCACCGTGTCCGTATGGAAGGAGAACATGGACTGGTGCATGTTCAGGGAGAAGACTGTGTATGTGGCTCGTGGTAAACCGGGGGCATGGGGTAGAATCTGGGGGCAATGGAACGCGTATCGTGGGGGTATCTGTATTCCCCCCCTAGTGGACACCGATATTGCTTTGTCCCCCTGACCCTTGATGGTTCCTTGCGACTTTTGGAATAACCGAATATAGACGTTCCTCTCCCGTGACCCCCCCCCGACCTATCAGTACTCCTTCCTCTTGATAGCTATTTGAAGGTCTGAAGTAGAGTCCCCCGGATGTAGCCTGACCCACATTTTTTTTTGCCCTTATGCCTCGCCTTTTGTTTTTATTTGTTATTTATGTTAAACCTATGTATCCTGCTTCCCTAGGACTATCCGGAGCCATGTACGGGGCTGGGCCCCGGGAGTCGACTACTGCCTTAACATCTGTATGATCCTTTCTGAATCTAGCGGCCGGCCCTGGTGGTTGTAGGCCCATGCTTATAATTGATTTATTGTTCAATAAAATTTTCAAAAAAAAAAAAATTACCTAATAAATAGCCAAAAACGTTTCAAAAAACTGATATATCTAATAGCAAACCATTTTATTTGGTGGGGACAGAACAAATGAACGGGCCTCCTGGGCAGAATAGATATTACATTTTATTAAAAATGATCTTAAAAACATATGCTTTGCCCTAACTCTGTGCACAGAAATAACACGCGATTATGATCTTGAATTTGTAAATGACACATTTCACAAATTCTCTCCTCTCATGGCATTTTGTCCCATATACCAGTAACTTCTCTTAGGGGCAATAAGTTAATTCTTAGTAGGAGTATTAGCCTTTTAATCCCATGAGGAAGGTTCCAGGTTAAATAAATAAAGCTGTGGTCTATTCCCCAAAGCACTCCCACAGACCACCTCATTATGAGACTTGAACTGACTTAAGGCAATGTCCCTAACCAAACTGATAGAGGCTACGTACTTCTTTATAAACAGCTTCAATGTAAACTTTGGCATAGGGAAATCAATATTCAAGTTAAGCCCAAATAAATTGTTTGCTTGTGCAAAGGACCTGAAGAAGGTTGATTGTTCTTTTAATTTATACTAGATTTCAATTCTCATGGCAGACCTCTACCCCCAACAGAGGGAATTACCTCTCCTCAGGACCGCTGCCAAAGATAAAATATATGAAGAGACTAAACTGACCTCCAGACGTAAAACATGTGGGGCAGCCAGAGAGTTTAGATTGCAAAGTTGGCACAGGATTCGGCCTTCAGCCTTATCAAAAGAAAGCCAGTGATTCATATCCAGTACCTCAGCAGTGTATGTTAGTGAGGGGGGAATTTTAACCTTAAAAACTGACAAAACATGACTGAAGTGGTGTGTCCCACAATTTTTATAGAATCTATTTGAAGCACCAGCCTGGGAGACAGCCTTACTAACACAAAGTTTAATATGCTCTCGATCACGCCCTGTTTTTGAAAAGACCTTCTCCAAGTATAAGTACGAGTCAACCAATTCCAGTTCCTCAGACCCTAACGACCACTTGAAACGTTTCTTTGTTCTAAGCCCTTTCTTGCAGAAAACCAGGATTTTGCTTTCAGCGATATTAATTTTCAAAAAGTGGTCTTCTGCGTATTTAGTTAGGGCATCCAGATGACGTTGCAAACCAATGGGCGTTAAGTCTAAAATTGCAACGTCATCCGCATATAGTAAAGAGCCAACGGACATTGTACCAATTCTGGGGGCATCTCCCCTCACTGAGTTTAGAACGCCGGGGAGATCAGATGTATACAAAGAAAAGAAAAGCGGGGCCAACAGGTAACCCAGCTTAAGCTCATTATATGTTTTAATCTTGCATGATAACCCCAACTAACCTCCCATCAAAACTTGGCACCAGGTGTCTCTAAGTAGTTCTATAATAAGACCCAAAAGGTGATGTGGTACACCAAGGTGGGAAAGATTTCTCCACAGCATTTGGCGATCCACTTTGTCAAACGCCGCGGAGAAATCAATAAATGCCGTATAAACTGGCATACTTCATGAGAAAACGTATTTCTCCACAATGGTCTGAACGACTGCGATATTGTCCGAGGTACCATGGTTCTTTCTAAAACCAGCTTGTTCTGGTGGTAAAATGTTCTGGACATGGGCCCATTGCTGCAGATTTCATATGCTTTTTGCAAAAAATTTGCCCGAGGCATCCAACAGAGCAATCTATCTGAAACTAGCGGGTGAAGTTTTCGGGCCCTTTTTATACAAAGGGACTATAATACTCCCCTTCCAGGAGGGGGGAATATTACTCGTTCGAAAACAAAAGTTAAACAATGGCGCTAAAAGAGCCCCCCATACGTCTGGCTCCTTTTTAATAAACATAATCGGGATTCCATCTGGCCCTTGTGCGCCGGAGGTTCTGGCGTTCTTTATGAAACCTACTACTTCATCCCATGACGGGGGTCCATATTCAAGGAGGGAAAAGTCCTCCACAAGAAACGTCACAGGAACTACTGGGCTGTTGATTTTATATAATGAGGAGATATAGTCCACCCACTCCTTTTCTGGGATCGGTATATGCAAAGCCCGCTGCCTTGAATCACAATATTCTGCGAACAAGTGCCAGTGCTTCCTTGAATCTTTTGCCCTTGCGGCTTCCCTCAACCCAATCCACTTAGAGTCAAACTCCCTTCTCTTTTCGCTAAGTTTACGACGGCTTCCTACTTGCTTGAGACAATTCATTTCTTGTTTTTGACCCATAGAGAATTGTATAAACTGTTTTCTAACTAGACGATTAATTTCTTGATTTAGTAACTTTAGCGAAGACGTACCCTGTTTAGGCAAACAGGGTCCAGCAGATTTAGAGTTTAAATTACGTATCCCTTCCATTTGAGCCTCAGAAAACTATAATATTAGCGTGTGTGTAACCCTGCTGTTCTTCATAAGTCTTCTTCACTATTGAACCAACTTCAGTAATATTTTTTAGCGTCCAAAAAGAACGTCCATTTGCTTTATTAAAAACCATCACACCTTGTCCCGAGTTCCCCGGATCCAGTACAGGTAGATCAAAAGCCACTGTCATATCCACTACACTATGATCACTCCATACCGACGGGAGGACAAATAGATTTTCGCCAGCCCCAAACATTTGATATGAAACAATCACATAGTCTAAAAGGCTCTGAGTGTGATGGGAGTGAAAAGTAAATTGTGCTATTTTATCGACAGGCACTCTCCCATTTAAAATAACAAAGTCTACACTTCTAATGCTGTCGAGCAGGGAAAAACCCCGCTTATCCATTTTTATTTTAGCTGGTAGTAGAATCTCAGGGATATGCCAAATTTCCTCTGTATCAGTGTTAGCATAGTTTTCCAGAGCAGAGTTGGAGAGTTTAGCATTTAAGTCTCCCACTAATACCACTAGGGGGCATTCTTTCCTGGTAGCTATATCATGTATATATAAAAATAGTTCACTCTACAGATAATCGAAATTCAGGAGGGATATATAAATTTGCCACAAGGAAAAAGGTATACCTGCCGGAGTCTCCCAGACATGCCAGCTTCAGGCATATACAGAGATTTGAAGGATGGCAAAAAACCTTCTGATTCCAGTTGACCGAATTCATAAGCAAAATAGAGACCCCCCCCCACTAGCGTGTCCCCTTTCGGAATGCTTAGCATACTAGGAAAAACCAAAATAGCCATCACAATCAAATTCTTTACAAGACCAAGTTTCTTGTAGACATATAATTAAAGGATTCATGGTTTTCAAAATTTGTAATTTCGTCTCGTTCTGGCCCCAACTGGCTATATTCTAAGACAAAAATACCCCCCCCCCCCAAAGCTACCACAAAGGAACGCTCTTTTCTGCTGCCAGACAGATGTTGTTCAGAGCTCTTGCAACCCAACTCCACTGGGCCGATTCATCGTCAATATTTGGGGCCTGAGAGGCAGCTACCACATCTGACACCAGGGAGACCACAACATTTTTGGCATTGCCCAGTGAATACTCAAAATCAGGACCCATTGCACCTAGTGCCATGGAATTAACTGCCCTAGGAACTTTCGAACATTGAATTGTGGGACACATTATGGGATGTTCATCATATTTTAAAACAGGAATTATATCAAGCCCTCATTTCAGAAAGTGCTCACAATTCTGCATAACCAAGTTGGCCACAATCAAGGAGCAAAAGGTTACTCTGGAGTAAGAAAAAGTGTTGTGTAAATTAATCTTCACATTTAAAATGTCCCTACTTGATATCAACTTGAGTGCCTCTATTTCTGAGAAGAGACTAAGAATGAATCCTCTATTTACTGGATATGATTCAATGTCAAATAGCCAAGTGAAGTCCACAATGGGAGATGAAACATTTTGCCCACACTGATTTTCTTTGTGGCATCCCTTGAGGGGATCCAAAGAGGCACCCTATCGCTACTACTACCAACTTGTACACCTCCATTGGGCTGAATATACGGATACGACACAATGGTGGAAAGTGGGGCCTTTGTATTGCTATTGGACAAAAAACATCTGGTCCCTGTGAGAGTTCTGTTCGACCTAACCTGAGTAATCCTCGGTGTTTGGTGACCCACCTCTAGGTTCCCATCCACCCTGGCCCCAGAAACCCCAGACAATGTCTGGTGCATAGAAACCCCACCTCCCATTTGCATTTCCCTTCCCGAGGGATCAACCAGCTCGCTAGTCAGGGGGGGATGAGATACTTGGGGGGGACTGCAACCTCAGATATGATGGAGATACTACTGTTCCAGAAACCCCCGACTCCCAGCTGATATCCTATGTGCTATGTGGGGCTCCATGGAAGCACCCTTGACAGACTGGGGTATAGGACCTCCCTCCTCTATTAGTATTTGATTATCACTCTGGATTTCGGGGATCCGTGAAAAATGCAGTTTTGACACTTTTCGTTTGGAAAATCACCTCATCTTTTTATATTTCTTTTTCATGTTTTACCCCTTGTGATTTGTTACGGGGCTTCCCCTCTTCCCTGCTTTCACTCCTCCCTTCTCTGATGAATTATGGTGATAGGCCTGCGCAGTAGATGGAGATGGGACCTCCCTTCCTCTCCCCTGCCTGCTTAACGTGACCCCTAATTTTTTCGATTTCTCCAGTACCTCCTTTTTTGCCATTATTGAACAAAGGGAAGGATTTTAATGTAGACTTTCCCAAGGGGGGACCCAGTTCGGCCTCCCCAAATAATGTACTTAAACAAAGCTCTTCGCTATCAAGATTACACGTGGGTGCACTGGGTGGCAACAAATAGAAAGGTTTTCCCGCTTGAACGGAGACGTCTCTCGGCTCTCCCAAGGGGACGAATAAAAGTGACCTGTTGCTTACCAATTCTTCAGAATATGGATATATCCTAGGCATAGGTTTAATGGTGTCAGACTTGGTTACCTTTTGCACTTCGAGCAGCATTACAGTGATCATTTACAATATCTGATCCTAACTTAATACAAATTTCTCTAATAAAGATAAAATGGAATTAAAAATGTTTTCAATACAAACAAGATATTCCGCAGGCACACCATCCCTCTCGTTTCCCGACTTCCATTGTGAACAAGGCAGGAATACATCATGAGCAGACTCCAAAGAAGTACCAATCAAATGACTTGTGCTACAATACAAAAGAGGCAAAGAGGCATGCCTAGGAGAAGAGCTTACAATAGGGGTATTTCTTCCCTTTAGTCTACTCACTGGGTGATCATCCTTATGGGAATGATCATGTGGGACTCGCCAGCCCCTTATTTGGGCTTCTATATCAATATCTGGGAATGTAAAGTCTTCCCCTGGGTTTAACTTTTCACATGCCTTTCCCTGCTGAACCATGGTCAAGACATTTCCCTGGACATCATCCAACCCAGCATCCTCACTTATTCCCTTGTAGATATCCTCCTGGGCCGGTGAAACAACAGGAGAAACAGCAGTCATACAACCTGTCCTTGATTTGTTCAAGAAAATATGTTGTTGTTGACTTTGTTGATTAACAAGAGAATCTAAACCCAAATTTGCACATAAAGAAGCATCGGATGTAACAGGAGAAGCAACAGTCAAACAGTCTGGCTTTGGCCGGTTCAAGAAAATGTGTTGCTGGCTCTCTTGATTAACACAAGAATCAAAACCCAAATTTGCGCATAAAAAAATG
The DNA here is from genome assembly GCF_964204655.1 of Triturus cristatus. NCBI lineage: Eukaryota > Metazoa > Chordata > Amphibia > Caudata > Salamandridae > Triturus > Triturus cristatus. Next base: position 41,122,195 of record NC_140589.1, read on the forward strand.
TCAGATGACTGGCCACTTAGACCATTCTTAACAGCTTCATTTATTTGGGCCCAGCCCCTTTCACGAGGCTGGATCTGGCCCCCGCAGGAATGCAGGGATCGCCCTGTGATTCCACAGAAGGCAAGGAAGGAGGCAGAGAAGGAGACGTTGCTGAGTGCTTCTTGGACCACTACTACCGCCTCAGGAGCAATCCGGAGCATCTTTCGGAAAAAAACGGTGATGACTGGGTGGGATTTGTAGCAGAGTTGCTTTAGTTGTCTGGTACCACTGTACGATTTCCTTAATTTATGAGATCGACTTGGTGACGAGGAAAGCACACGTCGAGAGCTTAGTTTTTTGCAAGTCGTCTCGCTCAGGCTTACTTGCCTGCCTGGATAACTACCGCCTCCACTCACGTGTCCACAGTGGGGTAATTCAACTGTCCAACCCGTTTTCCAATGCTATTCCTAATGTAACCACCTGTCCAGACTACAATGTAACTTATATGATCTTTTAGCTAATAAGTTGAAAGCCCTACTGGAAGTAGAATGGAGATCTTTTCCAAACCAGTTACTGGGCCTGCTGGGCATGCAAGGGCTCCCTCTCCAGCTCCGGGGGAACTCCAAGCACCCACGGCAAATATCAGTGAGTGCCCAAGGTGAGAATAACTGGGTTGATCTGACGGTACACCACGGCACTTAGCCCAGAACTGGAGGTGCAATGCTGACTAGGACAAGCTTTAGGGATTAAAGGAACTACCCAAGGCCAGGGTCTGCGGAGGAGGAACTATGTGATCTCAAGACATCCAGAGAGGGGCTTGCGCTAACGGGAGGTGCAGGGTACTGAAGTCACTTCCATCTCTAGGGGTGCACTCTTTGCTGGTCTTACCACCGTTCTACAACCATCACTCCCTCTTGGCTCTGGAAGTACGACTATGGGGGTACCGAGGAGATTTATTGCTAGGGTGAGGGCACCGAAAACATCGCCTCACCCTCTCCCTTTCAAACCTCCTCTCAGCCCCTCAAATATCAAGTCACACGACTTATTACGATGTTGGGAATGCCGGGGATTCTAAACCAGTGAGCGGGGCTCTATAGGCAGACGCAGGCCGCACCCAGTACTACCCGGGCTTCCCCTGCCTGAGGCACACTCTTCGCAGCCACCGTCTGACGGGGCTGCGCTCACTGCACTCTCCCGCACTCACCCGCTCGGGGGAATGTACACGGTTCCGACCTCAAGCTTGAAATCCTTGAAGCCAGTCGGTCGGACCTCTACCTCGGCTCTGGCTCAGCTATAACTCTCCAACGGTTACTGAACGGTCACTAAATACCCGCTCATTGGTAAGGTGTAGCCCCCCTGCTGCTCAGCACCACTCTCCGTCTAGACGCAAACCACAGCCCTGCGCACCACGCCCGCAAGCTGCACCCAGTGCAATCACCTGTTGCTACCGCGCCACTTCTGCGGGGATGGGGCGGGGGGAACGATGGGCGGTCCAGTGCGGGTTACTGGCACAGGCTCAAGAACGGCCGCGACGCTCCCCCTCCGCTTCCCTCAGCTCTGAAATACCAAACGCCACAGCTTCCGGAAGTGCGTCAACACGTCTTCACACCAGTTTGCAGTATTACCAATGGAGAGGGAAAACAGGAATCAGTTAGGCTGGATTCTGACATGCAGCGACCTCACAGTGACAGCAGAGTGATCCTGATTTGAACATGAAATGCATACATATATATCTCAACGTGCATGCTACCGTGCTGAGACCCCAGTCAGGCTGTCGTTGTTTATCCTCATATGATAGCTGCGCTACCTAATAGACAAACAATATTTGCACAGTGAACTTTATCCCTTGTACCAAATGTTCAAGGTGTCTTGATAGTGCGCCTACAAAGTTTTAATGTAAGCAAATGTGGCTTCTAAGAACCATATCCTGCACAGTCAGACAAGCAAATATGTGTCAAAAGTCAATGTGTAAGAAAGAAGGCAACTTAAGAAACATGTGCATGTAAAATGGCAGTTTCTTCCCGGACCTAACCTAGCCACATGACCGCGCTTTGCGCTTGTATGTACTTTTGGGTTTTGTTTTATTTATTAAACTAAGTCCTATTTTTCTAACTGGTTGTGGATTATTTTTGTGTTGGGTTTTCACTGCTTTACTGAAATATTAAGTGTTGCACAAATACTATACACATTGCCTCTTAAGTGAAGTCTGACTGCTCTGCGTCACACTACCAGAGGAAGAGCACAGATAAATTTAGGGTGTGTCTCACTTACCCTGACTAGGATTGTGGTCCCTATTTGGACAGGGTGCATACCTCTGCCAACTAGAAACCCAATTTCTAACATACCCCAACACACTCACTTTAAAATCCCCTCTTCATTTGTAGTCAGAGAAAGAAAAATAAACACTAATCCCCATGTTCAAACAATAAGCAGTAATTTGTCAGAAGACATAGCCTGCCATTTGACCGGTCTTTGAAGCACAGCAAATGTGACAAGATAAATACAAAATGTAAATTAATCTTTATTTATTGTGGTTTTTATGTGCCCCACCAGTGAGTTGCTAGCCACACTTTGGATACAGCTGGGATATGTGAATGTAGTCATCCATCCACTGTGTGTTTTAATATATTGGAGAACCTTGTGAGGAGAAAGTCCATGAAATATACTGAATGTAACAAAGCTTTCAATTCAAAGTGAAACCTACATTTATATCAGATAATATACACTAGAGAATAAATACAGGTACTTAGTGTGGCTGACATTTGAAGAAAGAGAACAGGGTTATTGAAAATTCAAGAATCCATACTATCTGAACCTTCAACGGACACAAACCTATCAAAAACTTTTGTAAAGAATGAGAAAGAAGGGTTCAACTATTTTGGAAGTTCTACCCGCCATTCCTGTTCTTTACAAAACCTTTGTAGTAATAGACCACCCACTAATTGTAATAAAAGTATTGAGGTAAAAAATGTGTTTTAACAGAAACCACTAGTGCACATTGAAAGTATCTGCACTTGTAAGTCCACAATAATAGCCCTAGCGTCATACTTAGCAGCATCAATTCAATAAGTCTTTATTTGGTAGATAAAATCACCATAAAAGAATACAAATCCGTGAAAATAAAATAAAATTCATGAGATGACAATAAAAACAAAGAATACAATTAATTATAAAACAAGGAACACATAAAACATTTAGTCAAGTCTCAATTCCATAGACGTCCAGACAGCTAGTAAAAAAGATAAAACAGTAAGAAACACCTAGGCCGTGGGTAACATCTGTAAGTACATCAAGTCAGGCCTAACTTGTTTAAAATGCAATGGTTTCAATAAAGGGATTAAAAAATGCTTCCTCAGCCAGCTAAAATAAGAGCAAAACATTGTAAAATGAAGCAGATCCTGTGGAGACACATTGTCACAGCCACAGGGTGCCCTTTCCTGAAGCCGAACCCACCCACGCGAGGAAGCCAAAATGGTGCAATTGATTAAATCCAAATCTTCCCAGTAAAAACCGGTCATGTTGTGAACGAACCAAGCCTAGGTATGGCTCCAGCCCCTGTACAGTCTTTAAAAGCATATGGCCCCTTACTATTGGCATCAAATAATGCAAATGTAGGTCTTGCACCATGATAAACTTAGACCTAAGTCCATCCCATTTTTTAAACTTGCTGAAGCTTTCTGCAAAATGTAAGTCATTATAGAACGCCCACGCAGTCAATGGACCTGTTATATGGGCCCTTAGGGATATTGTCGACATTGCTAAGTTAGCATGAGCTTTGCTGCCATGATACTGCTTTTGCGCACGTTATTACATGACTTTGTTTTTGCAAGACTCTGTGCCTTTCACATGAGAATGGACTGCTTTCGCGTTCTCTGACTTTCTTGGAGTTTAGTCTGAACACCATATGCAAGGTCAAGCAACAATGTCCCTTGTTATTCTGTTCTGGTCAGTCCCTAGCACCTAGACATAACATGCAACACACAGCTGCAGTACTGAAGACTCGTGCTTTGATATTACGTTGTTGCATGTTGTTTTAACACACTTGGAGAAAGCCATTCCATGGAGAAGAGCTCCGCTGTTCCTATGATGTAAACCTTACATACAGGCTTTAAGTTATGGGGTCTGCTGTCAAAGCCCAGAGGTCATCCTTTTTTATAAAATAAACTTCTTCTAGTCAAGGGGAGCGAGGTTAGGCCTAAAAGCCCTTATTTCCACAGTCTTTATAAAATGACTTCTCCCTTTGTATTCTATGGAATTGTAACAATGCTAACTGTGCTGATTGTATGCATTTTGCTGCTAGTAGTGGCACGTATACTGTATTGCAGAGCACGATAGTTAAAATAAACATTTTGAACGATTTCAGTGACTCTGCCTATTCCCATTGTGGACAAGTACGAGTGAGTGAGCGAAAGAGTACATCTTGCTCCCGCGATTCCTGAGAGACTTGGGCGTGTTGTGTTCTGGGTGGTCTAATCATTTGTTGCTCCGTGATCATTGTAGGAGAACGAATGAGACACTATAGCTAGTCGGTTTGGGATTTTGGGTACTGATTTGATAGGTTGGTACACCCCTATTCACTGAGGTCCTGTTTTCCTGTGCATAGTTCTGTGTATGTGCAGAATCCCTGCAACAGGGCGCCGCCAACGTTTGGTCTGGTTCTTATCTGCGAGACGCATGAGTAGTGCTTGTGCTTGTCCACAATCCCTTCACTTCTCTTTCCAGAAACAGCTGTGATGGTGTAACCTCCTATATTGACGTTTTAAAAGGTTTTTCTATTTATTCTTAACCCGTTGTGGCGCTGCCGTGCTTTAGATTGTTGTGCTTAATTGTTCATTATGGCGGTCGCAATTCCGGCCCCTAATCGGGCAGCACTCACGGCTTATTTTACTCAAAATGTAGTCCCTAATGCTGGTGTAGCGCTCATTTTTGTAGTAGAAGCGGATGCTGCTTGGCGTTTCGAAGTATTTTATTCTTGGGTCACCTTTCCCGCGGTGGATGGACAGGATAACCTATTTCACGAATACACTGCTACGGCCCTTCCTAATGCTTATCAGCCCTATCTGGCTCTTGAGATACCTCTCACAGCTTGGCAACACCAAATTTGGTTTAATGGCGCCCTTCCTCACCTAATAACAATGGTCCGTTTAGGTCCTTTATCCATAGATGGGGCCACGTGGCCCGTTTTGGCTGGGTATACTCCTCACCCGCGTCGGCTGACTATAGCGACGCTTGCAGAACTTTGCATGTTACATATGTCTTCAATACGCGTGCATAGAGCTGTTATACAGTTCTTGTCACGCAACCTCCAGGTGGGGCCACCTGGCATTGCTACGCAACCTGCTGGACCTAGTGGTGTAACTATCAGTCCGGTTATGGTTAATTCGGTAATGGACAAGCGACCACAGATTAAGGATGATTTACCTTATTGGCTTGCTGAAAGATTTGGACAACTCAAGGCTGTTTTCTCCCAATACTAGTCCTGTGGATAAACACAGGATATTGACTATTAGTTTGCCTAAAGACTTACTTCCTGAATTAGCTGATTGTAACACCTGGAGCAGGGTGTTTGCAGTGGTATATTTGAAGTGTTTCGGCACTCCCTCAATGACCATACTCTCCTCCGTGATAAAACGTGTTCAAGATGAACACTGAGCCGAAGCAGCTGTGGAGCTGTTCAACGTGGTTGCTGATATGATGCTTGTCCATGTCAAGGGCGATGCAGTAAGCTTTCAAGTTGCAAACCGCTTGGAGGCTGTCCCTGATGTGGACAAGCCATGAGAATTACCAAAGATTATTGCAAAAGTTTATAAGACCATAGGCCACATTAATCTGGGAGTTAAGCCTTTTATGCAAGCGCGAAATCAATTGCAAACACAACAAAACGCTCAGACTGATAAGGATAGGCATCTGGTCTTTCCACAGAGGAACTGGAAGAATAAAAAACAGGGGCAGCAACAACAGAAGCAAGGTTCGCATGCGGGTTCACCGACACCTGAGTTTTCTGAGCGTACTTATGACTTACGCGAACATTAGGACTCCCGATAGATTTCAAGTCCCTGATCAGCGTTCTCCTCATTCTTCACAGGACGCATCTGGCTCTCAAGTTGGAGGTGGGGAATGCCAGGGTTGTGGCAAAGTCAACCTGCACCACAGGGACGAGATCAGACTTGACAGTTTGAAACAAAGGGAAAACAAGAGGAACTACCTTGTTTTCCACCCCCTTTTCAGAAGAAAAAGGTTTGCGCTTTAACAGCGAGATATGCCTCAGACGTTGAGAACACGACTCCTGGAATGGACATGGGCAGTGACTCTGCTTGACAGCGCAGCGGAGGTTACCAACCATAGTACGGGAGGCTTTGCGTCCCTGTCTGGAGGCGACAGAAACTGATACCTTCATTACAGTAGAGACTGCAGATACCCAGGTTGCTCCCCGGATAGGCTCTATGACATTATATTCCAAATTGAGGGTGATATACCTCGTCCAATCAAGGTGTTTTTCTGGGAGAATCTGACCTCCTCATATGACATTTTGTTAGCGGAGGCAGATTGGCCTCCACCTTTTGTGTTAGCTGCTTCTCGTGAGGAATTTGTGATACTTCCAAGTTTCGTCCCTGAGGAGCATGCAAAGGATCTTGCAGAGGAGTGGGCTCTGGACCTAGCCCCAGCAGTGTATCGTAAACAGGTGGGTTGAGATGTTGATTCACCGGCTCATGAAATACCTTTACGCTCTATGCCACAGCCACAACCGCAACATCCAATCAGACGTGAAGCAAAGACTTCCGTTTGTGATATTCTAACACAGTTGGAGTATCAAAGAGGGATTGAATCATGTACATCACCGATGAATAATCCTCTCTTTCCGGTATCAAAACCTGATGGTTCATATAGGATTGTATTGGATTACCAAAATTTGAATAGCCATTGTCGCACTTTTGCAGTGCAAAACACACAGCTCGGCGCTGGTGAACAATCTTGTTCGTAAAAAATATAAACTACACTTGATATTTCTAATGGTTTCTACAGTCACAATCTCGCACTTGAGAGCCGTGATTTGACAGCATTCACTGCCGTCAGGAATCAGAAAAAATGTACACGATTGTCTATGGGGTATAAGAATAGCCCTGGGGCATTTGTAGCACGGATTGCGTCTTTGTTGAATGACATAGACCCTGATGCGTTATCATATGTAGATGACATTTATATGACGGACGATGAACTTATGCTGCATCTTGTCCGAGTTTGACAAGATGATTTCTTCTTTTGCCGACTATGGATATAAATTCAATTTTGCAAAATCGCACATCGCACATTTGGCGGTGCTCTTTTTGGGCTATGAGCTCAATAATGAAGGTAGGGGCTTAGCCCCTCACTTCTTGTAGAAATGTGCACAATTGCAACCACCATCTACACTGAAGAAACTTCAGTCCTTCCTGGGCTTTTTGAATTTCGGGAGGACGTACATTCCCGATTATGCCCAGCGTATCAAACCGCTTTATGCATTGATACAACCCACATATTCTTCTGCCAGCTGGCTTCCGGAACATACCTCTATCCTAATTTCTTTGCAAACTGACTTGCTTGCAACTAATTACTTGTTGACGCATGATAATATCACAAACCTGGTAATACATATTGTTTCTGGGACAGTGGGTTTCACTTACTTAATGTTCAATGAGGGAGACACAGTTCCAATTGCATACAAATCACATTTGTACACTGCTGCAGAAATGCGTATTTCATCTGTTGAAAAAATCTTGACGGCAGTACAGATGGCGATTCGAAAAGAGCGCTCACTGGCGCAAGGCAAACGCATTCTTATGGTCACACCCTTCCCTGTGACTAAGGTGAGTGTACCTAACTAGAAAGCACTACATCCCCATTGGATACAGTGGGCTACTTCATTGACATTGGTGCAGATCGGAGCTTCCGAATCCCCTCTACTTCCACGGACGGAGTGATTTCACAGTCACACGCACACACATACATCACACGCTGGTGGGGCCCATAACACCAACATTCATCCTACCACTCTATCCGTGCCATGTAAAAGGGAAACACTTTTCTATATCTAACCAATCTGCATGTACCCTGAGGTCAATAAGATCAACTAGTTGCTATAGGTTTGGTGATACAACTTAACACTCTAAATATTCAATAAACATGACAATAAAATAACCACCCGACACAGTAATTCAATCAGAATATTGTTTATCTAAATCAAGTTGTAAGAAAAAGCCAATTAAATGCAAGATCATTTTTCTCATATTTACCTATTCTGGCTATAAGTCGTTTTCTAAGTCAGAACTGGTCCTCAGCAAATAGTTAAAGATTTCTAGCCGTCATGTAGAGTCACCGTCCTCTCTGTCAGCGTCGGGACCTCTGATCATTGGTTCGAGAAGAAGTGGCGCTAGACCTCTCTAGTCTACTAATATTTATACCAAAATTTACATTCCAAATGTTGCAAATATAACTTTCAAATATTCGATTGGCAGAAAAATATGTCGTCTTGGTACATTAAGTTACACCATTGAATTGTCTCATGTATTGATAGTTTCAAGTTCTGAATAGAAATTAGAAGTCTATAGCTAATTCGTTACTTCTACGGATGTCTCCTCAGGATAAAATGTATCTCATCAATCAATCAATCAATCAATCAATCAGAGGCATTTATAAAGCGCACTACTCACCCGGAGGGTCTCAAGGCGCTGGGGGGGGGGGGGGGGGGTCCGCTACTGCTCGAACAGCCAGGTCTTGAGCTTCTTCCTGAAGGAGAGGTGGTCTTGGGTCAGGCGTAGTTCGGTGGGGAGGGCGTTCCAAGTCTTGGCGGCCAGGTGGGAGAAGGATCTACCTCCTGTAGTCGCTCTGTGGATGCGGGGGACGGCTGCGAGGGCGAGACTGGTTGAGCGGAGGTGGCGTTTGGGAGCGTAGAAGTTGAGGCGGCTGTTGAGGTAGGTCGGGCCTTGGTTGTGTAGGGCTTTGTGTGCGTGGGTGAGGAGCCGGAAGGTGATTCTTTTGTTGATCGGGAGCCAGTGCAGGTCTCTCAGGTGTCTGGAGATGTGAGTTCGTCTGGGGACGTCGAGGATGAGTCTCGCCGAGGCGTTCTGGATCCGCTGGAGTCTCTTCTGGAGCTTGGCGGTGGTACCGGCGTAGAGGGCGTTGCCGTAGTCCAGTC